>NC_092128.1:151805875-153005875 GCF_043159975.1 Macaca nemestrina | reverse complement strand
CTCAGTGATCCATGCTGAAGGAAAACGTTAATGCCAACCTAGGAAGAGAGCACACAGTGTAGGAGAGCATGCATGGCAGGCTTTACTGGCTGAATTGCAAATGTGTAAAGGTGATGGGTTTTATTTCAAAAGCCAGAGTTACCTAAATTCTCACATGGTAGAAACTCTCTTTAGTCTTTTTCTTATATTCCCAATTTTAAAATACTTTATACAAGACATAGGAAAAAGAAAAATGCAGGCTTTTGATGCTGAAACTGTAATTTTATAAACTAAAATCCAGTGGTTAATTTGAAAAATAACGTCAAGTAGAGTTTCTTCTGTTGCTCAATATTAAGAATGATTGCTTAGTATTAAGAAATTTCCTATACAGATGTACTGTGTCTTACGGTGGCGCTATGTCCTTATAAACTCGTAAGCTGAAAATATTGTAAGTTGAAAATGCATTTAATACACCTAACCTACTGAACATCATAGCCTAGCCTACCTTAAACATGCTCAGAGCACTTACATTCGTCTAGAAGGGCAGAATCACCTAACACGAATCCTGTCTTAAAATCAAGTGTTGTAAGTCTCATGTAATTTATTGAACACTAGAGTGAAAGTGAAAAACAGAATGGTTGTGTGGGTCGCACTGCAAAGTTGAAAAATTGCAAGTCGAATTCTCTGTAATTCAAATTATGAACAAGTCAGTGACGGAAAACCATACGGTCTCAATAGATGTTAGGGAGGTACTTGACAAAACATCTATCCCTTCTAAAGAGAAAATCCCTTAGTGAAAGGATTGGAAAGTATTTTCCATCTTAACCTAGTCAAAGGTATGTTGCAAATTAATAGTCAACATCATTTATTACAGTGAAACCCTAGAAACATGTAAACTTCCCAAATAAGGTTGTTAGCGACACCATTAAAAATGTTCTGTTCTTTTTTTTTGGATGTGCAATACATTACTTGGTACTAAAAAGTAAATAAATGACAAAAGAAAGCAAAATTGTTATTTGAAGATATTATATGATTAGAAAAACAAAGGTCAACAGACAAATGGTTAGAAGCAGTTTAATAAAAGTGCTTGTTCACAAATTCAGTGTATAAACTTCAATAGCTTTTGTATATATTAACCATTTATAATCAGTGACAAAGAAGACCCCACTCACAATCACAAGCCCCAAAACTGGAAATAAACTTGATAAGTACATGATTTATGTGAAGAAAACCATAAAACTTTAAAGAGGATCTTTAAAACGTTTGGAAACATGAAGTCATACTTTGTTTTAACATAAGAATAGCTAGCTTTGTAAAAATGCCATTTTTTTCTTTGCTGTATAAATGTCATCTCAATACAAATTGTGGTTTTTTTTTTTTTTTTTTAACTCGACACTCTGATATCCACGGTAATTGGAGCAATGGAAGTCTTGGATTCGCTGCAGTGTGTTTTTCATGGGTGGAGGACTGGGGAATTGGAGATTGAGTCTGGAATCAGGAACCCACTGTTGCCTCAAGTGGCTCACTCCTTATGAACAATACCACCCCACTTAACTGATCTTCAGATTTCTACTTGGGATATGGTCCTGTTTTGGAAGATTTGTGACTTCTTCCCCCAAGCTGTGCACAGGAGGACTCACTGTCATCAGATGCTGTGGTTACACAAAATATTTTTTCCTACAGTTGACTTTCTTCACATAAATCATGCACTTACCAAGTCTTTGGAGGTTGGGCTGCCTTACTGTAGTGTCATAGCCAATCACAGACCTGGCAGCAGTGCCTTGTAACTCTGAAAGCCCTTCAGTGGCTGCCACCAGTAGGTCTCTCTCCTGCATACTTCTTTGGCCACCATACAGGTCTTCCATCTTTCCCTGCACTATAGCTTTACTGGCCTTTTTTCCAGTGCTTTGAATAAGCTATGTTTTTCCCCACCCCAGAACCTATACATACTCTGTTCCCTCTGCCTAGACCAATTTCTAATCATCCTCTGCTCCTCCAGCTGCCACTATACACACCCACACCCCGGTCAACTCTAATTCACCTTTCGGGTCTCAGATTCAGTAATATTTCTTCAGAGTTTTTAAAAATTTTCAGAGTGATTAGGTCCCCTTGTTATGCCCATTATTTCAGATTGTATGCTTTTTTTCCCCACAGCAGTTAAGTATAATCATGCATTTTATGCAGTTTCTTTACAGTCTGTCACTCCCATTGAAGGACAGAGACTGTGTCTCTTTAGTTCACTATTGTATATCTAACACCTGTAATTGTATCTGCCACGTAGTTGACATTCGTTAAATATTTTTTAGTGAATTAATGTGCAGTGATTTTAAGCAAGTATTAGTTGAATAACGTTTAACATGTTTAATGATGCTGCATAGGCATTTTCAGGTAGTGTCTACCACAGTTTATCACAGAGGCCAGTGTGGGCTCTCACATGTAATAGAGCTAACTTGAAGTTAATTTGCAAAAAAAAAAAATTGTGCATTGTGAGAAAATTTTAGGAAACACTAATGGAGACTTGCCTTTATATGTCATAAACTTATGCTAAAGCTGTAATTGTTAAATCAGTATGATACTGACCCAGGAGTAGACAGAAAATGAAATAAAGTCTAGAAGTAAGCCCAAGTATGTATGGGGGTTTAGCGTATGTTCGATGTATTTCATTTTAAAGTAGTGTAAAATAGATGGTTGGTCATCAGTCTGCAAGATGGCTCCCCGTGATCATTGCCTTCTAGCATTCTCATCCATGTAGAGACTCTTCTCACATGTATAGGGCTGACCTGTGTAACCAGTAGGATAGAATGAAGATGATAGTGTGTGACTTCCAGGGGTAAGTCATACAAGACATTGCAACCTCTGTCTTGTGCTCCCTTGCATCATTTGCTCTGGGGGGAGCTGACTACCTTTCATGAGGACACTCAAGCAACTCTGTGGAGAGGTCTTTGTGGGGAGGAACTGAGGCCTTGATCACCATCAGCTTGCCTGCCATGTGGGTGAGCCATCTGGGAAGTGTATCCTCCAGCCCCAGGGAAGCCTTCAGATGATGGCAGCTCTGGGAGGCATCTTGCCTGCAACCTCATGTGGATACAGCTAAACCAGAGCCACAGAACTAAGCTGCTCCTGAATTTCTGACTCACAGAAATGGCGTGAGAAAAAGCTGATTGCTGTTGTAAGCCATGAAGTTTTGGGTAATTCATATACAGCAATAAGTAACTCATCAGATGGATTGTTTGATCAGTGGTGTTGGGATAGCCAGCTAGAATTGGGGCAAAAAATAAGTTGGGTTCTTACAGAATTCTACATCAAGAAAATTCCTGATGTGCTGGGCGTGGTTGCTTATGCCTGCAATCCTAGTGCTTTGGGAGGCTGAGGTAGGAGGATTGCTTGGGTCCAGGAGTTTGAGGCTGCAGTGAGCCATGATCATGCCTCTGCACTCCAGCCTGGGTGACAGTGAAACCCTGCCTTGGGGAAAATAAAATAAAATCTCAGATGGATCAAATATTTAAGTGTGAAAATAGAACCGTTAATTTATTATAAAATAAGGCTGAAAAGTTTTAAACTTTTGGGGTGGAGAAAGATGTTGTAATTATGAATATGCAATCTCCAAGCCATATGCAAACTCCAAATTTAGAACATTTAAATGACAAATCTTATAAACACGGTGAAAGATAAACCACAAATTAGGAAGACATGAGCAACCTGTATTACCAAAGGCAGTGTTTCTTAAATACAGAGAACTCTTAAAAATCAGTAAGAAGACTCTTCATAGATGGAATGGCCGAGGACATGAACAGGCAATTCACAAAGTGGAAATACTAATAAATGTATGAGCAGTAATTACCCAAGAAATATAATTTAGAGCAATGAAAGATCACATTGTACTTACCAGATTCACAGAGGTGAAAAAGATCGACAAAGTTAAGGAGATTCCTTGATTGGCAGGAAGGTTATACAGTGTGGGTGGGGACACAGATTTGTCTGACTTTTCTGGAGTGCAGTCTAATAACGTGTCTCAAAATGCAAATACCAAATGAGTGCACATTGATTCAGCTATTGTATAAATTTATGCTAAGGTAATAATTGGGTACACACAGATGTGTATACTGTTACGAAATCCCGAATTTCAAAAATTTCAAATTTTCTTCCTTTTTCTTTTCTTTTTTCCCTCTGTTTCCCCTCCCATTGTCTCTTTCCTTATTCACCAATTCCTCTTGGACTTTCCTGGATCTATCTCCACTTCTCAACGTTGTACTCTTACTTTTTGAATCTTGGTTTCTTCTTAATATTAGTAATTTCTTTAATTGTAACTTTCTTGTTGCCAACTCTCTATTCTGACTTTGATTCTAACATTCAGCTCTGCTTTGAAAATTTTATTTTGGCAATTACTTTTAATTTGCAAAAATAATTGCTGATAAATTTTTTTTTTTTTTTTAGAATTCTGTTCTGTAATGGGTGTACAGCTGTTGAATCTCTCCGAGGATACAAATTAGTGTTTTAAAAACTTTTCTCGGACACCTTGATTGTGGCTATTTCTCCTGGGGTTGGTGGCTGTGTGTCTTCATCTTGCTCCTTCCCTCCCATCCTTTAAGATCTTCAAGGCCTGATGGTCCTCGGCTAACTGCCCATGTTTAAAGATAAAGAACTAAGTTAATTAATACTGCAGCTGTCACAGGTTTTCTCTGTAGTTGTGTGGACATTCCAGCTGCCACCCGTGGGGTGCTGTTTGGGTGGGGAAAGCTTGGTTCCCCCCACACTGCTATTGTAAGCAGGACTTGGTCAGGAGGTGCAGCTGTGTCCCCTGTCAGGCAGAGCTGCTGCTTTTCATGCCCCCACTCCCCATCTCTGTCTCTGTTATAACGGTTCTGAGTTCCTTTGTTCTCTCTCAAGCCCTAATATACACACCTGAAGCTCTCCACAGAGAAGTCATCCACATTGGGTTCCTTTTTCACTGCCACACTGAGGTCAGGGGGCTGTGTGTGGGGGTGCTTCCTAGTTCCGCTGTTCCAGACTATTTATTTATTTATTTATTTATGGAGACAGAGCCTCTGTTGCCCAGGCTGGAGTGCAGTGGCACGATCTCTGCTCACTGCAACCTCCACCTCCTGGGCTCAAGCAATTCTTCTGCCTCAGCCTCCCGAGTAGCTGGGATTACAGGTGCATGCCTTGTTGCCTGGCTAATTTTTGTGTTTTAGTAAAGATGGGGGTTTCACCATGTTGGCCAGGCTGATCTTGAACTCCTGGCCTCAAGTGATCTGCATGCCTCGGCCTCCCAAAGTGCTGGGATTACAGGCGTGAACCACTGTGCCCAGCCCCAAACTCTATTTTTCAATCAACTTCTTGTTGAGCCACTCTTGCCTGTATATGTTGGCTCTGAGCTTCTCTTGGATCCCTTGAGAACTGCTCTCAGTCTTCTTTTGGGGGCTACAGTTAACATTGTTCTGTCTTCCAAGAGTCCCTCATAGTTTTGGTCTCACATATTTTGTGTTTTCTAGGCATTCCATAAAATATATGGTCTGCTGATGGCATTTTTTTTTGTCTTCCAGGATTCTTCAGTTCTACTTAAAGACAAAAGTCGTTGTTACTTCATAAGACCTTAGGTGAGAGGGGAGGTAGACATTTGTGCTCAGATAACCTGTTTTTTTTTTTCTGTGGGTGTGTTATCACTTGAGTTTCTTTGAGCATATTCACTTTGACGTTTTCTTCCGCTTACTGTATCAACCACGTCCCCGGGGGTCAGGAGTGTACACATACACATGAGGATACCTTGAAGTTGGGCAGGGATTTGGATCCAGGCTCCGACTCCAAAGCCTGCCCCCTTAACCGTTCTGCTGTCTCTTCTGTTTGTGCAGTGGGAGGCCCTCTTTCATGCTGTTTGTTTACCTCAAAGGCTTGGTGTTTCTTGTATTTCTGTTCCCATTTGTAGGTAAGGATCTGCAACTCGGTGTATTTCCTCAGCTCACGTAAGAATCCCTCCTCAACTGGTGTTGAAGGTTCTCGTGCAGGAGCTCAACTTCAAGCGACTTTGCAGGGGAAGGGCAGGGAGCATATTGCAGGGCAGGAGATTCACTCAGCTGCCCTGCTCGCTGTGGGGCATAGGGGCTTCTGCTCCACAGAGTTTGTCCTTTTGTGGGCTCTGCTGTGTTGTCTGTTAGGACCCCTCATCAGAGAGCTGCCTTCAGGCCCACCAACCTCCCACCCCTTCCCTGGAGCAGACACCTGAGTCAGACAGTTCAAACAGGGGGACTTGCTCAGTTCTTCCAGCTTCTAGTTAATTACTTGGCCAATTGTCTGTGGCCTGCTCCTCCTGGCCTGTGCTGCACTGATAATGGGATTATGCCAAGCTTCTGCTGAGGAAACTTTTCAACTGACATGGGTTCCTTCTATTTCTTTAGATTTGCCATCATTGGTCCCATCACTTTTCTAGAAATTTACTAATCTGTTCCGTAACTCTTTATTGCAGGGGGCAGTGTACTGGGCATTAGGAAATAATGGTGAAGAGAAGGCCTATCACGATGGAGCTTACGTGTGGTCTTGTGGGGGAGACAGGTATTAAACAGTTAATTTGCACACACATAGTACTTGTTCTGTGAGGAGAAGTTGCCCTGCACTGAGGGGTCATATAAAAAGGCTAACTTACTGGGAGAGGGGTTGTCATGGAAGTCTACCTGGAGCAAGTGTGACAGTTGACCTGAGATTCCAAGGAAGAGAAGGAGTGACTCAGTGACAGGGAGTGGGGATAAGAGTGTTCCAAGCTTCAGAAACAGGATGTGGGAAGACCTTTAGTCGTAGATGGAGGGGAATGGGGTCTGCTGGTGTCACTCCTCAAGGACATTTACTATTGCCGTGGGTTCGTTTTCATTCTGTAGTTTTCTTCTATTTATGGGATTTAGGAGGAAGAAAAAGTTCAATGAACTTGGTTTTGATCCAAGTAACCTCAGAGAGTAATGACTTGGGAGCATTTTACAATGCAAACAATAAATGGAAAAGCATGAAGAATTTACATACCATATGTGAAATATATACACACATACATATAGGTTGAACATCCCAAATCCACAATTTGCAATGTTGCAAAAATCCAAAACTTCTTGAGCACTTACGTGATGCTCAAACCGAGTGCTCATGGGAGCATTTCAGATTTCGTATTTTTCTATTTGGGATGCTCAGCTAGTTGATATGAGGCAAATATTCCCAGATCTGAAAAAGATCCAAGACCTGATCCAAAATCCAAAGGCTCTCTGGTCCTGAATCTTTCAGATAAGGGATATTGAACCTGTGTTTAATATTGGGAAGTAATATACCAGTACCAAAAATGTTGTCTTTGAAGGTGGGGTGACAAATGATTTTTATTACCCTTTTAAAACTCCTAATTTGAATTTCAACTTTTCTATGACTGTGGATTGTTTTTATAATCAGAAAAAAAGTTCTTAAAATGATGTTTATCTTGTGGTTTGGCTTATGTAAGTGCAGTTTGTCACTAGGTCAGCAACATTATAAAGATGTTACTGTGTACTTATTGGAAATGGCCTATGATTGGTGATAAAGCTGACTTATACAAAGGAGAACATTATCCTTAGGAATTTCTTGCTAGGATCTCATGATGTAATTGTTTTAACGTTGTTAAATGGTTCACAGTGATCAGGGACTTAAAATCATTGTCTCCTATACAATGTTTTAAGAGTTACAGAAAAGCTCATTTTGAGCTACGTTGAGATTGAAGTGTTTGCAGAATAGCACTTAGATATTCAGGCTGACAGTATGTGTTTGAGGAATTGGCAGTTCCATTTGGCCAACTTTGGTGGTGTATCACTTGAGACTGTATTCAGCTGCAAGTAACAAATTCAGATGAACAGCTGCTTAATCAAGTAACTTAAAGGTACAAGCTTTGAACTTTTAACATTTTCAAGTTCAGGTCATGTAGGAGGGCTATGTCATTAAGGAGGCTGGCTCTGTCTTCTTGATGTACTGTAGAGCGTGGCTTTTGACTTCATCATAACAGAGTGGCTGCTGCTCCTGTAGAAACTCCATCTGTGATTCAGTCAGGTGAAAGGGAAGGGCCTGCTAGTTGACTTGTCCTTTTTAATTCTTATCAGAAAAATAGTAGCTTTCAAAGAAACCACACTCATTAGACTTCCATTTGTATTTCACTGGCCAGAACTGTGACAGAGCCATCTTTAGCTGCAAGGAAACCTGAGAAATCAAGCTTTTGTGGTTATGTTTTTTGTTTTCAAACTGGAGCACATTGCTGTTCAAAACAAAACCAGAGTTCTGTTAATAAATAAGGAGAGAATGGATATTGGTAGACAACTTGCTGTGTCAGCTGCAGGAGTTATGTGCTTAGAGATGGTAATTGAAGTCAGGAGTGTGATTAACATTACTCCGGGGGGAGTACACAGAGTAAGAAGAGAATCCGTGAAGGAACTGAAAGGAACTTTAGTGTTGAAGAGACTGGCAGAGGAATAGGTATTCTCAAAGGGAACCAAGAACAAGGGGTGAGTGGGAGGAGGTGGTCACCTGGAGGGTGTGGACCAGTGGTACACAGGTTGGGAGAGGGGGAAGGGCAGAGTTTACATTGCCCATATGCTGGTGAGTGAAGTCCACTAGGAACTGAGACATGAACTTGAGGCTTAGCAAAAAAGAGCGCCTCAGAGAAACAGCACCCGCACTGGTGACTGTGGGCTGCAGAGTGAAGGGGAGGCGAAGCAGTGACAGTGACAGCCCCTCTCAAAAACTGATGCCAACTAAGCAGGACAGAGAGGGGGCGGGGAAGGGGGAGTGACCTGAGGGAGACAGAGGCTCAAGAAAAGCCTTTTTGTGTTGGTTGTTTTAAAGGCTGGCGATACTGTAGCATGCTTTAGTTTTAAACGTCATTAAAGACATTTGAGAAGGATCCTAGAAGGATTGTATTTTCCAAGGGAGGTGGAAGGGGTTGAGACCCAGAGCCCAGAGGATATGCTTTGAAGGAAGGAGAAAAGTACCTCAGCTTCCCTAAAAGAAGGCAGGAAAGGTACGCGGACATGAGGGACTTATATAGTCTGGTGGCAGTGATAACAGAGGTAACCTGCTCACTCCTGTCTTCTCTGGAAAATGAGAAAAAACATCCTCCACAGTGTTAGGAGAGAGACAGCAGGCCTGAAGTAGGAAGAGGGTGGAAAACATCATCATGAATGTGGCAGAAATTCTAAAGAGCATGAAATGCAGGTTATTGGGCTGCAATGAGAATCCAGTCATGGTTAGAGAACCTGAATTTAATTAAGGTCAGTGTATGTCTGTACAGTGCCATTATCTTACATAGAAATTATTTTTGAAAATTTTAGTTGACATTTTTGAATGATACCTACTAGTACTACACATAATAGAAGCATAAATACGCACAGAAGCAGTTAAAACTTAACCATTTGTCTTAAAGTAATTTATAACTAATACTTAATTGATGCCCTACTCTGTCTCAGTCAAAAAGCTAAGCACCTTCCCTTTGCAATCTGCACAAGAAAAACCTATGCAATAGGTATTACTAGTTATCCTCATCTGATTTTTATTTTTTTCAAACTTAAAAATATTTTTTTGTAGAGACAGGGTCTACCTTTGTTTCCCAGGCTGTTCTCCAACTCCTGGGCTCAAGCGATCCTCCTGCCTCTGCCTCCCAAAATGCTGGGATTATAGGCATAAACCACAGCACTCACCCTTTATCCCCATTTTAAAGATGACAAAACCTAGGCTCAAAGAACTTAACATGTTCTAGATCATGTGGCTAGTAAGTGGTGACAACAGAATTTGAACCACATATCTGACTCCAGAGTGGTGGTGCCAACTACTGTTCTGTGGATTGAGCCATATGAAACTGACTAGTAAGAGAAATATGATAAAACATCAGCATTTTTATATGGCTCTAACCTAATATACTTCCTCACCACAATCATTGCCAAGGTCAATGGACTGCTTACTTTGTGCCAGGCAGTGCCCTAAGTGTTTTGATTGCTATAATCTGTGGTAACATTTTGAAATATTTGCAGTCTTAATTGTCCTGGTTTAAAAAATCATATTTTTGGATACGATAATTTTGGAATAGCATACTTAACGTATTATCCTTTAAATGAGTATGTTTGATTCGTGATGTTACTTTTCCCTGTGTTGGCAAAATTATATTTTGAGGAAACGGTTGGAAATATTGGCAAAACATGTAGAGAAATCATCACACATCTAGTGTCTCACAACATGAATACTTTTTTGGGGCATTTTTCACAACATCTGATTCATTGAGTGGTAGTCACCCAAGAGATACCTGTGGATTGGTTTTTAATTCAGTAGATTTCTGTTTTATTGTGTGTTTGTTGACTTGTGATCAACATATATTCTCTTCTACTTTTCAAGCTTATTTTGGGTAAAAAGAAAGATTACCTTTCTATCTTCTCACTTTATCCCGAACTTATGAATACCTATTAGGTATCAACCAGTTATATTACTAGTAAATCACCCATTCTCCCACTTTACTAATAAAATGTTGTCTTAAATCCTTGTATTTCAGCTAAAAAAATCCCATTTAAAATTATGAATTTAGAAATGGGATGAAAGCTGAGTGCAGTGGCTCAGGCCTATAATCCTGGCAATTTGAAAGGCTGAGGTGGGGGGATCAATTGAGCCAGGAGCACGAGACCAACCTGGACAAGAGTGAGACCCTGTCACTACCAAAATATAAAAAAATTAGCATGGTATAGTGGCATGTGCCTATGGTTCCGGCTACTAGGGAGACTGAGATGGAAGGATCCCTTGAGCCCCAGAGGTCAAGATTGCAGTGAGTTATGATTGTGCCACTGCACTCCAGCCTGGCTGGGTGACAGAGCAAGACCCTGTTTCTATTAAAAAGGGTGATCCCCCACCCCCAATTTGGAAGTCTTTAATAAAAGAATAAAAAGATGTGAAGCAGTTTTAGCCATCTCTCTTTGGCCTCCATGTAATCAGATTTTGTGCTTATTTGAGACACTTAAAAAGTATCTGGCTAATTGTGTGGTCTCTGTGTTGAGGACCTGATCTTAAACTGGATGGTCTTGGTATTTTCATGTAACTTTTAGTTCAGGTACAAGAATTCTTTAAAGAGGCATGGACAATTAATTACATGACTGAGAAAAATAATTTCTCCCAAGTTAATTGCACAAATTACTGTAGCCCTAAAAGGTTAATGATTGTCAAACATCTTTGATGCATAGAGCCTATTAAATGTCAGTATTATTTGAATAATTTAACTAGAGTAGTCCTTTCACAAATGGATCTCATCCAAAGGACAACAGTAAACAGTGCCTTTAAAAATATTTTCTCTTCAGAGAAACGTGTTCAAATCCTTCAGCTGGAGTCAGTCTTACGGGTCACAACACATTCTTATATTTCAGAATATAAGACATTAAAACCTTTTATATTTTAAATGATTTCAATCATGTATTATCCTTATAGAACTACTGAGGTTTTACTTGAAGCCTATAAGTTAAATTTTTTTATTTTATACAGACTTAGCTTAGGCTATGATTAGGTAGAATTAGCAGTTATCACTATATTTATTTGAAATGAAACTTATTTTACAGCTATTCATGAAAGAGAACTTTAATATTGTTTTAATGTTTTTATTTTATTTTTAAATGCCAAACTTTATTATGTATTTCTTTTTTTTTTTTTTTTTTTTTTTTTGTTTGTTTGTTTTTGGGAGGGGGGACGGAGTCTCGCTCTGTCACCCAGACTGGAGTGCAGAGGCGCAATCTCGGCTCACTGCAAGCTCCGCTTCCTGGGTTCACGCCATTCTCCTGCCACAGCCTCCCGAGTAGCTGGGACTACTGGCGCCCGCCAGCACACCCGGCTAATTTTTTGTATTTTTAGTAGAGACGGGGTTTCACCGTGTTAGCCAGGGTGGTCTCGATCTTCTGACCTCGTGATCCTCCCGCCTTGGCCTCCCAAAGTGCTGGGATTACAGGCGTGAGCCACCGCGCCCGGCCTATTATGTATTTCTTAAACTTGATCTTCTAGTATTTTTTATGTATACTTTTTACTGCTTTATAGTCATTAGCAGGTTCCGTAGTAGTGACTGAAATATACTCTGTTTTTCATTTTTATTTTATAAAACTTTGATTTTTAATAACATGTGCTGAAGGACACTCTGAAGAGTACTAATATTTTTCAGGGATGCTTTTCCAAAAAGGATTCTGTGGTTCAATAAATTTGGGAAAGACTGCATACTATATGCTTTTAGAAGAGTCACAGCGTATACTCATATTGAAGGCTTTGAGAAATGCTAGAGCGAATAAATTTAATGTTGTCTAATCCAGTGTTTCCTAAGCTTTTCTGAAGACAGACATCTCTACTCTTGTTTTGCATCCTACCC
Source organism: Macaca nemestrina (assembly GCF_043159975.1). Classification (NCBI taxonomy): domain Eukaryota; kingdom Metazoa; phylum Chordata; class Mammalia; order Primates; family Cercopithecidae; genus Macaca; species Macaca nemestrina. Next base: position 152,993,532 of record NC_092128.1, on the reverse strand, counting down.
TCGAACATCGAAGGACTTCAGTGACTTCGTGTTCTACATAACCATTTTGAGATATGCTATTAGATTAACTGTAGCTTCCTTTGCCACGTTAAATTTCCAACATTCAAATGTAGCAGATATGTTTATCTGCTGCACTTATACCTACACGTACATATGTATATAAATACACCAGTATACATAAATATATACGTTTGAAGCCTATATGCACACTCACATAGATACACACATATATGTATGCTTATATTTTTATTTTACTCACTGCAATACCTGTAGTATGTAGCAGATAGTGGAATCAGAAAGTAATTGTTGAGTAAATGGATGAGAGACTTTCACCTGTCTATGGCATATGCCCTGCTGCCTTCTTCAGGATGCGGAAAACCCAGTTCCCAGGCTTAAAGTGTGACATTCTGGAGAAAGTAGATGTGCTGTTTCTAGAGACACCTGAAACATCAAACACAAACACTTTGTCAGTACTGTTACAATATTAAGCGTGTCAGAGGGAACAGACCCTGAATTTTGGGTCAGGAGACCTGGATTCAGGTATGGATTCTACCACTTTCCACTCACGTTGCCTTAGGCAAGTTATGGGCTTTTTCTGAGCCTCAGTTTTTCTCCTCTATGAATTGATAATACTTCCCTTGTAAGACTGTTGAAATATCTATAGAATGAATCAAAAACTTATTTTTAACCAATTGGAAGTTACGCTGTGAATGTATTATAGATCCTGATACAGGTGAAAGCTTTATTAAAAAACAAATGCGAGTAACTTAAAATTTCCATTTCATATATATATTGGAGAAGAAAATTCCCATTTTATTTTTTGATGAAGATACTTATTTTCTTAAGTAATGAACATAAAAATGTTTATTTTTTTACTGTTAGTGGACAATAAGTTTTTTTCTACTATTGTTTAAAAACTTTCATCCTTGTTTCTAATAAATAAAACTCCAGAATCTTCATGCTTTAGCCTCAGACCCATTGCACCTGCTGGTCTCTCTGCCTGGAATGTTCTTTAAAACAAGGTGACTTGCCATTTCTTTCCATCTTATTTCAGCTCTCAGTCAACCTCTCACTTCCCTGCCCACCAAAATATAGCCCCAGTATGTATCTCTTTTTCCTTTTACCTACTTTATTTTCCTTTATAATTCTTATCAGACATTTTATTGCACATATCATTAGGTGAGATGGAGATCATATTTTGTGGCGATTAGTAAGGGATTGTAATAACTCTCAATAACAAAATTGCTTTAGACCCAATTTTTGTTTGCTTGTATGATTTTTACACCCTTTATTTCAGCACTTTAATGACTCTGTCAGATGTGTAGGTTAGTTAGTAGTGATACTTTTGTAAAATTCTCTAGTAGAATCGAAATACATGTGCTCTCTCTTTGCTCTGCATGGAATTTTTTTTCCACATGAGGGAAGCTGTGGTAAATAATGTTATAGAATTTCACTTGTTAGTAATATTAATCAAATAAACAATGGGAAAATATTTCTTTTAACAGGACTGAGTAGGTAGAGATAGAAAATCATGGGACCTATACATATGTAACAAACCTGCACGTTATGCACATGTACCCTAGAACTCAAAGTATAATAATAAAAAAAAAAATCATGGAACCACTTATGTTAAAATTGATAACTTTTAAAAAATATTGGATAGCAGAAAAAAGACTTGTTTTATGTATTAGCATCCAGCCAAATTATCATAATCCAGCCAAATTATCTATATTCTAATTTCTATATCATAACTGATTGTATAAGGTTAGTGATACAAAGATGTGCAAGATTTGGTTTTATACTCTATTAGAGATTTGGTTTTGGTGATACTTTTAGTACCATGTAGATTGTAATCTTAGCTATCAGGAATTTCTGAATACATACAACAAAAATGTTTCCTTTAAAAGAGTTAAAGTTGAGGTTTTGTAGGCTAGAATGTGATTTAGCTTTATATAGCTTTTTGTCAGACTCTTGAAATCATTTCAAGACACAGTCATATTTTGTTTAGAGTTAGCAGAGCTGTCTAGAAGTAATTTCTAGTTTCTCCTAGGCTACTCATGATGTTTGAATTATTTTCCATGTTCTCTGCTGAGAGATTCTCATGGAAGTAGACTCTGAGCTTCTATAAACATTTTCCTTCTGGAACTATGCCCAGTCCACCTGTTCACCATTTACAAGGCAATGCTGCTTTCCTAATGAAAATCAAGCCCAGATTTTCCAGTTCAGCTCCCGTAGGTAGGGAGTGCAGCTGTACTGGGCAGCCTCCAGTGAGTCCCAGGGACTTGACTTCTTGCAGGTTTTCTGCTGATGGCAGCGCTATCACCATGTTTATCTTTTGGAGGACTGGATGCTGCTCCCTCTTCAACGTTTTGGCCCAAGAATAGATAACATATGTCATAACTGACACAAGGCTGTCATGTTTAAATACATCTTTACTGAATGCTACAGAGTAATAAAGAGAGGAAAACCCAGAGAGCACCATGAATCACGAATTCAGGCATTCTAACTTTAGAGCTATGGCACATTCATCTTCAGTTAGTTGAGATGGTTGCTCAGCTATCTGAAGTGCAGTAAGTGGCTTTTCACATTTCAAAAATGGTTTCCCAAGTGAGCATATGTTTGCTCTTGGCTGACATGCCTCTGGACCAGCCCCAAGTTGGTGTGCATGGTGCTAGGGCATGATTTCAGCCCCCACTCTTATCCCCAAGCTAGACACCTTTGTGCAGGGTACCTCTATATGTGTACTAGGGGTTGCCCACTGAGATTTTTCCTAGTTTTCCCTTTACCTTCAGAAGGCACAGAGGACCTTTAATAGCCCTCCTGCATGGCCTCATCCTCCCTCCCTACCCACCCCTGAATTCCTTTAGAGATTCCTCCTCTCCTCAAAGTCCAGAGGTGGGCTGTCTTCTCCCATCTCCTCGTAGGCGCTCACCCTGATGAAGGTTGTTCCATTTCTGAAGCTCTGTCTCCTTTTTGGCAACTGGCACCAGCAACGATCAGATCCTTCTAAAACTGTCTCCTGTTTATAACAGAATCTCACACCTCCAGCATCATGTAAGAGTTGCATATGCCAATCACAGTGGAGTTTTTAATCCTGTACCCAGGTCTGTTTTGAGGATAAATGATAATTCCTATTGTATTTTTTTGTGTGTGAAAGTATATTGCTTAAGAGAGTTCTGGGAATGTATAGTGGTGATGATTACACAACAATATGAATGTATGTAGTATCACCGAACTGTACACTTAATGATTAAGATGGTAACTTTTTGTTACATGTCTATTGCCACGATAAAAATGGAAAAAGTCTGTTGCTTAATAAAATACTTGATAAAGTCCATGCAGTGTTTACTACATGTCAGTACCATTTTGAACATTGTACACGTTATAATTTGCTTAATCCTCACAACCCTATTAAGTAGCTAATATAATCCTTGTTTTACACACGAGAAAAATGTGCTCCATAGAAATTATATAATTTGCTATTGAGAGAACGAGATTCAAACCAAAGTTGTTTAGCTGCATAGCTCATGCTGTCAACCACTATGTTAATACAAATCTACATTATCCTAATTTTATTCTATATTTATGTTCAGACAGAAGGGACTCTCGGAATCTGGAGACTGGGGTTCTCACTTCTGGCTCTGTGACTGTACCACATTTGTGACTGACCAGAGTAGCTTCTCTAGTCTTCAGTTATTTTAGCTATACAATGAGATGGTATAAGGTTCACTGTTAAATTTCTTTCTATTTATAAATGCTGTGGATGTGTATATATTTTTATGTATGTGAAGTTCTGAGGTTGAATGACTCTTATTTTCTCAGTGGTCTAAACCAAACCTATGGAATCTCATCTGTCAAACACTATGTGATTGAAGATTAAAAAAAAGAAAATTTTGTTTTAAGAGACTGGGTCTCATTTTGTTGCCCAGACTGGAGTGCAGTGGCGAGATCATAGCTTGTTGGACTCTCAAACTCCTAGGATCAAGTGAACCTCCCATCTTAGCCTCCTGAAGAGTTGTTATTAAATCTCATTCAGAAAAGTTGAATTTCTTGAATATTAAAACTGTGATAATGTAATACCACATAGGTAGTAGTTGTGTGTACCTTCTAATTTGAAACATATAAGCTGTTTTATGCATTAGTGGAGATGAGATATTAAAAATTATTCAGTGATGTTTTTAAGAGTTGATAAAGGGAAGAATTTTATAAAATATGATATATGTAACTATATAATATTATGGGATGCAATTTTAAATGAGATTTCTATCATACTGAGTCAGTGTGTATTTGTTGAATACCTACTGTGTCAGGCACATGCTTGATGCTACAGTATACAGATGATGAAGGTGGCCTGCCCAAATGGAGTTTACATTCCAGTGGGAAAGCTGGTAATCAACAAGTAAACACATGAGTGAATAAAATTAATAGCAGCTCTGATACCTGCAGGAAAGGAAATAGCATTATCCTGTGATACAGAATCACTGATGGGGTCAACTTTTTGCTAGGGTAGTTTGGAAAGGCCTCTCAGGAAATCACATTATAAGTAAAAGCTGACAGAAGGACCAAGAAGGACCACAAGGAATGAGTGCTGGGAGGAATAAGGGCAGAGGTAAAGGAGTGGGGGGAGAATAGCATTCTAGACAAATGTGGAAGGCTACATAATGTTACCCCAATGTTATCCAGGTTCTAATTCCTAGAACCAGTGAATGTTACCTTCAGTGATAAAATGAGACTACAGATATGATTAAAGATTTTGAGATGGGGAGATTATCCTGGATTATCTGGGTGGGCTCCAAATGCAATCACAAGTGTCCTTATAAGAGGGAGGAAAAAGGATATTTAAAGAGAAGACAACTACGAGACATAAACAGAACAAAGCAGAGTAAGAGAAAATGCTGCACCCGTGACATTGAAGATGGAGGAATGGGCCGTGAGCCAGGGACAGCAGGGAGTGCAGCTCTGCCATCACCTTGACTGTTGTTCCTTTAGACTCATATTTTGGACTTAGGTCTATACCTATATAGGTCTATGGTAGTTTGTTACAAGAGCAATAGAAAACTAATACAGGCTGGGTGTGGTGGCTCAAGTCTGTAGTCCCAGCTACTCAGGAGGCTGAGGCAGGAGAATTGAGCCTGGGAGGTAGTGGGAGCAGTGAGCTGTGATCGTGCCACTGCGCTCCACAGCCTGGGCAACAGAAATCAAAAAACAAAACAAAAAAACTAACATGGAAGTTGGTACCTGGAAGTGGGGTGCAGTGGTAACAAGTATCTGAAAATGTGGAAGCGGCTTTAGAAATGGTCAGTGGGTAGAGGCCTGAAAAATTTTGAGGTACACGATTCAAAAAACCCGGGTTGCCTTGAACAGACTGTTCAAGTGTTTAATATAGATATTAAAGACTGCTGGTGAGGGCTCAGAAGGAAATGAGCTTGTTATTGGAAAGTGGGGGAAAGTGGATCATTGTTATATAGTGGCAGAAACTGTAGCTGAATTGTGTCCTAGAGCTCTATGGAAAGCAGATTTTGTAAGTGATGAAGTTGGCTATTTAGGAGGAGATTTCCAAGCAAATTGTTGAAGGTACTGCTTGGATTCTTCATGCTGCTTGTGGTAAAATGTGAGAAGAAATTCTAACTGTGATCTGCAGCTTCAGCTTCATGCTGGAGGGTTCCAGGGTACCCTTTCTGACAGCCTGCCCTACAGACTACACTTTGAATAGCAGGGTTGTAGAGAATCATGTTTATTTATTTAGAATGTCAAATGTATCTCTATAAAAGAGTTTGGATTTGCTCATCAGCCTTTTAAATGTTTACTACTGACAATGACTTTACTGATCTAATTACAACTATCTAAGCCAATATTGTAAGAACTGTGCATCGTGTTACTGTTGTGCAAAATTTATCTGGAAGCATCTTTCCTATACTGAGTTAAATAGTGTCACTCCAGAAAAATTATTTTCACCTATGAATGTGACTTTATTTGGAAATAGGTATTTTGCAGATGTAATTAAGTAACATGAGGTCATACAGGATTAGACTGGACTATAATCCAATGACTGGTAACCTTATATGATGAGGGGGCTTTGGACATAGGGACACACAGGGATAATGCCATGTGCAGATGGAAGCAGATATTGGAGGTTTGCTGCCAAAGTCAATAATGCCAAGTATTGTTGGAACCACCAGAAGCTAGGAGAAAGGTGGAACAAATTCTCCCTTTGAGCCCTCAGGAAGGAACCAAAGCTACTGGCATCTTGATCTTGGACTTCTGGCCTCCAGAGCTGAGAGAATAAATATCTGTTGTTTTAGGGCATTCAGTTTGTGGCATTTTGTTGTGGTAGCCCTAGGAAATGAATATGTTTTCTGACAAGTGAAAGTAAAATAGTGGACTCTAACAAATTAATTTTTAAGCACCCAACAGAAAATGTCACTCTTCCACAGAGCCAATGTCTACTATGGCTGTTTTCAAAATTTGGAGTTCTGGAAGTTTGTTAGCTACCATCGCTTTTTGAATACTACTACTTCTTTCTTTCTTTTTTTTTTTTTTTTTTTTGGCAGAGTCTCGCTCTGTTGCCCAGGCTGGAATGCAGTGGTGCAATCTCGGCTCACTGCAAGCTCTGCCTCCCAGGTTCACGCCGTTCTCCTGCCTCAGCCTCCCAAGTAGCTGGGACTACAAGTGCACACCACCACGCTCAGCTAATGTTTGTATTTTTAGTAGAGACAGGGTTTCACCATGTTAGCCAGGATGGTCTCGATCTCCTGACCTTGTGATCCACCTGCCTCGGCCTCCCAAAGTGCTGTGATTACAGGCATGAGCCACCGCGCCTGGCTGCTCTTTGGGTAATTCTTAAACCTTGTACACCCAGGTCAAATTTAGAATAGAGTATAAAAACTTTGGACACAAAATCAAACTTCATACCAAATCAAGAGGGGACAAAAATGAACTAGAAGGAAGGTTACATAAAGAGGTGCTATGTCTTCTGCAATTTATTTGTTTTCTTGTAATATTTGCCCTGAGCTAGCCAGAGAAATAATCGATAGACTCCATAGCAGTCAACTCTTAAAAATGGCTTTTCTGTCATTCTTTACCTCCATCCTATCAACCACACATGACCTTTGTTCCATTGTGCAGGACTTAGAAACAGACTTTGAATATAAGCAGTTTCTTCTAACATTGCCGGAAGTAAAACATGCCCTATCATAGAGAATAGAATTATTTCTGGAGATCTTGCTTAAGTGTACGTTTGGAAGTGAAATTGTTTTTTTTTTTTTTTCTTTATGTTTGCTGCTGTAGAATAAAAAATTTCTTTCCAGAAAGGAATTATTATACCCAGAATATGTTTTAAAACAATTTAAAAGTATATATATGTACAGTGGCACTGGCTTTCAGAGAAAAGAATAAGAGTATATACATATATCCTGTTAACTTTATTTATTTATTTATTTTGAGACAGAGTCTTGCTCTGTCTCCTAGGTTAGGGTGCAGTGGCATGATCATGACTCACTGCAATCTCTGCTTCCCGGGTTTAAGTGATCCTTCTGCCCCAGTCTCCTGAGTAGCTGGTGTGTACCACCATGCCCAGCTAATTTTTATATATTTTGTAGAGGTGAGGTTTTGCCATATTGCCCAGGCTGGTCTCAAACTCCTGAGCTCAAGCAATGCAGCCGCCTTGGCCTCCCAAAGTAATGGGATCACAGGTGTCAACACCATGTTTGGCCAACAACTGAAATATTTTAAAAAGTGTGTGTATCAAGTAGTTACTACATATATATGCTACCTAAGCTTAAATTCAACAAAGACCATACAAGGCCTTTATGAAGACAAATGCACCTGTGTACCACATTCATGATGGAAAGTATCAGTATTATAAAGATGCCCATCATGTCCACATAAATCCATAAATTCAGTTCTAATCAATAACTGAATGCTTAAAACATTTGCATAACAGACATTTTCATACTTTACAAAAGTAAAAAGCATAATGAACCCCATGTACTCTAGCAAATTCCACTTGTGATTAGTGATTTCTTAGAAACGTATTATCATTATTAACTTATGAGACTTTAAAATACACTTGAGGTGTTTAATTCATGTCAGTCATTCATTTTTATTGAAACTCAAATTGTCAAATATTTGTCCAGTTGGGGTGCCTTTAAGTTGGGCCTTGTGACGTTTTGACATGACTCTGTTAGTTTTTTTTTTTTTTTAAATATACTTTTATAGTGGTAAAATATATATACGCACATATAGCATAGAATTTGTCATTTTAACCCTTTAAAAAGTACAATTCAGTGACATTCATCATATTCAGTGTAGTATGGTCATCACCATTATTTATTTCCAAAACGTCTTTGTCATTTCAAACAGAAACTGCAACTTTTAAGCAATAATTTCCCATTTCTTCCTCCCTCCAACCCTGGTAACTTCTCATCTACTTTTTGTCTCTATGAATTTGTCTATTCTAGGTATTTATGTAAAATCATACAACACATATCTTTTTGTATATAACATTTAATAATTTTATTCTCATAATGTTTTCAAGATTCATTCATATTATAGCATGTAACAGAACTTAACTCCTTTTTTGGCTGAATAATAATATTCCAGTATGTGTGTGTGTGTGAGTATATATATATATATATCTTACATTTTATATATTCATTCATCTGTTGATGGACACTTGGGTTGTTTGCTCCTTTTGGCTGTTGCGAATATCGCTCGTGATGAACACTGACTTACAGGTATCTGTTTGAGTTCCTGTTTTCAATTTTGTTGTTGTTGTTGTTGTTTGAGACGGAGTTTTGCTCTCGTTGCCCAGGCTGGAGTACAGTGGCGTGATCTCAGCTCACCGCAATCTCCGCCACCTAGGTTCAAGTGATTCTCCTGTCTCAGCCTCCTGAGTAGCTGGGATTACAGGTGCCCGCCACCACACCCAGCTAATTTTTTGTGTCTTTAGTAGAGGCGGAGTTTCATCATATTGGCCAGCCTGGTCTTGAACTCCTGACCTCAGGTGATCCACCCGCCTCACCCTCCCAAAGTGCTGGGATTACAGGTATGAGCCACCACACCCGGCCCCTATTTTCAATTATTTTGGACATATACCCAGGAGTGAAGTTGCTCAGTCATGTGATAATTCTGTATTTAGCTTTATGAGCAAATGCCAAAATGTTTTTCACAGTGGCTGCACCATTGTACATATACTTACCAGAAATGTTTGAGAGTTCCAACTTTTTTACATTCTTGCCAACATGTTATTTTTTAGTTTCCTTTACTCTATGTGAAGTGGTATCTATATAGAAATGTTCATTGTAGCACAGTCAAGTGAAAAACAACTGAAGGGAATATCAGGAAAGAGTAGATAAAACTGGATTATTTGCAGATCAGAATACTACATAGCAGTTAAAATGAATGGGCTAGAAGTTAAAATAAATGTGATTCTGTTGCATCCTTCAGTACTTCAGTTGCATTTTTCAGCTCCAGAATTTCTGCTTGATTCTTTTAAATTATTTCAATCTCTGTTAAATTTATCTGATAGTATTCTGAATTTTTTCTCTGTGTTATCTTGAATTTCTTTGAGTTTCTACAGAACAGCTATTTTGAGTTTTCTGAAAGGTCACGTATATCTGTTTTTCAAGGATTTTTCCGTGTTGCCTTATTTGGTTCAGTTTGTGAGGTCATGTTTTCCCGGATGGTTTTGATGCCTGTGGATGTTTGTCAGTATCTGAGCTTTAAAGAGTTAGGTATTTATTGTAGTGTTCATCATTTGGGCTTATTTGTGCCCATCCTTCTTGGGAAGGCTTTCCAGATACTCAAAAGGAGTTGGGTAAGCCATATCTGCCTTAGGGGGCACCCTCAGCCTGGGAACACTGGTTCTTGCAGACTCCTATAGGTACTGCGCTTGATGGTCTTGGGTAAGATCCAGAAGAATTCTCTGGATTACCAGACAGAGATCTTGTTCTCCTCCCTTTCTCACAAATAAATGGAGTCAGTCTCTCCTCCACTTCTCCCCCGCCCCTCATTTTGAGTTAACTTTGTGTATGATGTGAGAGGGTCTAAGATAATCTTTTTGCATATGGATATCCAATTGTTCTGGTTTTATTTGGTGAACATATTATCCATTCCCTAGTGTATTGCCTTGGCATGTTTGTTAAAAATCAATGGATAATAAACATAAGAATTTATTGCTGGATTCTTAATTATGTGCCATTGACCAATGCCTATGATTTTTATTAGTACTATAATGCTTTGATCACTGTACCTTTATATAAGATTTGAAATTTAAAAAAGATCTCCAAATTTGTTTTTCAAAATTGTTTTGGTTATTCTAAATGTTTTGCATTTTCATTTGCATTTTAGGACCTGCTTATCAATTTCTGTGAGAATAAGCCTCCTGGAATTTGATAGGGAATATTTTGAATGTATGGATCAATTTGGGGAGAATTGCTATTTTAACAATATTGAGTCTTTCAATCCATAAATATTGAATGTCTCATCATTTTAAAAAATCTTTAATTTTCTTCAAAGCTTTGTAATTTTTACAGTGCAAGTCTTGTTCTTACGTTACCTTTATTTGTATGTATTTTTTAAATGCTATTGTGAATGTGTCTTTTAATTTTACTTCCAGATTGTTTGTTGCTTACCTATAGAAATATAATTGGTTTTTATATATTGATCTTGTATTATATCCTGTGAACTACATGTGCTTTTAAAAAATTAGTTCTAATAGTATTTTTGTGGACTCTTTGGGATTTTCTGTATATAGGATCATATCATCTTCAAATAAAGACAATTTCACCACTTTCTTTACAAACTGGATGCCTTCTATTTCTTTTTCTTGGGTGGTTAGAGCTTCCAGTGTTGTGTTGAATAGAAGAGATGACAGTGGAGATCCGTGCCTTTTACCCTGTCTTAGAGGAAAAGAATTTGGTCTTTCACCAATATGTATGATATTCACCGTAGGCTTTTTTGCACATGTTCTTTATCAGGTTCTGTTCTAAGGTTGCTGAGAATTTTTATCTTGAATGCGCATTGGATTTTGTCAAATGTTTTCTCTGTACCTAATGAGATGTTCGTATGGTTTTTATTCTGTATTAATATGATATATTACTTCAATTGATTTTTAGCTGTTAAAACAACCTCACATTTCTGGGGTAATTAAAAAAGATGGCTTATCATCTTTTTTATATATTGAATTTAGTTCACTAATATTTTATTGAGGATTTTGGCATCTGTATTTGTGAGGGATATTGGTTTGTAGTTTTCCTTTCTGGTAATAATTTGTCTGGCTTTGCTATCAGGGTGTTATTGCATCCCATAATGAGTGGGAATATTCTAGAATGAGATATGAGTAATGTTCTTAAATCTAATTCTTATACTTCTCAGAGGAATTTGTGGAGTATTAGTATTATTTCCTCTTTAAGTGTTTGGTGAAATTCCCCAGTGAAGGAATCTGAGCCTGGGTTTTTCTTTGTGGTAACGTATTTTAAATGCTCATTTAATTTTTGTACTTGTAGATATATTCAGATTTTCTATTCCTCCTTTAGTCAGTTTTGGTCATTTGTGACTTTTTAGGAATTTGTCTAAGTTGTTGAATTTGTTGGCATAAAGTTGTTAATATTTCTTTATCTTTCGAATTTCTGAGGGGTCAGTGGTAATCATCTCTCATTCCTGATTTTTGTGGTCTGTTTTTTTCTCTTTTCCCAAGGGTTTGCCAATTTTGTTTTTAAAGAACCACCTTTTGATTTTTCCTCTATTGTTTTTCTGTTATACATTTCTTTAATTTCTCCTATCATCTTTATTTTCTTCATTCTGTTTTCCCTTGATACGGTTTACTCTTCTGTTTTCTACATTTTAAAGGTGAATTCTTAGATTATTGATCTGAGATTTTTTCTTCAATATAGGAATGTAATACTATACATTTTTTCTAAGTCTTGTATTAGCTGCACCCCATACATTTTGACATGAGTTGTATTTCTGTTATTCAGATTAAAATACTTGCTCATTCCCCTTGTAATTTTTAAAAAAATTTTCTTTGACCCATGTTTAGAAATAACTGCATTATTGTTGGTAAATACACTTTATAGGATTTTAATCCTTTTAAATCTGCTAATTCTTTATGGTCCAGCATATGACTTATCTTGGGTTCTATAGTAGCTTGAGAAGAATGACTATTTTGCTGCCGTTGTGTGGAGTGTGCTTTAGATGTGTGTTAAGGTAAGTTGATTGGCAGTGTTATTTAAGTCTTCTGTATTTTTGTTGATCTTCTTTCTACTTGTTCTATTCGTTATTGAAAATTAAAGTATTCAACTATTGTTTCCGTTTCTCAGTTTTAGTTTTATGTATTTTGGGCCCCTGTAATTAGTTGCATACATATTTATAAATTGTTATATTTACCTGCTGAATTGACCCTCTTATTATTATAGAATTTCCGTTTCTTTCTAGTAACAATTTTTGTCTTTAAATTCATTTTGTCTGATATTAATATAGCTGTCCTTTGATTACTGTTTTCATAATACATCTTTTCCCATCCTTTTATTTTAAACTGATTTGTGTCTTTGTATCTAATGTGAGTCTCTTCTAGACAGCATATGGTTGTCAAGTGTATTTTTCTCAGTCTATACTGTTAATCTGCACCTTTTGATTAGTGTCTGATTCATTTATATTTATTTACATTTATGTAATTATTAAGATTTAACTATACCATTTCATTATTTGTTTTCTATAGATCTTATATATTTTTTGTTCCTTAATTCCTCCATGACTGCTTTCTTTTGTGTTAAATGGATTTTTTTTTTAATGTATCATTATCATTGTTTCTTTTAGTATAATTTTTGACTTTCTTAGTGGTTCTCCTCAGGATCATAACAAATAAAATTCAGTTCAGGTTAATCCTGGCATAATTTCAAACATATACATAATTTTTTTCTCACTTGCATGCTTTTTTTGCCTTATAAATTACATATTTATGTAAGCCTATCGACAAAGTTTTATAGTTTTATAATTATTGCTTTATGCAATTGCCTTTTAAAACAAATTGGAGAAAAGAGTTCTCAAAAACAATTATACTGTATTTTATATTTACCTACTTAATTGCCTTTATTGGTACTTTCAAAGTTTTTTCATATGGATTTGAATTATTTCAGCAGGAAGTAATCCTTTAGTGTTTCTTGTAGAGCAGTTCTGCTGGTAACAAATTCATTTTTTTTCTTCATATAGGAATGTCTTAATTTTCGTTTTTGAAGGACAGTTTTGCTGGATATATAATTTTTGGTTCATAGTCTTTTTTTTTCCCCCAGCACTTCGAATATGTCACCTCACTGCCTTCTGGTCTTTGTGGTTTCTAACAAGAAGTCAGTTACAGAGGATTCCCTGTAATATACAAGTCATTTTCTTCTGTTGTTTTACAGATTCTGTCTTTGAACAGTTTGTCTTGATGTGTGTTTGACTCTTTGAGTTGCCCTATTTGGAGTTCATTGAACTTCTTTGATATGTAATTTAATGTTTCTCATCAAACAAGACATTTTTGGCCATCATTTCTTTTCTGTTACAATGTTTTTGAGGTTTTAAAAAATTCGTTCTTAGGGTTTTTATCTCTGCCTATGTTACCCACCTCTTCTTGCATGTTTTACACTTTTTTCCATTAGAGCTTTTGGCATATTAATCATAGTTATAAATTTCTCATTTGATAATTACATAATCTCTGCCATATATGAGTCTAATTCTGATGCTTGCTTTGCCCCTTCAGATTGTTTTTTCTTGCCTTTCAGCATGCCTTGTAAGTTTTTTGGAAAGCCAGGCATGATGTACTGAGTAACAGGAACTGAAGTAGTAAGTAGGTCTTGTGAGGTTTTGTTTATCTGGCTTATAGGTTTAACATATTCTATAACTGTAGGTTTAATGTTTTCTGTAACTGTAGGTTTTCTGTAGCTGTAGGTTTCAGCATAGGGTTTTCTGTAACTGTAGGTTTCAAAGGCTTTAGTTTCCCCTAGTATCCTTGCTTTTTTCTCCCTTGTTTTCTTTGGGCTTCCCTAGGAACACCTCCTTGAGTCTGTGGCTTGCAGCTGTTTTAGTTGTAATCCACTGTTGTTCTCTTAGAGCCCTGTTGATGTAGTGATAAGGTGTTGTGGAGAGGAAACATTCTATAATCTTGTGATAAACCTCAGATTTGTTTAGTAGGCCTGAGTCCCTGGGCTGTGACCTTCAGAAGAGTTTCTTAGCATTTTTTTTTCTCCTCTTCTGTGAGAGAGGGATACTAGAGGGGACTGAGTTGTATAATTGCCTTCCCCTAGGTCAGATAAAGTTCTGGCAAAGTAGTTTCCCTTGGGAGAAGGCCTTTATTATATAGAACAGAATGCTCTGGGCATATTTCAAACACTTTTCCCCAGATGCATTTCAGCATGCTTACTTTTTCCCCCTGCTGTTGCTGAGTACATGATTTTTTTCAAAATAAAAACTCCAATCTTCCCCAGGAGAACCTAGTGGGACTTCTGGGGGTAAAACTTATGAAAGTGTAGGGGGCCCCTAAGACTGAACCCCCAGTAGTTTTTTTTTTTTTTTCCTCTCACGCTAGTTTATACTCAGCCTCCAGCAAATAGTGAGTTACCGCTTAAGTGTTCCTACAGTTACTTCCTCTAGTAGCTCTCCTCCTAGTAAGCTGTGATTTTGTGTCTCCAGTTTTCAGTGCAACCATTTGCCCTGAGACCTCAATTCTCTGGTGTATCTAAGAATTGTCCATGTTCAAGTTTTCCAGGATTTTTCATGTTGGGAGAGTGGGACTTGCGATCTCTTTACATGTTGCAACAGAAATCAGCAGTATCATCTCCTCAGTTATTCTTTCTCTCTTCTTCTAGGTCCCCATTATGTGTAACTTCATGTACTTGGGGATGTCCCAGAGGTGCCAGAGATTCTGTTCATTTTTTTTTTTTCATAATTTATTCTTTCTGTTCCTCAGACCACATAATCTCAATCAATGTATCTTTGAATTTGCTGGGTCTTTTTTCTGCCCATTTTTTTCAGCTGCAGGCTCCTTACATGAATATTTTCTTTCAGTTATCGTACCTTTCAATTCCAGAGTTTTTATTTGGTTCCTTTTTATAATGTGTGTCTCTTTCTTGACATTTTTTATTTTGTGAGAGTTAAAGAATTAAAGGAAAGTGTGAGCATGATGGTTTCCTTTAGTTTTTAAAACATGTTTATAATAGTTGATTTAAAGTTTTCATCTTAAGTTCAACATCTAGGCTTCCAGGGACAGCTTCTATTGACTCCTTTTCCTGTGTATGGTCTGTACATTCCTATATCCTTGCATGCTTCATATGTTGGTTAAACACTATACATTTTAAATGATTTAATGTGTAAACTTTGGAAGTTCAAATTTGTTACCCCTCCAGAGTATCATCCTGTTGATAAGGCTGCTGTTTCTTTGTAGAGTGACTTTTCTGGACTAATCCCATAAAGTTTATTTTCTTCATTGTGTGGGGACACTGAAATCTCTGTTGGGTTTGATGAGTGGTCAGTTAATGATTGGACACCAAAATCCTTTTACTAAGTCTCCCATCCTTCTGTGAGGGGCTCTGTATATGTGTTTTGTATGGCTCTTTCGTCGGCTTGTATATAGCCCAGTACATGTGGGTGGAGTTCCAGATACCCACTGTGGACATCTCATGTCACAGATCTCCCATTTAGATTTTTGGCTGGACTCTTTGTTTGCCCAACTGGTATGGCCGACTTAATAGCTGTGGTGTTAATCAATTGCAGCTGATTGTTTTTGACAAATGCCCTAAGGGAAGAGGGCTTTTCCTGCTTGGTGAGCTCTGCATGACATCAGTAATGGTAATGCCTTGTGAATGGGGCTTCCCCCCAAGCTGTGAAGCAGGTCAGATGCGACAGTGCTCGAGATGGTGCTTTTGGGGAAGTCTGAACTGGGTCTGCTCCCTCTGGTGGCTACAGGACTATACGTTTTCACAGTTTCTGTATTTGGGAGGCTGCTGGTTCTTAGGCTACTGTGGAGCTTAGGAGAGAGGGATGGAGTAGATCAAGTTAAAATGCCATAAACCAAGCCTTTCTAGCCAAGATTCAGCAGCTTTGCTAAGATAATGCTTTAGATTGTTGTACAGCTTTGGTTAATTTTCAGAATTTTCAAAAAAGTTGATTTTGAATCAACTTTGGCTGAATTTTAGTAACAAGTGAAAAAGTCCCTGAAGATTACATACAGCCTTTACCCATTTTATCAACTTAGAAACAACAAAAAGAACATATGTACTTATAAATAAATAAAAATATGCACAGTATTTGTATTACACAAAAATAGATAAACAGAAAACTATAAAAAGTAAAGTACAGGATTCTGGATAGTGGTTACCTCAGATGGTGCAGACCAAAGGATGGGAGTGGGGGTTACCCTAAGGTCCAGTTTTATTTTGTAATGGTGGGTTCATGGATTCTTATGGCATAATTAAAAATATATACACAGGCAAAAACATTTTATGGTTGTGTTTGCCTTCATGTTAACACATGAGATGAGGAATCTGTTCTGCAACAGAGCTTTATAAAGGAGCTTCAACCTCAGTTTTCAAAGCTAGTCTTATGGCCAGAGGAATTGCTTATGGAGCTTATCTCTACCCAGTCTCACGTGGGTCTGCCTCAGCTGGCTCAGCTCCAGTGTCAGGACAGGACCAGTGATGATGAGGAGGGAAGGGACAGCAGTCAGTGCCACTTTGAGATGAGTAGTCATCTAATACTGCCTCTGCCTGGCTCCCTGCTGCCATCCGCAGCCTTATAGCCCTCAGCTCCATAATGTGTCCTGATGGATTTAGAAGATCTATAGGGAGCTGTCACTGTGAGTCTGAAAAATGTACAGATCATGCTTCACTTGCTAAAATCCGCAATTGATGTCAGCCACTTACACGAGCATTCAAGAGATCTTCTAGAATAATTACATGACAAGATTTGGGGGAATACACAGAATTCCAGTCAAGATGAGTTGAGTATAATATCATGGAGGCAAGATCAGAATGTAACGGGAACTGATAACTTGGAAATTTAAACAATTACAATTTTCCTGTTTCCTGTGTTAGAAGAGCATTATGGGGCCTTGAAAATGGGAGTGTCACCACTGGCTAATCGATTTTATTGAAAGACTTTTTGAGAGAGAGCATCTGTAGAGACAAATGGTACTTCCCAAACTTTTCCATGTGTGGGGCCCATAGAACGTCATCATTTTATGGTTTGCTGGGGAAAATAACAAGACCCAGGTGACTCTTCAAGAGGCTATGGCCACAATATAACAAGCCAGCTGTAGTTCACTGGATGGGAAGACCCAAGTTTGACTTCCAGATTTACTTCTTACTTGCACTTTGGGCAGTTACATTACTTCTCTGAGCCTTATTTATTTATTTATTTTAATGGAGATAATGCTACCGATTTGTGATACTTTTGTATCTACTAATATTAGAATGTATGAATTACCCCTTAATTTTTCAAATACTTAAACTGTTAAAATAACATCTGAATCTTGGCCAAAATGAGCACAAATGGTATTTGTATAAATGCCTAGTTATTAAATGTTATCACTGTTTAACTGTCTGGATTTGAAGACTAGTGCATGGTGTTTGCTAGGAGTTTATATCATGTTCTTAGGTATTTGTGTGGCTGTCTTTACTGCCTGCATCTGTCAATTAGGAGGTAAGAACACCTGCTGAATATGTACCTTGTGCTAACTATTGTGAGAGATACAAAAGAAGCACAGAACTGGATCCTATCCTCGTGGAACTCAATCTGGTTTGTGAGGTTTAGCTTTTATGTGACTCATAGAGCAGTGTCACAGAAAATAATATGCAGAAAATAAATGCAAAAAGAACTTAAAGAAGGGAAAGCTTCATGTGGCTCAGTGTCCTGCACTCAGTAGGATATGTAGAGGATATATATAAAATCTAATTGAGATTCTTAGGAAAGGCTTTAATGAAGACTGGAAAATGAATGCTCTGTTATAAAGGATGGTGAAGCTTGACTATTCAGAGAGTAATGGAGGAGGTACTTCAATAGTTTTTATTGTGTCTTCCCAAGAAATTCACTTGGAAGCACAATGTTTATTTCTGAAGAGGCAAATACTAAGTTTTAGAAAAGAAGTTTCTCCTAAATAATATTATAAAGTTTGAGTATTTCTATTATGATTTTATGACTTCCCATCTGTGGTAGGTGTTTTATTGAAATTATTTGAATATTATCATCAAGCTGTGACAATGATGCTTTAAAGGTCATACACAAAACAATTAAATTTCTCAAGTGAAATAAGAATGTGCATTGTGAAAGGCAAAGAATTTCAAGTAGTTCAGTTTTTTTTTTTCATGTGGGCTGTTTTTGAGGTGTTTAAATCACAAAGTTGTTTTTCTTCTTGATTGCAATTTTCCCTTAGCTATTCGTGTAGCTTAAAAATGGAAACCGATATGTTTAAGTTGCAATATTTTTGAGTCTGTTAGTTAATATAAACTTTATTTTAAACTCAACAGTAGATTCCATTATAGCTGTGTGGAATGTAAAGATTATTTTGCACTTATATAAATGTGATAGCTTCTGATTGATAGATATTTAATTATGCAAACTTTGGCATATTATGAATTAGGTAAAACATTTCTATTCCTCTGTTTCTTTTCTTTTTTCTTTCTTTTTTTTTTGTTTTTGAGACAGAGTTTTACTCTGGCGTGCGTTGGCGCTTATCTCGGCTCACTGCAACCTCTGCCTCCCAGGTTCAAGTGATTCTCCTGCCTCAGCCTCCCGAGTAGCTGGGATTACAGCTGCATGCCACTGCACCTAGCTAATTTTGTATTTTTAGGAGAAACGGGGTTTCTCCATGTTGATCAGGCTGGTCTTGGACTCCTGACCTCAGGTTATCTGCCCGCCTTAGCCTCCCAAAGTGTTGGGATTACAGTGTGAGCCACCATGCCCAACTTATACCTCCGTTTCTTAATGGCTTATTAGGAGATCTCTAAGATTCCTTTAATTTAAAATTTTATGGTTTCATTTCATTTTACCTATTTATGTCATTAAGGTAATGAATGGTTGCCTCTTTCAAATAGTGGGAAATGAATTTTAGAGACTTGTTAGTTATTATTGCTCATTTAAGGTTGTTTGAATGTTGTGACTATTTGATGGTGTTTTCTGTTTGATTTGTGATGCTGACTCATAAATGCCATGAAAAGCAGGTCTTTTTGTTCTAACCAAAGGAGGGATTGTTTAGGTAGCAGCTTAATGACTTTGGTGAGTAAAAGTTTATTTGCACCTATGAGAAAGATGACAGATAATACCTAGATATCTGAGTAAAGAGTAAAGAGAGCACAAATACAATAAGATAAGGAGACTCAGTGTCCTATCAGCTTTTTGATGTAAAATGGTGCAGTAGTTACTACCTATGAGAATAGTCTGTTTCCATGCTGGTTGCTCACTTGCTTGCTCTCCTGAAAGGGTGAGGGCACTGTGCATCTGAGTGGATACTGGGGTACTCTGTTTCCAAGTTGCAGTACAGGGATATGAAATATTTTATATATTATATATATATTCCATATACAGGCATACCTTGGAGATATTGTGGGTTAGGGTCCAGACCATTGCAATAAAGTGAATCACACAGAGTTTGTGGTTTCCCAGTGCATATAAAGGTTGCGTTTATACTATTTTGTAGTCTGTTAAGTGAACAGTAGCATTATGGCTAATAAGAGTGCCATAAGAAAGAAAATTAAGCATTTTCTAAAAAATGCCTGCCCAGAGACACGAAGTGATCACATGCTATTAGAAAAATGGCATCAATAGACTTGCTGGACACGGGGCTGCCACAAACCTTCAAAATTTGTAATTTTACAAATTAAAGCCTTCAATTTGTGAAAAACACAGTATCTGTGAAACACAATAAAGCTAAGTGCAGTAAGACAAGGTGTGCTTACATGTTTGTGTGTATACTTAAATAACTTATATTAATAGCTGCAAACAGTAGATTTCTTCCGGCATATGGCTTTGTCATTATTGTTATCACTGATTTGTAATAATTTGCCTCTTTTTTATGTGTTTTATTATTTTCTGCCATGGTTGATAAACAAGTTAATTTACTCTCAGAACAGAGAATCTGCAGTATTATTATTAGGGTCTGTTGGCTTCTTTTGTTTACCTAACTTGTTAGTCTGCCCTTTGGCTTGACATTATTTTTGTTGTGCAAGAATATTCAGTAAAAAGTTTTGACACGTTTAAAACCATTAAATACTTCCAAACTGGTTTTGAAAGCTTCTCTGGGCTGAAAGCCAGTTGATTCTTGTCAGTCTTTTTGCATGACTGAGGTCAATTACTTCAGAGCTTGAACAACTGCAGCCTTGGTAAATGGTCCAATACTGTCCAGTGGTATAATAAGGGAGCCTTTTAAATGCTACTGTAATTGGTAGTTTAACAAATGTGTTTTGGTTGGACAAGAATGTAAAAGCTATTTTGGAGCATTTTCAAAGGCATGAAGTTTAAAATAATGTAATGTTAATTTTGTGCTCTGTAATGTATATCATAAGATTGAGGTCTTAATGTTTGTATTAAGTAAATGAAAAATCCAAATGAAACTTGTGTAGAAAAGGAACTGCCCATGTTCAGAAAGATTCTAAACAAAAACAAGTGAATTTTCTGAACTGAAGTAACAGTTGCCCGAGGGTGTGGGTTCTGATGATGTCCTACCTGCGGCAGCCTTTGTGACTTTGGAAAGCCTTGGTTTTCTTATTTTTAAAGAGGATCTAGTCCAACACTGGTCTAGTCAGACTTCCTCATTTGTAAAAAAACCATCCTTAATCTTGGAAAGCTTTTCAAAAGAACTAAGTGTGGCATATTGGTGGCTCTGTGAGTACTCTCGTATTACAGGAGTTGAAAGTGTGAAGTGGAGAGTAGAGTAACTGGGGGTAAAACTTAGACTTACGGTGTCCAGAAAATTCAGAGCCTTATCGCTGCACAAAGGAGCACAGATTTTATACACTGAAGTGCCCAAGTTGGGTGTGAGTAGCCCTTTGGCTGACCACCAGTTTTTGTGTTTATCCTGAATATAGTGTGCCTCAAAATTTGAATGTATATGCTTTTACAGATCTATGTGCTCTCTCTAGCTCCCCACAAATCTCTGCCTCTCTTGAGTTTCATGGTAGACTGTTTGATCTGTCTCTTGCCTTTGAAAGCTTTTGGGTTTACCCCATGCTGCAGTAACATGTAGATCTACAAGGATTTCGAGCAGGAGGTAGTGTTATCAGATATGCTTATAAGGAAAGCTCACTTTAGCAACAGAGCTGACACAGCAGTAACAGGTAGCGAATTCTGCAAGAGAATTGACACTAGTCATCTTGATTGTAGTTAGTTACTTCTTCAATGTAGTTCTGTTTAGTTACTTCTTCAATGTAGTTATGTTGTGCTTAATTTTCTTTTCTTTTCTTTTTTTCTTTTTTTTTTGAGACAGAGTCTTGCTCTGTCGCCCAGGCTATAGTGCAGTGGCATGATCTTGGCTCACTGCAACCTCTGCCTCCCAGGTTCAAGCGATTCTCCTGCCTCACCCTCTCGAGTAGCTAGAATTACAGGCATACCCCACCATGCCTGGCTGATTTTTGTATTTTTAGTAGAGATGGGGTTTCACCGTTTTGGTCAAGCTGGTCTCAAACTCCTGACTTCAAGTGATCCGCCTGCCTTGGCCTCCCAAAGTGCTGGGGTTACAGGTGTGAGCCGCTGTTCCTGGTCTATTGTGCTTAATGTTCTAAACAAACTCTAGAACAAGTTAGCCAAGTGGTTAAGCCACATGAATTTTGTTCTCATTTAAAATCTGATGCATCGAAATGTGAACTCCATTACCATCTCACTGAGCCGCCCTTGGCATAGAATTTGGATGTGTATATTACACTGGACTCTTGGCTTTAAAAACCATCTATCTATAGCTGTGGGAAAGCTTTTTAGAGAGCCCAGAAATATAAATAGCCTTAGGTTTACCCTTAAGTAGCAAATGTGTGTCTCTCTGTGGAGTTACTCCTTGTGTCTGAGGGATCCTCCCTGGATTATTTGTTTCTTCTCCACTGGACTAGCTTGGCATATGATTGTCAAGAACAGACACTCTGGTCAGACAGACCTTGTTCAAATCTTGTCTCTCTCTTTAACTGTGGGCCAGTTCATTAATCTACTTGAGCTTTGGTTTCCTATTCTGTACATCGTTTTGTGGATTAAATGAAACATCATACTGAAAACACTTAGTTTTATCATCCAGACCAGGGCACTAAACGAGAATAAACCAACCTCATTTTTGGATGTGTTTGACATTGAGGGGATATTTAGGGGAAGATAATATTTGACCATTCATCAACGACTTTTTGAATGATGGAGAAAGCATGCACAATGTCCATGTAGGAACATAACCATATATATAGGAGACTTAAACATGTGCATGTGTACATCCATATGCACAAAATGAATTTAGAAAGTTAATTGAATTGAGGAGTTTCTATTTTATAAGATAAATGTGAACAGTACATTTGTAATGTAAGCAGTCTACTTTTTTACTCAAACAAGTAGAAAATATCCTTTTTTAGTTTTAACCTCTTTGTAGACAAGATTGAATAAATTACAGAGGGGATGAGGCACAGAGAATTGGTTGCCAGTGGGATCAAGAATGCTAGAGGAAAGGGCAGAGATTATCCTTTCACCCAGAATTGCTCTCTCTCTCCCTTACTAGGTAGGAAAACAAATAACAGAGACACAAGGGCTACTGCTCTGCACTAATGATGCGTGGGGTGAAAGAAGTCCTTGCACACTAGCTCCTCTTTCCTGCTTAGTTCACAACCTACTCAGCACTTTCTGGAACTTTGCATTAAAAATTTCATAGATCCCAGCAGGAATTCTCTAAAACACATACTCTTTGCTTATAGCCATTACCGAGTGTTTTGTTCTTTCAGGGGCTGATTGAAAACAAAGCCTTCACAAGCTCTCTTGCATGATGCTAGTCTTCATGGCATTTGCGTCCTGCCAAGTGACACTTTTGGTGACCAGTGCCTTGGTTGACTGGTCTCAGCAACCTGTTTAAATCGCTGCAATTAAAAGATATAAATGAATGAACCAGTAAAATGAAGGAAAAATTAACATAGCGGCGGGTTACTTACATCCAGAAAGACGTTTATCTAAGGGTGTGATACTGGGCAGCCAGCTCTCATTTAAGAAATTAGACTTGTTTTTAGGAAACCAGCTTTCTGCTAGTGACCTACATTATAAAATATTATAAACTTCCAAGCTGGATACTATACATTGAAAATGAAGTTCTTTCAATTTGCAGTTATACAGTGGAATGTTATGTGTCAGATACTGTTCTAGGTATTGGGTATACAAGGATAACTAAGAATTTGTCCTTCTCCTCAAGGAGTTCCCACTTTTGTGGCAGAGAGGGCCTTGAAAACAAATCCTTTACCACTTACTGAGTGACTACCGTGGGTGAGGCGTCCTACCAGGCTCTGGAGAAAGAGGCAAGTATAGCCCTGCTCTCAGCAAACACAGGCGGATGAGAAGGGTATAGGCAGGGGTCTGGGAAGCAGAGAGAGAACCTAAAAAGACTTAGGCAAAGGTGAGTGTATGATAAAGTGGAGAATGCCATAGTTCATCCTTTTATTTTTTTTTGAGGTAGAGTCTCGCACTGTCACTCAGGCTGGAGCGCAGTGGTGCGGTCTCGGCTTACTGCCACATCTGCCTCCCAGGTTCAAGCAGTTCTTGTTCCTCAGCCTCCCGAGTAGCTGGAACCACAGGTATGCGCCACCATGCCTGGCTAATTTTAATTTTAATTTTTTTTTTCATAATTTTAGTAGAGATGGGGTTTCACTATGTTGGCCCGGTTGATCTTGAACTCCTGACCTTAAGTGATCTGCCTGCCGCGACCTTCCAAAGTGGCTGGGATTACAGGCATGAGCCATGGTGCTCGGCCAGTTCATTCTTTAATTCTGGCTCAAATAAATTCACTTTATGACTACAATGTTACTTTTTCTTGATCTTATTATTAAACAATCCTGTTTACAATTAGAGCATTGACTTTAATTATTTTTAAATTTAGACACTGGTTATTATTTCTAAAGGAAGTTATAAACAAAATTTCATACAGCATGCCATTTGACAAATTACTGAAAAATTTTTAAGTTATACATTTGAGTATCTCATTTGTTTAGTTATTCAAGGGGATTTTTGCTTATTGCTTTTTGCTTTCTGTCTGTTGAACTGATTATTCTTTTTGGGCACCTGTTTGTATAAACGTATCGATTTGACTTGCACTTGAATTAACTATTTATTTTTTATATGTTGGACAGTACTACAAATTGCTCTGTTTATGAACTGTATGTTTTTATTTATTTATTTATTTATTTATTTATTTTATTTTTTTTTTTTGAGACGGAGTCTTGCTCTGTAGCCCGGGCTGGAGTGCAGTGGCCGGATCTCAGCTCACTGCAAGCTCCGCCTCCCGGGTTTTAGGCCATTCTCCTGCCTCAGCCTCCGGAGTAGCTGGGACTACAGGCGCCCGCCACCTCGCCCGGCTAGTTTTTTGTATTTTTAGTAGAGACGGGGTTTCACGGTGTTAGCCAGGATGGTCTCGATCTCCTGACCTCGTGATCCGCCCGTCTTGGCCTCCCAAAGTGCTGGGATTACAGGCTTGAGCCACCGCGCCCGGCCACTGTATGTTTTTCTTTAATGTGCATTTTGGAATCCTGCTTTTGGAACCTTATTTGCTTCTGTATGCTCAACCTTATTCACTAATGTTTGATAATAATGCATTATAAAATAGCAGTGCTATTTCTTTATCACAGGCTTGCAGTATTTATTTAGCATTTGCAGTTTCGAAATAATTAAACAATGCTGATGTACAGTTCTTACTGCATTTCAAAGACCTAACCAGTTAATTAGCTTAAGTGGTTCTCTCAGCCCTATTGACAGTTGGAGACACATAGTGCTGGCCTGTCAGGCTGCTAAAATGAAACATAAGAATGGCATACCGTGGTTAGCTTCTTTTCCTCCTCACCCTTGAGATATGAGTTGGCTTTCTTTTGTGTGAGATAAAAACAAAACCAGATCATATAAACCGACACTTCTGCTTCAGATTAACATGAGCCTTCTTATTCAATTTCATGTTGGTGTTTCTACACTCTTTTGCCTCACTGAGATTTCATTAATCCTCATATCCTTAATCGCCCCCCTTTCCCTTATGATGGTCTGTTTTAAGATTCTATTAAGTTTTTTTTTTTTTTTTTTTTTGGATGACTTTGAGGTCATCTGAACAATGCTCTTGGTTAATCTGAGAATGGATTACAATCTGATCACATACTTACTTCTGTGTTTGTGTCTTTCTGCCTGTACAGTCAGGTCGTCTTGTTCTGCCTCTTCACCCTTGGCTGACTTTCACCCACGGACTTTGAAGTGTTACTGCTTCTATTTTCATCAAACTTTATACAAATTACACAGTTTTTCCACAAATGTACTTTTAGTATAGTTTGGCTACAGAATCCAGTCCTTTTGCAGGACAGGGGTAGAGGAAATGGCAATGAAGGAGAGGGAAGTCCACGTAGGAAGAAATCCCAAGACTGGAGGTGGGGTGGAGACAGCAGCAGAAGAGAAGAGCGTTGGGGATGGCACTGAGTTGAAGCTAGGTGACTGTTGACTCAGAGAAAGAAGTTGAGAGGAGAACCACCCTTTGTGTTTAGGTGGGGTGGGGTGGAGGGGATTGAGGTGTGGAGTTTGATTTTTGACATTCTTGTGTTTATGTTGGTAAGACATCTTGTGGAACTCTCCTAGCAGAGTTTAAGCAAATGAACATATATTTTTGATGGGGTGTATATTTGAGAGTCACAGCACAGAGGTAATCATAACAGGAGCCACTGTTTGTTGAGTGCATGCTAGCTACAGTGATAAGTGCTTCACAGACATGCTGTCTGTGCTTCTGTGTCCTCACCTGTAAAAGGGATTTAATAGTAGGATTCTTGTGAGGATTAAATGAATTGGTATATGTAAAGTCCATAACAATGTCTGGCACATAGTAAGTACTATTTAAATGTTATAATCACATTTTAATTCAATATCCTTTGGAAAGAGGTATTTTTACAGGTTGAACATCCCTCATCTAAAACTTTTTGAGCACTGACATGACACCTCAAAGTGGAGAATTCTACACCTGACCTCATGTGATGGGTCACAGTCAAAACTTTGTTTCATGCACATCATTTCATTGAATCATATGTTCCTGATTCTTATAACTGTATGTGTAGTCAATTATTTTTGTGTAATAATTGTGACCTTCAGGCTCTGTGTATAAGGTGTTTATGAAACATCTTATGAATTGAATTTCATATTAGACTTGGGTCCCAGCTCCAAGATATCTCATTATGTATATGCAAATATTCAAAAATCTGGAAAAATCAGAAATCAATCCCTTCTGGTTTGGGGCGTTTTGGATAAAGGATCCTCAGTTTGTGTACACATCTTATATGGGGGAAACCGAGGCTTGAGCACGTAACTACTCTGCTAAAGGTTGCATAACTCATAAGTGGCAGGTCAAACCGTATCTTCTTTTTTTTTTGGAGATGGAGTCTTGCTCTGTCGTCTAGGCTGGAGTGCAGTGGCACATTCTTGGCTCACTGCAACCTCCACTTCCCAGGTTCAAGTAGTTCTCCTGCTTCAGCCTCCCTAGTAGCTGGCTTACAGGCAAACACTACCACGCCCAGCTAATGTTTGTGTTTTCAGTAGAGACAGGGTTTCACCATGTTGGCTAGGCTGGTCTCGAACTCCTGACCTCAGGTAATCTGCCTGCCTCGGCCTCCCAAAGTGCTGGGATTACAGGTTTGAGCCACCGTTGCTGGCCTAAACCATATTCTTAACTCTGCTTGTCTCTCACCTGTCTTTGTGGAAATAAACACCTCAACAGAGGCTTCATGGTGTAGAGGAAAGACAGGACAAAATACCTAACACGCAAGGAGTTGTTTTGCATATTAAATGAACAATACCCTTTTAAATCGTGTAAGAAGAGCTTTGTAATGAAAGTCATAATAAGAGAGAAAAACTTACAGAAAGGTAGGAGTGAGGCTTGGCATTTGAGCTCCTGTGGAAGACCAAGAGGGAGAAGGGAAGATCAGTGTAGGGCAAAGCAAATCCAAGAAAGCCAGGAAGATAAGAGGAAGAATCATGTACTTTGTGCATTTGCGGACAAAAGCGTTTCAAAAAGCACCTAAGGGTTGATGCCATCAAGTGCTGCATGGAGGTCATTGAGAGTGAGAACTAAGAAAAGGCAGTCAGAGTCACATTTTGGTGATTAAATTTCCTTTTGGAGCAAAAATAATTGACTACACATACAGTTATAAGAATCAGGAACATATGATTCAATAACATAGATGAGTCAGGAACTGAAATTTGGGGTGTAGATTTATTCCTTTGACTTTCCCTCCCTTTTCCAGTTCATGTTTTACCAACAGAGTATTCTGGTAGCAGCAGTGTCTGACATTTGTCAGCTTAATTAGAGATCAGTTACAAACTCAGCTATCTTATGGATCTGTGATACTTCCCAGCAAATCTGAAATGCAGTAGGTACACTGACATGAAATGATGAGAAATATGCTAATTTTAACCTGAAAAGCTCCCTATTAAGGCAGCAATTTCTCTTATTCATACTAATTCTCATTTTTTCCTTTATCCTTTGTGTCTAGTCTCTCCACAATTGAAAAGCTGTTTTCACCACCACTTAAGAGCAGTAGACTATAAACTCTGGAGTTAAATTTGTTTAATGTCAGTGAGGGCTTGATGGGGGTTGGGACTTTGTTCACTAGATATGAACCCATTGCCTAGAAATCCGAGGAAGGGTATATCACAGGTTCTTACGGGTATTCCTAGGAAGAAGAAATTATTTCCAAAGAGAATTAGCGTGTAGAGGAGAAGCACACAAAGCAAAGGAGGTTTGATTTGCACAATGTAAGGAAATGTAAAATTTCATTAGAAGCAAGAGAAAGAGGACATTCCCACCAAAGATGGGGAGAGAAAGAAGGCATGTTTAAATAAGCTGATTTCCAATTTATCTGAAACATTTGAAAGTAAACAGAAGTAGAGCTCGATTTAGAGGTGTAAGATGTGGGCAATTAATACATTTATATGGCTCAAAATTTGAAGAGTTGGAAAGCATCTACAGTGAAAAGCCCCTTTCCTGCCCCATTTCCTCAGCCGCTCAGGCAGTTCCCCAGAGTCTCTGTGCATAATTACATATAAATACAAACATGTATATTATTTCTCCTCCCTCCTTTATTTTTCCAAAACGGTATCAAACTGTATGTTTTCTTCTGCACCTTGCCTTTTTCTCACTCAACATGTTTCTTGGAGCTTCCCCTTAAGCAGTTTGTGACTGTGTAATTAGGACACAGGCAGCTACTGCTTTTTTTGTTAAAGGGCACTGCAAAATGTTCCTTCATGTGTTTATACCATAATTTACTTAACCAGTCTCTTGTTCATGGACATTATAACCTTTTGCTATTATGCAGGGTGCTGCAAAGTGAGCAATCTTTTCCACGTGTCATTTCACACATGTGCGAATAAAGCTGTAGGATAAATTCCTAGAATGGCTGGATTAAAAGGCAGGGGCGGTTATGATTTTGAAAGATGTATCCAGGTGGCCTTCTCCAGAGGTTGCAAGTATGTGAAAGACTTACTTCCAAGCCAGTCTCTTCTATGCTGCCTGCTATAACTACCAATTAGGAATTTATGTGGGTTAATAAGTAACCCATGCCTGGAAGATTTAAGGAATGTGACCTTCCTAATGCATATTATTTTTAATCACTGTGCTTTCAACCTAATGCCCAGCTGAGATTAAGCCACATGATACATATTTATTACAAACCTACTATTTGGTTCCAGGGAATTGGCAAGGAGCAAGGTGTTATGCTCTCTTGGAGTTTATATTCTGATAAATAAACAAGATTATTCCAAGGAGTGATAAATACTATGAAGATAATACACATGACAATATAATTGTAACTTGGCAGGGGGGCAGGCTAATTAGAAGGAGTAGACTTGTTATGGAAGGCCTCCCTGAGGAAGTGATATTTCAGCTAAACCTGGATGATGTAAAGGAGCCAGAAATGTGGAAATCTTGGGTGGCAGTAGCAGGAACAACAGCTGCAAAGATCTTGAGCCAAGAGTAGGCCTAGTGGTTCTAGAAACAAAAAGTAGAGTAGAATAGGAAAGGGACTATCATGAGCAGAGGGGACCAGGGCATAGCCTGAAAAGCTAAAGAGGGGAAGGGGTCAGACCAGGTAGATCTTCACTGTGGTAAAGATTGCTAGATTTCAAATATGGACATGATGTTGGGATTTACTTGTTAAAAAGATAACTTGGAGCCAGGTGCAGTGGCTCACATCTGTAATCCCAGCACTTTGGGAGGCCAAGGCAAGTGGATCACTTGAGGTCAAGAGTTCGAGACCAGCCTGGCCAACATAGTGAAACCCCATCTCTACTAAAGACATGACAATTAGTCGGGCATGGTGGTGGGCACCTGTAATCCCAGCTATTTGGAAGGCTGAGACAGGAGGATCACTTGAACCCAGCAGGCAGATGTTGCCTTGAGCTGAGATCACGCCACTGCACTCCAGGGCAACAGAGTGAGACTCCATCTCAAAAAAACTCACTCACTCACTCACTCA
Source organism: Macaca nemestrina (assembly GCF_043159975.1). Classification (NCBI taxonomy): domain Eukaryota; kingdom Metazoa; phylum Chordata; class Mammalia; order Primates; family Cercopithecidae; genus Macaca; species Macaca nemestrina. Next base: position 152,963,857 of record NC_092128.1, on the reverse strand, counting down.
CTCACTCAGAGGCCAGGCATGGTGGCTCACACCTGCACTTTGGGAGGCCATGGTAGGAGGATCACTTGAGGCCAGGAGTTTGAGACAGCCTTGGCGATGTAGTAAGATCCACCATCTCTACAAAAAATTAAAAAAATTGGCCAGATGTGGTGGCACATGTTTGTGGTCTAGCTAGTTGGGAGGCCAATTTGGGAGGATTGCTTGAGCACAGGAGTTCGAAGCTGCAGTGAGAAGTGATTGCAGCACTGCACTTAAGCCTGGGTGATAGATGAGACCCTGTCTCTAAAAAATAAAAAGATAACTTGGGCTGCTGAGTGGAGAACGGATTGGAAGGGGGCAAGGGATTCAGTGGTGAGAGTATGTGTTGGGCTGGGCTATAGTGGCAGCAGCAGAGATAGCTATGCCTTGGAAGACATATTTTTGCAGAGGTGGAACTGTCAGGATTTGTATGCCTTATGGGTGATAGGCAGAAAGAGGAATCAAGGACTCCTAGAATTTTGGCTTGAGCAAGCTGGGCATAGAGATAGGAAGAGAGAATGTTGGGGTGTGGAGGAGGAGGAGAAATTTGAAGGGTCCTAGGGCACTTTCTGAGACGAGTGGCCTGAAGAATGCGACAGAATGGACTGTTTGGCCCACCCCATGGAGGAGGAGAGTGCTGGGTTTTAGAAATGAGGCATCTCAGAACCCTGACTTCTGTCATGGTGCCTGGAGCCTAAAGTGGGGAGCAGAGCATCCAGCGAAGGTGAGAAGTGTCCCAAAATCTGGAGAATGTTTGTTTCTTTGGTATGCTTTACTTTTTTTTTTTTTTTCTTTTACATGTTTATCTGTAGATCTTCCTTGATCACAAAAAACGAAGTTGCAAATTTGTGAAACTGAAAGTAATACCTTATGTTTTTGTGAAACTTTGAGATATAATCTGCTTCCTATAAAATTTATTTAAAATTGCACGATTGTGATTTTTCACATAATCATAAGGTTGTGCAACCATCACCACTAACTCCAGAACATTTTTATCACCCCAGAAAGCAACCCCGTGCTCACTAGCAGTTACTCCTTTTCCTCCATTCCCCCAGCTCCTGGTACCCACTAATCTACCTTCTGTATTCTAGACATTTTTACAGATGGAGTCATATAATGTGTTTTTTGTGTGTGTGTGTGTGTGTGATTGGCTTCTTTCACTTAAAATAACATTTTTAAGATTCATCCACGTTGTAGCATGTGTCAGATCTCCATTCTTGATGGCACGGATATGCCACATTTTATTGTTCATCAGTTGACGAACACACAGGTTGCTTTGACTTTTCGGCTATTATGCATAACACTGCTGTGAACATTCGTGTAGAAGTTTTTGTGTCGACACATTTTCTTTCTTTTGGTTGTATACATAGGAGTGGAATTGCTAGGTTATGCTAACTCGATTTTTATCTTTTGAGGTTGTATCCAACTTTACTATTTATAAAGTACTTTGTATTCTTTATATAATTTATTTATCGTCATAACTGTGAAAGGAAACTGAAGTACTGAAGGATTTGATGGGCTACAGGAAAACCTGCGTGTGTCACAAAAATATATTTAAAATGAGGTTCATTCATGCATTGGTTAAAACCGGGCAGACCCGGACACATAAACATATCAGGAAAGTAGATAAAATGTGTAATACTTACATGGTAGAAGACTGTATTGCAGGTGTATGTGTGTAGAGAAGTTATATCTATATGTAATCTCAGCAGAGGTAGATTAAAAAAAACAATGAGAGGTAGATTAAATGAGAGGTGGGTTAAAAAACACTGGTGAAAATGATTAAAAAGCAATGATGAGTGAATAAGTGAGTTGATACCATTTATGTAAGTTAAGAAAATCACAAAGTAATACCATGTATTGCTTATAGATGGAAATGCCCATACATACGCCCACAAGTACAAAAAGGATTGGGAGGATACCCACAAGTCCGTGGTAGTAATTGCTTTGCATCCCTACTCCTGAGCTGCAAACCCCATGCCAGTTTTCCTTACTATATATTTACAAATCATTTCTGTTACGTGACTACATTTCTTCGGAGTAGGGACTATGTTTTCTTCACCGATTTCCATTGCCTGGCACATAAGTGTGAACACATATTTTTGAATGACTAACTGAATGAATTAAATGATTTTGGGAACAAGATAGGGCAGGACTACTGAATAAGCCACTCTCCCCCATCCTGCTCATTGTCTCTGCTCCCTACCTTCACATTCTGTTAGTGTTGTCATAATATGAGGCTTGCAATTACCAGAGCAGTTCCATATGACACGACATGCTAATAAAGCAGATGGTGGTGCAAATAAGCAGGATAAAAGAGGTCTTTGCTGCAAAAGTCATTGCTGTCTCCTTTAAAGTATGAAGTATTTTATGATTTCTCAGTAGATTTTATCTTCATTGTCAAGGTAATGATTATGGATCATATAAATCTTTATGGCTTTGTTGTATCAAGTGTCAAATTACACAGCTTAGTTAGGTAGTTGTAGAGAGAAAGATGTCTATGATCAGATTAGGAAGTCATGGTACTAAAATTTTTGCCTTTCAGGGAGGAGTTGGTCTCACTTCTTTGTGTTTAGATAGCAGAGAACTGTGCTCCTGTTCTAGGGCCCTCCCTCCTTTCTCTTTATTAACTTCTTCCCACGGGAGAAAGAATGGCAAATTGGAAAGCTCAGAGCTTGACATTAACATGAGTGAAGTCACTGTATTTCCACATGGCTTTTGTTCTTTTTTTTTTTTTTTTTGGAGGGGGTGGCTACAGAAAGGTGCCAACTCTCCTCTACTTCTTGCCTGCTGTCTTCGGGCAATCAGGAGAAGAGGGAGGTATTCCCCTGGCAGGCCTAATCTGGTCTATACTGTTTCTAGTCCACCCTTCGCCTGGGTGGGTAAATCAGTTCAGGTTTGCTCTGTGAACCTGGCCACCTTCAGGTCGGGAAGAAGAACGTCGGAAGCCCCATTGACCTCAGGCTTAAGCTGTATTCTCCAGCACATTTACCAGAAGCCTCTGGGGTTGTGTGCGACCATGCCTCAAATAAAGCCCATGTTCTGATCCCCATCTGTCTGTCAGATGTTATTTGTGGATGTTATGAGTGGTTATGCCCAGTTGGTTAGAACCCAGAAAGTGATAGAAGTGAGCTTTGCAGCTGGGCATGGTGGGTCACGCCTGTAATCCCAGCACTTTGGGAGGCCAAGGCGGGTAGATCACCTGAGGTCAGGAGTTCAAGACCAGCCTGGCCAACATGGTAAAAAACCCCGTCTTTACTAAAAAATACAAAAATCAGCTGGGTGTGGTGACGGGCGACTGTAATCCCAGCTACTAGGAAGGCTGAGGCAGGAGAATCCCTTGAACCCAGGAGGCAGAGGTTGCAGGGAGCCGAGACTGTGCCATCTCACTCCAGCCTGGGCAACAAGAGCTAAACTCTGTATGAAAACAAACAAAAAACAAAAAAACTAGCAAACCCTACAGCTGCAGGCTGAGGTTCTAGTTTTGGCAATAATCTAAAGTGTAAATAATTTTACGTTTAAAGCTATGGAACAAATAGAGCTGGGACACGGGCTGCCCCTGCCCACCTCTCCAGCCAGTTCCCCAACTCTTCATGTTCTTTCTGGTCCATGTGGTCTGACCATCTTAGCTTCTCAAGTTTGCCAAACTTTTTTTCAGCTGTGTGTCCATTGTCTGTGCTGTTTTCTCTGCTAACTTTCTCTGTCTCTTTTTTTTCTCTCCTACTTGCTGCTTTTACGGTCAAGTTCTGACTCTTCAAGCATACACTTAAATAGTACCTTCTCTAACCCCCTAGGCTAGGTTGATTGCTTCAGTATACTAAGGCAAAAATACCCTGAGTATCTGTGCTCACTACCCCTTGTGTTTCCCTTTTGTAAGATTTATCACACTGGTAATCAAATATTTATACTATGATATATTTGTTCCCTTTCTAGATTTTCTAACAGTTTTCTTTGCATTGTTACATAAAGTGTTTAGTGCAGAGCTGGGCACACATATTTGGTGTCTGAGGGAGATTTGTTGAGTGAATAAAATAGCAGCGTCCAGCAGCGACACAGACTGCTGAGATATGGTACATCAGAGTCTGAAGGGCTTCTGTCGGGTTGGCAAGTGGAAGTCATTGGATGTTTTACAAAAAATAGTTTTAGTAAGGTGGTGGGGACAGAAGTGAGTTTGCAAAGCATCTTATACAAAGCAAGACTTAATTACTCACTTATGCAACATTGGAACCCTTGCAAGTGATTTCTGTACTGACAGCAACTTTTCTTGAGTTTTACTAACTCAATAGACACTGTCAGAATCTGCCAGATTACAACAAAGGGATAAAAAATAAGTCCCGATCACCTGAGGTCAGGAGTTCAAGAGCAGCCTGGGCAACAAAGTGAAATCCGATCTCTACTTAAAAAAAAAAAATAGCTGAGCCGGGTGGCACGTGCCTGTAATCCCAGCTACTTGGGAGGCTGAGGCAGGAGAATCGCTTGAGCCCAGGAGGCGGAGGTTGCAGTGAGTCGAGATTGTGCCATTGGACTCCGGCCTAGGTGACAGAGCGAGACTCTGTCTCAAAAACAAACAAGTCCCAAGGCATTATACTATGACCGTTTTCTCAATGGGTAGTGAACAGAATGGAATATTCACTTCACTACAGATAATCACAGGCAGGTGGTACAGAGCACTATGCTCCAGAAAAAGCAAAGAGGAGCCTAGAAATTTCTGATCACTGCATATCACTCAGCCAAAAGTGCAGTCATTTGCTTAAAAAAAGACCAGTGGCATCAAAAAAATATGTATTATTTCATCTCTCTGCTCTACAGGACTCGAAACATAGCCTTAAATGACTAACTCTTCACATGAGCATGACATAACTTGGAAATCTTCCTATAATGGAAGTGGCCTTGTGAAGACATTTATTGTTAAGATTTTCCAGGGTGTATTTTGGGAGGTGCTATAGGCAGATACATAGGCGATACTGTACATAGTCCAGGATGTTCTACTTCTGAAAATTAACAATAATTACAAATACACTCAAGAACTTGGGGCAAGTTAACTGTTCTCAGCACTTTATATGTACAGTTGTCCCTCAGTGTACACCGGGACCACCCCCACCCCTCGCCTATACTCAAATCTGCACATACTCAGTCTTACAGTCAGCCTTGAAGAACCCATGTATGTAAAAAGAGGGTATCTCTAGACAATGAGGTAGCTTTCTGTTGGCTCTTGTAGGGACCATGTTCTTGTGGACTTGACAAAGAATGTTGTATCAAAAGTCATAACTCCTTTTTCCTGATTTAAAGATGACATTTACATGGTTTTTGTGTCCGATGAATATGGTATTTTTGATCTGCATTTGGTTGAAATGCATTTGACCTGCTCAGTTGAAGCCTGTGTTGTTCAAGGGTCAAACTGTATTATTTAATCCTTGCAGCAAATCCTGTGAGGAAGCAGTCCTTATTCCTTTTACAGAGCAGGAACCTGAAGCTCACAGAGCTTAAGGACTTTGCCTGAAGTGGCAGAACTGGCATTTGAACCTAGGCATTCTGGCTTCAGAATCCATGTTCTTCCCTTTTAGGTTATGCTGCATCTCTGTGGCCACTTGATGATAAAGTCAGTAATTGGGATCCACTGTTGCTCCCTCTTGTGCATCTGCCCTTGTGCTCATGTTCTCCTCTGTGACACTAGAGCACCTGCCTGCTCCTTCACCTGCAGTGAGCGTCTGGGGATACGTCAGCACAGAGGTGCTTTCTCCCACCCGGCAGGTCGACAGGGGATTGCTGTTGGGAAAGTATCGAGTGCTCTGGACACCACGGTCTGTTCTGTAGGATTCTTCTGTAGCAGGAGCTTTGTCATGGACTCAGTTGCCTTTTGAATGCTGGTCAGGTATCCTAGTCATCTTTCACAGCATCGATCATATAGGAAAATATGTTTCTAGTTCTGACAACTGAATTACATGTACACTTTTGGAACATAATCTGCTTTTAGGTTGAGAACTACCTGTGTATTCATCAAGTACTAAAGTTCCCAGTGTTCAAGAAATGCCCTAAGCTATTAACAGAGAATTAACAGCTTTCTCTAAATAACAAAACTAGGCTTAATATGGCCTAGTATTAATCCCTACCTAGAAGTTTCACAATCAAAAGGGCAAAATGTGGAAAAGCAAAGATAAATAAGTAAAATTGGAAAATATGCAAAGCCATTAGAGATGTACCAATGCTTCAGAAGTAGGTAATAATGAGAAATGCACCCAACCTCTGTGACTGTGAAACATGCCACCCAAGCTTTGGGTTTTTGGAATCTTTCTCTGGCACTTGAATCTCCTTGTCAGTGGCAAACTGGAGAGCCTTCCATACTTCTGTGCAAAGAAAAGCATACCCTAGAGCAAAAACAAAATAAAATGCTGTTTAATATTCAATTTGGTGTCCTTTGGATTTAAAAGTTGTAGTGATACTATTATAGTAGGATTAACAGTATTGTCACATTAGCATTGAATTTTTCCCAGTTATTTTTGACTTGGTGAATTTGAAAGTGTTGTTTAACAGAAAAGATTTTAAAAGGTTAGATGCAATAGGATTTATTTTGCACAGTTTGATGGATTGCTAGCAGCAGGGAAACTACAACTCAGATGGTTTCAACACCTTTCTGTTCTTGGATTTTTCCTTTCTCACAAATTTTTCTTTGAGAGCAGTAATCATTTTACTGTATCTGAAAGAGATACCTAAGTATCTAGGTATCTAGTTAGGTGCTAATGAACTCCTCCTGCCCATTTTTTAATCGTTTGCTTTATCGTACCTCTAAGTAGTCTTGTTAATCTTTTGGGGGAGGGGATAAAGAAAGATTTTTACTTAATTTTGGGATTTACTTTGTCTTTTACAGAGCTTGGTATGCGGTTCAACAGTAAGTAGGATTATAGCAAGTTGTTATTTTAGAGAAAGTAAATGTTATCTCATTATATTCCTTTTAACATAAAGAGAATCTTTATGGAAGAATTTGTGATGTCTCAAGAACATTTTTAAAAATTTCATTTTATTTTAAGTTTCAGGATACATGCGCAGGATGTGCAGGGTTGTTACATAGATAAACATGTACAGAGGTGAGAAAGGCCCACCTGTGTCCCGTTTGAAGGTCTTCAGGGTTCTTTGGGGCCCGAGGTGCCAATGGGTCATGTTTGGTTAGAAGGTGATAATCTACAGAATTCTACAGATTCCAGATACTATGGACCTATTCCATATGGACTAATAAGAGGACGAATCTTCTTTAAGATTTGGCCTCTGAGTGATTTTGGATTTTTACGTGCCAGCCCTAATGGCCACAGATTTTCTGATGATTAGTAATCATTTATTCTTTTGACTTGATTATTGTCTCCTTTTCATGTGAATTTATTACTCCCGTTGAAACCATGTACTAATAAACTATTTGCTATTCAAAAAAAGAAAAAAAAAAGAAAAAAAAAAAACATGTACAGATTAACCTGTTACCAAGTATTAAACCCCACATGCATTAGCTGTTTATCCTGATACTCTCCCTCCCTCCACGCCTCCGCGATAGCCCCTGGTGTGTGTTGTTCCCCTCCCCTGTGTCCATGTAAAAACAGTTCTTTTTAAAGCTTAGTACTTGGATTTGTTTGATTGTTGTACTGTTTAGTGGCTTTCTTGAGAAAGAGTAAATTAAAGCTTTTATCAATTTTTTTTTTTTTTTTTAACAGCAAATCAGCACTCTCCTTTTTTTTTTTTTTTTTTTTTTTTGGTGGCCCAGGCTGGAGTGCAGGGGCATGATCTTGTCTCGCTGCAACCTTTGCCTCCTGGGTTCAAATGATTCTCCTGCCTGAGTCTCCCAAGCAGCTGGGACTACAAATGTGTGCCACCACACCCAGCTAATTTTTGTAATTTTAGTAGAGACAGGGTTTCACCATGTTGGCCAGGCTGGTCTCGAACTCCTGATCTCCAGTGACCCGCCCACCCTCCTCTGTCTCCCAAAGTGGTGGGATTACAGGTGTGAGCAACCGAGCCTGGCCTGCACTCTCTTTTTTTTTGAGACAGAGTCTCGCTCTGTCGCCCAGGCTGGAGTGCAGTGGCCGGATCTCAGCTCACTGCAAGCTCCGCCTCCCGGGTTCACGCCATTCTCCTGCCTCAGCCTCCCGAGTAGCTGGGACTACAGGCACCCGCCACCTTGCCCGGCTAGTTTTTTTGTATTTTTTAGTAGAGACGGGGTTTCACTGTGTTAGCAAGGATGGTCTCGATCTCCTGACCTCGTGATCCGCCCGTCTTGGCCTCCCAAAGTGCTGGGATTACAGGCTTGAGCCACCGCGCCCGGCTGGACTCTCACTTCTAGTTATCAGTGTTAAATTTATTATTTGTCACTAAATAATTGTGATGTTCATAATTATCAAAGCCTTTTAAACCTGCATTTTTATAATTTTTGCTACTTGCTGATAGAAAACCTTTTGACTTAAATATCTCGTGAATATTTTCTAAGTTTTAGATTGACATTAGTTTTGATATGTAAGGTTCAGTTTTCAGTATTGAGCTGCTGTCTGTAAACTAATTGTATTTTGAAGTGAAATTAGTGGAGAATGGACAGTTTTCTACACTGCATGAGTGTCTACAGCTAGAGAGTATCTCTAGGGAGTGAGGTAGCTTTCTGTTAGCTCTTGGATGGGATCATGTTTTTTGGGCTTGACAATGGATGTTATGTCAAAAGTCATAACTCCTCTGATTTAAAGATGACATTTAGAGTACTGTAGGTTTGTGAGAACCTGCTCTAAACCTCAAATAACAGAGCTGCTGCCAGGGCTGCTGCCTTCCTTCCTGGTTTCTGGGTGCTTGAGACTCTTGGAAAGTGGGCCAGGTACGGTGACTCCCATCTGTAATACCAGCACTTTGGGAGGCTGAGGTGGGCATATAGCTTCAGTCCAGGAGTTGTGAGATTCTTGAAATGTAAAGCATAGTTGATGAGTGGGGGAATTAAATAGCAGACCGGATGTTGCCCAAAATAAAATAAGAAATTAGAAGATATGAGGCCTTAACAACAACAGCAAAAATGAGATGTATCTATCTATAATAAGATTTCTGAATGTCATAATACAGAGAAAATTCTGTATCTAATTAGAATAAAACTTGCTACCTTCAAGTGGAATGAATCAAATGCAATCATTCTATACCCAACCAAACTACTTTTGCATAGGTGGTCAAAGGATCAATATTTAAAAACTGCTATTATTCTCACTTCGAATTCTTTCAGAAAAAAAAATTAGAAAATACTTAAGGCAGTGGTGAATTCAAGAGTGAAAAACCCATAGGAAAGAACATATGGCTTATGTGTACGTTGTAACTTGAGTCAAATCTAAATAAAAGTTAATGGGTTGGAAGCTAAGTGGATTCATTGACATGAAAAGTACTATAGAATATAACTAATATTTCTTAATACTGGAAGTCCTTTTGAAAAATCAAATTATTTCTGGGTGTGGTGGCTCATGCCTATAACCCTAGTAACTTGGGAGGCTGAGGGAGGAGGATTGCTTGAGCTTAGAAGTTTGAGACCAGCTTGGGCAACATAGCAAGACCCCATCACACACACCCAGAAAACATCAAATTATTTCTTTCTGTAGCTCTGAGTTTATATGCATATCTAATGAAATGAATGAAAACCCTACTCTGGCAACACAGGAGTTGGGCTGGGGATAAAAGGTGGGGGAAAAGTGGGGGTACTTAGGATGAGGGAGAGGAAATGATACAAACATGATAGACTATTAATTCCTGGGAAAAAATACCAGAAACAACTGATCTGATATTCAGAAGTAATCATAAAAATAGATACCATTTAGTGAATGTTGCAATGCCTTTGCTAAGTACCTAATATTGTTACCTCATTTTACCCTGTATATTATCAGAGATATTAATGGGGTGGCTAATTTATATATCTGCCAAATGTGTAATGAACACTCATTAACATTATAGATATGTTAATTTAAAAATGTATCTGTGTCCTTTTAAAAATATTTCCTTTTCACTCTTAAAGTCTAGGGAATAATCCTAACCAATAAGGAGCTGCAGGAAACTATTGTAAATCCGGGTTGTAAAGAGAAAATAGATTGGTTGGTGAGAACTGTCACCTTTTCCATAAGATAATTTAAGCACAAATGATTCCAACAATTTACATTTTTTATTGTGGCCAATATAGTTGACTTGGTTTAAATCAGACAGGAGAGAAGAGGAAAATTTTTATTGATTAACCAGGCCCTGAATTTTCTGTCTTAGGAGGAGGAAATTATGTAGTTAAATTGTATGATTCCTGTCAAAAGAACAATGAACTTTTGAGCAGATTGGCTAAGCAGAGAGAATACAGAGCAGGGCTAATGGAATCTTCATCAAAGAGAATTTCTTGGGATAAGCAGGTTTCTATGCTTTTATAAGACAGATTTGTTTTGGGCAGTGAGAATATTCGGGAATGAGGTTAATCGATAAAGAACCTGAGTTGTGTTTTAGTCATGGAAGCAATGGCTTTTTTTTTCCCCCCCGGTTTTTCTATAAAAAGTATCCTGGCCGGGCGCGGTGGCTCAAGCCTGTAATCCCAGCACTTTGGGAGGCCGAGGCAGGCGGATCACGAGGTCAGGAGATCGAGACCATCCTGGCTAACACAGTGAAACCCTGTCTCTACTAAAAAATACAAAAACTAGCCGGGTGAGGTGGTGAGTGCCTGTAGTCCCAGCTGCAGGCTCCGCCTACCTGGGAGGCAGAGCTTGCAGTGAGCCGAGATCCGGCCACTGCACTCCAGCCTGGGCGACAGAGCGAGACTCCGTCTCAAAAAAAAAAAAAAAAAAAAGGATCCTAAATATAAAGGAGATATATTTCCAGGTAGGACTGTACTATGTAACTCAGTAGTCTGTAAACTGATTTTTGTTTTGCTTTTGCTTTTGATTCTGAATGGATTAGGAAAATTCCTTCCAGAGACCAGAAGATCAGACACCATATCAGTTTCTCTGCTGTGAAAATTATAATTCAACCTTGTAAAATTTTTCTAATGTTGCATCCTCTGTAAATAACAGAGTGAAAATAAGTCAAACCATTTGTTTTTTCCCTCTGAATGTTCTGAACATTAAACAAATGGTTCTTGGCAAATACATACTAATTTTTTCTTTTTTTTTTGAGATGAGTCTCTATCACCCAGACTGGAGTGCAGTGGTACAATCTTGGCTCACTACAACCTCTGCCTTCCAGGTTCAAGTGATCCTCCTCCCTCAACCTCCCAAATAGCTGGGACTACAGGTGCGTGTCACCACTCCTAGCTAATTTTTGTATTTTTAGTAGAGACGGGGTTTCACCATGTTGGCCAGGCTGGTCTCGAACTCCTGACCTCAGGTGATCGGCTTGCCTAAGTGCTGGGATTATAGGTGTGAGCCACCATGCCCGGCCATACTAATTTAATTTTTGGAATGTTGTTTTATAGCTCATTTTGAACAAAATTGTAAGAAGATTATTTTGTGCCGCTATGTGTGATAATCACAGTAGCTTGATGTAGATATTTGGTATCTTTTTAGAATGCTTACGTTTAGATAAATCTTTTCTTTGGAAATATATTCCTAAAACATTTAAGCCTAGTGATGCCACCCTCAAATATAAGGATTTTATGAACTATGTAGGGTGATTCAGGAAATCTTTTCACACTGATATAAACAGGAGACTTCAATATTATTGTGGGAAGAAAAATGAGAAATTTGAAGATACAGCTCTTATAAATCTTGCTGCATCAATTTGTTTTCTGCTGATTGACTGATGCACAGTTTAGTTTTCAAAGAATTTCTCTTCAAAAATATTAGCTGGGCACAGTGTTCACACCTGTAATCCCAGCACTTTGGGAGGCGGAGGTAGGAGGATCTCTTGAGGCTGGGAGTTCGAGACCAGCCTGGGCAATGTAAGGAGACTCCATCTCTACAAAAAATAAAAAATTAGCCAGGCGTGGTGGCGTGCACCTCTAGTCCTAGCTACTTGGGAGACTGAGGCATGAGGATCCCTTGAGCCCAGGAGGTCAAGGCTGCAGTGAGCTATGATAGCACTACTGTACTCCAGCCTTGGTGACAGAGCAAGACCCTGTCTCAAAAAACAAAAAATATTTTTTATCCTTGGAAAAATAAAACCTAAAATATCTAAGAAGAGCAGCACAATATATATATTTTTTTAAGTAGCAGGACTGACCAAAGCCGTTTCTAGCCAAATAAATTATTTATTAATCAATATCATTACTATATTCTCTATGTGGATAAGTATTCAAATCTTGAGGCCTATGTTTTTTCAAACTTGAGAGTCATACAATTGTCAGCTTTTTTTTTTTTTTTTTTTTAAGTAGTAGACAAATTGTTAGAACTACAAAACTAAAAATTACCTTCTGTTTTTCTTCCCTATAAGCTACTGTTGAAGTGAAGTGAACTCAGGGAGACAGGCCTGTTGTTCTCCTCCTATGGCACTGATTTACGCTTTTACAGAAGGGAAATTTATGGTCCTTATCTGTTGAGGACTTTTATGAATGACTGGTATAAATCAAGAATTGAATGAATATTTTTCCCTTTAAGCATAAATCTATGATTGGGAGATTGATTTCTGAGTAACTCTTTGGTAACCCATTTAAATTGTCATCTACCAATTTTCTGTGTTTTGGCATAAACTGAATAACTAAAATATAACTTAATGCCAGCATGATAGATTTGTTTTTCTTCTATGGATAGTTTTAGAATTCATCTAGACTTCTCATAGACCTCGATAAATAACTCAGCAGTCAGAATGGAAAACAAATTTATATAGTGGAAATCTCATTAATGGGAATGAACAATACAACTATATTCAAGTTTTAGGCAGCAGAAGGAAAATGATAGAAATGTATCTGTTTAACTTTAAAGATTCTTATGATAAAATTGATCATTAATTAGAGAAGATAAGTATAAAAAGCCAGTCCTTTCTGGGACATTTGAAGACTAACAGCTTTTTCTAGAAAGTTCTGGGAAAGTATGTGAAAAAAGCTAGCCATTATGATCCTTTACCTACACTTCCTTAAGAGGCTTTCCCTCAGCAAGGTGTGCTTTCTAAAAACAAAAGATAAGAGACAATAGGAGCCCATATAGGGTGGAAAGCTAGAAATCAGGTGGGTTAAAAATAATTTCATCTACACTGTCTTCCCCTTCTCAAAAGATTTTTAATCTGTAAATGGCAACTTATACATGGAAGGGTTATAAAATACATAAAATTATTTTTCTTCTCAGATATATGGCGTGTTCTTTATCTTCCCCTTGTTCCAAGTAATTATTTACTTAAACGGTAAACAACATGGAAGGCAGGTTGGTCAGGAGATAAGCAGTTGATCCCGTGTTTTTTGAAGAGAACTTTTTTGATGGTAGGAAGAGAAGGACAGTGCTGGTCCTGTAGTGCAGTCATGTAGTAGTGTTTGCTGTGGGACAAAAGGAAGGATCAGACTGGCAGGAAGGGACTGCAGCATGGAAGGGCGCTAAGTGCGTCACTGAGTGATAAGGGTGTTAAGTGCAGGATGGCCCACTGGATGGGTAGGGTGAGAGTGGGTTCAGGTTGTAGCTGTGGAATTGGACAGGGCTGGGCTTGTTCTAGCAGCACCATTTACTAGCTGTGCCACCCTACGCAAGTCACCTTCTCTGCTCCTCATTTCCCTTCTCTTTAAACAGTGATAATAAGAGAAGCTACCTTCTGAGGTTGTTAGGATTAACTGAGCTGGTATGTAGATGTAAAGCCCATAGGACAGTACCTAGCACATTGCATCCAACAAGTGTCAGCAAAATATTACCCTAGCCAGTCACCTGTAGCCATTATCAACATCTGTCTCCAGTTAGTCACCACCTTTGGTCAATCCCACATTTAAATATTTCTTAAAGATGATTTATCTTCTCTGCCCTCATGGCCATAGCCTTAGTGTAGAGACTTTTTAACTCTCAAATAAATTAATTCAGTTTATTCTTTTAGACAAATTTTGCTAAAATCCATCGTGCAGAATATGACCTGTTAATTTTCTAAAACGCAGATCTTGCCCTGCCACTCTCCTTAAATCCCTGTCGTGGTTTTCTGTCATCCTTAAGGAATTTATAATTAACTTTCAGCATTAAAGGCGTGCAGAGTTCTTCAGAAGTTAGCCCTTGCTTGCCTTCCATCCTCATCCCTCAACAGATACTTTATGAACATCATATATTCTAATCCTTACTATACCTTTCCAAAAAGCAGTCCTCATTTTGCACAGTAGTGCAGGACTGGAAAAGTGATGATGCAAGCTGAACTACACAAAACAATCTTAATAATAGTGGGAACAACTCGAGTGTTCCCATGACCTTTGAATGTTTTTGTTAAAACATTAAAAATTCTCTTGTGAGTTACAAATGTGTACGGAAATGAAAAAACTGGTATTGATTTAGTATACTGTAATGTAAAAGATTAGATGAAGGGCTCACACCTGTAATCCCAACACTTTGGGAGGCCGAGACGGTAGATGGCCTGAGGTCAGGAGTTCGAGACCAACTTAGCCAACACGGTGAAACCCTGTCTTTACTAAAAATACAAAAATTGGCTGGGCATGGTGGCAGGCACCTGTAAACCCAGCTACTTGGGAGGCTGGGTCAGGAGAATTGCTTGAACCCAGGAGAGAGAGGTTGCAGTGAGCTGAGATCGTGCCATTGCACTCCAGCCTGGGTGACAAGAGCGAAACTCAATCTCCAAAAAAATAAAAATAAAAATAAATAAAATTAGAAGAATTGAGAATTAAAAACTTATCAAGAGTAGTTGGAACAGTGCCTGTCTTCTTCATCTTGTCATACAATATAAGTCGGGCCTAGCATCTTTTCTATGCCTTGGTGAATTTCCATACTCCTTTCTAAGTTTGGATCAGTTTCCCATATTTCATCCTTTGTGCTTTCAGTGAGTTCCATTAATGTGAAGTTGTTTTGCTGGCATCACTTCCTCTGGGACGTCTTCATTCTTTTGCTAATTTATGTGAAGCTGACTTCACCAACTGCCTGTGGCTGCACATCCAGTGTCTCTTAGATGTCCTTCGTGTCTCTTAGATGTCATTCCCATAGTCAGCTATTTCTTCTCTAAACGTCATTTATGTTTGATTCAAATTTCACTTTGAGTTTACCAGTGTTTCATTGCTGCACTTTCATCTTTGCTGCCCACTTCCCTCTTTGGATTACCCATTTTTGTAAAATGTCAAGTGGGTTAATCACTGTGAGACATGGAGGCACCACAGCTATATGCTTTGCTGTCTGTGTATGAACTCAGATGCACAGTGACCAATCGCTGACAGACTTTGAGAGAAGTGACATGATTGGTCATGGATCATGATACACATCTGTTATTTACTCAGTGATTGGTGCACTGAAGAGCTAATGGTGAAGTTTCTTTTATGTAATTATGATTGATTAATTTACCATAGTAACTGACATTTGAGTCTTCTTATTGGCAGAATGATGTTGATTAAACTGTGGTAACTGAAATTTATGCATCTCAAAGCTGTGCAAAGCAAGGACTGCAAGTATGTTATCACCATTTTACAAAGTCTTAAAGGTTAAGTGGCTACATGCATCATATGGCCAAAAAGTGGCAGAATTACATTAACATAACTTTTTAAATATCTTTGATATTATAAGGCACAATCTGTCTCTTGATGCTTCTGTCAAACTAAATTCTTAGGGAGTTCAAATATAAATGGATTGTCTTCAGAAAAAGCTATCGGCGTATGTAATTAGGTCCATAGGCCTATAGGAACTCTGTCTGTGCTTAGCTTGGGCTGACCATGTAAGATTGCCAAGATTTGCATAAATATCCAATTATTGTAAGGAGCTA
This sequence comes from Macaca nemestrina, assembly GCF_043159975.1. NCBI lineage: Eukaryota > Metazoa > Chordata > Mammalia > Primates > Cercopithecidae > Macaca > Macaca nemestrina. The sequence goes on along the minus strand of NC_092128.1, from coordinate 152,948,005 downwards.
CTGAAAGCTAGCAACACACCTGACCTTATTTGAGGTTATTTTTTGGAAAGAATCAAGAGTCCTCAGCCTTGGAGTGAAGAAAGGACCAGCCCAGAACAAATAAAAAAATCCCTGAAAAGGAAAGGAACATCCCATAGTCAAGTGGAGAAAACTGGTCTAAATAGTTAGCAGTGGAGATATTGAGATATCTGGTTAGGATGAGAGATCAGCAGCAGTGGGTAGGGATGTTAATGACTGAACCTTAAGCTTCAGGGATTCAGGAATAAGTTCAATTAGTTCTTTTAGGAATAAGTTCAGTCTCTGCTCAATTCATCTGGCCAGCTGGTAGTCAGAGTCCACACTAAGTAGTCAAATTTGAGTGAATGTGTTGTAAGATACAGTCCAGCTTCTACAATAATGAGAAGGCTCAGTTTGGAGCATCTGAAATTGTACAGGGTAAAAGAGAACTGAGATACAGAAATGGACTAAAATAATATTCAGTTGTGGATCGATGAAGGCTGAGAAAAAAATAAGTTTAAAGAAAAGGAGGCTTTTTAAGTGCCTCTGAAATGCCAGGTCTTCTAGATTACTTTTACTTATTAATAATGTAATTCTTGTAAACATCTTGTTAGTAGGTGTTATAGTTGTTATTTAGAACTTTTCTGAGGTTATAGAGCTAGTAAGTAATAGAGTTGGGATTTTTTGTTGTTGTTGTTAATCCAGGCCCTTTTAAATATATAACTCCTAAGTGAAAGATACCAGACTCAAACATCATGAAAAGAAAGTTATTTGGGGAGTGCATCTCTCGTTTTTGATCTTGCAAATCGTGTTGTATGGACCTTGGAATGTAATTTTCTGTAGAAATGTTTGAAAATGAATTTGATACATACCCAGTCCACACTGCAAAAGCCTATTTTTTTAATTTTTATTTTTTTGTCAGGGTCTTGCTCTGTCACCCAGGCTGTAGGGCAGTGGCACAATTTCAGTTTACTGCAGCTTCGACCTCCTGGGGCTCAAGCAATCCTCCCGCCTCAGCCTCCTGAGTAGCTGGGATTACAGGTGTGCGACACCATGTCTGACTTTTTTTTTTTTTTAAATAGAGACAGGTCTCACTGTGTTGCCCAGGCTGGTGTTAAGCCCTGGGCTCAAGCAATCCTCCTACTTTGGCCTCCCAATGAGCTGGGATTACAGGCATGAGCCACCGTGACAGATAAAGAGACACATGTAGAGACTCATAGAGATGTGCATGTAAAATAGGCCCCAAAGCCTATTTTACATGCATATCTGTGTCTCTATCTGTATATACATCTCTTTCTGTACTATGTAAAATACATGGAGTCACTGTGTGATGTATTACATTTCAAGTGCCAACTTGGGAATGGTGGAACTCTGCCTCTCACCTTGAGGACAGCCCTTCTTTGCAGCACAGTTGATGACTAGGAGGACAGGAGGCCTGTGTTTACATCTATGCAGGAATGGCATTTGCCTTCATCTCCACATGCTCCTAGAGAAGGAGCCATTTCAGCAAGTCAGTTCTCACGTATTCTAAATTTGGTAATAAAAGGACTTGATGCACTCTAGGTGCAGTTTCTCTGACCATATCAATGTTCTTAAATTTTTTTTGAGGGGAGGGGACTGTGTCCTAATTAGTAATTAAGGTTATTTTGATAGCAAGTGTTAGAAAAATGCTAATTCCAGGACTACAAGGGTATTTCACATTCTGAATTCCAGGTCTCCCAAGGGACCAGGGGCTGGAACTGCACTAGATACTACTCAGAAGCTTTGTCTGCCTCATCTGTCTCTGCTTTTACCTCTCTGACCTAGAGGTCACTTGAAACAAGCTTCCTCCTGCTCATCAGCTTCATTCCTCTCTTTCCGATGACTGTCTTTCTCTAGCCATCTGAGCCTCCTGTCCTATGTGACAGTCTCAGCTCATGTTTTTCCATCCCCTCAGTTTCAAGAGCGTGTCTGAGACCTGATTCCAGAATCCCAAAAGGCAGAGTGACGTTGACTGACCCAGCTGGAGTTAGTTAGGTATCCGTGGCTTATTAGGAATCTATCACTAGTACAATTGTCTGCTGCCCTGGGGTCCAAATCCTGCCTGTGCACTACCTGCTAGGGCCCATGCCTCTGTTGGATGGAATGGAGCAAGGATAGGGGCTGCCTGTAGAGCTGTGTCACTCACTCATATTCAGCTTTCCTGCCTCTGGCTCTCTGTCTTTTACCACTTTTTGTTTGTGTTTTGAGTGGAATCTTGCTCTGTTGCTCAGGGTGGAGCGCAGTGGCTAGATCTTCTTGGCTTACTACAACCTACGCCTCGCGGGTTCAAGTGATTCTCCTGCCTGAGCCTCCTGAGTAGCTGAGACTACAGGCGCGTGCCACCATGCCTGGCTAATTTTTGTATTTTTCGTAGAGACGGGGTTTCACCGTGTTGGCCAGGTTGGGCTCAAATTCCTGACCTCAAGTGATCCGTTTGCCTCAGCGTCCCAAAGTGCTGGGATTACAGGCATGAGGCACCACACCTGGCCTTTTACCACTTTTAAACTAAGGAAACAGTGATCACCACACATGCTCTGCTTCCAAACTATACTTTCACATCCAAAGTACCCCCAGATCATAAAGTGCTACCAGAGGTGTGATAGGAAGACTCGGGGAGACTTACTCGGAAAATGTGGGAGTTTTTTTTTTGTTTTTTTTTTAAAGCAAATTCATCTATTTTAATTAGCCAGAATCCTAATAGCCTGCTGATTTTTTTTTTAGATGATTACTCTGAAAACATATGCATTGGTGTGGTCTATGAGTGAGGCTCTTTTAGTCACATTCTCTGCTGCTTCATTGCAATGAAAAATACCAAAGGTGAATACCAAATCAATTTTTTTTGTACTGTACTTCTAAAGACAGTCCATGAAGTGGTGAATGGGAGAATCAAACTTTTATGGTAATCTTTTATTGTAATCTACTTTCAGTTCAGTCAGAGAAGCAGCATAGCCTGGTGGACTAAACGAGGATGGGGAGTTTGGAGCTCTGAGATACGATCTATTTTGCAACGACTAGTTTTGTGACCTTGAGAAAGGACGTTAACCTCTGTCTATGTCTTCATATGTAAAATGGGATCTACCTGATAGAAATATAGGTGCATTCAGATTTGAGCAAACTGAATAATAAGGTCTCACATAAATCAGGAGTGATTTTTTTAAATAGCCAAAGCCTGCGGTTTATAAAAAGATTCTCCCTAGAATTCCTTTAGGACCTAACCTTTTCTCAAGTGCTTAAACTGTGATTAACAAACATTAAATTATACATCCCAGTTTACAAAATATACCTGTTGAATAGAGTGAGACAAACGTGACTCTTTGTCTCATAGAATTATGACGAGAACTCAGTGAGTCTGTGTGAAATACTTCATAAACACAGCTTTGCAGGCTGAGATTAAAAAAAAAAATCCCCATACCTGGAGATTTTGGGGTGAACCTTTTCCAGGATAAGAATGACATTAGTGCCAGCTGTGCTGTATTTTGTCTATCGTGATGACATAGGTATCATCAAATTGGTCGTGGCATTGGGAGACTGGCACCATGTCATCCTGCCCCAGTCAAGAATGACTGTAGGCAGTTTCAGTTTATCTGTTGCTACTAGAATTTTGATGTAGCAGTGTCAAAAGGTTGATTTGTACTATGGAAATCTTATTCCTAGATGTGAATTCCCCAGGGGGCACAATATCCTAAAAGCTAACATGTAAACAAACTCCAAGGATTAACATAGTAGGAAGAAACAGTAGTTTGTTATATATTCATGTTGAATTTAGGTAACTATTTTAGTTATTTAAAAGATTACTACCAAAGGGAAGAAATATATTTTGCTAGGTTTTGCATAGAAAAACCTGTGTCTGGCTCGAGATAGTACTTGAATTTTAATAAGAACCCAGGTTTGCTGTCTTCCCAGTGTCGACTGTACCCTGCAGTGTCATGGGAGAGTGTTGGTTGATCGGTTGTGAAATAGATGGATACCCATGTTTAAATTGCTTTTCAAAGAGTCAGTTTCCCTCCACAAATATGGCAACAAAATTTTTTTATAATCCACAAATACAATTTTTCTCCATCTAAAAGAGATTTCTCCTAAACCAGCCTGAAAAATTGCTAAAAGGAATACTGCTACGCCACCTTTTCTAGGAAGAATTTCATGGCTGAGCCTCATTCTTGTACAGATTCATAGCATGTTGTTACTAACTTGTAAATATTCATTTACAGAAGAGAGTGACTAGAATCTTTGAATTCTTTTATATTGGTGTTGAAGTTTCTATCCAAGTTACACAGTTTTTCATTCATTTTAGAGGAAGATTTTCTCAAACAAGGATTCTTCGTGATTGCAAAACCTATCCCCAGAGATTCCAGTCAACATAATTCAAGCTGACCAGTGGATTCTAAGTGTGACAGTACAGTGTTCAGCAAGTCCAAGTGAAACCAGATGGAGGCCAGAGAATGTGCTTGGCTTCCCCCACATTATCTGGTTATCTGTCCCAACCCTCAGCTTCGGCCAGCTTCCGGTGAATGTTAAACCAGGCTGCTGTCATCTACATATGCTTTCACACTTCAAAAGGTGTGTGTTAGTTGATATTTGGTTTAGTCATTTCATCTCTTGAGAGGAGGGATTGGTTGAGGTAATTTTTATTTCCAGTAGTATTTTATTTTATTGGATGAAATTGGTTTTATTTTTTCTGCAGAAGAGGTAAGGAAGGTTCCCGGATTATTGTATTTGGTTGGTAAACTGTCCTCTATTTCTTTCTCTTTCTCTGTCTCCATCTCCTCCTTTTCCTCTTTCCCTATTTCTTCTTCTTCTTCCTTAGGTTTATATGAAATAGAAACAGTTTTCCAGCACAATGACTAAGTGAATCGCAACATTAAAGACTGGCTGGCCAAGAAATGATTAATCTTTATATGGCAGGCTTTAGGGACCAACATCGAATACAAACATGTTGGAAATCTTTTTGTCATTCCAGCTCAACTGATTCAGAAAAATTTTAAGAGCAATAGTCAGTGCTTGGAGGAAAAAATAATACTATCGTAAATTTGAGAAGCTCTCATCTTTAACATGGCTCTTGTATGTCACAAGTTTGACAACCTTACAGAGTACATGCATGCTGTGGTTGACTTCAGAAATGTGTGTTTTAGACAGTTTTACATTAAAGTTATTATATTATAAATATAATGATTTATTAATAAGTTTAGCTTTTGTTAGGATACTTTACATATAACTACCACAATGCATTAAGAAGGAAGTGTTAAGAATTTTCATCCCACAGATGTGATGATTTAAAGTAGTGTTCCATTTGTGCAGTTAATAGAAGGAAGTGCAACAATGAAACAGAAACAAGGCGAAATCTATTCATATGGGTCCATCTTATAACCTGTTCTTGCTGGTAACTTTGGCATATTTTGTGGTAATTTTTTTTTCCTTTCTTTTTGAAGACTCAGTAGCTGTACTACTCACTCTACCAGGCCAAAGAGCCAGCATGATGGAGAGAAGAGTAGGAACCCATGTTTTAAAATTCTTTTAATGCAGATAAACATGTCAACATGATTTTTCTTTAATCAGGAACCTGTAAGAGAATTTCCATCTTGTTTGCCTTGGTTTTGGTATATGAGGTGGACTTTTTACTTAAGTGCCCTCCCTGTTCATGTTTTGAGGCTATGTGCCCTAGCTATGCCTCTGTGGTTTATCCTGAGGAGGTTTGCACAGCTCGAGTGCCAACCACTTCTCTTGGAGAAGACGGAGTGTCATAACTACAGCTAACATTTATTGAGGATCCTGCATGTCTTTCATTTTAATCCTCACAGCTCCTTAAGTATTATCTCCATTTTGTAGATGGGGCATCTCTGGCTCAGGCTGAAAGATGTTAAGTAGCTCACCTAAGGTCATTTTGCCAGCTAAGTAACCAAACTGGGGTTCCAGCCCAAGCCAACTTCACCCTGTGTGGATGGTTTTAGCCAGTTCTCTCGATTTGCCTCCCCGTGAGGTGTGAGTTGTTGCCATCATTAACCCAGGCCCACCTGCTTTTGGGGTTCAGAGTTGGAACCATCTGCAGGGAAGTATAGATGAAATTATGGGGGGCGGGACAGAGCACACCCTAGTGGAGCCTCCCAAGACTCCTCATTGAGCCCAGAAAACTGAGATATGGGTTAGAATTGGCCCATTTCATCCCAATGTTTCTTTCATGTTTTCTCATCTTACAGGTGATTTTTCTGGAGGGAAGATGATGAACTAAAATTTTACAACAGTTTTTGAATACTTTTCGTAACTGTCAAATCTCCGTCTGGATCCCATTAATAAGATACAAAGTTATACCCAAAAGTATCAAATTATGTAATTCTTATTCTGATTAGTTCATTGCAACTTGTTCAGCTTCAAATAAATTAAAGATTTCATATTCTTGTAATTCTTAATTTTACAAAAGTCTCTATTTTTGAAATATTTTATTTTTTCTCATTTATGAAAGATGGTGATTGGGGGAAAGCAAAATATTAGGCATTAAAACATTAATACTGGAGATCTATTCCAGTGTGATTACCAAATGCATCTATTTTGATACTTACAAAGGAGGCTCCCCCTTTTTTTTTTTTTTTTGGAGACGGAGTCTTGCTTTGTTGCCCAGGCTGGAGTGCAGTGGCTTGATCTCGGCCCACTGCAACCTCTGCCTGCTAGGTTCAAGCAGTTATCCTGCCTCAGCCTCCTGAGTAGCTGGGACTACAGGCGCAGGCAGCCACACCCGGCTAATTATTATTATTATTATTATTTTTGTATTTTAGTAGAGACGGGGTTTCACTGTGTTGTCCCAGCTGATTTTGAACTCCTGAGCTCAGGAAATCCGCCTGCCTTGGCCTCCCAAAGGGCTGGGATTACAGGCGTGAGCCACTGCACCCTGTGGGGGCTTTTAAAGAGGAAGTGAAGGGTAACTCATCTGTATCCTACTTTACGTGCCCCACCCAAGTCCAACTCCCACTGCCTGTCTTCTAAGGGGCATCTTGTGGCGTGTTCTCTGCTCGGCTCATATTCAGCCTCTGTGGCCCTCATGCTTTCTCATGGATTCACAGTGATGACTCTCAAACTTACATTTCCAGCCCTAACCTCCTCTGTAATCATTTGCTAACAACAAGATTGTGTTAAAGGAACCAACAAAGGTTCTTCTATTAGATGTAGTTGAAAAAGCAGAACTGTTGCTCTGGCCTAAACATTAGCTTTGTAGAGGTTTAAATTTTGTTTAGAAGTTATAAATGAGCTTAATATCATGTGACTTGCATGATAAGTTATTTTAAAGAGTTTAAATCCATGATCGTTCAAAATAAATATGTTGTTTTCAATATAATATGGTTCTTAATTGTAACACTAATGAACGCTGAAGACATTTTTAAGATTCATTCATGTAAAGTGATTTGATGAAGTAAGGTGACATTTGATGGACTTAGTGGAAGTTTAGACCCAATTTGCATTTTAGTGGTATTTTATGGCTGACTTTAGAAAACTTTTTAGATAGGATTTCTTGGTAAATTAAAGGATTTAGAGGGATGATTATGAAATAATTGATTAAAAAGTGTGCAATATTGGTTTTGATTGAACTTAAGCTTATATGGGTTCAATTTAAAACCTAATTCAATACATTTTAGAGTTTATATTTCCCCAAACCTCTTTTGCCATATTAATTTTGTCATGCTTGTCATTCTAATCTAATGATGATTTAATGTTTGCAAACCTGAATAAATTTGTATGCAAGGAGTTTTGCTGTGTTTTTAATCAATGAAGATTGAAATTTGGCAACTGAGATGATAAATGAAAAATTTTAAATAGAAAATGAAAATAATGATTATACTTTAGAAAGTACTCTTATTAATGTTCTTGGCTATGAACCATGTAATATTTTTCTCTTCTTTTTATCGTGTAATATTTTGAAGGTGACTGAACCTTAAAAGAAGTAATTACCATTAAATCGTGAAGAATGTTTAGATTAGAACAGATTCTTTGTCCTCACTGTCTTCCCCTTTCCCTGAAATCTGTAGTCTAGAGTTGTAAATAAGAACCAGAAAAATGTTAAACTGCTTTTTAAAAACTCATCTACCCTCCCCAAGTACCTACATAGACAATAGAATGTTCTGTAATGAAGTGTATCTTTACCTCATTATTTATTTATTTTATTGAGCAATAAATGTAGAACATAGAATGTCTAATGAATTAGTCACAATAAAAAAAATTTCCTGGGTTATATATCTAAGGGGCAGCAGCTCCTCCTCTATCAGTCCAGGAGAGCCTGGTCTGATTTCACATTACTTTTCTTTCCACATGATCTCATGACACTAAAAGACGATTAATACATTTTAAAAGTCAATATGGGACATTTTATTGTAGTCCTTCACCTTTATTGTTCAGTGCCCTTCAGGGGTGAAAGGAGATATTCCAATGCAAAAAATATGTCTGAAAACCTGAATGATAAGTAATAAAAGTTTTTTTTCTTTTAAAAATTCTTATAAAATTGTTATTTCCCAGATTTGAGGGGTGGACTTTGGGGTGGAATAAAAAAAATGAGTGTAATCATTTGTAAGGACAAAATGTGAATTTTTATGAAGAATGTTTTAGCATAATACCACAAATGTTTTGTAGTATACACAGAGCAAACTTTAAAAAAAAGATGTGAAAATTTACAAGACCAGTAATCCTCTATTTCATGTACCAGCAGTCAAAATTATGTGTGATTGGCTGGGTGCAGTGGCTCACACTTGTAATCACAGAGCTTTGGGAAGCTGAGGTGGGAAGATTGCCTGAGGTCAGGAGTTTGAGATCAGCCTGGGCAACAGCAAGACCCCTTCTCTACAAAAAATAAAGTTAGCTGGATGTGATGGTGTGTGCCTGTAGTCCTACCTATTTCAGGGGGCGGGGTAGGGATTTCAGGTTGCAGTGAGCTGTGATCTTATCACTGCACTCCAGCCTGGGTGACAGAGTCAGATCCTGTGTCTACCAAAAAAATAAAAATAAAAAAATTAGATGTGATTAAGGATACCAAAAAATTATTCAGATACCTTAGTGGAAGCTTTGGCTGAATAGAAGTTCCATCTTTTGAAGTGCTGAAGCCAAGTGAAGGGATTACATAGTTGACATCTCTGAAAGAGAGAAAGCAGTGGTGATGAGAATACCCCCGCTACATTTGTGTATGAGCCTTGGCAGTTTCTTTTACACTCTCTCATTTAATCCTCTAAGACCTGAGACGTTGTTGTGGCAAGTGGAATTATTCTGCATTTTATAGATGAAGAAATGGACTTGGAATAATTAAGTTATTTACAGCTAACCTTCACCCCCAGATCTCTTGACCTAGCCCCCCTGCGCCCTGCCTTTGCCTCAGAGTGTTTTTAATGTGCTGCATTGCATGGTCTTTTTATTCGTTTTATTTTATGCATCATAGTTAACACTAAACTGAAAGTTTGCTGCTAAGACCTGTATTATTTTATATTCCCAATGAATATGACTTCTGCATAAGAACTTTTAACTAGGGTAATCATTTTATAGTATGTGCCTGTCATCCCTGCTAAATCTGTCACCTTCATGTGAAGACAGAGAAAATAGAATATGCTGTGTATTCAGAATAATTTCTGCTTTACCATGACGTATGCTAGATTCTAACATTTATATATGAGAGAGGCTTCATAAATGTTACGTTTTCTGTTGCCGTGATTTCCGTGTTATCTGTGCTGTCTGCACAGTGAGGACAGCCGCAGAGACACTGCCAGTCTCATGAAGTGTTCATTGTGAAGGCCCAGGTGTCAGTGCTGCTGATGGCATGGAAGAATTGGTCAGTAGGAGGGTGAAGAATATGGGCTTTGGAATGGACGATGTCTGGCTTCCAATCTGGGGCTCTCACTTAGTTGGTGTGGGACCTCTTGTCTCCATTGCCAATGCAAGTTTTTCATTCTTTCTTTCCGAATTAGTAAATTCTTTACCTTTCTGTCCTTGGAATCTTCTCCTTTCACTTCAAACAACTCACCTGTCTTTATCCTGAAAAGTTTATCCTTTACTAAGTTCCCTCATTGGCAGCAACCCTGTTTTCCCCTTTCTATTATTATTATTATATTTATTTATTTTTTATTTTTTGAGATGGAGTTTCACTCTTGTTGCCCAGACTGGAGTGCAATGGCACAATCTTGGCTCACTGCTACCTCTGCCTCCTGGGTTGAAGCGATTCTCCTGCCTCAGCCTCCTGAGTAGCTGGGATTACAGTTGCCTGCTACCATGATGGGCTCACTTTTGTATTTTTAGTAGAGATGGCGTTTTACCATGTTGGCCAGGCTGGTCTTGAACTCCTGACCTCTGGTGATCAGCCTGCATCAGCCTCCCAAAGTGCTGGGATTACAGGTGTAAGCCACTGTGCCCGGGCCCCCTTTCTATTATCCAACATCTCAAATGTGCCGTTCATCACATTTTTGGGATGGTGGCTAGACACAATATAGTTAACGTATTTAAATAAACACTTTGTATTTCCCCTGAGTGAACATTTCATCCAAAACCTATGTCACTTTCTTGCTTAAAAACCAATAAAGCTAATGTTTCTCAAGTCATCATATATGAGTAGCATGCAAGCTCTGGACGTAGCTGTTCCTCTAGAGACTACTGTTGCAAGCCTCTAGAGCTCTAGTGAAGAGTAATGTTAGATTGTTTCGGGGTTTGGTCAACCTTTCCTAAGACTCAGTGGGCAGCAAGAGTTAATGTGCCAAGAAGCATAAGCTAAATCCAGATTGCAACATGCTACTCATTCTGAATCTGTATGGGAATGCCTCTGTGAGTCAGTGTTGTGGGAATGTCCTGGGATGGCTTAGTTAATACTTTCTAATGGGATTTAAATAGTCAGTACATTTCTCCTTTTGAATTTGTTTCTTAATGATCTGTTGCACTTTTGGATAAGATACAGCTTGCTTTATGGAACAGAAAAACATTGTCATTCATACATGATGTAGCTTTATGATCATGATTTAAAGCTACCAGCTTTGTGGGAGGAAGATAGTGAGAATGGCCATGACAGCTTTATACCCAAGAAGACCTCCTTCCTTACTAGAGGCACCGTGCTGTCCTCAGATACTCCTGAGGTGGGTCAGGATGGGATAATAATTACATTAACTCCCAAACTACCCTGTGCTGGACTTTTTTTTTTTTTTAAGTTATAGCTCTATGGAACTATAAATGAAATATAGTAAGTGGGAAATATTTAAGATACATAATTTGATATGCTTTGACATATTCACAGTAGTCCCCTCTTACCTGCATACTCGTTTTTTGTAGTTTCAGTCCCCTGTGGTCCAAAAACATTAAATGGAAATCCGGAAGCAAATAATTCGTAAGTTTTAAATTGTGCACCGTTCTGAGTAGTGTGATGAAATCTCACAACATCCCTTGTGCCCTGTAAAACGAAGGGATATTCCAGAGAACAAAGGATGGATGGAGCTTTTATAGAGCGGCTTTCTGCCCAGGTTCCCATTCAGGTACATTTTTTCAAATGAAGGAGTCCACCTTGCTTAGTTCAGGTCGTTCAGTGCAAGTGATTTCTGGTTGGTTGGTGCAGGCTACGCGGTCTGTTGGTTGGTTCAGGTGGCCTGAACAGGAATAGTCAGCTGCGAAGGTTCGGAATTAAGGAGATATTGTTTCTATTGTACTCGGGGTACTTGTGTGACCTCTAGTTAGCAAATGGCCACTTGGCTCTATTGTAAAATTAGACCCAGTTAGCCCCTCAGGATTCATCTTGAGGGATTTGCTCTTTCAGGTTCATAGTGATCAGATCAACTGTTGCAGTATCTCAGTCCTTGTGTTCAAGTAACCCTTATTTCAGTTAATAATGACCCCAAAGTATAGGAGTAGTGTTGCTGGCAATTTGGATGTGCCAGAGAGAAGCTAGAAAGTGCTTTCTTTAAATGAAAAGGTGAACGTTCTTGACTTAATAAGGAAAGAGAAAAATATGCCGAGGTTGCTAAGGTTAAGAACAAATCTATCCATGAAATTGTGAAACAGGACAAGTAAATTTGTGCTGGTCTTGCTGTTGCACCTCAAACTGCAAAAGTTATGGCCACAGTGTATATTAAGTGCTTAGTTAAGGTGGAAAGGTAAATTTGTGGGTGGAAGATATGAACCAAAAAGATGTTCCAATTGACAGCAATGTGTTGTGCCAGAATCATTCAGCCTGTATGACGACTTGAGCAAGGGATCCCCTGCAATGAGTAACACCAAGTAAGGGATAGTTACACAGATTCAAGAATACAGATAGTCAATAGTAGCCTAATGCTGTGTCACAATGCGTACGTCCTTCACCCTACTTCACCTCATTACACAGGCATTGTACCATGTCACATCATTACAAGGAGAAAGGTGAGTATAGTACAGTAAAATATTTTGAGACAGCCCGCATTCACATAACTATTATTACAGTATGTTATAGTTCTATTTTATTAGTTATTAATATTTTACTTTCTGATTTATAAATTAAACTGTATCATAGGTAAATATGAATAGGAAAAATCAGTATATATAGGGTTCAGTACTATCTGGTTTCAGGCATTGTCTGGGGCCTTTGAATGTATCTCTTGCAGATAAGGACTCCTGTACATCATGAAATGTATGGATCCAAAATCTTTTTTTGTGTGTGTACATGGACATAGAATTGTTCCAGCACCATTTGTTGAAAAGACATCCCTTCCTTCACGGAATTGCCTTTTCACTTTCTTGGAAATCACTTGTCCATGTATGTGTGGATCTATTTTTGGACTCTGTTTTGTTCCGTTGATGTATTTGTGTCTCTTTGCAGCAGTACCACTCTATTTTGATTGCTGTCACTTCATCATAATTCCTGAAGTCGGGTATCATTAGCCTCCCAACTTTGTTTTCCTTTTTAGAAACAGCTTGTTAATTTCTACCAAAAGGTATCCTGAGATTATGATTGGGATTGCATTGGATCTATAAATCAATTTGGGTAGAATAGACATCTTGACAATATTGAGTCATTTCTGAGTCTCTGACATGTAAAATCATTATCTGGGTTTAAAATGTAAACCACTGAATGTCACTGATCATAAAAGAAACAAAAGTGATACTTAGGGGTACCTTGCAATTACATTAAGCGGACACTGGGAATTGGTCTTTTTGCTTGATTTGCCTGAGTGATTCTCCACAAAATCCCCACTTAATATGATAGGTCTAAATACGGGATGCCTTCTCCAAAGCAGCTCTCCACAAGCATCCTCACGCCACAGATGCCGGTTGACCATTGTCTGTACTCACCTAGGCTGCTGGTGCCTGCCAGATGGTGGGCATTTTGGGTGAGATTATGAGAGATTTAAACCAGAGGTTCAGAAATATCCACATTCTCCAAAAAAAGAATAGATTAAGCCATTATTATTGGGAGCAGCCTAATTCCAGTTATGAAGGAAAGAGATCAGGGTGCCATATGTGCTTAGATAGCCATGTCTTTTACAGCGTATAGCCTTTCATGTTAAGGCTCCACATTTTTCTAAAGGAGTATTGATTATATTAAGGAAGCCAGGGTTCAACTCGTGTTATGTGTCAGGTAGCTGGATCATTCATTACCACCACAGATGACACCCATGTTGATCAGTTACATAAACACCACAAATGGAATGGTAACTGGGTCACTGCAAATTAACCCTTCTTGAAAGACAGTTCAGGACATATGTATCCGTGAGAGTGAGCCTACACTATCCTCCTAAGACCTTTCTTTTAAGTGGAGAATATACATTTTGGAAACAAGGTTGTGTTGTGGTTGAAGGCCTGAAGTCAGCCTGCCTGAGCTCAAATCACCACTCTGCCATTTGCTAACTTTGCAAATTTAGGGATTCACTTAGTTTCTCTAAGCCTATTTTCTTTAAGAATATGGAAAATTATTATAGTAACATGGGGAAATTAAAAGTGAGTAATTGTACATATTTTGTTTTTAGTATATTTTCTCCATTTTTAATTTTTCCTTTTGTGTGTTCTTGTTGCCACTGACTACCTGTGAAATGTAAACTGTTCAGTGAACTGCTTTTGCTTTACTTTCTGTGAATTACTTCTACTCACTGTGGTTCATCTCTCCCATTCCTTCTGAACATTTTTGATCTTCTCTTTTTGCCCCCGTCTTCTTTCATTTAAAAACTAATTTCTCCCAAGAAGCCTGATCTACAAATGATGTGTAGATTAGATGAGGTGTGGGAAGCATGTTTACTTATAAAGCAACACAAATACCCTATCCATATCCAGCCTGTAAAAATGAAATTTTTTTTTTTCCTCCAAAGTAAAGAGAAAAGTTTCAGGGTTATATCCTTAACATGTAATTAAGAGAGTTCAAGATATTTCATGTTCTATATAGCAATGCTGAGAATATTTAATAAGAATTAAGAAAAAAAAACCCTAACCTGATGGTAGATAGCATTGTACTAATTAACAGTTTATTTTATTTAGCTACAGAATCAACTGTCAGCATGAGAGTTTACACTACTTATGTCTGACACTTTTAGAGTAGGAGTAAGATAAAAATACTCAACAGAGATAATGGTAGCTTGCAAACCGTTTATGTCAAATATATTAAAATTTGAAATAGTTGAAGGCTAGAATCCAAATTCAGGAGTAATTAACCAAAATAGTTGACAGATGTCAGCCATGCTAATAAAATTTGTATACCCTGAATATTTTCCAGCTTGTGATTAACTGCACAGATGATGTGATCTGATTTTGTCACTAACTGCTTATTAATGAAGGAGATGATGACTAGTTACAAAATCCACAGTGCTAGCTGAATACCAAGTTTAAATGTTTCTCATACAGCTGGCATTTATAGGAGCCACACCAGCCTCCATGCTGGTTTGATTTGTGCTTACTTTCTTCATTTGTAATTGCGAAGGGGAAACTGAATTTGTTAAATTCAGCTCTGAGTGACCTTGAAGATAGTAAATCTATTTTTATTTGGTGGTCAGCAGCATAATGGCTTTTATTTTTAGATTCTTTCTTATAAATCTGTTGTCATCAGGCTAGCGATATCACCATTGGAAGTTGTATAATAAAGTGCAAACTGATGATTTCAAGTTCAACTAAATCGAAGCAGAACATGATGTCAGTATGACTGAAGACATGAACACAGAATGCTATTAACAAATGGTTTAATAACAAAAGAGCATTATTTATTTCTATCGTATAGATAGCATGGAAGCCTGACAAGAAGCAAAAGGATTCAAGAGAGGTGGTTGTGCAGCCTTCCCGCCTGCGCCAGCTCTCTCCCAAACAGACTTCTATACTGCTCTTCCTTCTTTACCTTGCATTGCTGTTTCCCTTTTTGCTTCTTTCCCTGGAAAGGGCGAGTTTAGTTCTGTCCTTATTTATAGGACAGAGATGGTTGCTACCTCCTGAGCCCAAGTCTGCCAGCTGTTTGCCGCCTTCCTTGGGTGGTCTCCCTGGCAGTGTGGTCTTACAGTATTTATGTCTGCCTGCTAGCTGGTTTTGCCTGTTTGACATCTCCTCTTGGATGTCTCCCAGACATCCCCAACTTCCATGTTCTTAGTATCACCTTAATTTTCCTTTCCCCAAACTAATTTCTCTACCTTCTCTTCTGTCTTTCTTATTTTTGTATTTCTGTGTTAAGGAGTGCTTAATAAATATTTGTTGAGTCAATGGGTGATTCCATGATACAATTATAGTAGCAGGTAGTACTAAAAAGAGGAAATATTTTCTCCTTATTTAAGAACTTTTTATAAGAGAACTCTAGTTTTTCAAGGTTCTGTTTAAAATGGGCCACCCAGAACTGGACACACACTTCTGTTGTTCATGAGTGTTCTCCTTAGATGGCCCCACCTCTCTGCCTGCTGTCTCTAGCTACGTATATTTCTTTTCAACAGTCAGTTGTTAGATTGCTGTCCTTGATTGGTTTTCTGTTTTCAGCAGGCCAGTACCCAGCTAAATTGGGTGACCAACTTGGCTAATGTCCAGTTTTATCTAAAGTGATGTTCCCTGTTTGCACAGATGACTTTAAAATCTCCTGCAAATGTGATCACCTTTAGAACCCATACCTGCATGGTTTGAATAGCCTCAGTAGCCAATTTCACAAACAAAAATGTAAGGTCTATGTGATATAGAGTAATAAGATAATGAAACTGTATTGACTGCTTACAAACTACTTGGAAAAATTTCAAAAGATGAGTTTAAAATGTTTAAAACATTGGTAATACCAGCAGAGTCAGTATGCATATTTGTAGGATACTTAGTATAAATTTTGGTATATTTATTTTCTTAAAATAAATCACAGTAAAATCATATTATTGTATCTTATAAAATGCCTTATTATGTTGGAAAGACAAAACCTACTAGCTGCATTTGTATTAAAATTGTTCACCTTATTAACAGATCAAACAGTATATTCTTTTAAGAATTCACATTTTAACATTTGGGTTTCAACTGATAAAACTTATATGCATTTGGGTATAATCTTAGACACCTACAAAAGAGCACGAAGACAAAAATGGGCTCATTAATAACGGGAGTGCAAGTATTTTTAAAAGATAGAATTTACTGACTTTTAGCATTATTAGGTTAAGTTAGGTTAAACTGTAGAAGGAAATTGTGCTGTCTCTCCCCTGAAAAGTTTAAGAGCAAATTATAGTCTTGAATGGTTTAGTCACATGACTGAAGTTAGGAACCATTCCTTTTAACTTTTTATTTTTTATTTATTTATTTATTTATTTATTTATTTATTTTTGAGACGGAGTCTCGCTCTGTCGCCCAGGCTGGAGTGCAGTGGCGCGATCTCGGCTCACTGCAAGCTCCGCCTCCCGGGTTCACGACATTCTCCTGCCTCAGCCTCCCGAGTAGCTGGGACTACAGGCGCCCACAACCGCGCCCGGCTAATTTTTTGTATTTTTAGTAGAGACGGGGTTTCACCGTGGTCTCGATCTCCTGACCTTGTGATCCGCCCGCCTCGGCCTCCCAAAGTGCTGGGATTACAGGCGTGAGCCACCGCGCCCGGCCTAACTTTTTATTTTGAGATAATTATAGATGTATAAGGACTTGCAAAGATAGTACAGAGAGCTCTCTGTGCTCCTCACCTGGTTGCTCCTAATGGATATTGCTTATATAATTTAGTACACATCAAAATCAGAAAACTGATTGGTACAATGTATGTGTGGTTCTATGTCATTTTATGAACCTTCCTTGAAGTCTTCTTACCCCACACTGTTTAAACTGTCTTAAATATTTCTTCTACACACATTAATAATCACATTAGACAATGTCATTTTTGTTTCAGCCATCAAACATAATTTAGAAAACTCAAGAAAGTCTAATGTGTTTACCCATATTTTTGCTTATGTTTTTTCTTCCTTCACTTCCTGATGTTCTAATATTCTTTTATCACTTTCTGTTTTTTTGAACTTTCTTTACACATTCTTTAGAGTTGGTCTACTGGAGACAAATTCTCTTTATTATTTCAGCTGAGAATGTCTTAATTTTTATCTTCATTTGCCAAGAATAATTTTGCTGGATATAAAATTTGCAGTTGGCAGCTCTTTTCTTTCAGCACTTGAAAAATGTTCTACTGCTCCCTTTTGGTCCTCTTTAGTTTCTGATGAGAAATTCTGTCATTTGAGTTGGTTTCTCTGTTAGGTAAGGTCTCATTTCTTTCTCAAGGCATGCTAATAATCATAATATTAGTTATTATAATTCATCAAGCAACTACTATGTGCTTGGCGTGGTGAATGCTATCTCTAACCTTGAAACCCTCTATTGTCGCTATTTTGTGCATAAAGAATCTGAAACTCATGCAAGTACATTAACTTAGCTAAGGTCACACAATTTAGAAATACTTGAGTTAAGGTATGAACCAAGGCTTGTGTGCATCTAAAATATTTGCACTTTGACTTTATCATACAATTGCAGAAAGTTGGAGACAATCTTACAGTTGGTAAGTTTTCTACTAGCATCTTACAGCAAAAATTACAATTTTTCTGCTAGTCCTTTCTTTGACTTAGAGTAGAATCTTAAAAAGACACTGTGAGAGCCACCAAACTTCCTTTCAGAATCTGTATCATGCTAAATGTTTTGGATCAGTTCAACTCAATTTAGTAAGTCTGTTTTTAATTTCATTTTCTTTATTAGATTCCTCACAGTGTATTGTAAAACAGCTTTGCAGAAGTAGTTAATAATAATTTTAAGCAATACCTATTTTCAAACAAGATGAAACTATTATTATATTTGAATTCAATCGCTAACAAATAACTAGTATCAAATCAGTGGTACTGCAAAGAATAGTTAATATCCAGGGTATTGTTTTAGCTGCCAGTGTTTGTGGATTACTGAACAGTCAAGTGGGTTTGCTTATGAGATTATTGCTTTCCCATGTGTTTATTCTCTTCAAAATCTTTTTCAGCTGTTGCCTGGTTCATCTTTTTAGACACCATGTAATTGGTAGAAAAACAGTCAAGAAAAAGGTTGAAAAAAAATACAGATGAATTCTCTGGAAATATAAGGAAGCAATCTAATGTATCAGTGAATCATGATGTGCAGTGGGCTTTAGGTTTCTATTTTTGTTCAAGGGACCGATGATAGAGCACTGAACTTGAAATCTTATTAAAATCTCTGAAGATGCAGTAGAATATATCTCATTTAGAAAGTGTTCTCTAAGAACACTTAAAATCACAGTGAAATCCTTTATAATTCAGTATTGTTTATATATGTCTTAGTATATTAGATATTATTCATTAAGCTATATTAGAGGGGACAATATTTTACTTAATATTTTATTTAGTTACAAAAGTAAAATAACTTAATTGTAACAACTGAAATGATTAACATATTATGAAGCGAAACTTACTTTTACCCTAGCTGATTCTGTACCATCTCTTCTCAAATAATGTGACATTAATCCCCAACTAATGTTAACATTGTAGGGTGTATCTTTTCATACTTTTCCCCATGCTCAAACAAGTACACACATGCACACTTTTCCCATGTATTGGACTTCAATAATAATAAATGTATGCTTCATAAATTGGACCATTTGTTAAGTTGACCCCCACCCCATTCCTCTAGTACATATAGATCAGAATCACTTAAAATTAACTACAGTGTATTCTATAGTATGGATGTATTAATTTATTCAGTTATTGCATATTGATGTACATTTGGGTGGCCTCCTGTGAGATATTGTTTTTTGTTTGTATTATAAACAATGAGACAATAAATATCTTTGTTTATATATCTTTTTTTGAGACGGAATTTCGCTCTTGTTGCCCAGGCTGGAGTGTGATGACGTGATCTCAGCTCACTGCAACCTCCGCCTCCCGGGTTCAAGCGATTCTCCTGCCTCAGCCTCCTGAGTAGCTGGGATTAGAGGCATGCACCGCCATGCCCGGATAATTTTGTATTTTTAGTAGAGACAGGGTTTCTCTGTGTTTGTCAGGCTTGTCTTGAATTCCCGACCTCAGGTGATCCGCCCACCTGTGCCTCCCAAAGTACTGGGATTACAGGCATGAGCCACCGCGCCTGGCCTATGTATCTTTATTCTTATACAACAATGCTTTGATTTCCAAAGGGTAGGTTTCTGATAATGGGACTGACAGTTCAAAGGATATGTATACTTAACATTGTATAGATATTACTAGATTTCTTTCCTAAATGTTTTCTGCAGTCTTGTAGAAGGTTGTTCATTTTTATCATATCTGTAACAACACTGGGTGTTATCACTTTATGCAAATGTGATGGGTGAAAACTGCTATCTCGTTGTTGCTTTAAGTTGTATTTTCTGAATATTGGTGAAGTTGAACGGCTTTTTATGTTTATTGGCCATTTCAATTTTGTCTTGTGTGAATTTCTGTTCGTATTATCTGGCCATTTTTCTATTGAGTTGCCTTTTACTTATCAGTTTATGGGAGTACTTTCTATATTAGGGATATTAACTCTTTGATTATTTATTTTGGAAGTTTTCCTAGTGTATATATTTTTGAAGTGGTTTAGGGTATTTTGCGATAGAATAAATTAAAATATATGTAATCACATTGATCTATCTTTATTGTTTAGGTTTTCCATCTTAGTTCTACAGATATTCACCTAAATTCTTTTATGAATGTGACTGTCTTATTTTTTATATGAATATCTTTAATTCATCTGGAATTTACTTTTATATATGGTGAGATATGTGAGTCAAGCTTTGCCTTTTTGTAGATATCTAGCCATTTATTATGCTAACGCCATTTAGTAAATAAACCACCCTTTCTTTCTGAATTTAAATGCCATCAGTACTTTTAAAAAATATTTAAATGATTGCATTTTTCCCCAGCTTAACCCATTTTCAGTAAGGTAATGACTTTTTAAAAGCAGGATTTAGTAAGCTGAGAAGGTTATTTCTCTTAGCTCAAATGTCACATGCTACCTGTTACTCATTATTGTTTATGGCTAAAATTGCAAGCACAGAAAGGATGATTGCTGTGAACAAACTCACTAATCAGCATGCAACCTAGCAGTTTTAGGACCCTGGGGCAAAAAGGGAAAATTTGGGCTATTTATTCATTTCTTCTGTAAAAGCAAGAACGTGTAAACATTGTGAAGAAAGGCATTTATGGAATCTACGAAGGAAAACTCTTTGCTTTTCGGATACAGAGAAATTAGGATTCATTGAGGCCTTCTTTCTTTGCAACATAAGCTCTGTAGGAATGGTTCTCCAAGTAAGGCGGTGTGTCATGTTTTGGGGCTAGGGGTACCCCAAAGCTGCACCTACAGAGAGATCTGAAGGCACACTGCCTATTTCACACTTCTATTTTGGGCTCATCCTTTAAGTATGCCCTGCACAGAGAGATCAGATCCATACACATCCTACTTTCATTCATTGTGGAAATAATGTCCTCAGGCTTGGTGACACAATATCATACTTTCTACAGTCTTCTGCTAGGGGATGTTTATTGGATTTGGCTGCCATTATACAAGTGGTGAAGGAAAGGCAAAGTAACTCCAGTATCTCTAGCCAGGAGTGGCTTGAAGAATTGTATCAGTTACAGATTTGAGTAGATTTGACTATATATTGCATTAGGTTACATCATCTTTATAATACGAAATAGGCTTTTCGAGTACAAAGAATTCTTCTGTAAACACCTTGAATATTTAACAGGAAGGCCATAAGGAAATAGCATGTGCTACATTCCTAGGATAGAATAGCATGCAGCTATTAAATAGCATGTTTTGTGAATATTTAATAGTAGCATTTAAACCCAAAAGACACTGAGCATCAGAGACCTGTGTAACTACTTTGTTCATTCATTTCTTCATTCAGCCAGTATCTACTGAATATCAGCTGTGCTTCCAGCATTCTGTGAGGCTCTGGGGAATAAAGATGACAGGTGTAGTCTTTGCCCTCCTGTAGCTTAGGAGCTAGTGGACACTCAGGTACATCATTGCAGAACTTTTTATTAACAATTAGCTGCATGCCCAGGATGCCATGAAAATGTAGAGGGGAACACAAAAATCAGACTGGCTGTGGGGGTTGATGGAACTTCATGGAAGTGGTCACGTTGGAGCTGCACTCCAGAGGAAGAAAGGACTTAACCAGGCAAAAAGGGTGAGGGTGGTTGGAGGGAGAGGAGCTTTCGACTAGAGGTGAATAGTAAATATAGATGCTGAAGAAAAATGGAAATGTGTGTGGTAAAAGTCCAAGTTATTCTGTATAATTGGATCATATGTATGTGCACATGTGTGCATGTTTATCGATACATGAGAGATGATGTATAGTGTTTGGTAATAGTGAGGAAGACCTCTTACCCCAAACTAAGGTGACTGGTTTTATCTTGAAAGGAAGTTATAGTAAATAGGGGAGTGGTCTTTTCAACACTGCTGTTTAGAAAGATTTTTCTATACAAATGCATGGACGAGGTATTGTTAAGCCCAGGATCGTGAAGACGAGTAGAATGGTAGCATAATAATCTGGTGAGAAATGTTTGGGGCAGATAATAAAGTGGGATATTTGAGAGAGATTTTAAGAAGTAGCAGTGCTAGCGTTTGGGATATAAAGGGGAAGGGAAGGGGTCTAGGATGATACCTAGATTTCTAGTATGGAACAAGTAGACATGCAGGGATTTGGTTTATGAAAACAAGGGGAGGAATGAGTTTGGGAATGGGAAGCTAGTGAGTTCTGTTTTAGACTTAAACATTTGGAGGCTTTTAGGGATTTGTGGGGACAAATGAAGATCTTTAGTGGGTGGCTGAATAGATCCGATCTTAGCTCATGAAGAGTTGGAGATTTTGATGTTATCAGCGTATATAGGTGGTATTTTAGTCGTGGGAGTATATGAAATTGCATAGATGGAATAATTGCATGAAGAGAGAAGAGGGATGAAGATGGAGATATCTAAGATGTGGCAAAGGATCGCAAGAAGACACTGAGGAGGAACAGCAGGAGATATAGGAAGAAAATAGGAAGAAAGGAGTTTTGTGGAAGCCAAAGGAGGAGAAAGTTTCCTAAAGGAAGTGGTAGTCATTGCAGTCAGATGGCACAGAGATTTCACATCAGCTTATCCTCAAACATGTCTCCTGGGTTTGGCAATAAAGACGTCATCAGTGACTCAGGCAAGATAATGGGAGGCAAAGCGAGACGAGTTTACCGTTGTTCTGTTTCAGTAGGTTGGCCACTAAGTGGTTGATACAGTAGCTGGGAGATGATGTAGGGCTGAGCAAGGGTGTGGAGTGTGTGTGTGTGTGTAGATGAACAAGATGTGAGCAATGTCTTAAATCTAGGGATGAGAGAGAGGGTGAAAGTATAGGAGAAAGGGGTAATTGATATGAAGTTACTGAACAGACAGGGGAGCCTGGAGTTCCAGGAAAAGTAGGGGCCACTTTCGCACTGAGTCTGGAGAGAGGAAGAAAAGTTTTAGCATTTAAGGCACAGGCACGTTTGAGGCAGGGCAGAGTAGACCGGGGAAGAATGAGAATAGCTGCGTTTTTGTTTGTGAATTAAATGATACACTCTGAGGAAAGGAGGGGAAGAGAGAGGGTCAGGGAACTTGAGGGATACAAGGAAGGGAGCTGCCTTGTAGTAAGGCCTCTGCAGATGATCACAGTGCATCAGTGTGATCAAAATGACGTCAGTGTTAGCAGCAGTGGAATCAGAAACAAGTCGATTTCATCTAATTTCCATTATCTTTCACTATGTGAGATGTTTTTATCCTGAGGATTTACATGTAACACAGGACTGAGTGATTCACTGAAATTTAAGCTACAGTAAATATTTGGTTAACAATACAGGTATGAAATTAAACAGCACTGTCAGCCACCAGGGGTTCTGCTCTGCTTGATCACTTTCCATTTTGCTCTGCTTCAGAATGTTCACATTGTTTTCTCTCAGCCATAAACATTTAAAAACCAACTGTATTTGGCCAATCAAACGAGTGTAGTAAGAGAGACACTTAGAGAAATGCATGCAGGTGGTGGTGGGCAATTGCCAAGAAAATAGCCTCCGAATGGGAGTGTTAGCATGGCATGCAGGCTTCTCTCCTTATAAGCTCTGACTCCAATATTGACCCTTTTTTTTTTTGTATATAGAAAATATCTGTTCAGAACTCATTCCCGTGAAGAAACTTTTATTTTAAAAACAGAGATAGAGAACTAAATTTTTATTGAGTTACAATGTATAATTTTTTTTAAGGATTTCAAGGGTAAGCCAACTCACATGATTAAAATAAGTTATGAGCATTTTTGTTTGTTATTTGTTCAGTGTGTTTGGGGCCGTTGTCATGCCAGCTTTCTTTAGGACAGGTAGAATTTTATCTAACCTCTTCAGAATAAGTGATTATTTTCTTAAGGACTCTGGGATGGTGCTAGATACCCCGCATTCTTAGGTGCTGCCTATATGTGCCGCCTTTGCTAAGCACTTGGTTGCTTTCTGCCACTCTTTGGAAGCAGGTGATTGATACTAGAAACTGACAGGTTGTGAGTGATGTACCCTTCCATTAAAAACAGAGATACTAATTTGCTTTTCAATTGTAGAGAGCTTCTTACTATAAACATCCCTGTAATAAAGGTAACCTTATAATTGTTATGTCAGAAAAGCAAGAAAGTTGTGATGAAGATGCATTAATAACAAATCAAAACCTTTACTAATGTCACATCGAGAGGACTTAATTTTGTGCACACTTTAATAGAAGGCACTGTTGCTAATAGTGAAAGATGAAAATGTTTGCCAACTAGCTATGTTATAGAAGAATTTCCTACAGTATTGTCCTATATACTGTGACATTTAGAATTCAAAGAAATATACGTAGTCATTGACTTTGTTTGGAATTTCCCTCTCCTCGTCCACCACCCTATTAGAAATCCCCACTATTGACTGTTTCCAAAGTCTTGCACGGTGTTGTGATAAAAGTCCAATGCCTCTTCCCATTCCTGCTTAGGTCATTTCTTTCTTCCCTCCCTCCTTTTGTTCTCTGATTCTTTGTTTTATTTTCCACCATAGAACATAGTTCGTTATGCTGGCCCTGTTAAAGTCAATTACCCTGTTCCACCTGATTGATCCTTGAGAAAGCTACTCATGGCCATTGTGAGTTTTAATGCCACTGCCATCCCTGTCCTGGCATTGCCTCCTCAACTCTGTCCTGCCATGATAGAACAGTGGACCCTCTGTCACAGCACCATTAGTATGCATCCTGCCACTGGTGTCTAGAACTTTGAGCTGTTGAAACTCCCCACGTTCTCCAACTCTTTCCCTCGCCAACTTGTGAAGCCCCTGAACTGGTATCTGAGCAGAGCCCGTGCCTCACACTGTGGGAGTTTCCTGTCCTAATGCTTAAACAATGGCTCTAGAACTTGGCTGGGCATGAGGAACATCACTGACTTGTAAGGGATGCAGAACCTTGGTCCCCTGAATAAGTCACTGTGGTGGGCCAAATGTTATTCCTCACATTTGATATCCACATCAAATCCCCGGAACCTGTGAATGTGACCATTTAGACAAAGGGTCTTTGCAGATGTGATTAAATTCAGGAACTCGAGATGAAGAGATTATCCTGGATTATCTGGGTGGACCCTAAATGCCAGTACAAGTATCCATATGAGAGAGACACACAGAGGGAGGGGAAGAAAGGAGAGGAGGCGCTGACTGCAGGCAGAGATTGGAGTGGCGGCCACACAGGAAGGAATGCTGACAGCTGCCCACTGGAAGAGGCAAGGAGCAGATTGCCCCTTAGAGCCTCTGGAGGGAGAACAGCCTGGAACTTCTGGGCTCAAACCATCTTCTTGCCATAGTCTCTCCACTCAGTGGCACTACAGGTGCACCACCATGTCTGGCTAATTTTTTTAACTTTTCGTAGAAACAGGGTCTTGCTATATTGCCCAGGCTGGTCTCAAGCAATCCTCCTGGTCTCAGGCGATCTCCTGGACTCAAGTGATCCTCCTGCCTTGGCAGTATTTTTTTTTAATGGCACTGAGAGAGACAGTATTATTTCCTCCCGCTATATTTGGATGAACTGTTAAGTAATCATATTCATTTCCTGATTTTGATACAATGTACGACTGATTTTGTAGAAGAAAAAGCACTGGGAAGTTTTAGGAATTATAAGTTATGTAGGTTTTTAAGCATTGAGAACTTTGTCATTTTCAGTAAAAGACTAACTTTTTCATTATAGCTTATTTCCTATTCACAGTACATCACCAACTGCTTTTTTACTTATATAAACTTGGACCTGAGGTCAGTTGGTTGCCTATTTACTCATTCTGTAAAAATTTGGAGGCAGCATGCGATAAGAATACATAAATATACTTTACATAAAGGAAAATCAGATCCACAAATAAAATCGATACAGCTAGGTTATGAAAATCAACTCACTTTCTAGCGTTTCATCTTCATCATTCATTTTAATGTTATTTTTTTTTCAATTTTCCCATTTAAAAATGAACTTTTATTTGTTAATGCATTTAGATTTTTTCGTGTTCCCCAAGATTTGTGTGTGTTGTGTACATTTAAGTCTATGCAATTCTGTCACAGGTGTGGGTTTGTGTTTCCACAGTCAAGATACAAAATAGTTCCATTATTGTGAGGGTCCCTTGGGTTGTCCTTTCATAACCATACCTTCCCCAATCTCTGATCAGCTGCAATAAGAAATTTATTTTCCGTTTCTATAATACAGTATGTAACCTTTTGGGATTTGCTGCTTTACTCAGTGTAATTCCCTTGGAAATAATCTGATTTGTTGTGTTTATCAACGGTTAATTCATTTTTATTGCTCAGGAGTATTTCATGATATGGAATATACCATGGTTTGACTGTTAGCCCTTTGGAGGACATCTAGGTTACTTTCAGTTTTTGGTGATTACCAGAAAAGCTGCTGTGAAAATGTACATGCAGGTTTTTGTGCAGACATAACTTTCTATTTCTCTAGGATCTGTGCCCAAGTGTGTAATTGCTGGGTTGTATAGTAATTGTGTTCAGTATTATAAAGAAACTGCCAAAGTATTTTCCAGAGTGACTGTACCATTTTACTATTTCACCAGTGCTTGAGTGGTACAGTTTCTCTGTATCCTTGCCTGTATTTGGTGTTATCCTTATTTTTTTATTTTATATATTCTGATAGGTATGCAGTGATATCTTGTGGTTTTAATTCACATTTTTCTAATGGCTACTGGTGTTGGATATCATATGATATCTGTTCATGTCATTTGTCCATTTTATAATTGGATTTTTGTGTTTTTACTGTTGAGTTTTAAAAAATATATATTCTTGATACTTGTTCTTTGCTGGATATGTGGGTTACAGATATTTTCTCTCAGTCCGTAGCTTGTCTCTTCATCGTCTTACAAGGGTCTTCACAAAGCAAAATTTTAAATTTTGATGGATCCAATGTATCAATTTTTTCTATATGGATTTGCTTTTAGAGTCAAGTCTAAGAACTCTTTACCTACCATTAGTTCCTGAGGATTTTCTTTCTTTCTTTTTTTTTTTTTCCTAAAAGTTCTATAGTTTTAAGCATTACATATAAGTTACTCGAAGTTCATTTTCTATAAATGTGAGACTTGGGTTGAGATTCCTTTTTCTTTTTAATTGGTCAGTGGGGCCGGGCGCGGTGGCTCACACCTGTAATCCCAGCACTTTGGGAGGCTGAGGCAGGCGGATCACAAGGTCAGGAGATCGAGACCATCCTGGCTACATGGTGAAACCTCGTCTCTACTAAAAAAAAAATACAAAAAATTAGCCGGGTGTGGTGGCGGGCACCTGTGGTCCCAGCTACTCGGGAGGCTGAGGCAGGAGAATGGCGTGGGCCCGGGAGGCAGAGCTTGCAGTGAGCCGAGATCGCGCCACTGCACTCCAGCCTGGGTGACAGAGCAAGACTCCGTCTCAAAAAAAAAAAAAAAAAAAAAAAAAAAAAATTGGTCAGTGGATGTCCTATTATGCCAGCACTATATGTTGAAAAGACTATTCTTGCACTGAATTGCTTTTGCATCCATGCAAAAAATTAGCTGGGCATCTTAGTGTGTGTGTTTCTGGGTTCTGTGTGCTGTTGCATTGATCTGTGTGACTCTTCCTCCACCAGTACCACACAGTTTTGATTACTGTAGCTATATGGTAGGCCTTAGTATTGGGTAGAGTGAGTCTTCTCACTTTATTCTCTGTCAAGATTGTTTTAGCTATTCTAGGTTCTTTGCCTTTTCATATAAATTTCTAAATAGTCTTGTCTGTGTCTATAAAAAAAACTTTGCTGAGATTTTGATAGGAATTGTGTTAAGTCAACAAGTCAATTTGGCGAGGAGTTGACATTCTATAAGAAAAGAGTTTGCTAGTCACAAATTCTTTTAGTTTTCCTAGTCTTAGAATGTTTTCATTTCTTGTTCCTTCCTCAAGGGTAATTTCATTGCTGTAGAACTCATGGTTGACAGTCCTTTTCTTTCAACACTTGAAAAATGTGTTGAAAACCTTCTGGCCTCCATGGTTTCTGTTGAGAAATCTGCTATTATTTGAATTGTTATTCCTCTATAAGTGCAGTATTGTTTCTCTCTCACTGATTTCAAGATCTTTTTCTTTAGTTTTTATTAATTTGTCTTGCTATGTTTTTTCTTGGGTTTATTCTGTTTGGGCTTCACTCAGCTTCTTCAATCTGTAGTTTTATGTCTTTTGCTAAATTTGGGAAATACTTAGCCATTATTTCTTTAAATATTCTTTCAGCCCCAGCAGCTTTCTCCTCTGCTTTTGAAGCTCTACTGACGTAAATGTTGGATCTTTTGCTTTTGTATTACAGACTCTGAGGTTCAGTCATTTTTCTCGCAGTCTGTTTTCTCTCTGTTGTTGCTGTTCTATTGCTCTATCTTCAAGTTCACTGATTTTATGCTTCGTTATCTACATTCTCTTATTGAGCTCATTCAGTGAGTTTATCTTTCAGTTATTGTAGTTTTCAGTTCTTTAACTTTCATTTGTCTTTTAAAAAATAACTTCTAGTTCTTAGATTTTTTTGTTTCATTTTTTTCCCAAGAGAATACACAGTTGCTTGTTGATGTATGTTTGTGGTGGCTGCTTTAAAATCCTTGTCAGATAATTCCAACATATGTGTCATCTTGGTGCTGGTATCAGCTGCTAGCTTTTTCTCAAGTTGTGATTCCCCTAGGTTTTGTTATGATGTGTGACTTTTAAGTGTCTCTTGGACACTTTGGCTGTCATATTAGGAGACTCTTGGTCCTACTTAAACCTGTTATTTTAGCTGGCAGCCCCCTTAGTTAGGTTTAGCATTCAGGTTCTGGTCTGCTTTTATGCGTGGTTCCAATGAGACCTCAATTTTAGAGCATTCGTCTTGCTGTTTGGGTCTCTTTTGTTCATCTGCTGCCGTTAGGCCTTCCCCTGATCCCTGCTGGTGCCTCTTGAGGGTGCACAAGGTGCTTCCTCAGTCCTGGCTGCCTGGGAACTTTAATGGGGGAAAGGAGTCTGGAAAGAAAAGTGCCTCTGGCCACTGTTGTCAGTGTGGTTCTTTGTTGTCCGCCTTTCTGGTGCCACTGTGCTTACTTGGGTGTCATCGCTGGGATTCTGTTTGGTCCAGGCTAGGAGTGAGCCTGCCTTAGCTGCCTTCTTTGGTCATTTGGAGTTCAGGAAACACGGGGCCTAGTTTGCTTTTTTCCCTTAGGTGGGGTTCATAAGATGCCCTGCCATTATGTTGTCCCTTCAGTCTTGGCCTTCCTAACCAGTTCATTTGCCTCTTTCCACCTTTCCACCTTTCTTCTTGCAGGAAGAAAATTTAGCTTTCTTCTCTGATTCTTGTGCCTTTCCCCAGCTGATCCCCACAGATACTATACGCAGTGTCGTTTTATCTCCCTTTACCTTCCCAGTCACACAACTTGTGGTTAAATCAGAACATGGCGTATACATTCTTATGACTGTTAATCATTGGTCATAGCTGACCCATACAGCTTACGATGAGGATGGCTCCTTTCTTCTCAGGTTTCTGTTTTGCCTGGTTGGATTCTCTGTATTTATGATTAGCTCATCTCTAAACTATATGAATTTCAGCTTAATATAGCCAAACTTGTTGACCTGGAGATCTTCCTCTAAGAGCCACACGTCAGTATGAACTGGTTGTTCTCTGGGCCTTCCAGACAGCTCTCATCTTGGCACCTTGCACCACCACCTTCTCCCTGTCTCCTCTTGTCTCCTTTGTTGTTACCCTGATTCCTTGGACTCCATGTCTTTCTTTCTGGTTTTACTTCTTGTTTATTGGAGCACACCCTCTGGGAGTTTCCTGAGAATGCGTGTGTAAGAAGTAAACGTTTAGACATTTTTGGTCTGTGGAAATGTCTATATTTTACTCTCACACTTGTCTAGGTAAAAAGTTCTTGCTTGAAAACCATTTTCCTTGAGAATTTTATATTGCCCTTTGCCTTATAGCCTCCAGTGGTTCTCTTGAGAATAGAAGTGACACTAGGATTCCTTTTTTTTTTTTTTTTTTAGTGTTTTTCCCTGTCAGAATACTTTTAGATACTTTTCTTTTTCTTTGATGGTTTGAAATTTTGCATTGATATTCGTTGATGTGGCATGGTGGCCTTGATCTGGGTCTTGGTGGGTTATTTAATCTGGAAACTAATGTGTTTCTTTTGTGGGAAAATGTATTATTGTCTCTCTTTTCTCTTTCTGAAATTCAGTTAAGATATAAGCTCTAAAGGTAGAGGGATTTTTGTCTACTGTAAGTGCCTAGAGCACTGTCTCCATAGAGTAAGTACTCAATACAGTAAATGTGTTGCACAAATGAATAAATGAACTCTTTCTATGTGGCTGTTAAGTCTCCTGGATTTATCTTCAAATTTGTTTTCCTCTTTTATTGCTCAGTTCTTTTTCAGGCTGTCTACCCCCTTTTTCCTTCAGAATTTTTTTTTGTACCTTTTTTAAGGTAAGAGTTGTGGCAAGAAACAGAATCATCTACAAGTATACAACCTACCTGAAATTGATTTTTACAATTCCAGAGTAGGAGGTAGAGGTCATGATTTATTTTTTCCATATAAATACCTATTTGATGCAGCATCATTATAATTAACGTGATCATCCTTTCTCCAGTGCAGTGCAGTGTCACATTTGTCCTAAACTGAGTAACTTTGTGGGACTCTTTCTGCTTGCTCCAGGAAATACAGGTTACGTTTCGTTCGTCAATTTTGTCTACCTATGCACCATTATCACAGTATCTTAATTACCATAGTTTTACAAATAGTCTTTATGTTTGGTAATGAAAGTCCTCTAAATTCATTCTTCAAGATTGTCTTGATCATTATTGACCTATTGTGTTTCCATGTAAACTTGTAGAATGAATTGTCAAATGACATACACATAAATACATACCAAAAAACTCTCCTCAGATTTCGAATGAGATGGCATTAAATCTATAGATTGACCTGGGACAATTGACCATCATTATAGTGTTGTATCTCCTATGATTTTTGTTGTAACTTTTGAATTTTATCTGAAATTGCATGAGAAGTTTTGTCTATTCCTTGAAGTACCTTTTTCATTTCACAGGAATTTGTTACTGTATTTGTAGTACATTTTTACACTCCTCTTTACAGAAGGTATGCTTTTAGTTGTCAGACTTTTTGTATGGCTCATCACTTTTAAATGTTTTTGGTTTCAAATGACTTGAAATGCACAAATCGTTTGCTGTTTATGTGTTAGTTTTTAACATTATCTGATGTTGACAGATAGTCGATATAGTGCTGGATATAGCCACTCCCCAGTGCCATCAAGAACCTAGTTTCTGCCTGCCTTTCTGCTTCTCCTTCTTTACTGTGTTAACTTTTGTTCTATGCTTTTGCCTTGCAGTTGAGGCATCACTTTGCTGTTTCAAGAAGGAAGTGGGGAGAAGGACAAAGGGACAAAGGAGATGTCTGTAGAATGTATTTGCTCTCTTTTTTAAAATCAGGGAAGAAAACGCTTTTCTACGTCCTCACCCCATAAATTGCTTCTTCCCATCTTGTTGGGAAGACCTTGGTCACATGAACCTCCAGGTCAATCACAAATCAAAGGTAGTGAGATGGCTCCACTTGGTTTAGAACAGTTGTGATCCTTGTCCTTGGCCTGGGGGGAGACACCTTCCCTTCCTCTCCACTACTGTTTGAACTGATTGGGATTCTTTGAAAAGAAAAGGAGAGAGAAATAATGTGTAGGTAAGAGAAGATATCTGTCACATTTACTGAGGCTTTTCAATAATATATAATTTGCTTTTAATTTTTAGAAACTTGCCTGCCTTTTGGATAGCAAAGAAAGTGATTTTTATTTGTATTGGTTTTGCTTTTGCCCAACATTTTACAATTAAGTGATTTGGGGATAAGTGTTTATTTTGAAGTCTATTTTATTGTTTATTAAGATATGATATTTCAAGGTGGTGTAATAAGTAGCATTACTATTTTCATAAACTATTGCTTCCTAAAGTGTTTCCAGCAAAATAAACATTTATCTTTTTGGTGGGAAAATGCTTTCTAAATTTCCCTCAGCCAAGTTATAGAATGGGGCCAACTGCAGTACATGTGGGTCACAACCTACTTGCCATAGTTGTATTTTGGGATGATTGATTAATTTATGTCTTTTGTAAGAATGCTCTGAGAAAGAAATGAGTGAGAAGATTTAATTAGTGAATTATTAATTTTTAGGAGCTCTACTTTGGAATATGAGTCAATAAATATCTATTGTAGACTACGTGTTTATGCTGTTGAAAATCTGAATTAAGAATTGTCTGGTTATTTGACAACTCAAAAGATTTCATAACTTTTTGTGCAGCTTAAAAAGGAATTTAGAAATGTAGTTTTAGAAGAGGAGGAATTCTGATAATTTTTATGTCAGTGTGTCATAACAATTGATTTACACCAAAATCTCATTCACAGAGTTTCCAGATTAAATGACCTGAATCTTGCTATTTCTTTTCTTTAGGCCTAGCCTTATTTTATAGGTTCTATTATCTGCCTAATGCCATAATTTGAAAGGAATTAGAAATAGTTTTGTGTGTGGTGTCAAGTGGCTTTGTTTAGTCATTGTGAATGAATCAATTAAAAACTTATTCTGGGACTAAAAACAGCCAGCCCAATTGTTATACATTGGAGAATGAATGAATATGAAAATCTACTTATAGAAACCATTTTAGGTTATTCATATTTCCTACTTGCTCTTTCTTGTCATTTGGTATTTTAAAAATAAGTCTTAGACTAGATTCTTGACTAAAAAGCAACCTTTTTATCTTTGACAGAGACACATTTCTTACATTATAAAAACATGAACATTCAAGAATAAATCACAGTCAACTTGAGGACCATACATATCTGACTTGGAAGTTTGCTAATATATACAGATTTAACACATTTTCGTGTTTTCGAGGACTTGTAAAGTTTCAATTTAACTCTCATATATGATGGTTGGTGTGTTGTACAAACCAATTAAGAGAGCAATCTAGCAATCCCTTGTTCAATTAGAAGTGTGCAAACCCTAGGACCCAGCAGTTACCTTAAGTGGTCTTACTATTGTTGCATCTTGGCTTTGTCTAGCATCTCTTGATTCCTGTCCATTTTTGGAACCTTGTTTTCCAGTCATTGTGACAATTCTGGGAGAAACATGGTCTCTTTCCCATAAATTCTTTGTCTGTTTGATATAGCTGAAGTTGTTTTGTTATTTCAAACCATAACTGTGATGGTATAACAAACATATCAAATTTTAGATAACACCCACATCTTCCTGAGCATCCTGTGATTTTATAGCTAGAATTTCTTTGTATAGAAGTCAGTGTGGAGGGAAATGATGTGAAGAAAAGAAGGAAAATCCTGAGAACAGAGCAACAGTTGCCATGGAGTGGCATGAGGGCTGAATTCAAGTATAAAAATCTGGATTAGAATCTTCCAGTCACTTAGTAGTTGTGTGACTTTGGTCATTGTTGAACTGTTGTGAGGTTTCCTTTTCGGATCAAAACTTTCCCTTTTTCTTCTCCCATTCCCATCTTTTCAAAGATGACATCACCTTATACCTTACAGAGAAACAGAAGCCATTAGATGGAAACAACCTCAGTATCCAACTTTCAGAAATGACTGACCTGCATGTATTTTCTCCTTTCGTTAAATATTTGAGGTCAGTATCTCCACTTGGGTTTTGAATTCCGTCTTTTTCTGTCTTCCTAAGGAATGTGCACTATCAGTTTATCTTTTCCCTTTCTTGAATACTGAACTTGTTGCTCTTAACCAGATCAGTTTCATCAGCGTTTAAGCCTGTTCAAGACTCTTCTATATTAAAAAAGAACCGCGACCTTCCCTAACCCTTCCCTAATCTACCTACTGTCCCCCAACTCTTCTCTTTGCATTTACAGCAAAACTCCCGGAAAGAGTTGTCTGCTGGCTGCCTCAGCCCACACCTTTTCATGTGGTTTCCGCTTCTGTCATTCTATCAGAATTGCTCTGCAGAGGCTGATCAGTGACTTCAGTGAAACCAGGCCTCAAAGATGTTCTTGAGTTCGTATCTCTCTCCTCAGCAGCGTTCTTCACCACTTGCCGCTCTATCCTTTTGAAATACCTGTAACAAGCATGCTGCCTTGGTTTTCCTCCTAAAATGACCTCTGTGCTCTCACCTCTCAATATCTTTCTCTCCCCCCTCCACACCCAGGTTGAGTATCATTATAATATCATTATCTGCATATCATTGAATGTTGGCATTTCCCAAAGCTAGACCTAGTTCTATTCCATTCTCAACCTACACTCTTTTTCTAAGCTATTTCATTCATGTACGTAGTTTCAGTTACCCTATTATGTAATATTATAGATGATTCAAAAATTTATCTGAGCTCCCATCACATCTATCTACCCATTAAGTTGATATTTCTACTTGTATATTTTCGAGCCATCTCAAACTGAACTCGAACTAGACCAAACTTACCTATCTACCTAGTCCAGCTGTGCCATAAACTTTGGTGCCTTATTCTTGATGCCTCATCCACATTAACCCCACGTATCACCATATTTTCACCTCAAACACCTGTGATCTCTCTCCTCCTCTCTGTATTGCCACCATCCTAATGCAAGCTATCGTCATCTCTTGGCCAACTGTAGTAGATTCCGTCTCATCCACTGTGGTTCTTTTCTAGTCTGCTTGGCACTCACTGCCATCGTGCTTTTGAGAAACAGAAGTGCTATCATGTTACTCCCATAGGTTATCCTTGCGTTCCTTCTCATTGCTGTAAGGATAAAGACCAGAGTCCCTCACATGGATTTCACCTCCCTGGGCTACGCAACCCATTTGGCAGCTCCCCCGTGTGCTCGCCCTTGCTTTCCTCTGAGAGGTGAATTGTGCCTTGTTCCCTCCTGCTATGGGGCTTGGCACTTGTTTCTTACCCTTCCTTCATCAACTTGTTACCTAACTCTATCCTGTGCTTTAGATCTTAACACAAGTGTCATTTCCCTGACTCCGTGGAGATGGGGTCAAGATTGTAGGCTTTGCTTATTTTTCAAAGTCCTTTAGATAGTTATTTAGGTTTACATTTAATTTTGTGAGGATTTGGTTAATATCTCAGTACCCATGATAGCAAGGACGATATCTTTTTGTTTTCATTTTTTTTTCCACCATTTTAACTTTGGTGCTGCAAAATACTTGTCATATAGTTAGGACTCACATATGAATGAATGAATGAATGAATGAATGAATGAATGAATGAATGAACGAACGAACGTAGATTGGCTTTTGAGCCCTGCACTTACATGTTCTTTTTGTGTGACCTTGGACAAGCTTTTATAGAGGTCAGGTTTGCTAAAAGCCTTTCTGCCTCATCTGTTAACTAGGGATTATAATTATATACAATAGTATAATTGAATGAAAAGTGCATAATTTAGTGCCAGCCCATGGGAAGTGCTAGTAAATTCTCATGGGATCATGGCTATCACTACTGGAGTATTTACAACTTCTGTTTTGCTAAAGTAGGTGAGTTTTCTGTACCTATTTAAACTACTTTATATCCCTCAGGAAAAAAGGACGGAGCCGGGGCTTAGGCCTTGTGAGGAGCCTCATTCTTTGCCCCCTCTCTGCCTGTCTCACTCCTTGAATGCTGGTCTCTCCATACATTTCTCTGCCTTAGTGTCTGATGGCTTTTAACCTGTTCCCTCTAGGACAGGCCATAGGAGGAGGGTCTAATGCAATGGTGACTTTGGAACCTGAATTGGCTTCTTGGACACATTCCAGGCGTAGGGGCCCCAAAGTTCTTTTGTTCTGCCTTAGGCATTTGTAACCTCAGGGCTGTTTCTCGCAGCTCTGAAGCTTCGTAATGCAGAGGACCAGGCAGATGTCAGATGTTTCTCTTACAGTTCATTTATATTTCTCTGATAGCTTTAAAAGTAATCAAAATCGTTGTAGTATATTTTAACTGTGACTTAACCAATTGTAAAAATTATTACAAAAACATGCACTTATTTCTGAGAACTATTACATTGACACATCTTTCCCTGAGCGA
The DNA here is from genome assembly GCF_043159975.1 of Macaca nemestrina. Classification (NCBI taxonomy): domain Eukaryota; kingdom Metazoa; phylum Chordata; class Mammalia; order Primates; family Cercopithecidae; genus Macaca; species Macaca nemestrina. The sequence continues at coordinate 152,912,069 of NC_092128.1, read as the reverse complement.
AATCTGTACATACATGTTTCAAGTATACGAAGCACTTTTTTGGGGACAGAGTAACTTTTTTTTCCCCTCTGTTGAAATAAGGTATTGGGCCAGCCATGGTGACTCATGCCTGTAATCCTAACACTTTGGGTGGCCAAGGCGGGAGCATCGCTTGAGGTCAGGAGTTTTATAGCCTGAGCAACATAGCAAGACCCCATCCTTTTTTTTTTTTTTTTTTCCCCACCAGGGCATTCCTGAGTTTATTTGGGGCATACCCAGGCGAAAACCCTGCACCTAAAAGAAGGTGTTGGGCCTCTTGGTGGTGAAGCGTGGCTTGTGCTGACGGCGTAGGACCCGGTGGGGCAGCGGGAACTTGATCTTGGAGTCATGGAACTGCTTGACAGCCGGCCGACGGCACTTGCTGGCCGCGATCTCCTCCACCTTCATGATCTGAATGGAGTGGGCCCGGGCGCGGTGCCGGGCACCCATGTCTCGGTAGCACTGGGTGACAGCGCCCGCAGTGGTCAGGTCCCGGTATTCCCGGTACATGTTGTGGGTGCCGCTCCGGGAGTCATAGCGCAGCCAGATTCCGAAGTTCTTCACCCGCAGTGGTGACTTCTCAAACACCTGCCCACAGTAGACAATCTCCCCTGAAGATTTCTTCATCTTCTTTAACTGAGATACGAAGTACCAGAAGCGGGACTTGGCGACGACATGATTAGGTGCAAAGATTCGCATGCGGTAGAGGGGTGGTGTGTGGCATTTGGGGGTGGGCAGGCAGCGACCCACCACCTTGTACTCTCGTAGTGTGCCAGAAGCCTTCATGGCGTCCTCTCCGCTCTCGCAGCCACCAGCAAAAGGAAGCAAGACCCCATCTTTACAAAAATTTAAAAATTGGCCCAGTGTAGTGGTGTGCCTGTAGCCCCAGCTACTCAGGAGACTGAGGTGGGAGGATCACTTGTGCCCAAGAGCTCAAGGCCACAGTGAACTACGATGTTGCCATTGCACTCCAGCCTGGGTGGTAGAGTGAGACCCCATCTCTAAAAATACAAAGGTATTGAAGTTAACACTTGAAATGCCTTTTTAGAACAAGGATAATAAATGAAGCATGAAGCAAATTGTATAATACATTATTAACATTCATTGTGTATGTATGTGTATATTTATACACACATATAAAGTACTTTGGCAGAAATATGTTTGAATTTTGACTTATTTTTCAGTTCAGTTTCTTAGGACAAATTTTTAAAGAGTAAGTTGTGACTTAACGATATTATATATTAAATTTGTCCTTGGGAAACATATACATTTGTGTGATTTTTTTTTTTCCTTTAGTATTTGACATCAATCTATGGCTTCCTTTGAGTCTTTTTAAAATAATATACTCCGTGCTGCTAAGGCTAATGTTGCTGCTAACCAGAGGAACCACAGAGGAAGATGTTTGAAAGAGAGGGCGCAAACTCTTACAGGCACCAAGAGTCAGAATTTACGTGTGGGGGCGCTAATCTGTAAGTGAGGTTACCGTTATGGAGCTCCCTGACGCAAATCGGCGTTGTGCGTGCACTTCTGTGTGATAAGTAGGATTCTCAGGGTGAGCCTTAGAGTGTGCTTTCGGATTCTGTAGTATCCCTGGATTCTGGGCTCAAGCAGAGGCCCTATGCCCAGTTGGTCAACTGCAACAATGAGTGGCATTGTCTAGAGGTCATCATCATTCTCACCAGCATTTGCATAACACATACAGATTAAACTATGCGTAAAAAATACTTAAACCAGAAGTAACAATGAGAAGAAATAGGCATATAAAACATAATGAATAACGTCAGCATAACTTGAGATTTTGGCAATCGAAGACTGATGTTGAGAAGTGTTTCCAGTAGGGATACTCTGTTGTCCCCAACATTAGTGTGTCCTGTTGTTCAATACCCACAGAAGCTCCCCTTTCTTCCTTTTTTTGTTTTCTTTGAGACAGAATTTTGCTCTTGTCGCCCAGGCTAAAGTGCACTGGCCCGATCTTTGCTCACTGCAACCTCCACCTCCTGGGTTCAAGCATTTCTCGTGCCTCAGCCTCGTGAGTAGCTGGAATTATAGGCGCCCGCCACCGCACCCAGCTAATTTTTGTATTTTTAGTAGAGGTGGGGTTTCACCATGTTGGCCAGGCTGGTCTTGAACTCCTGACCTCAGGTGATCTGCCCACCTTGGCCTCCCAAAGTGCTGGGATTACAGGCGTGAGCCACCGCGCCCGGCCTCCCTTTCTTCCTTGAATGGCTTTGCACCGCTCTCATTGCTAGGTTCATATACTGTTGGGTAATGGGTGGGATCAAGCCCCCTGTGTGCTGTGAGCAGACGCATCCTGATTCACCACTTTACTGAGGACGGCAAATGACAGAGGATGGACCTGTGTTCTCTTGTCACCTCCGTATATGATCATTCAGGCACGTAGCTTGGAAGGAGTGTCACGTCAGCCAGTTGAGAGCACTGTGTTGGTGAAAGACTTTTGCAGCCTGTGATGGAGCACTTCAGGGAGTCATCTTTTGGGTTGGCCATCAGCCTAATACTCCAAGCAACCATAGGGATGTGCAGAGGATAAGTTCATATAAACCACACCTAAGGCGTTTACACATGGCCCAAGTCCTCTCTGAATAAAAAGTGTTGTAATTTTCCACCACTCTATCTTTTTTTGTTTTTCTGGAGTGATAAAGATGGACATGGAACCCTTTTAATGGTGTTTCAGGAGGGGCTGGTTTTTCTCTTTTCAGATGGACAACTCAGCTAGGGGAGGTGAGTTTTGTTACAGGATATGCCTTGACTTCTACCATGTGGAACAGGACTGCTGGACATGTTGCCAGCCATGACCGAGCACTTGAAAACCCTGTGGGAAACTAGCTACGTTTCATTGAGTTCTTGGAATAGGGAGAGCCTTAGAGTCCTAAGGCAGATTTTCAGATTTATATGCTAGTTCTGGGAGCTGTGTTCTGCAGGCTCTGCCAGAAGACTTTACCTCACAAGTGAGATGTTCTATCCTGAAGTCCTGGATGCTGCTTCTCAAAACATTAATAGCAAGTGTGACATCAAGCCACGCTGGCTCTCTGAGTTGGAGAAATGCTGCATGCTCACTTGGCTAACAAGGTGAACATGACTCTGTCACCATGTTTTTATCTAGTGTGCATCCTAACCTCAAGGATCCAACTGAGTAGTTTGTTGTCAGTTGGAGACATTAGCTTGGGCGGTAAGCTCAGCCTTGCACTGCTTCTGGCAGGTTTACTCATCTTCATCCACTCTTATCTCGCTATGAGGATATCTGTTTTTTGAGCATGTTCCATATCCACGATTCTTGTGAAATTGCTTGTCATTCTTGCTTATCACTTAAAATAATAACTGGTTCCCTTCTTTTGTAGCATTTACTAATAGTGGCAGAACTATTCATATGATTATGATAATCTGTCAAGAGGATTACACAAAGTATCTCCCCCCACCCCTTCTCTAAAGCAGAGTTAAATTGAACACCATAGAGGATATTTTCATAACCAAGGGTTTTTACCAGTTATTTACTCTGGATTTAAATTGATGCTGAATGACTGGAGGCATTGATTTTTAAAACTGAAAATATTTACAAACCATCCAATTCTTTTTCCTTAGTATTTTGTCTCTAGTTGCTTTGAAATCTCTCTCTGCACATACACACACACGTAAAACATACACACAGGAAGACTTTAAGGAAAGACATCAAAATGGTAAAAGTGGTTATACTTGGTTGGTTGAATTGAAGTTGTTTTATACTTCTTTATATTTGCTTTCTTCATGGGGAAGATATAGTATTTTTATGATCAATAAAAATATTTTTCTGTAATATGTATGTACCACTTATAACATTAAAGCACTTTCAAAATTTGCCAGAAATTAAGAGCACAGTAAAATTTGCACATTGAGAAACATTTGGAGCCAATTAAATGCCACTTATGTTTCTCTAAAAAAAAGGAAAATACTTTTATTCATGCAATTAAGAGCCCCACAGCGTTAAAGAATTGTTGGCCACTGTACTTTTGGTATATGTAAAAATATAGAAGATACCAAAAATGTATAATAAAAAAATAAAAAATACACAAAAAGTAAAAATATACCAATAACCCATTAAAACAGGATTTTAATTGGTATTTGGAGAAATGAGCTAGATGTTTCTCTACCTGAATAGATTTGCTTTTTAGATATTTAATAATTATAGTAAATTATTTTAAAGTTAGTATCTGTACTAAAGTATGGTAGAAGTTGGAATTTATCTTGTGTAGCTATTAAGTTTTCTTAAGAACAAAGTTTAAACCTTAAAATCAATTTCTTCATTTGTGATTTCTTTCTATAGTTTTTTTGTATTACAAAATGAGATAAAATTAAAGGTAAACTTAATTTTTTTAGTAAAGTATTTGACATTGGATGGCGTTCAATTAAAATTTGTTCTCTAAATGAAAATGTAGTCTTTTTCCCTTAGCATTAGACTGTATTAGCTTGTTTGCTGAAACAATGCTTGGAGAAATCTGAAAATGCATCACAAGTTTATTAGAGATCTTGCTTTTATGTAATGTTTAGACTTTCTGGCTTTCTAATTGTCATATATAGGTGATGTAATCATTGTTGTCATGTTTTTTTAATGAAGATTTTAAGTCATTTTCCACTTCAGACATTTATAATGTAATCTATCCAAGAAATGATTATTTATCTCAGTATTTTAAAATGGAAAAAATAAAGCAGAGAGAAAATATAAAGCAGAGAGAAATCATTCATTTCGGTTGTGAAAAGTTCAGAGATATGTTTGACATTCCTTTAGTCTTACTGCATCTGTTATTCGTGTTTTTCTAGATAACTATACAATATTTTCTTTTACTAATGAAACGTGATTCTGTCATGTCCAGTGATGTGCTTTCTGAAATGATATAAACAAAAAGTGGTTAATATGATTTTATTAACTATGTTGGGACTCAGAAAATATCCCAAAATGAAGGCCTCAGAAGCAAGGCTTTCACTGACCTTCTCCTGCCCTCCTGTCTCAGTCCCATTCTCCCCCGAATCTACCCACAGAAACTGGAATCTGTCTTCCCCAAGGCAGGTCATAGAAACCAGAACCCCTTTCCCCATAGCCAGCCATAAAGCCTAAAAGTATTACTCTCACTTTTCGTCTGCCTCTCTGTGTGAAAACTAGCCAGAAGGACATTGTCTGACCTACGGTGTTTGACTGTAGGTCATAACACCCTCATTCCTGAGAGCGTCCTCCCGTATACCCAGAAGGAAGGAGGAATGCATGCCCAGAGAGGCCAGGAAGAATCCTGCTGGCTTTCTGAACTCAGTCTGTTAGCATTAGATTATACTGTCTCTGTTTAATCATATTTCTTCAGTGTTGTCCATACTTTGTTAATCTTAAGCATAAAAATGGACAATTTCCACAGTATCTTTGGGTCTTCATTATGAAGGCCTGTGTGTACACGTTAATACATTGGGATGCCATTTCTCCTATTCATTGTCCTCTTGTCAGTAATTTTCAGCAAACCTTCAGAAAGTGAAGGGGGAAGGTTTCCCCTGACCCCTACAACTTTTAACACAATTTAGGCTTTTCCCTAATTGCTGAAGTTACCATATGAAATATTCTTATTAACAACATGTTGTTAGGCTTAAAGGCCAATTTTTTTCTGATCATGTCATTATGTACTGGCTGATTTTATTTATTTTTAGAGTCAGAGTCTGTTGTGATTAGAAATTTCGAATTTTGTGTCAATTATGTGATTCCATCAGAAATTCCCCAGAGGACACACCTGTAACCCCAGCACCTTGGGAGGCCAAGGTGGGAGAATTGCTTCAAGCAAGAAGTTCGAGACCAGCCTGGGAAACAAAGCAAGGCTTTTCTGTACAAAAAAAACAAAACAAATGAAACATTAGTCAGGTGTGGTGGTGTGCACTTGTGGTCCCAGATACTTGGAAGGCTGAGGCAAGAGGATTGCTTGAGCCCAGGAGTTCAAGGCTGAAGTGAGCCATCATTGTGCCACTGTACTCCAGCCTGGGTGACAGCAAGACCTTGTCTCTTAAAAATAAATAAGAAATTCCTTGGAAGAAATTAAGACCTTCAGTAAATAGTGTTAGGTGATGTATACTTCTTAGTGTTTTTTAATATTTGCTGAGAGCTTGTCTACTTAATTGTGACGTAGTTTTCCAGTTAGGGCCTATTCCTAGGTTGTTTTTGCAAAGAAAGTTTTTGTGTATGTATGCCTAGCTTTTCCTTATCCATTGACCTTTGTAAAGACTTTGTATTCTCTGTCTAATGTCTAATTACTTAAGGATTCTCTGAGCAGTTTGCTTGAAGTCTGTTTTTCCTTCCTAGCCATTGACAGAAAACACATCTGCCTTAGTGAGGCCCCTTTGATCTTCAGAGAGCTTTATCTAAAGAGAGATTAAGAATAAATCTGTCAGGCATTTTCTCAAAGAAATTGAAAATGCTTCCTAAGATTTTAGATCAGGTAGGTAAAGTGTTTCTCTGAATTAAGACATACGAAAATAAGTATGCTGGTTAGTGGTTTCATCCTAAGTTATAGATTGCAGAGATTTGCTTCCAGTATGAAGGAATATTTTTTATTTCACCTGAGGCACAAAATGCATGCAGTAATATCAGTGGCCAGAAGCAACTGCTTTTCATTCATTTTTCCATATTTAACACTAGCAGGGTCTGTGGAAGAGAGACTAGAGAGGGTCCATTTGTTCTCAGTCTTTTTGGGGCCTAGCATCACAGGAGGAATTTTCAGCTGGTCTAGTTTGAATCTATATACTAGAAATTTCCAAGATCCATATGCCGACCTCCTTTCTCCCTTCTTCCCTCCCTCTTTTTAAACAAATACGTATAGAATGCTTATTTTCTGCCAAACTCTGGGTTTATACTATTTACTAGGAGCAAACCTAACAGGTATAGGATCTGATATACCATGTGCCTCAGAGATAGTCAAGGTACCACCCTCAAAACATGTACAACTATTTAAAGATTTCATGAACACCCTGAGTTTTGGTATAGAAATATAAAATCTGCAATGAAACTAAATTTCTGATACACTATTTTGACCTTTTAAAGAGTTACAGCTAAGAACAGCTAATGAGCTGTTAGTTTAGAAAATAAAATATATACAGACATCTACTTTGAGGTTCTTGGTCAGTCAGTAAGAAAACTTTGGGGAGAGAGGTTAAACTGGGTACACTGGAGACTTATTATGACTTTGGCGGTATGAAAGGACAGGAAACAAAAGGAAAATCTTACAAAGGGTTATAGTCGGATTTCTGAAATGAATGTTTACTTGAAAGGACCCAGAAAATAGGGTGCCAACAGGAGAATCAAGTTTTCCAAATTCCTTTTCTGAAATCCCAGGCTTTTTATCAAATTTTGAGAGAATAGCTTAGCCTTACGTTTTCCATTTTGAGCTGCTTAGAAGCAAATATCATATAAATGCAAATTTCTACTATTATCATTTACTCACCTTGTATTATGTGCTTAAGGAGTTGGAGAATCCAGAAGCTGTTTAATATACAAGGCATTACCTATAAAATATTTCTTTGCCACATACTTTGCTTATTTGATAAACAACTACCTTTCTTTCCTCCTCCTTATAAACACCCCAAATTAACTTCTGAGTTGCCCAACAAGATTGTGTCAGCATCTGACAATTATTATATCTGTTTGAGGACTATTGGTATATGGGACATGAGTTGCTATTATTTGATAACATTTTGATGTCCTTCATTTCCTTAATTAGTTTAGGAAAACTATTTGGATTTTATGTACAAGTGCTTGCTAATTACTCGAGTCATGAGAAGACCGAGTGAGGTCCAAGTGTCCTATTAATCCCTTTGAGTCTGAACATTTTCTTATAATTGGTTTGGCAAGAGGAATAAGTGAGATTAGTTGCTAATGAGGAGATAAGTATGTAATTTTAGCATGATATAAAGCTGTGATTGTCAGTAAGTGGTATTAGGAATCTAGATTATTTTTATTAGAACTTATTTCTTTCTGCAAAATCATTATCATCTCCTGATATTGTAAATTGGGTTGTTTCACACCATTATTTTTAATATGTGTTAATCCTCAAACTTCAGGTACTTAAAACCTTGCTAATTAAGGAGTCATTAATAAAGTTAGCCATATGAGCAGTCAGTTTTGATTCTTCACACCATTTAGATGCAATTCAATTTTGTGTATTTACACTGTGTTTTCAGTTTGACTCAGATGTTTGAAGTAAGTAAATAAGAAATGTTGTCAGCTTCAGATCAATAGGCCAGCTTAGCTTGTTTTCAAGATGAAGGACTGATAACATTGTAAAGAAACAGACAAAATACTACTTTTCTTAGCTAAGAACAAAGTAAGGTTTGTATGGTTTTACTTTTTATAGTCCACTCGGCTTTTCTGTTCTTCAAACTTCCCTGGTTATAGTAGTTTAAAACGCTCTTTGGGACTTTATCCATTGAACTTCCATTGTAACGTGCACTTTCTCCGAAACAAATATTGAAGTGTTTTGCATTTGATTTTGAGGACAGGTTTATTTTCCTCTTGAAAATAATCAAACTCTTTAAGTTATTCATAACCATAGTCACTTTTACTTGAATCATGCATTATGGTCCTGAGCATTTTTTCACTTTTGTAATCTGTATGACCCTCTTGTGTTTTTGCTGATGAGATGGTAGCTGTGGGATTGTTTGCAGGTGCTTTCTTATCCTTTATCCGTGTCTCCTTCCCACTGTGTTTTGGGTTGGTAAATGCATAGTTCCCTCCATTACTTTTTCTTGGCTGAAGGGATTGTAAATATTGTTTTGCATCTCTGGTTTTTTTAGATGTCCATAGAATTCCATCTTTAGCCATAGTGCTTTTATAATTATGTAATACCTTTGACTAGCTGTGGAGGGGTTACAGATAACAGTTTAGTTGCCATATATTACTCATTTTGTGCAATTTTATTGTGCTTCTGATATATGCCCAGTACGCTATTAGGTGCTGTGAGGAAAATGGAAAAAAAATTATTAATTTTTCCTCCCTGAAGAGGTTTATGATCTCATTAGAGGAACAAGGCTAACTAAAAAGGTAGAAAACAATACATGATGAAGATAATGTGTAAGTATGTTTTAAAAGAACAAATTATGAGATTATTATGGGTGTATCTTAATAGAATAATTATAACTGATAATGGCTGGTTCTACATTAGGTAAAAATGATTACTTCCCTATGTCAAGGCCTGAAATAAACAGGATGCTACATTTTGAATTTTAAAACAAATCAGTATCTCATTAAACTTTATGGAATACCATGAAACTTTCAAAATTTAGAACTTTAACCTATGTTACTGAATTTGCATTTGAAGACACTGAGACCAGTGACGTCCTGGAGTTTCAGGTCTGAACAGTGCCAGCATGGGAACACAGGGTAACAGCCAGGAGCTTGCCAGAGTTTCAGGTCTGGCTAACAGTACCACCATGAGAACACAGGGTAACAGCCAGGTGTTTGCCAGAGTTTCAGGTCTGGCTAACAGTACCAGCATGAGAACACAGGGTAATAGCCAGGTGTTTGCCGGAGGTTCAGGTCTGAACAGTACCATCATGAGAACACAGGGTAACAGCCAGGTGTTTGCTAGAGTTTCAGGTCTGGCTTACAGTACCAGCATGAGAACACAGGGTAACAGCCAGGTGTTTGCCGGAGGTTCAGGTCTGGCTAACAGTACCAGCATGAGAACACAGGGTAACAGCCAGGTGCTTGCCGGAGGTTCAGGTCTGAGTAGTACCAGCATGAGAACACAGGGTAACAGCCAGTTGCTTGCCATAGTTTCAGGTCTGGCTTACAGTACCAGCATGGGAACATGGGGTAACAGTCAGGGCCTTCTGAGTTGTTGGCCGCAGGAGGTGAAGCTAGTAAGCACTGCTAACATAATAAAAGGAAAGGCATTGTATACAGACCAGCGGTCTGTTATTTGACCCTTTCCCTTCCTCTTCTTTTTCCCCATTTTCCTTTTGCTGCTCTTCTTCCGCCATCATCATCAGCATCATGACATTTGCATGGCTCCTTATGAACTTGAAATTGTTTTCATATGTACACATTTACTGGTGCGTCCCAACAGCCTTGTGAGGAAGGTCGGCATTGACTCCGATTGAAGATGAGAAAACACAACTGCAAACCAGTGAACTAATTTACTAGAGTAAATGGAGCAGGACCTCCAACCCAAATTTCCTCCTCCAGGCCTTTCACTCTACACACTGCCTCTTAGAAAGCTGGTTCCACCCCAAATCCTTTCCCAAACCAGGGAATCAATTAGGAGAACATGTAGAAAACAAGGAGTGAAGTGGTGTTCAAATGCTTACAATAATTACTTGGCTTGTACCTTTTAAAATACTTTATGAATTTACTTCTTCAATAATCCCTGTAGATGTGTGTTTAGTGCATTGTTAGGAATTATATAGCATTAACAAAAGTGTAGGCTGGTTTACACCAGTAGCTCTGTGGAGCTTTTAAGCCCTGAGAGAGCAACCTCTAGATTGGACTCTTGCAGTAAGTGGGATGTTGGCTGTCCTAAATGACCTCCAAAAAGGCCTTTTAAATTATACTCCTTGCTTCCATGTGCTTTATTCATGACTACCTTTTATTTCCTGGGTCCAGCTACTAATACATCTTAAATTATTTTTTTTTTTTCCATTTTATCTTTCTAGTTACCTTCCTTCTACTTCTTGCTGCTGCTTCCTACACAGAGCCCTAGCTCCCACAATACGTTAATATATATAATAATGTTCAGGGAGCGTGATAAAAATGAGCTGAAATTTTTAGAACACTGTATTGTCTGCCTGTATTAAAAAAAATTTTTTTTTCCTCTCCAAATTTGTATATGTTCCCAGCTACCACAGCAGTGAAGGGTCGTGGAAGGAATGTGGATTTGGAGCCCAAATAGTTTGGGCTGAAAGACCAAACCTTTCAGCCTCAAATGCCTTGATATTTCTGGGCATCCATTTTTAACCTGTAAAATGAGGGTAACTGCCTGCTACGTGGTACCATGTGAGTGTCCCTTTACCTGTCAACTTGACATCTCTACCACGTTTTTTTTTTTAAATTTAATTTTTATTTTTTTTGAGACCGTGTCTCTCTCTGTTGCCCAGGCTGGGGTGCAGTGGCGCCATCTCGGCTCACTGCAACCTCTGCCTCCCAGGTTCTTTTTTTTTTTTTTTTTTTTTTTTTTGAGACAGAGTCTCGCTCTGTCACCCAGGCTGGAGTGCAGTGGCCAGATCTCAGCTCACTGCAAGCTCCGCCTCCCGGGTTCACGCCATTCTCCTGCCTCAGCCTCCCAAGTAGCTGGGACTACAGGCGCCCGCCACCTCGCCCGGCTAGTTTTTTTTTGTATTTCTTAGTAGAGACGGGGTTTCACCGTGTTATCCAGGATGGTCTCGATCTCCTGACCTCATGATCCGCCCGTCTCGGCCTCCCAAAGTGCTGGGATTACAGGCTTGAGCCACCGCGCCCGGCCTGCCTCCCAGGTTCAAGCAATTCTCCTGCCTCAGCCTCCCATGTAGCTGGGATTACAGGTGCGCGCCACCATGCCCAGCTAATTTTTGTATTTTTAGTAGAGACGGTGTTTCATCGTATTGGCCAGGATGGTCTCTATCTCTTGACTTTGTTGTCCGCCCGCCTCGGCCTCCCAGAGTGCTGGGATTACAGGTGTGAGCCATTGTGCCTGGCCATCTCTACCAGATGTTTTTTTTTGTTTGTTTGTTTTTTGTTTTTTAGACCGTGTCTTTCTCTGTTGCCTTGGCTGGAGTGCAGTGGCACAATCTTGGCTCACTACAACCTCTGCCTCCCAGGTTCAAGCAATTCTCCTGCCTCAGCCTCCCAAGTAGCTAGGACTACAGATGCATGCCACCATGCCCAGCTAATTTTTATGTTTTTAGTAGAGACGGGGTTTCACCATGTTGGCCAGGATGGTCTTGATCTCTTGACCTCGTTGTCCGCCCGCCTCGGCCTCCCAAAGTACTGGGATTACAGGTGTGAGCCACCGCCCCCGGCCATCTCTACCAGATGTTTTAAAGACACCTCACATCCCTCCTGTCCAGTACCAACCCCAGTATCTCACCACTCAGTCTCCCTCCAGCCCCTTTGCCTACCTTTGACCTGTTCAATGTTCTTTAATTCCTTTAACAGTCTTCTATCACATTGCACATTTGCCTCTCCCTTACACTTTGTGTCTTACCCATTACTGTCCTGCCACCTCTACTTCCTGCATTTCTCTGTAACCCATCCATGTCTTTCCACTTCTAATATCATCATATTAATTCAAACTATTGCTGTCTTGCACCTGGGTCATTGTTTCTATTTTTACTTTTTGAGATAGGGTCTTACTCTGTCACCCCACCCAGGCTGCAGTGCAGTGGCATGATCATATCTCACTGCAGCCTGGAACTCCTGGGTTCAAGCGATCTTCCCACCGCAACCTCTTCTGTGGTAGGGACTATATAGGTGTGCACCATCATACCTGGCTAATCTTTTAATTTTTGTAGAGACAGGGTCTCCTTATGTTGTCCAAGCTGGTATTGATCTCCTGGGCTCAAGTGAACCTCCCTCCTGGCCTCCTAAAAAGTTCTGGGGTTGCAGGTGTGAGCCACCGTGCCCAGCCCTGGCCCATTGTAACATCCTAACTGATTTCCCTGCATTCACTTGATACTCTCCAGTCCATTCTCCACATGGCAACCAGGATGACAATTTTAAAACACATTTAATCATGACATCCTCTTGCTTAAAGCTCTTCGATTCCTTCCTCTTGTTCCATTCTTTCCCTTCTGTAAAAGCTGATGCCTAGTTAGTTCCAGGGTCCGGAACCTGAACTCTCCCTCCTGCTCTTTGGTGTCAGCTGCTTCCTGTTGTCTTCAAGGCCTGACTCTTCCCTGGATACTTGTTCTCCCCTATGTCTGGAAGTGCTGCTTCCCGCTCTCTGGCGCCCTTCCCAGCCCTGCCCCTTTACTGCCCCACCTATTCGCTCTGGCTCACAGCAGCTCATTCTCCAGTCTTCCTCCTTTGAGCCCCCTCGCGTTTCCTCCCTTGGAGCACGTCTCTCCCACTCGGCGCTGTGATGACTTGATTCGGCAGAAATCTAGCAGGACAAAGGAGATGCTTCACATCCTACTTTACTTTTCCTTCTAACTTCTTTTCTAATTGTGAAATTTATTTTGATTATTGATGTTTCATTGGAAAGCAATTATTTCTCTTGGATTGTTTGAAAATCAAATGACATGATTATGTTATGGCCAGGTTTTCCCCCTCCGGATGAAAGTCCAGGGGAGAATAGTATTAAAAGTAAAGAAATTGGCCGGGCGCGGTGGCTCAAGCCTGTAATCCCAGCACTTTGGGAGGCCGAGACGGGCGGATCACGAGGTCAGGAAATCGAGACCATCCTGGCTAACACAATGAAACCCCGTCTCCACTAAAAATACAAAAAAAAAAATTAGCCGGGCGTGGTGGCGGCGCCTGTAGTCCCAGCTACTCGGGAGGCTGAGGCAGGAGAATGGCGGGAACCCGGGAGGCGGAGCTTGCAGTGAGCCGAGATCGCGCCACTGCACTCCAGCCTGGGCGACAGAGCGAGACTCCGCCTCAAAAAAAAAAAAAAAAAAAAAAAAAAGAAATTTACTTAACTCTCAAGTCAAGATTTATGAATCATTGACTCAAAAGACTGAAGTATATTATATGTGTACAAGATAGTCTTCCACAGATGCCCGGTTTCCTAGTGGATCTGCATTAAAAAATCACCTGCACTGCCTCTGTGACTCTCTCTGGCATCATGCGGTACTTCTTATTCAGTGCTCCATGTGATTCCTGCCCAAACCATTAATTAAACGTTTTGACTTTCCCTTTAAAATTCTATCAGCATTTAGTCGCTTTAATTTAGTTTTAAATGCTGTTTATGCTTCCTGCTTATTATCTTTTGGTAATTAAAACTTTTCCTATTCATCATCAAAAAGTCTATATTTTTAAACCCATATTTTAAAAATCAATTTAAAACCTATTTTCAAGCAATTTCTCTCACTTTTAGATTAAGTGACTAATTTTATTTATATTCTGTTTCACTCATGAAAGGTTTTGGAGAGCTTCCTAAAAGGTATGATATGCTTATGAAAACTGTTCCTGTGATCTTACTGTTGTGATCTGCTTTCACCTCTTATGGCTTTCTTTAATGCCAGTGACTTGAATGTTACACAGGATTCCATGACCCACAGCTATTTGCTGTTTATATGTAGACAGTATTCGTCAGTTGCCATTACCACTCCTGGCTGCATCCAACACTACTAGGGCTGTTTTCAACAAATGGTGAGTGGTAGTTCCAGTATTTCTTTTCCTTTAACCAGACATTACTTTTTCCTGGGTTAGTATACCATTGTTCTCATTGTAATCTATTTCCACATTTCTGCCAAATGGTACAACTTAGTGAAATCTTCTAATACCTTATTACCAAAAAGTTTGGGGTCATATGGGCCTTTACCATTATTTTGTTTCGGAATACATATGTGTTTTCTACCTATGCCATTGTCTTTTGCTTTTGTCAATGGTAGATTTGTTTTATATGTTGAAATTTAGTATTTTCATATAGTTAATTTTGTCAGTTGCTCTGTAGTGAACTTTTCCAACCTCGAATTTTTTTCTCTGTAACCATTGACTGGGGCTGCAGTTTGGTTTGGATGACCTCATCCCCAGGCTCAACAATTGACCCTAGTCATATACCCAGCAAGGCCGCTGGCTGAGAACTCAGGCCTAATCTAACTAGTGGGTGGTATTCGTGACTATTAAAAGATGGGTGTATAACTAGGACTTTTGGCAGTAGGTGGGGAAAGAGGAACTCTTCTCTAACTGGTGAGGCATGCAGGCCTAAGGACGGAGACTCTGTAGGCGTGATGGAAGCCATATGGCTGAAGAAGGTAGCATGTGCAAAAAGAGGGCAGATTTGAGGGAATGACAGAGAAATGGAACAAGACTGATCAAATGAGTCTGATTGTGACCTTCCTCTGTACTTTGGAATTACATGAACCATTAAATTACTTGTTTAAGCTAGTTGAGATTTCCTATTTGCAACTTGAAATATCCTAACCCTTCATTTTTGCTTTACAGTTTTATCTTTCTTTTTTTCTTTTTTTTTTTCTTTTTGGTCAGTCTCGCTCTGTTGTTCAGGCTGGAGTGCAGTGGCGTGATCTTGGTACAGATCTCAGTACAATCTTTACCTCCTGGGTTCAAGCATTTCTCCTGCCTCAGCCTCCTGAGTAGCTGGGATTACAGGCATGTACCACCACAACTGGTGAATTTTTGTATTTTTAGTAGAGCTGGGGTTTCACTATGTTGGCCAGGCTCGTCTTGAACTCCTGACCTCAGGTGATCCACTTTGGCCTCCAAAAATGTTGGGATTACACATGTAAGCCACCATGCTCGGCCTATGGTTTTCTTTGTTCCTTTTTTTAATTTTTCTTTTTTTTTCTTTTTATAAAGAGATGGGGGTCTCACTCTGTCCACCAGGCTGGAGTGCAGTGGTGCAATCATAGTTCACTGCAACCTCAGACTCTTGGGCTTAAGGGATCCTCCTGCCTCAGCCTCCTTAGTGGCTGGGACTTCAGCACACGCTACCACACCCAGCTAATTTTTATTTTTTTGTGGAGATATGGAGTCTCACTATGTTGTCCAGGCTGGCCCCCCCCGAACCTCTAGCTTCAAATGAACCTCCTGCCTCAGACTCCCGAAGCACTGGGATTACAGGCGTGAGGTACCACACCCGGCCTGCTTCATGGTTTTTATATATAAAGTGTATCATGAGAAATTGGATGGAAATTTTATCTGTATTTCTTCTTACTCATTTGTTCATTTCACAGGTATTTGAATTCTTACAGTGTTTTGAGAGATCTGCCTTTACTTTTATTCCTAAATAGTTTCCTGTATGTATTGAATTATATCCTTCCTATTGATTTGAAACATACTCCTTAGGAAACTTTTAGGCTGTTGGTGAATTTTCCGTTTTGTTCCACGAATCTGTCTTTCAATCACTGTATCAGTAAAAAATTTTAAAGTATTATCCTTTTGTAATACATTTTAATGTTTTCAAGGAAAATATCCCTCATTATTTTCCTGAAGTTTAATGGCCATTACCTCTCCTTTATTTTTTGGGATTAATTTTGGAGTTATTTTATGTTTTACGAAATAACTTCTTGAAGTTTTCATTAGAAGTTTATAAATTTTATAAATGATGAGAGTGTTGACATCTTTTTTGAGATAGATTTACTCCATCCCTTTTAATGTATTTTAGGCATTATATATTATTATTGCTCTTATAAATGAGATCTTCATTTTCTTATTTTTCAATTTGGGGAAAAGTTTTAAAAACACAACTATGGTAATTATTAGAAAAATAACCTAGGAGTATCATATTTACATATTCTCTTTAAACGTATTCAACTTTAAAAATAAAGTTGAATATTCAGTTATTACAAATTTTATGTGTATCTGTAAGTCTGTTTGCATTTGTGTGGGCCTTTTTCTTTGTTTTTGATCAATGTTGCTGGAGGTTTGTTAATTTTATTAGACTTTCCAAAGAATCAAAGGTTTTGTTATTGAATCTTTGTTAATTTATTTATTTTTGCTCTATTAATTTCCTTGATTCTACCTGATTCATGTTATACTATCATTCCTTTCCTGATTGTTAAATTTGATGCTTAGCCTTTTCATTTTCAGCCTATATTCTTTTATCATTTAAACATTTAAATTTATACTTTTTTTCTAATCACTTGCTACTTAGTTCTGATAAATGGTGTTTTTGTTATTTTTCCTGTATACTGTAGCTTTATGATTTCTTCTTTAATCAGTGAATTATTTAGAAATGTGTTTTTATGTGAAAAATGTTGTAATGTTTTTTGAAATACTGATTTCTAACTTAATTGCATTGTGCTTTGAGGACTTGAGGTGTATTAAACTGATTGTTTAGAACTTGTTGAGACTAACTTTATGGCCCAGTATGTAGTCACTTTCCATAAATGTTTCACATTTGCATAAGAATATCTATTGTCGAGGCCAGGTGTGGTGACTCACACCTGTAATGCCAGCACTTTGGGAGGCCGAGGCGGGCGGATCACTTGAGGTCAGGAGTTCCAGACTAGCTTGGCCAACATGATGAAACCCCATCTCTACCAAAAATACAAAAATTAGCCGGGCATGGTGGTACATGCCTGTAGTCTCAGCTATTTGGGAGGCTGAGGCAGGAGAATCACTTGAACCCAGGAGGTGGAGGTTGCAGTGATCCGAGATCATGCCACTGCACTCCAGCCTGGGTGACAGAGCAAGACTCTGTCTCAAAAAAAAATAAAAGAGTATCTATTGTCCAACTGTTGGATACAGGGCTCTAAAAATATCTGTTAATCATATTTTCTAAATCGTCAATATAGTTAATGATTGTTTTTGATTTGATTATTTAGCAATTACTGAGAAATGTTAAAACTGCTTCACTAAGGCCAGGCGTGGTGGCTCACGCCTGTAATACTGGCACTTTGGGAGGTTGAGGTGGGCAGATCACGAGGTCAGGAGTTCGAGACCAGCCTGGCCAACAGAGTGAAACTCCATTTCTACTAAAAATACAAAATTTAGCTGGGCATGGTGGCATGTGCCTGTAGTCCCAGCTATTCGGGAAGTTGAGGCAGCAGAATCGCTTGAAACCAGGAGGCAGAGGTTGCAGTGCACCGAGATCGTGCCACCGCACTCTGCCCTGGGCAACAGAGCGAGAGTCCATCTCAAAAGAAAAAATTCATTAAATGATAGACCTCCAATTTTTTATCCTAGTTCTTAAATTTTTTTTCTTTATATGCCTTGAAGCTATGTTATTAGGTACTGTGGTAGGCAGAATAATGCCCCCCTCACCTGTCCATGCCCAAAATAAGATGTCTGCATCCCAGCCGTTAGAACCTGTGAATATGTGCCTTTACATGGCAAGGGGAATTAAGGTAGCGGAAGGAATTACGTTTGCTAATCATTTCCTTTAAAATAATCTTGGATTATCCAGGTGGGTCCAGTATAATCACAAGAGTCCTAAATGTGAAAGAAGTAGGCAAAAGAAGAACAGTGATGTGACATGAGAAGGATTCAGCCAGTCATTGCTGGCTGTGAAGATGGAAGGGGGCGTGAAAGTTAGCGTTATCAACACACAGTGACTCATGTGAAAACCTATGGAAACGGAGCTGCGAGGCCATGAAGAAGGCACCCTTGTGCACATACGCTCACGTAGGAACTACTGGAAGAACATCAGTGTTCCCGATAAGCTGCCTGCCTCATGCACATACGCTCATGTAGGGATTGCTGCAAGAACTTCAGTGGTCCCGATAAACTGCCTGCCTTGTGCACATATGCTCATGTAGGGACTACTGGAAGAACTTCAGTGTTCCCGATAAGCCGCCTACTCACGGACACTTGCCTCATGCCAGCCCCTACAACAAGCCCCGTAACCAGGGAGCTTTGTTTCAGGATAGCTCATGTGGACTTCTCGTTTTTTCCTTTTAAAAGCTTCTCTTGTCTCAGTCTGTTTGGATATACCTATGGGTCTGCCGTAGCGTGCATATGGATTGTAGTCCCCTGCTATTCCTGAATAAACTGTTTGGAAAGCCAGTCTCTTGTTTATTTTATGTTGACAGGGGCTATGAGTCAAAGAATGCAGGGAGCCTCTAGAAACTTGAAAAGGTGAGGAAATGGATTCATCTCTAGAGCTTCTGGAAAGAAATGCAGCTTTGCTGGTTGTAGCCCAGTGACGCTGGCATCGAACTTCCTGTTAGTGTTTCTCTGGTACATCTTTCTTCCTTCTTTTAACCTTCTTTGTTTCGGTATCCTTGTGTTTTAAGTGTGTCTCTGGTAAGCATTATGTATGTGCATTATGTATATAGATTTTGAATTTTTTACCTATTCTGACAATACTTGTTTTAAATCAGAATTTCCAAGAGTTATACTTACTATGATTACTAATACATTTGGAATCATTTGAATTATTTTTACCAGTTTATTTTGTCCTTTCACTTTTTAAAACTATTTCACTTAAAAAAATTTTAAGAGGCGGCCGGGCGCGGTGGCTCAAGCCTGTAATCCCAGCACTTTGGGAGGCCGAGACGGGCGGATCACGAGGCCAGGAGATCGAGAGACGATCCCGGCTAACACGGTGAAACCCCGTCTCTACTAAAAAATACAAAAAAACTAGCCGGGCGAGGTGGCGGGCGCCTGTAGTCCCAGCTACTCGGGAGGCTGAGGCAGGAGAATGGCGTAAACCCGGGAGGCGGAGCTTGCAGTGAGCTGAGATCCGGCCACTGCACTCCAGCCTGGGTGACAGAGCAAGATTCCGTCTCAAAAAAAAAAAAAAAAAAAATTTTAAGAGGCAACTTTAAAAAGTTGTTTTTGGGCAATAATCCTTTACAGTAGGTATTTTTATTCCACTTTGCAGTTGAGAAAACTAAGACACAGAGGGTTAAGTAACTTGTTCAAGATCACACAATTAGTGCTTGGCAGAAGCTGGACTTGAACTCTGTTTATCTGACTGTAGTTAACCGCATATCGTCCTGGTGCAGTTTCATTGATCAAGTTTGATAGATTAAAAAAAGGCAGAATGTCAGTCAAGGACGTGCCAGTATCTTCCATGTAGTCCTCTAGATATGCCTTCTGCACACTGTTCTGCGCTCCCAGAAGCTGACCTCTTAGGACTGTTAGTGAGCCTCCTGCCTTGTGGCTACCAACTGAGTCCAGCCAGTGAGAAACGAGGGCAAAGAATTAGGTCAAGGTATTTATTCTGACCCTTGAACCACCGTTCCTCCCCACATACAAGCCCTCCCTTTGTACAGGGTTACCGCAGGGCTCACGGTGCGCCTTGGGAAAGGTCACAGCTCCTGTCAGGGGCCCTGTTCACTCAGTCCTCTCAGCATCTAGTTTCTGCTTCCCTGCTCTTATGCCTTAAGGCCTAGGGGTGGAAACAGCAGTTGTCATTTGCTCCAGGGCATGGCATTATTCTTTCAGTTTTACTAAACTGTCCTATCTTTTGTGAAGTTCCCTTTATTAAACGCTTCCCAAATTATCCCTGTTTGATTGCACAGTCTGTTTTCTGCCAGCACTCTGACTGATACAGTGAGAAAGGAACGCTTAATCAAATCAGCCATCCTTTGTGGAAATGAATTATTAAAGCCCTCCCTCACATCAAAAAGCAAAGCTTGAAAAAAAATATAATAAAGGATTAATAATCAAAACATATAAAAATGTCAAACATCTATTAAACAAAGGCAAGCCATGCAAAAGTGATGTGCAGGGACATATCCTACCAGACATTGTAAAGCTATAGGAATAAAGTAGGGTAATACTGGTGTGTAAAAAAGACATAGTTTTGGCCGGGCGCAGTGGCTCAAGCCTGTAATCCCAGCACTTAGGGAGGCCGAGGCGGGCGGATCACGAGGTCAGGAGATCGAGACCATCCTGGCTAACACGGTGAAACCCCGTCTCTACTAAAAATACAAGAAAATTAGCCGGGCGTGGTGGCGGGCGCCTGTAGTCCTAGCTACTCGGGAGTCTGAGGCAGGAGAATGGCGTGAACCCAGGGGGCGGAGCTTGCAGTGAGCCGAGATCGCACCACTGCACTCCAGCCTGGGGCACAGAGCGAGACTCCGACTCAAAACAAAAACAAAAACAAAAACAAAAAAAAAGACATAGTTTTATGGTCTATTGACCGATCAGATACCTTAAACTACCTACCTACTAACAACAATTAAAAATATTAGAGGAGAGATTTAAAAAACGACTGAAAATATATTTCTGGCCAGGCAAGAGAAGAAGGAATTGGCAGGGTGAAAAAGGGCAAGCCAGACTCTAGGGAAGGCAGGGAGCTCTTAGTCTGCCTTCACCACCTTTCTGAACTCAAGGGCCGGGAGCATCTGCTTTGATGGTTGCATGGGACTCCAGAGACAGGCAATAAAGCCTATTGGTTTTTACAAAGTGGGAAGCTCCGAAGAGGTCGCTGAATAAAGTTGGAACCCTGAAGTCCGTAGTGTAAAAGCTGAATGAGAAAGAAATCTCTGTAGAAGAGAAGGAAACAAGCCTTAACTCATTGGGGTAGCAAGGAAAGCGCTTCTCTGAGAATGGATGACCACTAGAGGGCCTCCCACAGGTCTTCCCTGCACATTCCTGCTATCCTGCCGGGGAGGTCCAAAACAACCTCCAGCAAACAATTTAACGCGGTCTTCAAGTAGTTGTGTACCCAGGCAACTGGCAAAAACAAATACAACTCCTCTCTGGGGGAAAGCAGCTTCTACCCAATATTCAAAGCATTACTGAAGGCAACCAAACAGGAAAACAGGTAAAGGATTATCAGGCAACTCACAGGAGATAAAACGTAATCTCGATTATGAACTAATCTGTGTAACTAGCTTAGAAAATTGCCTGACACGTAATAAGTGCTAAGTAAATGTTAGCTGTGATGATGCTGATGACAACGATGATGATTTCAAGGCTTTATAATTCTCTCCTATTCATTGATTTCTCTTGCTTTGTTAATATCACACCATTTTAATTAACATAACACTTTTCGTATTGTAAACATTTAAAAATATTCAGATTTTTTTCATTGTTCTTTTTAGAAGTTTTCTTACATATTTTATGGGATTTTAGGATTAGCTTGTCAAGTTCCTGAAAAATCATGTTTGAATTTTGATTAGGATAGGGGTTACCTTTACAGATTACTTTGTTAAAAACTGACATCTTTACAATATTGAGTCCTAGCATTTCTGAACAAGGTATATCTTTTCATTTATTCAGGCTGCTTTTATGTCCTTTAGTAAAGTTTTATAGTTGTCTTCCTAAAGATCTTGCCACTTTTTTTAGTTTTATACCCACTTTTCCGTTTATGTTGCTTTTTCCTATTAAATGCTTAAACTGGCTTTTTTGAAGGTATAAAAAAGCTGTTGAGTTTTGTGTTCACCTTGTACGTTGTCCCCTTGCCAAAATCCCTTATTTTTTCTGATTGCCTCTGATTTTCTAGGTGAATACTCATATTGTTTGTGAACTGCGATGATCATTTCCTTGTGAATATTTCTGTCTCTACATTTTTATCTTATTGCAATCCCTGAACCACTACAATGCGGGATTTGAACAAGTGGAACAGATATCCTTGTTTTCTTCTTCATTTTAATGGATGCTTCTAATATTTTACCATTAAATGTAATATTTTCTCTAAATTTCTGATACATACCTTTTATCAGAATTTGCTAAGCATTTTTGTTAGGAATGGGTGTTGAGTAGTATTAGATGATATTTATTTCAGTCTCTGATAGTCACATGATGTTTCTCCTTTAATACATTACTACAGTAAATTCATTGGAACGTTTCTTTTTTCTCCTCTTTATCATTAAAATGTTTATATATACCTTAGATAAGCTCTACATGGCCATAATACTTGGCTAACATTTTAAAATGTGTTTAACTGATACATAATAGTTGGACATATTTATGGGGTACATGTGATCTTTTGATATATGCATACAATGTGTAATAAATCAGGGTAATTGGGATATCTGTCACCTCAAACATTCATCATTTCTTTATGTTGGGGATACTCCAAATACTCTCTTGCAGCTATTGAAAAAATATAATCTTACTTCAGTATATGTGAGGGGTTGGTTCCAGGGCCGCCTGTATAACCAAAATTGAAGCATGCTCCAGTCCACAGTTTTTCTTGTCAAACCCACAGATAGAAAATTGACCCTCTGTATCCACGAATTCACATCCGTCAAATACTGTACAGTTTTGTACGGTTTGAACTGCATGGGTCCATTTATACACACTTTTTTTTCCAACCAAACATGGATCGAAAATACGTATTCCCTGGATGCGAAACCTACATGTATGGGGGCTGGCTTGTTGAATGTGAAGTTCCACAGGGCCGACTTCGGGACATGAATACGTGAGGATTTCAGTAAACATAAGGGTCCTGGAACCAGTTCCCCATGTAGACTGAGGAACGGCTATATTTTCAGTTTGGTTGGAAAAATATCTTTGTATAAGTGGATCCTGGCCGTTCAAACCAGTGTTGTTGAAGGGTTAACTGTACAATCATTAACGATAGTCTCCTGCTAGTGCTACTGAACACTAGAACTTACTCCTTCCTTCTACCTGTAGTTTTGTACCCATTAACCAACCTCTCCTCACCCTCTGCTCTCCCCTGCCCTTCCTAACCTCTGGGAAACACTGTTTCACTCACTACCTCCACAAGGTCAGTTTTTTTAGCGCTTACATGTGAGTGAGAACACGCGATATTTGTCTTTCTCTGCCTGACGCCTTTCACTGAACGCCCTCCAGTTCTCAACGTGTTGCTGCAAATGAGAGCATTTCATTTTTTCAGTGGCTGAATAGTCTTCCTTTGTAGATACATAACATATTTTGTTTGTCCATTCATCTGTTGATGAGCATTTAGCTTGATTCTGTATCTTGACAGATATCCTTGTTTTCTTCTTCATTTTAATGGGTGCTTCTAATATTTTACCATTAAATGTAATATTTTCTCTAAATTTCTGATACATACCTTTTATCAGAACTTGCTCAGCATTTTTGTTGGAAATGGGTGTTGAGTAGTAGTAGATGGTATTTATTTCAGTCTCTGATAGTCACATGATGTTTCTCCTTTAATACATTACTACAGTAAATTCATTGGAACATTGCTTTTTTCTCCTCTTTATCATTAAAATGTTTATATATACCTTGGATAAGCTCTACATGGCCACAATACTTGGCTAACATTTTAAAATGTGTTTTTAGTTTTTAACTGATACATAATAGTTGGACATATTTATGGGGTACATGTGATCTTTTGATATATGCATACAATGTGTAATAAATCAGGGTAATTGGGATATCTGTTACCTCAAACATTTATCATTTATTGTGAATGGAGCTGTAGTAAACATGGGACTGCAGGTCATCTATTTGATAGACTAATTTCATTTCTTTTGGGTATATACCCAGCAGCGGAATTGCTAGATCATATGGCAGTTCTTTTTTCAGTTTCCGGAGGAACCTCCATACTGTTTTCCATAATAGTTCTACCAATTTACATTCTCACCAAGAGCGGATGAGCATTCTTTTTCTCTGCATCCTAGCCAGCGTTTGTTATCTTCTGTCTTTTTGATAATAGCTATCCTATCTGGGGTGAGATGAAATCTCACTGTGGTTTTGATTTGCATTTCTTAATGATGAGTGATACTGAGCATTTTTTCCTTAGACATGGTGGCCATCTGCAGGTCTTCTTTTGAGAAATGTCTCTTCAGATATTTTGCCCATTTAAAAATCAGATTATTTGCTTATTTGCTATTGAGTTGAGTTCAGTGCTGGGTTCCACTGTGGTAGGACTGGCACCGAGTTCCAATGCCAAGTCCCACACTCACTCTGCTCTCCCTACCCCAAGCATAGGTGTTTTTCTCTCCAGGCTGTGCTGCCTGGGGATGAGGTACCAGGTTGTAGGTAATGTGAGACTGTCCTTCCTACCCCTTAAATGCGTCTTTTCTTGTTAGGCTAAACCCAGGTCCTGTGATCTCCCATTTGATTTTTAGCTGTTATGAAAATGCTTTCTTGGTAGTTGTTCATTTTGACGTTTGTGCAGAGGGGATAAACTTTGGAGAGTTTTGTGTGTTGTTTTGTTTTTTTTTTAAGCCATCTTGCTCCACCTTTCTGGTAATTTTTAAACTTTAAAATACTATATTTAAAAGTGTTCCATCTGTATTCATAAGTGCTATTCCCACCTAAGTGTGTTTTCTTACTGTATCTATGAATCCAACTAGGGTGGCTTTCCAAAATGTCTTAGGTTTTTAAAACATATTTTTCTGGCCGGGCGCGGTGGCTCAAGCCTGTAATCCCAGCACTTTGGGAGGCTGAGGTGGGTGGATCACGAGGTCAGGAGATGGAGACCATCCTGGCTAACACGGTGAAACCCCGTCTCTGCTAAAAAATACAAAACAAAAAACAAAAAAAAAATAGCCGGGCGAGGTGGCGGGCGCCCGTAGTCCCAGCTGCTCGGGAGGCTGAGGCAGGAGAATGGCGTGAACCCGGGAGGCGGAGCTTGCAGTGAGCTGAGATTCGGCCACTGCACTCCAGCCTGGGCGACAGAGCGAGACTCCATCTCAAAAAAAAAAAAATATATATATATATATATATATTCTTCTTTGTCCTGTTAGGACAGTTTTTATAATATTGGTTTTATCTACTTTTTGAAGATTTCAAAAACTCTTTATTAAAACCATCTATGCTTAGTGCTTTTTTTTTTCCCCTGAGTTATTACCTGTAATTTTGATTTCTTCTATGGTTATTTGGTCTGTTTTTGTTTTCTTTTTTCTTATGCAAATTTTATAACATTCTTCTAGTATCTGTTTTGCCTAGCTGTTCATATTAATTAAAATTATATGGAGTTAAATTTTAAATCTTTCATATCTGAAGTTATGTTTTCTTTTCCATTTCTATTGTACTTTATTTGGATCTTCTTTCTTTTTTCTTAGACTTGGCAAAACTTAGCCAGTTTTGTGGGTCATTTCAAAGAACCTGGGTTTCAAATGTCCTGGTATTTTTGTTTGATTTTCTAATTCATTTCTTCCTTTATCTCCAATAATTTATTCTACTTTCCTCTTTGGTTTTGTTTTTTCTCCCCTAATTTTCTAAGTTATAAACTAAGTTTACTTATTTTCGATCTCTTGTATTTTCTGGCAAATGCATTTTATGCTATGATTTTTTCTGACCCTGCTGTGGCTGTTTCCCAGTCTTCATTTTATAAGCTTTAATTGTTATGTATGTGTGATGAAAGTGGAAATTTTTCTATCAGTTTTCTTTCTTCATCCCAAAGCACAAGTAAGGTGTTAAATTTCAGTAAGTAGGTAGATGTAGAGATAGTAGTTTTTAGCCACATTTTGATTTTATCCTATTACATTTATTTTAAAAGATTTGGAAGACTTACATTTTTTGAATTTGTAAATATATCCTTTTGTCCTAATACCTGGTAATTTTTATGAACATTCCACATGTTTGATAAGAGGGTACATTACTCTCTGCCTCTCTTAACTCTCATTCTCTACCAGTTTCTCTTTATCTTTAAAAATATTAAAACTATTATTAAGTGCGTAAAGGGTACATTTGCTTTGCTAAGATTGTATTAGCTATCTTTTTATGGTCTGGAACAGAGGTTGGCAATTTTTTCTTCTAAAGGGCCAGGTGGCTTCTGTCAAAGCCACTGAACTCTGCCATTGTGTTGTGAAAGTAGCCTTACACAATATGTAAATGCAAGTACAGCTCTGTTCCAATAACATTTTGTTTATAAAAACATGTGGCAGGCTAGAATTGGCCCACTGGTCTTAGTCTGCCAGCTCCTGGTCAGCATAAGCCTTATGACACTCTGAAATTTAGATATTAAGTTTATGTAATATCATCTATGTCTGTTAACCTTTTGGGTAGAAATTTGTTGAAAATCATACAACATTACCCATTGTTTTGGTATTTCTGGTATTCTCCCTTTTGAATTACTGTGGAAAATCCTTATTTTTCTAAAACATCATACTTAACATTAATGCTTGCATTCTCAACAAGGACAATATTGTGAAAATCGGTTTGGGTCAGGGGGAGGCAAAAAAAAAAAAATTCTTAGAAATTACAATGGCGGCTCATTCTAGTCATCCCAGCACTTTAGGAGGCCAAGGCGAAGAGATCACTTGAGCCCAGGAGTTCAAGACCAGCTTGGGCATGGTGAAGCCCTGTTGCTACCAAAAACAAACAAACAAACAAACAAACAACAAAACCCCAAAAACTTAGCTGGGCAGGGTAGCACGCACCTGTAGACCCAGCTATTTGGAAGACTGAGGTGGGAGGATCAGTTGAGCCCAGAAAGTTGAAACTGCAGTGAACTGTGATCATGCCACTGCACTGCAGCCTGGGCAACAGAGCAAGACCCCATCTCAAAAAAAGAAAAAAAAAAAAAGAAAGAAAAAAGAAAAGAAATTACAATGTCTTGTGGCTCTCCAAAGCTCTGCCCAACAAAATCATGCTTAGCAGTTAATTTATAAGCGCAGGGTGTTGAGCAAGGAAGGTTCCTTTGGGGGTTGATAATGAAAAATAGGTAAGGTATTCGAGTTTATTAATGTAATGCTCTTTTAAGTGTTTGTAGCATCTGTGTCTGTGGTACTGTTGCTGCACATTTTGCTTACTCCTACTTTTGCAATTTGTATTTTCTGTAATTCTTACTAGACTAGAGGCTTGTCTCCCCCATACCTTTCAAAGAAGTCTCTTGGTCTAATTTTTCAATTCAACTCTTGTCCAGATTCATCTGTTTACCTTTTATCTTTACTTTCCTGTTGCTGTGTGTTTTCTGATGCCTTTAATTGAATGACTAATTTGTTTTCTGCCTCCCGTTCCCCCTGCCACCCCCCAAGTTTTATGCTGTGTCTTTTCCTCTAATTATACATCTGGGTTTATTTGCTTTTTTCTTTCCTTTTTCTGTGTTTTTTCTTTAACTTCTTTTCTTGATATGCAGCGTCCTTACTGTCATTATTTTCTAAAGATTTTATAATTGCTTGTTTGGCCTCTTTGAGACATGCTTTCATATTAGTGGAGGATTTAAAAAATATTTCCCTCCTTTAGCTATTTTTGGTTTGTATTTTTGTCCTGAATTTCAGTTTTTATTGCATTATCTTCAGAGGCTGTGATCCTTGTAATTAATCTTCTTTTGACTTGAGGCTTAGTTTGTGGCATCATATGTCATCAAGTTTCGTAAGTGTTCCATGATCACAAAATGATGGTTGAAGTCCCTTATAATGCTCGTCCGTTAGGATGCGTTCAGTTTCAGGTAATGAAAAATCAACCGAAAATGGCTTGAATAGAAAGAGCATTTATTATCTACATAATAAGTCCTGAAGTAGGGTAATTTTAGAGACTGTTAACTGGAGGCCTCAGTAGCATCATCAAAAACCTACATTCAATTCTTCCCTTCTCAGTGTGACAGCTTGGACTTGTCTCGTAGGCTGGCTATCCTCAGGGTCTCAGGATGACACTCACATGAGAAGTTACATGTCTCCTTTCTAGCACTTCTCTCTTTCTCTTCGTTCCTCCCTCTGTGTGTGTGTGTGTGTCTGTGTCATTCACATAAGTTTCTCTTAGATCCACAGCTCTTTCAATGAGTGGAATGCTGTTTATGTCCATTCCTAAACCAGTCGTTGGGAATGATATCACCAGGGGTAGTAGAGTGCAATGTTGATCCATGGCTTGAGGGCCAGCCCAGGCTAGCGGTACAGAGTGGGTAATATTCTCTCCCTGCAGACATAGCTCCGGGACCCAAGTGAACAGAATCAAAATTCTCACTGAATTTAAGGCTAGGGGTGGGGCAGGCAGGTACAGGGAAGGCAGTTAGGCAGGCACCAGTAGTATCATCTGCACAGTTGAATACTTTGTCAGCCATAACAATGTGCATACAATCCACACACTTTATTTGGGATATTTATTCCTTCAGGTGTCACTTAAGCATCTTTTTTGACTCTAAACAATTGAGCTTATCGTGGAAAGTTTCCAGTGATTTTTTTCTTAAATAAGTAATTGCTGCAGCGCTGAGAAATGATTACTATAAAATTCTATTCCTGTTAATATATCAGATATATATTTTTACCATTTTCTTTATAATTCAGAATTTTAGGATTTTGAGCAGCCAGACATTGTGTGGTCTTTATTGTTCATCCAGCACTGAGCCCTGAACTTCCGGAAACTAATGATTGGTAATAATGAAAGGTGCATATCTGGAGATAGATGGAAGTGTAATTCAAGATGTGATTAGCTACCCAGTGTGTTTTTATTACAGTGTTATTTTTTTCCTGCATATTTGTAATCCAGGGAAAGCTTCTAATATGAAAAATAAAGTAGCTTTTTTAAGGCAACGTATAAAAAATAATTGGTTTAACAGCATTGTGTGAATACAGATGAGATGGTCCTATTAAAATTTGATCACAAAGTATACATGGTAAATGCAGCAAGATACATGCCAACTAATTACTAGTTCAAGTTTGGAGTAAAATGCTGAATTATGGGATGCTGTCACGTCACTAAATGAGTCCTGTCATGAAGAAATGATATTGCCAATGACACATAAAATAGTCAAGGCTAATACATTTGGAGAATTGTCAAGATGGGTTTTTTCCTTTTCCCTCTCTCATGTTTACTGGTTATTTGTTTACATTTTTGTTGAGAGAATACACAGAAATGATCTACTGTCACTTGCTTTCAAGCTGGAATTATTCCCTTCATGTTTAGGCGTAGGTACCAATTAGGTGAAAATAAATCTGTCTTAAGTGAAACTATTACTGCTAGTCTAGTATATCTTGTAACTGTTTAGTCTTGTAACTGCTAGGTTCTGTACTTTGCATCCAGGTAATGTAATGTGAATGATGGATTATTAAGTTCTTTTCATAGGAAATAGGCATATTTTAAGTTAATAGTCCTTATCACTGATACCAATTAGCAGAAGAGAAATGAATTCCCTGGATTTACATTTCTTAATAGTACTTTCAGGATTGCTTTGTTACTTTTGGGAAAAGTGTATGAAATTTGGCCCAGGTACTATATCTTGTGTGAAATAAATTTATTCATTCATTAAGTATTTATTGAGTGCCTGTGATATGCCGGTCATTCCAGTATTCTGTATATCATTTTAAAGATGGCCATTCATTGTTTTGTGATATTTCTTTAAATATCTTATTTTTTGTGTCAAGAACTTACCTTGTAGAATTCTGTGACTTCCCGCCACTTCCATTTAGCTTTATATCAAGGATAGAATTCAGTATGAGCACATGAAGACCCGCGTGCTCAAACAGACTAATTGAAATGGTTGAATGGGCAAGAAAATGTTCCCTTGAATCCTCATCCTTCAATGAGGCCAGACAGACTTGGAGGGGCCCCTGAGCCCCTGCGCTCCTGTCTTACAGTCTCAGGCTATTGGAGGGAGCCGCACATCCCACATTTGGGTAGATTCCCAGATTCTCCTTTTAGTATATACTCTCCCCTTCCTTGGGTATTCTTGGAACTCTGGTAGAAGACAGGGAGAGTGGTAGATTCTTCCTGCCCTCCACACGCACAGGCAAACTAGTTTCTGTTAGACATTCACCCCGTGTAACATTCACCCCGGTTGCAATGGTGATATAGCTACCTTCAACAGACTGATCACCTTGCCTATGCCGTGTGCCCTGTGCACATTTACTCAAGTCCTCACAGTAACCTCCAGAGAGGCATTATCCCATTTTATAGATTACAGCAGAAAAAGGTTAAGGATCTTGTCATTGAACTGCCCCGTAGAAGTTCAAGCATATGCTCATGGAAACTGATTTTACGGAAGTCTGTACCCTTTAGGGATCTATAGTTAGATCCCCGCTAAGGTGTCTAGAATTGCTGAGGAGCCCATCTTTGCTGAAGCACCTGTGCTGTGTTGTATTGTAATCACCTGGGGGTGCTTTAAAGCCTATGAGTAATACTCAGACTTTCTTCTCCAACCACTTATATCAGAGCATCTTGGGGTGGAACCCAGGCATCAGTACTTTGCAAAGTTCCCAGACGATGTCAGTGTGCAGTCAAATATGAGACCCACTGGTTTAGAGCTGTAAACAATGCAGTTGCTACTGTTTTATGGTAGATGTTACAGAAATATGTTGTTGAATTGCCTGTAAAATGAATTAAAGATTAGAGCGTTTCTTTTTCCCCTATTCATAAACCCTAGTGATAGCAGTCTTCTATAGAAATTACCTATTTTGCCTGATGAGATTTACTTAGAAAGGGAAATAAACACATAGCTATATCTCTCCTGAAGTCTTTTTGCAGTTACTAATTAAGGCGGTACACACATTCTCAGTTGAGCTAGAACTTTAGCTATTGTCTCTTTGCTCTATTGAAAGTAACCCAAGTGTTACGGCTTTTTAACTGAGCCAGAACAATAAATTCAAAGGTTGGCAAGACAAATACTTTTTCTCATATGCCAACAATTATGTAATCAAAGTATAAAGTAGCCACTTAAAGAGTCCTTGCTTTTGAAAATAATTTCAGTTTAAAAATTAAAAATAGTAATTAACATTGGTAACAGTATCTTGATGTCCACTTTAGCTGATACAGTAAATACAGGTGCTCATATAAAACATCATTTAAAATCCTCTATCCATATGGAACACATTACATTTTCTTCCAATTTACATTGACTTCCTGTTAGTTTCTGAATGCAACTCAAGGTGTTAATTTCATTTTCAAAGACAGATGTTATTTGGCAGGATAAAACTTAAATTTCCTCTAATAGATATTTTTAGGGACTTAGGATGCCAGGGAACTTAGTAAGTGCTTTTTAAAATCTAGAGCATTTTCAAAATGCTGCTTTCTGTTCAGTCTTTCTTCTCTGCTAAAACTGTTACGTGCTAGGGGAGATTTGTGAGTTTTAGAGTAATGTCTTTAAGAAGCCTGACAGAGGAGATTGAGACCATCCTGCCTAACACAGTGAAAACCCGTCTCTACAAAAAATACAAAAAATTAGCCGGGTGTGGTGGCAGGCGCCTGTACTCCCAGCTACTCAGGAGGCTGAGGCAGGAGAATGGCGTGAACTGGGGAGGTGGAACTTGCTGTGAGCCGAGATCGCACCACTGGACTCCAGCCTGGGCAACAGAGCGAGACTCCATCTCAAAACAAAACAAAACAAAAAAACCTGACAGATGTCATGAAGTTGGGGGACACTAAATAAAGAGTGGACAGCAGTGGCGGGGCAACAAGCAATTCTTCGTTAGTGTTCCTGTTCCTCAGCACAGCCAACTTGGTCCTGTATCTCCACAGTCCACAGGTAACAAGTGCCCTGTTGCTTCCTGGGTGACTGATGCTCTCTCTGTTACATAACATCCTGACATCCTATTAAGTGTGTAATTATTGAACAAAGTCCCAACTCATTGGCAATAATGGCAAACAGAATGAGGCAGCTGTTTAGCTTTCTCTTCTTGATTGAGCACAGGACATTAATTTGGCTGTTAGTTGACTAATGACTGAAATTTTCATAAAGATAGGAAAACACTAGGCATTTGAGAGTCATGTAATAAGTAGCTTATGCATGTACTGGATTCAAAGAGAAGATTTAAATATATGTCTGTCCATCTGTCTCCTTACTTATCATCTAAGTATCCATTCAGGACATTTCTTCACAGCTAAACTCTACCTCAGTTTTTAATCTTTAAATCCAGAGCTCAGTCCATTGATTTGCTGTATTCATCAGATTTTAATGGATACTTATAGTTTTGTTCTCAAAGAAAATTAAAAATATGACTTCTAGTGTGGTGTGCTGTTCTTACTGTGGAGTATTATTTCTTTTGTTTTAAATTTACATATATTTACTAGGAAGTGCCCACACTGAAAGTCAGTATTAATCAAGAAATGTGACTTTCTTGGACTATTATTTAACTAAAGAAAAGCAGAATTATAGAAAAGAATGTTAGGAATGTTATCTTCATGAGTCAGGGCTTTTGCAATGCTAGGGCTTCTCACTTTCAATTTCTGTCTTGCAAGGTTAAAAGAATTATTCTTGTGTTAGCTCACAAATACTGCATTTGATCATCCTTTCTCCCTTATGACATAGCTTCTATGACTTATGGAACATTGGATTTGCTCTCGTAGATCCGTCTGAATCTGTCTCTACATGGAATGACCAGATTGAATTGGCACCAAAGTTCCATTACAAATCTTTCATCCAGTCTTCCAGTTTGAATTGGAAATATCAATTCAAGCAGCTCACAAGTCATCAAATGTTTCAGTAGTTTCATATAGCCAGAACAGGCAGAAAAATACAGTCTGGTATAGACAGTTCACTGAAACAGTTTATTCTGTATTATACCTAGGTGAGTTTTGAAAAGTCTGATTTTTACTTTTAAGTAAACTCTGATCTCATTTATTTAGAAGTCAGACATGTTCCAAGAACCTAGAAGAAAGCAGAGTGAAACCTCCCTCCTCCCCGCTGCCCCAACATTCAAAGTAGCTATTATAAAGCCATTTTTTATTTCATTAGGAAGACTTTTAAGAGCTTTCATTTTGAATCAGTGTTTCTATTTTATATACAGTTTTAATAACTTTTGTTATATGTTATTTTAATCCAGATTAAAGATAGCAATTTAGAGATGGGTAGAGCAGGTCATTAGAAATGATTTGGGTATCATACCTGGAACAGAGTGAAGAAATTTTAATTAGTCTGGGGACATTTAGGGTGGTGGCAAATAACTCTGCAGTGTAACAGTGCTTGAATACAATAATGACTTGTAAGGGTATCAACATTACGGGAGGACAGTGTTAGAAATTATAGATTTGTGAAAGAATTTTTTTGTTTTCATTTTTTGAGAAATAGGTATAATGGGTGCACAGTGATGTTATGTATAAAGTGTGGAATGATTGAATTAGCTCATTAACATATTCATCACCTTAATTACTTAGCATTTATTCTTCCTGTCTGACTGCAACTACCAACCTCTCCTCATCCCCCAACAATTATGTTTTATATACTCTGTTAAAGAAGTCACAGAATATTTTGGGAAAAACACTGAAGTCATTCCAATTTTAACATTGTGTTTGAGAGCAAATGTTTGTAAGTTTCGGCTAATTAGGTCACCTCATTGGTTGATTATGCTGTGTAACTGAGGGATTTCTACACGTGGTTTATTTGTTAAAAACTGATGATGTGTAAGAAGTGATGTGAGAATTTCTTCACAATCCTGCTCCCGTGGTTTCAAATGTGTCTCCTTCTCTCTGTCTGCAACCATGACCTCCCTCTTGAGTTCCAAGCCATTATTTCTTATGGGTTAACAGTTAGTGCAGCTGTTATCTCCTGTAAGAACCATAAACCTGGTGTTGATTCCGTCATCTAATTTCTTCGATTTGTCTCTCTAAAGTGCTGTTACTCTGGGGTATTCCCTGTTTTGGTTAATGACAGATGCCACCATTGGTCAGTCTCTGAAGCTTGAAACTGCAGTGTAACAGCGCTTTTCTTAGTTTCACATCCTCCTGATCATAACATTGTCATGAATCCCTCAGAACTATAATTTCAGTGAGCCCCCCCCTCCTGTTCTGAGCTGGAAAATATAATGGTTCTTTATTTATTTATTTATTTATTTTTTTAAATGGAGCCTCACTCTGCCACCCAGGCTAGAGTGCAGTGGTGCGATCTCGGCTCATTGCAGCCTCTGCCTCTCAGGCTCAGGTGATTCTCCTGTCTCAGCCTCCTGAGTAGCTGGAATTACAGCCGTGTGACACCGCACCGGAGTAATTTTTGCATTTTTAGTAGAGATGGGGTTTTGCCATGTTACCCAGGCAAGTCCTCGAACGCCCAGTCTCAAGAGATCCTCCTGCCTCAGCCTCCCAAAGTGCTGGGATTACAGGTGTGAGCCACTGCCCTGGTCTGGAAAACTTGGCTCTGATGGCTGTCCCTGTGTTCAGGCTCTTTGCAACACTGATGAAATTACTCGTTTTAAAAATAAAAGTAATGATGTCATAAAGACCGTCACCAACTACTCCGTGTGGTTCCTGCGTCAGTCTTCAGTGTTCGCTCCCTCCCTGCCCTCTCCACATACCACCGGGACAAGAGCAAGTGCTCCTTTGTCCTCATGGACCAAGTTCTACCACAGCTCTCTGCCTTTGCACCAGCTGGTCCTGTGGCCTGGATGCTCTTAAAACACTGGAGCCAGGAAGAGAGGATGCCAGCTGTCTCCGGAGTTAATATCATGTTCTGATGAAGATCTGTTTCACACTTTTCAACGTTTCAGTTCATAAATTCCAGAAGAATTTTGCATACAACTAGAACATACTTATTATCTTTTCTCAGTGGCCTGTCACTATAAAATTAAAGAAGATCTTAGTTGTAAAACACACGTAAGTGATAAACTTTTTCCCGGGAGAGAGCTGATAACGGTTTTTAAGAGCTTAGACCCTGGAGACACGTAGTGTGGTCTTGAATTCCTGCTCTGGTGCTGAGCAGCTGTATGCCTTTAACTTCTCTGTGATTGCTGCCTCCTCATTGAAATGGGGCGAACAGTGGGACCCGTCTCGTGGGATCGCTGGAGGATCAGATAAGTTAGCATATCTGAGGCTCTCAGGGTAGTGTGTGATGTGGAAGCATGTGTATGTTTTATCTGCTGTTGTTGTTATCAGTTTCAATTCCATGGCAGTAGCATTGTTGGGAATCTCACTGTGTATTATTTAACAGATTCTGAATAAAGCCATTTTATCTTCTTTTTATTCTTTATAGATGATAAATAATGTTCCTACAACTCGAGGTATCACGCTGTGTTTTTAACTTTTTTTTTTTTTAGCATTACTGAAAGAAGTTGTATGTATTTTATCTTATTTTGCTTACTAATTATAAAATACAGGGAAAATCATATTGTTTTGCATGAACAAATGAGCTATTTGGAACAGGTTGCTTGGTGAAAGTGAAAATTTAAAACACAATTCAGGTCAAGTATAATATATTGGTTTACACTTAACAGAGTTCATAGTGATTTTCACATGTCTCATTTCTTTTTGATGAAGAGTATCTGTGTTCTGACTACTTTACTTCTCTGCTCAGTTTCATTTGTTACATTCTGAAAGTGTAAAACATGGGCCATTGGTTAATCAATTTAGTCTGGTGGAGGTACACAAATTCAAGGTAAATTTGGCTAATTTCTCCTGCAGGCTAGAAGATAAAATCCTTTCCCCCCACCACAGTTAAGTTAGCAGTGCTTGACGTGATCAGCCTCCTCTTCAGAGGTCACCTGATTTAACTGTGGTTATGAAGCAGCCAATCCGAATCCCCATATTTTAATTTCTATCCCTCCACATTCTCAGCACAGAATAATTAAATGATTATAGTTTTTGCTCATATCATTTTTCCAGCGAAAAATGTTCCCAATATATACATGACAGTTAAAATCGTTCCAGAGAGGAATGTTTATTAACAGACTAGACAGTGCTCATTGCCACAGCGTCACTTTAACCTAAGACTTAACTAAAAAGAGAAAACCAACCCAGAAGAATGCTTCAACAAGGATGTTACCAGTAGGCAAAGGCAGTGGTTACTCTTTTATTTTTCAAATTGGTTTGCCCTGAAGGTAGGCGTTCCCAGGGCTAAAACTGTGAAATAAAATGTACGCAAGGGGACCGGTGCTTATAGATTTGTGTGTATAAATATAGTATTTGCAGGGAATGTCAAGCTATGTACTCTTTCTTACATTTTATTTTCTCCTA
Source organism: Macaca nemestrina (assembly GCF_043159975.1). Taxonomy (NCBI): domain Eukaryota; kingdom Metazoa; phylum Chordata; class Mammalia; order Primates; family Cercopithecidae; genus Macaca; species Macaca nemestrina. The sequence goes on along the minus strand of NC_092128.1, from coordinate 152,875,789 downwards.
GATGATGTTTATCAGTCTTTTTGTAGCTCTCTGCTGCAGACATCATTGCACCTTTATTATGAAAGTGCTGTGTGTAGCTTTCCAGCCATTGCTATTCTAGAGTGAGTTTCTGAAGCAGCAGGAGAGAGATGATTTCGCAAATTGCAATACGATACCATATATGATCTTGTCTCAACCTGTACCACACGTATCTTCACAGAAATAACATTTAATTATGCTAATATCCTCCCTGATATCAGACACAGTATGGCACCTGTTAAGATTATATTGTTTGTAGTAAGATGGAGTAAAAGTGGTTTAAAAATGAAAGAATAAAATCACATACCTTGATAAACCCCTTAGATGCTATTTAGGCCATGGAGAGCTTTTGATTTTGTTTCCTTCCTTTCTTCCCAAAATAAAAACGCAAACAATAATTTGACAGACAAACACTGTCACACACTGTAACCCTATCTAATCCCCTCACTGCACATCTTAATCCCTGATGGACTTTTCTCAGCTATGTGGGCTATGAGGTTAGGGAGTTTCTGGATGTGATACTTTTTCCAAAGTTTCCCAGTGACAGATGCAGTGACCTTATCACGCAGACAGCTTTATGCAGTTTGACAGTTCAGCCATCTGGCTTGTATCGATCATAATTGATTTAAAGAAACTAGCACTCCCAAAGTTGGCCATTTAAAACCCTAAGGCTAAATTGGTCTACATTTAATTTGAAGTTTCAAAACTTGATTCTTAAAACTAATTTGGGCCTATATGTAAAATTGAGCTAGCTTCTTGTCTGTGTGGGGTTTTGGGGTGAAAACGCTGAAAGCCTGCCTTGAAAAAGAGTCAACTTTCATGAGAACTAAAGACTGCATGTGTACTCATAGACTTAGATTTTGCTAGAGTTTAAAACTTAGATAGACTTCAATTCTAGGACTTCAAAAAGTTTAGAAACTTTTAGGCTAGTTTCTTTATTTACCAGACTTCTAGACGTGAACTTGTTATCTGACCTTTTTGAGTCTTAGTTTTCTCATCTATAAAATGAGTGATGATAGTAGCTTTCTCATTGCATTTTTGGGAGTATTAAATGATACACGTTAAGTGCTTCACACACTGCCTAGTATATTGCGGGTGACAAAGATTTATTTTACTAATGATCACCACTACAAATTAGTAGCTACCATTGACAGCTACTGCTTCTTCCTTTCTTGAACTTTTCCATCTGTCGGCTTCCTCTTGTTTTCCTCCAGTATCACAGACACAGTTGCTTAGTCTTGTATGTGTTTCTTCAGCTCTCTGCATATTTGTTACTGGAATGTCTCAGAATGTTGCCTGTAGGCCTCATCTCCCGCCCCCTCCGCCCCTTTACTCCCTCCATAGATATTCTCATCCACAGTCAAGACTTCAGCATGTACTTGTATGCTGATGACTTCCACATGGTTATTTCCAACCAAGTCTTCTGGGCTCCTCTGAAAGGCATTTCTTATCCTGCTACATGACACTTTAGGGGACCCAGTGGGCATAAGGGCAAGTAAACATCAATTTGGGAATGAATACCATTGATCTGGCACTAACTTTTATTGGTTAATTGATAAGAATTTGTGGAAATCTAAAGTTCAATTAAAAATTCTTTTTACACTTTGTGTTTTAAAATCTGATGTTGCCTATCACACTGTAATACAAATGCATTCAGTAAAGTGTTCCCTTTCTACAACTCGATTTTGATATAGCTAGTGGAATTATTTGTTTGGAAAAACCTGGCTTTCTGAATAGCTGAAATGTTACGCGTTTCAGCAATAATGGTGTCCTTAAGATTGACATCTTTCCAGATTTGTTTTATGTATTGATTTAATTCAATCATTTCTGCAACAGTAACTTGCATACAGTGCCTTCTGAGGCACTAACTTGCTATATTACAATAGAATTTATTAATTGACCATTCCTTAATGACTTAGCCGTTTTGGTTTTTTGCTGTTTTTTTTTTTTTTTTTTAATTGTCAGATGTATGCCACATAAAGAAAAGTATTAAAAATATGTATTATGGTGTAAAGAATAGCAAAGTTGAACTCCAAACTACCCAACTTCCAGGTTAACAACATTACCAGTGCCTTAGAAGCCCCACGTGCCCCTCCCTGGTTGTTTCCCTCTCTCTCACCCTCAGAGGTAAACACATCATGTTTGCTGGCTCTTCTTTATAGACTAACCACCCCATTGTTGTTTTGCACAAAGCAGTGTATTGTTGTTTTGAAAATGGAGTAACTTGTATACCCACCTCTGTGTAAGGGCATGGCAGTGTTGCCACTGCAGGCTACTATAAGAACAGAAACTGAGCTAAGTCTAGGTCATAGCCAGGTTTCTTTTTTCCTGGAGTTTACCAAAGCCCTTTCTGGGGAAGTTAGTGGCCAAGGACAAGAATGAGTCCTGGGAAACATGGGGCTTAGCATGCTCAGAACAACTGACAGGGATGTTTTGAGGGTCATGTGTCAGATGTCTGACAGAAATATGTAAAGAGGGGATGAGCACTTCCTTGTTTCCTGTTTCTAAGTTCACTATAAGTAGATCAAAGCAGACCATTGTAGGGTGAAAGGAATGTCTTCAGCTGATAGTGACATCAAGGTGGGGCTGGGAATTGATGGAGTAGGAACTCCATTAACAGGTGATTAGGACAAGTAGCTATAGGAATCCTGGTCAGGCTCACTGGGGCATCTTGACTTCAGGTTAAAAAGGTGTTTGGGTGGGTGAGTGGGGTTTAGGGGGGCTTCTGGTGACAGCCCTCAACTTGTCTATTGAGTCACATTGCTGAAATGTGGGCCTATTCTCTCTACATCCGTTGTTTAGCTCTGATGCTATGATCACATTTCTGTGTGTTTTGAGGATTCCATTTGCTTCTTATTTGTACTGAGTCTCCTTTCTTATATCCCCTGTTTTCTCCTTTTTGGATTACTCTTGGGTTAGTGGGAACATGTCATCTGGTATCTTAGAACTTCATAAGAAATATATTCTTTGAGATCTTATAAATTCAAAAATGTAGACATTTTTTCTACCCTCTTTCTTAGATTTACTGGATAGAGAATTCTTGGTTGGAAATAATTTTCCTCACTTATTTGAAAGTATTGCTCCATTGACTTCTTGCTTCCGGTGTTGCTATTGAGAAGTTGAGTCATTCTGCTTTGTCATTATTCTGATGCGATCTTGCTGTTTTTCTCTGATAATTTGTAAGAGTTTCTGTTTTCTCCAATGTTTTGAAATTTCACAATGATATGGCTAATTGTAGATCTCATTTTCGTTTGTGCTAGGTACTCAGTGGATTCTTTAAACTTGGAAACAGATTTCTTTTATTTCTGAGAAGGCCTCTAGAGTCATTTCGTTAATAACTTCATCCTTTAGTTTTTTCCTCTCCTTTCTTTCTAAGACTCCTATTTGGAAGTTTTGCCTCCTATTCTAGTCCTCTGTTTCTTATCTTTTTTTTCGTTTTTTATTTTTGACATTTTACTTTCTGGGAGATTTCATTTTACAACTCATATTATTTTCTTCTTTCATGTTAATTATTAAGAATTCTTTTTCTTTTTGCAGCGTCCTGTTCTTACTTAATAGATGGAGCATTTTTTTGTATCTGAGAATTTTAATGATAGATTTTTTAAAGTTTTCTCTGAATACTTCTTTATTATTGTTTTGATTTCTAACTTCTCTTTTAACACCTGAGGTTTTAAAACACCTCAGCTTTTCTTAGATGACTGTTCATTGTATACGTGCTTATAATGCAAAGTGGCAGACTAAAACATTGAAAGTTGAGCATGCAGATTAAAGATCTGGGCATATTATTTCATTGCAGGGTGATCTGCTTGAGCTCTTTTCTTGGGGTAACTTTTGTCAGTATCTTTTGTTAGTATCTTTAGAGAATTCCTCTTGGACTGATTAGATTCCCTAGAGAAGACTCCTTCAGTTTTCTGCTTGGCTATTAACTGTTTTTACTATTCTTTCCTATGTTTTCTCTAACTTGCTATTTCCAACTTGCTATGGGTTAGGGAATCAGGAAAAAGAAAAAAAAAAAAAACCTATCAGGACAATTTCAAAGTAGAACAGTTAGGTTCCAAGTGACAGCCTAAGGGATTGGCCTGTGCATAAAATGCTTTAATGTGTGGAATTTATGGCATTGATTTTGATGACCCAGGAGCATGTTTTTATTTCGTGCTCCTGATTGTATTGTGGAAAGGTGATTTAGTCATATGACAGAATTCTAAGTAGATGAAGTATTAATGCAAATTGTTATAGAGTATTTGTTTTTCCTAATCCATTTCAGTTGATCCACTGCATGTACTTTTCCAGTTAATTATAAATTGATTTGTTCATTAATTTGTTCTAGTTACTGGTCCATAATTATAATCTTTTTATTCTTTGTTGAAGTATGTGCAGTATTTTGAACTTTTTCCAGTTATGATGGACTATCAGTATATTCTCACAAGTAATGGGACACTGTATTTTACAAATATTTATTATTCTTGATGTTCTCTAAGATTCTGTATTATGAGCTCTTGTTGACTTACATTTGGAAATGTAGCTATTTGATTCTTATTCTTGGTTAATGTTTTGTCCTCCGAGACCAAAGGTGTTTATTCTTTAGAACTTTATATGTTTGTTTTAACAGCTGAATTTCTAGTGATAGGCAAACTTTTAACAAAAATTCCAATTACATATAAGCTTACTACCATTTGATTTCTATAATTAAAAATATTAATGTTATATGTGGGGTTTAGTCAGTCACTGTATTAGACAAACGTGTGAGTTAGAAATTCAGGTGTACACAAGGATTATTAATTGGGGCTTCAAAGAATTTTGACATTAGTACAATTTTTCTTTTTTCAAAATGTTTCAAAGATTTTTTTTAAATTAATTAATTATTTTTTTTTAGACAAAGTCTTGCTCTTGGCCCTCAGGCTGGAGTGCAATGGCACGATCTCAGCTCACTGCAACCTCCGCCTCCTGGGTTCAAGCAATTCTCTTGCCTCAGCCTCCCTAGTAGCCAGGATTACAGGTGCCTGCCACCACGCCTGGCTAATTTTTGTATTTTTAATAGAGACGGGGTTTCCCTAAGTTGACCAGGCTGGTGGTCTTGAACTCCTGACCTCAGGTGATCCACCCGCCTTGGCCTCCCAAAGTGCTGGGATTACAGGCGTGAGCCACTGTGCCCGGCCAGGATGATTTATTTTTAATAGCACCCTGAATGTATTTAAAGCATGATTGCATATACAAAATTTGGATTTACGTACATTTTCAGAACTACATATTTTGTGTAAGTATACACTTATATTTTTTAATTTTAAAAATATTAAAATTTTATTTTGACAATTTTATATGTTATTGGGGTACAGGGTGATATTTTGCTATGTGTTTACGATGTGGAATGATTATATCAGGCTAATTAACAACAGATTTCTTACATGTGAGCAGGCTGTTTTTTAGAAATCAGCTTCAGCTTTTGATTTTCTGAATGACCTTGAGCAAATTGTTTACTTGTTCTATAACGTACTTTTCTTGGCCATTAAATTGAGATGAAGATGTTAATGCTGATCTAACCAAATGATTTTGATATTATAGGGATTAATGAACTTGTTTGTAAAATATTTTGTTGTTCTTAGAGTTGGAATTACTTACACTGGTGATGTTATTAATATTATGTATTATGTTCACAGTGGACTAATGATGCCATTGTATTAGCTAATGTTTTAGATTACTTTTAATTAAAATTATATGGAGACATTGGTATGCTTGTTGCAATCTTGTCCTCCTCCGCAAATGGCAAGTGAGTATTATCACAGAATACTTAAATTATACGTAATTTTAAGGTTTTTAAGAATTTGTCAACTCCATGGAAGAAGAAGTAAGAAATTATTCATTATGACTCAGAAATCTCAGCATCCCTATTTGGAAGAATTGGATTATTTGGTTTATTTATAATATTTCAAAATGATTCATTTTCAGCTAATGATGATTGAATCTTGTCAGACACCTTACACAGCTGTGAACATTCTACAAGTTAAGAAAACAACTTCAGGTGGGGTGTGGTGGCTCATGCCCATAATCTCAACAAGTTGTGAGACCAAGGCAGGAGAATTGCTTCAGCCCAGGAGTTTGAGACCAGCTGGGCAACATAGTGAGAACCTTCCTCTATAAAAAAATTTAAAAATTAGCCAGTTGTGATGGTGCTACTTATAGTCCTAGCTACTTAGTAGGCTGAGGTGGGAGGAACACTAGAGACCAGGGGTTTGAGGCTGCAGTACGCTATGACCATGCCACTGCACTCCAGCCTGGGTGACAGAGCCAGACCTTCATATCTTAAAAAAACAAACAAAATGCATTTATAGTACCATTAATAAGAATGATATACTTAAGAATAAATTTTAAAAAGTTCAAGACTAGTACACTGAAAATTTTAAAATATTGTTAAAAGAAATAGAAGATCTAAGTAAATGGAAAGGCATGACATGTTTATGGATTCGAATACTTAATGTTAAAATATGTAGATAAAGGCCAGGCACGGTGGCTCATGCCCGTAATCCCAGCACTTTGGGAGGCCGAGGCGGGTGGATCACAAGGTCAAGAGTTCAAGACCAGCTTGACCATGTGGTGAAACCTGATCTCTACAAAAAATACAAAAATTAGCCAGGCATGGTGGCACGTGCCTGTAGTCTCAGCTACTCCGGAGGCTGAGGCAGGAGAATTGCTTGAACCTGGGAGATGGAGCGTGTAGTGAGCCAAGATCGCGCCATTGCATTCCAGCCTGGGCAACAGAGTAAGACTCCGTCTCAAAAAAAAAAAAAAAAAAAACAGAAAGAAAAATTGTCCTTAAAAATTATAGGTTGTACGTACTTTATCAGAATAAAGGGGGAATGTTACTTTTTTCATAATCTCTTTTAGGTCAGTTGAATATTTTAAAGTATAACCTATGATATCTGTTTTTGCTTTGCTAATTAAACCTATTTTTTTTTTTGGATCTAGGGTTTACAATACACATCTGTAATTTATTGTTCAACTGATTGAGACTGGGTTTCACTCTGTCACCCAGTTTAGAGTGCAGTTGCATCATCAGAGGTAACTGCAGCCTCAAACCCCTTGGCTCAAGCAATCCAATCCTCCTGCCTCTGCCTCCCAAGCAGCTAAGACCTCAGGTGCATGCCACATCTGGCCAGTTTTTGAAATCTTTTTGCAGGGATGGGGTCTCACTCTTGTTTCTGCTGGTCTCAAACTCCTAGACTCAAGCACTCAAGACCTCCCACCTAGGCCTCCCATAGTGCTGTGGTGATAGGCATAAGCCACTGCACTTGGCCTATTGTTTATCTTTAAATAAAATATCTCTTAACATAAAATATAGTATGCTTAAAATGGTATATAGTTGGCCCTTGAAAACAACGGTTTGAATTGCATGGGTTCACTTGTATGCTGATATTTTCAGTAAGTAAACTCAGCCCTCTATGTCTGTGGATTCTGCATCCACAACCAAAAGTAGCTCAAAAATACAGTATTCCTGGGATGCAAAACCTGTAGATGTACAGTACTGACCTTTTGAGTATGCACATTCTGCAGGGACAACTGCAGGACTTGAGTATGCTTGGATTTAGTAGTCATGGGAGGTCCTGGAACCAATCCCCTTTGGATACCAATGGAAGGCTGTTACTTTTATTTCTTCCTTCCTGCCCCTTGTACAATTACTGTTATGCATTTTATGTTTATTTTTATGTTTGTTATAAGCTCTACAGTACAGTTTTATTTTTGCTTTTAACTGTCAGTTTTCTCTTAAATTTAAAAATAAGAAAAAATTCATTTGTAGACACCCACATTTACCATTCATCGTATTCTTTCTTTGTTTTTGTAGATGCAAGTTTTCATCTGACAACACTTTCTCTTTGCCAAAAGAACTTCTTGTAGCTTTTCTTGCAGTTTAGATCTTCTGACAACTAGTTCTCTCAGCTTTTGTTTGCTTGAAAAAAATTTTGGTTCTGTTTTTTAATGACATTTTCGTTGCATGTAGGATTCCAGGGTGATAATTTTATTTATTTTTTCCTGAACTTTGAAGATGTTCTTCCATTGTCTTCTGGCTTATATTGTGTCTGATGAAAAGTCAGTAATAACTCTTACCTATTCCTCATGTAATTTGTATTTTTTACCTCTGGTTGCTTCCATTTATCACTAGTTATCCAGAATTTCATTATGTGAGTTGTTATATTTTATTTGTTATTATTCTCTTTTAGGTTTCGTCTTTTAAATATATGGTTTTATGCTTTCATGAAATATAATTTGCCAAATTTTTAACATTATATTTTCAAATGCTTTACTCTCTTGACTCTGATGACTCTGATGTACTTTGATGACATGCATATTATATTATCATATTATATTGTTTGCTGTTTTCCATTTTTACTGAGAGTGTTTATTTCTTACAGTCTTCCTCCCCCTGCTCCCCATGCTTCAGTTTGTGTAGTTGCTCTTGCGTTGTCTTCAGATTCACTGATCTTTTCTTCTCCTATGTTTATATGCATTTAAGTATATCCAGGGAATATTCCAGTTCAGGTGTTGTATTTTTCAACTCCAGATGTTTGATTTTTTCCTGTACTTTATTTAAATACCTTACATGTCTTGTTGTTTTTTAAATAAACACACACATTTATTCATTCGAATTCCTTATTAATTCCATCATCTCTATCGTTACTATATCTGTTTATATAGTCTGATTTTTCTCTCGGTTAAGGGCTGCATTTTCCTTTAGAAGGTATTCATTTTTATTTTTGTGGGAAGCTACCTTACAAGTATATCAACTTAGTCTCTTCAAGCCTGGGTTTTGAGTTTTGTTTGGTGGGTGAACTGTGTATTATCATAGGATTTGTTTAGCCCTATCCTGACACCTGGTCTTCTAGGGTTTCTGCTGAATGCCCTAGGCGTTTACTGAAGTTCCAGTGGGACTCTAATGTCTTCAACACTGTGTGTACTTCAACAGTTATCCAGCGTAGTTATCTCCAGTAGTTGTTGTTTTTTGTGTTGTCTTTTGAAATCTCACTCTATACATGTGCAGCATAGTATTGAGACAAAAATCAAGGGGACCTGTATGCGGATTTCTGGACCTCTTTCTCCATAGAACTCCTTTGGTTTTTGTATTCTCCCTTCAAATTGCTCTGATCTCTGTGTTCTCATCTAACAAGACCATTGTGCTTTTTTAGGGTACCCAATCCCTACAGCGTGGTGTAGTGAATGCTCAGACATAATAGTCTAGTGTCAGGAAACAATGGTTTCCCATATTCTGCTTTCTGGTTGTTGACTGCAGGAAGGCTGATCTAGTGCTAGTTACTCCACAATGGCTGACATTCCCCTCTATATTATTATTTAACCTGTTATTTTTTAATCCATTAATGCAGAAACATTTCCATCTTTGCTGTACTCTCATGTCCAGAACAAAGCCTGACACATTGTAAGTGCTTAGTAGCCATTTACTGAGTGCTGTATGCGGTACATTGTCTCTCCCTTTCTCCTGCATGGTCAGTTTCTCCTTCAGTGCGGACTCCCTCCAATTAGCATTGGAATATGTGTTAGTCTCCCTTTGTCTTAAACAGCCATATCAGGACCTGCCTTTAGCTAATTCCCAACCTGCTTCAGTCTTGCTTTCATCCAGCAGTTCCATTGCAGTAGCATTCACCAGTGTTATTCATGACTCCCCTATGGCTTAGACCTATCTCGCTCTTCATCTCCCTTGATTCCTGGTGGTATTTGACACGGCTGACTGTTCTGGAATTCTCTTTTCCCTGAGTTTCCTGACCCCACATTTTCTACTTATTTTCCTTCTGGCTGTCCCTTTGTCTGGCTTCTGTTTCTCTGACCAGGTATTAATTGCTGGTGATAGTTGGGGTGTTGTCCATTGTCCTTGTTGTTCTACATACTGTTTCCTTGTAATATAGTACACTTCCAGCCTTAAATTACCATCCAGAAGCTGGTGTTTTCCAAATGTATGTATTTTTTTCTGGTTTGAGATTCATGTGGACCATTGGCCGTTGACTTTTCTGTCCCTGAAGCTCTCAGAAGTATGCCCCAAATTAAGTTAATCATTACTCTTGCCTCTCTGACATCATCATTCTTCTTCTTCTTCTTCTTTTTTTTTTTTTTTTTTGAGAGAGACTCTTGCCCTGTTGCCCAGGCTGGAGTGTAATGGTGTGATCTCAGCTCACTGTAACCTCCGCCTCCTGGGTTCAAATGATTCTCCTGCCTCAGCCTCCCGAGTAGCTGGGATTACAGGCATGCACCACCATGCCCGACTAATTTTTGTATGTTTAGTAGAGATGGGGTTTTACCATGTTGGCCAGGCTGGTCTCAAACTCCTGACCTCAAATGATATACCTGCCTGGGCCTCCCAAAGTGTTGGGATTACAGGTGGGAGCCACCCTGCCCAGCCTTACATCATCATTCTTGAGATAGCAGTTTAGATCGCTCTAATTTCAAGAGACCTTTCCTAATTCTCCAAACTGTTCTGTACTTTTTCCATCTCAACACGTCCAGCCCTAGTATTGAAATTGCCTTGTAGTGTGCATTGCCCCAAACCTGTTTATTTCCCTCACTAGGCTTGAAATTCTTTGAAGGCAGGAATGGCTGCTATCAGTAGGTGCTCAGTAAATATTTGTGGATGGATAAATGAAGGAATGAATGATATTATAGGAAGTGACTATTTTATTCAATGCAGGATTTAGTTCTTCTCTTAAAGGATAAACACATCTGCACTGTTTTAGTAGAATGTTCTAGTAATATCCGTGGCAGTGATGGTGGGTCATAGCAAGCAGGCAGCAGTTGTGAACTCAGCATATCAGGGCAGCCTCGGGAAGGGGGTGTGTGTGTGTGTGTGTGTGTATATGTACATACATGTGTGTGATACTCAGAAACATAGACATCCACCCATCTTAGGTGTCAGAATATTAAGTAAGATTAAGTTGTGTTAGACAATGGAATCTTGCACCGTGACTTGACCCCCAGGATACCACTTCTGTTACAGATGCTTGGGAAGGGGCCCTCCTGTTTTCCTGTTTGCGTTGGATTTCAAATATTCATGATATGAACTTCTCAACCTAATCCTGGAGCCAGAGCCGCTTGGGTTTGAATCCCAGCTCTGGCAACATCTGACCTCAGGCAAATACCATTACTTTTCTGTGTGTGTTTCCTCAGTTGTAAGACAGGGTAATGATAATACACACCTTCTTAGAGGTAATGTCTGTAAAGCAATTAAAGGGTGCCTGGCACATGATAATAATAGATAAATAGCAATTAGCTATTTAGCTATTTAGCTAAATTTAATAATTTAACATTATTAAATAAATGGGGTTTATTAAATACAACCACAATGTTTGGGGCCGTTCTGTTACCTCCATTTTACAGATCCCAGAGTGAGACCCAAACAGCTGAGTGTTACGAAGAGTCCCTCCAGTGGCAGAGCTGGTCTGTCTGTCTGTAGGCGCCTCTTCCTCAGCTGTGCTTACCTGCATCTTCACTTCAAACACTTAACCTCTGTTTAATGTCACTGGGCAGAGAGCAGCAGCCAGACATGGGTGTTTTCTACCTTCGGCCCTGCAGAGGATTTCTGTAAGAAAAGCAACACGAGAGAGAGAGCCCCCCCCGCCCCAGGACACATAGAAAATGAGTACTTGGAGTCTAAATTATAGAGAATAGAATGATTAAATCAGTAGTTCTCAGTTCAGACTGCACATTAGAATCACCTAGTGGGCTTTTAAAATATACGGATGCCAGGGCTTCACCCCAGACTAATTAAATCAAGGTCTCTGAGTCATGAATAACATTGGTGGGTGGGGGCCAAGGACTTTTCAGAGCTCCCCAGGTAGTTCAGATATGCACCATGGTTGACAACCATTGACTTAGAGCTGGGAGGGGGCTCACTTATTATCTTGTTCCTCCAGGGTTTCCTGAGTGTCGACCTTATCAAAAGTAGATCTGACAGTGTGTTCCCAGTGCCTGGACCTGGATATTTTTTACTTCAGCTTTAATTCAAACCATTATGTGCTGCTGGTCATCGTGGTGAGGGAGGAGCAGTGCACAAGGTGATAAGGAAGCCAGCCTGCCTCAAAGGGTTTAACATTTCTTAGGAAAGCGGTATCTGAATACTAGGATTATTCTGTAAGCGACTTGCACAGACGTTCTACTGCCACAGTAGGTATTACTGAATAATGTGGCTGCTCCAGGTTTCTTAGTTACGTTCCATGTAGTTGTGGGTCAGTGTCAAGGCACTCGGTCTCCTAAAGGTTCTCAGAAAAATCACTGATGTGAGGCAGATTAATAGGCAAAAAGGCATGGGATTTATTTAATGTGTGTCCATGGGAGCCCTCAGAATGAAGACCCAAACCCCAAATGAGGAACCAACTTTTATGCCCTTTTGTGGTTACAGAAAGAATACAGGCTCAGAAAATGGCCCAAGGCAGGTTTTAGTGGCAAGACAAGTAATGTGAGGGAAGAAGTGGGAGGCTTGGCTAGCAAAGGTGGTCTTGTTATACAGATGAAGCCTCAGAGATAGCAGCCCTCAGAGAGAATAGATGATAGATGTTTCTTTTCAGACCTTTAAAGGCTGCAGACTCTCAGGCTGTCCTGGATCCAAGAAAGGCCTGGATACGTTCATGGAGATTCTCTGTAGATGTAAATTACCCTGACAAAAGATGGTATTCCGGAGGTACTTCTGTCTGCTGGCCCTGCAGCAGCCATTTCAAAAGATGTCAAGTTAAAATATTTTGATTTCGTTCCGTGGGAAGCCGTCAGAATGAGAAGAGACGAGATCAAACAGCAAAGAATTGCCCTGGCTGCTGTCTTGAAGAGTGTAGGGGGACGAGGGTGAAAATGGAGGCTGTCGCAGCAATCTAGACAAAAGGTGACCGTGGCTTGGGCCAGGGTGGCAGGGGCATCTTTGAGAGTAGAGCCAGCAGGATTAGGATTCCACAGTCTGAGAAGGGAATCCAGGATGGCTCCATGTTACACTTGTTTCTGCTAATGTTCACCATAGTCTGTGTCTGTTAATAGGTGATTTAGAATTTTATATTTTCCTTCTTGGTTACTTACAAGATAATTTAGTAGTGCTGAAAACTTTTCTCTAGTTAGATTATTTTTGGTTTCTTTTTAGATGCAGAATAATATCTTTACCTATTTACATGTTTTGAGATTTTGCATTTGATTTCGGTGCTAAAGATTTTAGATAAAGCTCTGATTCAAAAATAACCTGAATTCTTGGAAGCTTAAATTATTTAAAGTTCAATAAGTAGATTGTTTAGGTCATTTTACTTACTTTAGTGCTTTACATTAAAATTTTCCTGTTTAATGAACATTTAACTAATTAGGAAAATTTACTAATCAAATTGTCAGACTCTGTTAAATGGCTTGTCAAAACGTTTGTTTACCAATTATTCCTGTCTTAACATTGTGGATCTTTCTAACCCTCTAGTTCAGTTTTTTCTGGGTAATTGTGTTAAGTGGTACTATTTAGCAATTATTTTAAAAATCCTTTATTATGAAAAGAAGTCAGTGTGGACAATTAATAAAGCATAAAAAGTTTAAAGAAGCAAAAAAATAAGTATACAAAATCAACCATAATTTTACCATTCTTAGGCAGCCACTCTTTTTTTTTTTTTTTTTTTTTTTTTTTTTAACTTTTTAGAGCAATTTTAGGTTCATGGCAAAATTGAATAGCAGGTACACTGATTTCTCGTACGCCTCCTGCCCCTGCACATGCACAGCCTCCTCCATGATCACCGACCCCACCAAAGTGGTACGTTGCAACCACTGATGAGCCTATATTGACACACCAGTATCACCTGAAGTCCATACTTTACGTTAGAATTCACTCTTGGTATTGTACATTCTCTGGGTGTGGGTGAATTTATGAGGTGTGTATTCATCATCACAGTATCCTACAGAGTCATTTCACTGCCCTTAAAATCCTCTGTCCTCTGCCTAGCTATCTCTTCCCTCTAACCCCTGGCAAACACACATCTTTTAACTGCCTCTGTAGTTTTGCCTTTTGCAGAATGTCATGTCATTGGGATCATACAGAATATAGACTTTTCAGACTACTCTCTTTCACATAGTAATATTTATTTTTCCTCCCTGTGTTTTCATAGCTCATTTGTTGGATAACTCATTTGTTTTCAGTGCTGAGTAATATTCCATTGTGTGACTGTACCAAAGTTTATGTATTCCCTTAATGAAGAAGATCTTGGTTGCTTCCAGGTTTTGGCAATTATGAATAAAACTGGCAGAAACATCTGTGTGCAGACTTTTGTATGTGGAAATAAGTTTGCCGTTTCTTTGGGTGAATACCAGGGAGTGTGGATCATGTGGTACGGGTATGTTTTGTTTTGTAAGAAACCGCCAGGCTGTCCTCAGAAGTGACTGTAACATTTTACATCCCCAGCAGCAATGAGTGAGAGTTCCCATCGCTCCACATCCTCCTTAGCTTTTGGTGTTGTCTGGATTTTGGCCATTCTAGTGGTCTGTAGTGGTATGTTGTTGTTGATGAAGTGGCTATTAAGTTATTTGGCTAATTTTTTAATTTGGTTGTTTGAAGCGACTACCTTTGATGGCATTATTTCCTATCTTTTTATTTTTATGCTTTTTTATGTGAGTGGTTGAGATTTGGGGTAAATATTCCATCTTTTTTTTTTTTTTTTTTTTCCATTTAACATCAAGGTGAAATCTTTTTCTGTTTTGTTAAAGTGCGTTATGTCATTGGAACAGGTATGTGATTATAATGAAATTTGACAGTCACCTGTTCTTAGAAATTTTTGTTCTTTCTACCTTTTCAAAATTATAAATAATATTGCCATTAAGATGATTGTGCCTGTAAACCTCCCCTGTGTTTTGTGTTATTTTCTTAGAGCATATCCTAGAAGCTAAGTGACTGGTTTGGAGAACAGAGACATTCTCGAGGGTCTTTAAACGTATTGTGAGATTACTTTCCAATGGTTATATTAATGAAAATACTAGCAGCTCACAGTTATCGAGCTCTTTGTCTGTTCTAGGCACTAGACTTAGTCTTTCAGATGTTTTACAGTTTTCCCAGCACCACTGTGTGTGGACTTAGGACAATTCTTGTTTTATGGGTGGAGAAACTGAAGCCCAGAAAGATGGTAAAAGTGGTCATTAAGAGACACTAATAATGACAAAGATTTGAATAAAGAGATCTGCTATATAGAGGAAGACTATTTTTTAAATTTCAGTTATTGCCAAATTGATTTACAGTGTTAACACAGTTACAAACAAAATCCCTTAATTAAGGTAAAATATAGATGCTAATGTTTATCAACTTTTTGGATAATGTTTCTAAATTTCAGTGCAATAGAAGAAATAATATAAGACACAAAGAAGAATTAAGACTGATGTGGCCAACAGATGAAGGAATGGCAAACAATATAAAGAAAATATTCATATTGAAATTGTTTTAAATTAATAGTGGGCATTTTTATTCTGTACAGTTCATAATTTTAAAATAATTTCAAATTTTATTTTAAAGGTATACAGGTGCACAGTTGTTATGTGGATCTATTACATGATCTTGAGGTTTGGGGTATGGATGATGCCATCACCCAGGTTGTGAGCGTGGTGCCCAGCAGGTTTTATAATTTTTCAGCCTACTCCCACCCACTCTTAGTAGTCCCCAGTGTCTGTTGTTCACATCTTTATATCCATGTGTACTCAGTATCTAGCTCTCATTTATAAGTACGGATATGCAGTATTTGTTTTTCTGTTCCTGTGTTAATTTGCCTAAGATAATGGCCTCTAGCTGCAACCATCTTGCTGCAAAAGACAAGATTTCATTCTCTTCTATGGCTGTGTAATATACCATGGTGTGTTCCTACCATGTTCTCTTTATTCAGTCCACCACTGATAGGCACCTAGGTTGATTCCATGTCTTTACTGTTGTGATGGAAAATATTCATGTTTCAGAAGTAAGGAAAGAAGAGAGGGACGACAAGACAGGTTATCAGTGTTTCAGAGCAATTGTCTTTAGACTGACTGTCTCATGGAGTTTGTATGTTTTTAGTCTAAATCTCCAATCTGATTTTTGTTTATAGGAGATTTACAATGGACATTTCTGCATTTTAGAAGTAGACTATGTTGTACAATCTCCTGTTATTTCTTGGGTGTGTCTTTATGTGTGAATGTGTTTTCTGTTGATGAAACAAGGAAAAATATATACTTAAAACACCCAAATATATCTGTAGATAATTTACATGTCAGTTAGATGAACTATTACTGTTTTTGATAGAAAATTCATGTGGCTTAGTTAAGCAAGGGAAAGGTTTGTTTCTCTCTTAAATGTAGAGAGGTAGATGGTCCAGGGTTGGTGTGTCGGTCCCACAGCCATTAGGACTTAGGCATCTTTGTTAGTCACTCCTTGTCATTCATGTCATATGTCTCCTCATGGTCCTAGGTGGATGCTGTAGTCTGACCATGATGCATTTCAGCATGCACGAAGGAGGAGAGTAGTAGATGAAAATGGGCAGGGGTGGGAGGGAGCATATGCTTAGCTGTCTTTTAAGGAGGTTTCTGAATGTTGCCAAGTAGTACTTACACCCGTCTCCTTGGCCAGAACTGTAGGTACATGGAACAAGGTACATTGTTTTATGCCCAACTAAAAATCAGGATTTGTATTACTGAGAAATGAGAGAATGGATATTGGGCTAGTAGAGTAACAATCTTGGCCCCATCATATGCATGTGCTCGCTCTCTCACTCTTGCTCGCTCGCGCTCTCTCTCATTTAAGTGTGATAAGAGCAAAAGAAACATTTCTAATACAAATCAGAACAATAATCCCTTGGGCCCTTTTCTCTGCTGAATGTAAAGTTTTCATAATGAGGCCTTATCCGGCTCGGAAGGTGCCTTTGACACTAGAGTTCCCTTGACATCATCCAGGATATTCTGCCGGTGAAAGGAACAGGTGAGAGAAGCAGGGAGGCTGGTCTTCCTTGGGAGGAGACCAGACCTGGAGGTGCAGTCAATTCTCATTCTGTTGTTTTGGGCAACCTTCTGTAGAAGAGCAGGGTTGTGCAACTGAGTACTGAGTCTGAGCCCTTTGTGACCATCCTGAGAGAACACATCCGGGAGGAAAGAGTCCTGTATTTTAGGAAAAGAAGAAAATTCATTCTTCTTTTGTTGTGTCTGTATTAAATTCAGAAAGAAGTAAGGCTGGCCAGAGAGACTTGGGAGGGCGCAAATTACATCCTTCTGAATTGCTGAGCACAGGTCCATGTGATAGGCACTCAGTAATTACTTTAATGACAGTGATCCGATGGTGTTAAAACTATCATAATTTCAAACTCTGTAACTTCATGAATGATTTTATTTTAAAAACACATACTGTCCTCTTTAATTTATGCTTACAGTTGTATTTGTGATCAAATCAAGTGTCCTCTATAATCTAGAACGTACTCTTAAAATAGTAGACTGCTCTTATGCTCCAAAATTTAAAACTGAAAGAACAAGTAACTTTCTTGTTTTAGTATTTGGAAGTCATTTCAGAATCATATAAGGAGGTTAGCCAAAGAGAAATGTTGATGTAAATTTTGCTTTGTGCATTTTGTGCCATTTTTCAACTCACTTGATTTTACTGCTGAAATTACACATGCATTATTTAAAAATCCCAGTGGTATAGTCTGAAAGACATAAATCACCTTATTTTGATCAGTTTTTGAAGATTGAAACAAAACTAATGAAAAATGTTCTTCATTATGCGGAAGAGACTTAGCTGAAATTTTTCTTTTTTGACCTTGGAAAATGTTCATGTAATATAATTAGGGCTTTTTGCACTTGTTGTTTCATTGCTAATTGTTGTTTTATACTTATAATTCATCAAATAAGAGCTAATGTGTTAAATCTTCAATGCATCAAGTTGAAAATGTAAGAAAATTGTAAAACTCACCTTTGTTCCTATTCTTTAATTCAGAAGATATTTTCTTATTTTTTTGGTATACTCAAAAATATACTTTTGCATGTATGTATATAAATATATACATGCACATATATTTACACACCTATATAATGTATAACATGTATAGGTTATATGTTATGTAATATACACATAGTATGTATACCATCAATTTATAATATGCATATATACTATGTTATACATACACCTGTAAATCATAGGATACACAGACAAGCCCCAGGAATGGCAGCTACCTATGTTATACCATCCTGCTGGGTGATGCTTTTCATATTCTTTTAATCAACAACTAACTTTCATAATTTGAATTAATTTGTCACAGACTAATTATTGAAAATATAGGTAATTTTTAGGTTTTTTTACTTAAAGAGCTATTTTTTACTGGTATATTTTTAAAAAATTGTCAAATCTTTTATGAAACTATTCTCCTGATTACTCAATGAAATATTTTTAGCGCTTCCATGACCTCTTAAGGAATTCATTTTCTGGTGTGCTACTAACAATATTTTCACAAAATGCTTTAAGCATACATTCATTAGGTTGTAATAGTCTTTTGGATGAATTATGTGTTTGTATAAATGATAATTTGGAAAAGTTCATGGAAGTCTGGTGTGAAGAACTCTATTGTTTGACAATAGTTTGAAAGATACTGAGTATTAGACATTTTTACTTCAAAAGAAATGGAGACAAAATCATTCAAAGGAAAGCACTCACTTAAGAATTCATTAACTATAATAGACTTTATCACCCATTATTTGGGGAGATGAAAAAGCACTCATTTCAAGGTATCAAGTGCCATGTTGGGTCAGATCTGCCTGCCGTTCTCAGATGTTGACAACCAGAAACTTTTTTTTTTTGATGAGGTGATGAGTGTGTGTGCCTTTTGTTGTGTTATCTTAGAAGATGAGGGTTATAAGCAAACATTCCTAATGTTTCTCTATAGCCTGTGTTTTATATATTATTCATAAATGTATGAAAATCATTACTGAACCTAGTTACATTTTTAGTCTGAGCCATTTCTAGAAGGGATTTCTTAAGCTTTCCGAAAAAAGTAGCAGCATGTGGTGTGATAGGAAACTGTATTATTAGGCTTATAGGAGTGCCCAGTAATTCACACATGTTCATCATTATGTAAAAATTTCAGTTATTCCTTATTTATTCTTCCATTTTGTAGAGCACTAATGTTTAATCTGTCTTCATGTTGAATGCATATTCTCTTAATTATTTTAGCTGATTTTTGTCTAGTGTACTTCATTTCCTCTTGAGTTGTACCTTTGTAAATTCTGTAGAGTATTAGAGAGAGAGATGCATCATGGTTCTACAGAACAGGAACTCAAGTAGTGTTTTGTGTTTTTACTCCTCTTCCTGGCAATACTCAACACTTTTGCTTGTTCCTGCAGGAATGTACTGGCCTGTTTCATTAGGAAATAGCCCACGACAACTTAGGGAGCCAGGCACGTGTTACTTTTCATGACTCACAGCTCAGAGCCTGTCCCCTCTAGAGTAAGGTGGAGGTATTATTTTGGATGGGTTACTGCGGGTTGTCCATGTTGGTTCCCACCATTGTTCTGCTAAGACTTTCAGCTGTTCTGTATTGTATAATCTATTTGCCTTGAATTGTATTGCCCCTAGTGCTTCCTTTTCCCAGCACATATAAAGAATTTCCTGTGCATTTCCTCTCCTAGGTCATCATTACATAAGACCGTTTTGATACCTCACACTACAGTTAAAATTGCTCTTTCTGGAAAACGCATTCCTTTTTATTATGGTATCTTTAGCCCATTCTCAATGAGTAAGTATTTTTTCTCAGTCTAATGGTAATTCATTTGGTATTTTTTGTATTTGTTTTTGTGACTTCTCTCTCTTTGGTGGAAAAGCTTACCAGAAGTACATAAAGAGCCAATTAAGTTACAGTTTTAGGCCCTTATTTTGTCAAAGCATTTATTTTTCAAAGTGTTTTGGTAAGATATTTATATTTACAGTTTTTTTGTTTGTTTTGCCTAGAAGATAGGATGAGCTTATATAGCATACCCAGTTTGAGTATAAGGCAGGAAAATACATTCTTTAGGGGCGAATAATTTATTTTGTACTATTCTTTCTGGAGATAAAATTAGTAATACATATTAAAAATTTTAAAGCTTGAGCCTTTTCGCTTCAGGACATTGATCTGGGAAATAATTTTATGAATAAGATCTCAAAAACACAGGCAACAAAAGTAAAACTAAATGGGATTATTTCGAAGTTAAAATCTGTGCAACAAAGGAAGTAACAGAATGAAAAGACAGCCTACAGAATGGGAGAAAATATTTGCACACTCTTCATCTCAAAGGGGACTAATATCCGGAATATATTAGGAATGTAAACATCTCAACAGCCAAAAAAAAAAAAAAAAATCAGATGAAAAAATGAGCAAATGAACACACATTTCTCAAAATAATACGTATACATGACCAACAAATATATGAAAAATATGCTAAACATCACTAATCAGGGAAATGCAAATAAAAAACCACAGTAAGATATCATCTCATCCCAGATAGGGTGGCTATTACTAAAAATACAAAAAAAACAAAAAAATGCTGGCAATGATACGGAGAAAAGCGAACTCTTACACACTATGCAGGACTGTAAACTAGTATGGTCACTATGGAGGGCAGAGTGGAAGCCCCTCCAGCAATCCTGCTACTGGGCATTTATCCAGAGGAAAGGAAATCAGTTTATCAAAGAGATACCTGCATTCCTGTGTTTATTGTAGCACTATTCACAATGTACAAGATATGGAATTAACCCATGTCCAACAACAGATGAATGGATTAAAAAATGTGCTGTGTATACACAATGGAATACACTATTCAGTTCTTAAAAAAAAAAAAAGTCCTGTCATTTGAGACAACAAGGATGGAACTGGAGGACATTATGTTTCTTGAAATAAGCCAGGAACAGAAAGTTAAACACCACATATGTTCTCATATGCAGAAGCTAAAAAAAAGTTGATTTCATAGAAGTCAAAAGTAGAACAGAGAATAGGAGGGTTGAAGGAAGAGCGGGGGATAGAGAGAGATTTGTTAAAGGATACGAAACTCCAGCTAGATAGGAAGAATCCATTCAAATCTTCCATAGCACTGTAGGATGGCTATCATTAACCATGATTATAGTTTAAATATCTAGGAGGATATTGACTGTTCCCAACACAAAGAAGTGATAAATGTTTGAGATGATGAATTATGCTAATTACCCATTACTATACGTTGTAATGTATCCAAACATTACTATATACCCCATACATATGTATGATTATTATGTGTCAAAAATAAAAGCATGAGTATGAGCCTTGCTATCCGATAATTACACTTTTGGGGATTTGTTGTATGAAGTAAGAGTAACAACAATAATAGTTAACATTTCTATATTGCTTGCTATGTTTTGGGCACAATTAAAAGCATTTGACATACATTAACTTACCTAACTCATTGAAATCCTGTGAAGTAGGTACTGTTATCAATTTTATAGATAAACTGAGGCACAGAAGATTAAGTAATTTTTCCAGTTTTAGTCTGTCTCTGTTACATCCAGGGATATGCATAAAAATATATGTAGAGGATTAGTAATTTTAAATCCATTTATATTCCCACAATAGAGGTTATTAAATAAGAGGAGACTCATATAATAGAATTCTATGAGGAGATAAAAAACGCAAGTCTAGCCTTCTGTGATGCTAAACTCATAAAAAGTATGATTCTATTTTAGTAAAAAGGATGTTAAGTATACATATATTGAATGTAAATATTGCATATCTAAACTAGAAAGCCATGCAATAGAATATTAATAGTAGTGATGAATTCTGGATATTGGGATTAAGGGTGATTTTATCTGTGCATATGTTTTTCTATTTTCCAGTGCTTTTTCATTGAGCACATCCTGCATTTGGGAAAGAAAGGTTATTTAAAATTGTTCTAATTAAAGTTATTGCATTTAATTCTGTTTTTGCCATTGTGTCAGTTAGGCAAGTGAAAATGCTAGATGTTAAGTTATCAGAATCTTCTCTGTAGCCCTTCCTCTGGGGGTTACACATATATATCCTGCCTGTCATTTGGCACAGTGATTTGTAAGTGACATGATTTAAGGATTTGGACCAATAAGTTCATAGTTTCACCCTGCTTTCTTCTAGAGCTCCTGGATAAATTCCGTCCAGTTTCAATGCTTTATCTATATTCAGTTTGTCAACTTAGGTAAGAACATCCTGTTCAGTTCTCTGTTTGCTCTATTGAGTCCTTGTATGGTTATCTTGTTAGTATAGTGCTAATGATAACAGGCTGTGTGTAAAATCTCTCTGTACACAGCTGTTGAACTCTGCTGTGTTTGGTGGTGCAGACTATACCCTGAATCCTGTTAAAGAAAACCTCTGAGATCATAAAAGGATGTTTGGAAGTTTTAATATAAATCTCTTATTTCTATCGAAAGCAGTTGAAGCAAACAGTCTTAAAATATACTAGAGTTCTAATATATCCGACCTGCTTCCTTTACAACTCAGTTTGGCTATGGCAATCTCTCCAATCTTCTCCTTAATAAAAACTGAAACATGAAGTCTGCCCCTTTTCTTTAATCCCTGTTCAAGAGGGTATGTCAATACTTGAACCCATTTACCAGCATTTAAAGAACCAGCTGCTGTGTGCATAGCACGTCTGAGATTGCATTTTGTCCTGTCAACCTTTTTGTTAGACCTTGCATAGCCATATTTGTGAGTGGATTAGTTTCCTGTTGTTGCCATAATAAATTACCACAAATTGACCTGTTTAAAGCAACACTCATTTATCATTTCCCGGTTTTGTAGGTCAGAAGTCTAAGTAGGGTATGGCTGCACTAAGCCTTAGCAGAGGCCAAAATCAAGGTCCTGGTAGGGCTGTCTTAGTCTCACAAGGCCAAAATCAAGGTCCTGGTAGGGCTGTCTGTGTTCCTTTCTGGAATCTCTGAGGATGAATCTCCTTTCAAACTTATTCGAATTGCATGAGTTCAGTTTCTTTGATTGTTGGGTGGAAGCCTCCATTTTCTGCCGGCTCTTGGCCAGGGGCTGGTCTTTGCCCCTGGAGGCTGCTCACATCCCTTTGCATTTTCCATGTGACCCTGTCCAGCCACGGCAGCTTGAGTGCCATTCAAGGGAATCTTTTACTTCCCTTCTGCTATGTCTTTCTGCTTTAAGAGATCATGTGATTAGATTGGGGCCAGCCAGGCAATCCAGAGTAAGCTCCCTACTACATTTGCAAAGTCCCTTTTACTTTGTAAAGTAACAGATTAATGGGTTCCAGGGACCTGGAACAATGGACATCTTTTGGGGGCCACTCTGCCTACCACAGTGAGCCTGTTTGTTCTCATGTATACAAACATACTCTTTCTATGTGTTTAGCACCACAGTGGATACCCAGACCGTAAGCATCATAGTCCTGACACATGAGTTGGTGAAAAACTAACTGGGAACTCGTGATAAGCACTTAAGTTAGTGTTTTAGGAGTTTAAAAGAAAGCAAAATTAGTGAAGATGGAAAATAGCGAAGGCCTTATAGAGGAGGAAGCACATGAATTTTGCCCTTGAAGACTACTGTGGATTCGATAGTCTAAGGATTGAGGAGTTACAGAAGTGGGGGAAGAACTTCACTGACTTGAACAAACATGATGTAGGATTGGGCCTGATGTGTTTAATGTGACAGCAGAGAGACGATATTGATTAGAAGGAAGTAAGAAATAATATATACAGTTGTCCAAGGTTTGGAGAGGCATGCAGTAGAATTTCAATTTGATTTCCTAAAAAGGGATTTTATTTCACTAAGATTTGAGTGAAATAGTAATATCGGAAACAAGTGTTTCGTAAAGATGAGTCTGGGAGTGATCTACAGGACGGAGAGAAGGTGGAGTTAGCCAGGTGAGCATGGGATACGGGGTTTGGGCCACCACCATCAGGTACTTTTTTTTTTTTTTTTTTTTTTTTTTTTTTTTTTTTTTTGAGACGGAGTCTTGCTCTGTCGCCCAGGCTGGAGTGCAGTGGCGCGATCTCAGCTCACTACAAGCTCCGCCTCCTGGGTTCACGCCATTCTCCCACCTCAGCCTCCCGAGCAGCTGGGATTACAGGCGCCCACCACACGCCCGGCTAATTTTTTGTATTTTTAGTAGAGATGGGGTTTCACCATGTTAGCCAGGATGGTCTCGATCTCCTGACCTCATGATCCGCCCGCCTCGGCCTCCCAAACTGCTGGGATTACAAGCGTGAGCCACCGCGCCCGGCCTAGATCATCTTAAATCTTGACTTCATAGGCTTGTTACCATTTCAAAGCATAGGCTTTAAGTGGCTACTTCATTAACTCCTTCACTAAACCGTACTATCTTTTGGTTTTATTGGATACAATAACTTTTTTTTGAGGCCCTGATGTTAATCAGAACGATGCCTCTTTCTCCTCTGTCAGGCTTTCAGTGCTTCACGTACTTTTCTGAGCTCCTTCAGGACAGAGAGAACTGCTTTTTGTGTATGAATACGGAGAGCTAAAAATTCAGAAATCTAAACTGATTGTATGAGGATCACCCAGCATGTCAGTGTCTCTAGTAGAAGCAAAATTCCAGTCTTTAATTTGGAGCCAATGCCCAATCACTGTGGCTACTCTTAGAGACAATTTAAGAGACTCTTTAGACCCACAGCTTAAAATAACTTACGTACGTGGCATAAATAAATATTTGGGAGCTCCTTGCGTGCGGGGTGTTTGTCTTGATTATCTTGGGTGCCCCTTCAGCTTATTATGGGTCCTGACTCATAGAAGGAACCCTGAGATGTTTCTTAAATCAGTGATTGATGATTGGGATCGTCTGGGCTGACCTTTGGAAGACTTCTTACTTCCTATACTCTTCAAAACTGCCAGAGGCTGGGGCGGACAGTTGACCAGCCTGGGGAGGTGCCATCCTAATCTACAGAGATGCTATCCTAAATCACTGACCTATTCCAGCTTTCAGGTTCACAGAACGTTTTGAAAAACATGATCTTGTTTTAAAATTGTTTCCCTGTTGATCCATTTTGATGGTGGCGGAGGGAGGGGGGTGAGGTTTGCTATTCACATCGGTGAGTATGGCCAGCCTTTGTCTGCGGAGATCTGATTAGTTTGTTACATTCAAAGTAGCATTTTAGACATGATTTCAGTAAAGGTTAGGGGCACTCTTTGGCTTTTAAATTTTATTTCAAAGTAAGAGTTCCCTAAGGGCTAGTTTGACTTATTTAATTAAACTGTACAGGACTTGGCTAATAGTTTTATAAAAACCCTCTTCAAGGCAAAGTTATAATTTAATACAAAATGGTAAATTGGTAAACCTTTAACATTTGTATCATGAAACAGGTGATGTAACTAACTCAAGATTAAATAAATGGAAAAAATTTAGGTATCACCTTTGAATTGGAAATGGCAGTATTTGTATATTTTTGACAAAGCTTGAAGGAGCAAAATCTCATGAAAAGCATTATATGCAATTGACCTGAATGATGTAATGTTAAAGAGCCACTGCAGAAGCATTTGCAAATCATAAATAAAAGAGCTCATTCTCAATTAACAGTTACAGATGTCTTCTCTGTGCAGGGAAGTGTGCTAGGGACTGCATCCTACAGATACAGTCTGTGCTGGCATAGGGCTTCTAACCTAGTGGAGGTGACACGCATAGACACAGGATGTAGTTTCCAAAGCAGTCTACCACGGGTCCAGCGAGAGCACGCAAACATTCTTAACACAGGGCAGGTTACCACTGAGTGCTAGATTTGTGGATGAAAGTGACCTTTTACCCCTCTCTGCCTGGTGAACGGCTACTAATCTTGCAATGTTAGCTAAAGTGCCTAAGACTCCTGTGGAAGGTCTTTTTCGACCCCGTACAGCCTTTATTCTCTACGGTACTCAGTGTGCACTGCTTTCCAAGCATTTGTGATACCTCAGTGGGCATAGTCTACCAGAATGAGTGTAGGACGGGGAAGTCTGGGACTTCCAGCCTCCCAGAGCAGGAGAAAAACTCGTAACTGTCAGAAATCAGAATTAATTGATTAATAATAGCAAATATTAAGTAACAAATATTAAAGTTAATTTTTAAAAATATTCTACCCCCCCTTGCAGAGGGGAAGAGGAAGGATCACTTGAGGATAAGAGTTCAAGACCAGCGTGGACAACATAGCAGAAC
This sequence comes from Macaca nemestrina, assembly GCF_043159975.1. Lineage (NCBI taxonomy): Eukaryota > Metazoa > Chordata > Mammalia > Primates > Cercopithecidae > Macaca > Macaca nemestrina. The sequence continues at coordinate 152,849,653 of NC_092128.1, read as the reverse complement.
CTCATCTCCCACACCCTCCACAAAGAAAAAGCTGGGCGTGGTGACAGACACCTGTAGTCCCAGCTACTCAGGAGGCTGAGGTGGGAGAATCACCTGTGCCCACGAGTTTGAGGCTGCAGTGAGCTCTGATCACACCACTGCACTCCAGCCTGGACAACAGAGTCACTGTCTTAAACAGAAAACACCCAGTGGAATGAATGAGATCACTATAGCAGCAAATGTAGATAGAAAAGAGAAGAGGTCTTTTGACTGAAAACTGGGCCTCTCCAACATGTAGAGGTCTGGGCAATAAAGAGGAGCAAGCAAAGGTGCCTGCAGTGGGTGGAACAGCCAGAGCTGTGGGGAAACCAGGAGAATGTGGTGTCGGGGAATCTGTGGGAAGAAAGGTCCCTTGTGTGGAGCATGGCTTCTGAGTCAGCCAGAGGAGGCCTGACACCGCATGCTGAATTTAACCATGTGGGTGTTACTGGTGCCATTGAAGAACATTCTTGATGAAGTAGTGTGGATGAAAACCTGACCAGAGTGGATTCAGGAGGCAATGAAAAGATGAAAGGGGAGATCACAAAGACGAGTTTTATGTGAGTTTTTGCTTTTTGTTTTTTGGTAAGGAGGTGGAGAAAAAGTGACGGCTGGTGGAGGGAGAGAGGGGCTTTCAAGAGGCTTTAAAAAATGTAATATGGTATTTGTGGACAGAGGGGAAAGTCAGTGGAGAGGGAAAGTTAGCGATAAGGAGAGGTAGGATAGAATTACTGGAATTATGTTCTTGATGTAGTATCCAGTGCATGCTTTGGCCTTAGATAGGAGCATGGCCAATTTATCTAAAACACTAGGAGAGAAGGCAGAACATCCGGCATGGAGGCACGTGGGTGGGAAGGTGAGGAGGTGAGTGCTTGGGCAGGGACTCTTCTAATTGTGTTTATTTTCCCAGAGAAGCAGGAGCAAGGTCACCAGCCAGAAAGTGAGGAAGAGGGAGGAGATATGGGAGGCTTGCGGAAAGCAATATGCAATGCGAGGGCAGTGGAAATGGGAATGGACCATGCCAGTGATTGCCGGGCTGCAAGAAGTGCCTGCTGGAGGCTGTGATTATGCATTCAGAGGAAGACCAGTCAATACAGTTGTGTATTTTTTTCCAGACACAGTCAGATGCCTGGGAGCAGAAATGAAGATCACGCTGTAAGAGAGTGGGATTACAGTTGACCCCCCGTGTCTCAGGTTCCACATGCACAGATTCAACCATTGTGGATCAAAAATACGTGGAAAAAAACCAATACAACAATAGAAATACTGCAAATAAAAAACCATATATTTACATAGCATTTACATTGTATTAGGTATTGTAAGTAATCTAGAGAGGATTGGAAGTGTACAGGAGGATGTGCATGGATCATTTGTAAATACTAGACCGTTTTCTATCAGGGACTTGAGCATCTGTGAAGATGTGGGTATTCTTGGTGGGCCCTAGAACCGATGCCCGTGGATCCTGAGGGATGACTGTATGTCTGTACATGATGATGGGCATCTCTCCATGGATTTAAGCCACCAGGAGTGGGTTTGGGGAGTGTCAGCTCATTTTCTGCCTATTTATCTGGCAGATACAGATTGGGTAGTTTTCTCACTTCTCTTATGGAAAATCCTTTTTGCTCCTGAGGTTGTTTGACTCAGTGTCTCCTTTTTCTTGTGTGTGGGAGGTTGATGGCATAGTACATTTACTTCCTAAGTAGTCTATGAGTGTGGTTGGTTGGTTAAGGTGGCTGAACTGAGCTCGGCATCTCCCAGCACCACCAACCTGGAAAGTGTTTTTGGTAGGTGCTGTGTATACAGTATCCTTCTGATTGCAAAGGCCTCTACTCTGGCATTAGGTAGGGATTAATTCCTGTCAGGTCTTTTTTTTTTGTCTTAGAGCCCCATTTCCAATGAAGGGATTAATTTGGACAGGTGATAGCAACTTGCAAGCCATATTTGGAGTTGATTTTCCAAATGACTTCCCCCAAATGCCCTATTATTTCCTGTCTCCATTGTAAAATATTATTCTTCCTGGAATTCTCTAACTCCCTGTTCTTTGAGACATAAAAAAAAAATTATCAATTTTAATGTAATAATTTGTCTTACGTAATTTTGTTACTTAAATATGATTCACATTTTACCAAGGACTTAAAATTTGGATAGGAATAGAGATTGAGATCATATAGCTCTACTCTCAAGCAATTCACACTGTGGGCCAGCCACAGTGGCTCATGCCTGTAATCCCAGCACTTTGGGAAGTTGAGGCAGGTGGAATCAGCTGAGGTCGGGAGTTCGAGACTAGCCTAACCAACATGGAGTAACCCTGTCTTTACTAAAAGTACAAAATTAGCCAGGCGTGGTGGTACATGCCTGTAATCCCAGATACTCAGGAGGCTGAGGCAGGAGAATTGCTTGAACCCAGGAGGCAGAGGTTGCAGTGAGCCGAAATCGCACCACTGAACTCCAGCCTCGGCGACAGAGTGAGACTCTGTCTCAAAAAAAGAAAAAAAAAAATTCACACTGTGGCCTTATAGGATATCTTTTTACTGTCCAGTTTTCCATAGAATTTACCATGGATTTTTTATTAGGATACCTATTTTACTGTAAACTGGCAATATTTTTCACATATTGGAGATAATTTTTAAAGTTCTTTGTCTATGATATGTTATAACTTCCATTTAATAATCATTGTTTTTAGATTGGAATTGTATCAGCTCCCTTTCTATAGCATATAGTTTTCATATACAAAGTAATGTGAGTATATATATTATGTGTGTGCATGTGTGTCTTGAATTTTTTCCATTGTTTGCAGATAGTTTGGTGGAATTCTATTTTTAGTTGTTTTTTCTCCATCACTTTGCTTGGGAACGCTGGATGAAGTGGTTACTTTCATTTCTCTTTTTCACCATCATGATTGTTTCCTGCAGTCCCATTTATTTTTGTCAAGTTTTTCCTCATGCCATCAATCTGTCTCATTTGTGTATCGGTTCTGTTTCTTTTTCTTTTTTCACAGCTGCGAAGAGCCATGGATGGTCTTTTATTTGGTTGGTTTTCATTCCTGATGCGTATACAAACCACTAGAGTATGCATTTTTGAATCTTATATATATCTTCCAGATTTAGCTTTATATTATGAAGATATTTGTCATTTGGGCAGCTCAGAAAGGCTTTTTCCTTGAGACACTCTCTGCTTACCTTTTATAGTGTTCAGACAGCAGGTTTTCAGTTAACTGGCTATAAATCTACCTTCAGCTTCAGTGTGCTATAATTATCTAAGTTCTATTATTAATGACACATTTCTGGTTTGGTCTGCTCTTGACGGTGCTAGTGGTCACCAGCCCTGTTATTTTGGCATTTATAGTGAGCACATATCTTCTGATAATTATATTTCTTTTTTATAAAATGTTTTATATACACATTTCTTTTAATGTGTCAGTATAGCAAATATTTTCCAAATGTCCACAATGTCTGAGGCACTGTTGTAAGCAATGGGAATGCTATGGTAAATAAGATGCCATATATAAATTACATTCTAGTGTGGGAGAGAGACAGCAAGTAAGAAGGACACTTGATAGAGCTGCAGAGAGTGTTGAGTACTGTGAGGAACATGAAGCGGGGTGTGAACGTGGAAATGAAGGCATGTGCTATGGTCATGGAAGAGCTTTTGGGGGAAGTGACTTTCAAGCAGAAACCTGATTGATATGATATCATGAAGGGCAGTGTAGGGAAGGGAGCAGCAAGTCAAGAGGCCCTGAGGCTGGAGTGTCTCAGGGCCAGGAAGAAGGTCCGAGTGCTTGGATGATAGTTGGCTAGGGGGGTGAGTGGTAGGAGGTGAGGCTGGATCATAGCCAGTTAGAGGGTGAGTGGCAAGAGATGAGGTTGGATGATAGTCAGCTAGAGGGTGAGTGGTGGGAGGTGAGGTTGGATCATAGCCAGCTTGGGGGTGAATGGTAGGAGGTAAGGTTGTATGACAGGTAGGGGGTGAGTGGTGGAAGGTGAGGTTGGATCATAGCCAGCTAGGGGGGTGAATGGTAGGAGGTAAGGTTAGATGACAGTCAGCTAGGGGGTGAGTGGTGGGAGGTGAGGCTGGGTGTCAGTTAGCTAGGGGGTGAGTGGTGGGAGGTGAGGCTGGGTGTCAGTTAGCTAGGGGTTGAGTGGTGGGAGGTAACGTTGGATGATAGTCAACTGGGGGTGAGTGGTGGGAGGTGAGGCTTGGGTGTCAGTCAGCTTAGAGGGTGAGTGGTGGGAGATGAGGCTGGAAAGGTAGCAGAGGTGATCCAGGAGCCTAGGGTGTGAGAAAGTGTTTAGATTTTATTGATTTTATTTTAGGCATAAGAGAAGGCCATGGAGGATTTTGAGTAGGGTTGGGCTGTAAGCGTGTTTGCATTTATTTAAAAAAAGATTACTCTGCTTACTGTCTGGAGAATCGACCATAGGATTGCAAGAGAGAGCATGTAGGAGATTCTCAACAATCTTTGTAAGTGATGAAGGCAGCTTGGACTGTAGGATCACCCTGAAGATGGTGAGAAGTGGCAGGGCTTGGGTTTTATTTTGAAGGCAGAATACACAGGACTTGATAATCGATTAGATCGACAGAATGAGGGAAAGAGGTGAACCCTACATTCTGCCTTGAGCAATGGGCTGAATTGTGGTATTTATCAAAAAATGGAAGGCTTTGGGGCTGAAAGCTCCATTTGGGCTTTTTATGGGCTCTTCCTGATTTCCTTTTCTCCTCTTGCTTTTCAGATATTACCAGCTACAGGGGCTGAAGAAGGAGCAATCAGGCTAGGGTTTAAAGGGACACTGGGACTGAGCTAGGGAGGTAGCTAGCATGAGAGGTAAATTGGTTACATGCAGGAGATTGAACAAATAAGTAAATATATTGAGGGTAAAGGGAACTAGGTTTATCATCAACAGATAAGGGATTTATCAATGTGGAAAGGGGAAAGATTAAAAAGAACCTTGAGGTGTTAGACTAGAATTGAAAGTAGTAACATAAACGCGTGGTTTTGGAAACATGTATGTGTAGGTGATAATACAGAGACACACTCATATACACACCCAGAAGGCCTAGGAGCAGTTGATCACCTATCAGCAGTGAGTTTGCCAGCTGCCTCGATTCTGGTTTGTAAATTCCATTCTCTACTATAAAAGGGAAGGGAACCAAGGCTCCTTGAAGGAATAGTTAATTCCAGGATAAGTACAAAATGACCTTGGAAAACATATCTGTGCTAGGAATAGGAAGTAAGGAAACACTCAGAATGCTGAGAGCATTTCAAGTTACAGGTCCCAGCTTGAAGAAACTCTCACTGGCCAAATGTTGGACAATTTGAGCAAGAGAGTAAATGATGATGATGGATATACATTAAATAAATGGGAGAGAAGCAAAGTTTTTTTGTTGTTGTTGTTTACAATAGAATGGCTGATAAACGAAGGAATGATAGAGTTAAAAAGTCATCATTTGGCAACCACTGTGGTGGTGGTTGATTCAAGTGGTAGTTGTTATTAGATGCTAACGTTGGTGTGAAGATGTTAGATGAGGAACAGAATATTGATGTAGTCTTGAGATATCTCCCCCAAAATATGCATTAGTTACTGAGGGAGAGCTGGTGACCAGGTGATCAAGGGGTGTGCTGTGCTCACATCACATGCCTCCCAAGGAGAAATACTGGGAACAGCACCGCATTCTTGCTGACAAACTTGTATTCCTGAAGACATCCCAGCCTGAGTCTGGGTACGAGGAAACACTGACAGACTCTGGTTAGGGAACGTGGTAGGAGAGGGACAGGCCTGAACTCTTATTATTATGTGATAAATACCTTTGTGGATAAAATTCTGTTTTTAAGAGTATTCCTTAGAATTCTAAGAATATAGTGACTAGATCAAAGAACAAATTTTTTGTTTGTTTGTTTTATTTATTTTATTATACTTTAAGTTCTAGTATATTATGTATTAATATTTCAAAACTACTGTGAATATGAAGTTAGCTTATGTATATAAATAAGGAAAATGTAGGCCAAGGTGACTAAATGCGAACAGAGAATATCAGCATTCATTGACCTCAGAGGAGTTACTCGTGAGTTTTTGAATTCTATCTGTGAAACAATTTGTGCAATAACGTATTTTCTGAAAGAATTAATCACTTGTCTTATTTCCCTATGTATAAAAACATTGTCCACAACTATCCATAGATCAAGTCTAAATATCATTAAAATGTGTTTTGCAATGACAAGTCTTTATTGTATGGTTGATAACGTCTGTTGAATTTTCATTGATTTGGAAATGATGTGGCTTGTGTTTGGAATTAAGCTATTAGAATATTCTACCAAAATAACTCTGCTTCATATACCAGTGAAGAGATCGTCATTCATTTAAGAGTCTAACAAGATTTGACTAGTATGAACTCTGCTTTGAATTTTGGATATGTTCCTGATTGTCAGACCAAAATACCACCCTGAAACTACGTAGGGTTTGCAGTTGATCTTCAGTTTGGAACTTTTGATAAGGTCACAATTTTTTTTTTTTTTTTTTGAAAGGGAGTCTCTCTGTCACCCAGGCTGGAGTGCTGTGATGCGATCTCGGCTCACAGATCCTGGGTTCCCGCCATTCTCCTGCCTCAGCCTCCCGAGTAGGTGGGACTACAGGTGCCCACCACCACGCCCGGCTAATTTTTTTCTGTATTTTTAGTAGAGACGGGGTTTCACTGTGTTAGCCAGGATGGTCTCCATCTCGTGACCTCGTGATCCGCCCGCCTCGGCCTCCCAAAGTGCTGGGATTACGGGCTTGAGCCACCGCGCCCGGCAAGTTCACATTTTTACTTGATCACATCCAGCATATCTGGGGTTGATCTTTATCTGTACCCTATGCTAATGCTCCATGTAAGTGCTTTATTTACCCTTGGTTTTGTATTGAAATGTTCCTGCCTATTTTGACTTAGGTTACTTAGTAGTAAGAAATATGACAGACATTATCTTCATCTGAATAATAAGCATTTGAAATTTTAAAGTTTTTATTTTCTTAAATTTTGTATAACTGAATTTAAGCTAGCTGCAATGTCCTTTGGACTTTTTTGGTGAGACCCCAATTTTCCCAGCCATATTCTGAGTCCAGCCAGTAGAGAATGTAGTTTGGTTAGAACATAGTGTGTAAATAATTAAATTTGTGCCTCTACCTAAGTATGTCTTAGATGGTCAAAAATAAGTGATATAACATATTCATTACTTGCTATCAGCCATACTATTTTCTCCCACATTAGTGTAGGTTATTGATTCCATTATCTATTTTTGTCGCCTCACCTAGGCAATGACAGTAAAGTGATACATGGGAGAATTTATTCTTAGAAAAGGAATGATTTTGGTTTACTATTTATGATGCTTATCTGAACAATGTAAAGTGTTACAGAGTCATATTTTAAATATACAAGGAGTTCATAAGGAATATTTTGTGGTTCAGGTAAAAATAAGCTGTCTAGAAATTAAGTAGAGTTTTGTTTTTTTTTTTTTTTTTTTTTTTTTTTTTTGAGACGGAGTCTCGCTCTGTCGCCCAAGCTGGAGTGCAGTGGCCGGATCTCAGCTCACTGCAAGCTCCGCCGCCCGAGTTTACACCATTCTCCTGCCTCAGCCTCCCGAGTAGCTGGGACTACAGGCGCCTGCCACCTCGCCCGGCTAGTTTTTTTGTATTTTTTAGTAGAGACGGGGTTTCACCGTGTTAGCCAGGATGGTCTCGATCTCCTGGCCTCGTGATCCGCCCGTCTCGGCCTCCCAAAGTGCTGGGATTACAGGCTTGAGCCACCGCGCCCGGCCCAGAGTTTTGTTTTAAACTTGATTCATTTATTTGTGCTAAAGTGGCAGATTCAGTAACACCCCATTTATCTGGTCATTTTCCAGAATAAGATGGAATTTTCCAGGTAACTGATCATAAATTAGTTTTCCAGGTAACTGAATCTTAAACCTTCAAGGACTGAAATTCTATAAATTTAACTATTTTTGATGGAAATTTTTATAGAACATACTTTCTACCTTCTTACTTTTCTGTATCTTTTTAATCAGAGGATACTCAATGCAATTTGATCTGTTTTCTGGCTCAGGACTACTGTTTTTTCCACCTCCAGTACCTCTTCTTTCTCCCTTAATGATTTTGCTTTTTATTCCCCATGGCTTGTGAACCCAAAGTTGTTAGGAATTGTTTCTGGTAAGCCAGGATCCAGGGAAGGTCGGAGTGAGGGTGTAAGGAAGAACGTGTATTCTTTAGTGTTGTTCTTTTTTGTTAGTTGTGTCAGGCATTCACGTCTTCCCACATCGGCTCTGGCTTTGGCGCTTTGCTCTGCAAGGCTGCTTAATGGGAGGTCACTGACTCATGGTGTGCTAGGTCTCACCTGGTAACTTTGCCTTCTCTTCATGGTTGAGTCAATTGAGCCCTAAGAGTATCATGGGAATCACTCAAGCTCACACACACTAAATAGTGATAGAACCCTGGTTTTAAGACCCAAGTCTTCTGTATCCGAGTCTAGTGTTTTTCTACTATAACTGTCATGTTAACGCCAGGTCATTGTTAGGAACATAGTTAGTAGTCTTGATTAATAAAAAAGGCTCTGTTCTTTCTTAGTGGTATTCTTGCCTCTCACTTCCTTACCTATGTTGGAAACTAGAGTCAACCTAGACACTGCAGTCTGCATTCAAAGGGTGACTAAAGCCTTGTCTAGTTTACAGCCTGTGCAACCTCTAGCATCTTACCTCCTCTGTGTTCTTGTCACTTGGCCCTGTTTCAGGCCCTTGTCGTCTTTAGCCCTCTTTCCCTCCTTGTTCTGCTCCCTGCCTCTGGACTCATTCTCACCATGCATTTGGCCAGTATCAGCACTCAGAAAAAATAGTAAAAATGTGGTAGTGGAGAGGGAGAGACTGTATAAACATGAACAACTGAAGGGGAGAGAATAAGTACCAATGATTAGAAAAATCAAAATAGTCCAATTATTCTATCAAATTCTGCATGTATTAGAAAGAAAATGATTCCAGCACTACAGCCAACCTAAACAATGTGACTCAGGTAGAGTTTGGTACAGTGCAAACCCTGAGTGCACGTGGTGTGTAACGGAGACATCTCTGTTATCACTGTCTGAAGATTCATGTCACTGCTGATAATACTCTGATTAGAATCCTATTTCCAGCAAGTGGCAATGCTGAATGAACAGTACTGACAAGGCTGAAGGATGTAAGCTCTACTAAGTGAATTGAAAAGTTGGGTAAAAGGACCCATTGATAAAGATGAGAGGAAGCTGATTCCTCAGACTTGGAAAGACCAAGGGAGGACTTCCATTTGACTTCAGAATACATGGATTTTATTATTCTGATGGTGCCACCAAAATAAATCCTATGTATTCTCCAGGCAGTAAGGGCTTATGTTATAGGCAGTGTTTTAAATGTAAATATTTTTATTTTGGTCAACCGACTGTATTTACAATATGAAATCAGTTATCCCTATCAGTCTATAATGAAAAATGGCAGTACTGGGTACTCTGTTTATCCTTAAAATGTGGAAATTCGTGTTCTGGGAAATTTTTTTGCTATTACTTCTTTGATAACTTTCTTCTCTTTTTGTCTTTTAATCTCTTTTCAGAACTCTCGCTAGTTTCCTGTTGAATTTGCTGGATTGATCTTCCTGTTTTCATCTGTTTTTCTTTCATCCATCTCTTTGGCTGCTCCCCCCCACCCCCCCTTCCTTGTTTCACAATAATTTTTTCTTAGTTATGTGAAGATACTCAATTTTTTTCTTTTTGCTTTCTTCGTTGCCTGTTTCATCTTGCTTCCATTTATTTTAAAAAATGTATTTTATTGTAAAAACACTTAACATGAGATCTACGCTTTTAGCAGATATTTTTAGGTGTACAATACAGTATTGTGAATGTATTCACAATGCTGTACAGCAGATCTCTGGAACTTCCTCATCTTGCTTTATTTGAACTTTTTACGTTTTGATTAGCAAATCCCTTCATTTACCCTCCCTGCCCCACATTGTTCTATTCTCTGCTTCTATGAGTTTGACTATTGTAGGAAGCTCATCGAAGTGAAATCATGCAAGATTTGTTCTCTTTGACTAGGTTATTTATCTCCCTTAGCATGAGTCTCAACCATCTTGTCACATATTGCAGGATTTCCCTCTTTTTTTTTTTTTAAAGTTAATATTCCATTATATGTATATACTACATTTTCTTTATCCATTCATCTGTCACTGGGAATTTAGGTGCTTCCGTGTCTTGACTATTGTGGATAATGCTGCAGTGAACATGGGAGTACAGATGTCTCTTTGACCTCTCAATTTCAGTTCCTTGGGTACATATCTAGAAGTGAGATGGCTGGATCATATAATAATTGTATTTTTAAGTTTTTGAGAAAACTCCATACCGTCTTCCATAATGGTTGTATAGTTTTGCATTCCTAGAAACAATGTGTAGCATTCAGATTTCTCCACATCCTCACTAGCAGTTGTCTTTTTTTTTTTTTTGGTAGTCCCACTCAACAGGTGTGAGGTGGTGTTGCACTGTGGCTTGGCTTTGCATGTTCCTGCTTCCTTTTTTATTTCTCTTGGTCTCTGCCTTTCACATTGGAGGCTTTCCTCAGTTGTTTGTGATACAGGAGTTAAGAAATTACTTAGGTAGATAGCGAGGGTATGGAAGTCCTTGGTAAGGTTTTCCATTTAATGAAAAGCAGCCCCAAATCATTTTCCTTTCTAACAAAAAAATCTGTGAAATCAAGCTGGACGTAGATGCAGACATAGACGCTGGCAGTTGTGCCAACCATGTTCAAAATGGTGGCTCCATCTTCCCTTCTCCTTATCAGACACATGTACAGTAAGAAGCAGACAAGACAGCACCAGTCAATGGGAGAGCTCATTTGCATAATAAGATTAGGGTGGGCTTTGTAAGTGTCATGCCTGATCGAACCAATCTGTTAGCCCTATGTAAATCAGACACCACCTCCTCAAACGTGACTATAACATCGAGCACATCTGCCACCTGCTGGTCCTTTCTGCTTGGAGACCCCTCTGTGGATTAAGAGAGCTGCTTCTCTTTCTCATCTCTTCTGCCTAGTAAACCTCTGCTCCTAAAAGCCTCGTGTGTCCGTGTCCTAAATTTTTCTGGCACATGATGACGAACCCCAGAGTGTATACCCCAGATAACGTAGCTGCTTCATCTGTTGGTAAATGGTTGCCCCTTCATAAACTTCTTACATGTGGATGTGACTGAAATGCCTTTTTGTAGGGTGATCCATCTTATTTTAGTGGAGTTCTTCAGCTATGAGTGTGTATATAGTTATTTCCTGATACATTAGGTTCGCTATATTTACCTGGCAAAACTAGAAATCTGTTTAAATTAAGGATGAGAAAGGCTTAAATTCTAGGAACATTAGACATTGCAGTGAATTCTCATGGAATTATAACTTCTGAAAGCTTATTAATTATTTTTGTTTTTAACTATTAATGTTCCCTGTCTGTGATATTTTTGGTGTGGGAGATTTTGTTGGAGGAATTGGGACCAGAGTTCTTGTCCTTTTTGGGATGGGGAGAGGGGTGTTTCAAGAGCGTTATACTTCTGCTTCCCCTGAGTTCACCGTAATTTAGGAACTAAAGTGGTTTAAACCAACACATTACAGCCTATGTGTTCTTCTTCTGGTAGAATTCCTAGCCCCTTATGTGGTCGAGAACTCCTACTAAGTGATACTTCATTACTGTGATCCTTAATTAGGATGAAATAATGGGTGCTTTTCTTCATTCTCATAAACTTAGTTGTTGTGAAACCATTTTATATAAAAAATAATTTAAATGTTTTAAATTCAAGTAAAAAGTACGCAGATAATGCAGAGAAAGTTCAGTGTATTCATCGAAAGACCAGTGGTGGATATTTTCTCAAAATCGTTTTACCAGGAGATGCTGAGGGTCATGTGAAGTGAGAAAAAATGCATTTAGCCTTATGGTTTAAATTCATAAAATGTATCAACTTATATCAGAACTATCGAAGCTAATAAAATTAAAAAGCTTGCCCTTTAATTTTTATTAGTGTGATTGTATTAAGTGTGGTTAGTTTCTTTTATTACATTGAAACAAAAGAAAACCGTTGGCCAGGTGCGGTGGCTTATCCCTGTAATCCCAGCACTTTGGGAGGCGAGGCGGGCGAATCACCTGAGGTCAGGAATTCGAGACCAGCCTGGCCAACATGGCGAAACCCCGTCTCTACTTAAAATTACAAAAAATTAGCTGGGCATGGTGGTACGCACCTGTAATCCCAGCTACTTGGGAGGTTGAGGCAGGAGAATCGCTTGAACCTGGGAGGTGGAGGTTTCAGTGAGCCGAGATCGGGCCATTGCACTCCAGCCTGGGGAGACAAGAGTGAGACTTTGTCTCAAAAAAAAAAAAAAAAAAAAAAAAAGAAAACTGCTAGACTGTAAAGAGTCCCTTTGTTTATCTGTTAGCTTAATTTAAAAGTAAAACGTATATTGTTTAATTATATGCATTAATGTTGAATGTTGCCTTCATAAGTTTGTAGCTCTTATCCCTAATGCCAACAAAGTCTGATTACTTTGCATGATATGACTGCAGTGTGGTGTATGGAAAGAAAGCTGGCCGGGGACCCGGCCAGGCTCAGTCATACTATTCTTCAGTGGTGTGACCTTACACAGGCTTCTTAACTTCTTTGCTTGAAAGTTTTCTCAGCTGTAAAGCACCGGCCTTCTGTAACATGGTCCCTTAGCATCCTTCTGTTTGTATTATTCCCTCATTGTATGACAAATTATGTCTATACTGGTCATTCTTTTTCAGTTAGTAAACAAATTAAACGTTTTCTCTGTATGTATATGCATATCTACATACACAATATGGTAAAAAATACATAAACACATGTAGTTAAAACACCACCTCCACTCAAAATAGATTTAAGCTACATTTGCTAATGGATCCTCATAAGTTCTTGCAGATATTCTCATCCGTGTGTTAATATTTGCACATAAATCATTATCCAGGCACTATTTCATTTTTTTCTCACATCTTAAAAATACTTTTATGTAAACATATTCCTGAACATATTTATTACTAGTCAATATCTGGTACTATAATTTATAAATTAATAAGAAATTTAAGTTTTTATTTTTTACCTTTTTTCTTATATCTTAATTCCCCCCCTGCATGTTTGACTTGTGCTAGCAGAATAATTTTAAAAAATCTATGCATAGGGCTGGGCTCAGTGGCTCATGCCTGTAATCCTAGCACTTTGGGAGGCTAAGGTGGTGGGCAGATCACTTGAGGCCAGGAGTTGAGAACAGCCTGGCCAACTTGATGAAATCCCGTTTCTACTTAAAAAAAACAAACACACACACACACACACACACAAATTAGCCGCGCGTGGTGGCTCACCCATGTGATCCCAGGTACTTAGGAGGCTGAGGCACAAGAATTGCTTGAATGTGGGAGACGGAGGTAGCAGTGAGCTGAGATTGTTTCGCTGCATTCCAGCCTGGGCAACAGAGTGGGTGGGACTCTGTCTCAAAAAAAAAAAAAAAAAAACAACTGTGCATAGAAAAATGTCTGGAAGTAAATAAAGCCAATGTTAACAATACTTGTATTGGTTGGAATTTGAAGTGGTTTTTCTGTGTATTTAATATTTTTAACAATTGATATTTTATTGGGGAAAATCCATTTTAATAAAAGTACCGTGCAAAAATTATGAAGTAATTATGAATCAGTAGTTGTTCAATTGAATTATAAAGCCATATTCTTTATTGACTATTAAATCACAAATCATTAAAAATATTTTATTTTTTTAATTGAAGTATAATTTACACATAATAAAATGCACAGATTTTAACTATACCCTCTGAGTCTTTTACCCACTGTACTTAAAATATAAAACATTCCAGTAATCTCATAAAATTCCCTCAAATCCCTGTTATCCCTCTTAAATCAGTCTATTCCCTCTACGCAGACAACCACCGATCTGATACCTATCATCATGGATTAGTGTTTTCTGTTTAGAACGTTGAATAAATGGAACTGTGCACTCTTTTGTGTCTGACTATCCCATTATCCATTTGATCACTGCTTACAGATCTTATGAGTATCTTAAAATACCCATTACTCTTCTTTTCTTAATGTCTACGTAACTGGCCCTAAGTCACACAGCTGGGAAGTGCTAGAGCCAGGGCTGGGCCTCAGGTCTGTGTGCCCCTGAGCTCTTTCCCCTCATCCTGTGTGTGCCGCTTTCCAAGGTCCCCGACAGGAAATCCACTTGCTGGGGAGGGCGAGGTTGGACTGTAAATCACTTTGACTGTCACTCTAAGGAATTCGTTTCTTATTCCTCATATATGGATTCTCCATTTTGGCACCATGACTCTTTGGGGTTGAAAAGAATAACAAACTACAAGCTTGTTTTAATAAATAATCCAGTTTTTCTTCAGCGAGTATTCCTCAGGCAGCAGCTGTGAGTCAGATACTGTTCTAAGCAGGCTGCTGACTGCGCCCTGGATGTGGGATGATCTGTCTGTGCTGTGGAGTCCAAGAACTTGACTCTTGATGTGTCGGCGTTTTGTGGTGTCTCCTCTTGAGCTGGTCAGATTCCCTGGAGAAGATTCTGTTCCTCTTCTGCCTAGAAGGTGATAGCCGGGCTGCCAGTGTTCAGGAAGTAGAGTTGGGACCTCCGTGCACAAATCCAGGTCATCTCCTTGTTTTCAGTGAGGCATCCTGGTGGCAGATATCCCAGCGTCTCCCTCTGCAAAGAGGAAACCTCCAGTGCTCCTCCAGGGTGGAGAGGGCGGTCACCTAGTTACCATGTGGGGAAAGGGATTCAGGTACTGATGGTTTTTTTTAACTGCCTTTCATGGAGTCTATTTTGGCTCCCCTGGGTGGGAAGACATGACAGACCATGTGGCCTTAGTCCCCACATTATAAGGAATAAAATCCAGATTCCTTAGCATGACATCCAGGGTGTCATGGGTGGGTGGGGCAGAGTTTGCATTGGCAATTAGATTGGCCATTTGTTTGTCCCAGTGCCAACGGCAGCTTCAGGCCTCTTGGGTCAGCTCTCGCACCTCCCACTGCTGTGATGTTTTCCAGCTGTCCACATTTTGTCTTCTCTTGTGTTTCCACCTTTAAAAGAAAATCCTGTTTTTTTGTTTTTGTTTTTTAATCTTGGAAGGCCTTTTTGAAAAAAAAAAATCAGTTTAGGTACAAATTTATTTTCATTAATTTTGCCTTTTAATGTATTCTCTTAACTCTGAGGCACGCTCAGAAATCTGAATTTCCTTATTTACTGTGGATCAATGTCATTTCGACTCCAACACTTTCCTGTTTCCCTGTCAGCAAATTATCCTTATTTATGCTTAAGATAAGTCTCCCCACTTACCTAGAAAGGCAGATGCTGTCCATACCTTGCATGCTATGTTAAGGAATTTGTATTTTATTCCTTCTAATGGGAGAACTGACCAAGCCCACATGGTTCCGTCGTGTCTGCCCACCCGGCTGCTGCTGTGCCAGGCTTAGGGCACAGGAGTTAATACTCTCTATGCAAACCCCAGAACTTCATGAACCTGGAGTGGGGGCAGAAAGGTCCATTCAGGCCCAGATCAAGAGGAATCACTCTGGTGGCTGGATGACATTTTAAGGAATAGAAGAAGGCCAAAGAAAGTGTTCCAAAAGCACACTTACGCTGTTGGCGTGATTTTATGGTTGTCCACACAAAGAGACAGAAGAAATCTTCTTGAAAGCTTTTTGCTGGATTCCTTTTCCTGTTCCTGTCCCATCCCCCAAATCGGCATGTCTCTTCAAGGTAGTCACTGACCGGTGTGGTTCAGTTCATAGGAAAAAGTATCTGGTTGGTATTTGTTGAATACTTTCTATGATCATTATGCAGACAAAAAGACCAAAGGCAGACGGATCATATTAGCTCTGTCTTCTTTCCTCATGCCACCTGTTTGCCAGGTTGGTCATATTTTCTGTCCCCAAGTTAGGGGCTGTGGGGAGGTGTAGGCCAGAGGATCTCACTTGGACTTATCAAGGAGTTGGAGCATGGCTATAAATACTTTTTCCAGTTGCTGCTTAGTTTTTAGCAGTTTCTTCAAAACTAGAGAGAGAGAGAGAGAGAGAGAGAGAGAGAGAGAGAGAGAGGAGATAGTTGGTGCTTAGTTTTTAGCAGTTCCTTCACAACTAGATAGATAGGTAGACAGACAGAGCTTAAAACATTTATTAGCAAGTTTCCATGGGATTTTAATGGGAAAATGAGAGAGGAGATGTTGGGCCTTTGCTTTTATTACCTGGAGTACTCAGAAGAGGGTTTCTTAAGGAAGTTTCAGTCCAGAACAGCTGCGTTTCTGTTAGCCTTGAAAGTCCACTATGAGAGAGATCCCTGCTCCCTGGAGCTCAGTGGAGATGGATGGACTTGCCTGGCTCATTAAGAGCAGGGCCGTATCTCATCTGTCTTTGAAAACCTGGCGTCTGGCATAATTCACGATGTGTAATAGATGCTCAATAAAGGGTTGTAGAGTGAATGACTAAATGAGGCAGTGATCACCATGGCAGTCATCCACATCAGGGTGAGTAGTGGAAATGAATGAGGTTAGGAAGAATTATTGCATTAATTTTTAGGGCTCACCAACTCAGTGCGTACAGGATCCAAATGAAAGAATGAACACTGCCCATTCTAGGATGATAAATGGCAGCTGAAATTTGGCCTCAGTATAGGGGCAGAGAGTGGCAGCCTGGAGGGCACATGCCTCATCTGATGGGAGCTGTTAACAGCTGCAGCCAGTAAGCATAATGACATAGCTCCTAATTTTTTTTAGATTTAAGTAAAACTCTGGATGGTGGCGTGAAATATCTTTACTTTTCATTTCACATTTATGATATTTTGAGTCACAAATAAAACACACATATGGATCACATTTGATTGGAGGCCTTCTCATTGTCCTCTCTGGTAAACCCAAAAGAAGAGGGAGGCCGGGTGTGGTGGCTGATGCTGGTAATCCTAGCACTTTGGGAGACCGAGGCAAGTGGATCACCTGAGGTCAGGAGTTCAAGACCAGCCTGGCCAACATGACAAAACCCCGTCGCTACTAAAACTACAAAAATTAGCCGGACATGTTGGCATTTGCCTGTAATCTCAGCTATTCGGGAGGCTGAGACAGGAGAATCGCTTGAACCCGGGAGGCAGAGGTTGCAGTGAGCCGAGATTGCCCCCACTTTACTACAGCCTGGGTGAAAGAGTGAAAATTCATCTCAAAAACAAAAGAAGAGGAGGCCTGGGTTGCAGGAAACCTTCATTTAAGGGGCAAGTGGAAGAAAAAGAATCCTTCAACAAGATTGAAAAGGCACAATGAAAGAACCAGGGAGAGAAGTGACTCTGAATCTAAGAAGAGGACTTTAAGGAAGTCTGGTCAAGGTTGATGGACATCTGCTATGATATGTGCTATGGTGAAGTCAGACAGAGAACACGGTGAATTGCTTATGAATGCAGAGAGAATGCACATTGACATGCAGCGATTTTGGGTCTGACACAAACATAGTGTAGTCTGTGACATTGGTATCACTTGGACCAAACTTGCTTTTAAAGTTGTTTCCATAAAGCTCTGGCAAGAAAAGAGTCCAAGTTCGTATAAATTTTTATTTCGAAAGTCATCATTCATATATCTATAATAAAAGACTTTAAAGGAGTATTTAAAATATTTCAAGGAATTTACATGAAACCGTCAAGGAATCGCTATTTTTATATCTTCACCATGATAGGGTGGACCTTCGTCTTGTCTCTTGGGGGAAGTTATGACAGTAGGTCCTATTCCAGGAAGTTTTATTTTACTGGAGGGAAGCCCAGTTAAAATCCCAGTGTTAATTTCCTGTCATGTTAGCTACCAAAGAACAGATTTCCAAAGTGTCTCAAACACTTGACACAATCATTTCCGTTTTCTAAACTTGATCTCTGTTTCTTGGGTGATACACGCATTCTGAGTCGAAATTGAACGAAGTATATTCTTAAGTATAACTGTATCTTATCTAAGGCATTGGACTCATAGACTATGTTTTCATTTTTATGTTAATTGTCTAGAGTTTATAAGTCACTGTAAACTAGTCTAATGAGTGCTTTGTATGAGTTAGAAATTGTCTAGTAGAGCAAAACCCGTTTACTAAACTCCTCCTGTGTGCTTCCACTTGCTCAGAGCCACGCAGGCAACTTCTTATGATGCAGAGGAGGGCGTCATCCAAGCCATATGCTGGTCATTGGGCGGACTTCCCTACCTCTATGCCTTTCTCACGTGTTTGCCTCTGCCTGTAATTTTCTACCCATTCCCAACCTCTTTTCCTTCTCTTCTTTCTTAAGAAGTCCTAGTTATGCTTCAGGAGTGGTTTAATATGTCAGTCCTTCTGTAGAGATCCCTAACACCTCCTTACCACTGTGCCCATGACACTTTGTATATACTATGGATATGGCACTTATCAAATAATATATTTGGTGTTTATTTTTCTCTTCCACATGACTGTGTATATCCTAAAGTCCGTGTCACTAATTTCTGCATTTAGGCATGTATCTGACACAGGGGAGCTTTTCAATAACTGATGGTTGAATTAGGTTGAATTCATCCAACAAGACATCACCCCGATGCATGCCTCAGGCAAATTATTAACCCAGTGTGATGCTGAAGAACCATGAAGCTTAACAGTATTAAGAGGCTAAATGCCCCCAGATGTTTTGTTATGTAATTTAAACAGAGGAACAGACAATAAAATTATTTAAGAGAAGGAGGATAACTAGATACGTACTTAAGCCTTTGTAAAGTAATTATAAAACTTAACACAATTATATTTTAACATATTTCACATTGATTTAAAATTTAATTGTCAATAAGACATCAGTGGCAAACCCAAACTGTAGAATTTTAATTCCCAATGATAGATTTTTCTAATCTGCAGTAGATTTCTTCTTATGTTATGGCCTGATACAAATAGCTTAGATGTGCCTTGAATCAAATCATGACCCTGAAATCTAGCGACTGTAGATGTTGTACATATTAGAACTTAGGGCATAATTTTTCTCCCCAACACCAGTCCTGGACAGGTGATTATGTTTCAGAAGGGTCCTTTCAGTTTGTGCTTTGCAGAGATTTAGGGCATGACCTTTGCTTTACACCTGCATAGCTGGCGTGGTCTTTTCTCCCTGGCTTCTGGGCTGGGCCCTTCCTCTTTCAGAGAGAAGGACCCAGGCAAGAGGGGTTGAAATGGGAAACATCGTTGTATGGCAGGCTCATAGGATCATGCCTGGCATATGGTAGGTTAGCATTTAATAAGTGTTTATGCAATATTGCTTGATTAAAATGGCATTGATATTTTAATCAATAACATTATTAAAATAAAAATGTTTAAAAATGTTAAAGATATTTTAATATCTCTACAGTAACTATTGGCTATGCCTTACAGTACTATGTCTCTCTTTAAACCTCTGTTAGAAACTGTGTGTTAGGTTTAGTTTTATTCTTCGATTACTAGAAGTGCCTTTAAAGAAGGCATAGAGCTCTAAAAAGGGCCTCTTTCAAGTGTAAAGGGAGAAATTAGAAAAAAACATCAAAGACAAAGACTTCTAAGAAGGAAAATAAAAATTGATTTACCTTCGCTTTAGAAGCTTCCCAAAAGGGGAGACTAGGGAGATAGCCGACCAGACCGCACGGAAGGCTTCCTTCATTCCCTCTGTGGCCTTGTCTTGTTCCCTGGTGCCAGGAGCCTCTCTGGAGAGACTGCACTCGATGGCAAGGTTGCTTTTGTTGTTATTTTGTTCTCATCTCCATCTGGGACAAGCTTAGGCATAATTCCTATTTGTATTTCAAATTTTTCTGCCAAAAACGTGTTGACCTGTGTCTCCAAAGTAACGGAGGTCATGCATCATTTCTACTCTAGTTGT
This sequence comes from Macaca nemestrina, assembly GCF_043159975.1. Classification (NCBI taxonomy): domain Eukaryota; kingdom Metazoa; phylum Chordata; class Mammalia; order Primates; family Cercopithecidae; genus Macaca; species Macaca nemestrina. The sequence continues at coordinate 152,829,733 of NC_092128.1, read as the reverse complement.
AGAAAATCGACAAACCAATGTTTCTGCCACTAGCAAGAAAAATTGAGATGTTACCCTAGAGACATTGCCATTGAAATGGCATGAGTGATAGGATTTGACCTTTTGAAAAAATAGATCCCATTCTTCTAGGCTTCCCGTTATACTCTCTGCTTAATTTCTGTTTAGGGACACGGTCATTATCTGTTGCAAGTGTGAGGATGAAGCCACAGATGGCTAGACTCTGACCCCATAGGGGGGCGATTCTTACTAAAGAGATGGCTCTCAAGACCAAACGGAGCACTGGTACGGTGGGTGCCAGCTGGGTGGGAGAGACTGCCTTCCTCATGGTCTGCTCTTGGCTGGTGATATCCTTGCAGGGGCCACCTCTACTCGTAGGGAATAAGGATGACACATAGCCACATAAAGGCAGGTCTGGAAACTCGCAAGATGTCCATCTGCTTGCTTCTGAGAAAAAAGTTTGGAACGGCGCGCTCTGTATGTTTCTCAGCAGGCAGAGCGCTGGGTTTGTTGAGTGAGATTGGGTTACATGTTCTTATAGACCCAGGCAGGAGTTACCTGGACTTCTTTTTTACAGTGCTTTTAAATTCTATTGATGTTTGTATGTTGTGAATTCCATTTTCGGTGTATTCTGTACAAAAGGATGATCTTTTCAGAGTATTTAATGAATATTAGCTTCTAAGTGACTTCAAAAGACCCATTTATTGGTTACCTGATAGTGAAAACACCAACAGCCGTCTGAGTTCTGTAAACTGTTCTTGTTGAGATGAGCTTTTTTGTTTTTGAAAAATGATCATTTCTCTATGCATAGATTATTATCACTAGCCATCTATGCTATTGCTCAACTGAATTCCTTCCTCACCCATAACCATTGTGTAGTTTTTATCTTTGAATTATTTTCCTCATATATTGTTATCCTTGACTAAAGGCCTTTCTTTTTAGTAAATGCTTTTGACTGTCTGGCCTTAGAGCATCAATTTCATTTTTAAATGCCTGTGGAGACATGCTTGACTGCGTATAAATTTTCTAGTAGAGTTCTGTAAGAATTCTTCACTTCCCAAAGACCATATGTATCCGTCTTGGTTCCCAACAGTTTATAACTGCCAGAATAATTTAAAATACATTTTCCCTTTGCAACTTAATTTAGAATAGAACACATTTTGTCAGAGAAAGTGGTGTGGGAAACAGCTTGGATCAAGCCACCATAGACCTCCAGTGACCTCGAAGACAGCACGGGGCCCATAGAGAGCACTGCACCAGGAGCCTGATGATGCGGCCTGAGTCCTGACCATGCCCAAATGAGGGGCGAGACCTTTTCCAGTCACTTCCGGTTTCTTGGCTTAAGTTTCTTCACATGGAGAATGACTTGTTGACCTAATGATGCCCCAAAGTAGTGTTTAGATTTTAAAACATCATTGCTTCTAGATTTTAACATCTACAAGTTCAACATGAACGTCGACAGCTAATTTAGTCTTCATATTCCCCTTTGTACCAAAGCAGATTTTGTGATTGCATTCTGAAAACATCAGGAAAACTAGGATATGCTACAGCACTCACCAACCATAAAATCAGGAAATCTAGGTTGTGCTACAGCACTTACCAACCATGAAATCTCAGTGGCTTAAAGCAAGTTTATTTCCTGCTTAGAGTGCACAGTTAGTGTGGGTTGAGTGAGGTGTCACTGCTCAACACAGTTACCCAGGGACTCAGGCTGATGGAGCAGCCTCCATCTCAGATGTTGTGATAGCTGTCAGCGGGGAACAGTATGGTGGATTTATATAAAACTCACTGGCTCCTGAGCCTTCTACCTGCAGCCGAGTCCGTAACTTCTGCCTGTCTTTCATTGGCTGCAGCAAGTGACCATCACCGATGCAGGGGTGGGAGAGTGTGGTCCTACCAGGACTGGGAGGAGAGCTGGTGCTATGTGGTGGGCGGCAGTATTGGCACCACATGTTACAGAGGGCTGCTTCCTACCAAAGCCAACTTTAGGAGAGAGTTTTAATTGATGCCTAAGGGACCTTTCCTGGACTCATTTCCATATTGTGTCCAGTGAGAATGATAGCTGCTGTCAGAACTATGAGGAACGGGGAAAAGGCCTCAGGTAGCAAGTTGAGAAGAGTCAAGGGATTGATGCAGGGGTCAGAAAAATGGTGTGGTACACCAAATAAACGTTTCGGCGGGAAGTCGAAAGGCCTAGTGTTAATGACCAAAGTGAGGCTGAGATGATATTGAAAATATTCATCTTTCACATTGAAAGACTATTGTGCAGTCACTTCTACCATAACAGGGATTGTGGTCTTCCTCTAAGCTGTCTGCTGTAGAAGTCTCAGTTACTCCTTGTCCTCCAAGGCTTAACTCAAATATTTATCTACGTGTATTTTCTTTTCCTACTGAAATGTGAATTTTTCCAGGACAAGGAGACATTTTATTCCAGCACATCGTTTACAGGCCACATTCAATCAATTGAATGATTGAAATGAAACCAGCTGGCAACCCTCTCCCATGGTGCCCATGTGCCTGCCATCCTCTGGCTGGTTCAGCATTTCACCAGGCCAGAGCTGGGCACTGACTTGGTTCTGTAGAAGCAGCTAAAGCAAGATGACATTTCTGAGACTTCTGGCTGCTGTTCTGTTAGTTTTGGTGCTGTGAAGTGAAAGGGTAATCAAATAGTACTTTGAAATCTGAAAAGAGAAAAGTAAACTTGTACCTCAAATATAATTTCTGTATATTGTAGTTTCCTTCTTTTGAGTTGCCGTACATTGAGTGTAGTGGAATCAAGAATACCTAAATCAGTATAACCTCATCATTGAAAGAGAGACTTTAGTAACTTATTGATATTTCTGTCTTCATTATTTTATTATTATGAAATTGCTGAACATAATTACACAAATGATATAACTTTTAATCGTTGGGATGCAAAACAGTGGTTCTCAAGCTTCAGAGTGCCTCAGGGTTGCCTGGAGGGCTTGCTGGGGCCCCACTCCCAGAGTGTGTATTTCGGGTGGTCTGGGGTGGGGCCTGGGAGTCAGCATTTCTGTGGCGTCCCCTGAGGATGAAGATACTGCGGGTCTGGGAACCACACTGTGACAAGCAATGATGTATAGGAAAGGGCACTGGAAACAGTGAAAAAAGCATGAGTATGAATCCCCCACGCTCCCTAATGACCATCTGACAGTAAGTCTCTCAGCCCCTCTAAGCCTCTGTTTCCACCTTGTGGAACATGAAGGCCCTGGTTAGCCTAACAGATGATCAGATGAGGTTGTACACTAAAGCCATTTTTAAAAAAATAAGGCTCTCTGAAGGTATCTTCTTACAATATCTTACAGATTGAGAATCATGGACACTTGTTTTACATTCAAAGTATACACAGCTCTGTACCAGGTAGTGGAAAATAGGACATGGAGAGAAAAAGAGAACAGGAGAAACGTGGTACATGCCAGGCACCAAAATGAGTGACGTGAATGTTTAGAATTAAGAGAAAGACAGGCTGTGGTGGGCTGCCCAGGGCGGGCCTCTCCCAAACTTTACTGCGTAAAGACCATCATTTCACAAGGAGACTCTGGTCACTTTGTGTTCCAGGATGGCTTATTGCACAGGTAGCATCCTGAAATCTAGAAATCTGCCATATTAGTGCATTTGGGTAGTTTATCCTTTCTTGGACTCAATCTCAGGTTGCCTACTCCTTAGAGTTTGTGAAGTTAAGAGTGTAAAGTTACTCATTTTGCAAGCATTGAAAGTCATCATCTCAACAAGGAGATGCTACTGTGAACATAAGTATCAGAAAGATCCATAAAGTCATCTTTTCACACTTTTGATTGAGGGAGGGGAGGAAAATCTGAAAATCTCAAGGAATTTTTAATCTTAAGATTAAAAAATGTAGCTCACACATAGTTGACCAGCACTAGCATTTTTCTTTTAAGGTGTGTGACCTTGTCTACACTTAGACTTTTAGATAATTTTTATTACGGTTTAACCCTAATGTTTTAAAATTACACTTCATAGTAGGTTTAGAAATTAATGTTGTATGTGATATATTAGCATTTTTACTTGAAGTGCCTTGATAGCCACATATTTAAGGTTAAATAAAAATTATAATTTAACAGTCATCATTATTATAATTGATCTGAATAAAAATATGAACTAATTATAGGGGTCAAAGCAAGTTATGTGATAAATAAAAATTATTTTTAACAATAAAATTGAGGTTTTTATTTTTTTATTTTTTTTTGAGACGGAGTCTTGCTCTTTCGCCCAGGCTGGAGTGCAGTGGCGAGATCTTGGCTCACTGCAAGCTCCGCCTCCCGGGTTCACGCCATTCTCCTGCCTCAGCCTCCTGAGTAGCTGGGACTACAGGCGCCCACCACCACGCCCGGCTAGTTTTTTGTATTTTTTAGTAGAGAAGGGGTTTCACGGTGTTAGCCAGGATGGTCTCGATTTCCTGACCTCGTGATCCGCCCTCCTCGGCCTCCCAAAGTGCTGGGATTACAGGCTTGAGCCAACGCGCCCGGCCAAAATTGAGGTTTTTAAACTTGTCTTGGGTGAAGACTGTATCTGGGTAATAGATTGAGCTCTAGACAGTGAAGCGTACCTGTGGATACTAGCTACCATTATGATTAATAAACACGTTGTTATACTTCAATTGTAATAGCATTTTATTACGTATTATTTTTCACCAATGAATACAAACAGGCCAGTTGCCACTGTACAGGTTCCGTTTAAACTCTTGGCATTAAAAAAGGAATCCTCATTCATACTTGAAAAACATTGGAAATCCCTGACCTAGTCCATGCTAGTCTGTGATATTACCCTGGCCCTTCATCTTGACTGACTCTGTAGATTTAATGTTGGTTTACGTATTTCTTACCCTTTTGGATAGATACCTTTTCTAAAGGAAGTGATGATGGAAAACTGGCTGTTAGCTAGGTTGAGATGTGTGCACACTTCATCACTCTCTTAACAGGCAGATACCCGTCAGCCTAAAGGATGACTTTTTGCCACCCTACTTTCCTTTCTGTCTGGCCATCTCCTCCTTAGAATCTTCCTTGACCATGTTGTGTGTTCCAGTACCTTCTTGTTGAAGAACGTATTGGAAAAAATAGTCAATGTCTTTTAACCTGATTCTTCCTTCTATTCTTTTGAGGACAGTGTCATGCGCCTCCATGTGAAGAGACCACCAAACAGGCTTTGTGTGAGCAACATGGCTGTTTATTTCACCTGAGTACAGGGGGGCTGAGTCGGAAAAAGGAGTCAGGGAAGGGAGATAAGGGTGGGGCCATTTGATAGGATTTGAGTAGGTAAAGGAAATTACAGTCAAAGGGGGGGTTCTCTGGCGGGCAGGAGTGGGGGGTCACAAGGTGCTCGGTGGGTGAGCTTTTTGAGCCAGGATGAACCAGGAAAAGGAATTTCAGAAGATAATGTCATCGCTTAAGGCAAGGACTAGCCGTTTTCACTTCTTTTGTGGTGGAATGTCATCAGTTAAGGCGGGGCAGGGCATTTGCACTTCTTTTGTGATTCTTCAGTTACTTCAGGCCATCTGGGCATATGCCTGCTAGTCACAGGGGATGGGATTGCTTGGCTTGGGCTCAGAGGCCTGGCAGACAGCTTTGATTGTTTCTAAAGTGCCAATGGAAAATAAATCCAAGAATTTGTACCCCCAGTTTTTGAAAAATTGTCGTGTAGGGCAACTGTAAAACACATACTATGTGCTATACGTTTCCCACAATTAAACCAGTATGAATAGGGTTGAAATGCATCAGTTGAATGGATTAGAGATTCAAGAATATATGAAGATCTGATATGTGATAAACCTGGCAAAAGTCAGTTCAGAAAAGGTGATTTATTCAATAAATATCACTTATATAACTGATTATACATCTGGAAAAAAATAATTTTAGGCACCCTTCCCACACTGTATACAAAAATTCTAGATGAATTACTGTTCTCAATGTTCTCTAAAAATGCACAAGTAATAGAGGTAGGTCTTTAAACCTAGGTCTGCCTTACTCCAAAGCTACTGAGCTACATTTTAAATGTTAATAGATAATGCCAGATTGAGTCCCAAAGATGAGAGGAGAGAAACATTTTCTTTTGCTAACATTTGGCTGTTTTTATTTTTTGTCGTAAACAATGCTGAGATGAACATCCTAATGTCTACATTGATAAGTGGATATGTGATTATTTTCTTTTGAACACATTCCTGGAACTGAAATAGCTCTGGTTGAGGGCACCCAGGCTTTTGAAATAAACTTCCAGATTGCTCTCCAGAGAGGCTGTGCTAATTTAGTGACTTTATTCTTTTGTCATGTTTAATATCCCACTGTTTTTCTCTTTAGACCATCTTTTGTTAAGGAGAAGTACTGTACTCCCATCTTCCTTTTATATTGGCAAGTTTCTGATTAACCTAGGGCTTCCTGTGAAATAGGGAGAAACTGATATTTTGTATCCTTTTATCATCTGTATTAATAAGCTCATAAAGAAAGTATCACTTTGACCCCAGATGTCTCCTTCTTTAGCATTGATCAGAGACCTCTGTTAAGATCCAGCCATATAGAACAACAACAGTAGGGTTTTACTCTCCGTTCTATCAGTATATTAGCTGTGCTGGAGGTGAGGCTCCCCAACCCTTCCTCCTGCAGCCAGAGAGCTGCATCCCTAGAAGAACTTGCTCTTACATGACTTCCACCGCTTGCCATTCAGTGTAAGTGCAGCATATTTCCAAACTGCATAACAAATGTGCTGTGTGAAGGCTTCCTCCTGTCTTTGTTGTCTTTCATGCAAACAGTTCTTTTTGATAGAATCTGGAATTTACCGAATTCATTCCGAAGGCTGTGAAATGTGATCTCTATGAGTTCTAGTCTTCCTGTGAGGATGCATTCTTTTTGTGGAAGGCACCACGGGGTTGACACAGTATTATTTATTTTTCTTCCACATACTTTTTGTACCTTCCTCTGTAACCAGTATGAGGCTGTATTGAAGAGAGAGAATCTTGCCAAGTATTTGATATACATAGAATTCTTTTTGAGTTGCTATTTTAACTTAAAAACTTTAAATAATTTAATATGCTAAATATTATCCATGTGCCAAAGAAAAATAAAAGTAAGTTCTTTTCAGAGCAGGGAGTTTTATGTCTTACAGTATTCAGTGTGAAATAGGATAGAGGTGTATCATCAATCACGGTGCATGCTAGACAGAATTTAGAGTGTTTGCATCCTGCGATGAGAGTTACCTGCTCTCAGTGCAGAGCATGTTTGGGTTTTGTTTCTACTTTTTTTTAATCATAGACTTAGACTATTCTAAATAGGCTGAAAATTATCACAGAAATTGTTGAAGTTGGCTCTGAACAAGAATGCTTGATCTTTCTGTAAGCAGCTTTATTAATGCACCTCAAGGCACTGTTCCCTACCATTTCCTTCTGCTTATTGCAGACCAACTAATGTGTTAACAGAGATCTGAATCATGACTTTTTTTTTTTTCCCATAGACATAGGCCAACTCTTTCCTTGAGCTAAAATTTAGCCAGAAAGGGAAAAAAAAAAAAAAAAAAAACCATTTTGGTGCATGTGGCATGAAAATGAAACAGTGCAGGTTTATTTAGGGTCTCCTTTAACCTACATCTTAAAAATATATTTTAAGTCTGTAATATGCCTGTTAAACATTAGCACAGTTATCAAAATAATGATATTTGTAAAATCAATCTGAATATGTGAAATTTGTAGCTTTATATACAAATACATATGCATGCATATATATTTCAACATATTAATATGTATATATCTCAATATATGTATATCTCAAATTTGCATATATGTCTTATATAATTGAGATAGCACAGATTATAAAGGATTTCTTAAAGAGGCTGCAAATTTAGGTATTTGTCATTAAATAATCTTATAATATTTCAGTGCCTGAAATCATTCTAGCCTGTATATTGTAGTTATTTGCATTTTCTTCCCTTTTCTAAATATAGTCTCCAGATGAATTAATATACTCACAATCAACATATTGTGGCACAAGTAAGAACTATGTGGATTAGACAAGTTCAAAGCAGTCCTGACACCCACTTGACTAAAGCATGTGCCTCATGTCCCCTTTACCTTCAGCTCTTCTGGGCCACTGCTGGATGCTCATTCCTGTTCCTTCACTGACTGTCTTGCAGTATGTGCACTGAAATACTTCTTTGCCTGTTTATCATATCTTTTGTTCCTCTCCATCCTTAATGCTGAACTTTCAGAGCATGTAGAACAAGTCAGAAGTCTCTTGTGCTGATTATATCTATTTGACAGATGTGTTCAGAAATTTTCTTGTACTCATTAAAATATAAAGTAAAAATTGAAATGCTTTATATGATATTAATATGGATATTACTATGACAAGTGATGGCTTAAAATGAAAAGATTTCTTTTAAGAACTCTTGTCATATTTTCTTCTATTTTCTTTTTTTTTTTTGAGACAGAGTCTTGCTCTGTCGCCCAAGCTGGAGTGCAGTGGTGCGATCCTGGCTCACTGCAAGCTCCACCTCCTGGGTTCACGCCATTCTCCTGCCCCAGCCTCCCGAGTAGCTGGGACTACAGGCGCCCGCCACTGCGCCCGGCTCATTTTTTTGTATTTTTAGTAGAGACGGGGTTTCACCGTGGTCTCGATCTCCTGACCTTGTGATCCGCCCGCCTCGGCCTCCCAAAGTGCTGGGATTACAGGCGTGAGCCACCGCGCCCGGCTTCTTCTATTTTCATGTTTTAATATTTCTAGAAAATGCTTTTACTCTATTAAAGATTACAGTTTTGTAATTTTTAGCAATACTGCTATGGAGTCTAGCTGAAATTAGTGTATTACCTTAGTGCAAACTTTCTTCTTATCATTCTCGATTGTTGAAAGCAGTAAAGGTTTACACAAAATGTATAACAGTGTTGAGTAAACTCAACCAGCTTTTAATATATTTTTTAGAAGGTTAGGAGAAAGAATAACCTATTTAAGGACCTAACCTACTTTTAAATATTGCACACTATGTTATTTTTGAATTTTAAAATATTTTTCGTTTCTGTTCTTTTGTATTTTGTTTATTGTATCCATAGTTTGTCAGGAGTTAAAATCCGGCCAAAACTGGGGGTGGGGGGCCCAACACCACACATCTGTGTTTGTAATGTAGTATTTATTAATATAGGTCATATAACCTTAATGTATCAGTACCTGATGGATATGTGAATTATTTAAAATGAGCATCTGGGTACTATTTTTTGATATTTGAAGTAAACTGAATTTTTCATGTTCATATGTTATACGATATACCAAAATTATCCCGGTAAAGTTTTCAAATCCAACTGGGGAATCAGCAGCAATGTTTCTCCCTCATTTCATGGGTCAAGCAAGCTTAAAGTTGGATACAACCTTTAAAATGAGCTGATTATGTACACATTTAAACATCATTTTGTTAATAACTTGTGAGCCAGTTAAACTGAAAGGTTGCTTTGCTTGCCTCATTTTTTTTTTTTTTTGGAATTAAAACTACTAAAAAATAAGTCCAGAAACATCAATTTGGCTGACCTCACTCTCCCCCTAAATTTAGTAGTTTTATAAAGCAGAAAACTTCTAAAATTACTTATTTATTTACAGACAGGATCTCACTGTGTCACCCAGGCTGGAGTGCAACAGCATGATCATGGCTCACTGCAGCCTCGGACTCCTGGGTTCGAGCACTCCTCCCACCTCGGCCTCCCAAAGACTTGAGATTACAGGCATGAGCCCACTGCACCTGGCCTAAAGGTTTTTTTTTTTTTTTAAGGAACAATTTTCTTGACAGAATTATTCAGAATTAGAAATTGTGAATCATGTTATCAAGCGTTTGAAAACTCTTAATTTAATTGAGAAAATTAAGTACTAATACTGTGGCCTAGGTCATTTGGGTGGTAGTGTGATACAACTCCTAAACATAAGATTTTACTCTTTTTTTTTTTTTTTTTTTCTTTTGAGACGGAGTCTCGCTCTGTCGCCCAGGTTGGAGTGCAGTGGGGTGATCTCAGCTCACTGCAAGCTCCGCCTCCCAGGTTCACACCATTCTCCTGCCTCAGCCTCCTGAGTAGCTGGGACTATAGGCGCCCGCCACCACGCCTAGGTAAGTTTTTGTATTTTTAGTAGAGACGGGGTTTCACGGTGTTAGCCAGGATGGTCTCCATCTCCTGACCTCGTGATCCACCTGCCTGACCTCATGATCCACCCACCTCGGTCTCCCAAACTGCTGGGATTACAGGCATGAGCCACCGCGCCTGACTGATTTTACTCTTTTGAACCCTGTGGTTCCTAGAAGTTGAAGTCCTATCCCCCAGTAGATACTTGTTGAATGAATGCTCACTCAGCCACTCTATTTGCCAGAGGTTACTAGTTTCTCACCTACCTCTTCTCCCCTCTCATCTAGGCTGACATACTCTGAAAGGAAGGCAGAATTTGCTAATATGTTCATTTGTGATCCATATTTTTCCCTTGGAAATAATTATTTTCATTTTGCTGGACCACGTTTTAGAGAGCCTCACTTGTGTTGATTTGATTCTGAGCAGTGTTTCTGAGCTGGACTGACCACAGAGTAAGATCTTACCTTATTCAGGGCTGTGAATCATATCGAGCCATTTGTCTCACCTGTCATGCAATTTGCCAATTAGGTCGTTCTAGGGGTTGAGGGAAATGAAAGACTTGGAAATAATCATTACCTTCTCAGAACAAAGCAGCAGTAGTTAAATGCTTTTGTCCAGTCATTTTACTCTGATGTTCAATAAATTCAGAAGTGGAAGGTAAGTTAGGATCTTATTGTTGCATAATTATCCTTTCCACTTTATCTGAAGATTATACAGAAGATATTTAAATCAGTGCCTTACACAGTTATAAGTTGTGTATTTCTATTTTTCTTATTACATTTTTTAATTGTAAAACTAAAACCTATTAGTTGAAGAACATTTGGAAAATACAGAAAAATAGTAAATAAAAAATTTAAAATTACTCCTCATCCTACCATCTAGTGTAATTATTTAATGGATTTCTTTCTGGTCTTTCCTATTCATATATTTTTTCATAAAATTTAATTATTGCCTTATATTGTGCAGCAATAGCTGACATTTTCTGAGTGCCTGTTTCATAGCAGTCAGTGATCTAAGAGCTTTAAATGCATTATCTAGTTAATGTTCACAGCAATCTAGAAGGCAGTTATTTTCCAATGATGAATCTGAAACTTAGATTTTGCGCTATGTCAAAAAATTAGAAATTTAAGACTTCTAGCTTAGACAAGATGGCACAGACCTGTTTCTCCTACTTCCTCCCAACTAAATACAATGATAGACCCCAGAAATAATGCAAGAAACAGAAGGAGAACTCAAAAAATGGGTAGGAAGAAGTCAAGATGGTTTGGGGCCCAGTACCAAAGGACTGATAGAATGGCAGGGCATCTCACATTCCCTCACCCATCAGGGGAGGCAGATCTGGCCTTTCTTGAACTCTGAACTAGCAACCGAGGTAGCCTAGGGAGGCTGCTTCCTTTTTTTATTCAAATGGAAGCAAGCAAGCAGCCAGGGGAAATCCTCTTCCTGCTGAGATACCCTTTCCCAGTGTGTGATACCTGGACTTCTGGGAAGTAATTGTTACATGGATCCCACTGCAACAAATGGTCCGGCTGAGTAGCTTCTTTGTCCTCATGCACCTAAGACCACCCTCTTTTGCCCAGAGAGGAATAGGTGGTTAGGAAGGCCTAATCCAGTCTGTGGGCCCTAAGACCACCACTCCTCCTACTGAGAGACACTGGGAATTAGGCCTGGGGAAGTCCCTTCACTCCCTCAGGCAGCATCAGCAGGGACCAGTGGGGGCCCCTGTCAGAACCAGACAAATGAAGCAGACCCAAAGAATGCTGCAAAGGCTCTGAAAATTAAGCTGGCCCTGGAATCATAGCCCACAAAACTAGACCAGGACCCACATGCTAAGCCTAAACAGGGTGACTGCCTAGACAGGAAATCAGCAAGGATGAAGAAGGTCTAAACAACACAATCAAGCAACAGGACTAAATGGACATTTCTGGAATACTTTACCCAGAAACCACAGAATACATAGTCTTCCAAAGAATTCATGGGACATTCACCAAAATGGCACACATCCTGGGCCACAGAACACTTTTAAACAGCCAAACTCATGCGGAGTACACTCTCTGATCGTAGTGGAGTCTCTTAGAAATCAGTAAGGGAAAGACAACAGGAAAATCTTTAAACAGGTAAAAATGAAACAGCACACTATTAAATAATCTATGATTTAAAGAGGAGATTTTAAAGGAAATAAAAATACATAAAACTGAAAAACAGAACATACCAAAATATTTGGGATTTGGTCTGAGAGTGAAATTTATGGCAATAAGTTACTACATTAAAAATGAGGAGAGAGAGAGAAAGTTCAATAGAAGCCTCCAGTGATTGTACTCATTTCTACATAGGATCACCAAATTAAACAATTACCTACGGAAAAAAAGCATCTTCATAAGAACCAAAAATCAGGTGAACAATCACAGTACCTAGTTTTAACATCATACTAAGGAAAGAGGCACTGAGGAGAGTAGGAGAGATAGTCTTCGATCACCTAGGCCACCTTTCCCTCATCCAAAAAATACAACTGATAAGTTTATTAGAGTTGCAGTATACAAAATTAACATCCAGAAAGGAGTAGCATTTGTCTATGCCAAAAACAAACAATCTGGGCCGGGCGTGGTGGCTCACGCCTGTAATCCCAGCACTTTGGGAGGCCGTGATGGGTGGATCACGAGGTCAGGAGATAGAGACCATCCTGGCTAACACGGTGAAACCCCGTCTCTACTAAAAATACATTAAAAAAAAATGAGCCGGGTGCAGTGGCGGTGCCTGTAGTCCCAGCTACACGGGAGGCTGAGGCAGGAGAATGGTGTGAACCCGGGAAGCGGAGCTTGCAGTGAGTGGAGATCACTGCACTCCAGCCGGGGCGACAGAGCAAGACTCCGTCTCAAAACAAAAACAAAAAAACAATCTGAAAAAAGAAATCAAGAAACTAATCCCATTTACAATAGCTATAAAAAATACTAGGAATTAAGTTAACCAGAGAAGTGAAAAATCCCTATAAGGAAAACTATAAAACTTTATGCAAGAAATTGAAGAGGACACAAAAAAACAGAAATTACATGTTTGTAGATTTGAAGAATCAATATTGTTCAAATGTCCATACTACTCAGGGCCATCTATAGATTCAGTGCAATCCCTATGAAAATCCCATGACATTCTTCACAGAAATAGAAAAACAATACTAAAATTTATATGGAACCACAAAAAGCCCAGAATAGAAAAAGCTATCCTAAAGAAAAAGAATGTCACTTGAGGAATCACATTTACATGACTTGAAATTATACTACAGAGCTATAGTAACCAAAACAGCACAGTATGGGCCTAAAAATAGACAAATTGACCAGTGGAACAGAATGAAAAACCCAGAAATAAATCTATACACCTAGAGTGAACTCACTTTTGACAAAGGCATCAAGAACATACTTTGGGGAAAGGACACTCTCTTCAATAAATGGTGCTGGGGAAACTGGATATCCATATGCAGAAGAATGAAACTAGACCTCTATGTCTCGTCATATACAAAAATCAAAATTGATTAAAAACTTTAAGACATGAAGATTATGAAACTACTAAAAGAAAACATTGGGGAAACTCTCCAGGACATTGAATGGGGTAAGGATTTCTTGAGTCATACCCTACAAGTGTGGGCAAACAAAGTAAAAATGGACAAATGAGATCACATAAAGTTAAAAAGCTTCTGCACAGCAAAGGAAAACAATCAACAAAGCAAAGAGACAACTCATTGGGAGAAAATATTTGCAAACCATCCATCTGACAAGGGATTAATAACCAGAATATATAGGGAGTCCAAGCAAGTCTATAGGAAAATATTTAATAATCTGACTTAAAAATGGGCAAAAGATCTGAATACATATTTCACAAAAGACATACAAATCCAAACAGGTGCATTAAACATCACTGATCAACAGAGAAATGCAAATCAAAACAATTATACAATGAGGTATCATCTCACCCCAGTTAAAATGGCTTTTATCTTAAAGACAGGCGGTAACAAATGCTGGCAAGAATGTGGAGAAAAGGGAATCCTCATACACTTTCCGTGGGAATGTAAATTAGGGCAACCACCATGGAGAGCAGTTTGGAGGTTTCTCAAAAAAGTGAAAATAGAGCTACCATACGATCCAGCAAGTCCACTGCTAGGTATATATCTCAAAGAAAGGAATCAGTATACCGAAGAAGTATCTGCACTCCTATGTTTTTTGCAGCACTATTCACAATTGTCAACATTTGTAAGCAACCAAAGTGTACTTCAGCAGATGAATGGATAAAGAAAATGTGGTACATATACACAATGAAGTATATTCAGCCATAAAGAAAAATGAGATCCTGTCATTTGCAACAACATGGATGGAACTGGAGGTCGTTTTGTTAAGTGGAATAAATCAGGCACAGAAATATGTGTTCTCATTTATGGGAGCTGAAAAAAGTAAACAATTGAACTCATGGAGATAGAGGGTAGAATGGTTCCCTGAGGCTGGAAAAGGTTGGTGGGGGTGGGGCAAGTGGGGATGGCTAATGGGCACAAAAATATTGTTAGAATGAATAAGATCTAGCATTTCATAGTACAACAGGGTGACTACAAATAATTTATTATACATTTAAAAATAACTGGAGGCCAGATGTGGTGGCTCACACTTTGTAATCCCAGCACTTTGGGAGGCTGAGGTAGGCTGATTATCTGAGGTCAGGAGTTTGAGACCAGTCTGGCCAACATGGTGAAACCTCATCTCTACTAAAAATACAAAAATTTAGACAGGTGTGGTGGTGCACACCTATAATCCCAGCTACTCTGGAGGCTGAGGCAGGAGAATCGCTTGAAACTGGGAGGCAGAGGTTGCAATGAGCCAAGATTGCGCCACTGCACTCCAGCCTGGGCAGCAGAGTGAGACTCTGTTTCAAATAAATTAATTAATTAAAATAACTGGAAGAGTATAATTGGATTGTTGGTAACACAGAGAAGGGATTAGTACTTAGGTGATGGATACCCACACCTCATTTACCCTGATGTGATTATTATACATTGTATATCTGTATTACAATATCTCATGTATCCCATAAATACACCTACTATATACTCACAAAAATTAAAAATATTAAACAATGAGGAAAGGTCTCAAATCAATAATCTACTTATACTTCAATAAATTAGGAAAAGAAGAGCAAAATAAATCCAGAAGAAGCAGAAGGAAGGAGATAATAAAAGCAAAAGTCAACAAAATTGAAAATAGGGAAACAGTAGAAAAAAAATCAATGTGTCAAAAATCTGGTCCTTGAAAAACTTTAATAAAATTGATAAATCTGTAACAAAATCGAGAGGAAAAGAGGACACAACTCTGTAATATCAGGAAAGAAATGGGACAACAATACAGATCCTAGACCCACTAAAGGACTAATAAAGGACAAGATTACACTCACACATTTTCCAACTAAGAAGAAATGAGGCCAATTTGTCAAAAACTTCGAACTACTAATAACCAGGATGACACAGAAAATCTGGAGAGTCCTGTAACCATTAGGGAAATGGAGAGAGGGTGGTGGCTATGGGCACAAAAGAGCAAGACCCAGGGGGTCCTTATGGCAATAGAAATGTTCAGTGTATTGGTGTGATGGACACAGGAACCCACAAATGTGCTAACGTTTTATAGAATTAAGTACACACACATACAAATAAATATCAAACTGGGGAAATCTGAGTAAGATAATTGGATTATATCCATGTCAAAGAAATCCTGGTCCCAGTGTCGTACTAAGGCTTTCAAAACGGTGCCATTGGGGATAACTCAGTAATGGGTACTCAGAATCTCTTTGTATTATATCCTATAACTTGCATGTGATCCTGTAATTATCTCAGTTAAATTTTCAATTAAAAAAAAACTGTCAGCTTGTTGCTTTAGGAGTTGAACCCCGACCATGTGACTTCAGAGCCCTTATTCACATGTCTGCACCTCCATGTTATTCTGAGACATTGCATTCCGAGTAGTTTTACATGATCCCATGTAGGTCATACGATATGTAAATAGAAAAGTATGTTTGTATATAACTTTGTCTTTAACAGCAATTATTGATATTAGATATAGCATAGTTTTGTTTTCTGGTTCCTCCCCCACTCCCCCCCCCCCGACCCTGTTCCTGTCTCATAGTTTGAAGTTTCCCTGAAGTATTCACAGTTGTCGTCCCCAAAGACTTTAGATTCCACGTGGCATAAAGCCAATATATTCTATTGAAATGGCCAGTATAGTTGCCAAATCAGATGTTTTTAAGCTTACAGAAATGACAATTTCATATGCCATTTCTTTTCATATGGTCAAAGAACTTATTGAGCAAAATGGGAGATTTCTGGAGTAGGTCATAGGATGGAAGGAGTTGCTGGAGGGGACAAGAGAGCTCTAGTATCCTCAGAGTTTGAAATGTAGAACACAGTCTTTTCATTTCCACCTCATATTTTCTTCTTCCTGGATTTTGGCACATACTGCCTGCAATGGAATCATTGGTAGTGTCCAGTATCATCTTCTACCAGTCCTGCAGTCTGAAGGAAATAACTTCTCTATTCCAGGATTTGTTAGAAAAGATCGTAAAGGAGATTAGAATTTACCTGGCTTGGATCACACGCCCAACACTTTTCCAGTCACTGGGCAAGAGGCAATGATTGGCCTGGTACAGGCCGTGTGGACAGGGAGGGAGAGGTTATTGCTCTGTGAAGGAAGTAGGAGCTGGGAGGGGACAGAGGGCCAACCCAGACATAGCTGTTAGAGCGACTGCTGGGAGCCAGGAGCCGCTGAAGCCTGTGTCTGAGATGATCAAGTCAAGCTATCTAAATGGCAGTTAAATCGTGAACATAAAAATCATTTTCAAAGTATGCTTGAATTCAGCAGAATTTTTCTCCTCTGCTAATGACAAGGCAGTCTATATTAGAGACTGTCAAAAATATTTCATAAGAAGCATTAAAACAAGGAGTAATTTTTGTAGACTTCTATATGCATTTTATTAGACAATGTGTACGCTGCTCCAAAGTCACATAATCGTTTTTCCCCCACTCTACTCAAGACCACTTAGATTGTTTGAAAGAAGGCTTTGGCTAATGGGTATTGGAAGGAATGGCTGATTGTTTTAGAATGTCCTGTAGCATACAGGATGTATTTTTTTGAAGAGTTAAGAATGAAAATAGAAAGCAAGCATGTTCCCTCTAACTGCATTTACTTTCCTTGAAGCCATTAGTGTGTAAGTCAGATGCTGAACTTATGATACATAGATATTACTACAGTATATTATTATTATTATTATTATTATTTTTGAGACGGAGTCTCGCTCTGTCGCCCAGGCTGGAGTGCAGTGGCGAGATCTCGGCTCATTGCAAGCTCCGCCTCCCGAGTTCACGCCATTTTCCTGCCTCAGCCTCCTGAGTAGCTGGGACTACAGGCGCCCGCCACCACGCCCAGCTGATTTTTTTGTATTTTTAGTAGAGACGGGGTTTCACCGTGGTCTCGATCTCCTGAACTTGTGATCCACCCGCCTCGGCCTCCCAAAGTGCTGGGATTACAGGCGTGAGCCACCGCGCCCAACTATTATTATGTATTATATACTCTTACATATATTCTTGAAAATTGCAAACAGATAGAATAATGACTTGCTTTGTTTTTTTTTTTTTTTTTTTTTTGAGACGGAGTCTCACGCTGTTGCCCAGGCTGGAGTGCAGTGGCGCGATCTCGGCTCACTGCAAGCTCCGCCTCCTGGGTTCACGCCATTCTCCTGCCTCAGCCTCCTGAGTAGCTGGGACTACAGGCGCCCGCCACCGCGCCCGGCTAATTTTTTGTATTTTTAGTAGAGACGGGGTTTCACTGTGGTCTCGATCTCCTGACCTTGTGATCCGCCCGCCTCGGCCTCCCAAAGTGCTGGGATTACAGGCTTGAGCCACCGCGCCCGGCCAATGACTTGCATGAATATATAATTGAGTAATTTACTATGATGAAGTCTGACTTGATAGCACATCAACACAGTAAGCCTCAGTTTAAACAGTTCTGCTGTTTCCTTTCGGAAATGGTAGTTGGGAGTACTGTCCACCGTTATGCAGCATGGCGTTTATGAAGACCTCTGTGGACTCCGCTTGGGTCCATTTCCAGGAAAAATGTTTTCTCTGCCAATGAACTTTGTTTCTTTTGCCAGAAAATGCAGAAAGATGCATGTTTCTAATACTTTTTTAGTGCCAGGATACTTAGAAGCAGCCCGGTTCAGTGCCCAGATGTAGTAATCAACTTCCTCAGAGGTAGTCATTCATTCACGCTCTTTTCTGATTCACCGCGAGTGTCTTGCAAGAGCTTGCACTTGACCTGCCTGCAGCCCTGTTGTAACAGTAGTGACACAACTCGCCTGTGTCCGTTTGTCATTTCTAAATAGTTTTTGAATCATAAATATTTGAACCTCAAAGTAACTCTGTAAAGTATAAATAGAGATGACATTGTGTTTTTTCAAAAAAAAAAAAAAAAAAAAAAAGAAAAGAAAAAAAACCCACAAAACCTAAACGGAAACAAGCACAGATTGAACTTAACGTCAGTGTAGATTGTAGACTTCACAAGGCTGGTCTGTGTTTTGTTCACTGTATCCCTTGCTCCTAGTGTAATGCTTGACAATAAATGTTTCAGGATAACTGATGTTGAATAAACTTAAAAAGTACTGAGCACCTCAGAACTTTGAAGAACATGGAAATGCTTGTATTGGCAGAAGACAGAAATGTGTAGCCCCAGGAGACCGCAGATAGCTCAAGCCACCTGTCATGAGCACATTTCTTTGAAGTCTGGTGTTTTATCTTAAGAACCCATACACAACTGAATTCTTCTTTATATTAGGAATGTTCGTTTTATCATAGAGATTGTTTTAAATGTTACTTATAAAATATTATGCTTCTGCAAAATACGCTGTTTATCCTGAATACCCTAGCATATCTTTAGAAGTATGTACTTTTATTGCTTTTGAGAAATACAAATGTCCAATTACATTCTATTAATGTACTGTCTATATGCTGATATCCAAATTTATGTCTTTTATCTTTATTTCATCCCTGAAATTACCATTTTAGTTAATGACAAGTCTGTTTCTCCAGTTGATTGAGGAAAAAAAAAATTCTAAGTCATCCTTGATGTGTTTTTTCTTTTTTACCTTGTATCCAGTGTATTGGATAATACCATTGGCTTTGACTTGGGAATATATCTGGAATTTGGTCATTTTTAACTGTTCCTACTACCGCTACCAATCTGCCACCATTATCTCTTACCTGGATTCCTGCACTGGGCTTTTAGCTGGCTTGCGGGTTTTCCCTTGTTCCCCACAGCCCAGTCTCCACACAGCATTGGCACGATCCTGTAAAAACATCAGAGCGGGTGGCACCCTTCTCAGCACTCTCCAGTGGCCACCCATTTAAACAGAGTTAAGACCCATGTCTCCTCTGGGCCTGGCAGAGCCCTCTCTGTATCCTCCTCTCCTACTACCCCTCCCCAGCTCTGCTCTTCCAGCCTCTCTGGCCTCCTTCCTGTTCCTCCCACCTGCCGGAGTTGCTGCTGCTTCTGGGCTCTGCATTTGCTCTTCCCGCAGGTGTCCAGATGGCTGTCTCCTACACTTCCTTTGAGTCTTTTCTCAAAACATTTCAATGAGATCTTCCGCATTCATTCCACCTACGACTTCACACCAACCCCCAAACATGGTGTCCTTTCTCACTGTTTTTTTTTTTTTTTTTTTTTTTTTGGCACTTATCACATCTAACATACTATATGTTTAATGTGGTGGAGATATTGAATGTCTGTCCTTCCCTTCCCCGCCGCCCCCCCACCCCCAAGCCTAGAGCAACACTAGATTGCAAGCTTGATGAGGGTAGGGGAGAAAGGCACCTGTTATCTAAGAGACCTGCCAGGAAATCTTTGCTTAATCCTAATCTGTCTCCAGAGTTCTATTAGAATCCTCCCTTTTTACTCTCCTTGGGTTTTTTTTTTTTTTTTTTTCCGAGGGCAGGGGGTTGACCCCTAACACCCTCAAAAGGCTGCCTCTTGGCTTTAGGATATTAAGCCAAATTTTCATCAAAAACCCATCCGAACTGCCTTCCTTGGGCATCAGGGATGGAGCTTTTATTGAAGAAAAGAAAGACACTGTCTCCTC
Source organism: Macaca nemestrina (assembly GCF_043159975.1). Lineage (NCBI taxonomy): Eukaryota > Metazoa > Chordata > Mammalia > Primates > Cercopithecidae > Macaca > Macaca nemestrina. The sequence goes on along the minus strand of NC_092128.1, from coordinate 152,809,470 downwards.
TCTGGTCGCTTGTTTATTCCTAAGTTTCATAGGTGTGTTTCTACATGTTAGATACCATAGGCAGTGAACCTCGAGATCTCTGAGAACATAAGCTTTCTCATGAGCACTCTTTTCCCTGTGGGTAGACCACCCCTAAGGTGGGAGTGGTGGTATTTGTTTCCCCAAATGGTAGTTACGGGTCAGGTATGATACCCGGCACGTGGTAAATGCTCAGTAAATAATTTCTGAATCAAGACTGCTTCCCTAAATTTTAATCTGATGACTTATTTTCTCCTTACATGGGTGATACTTGGCCTTCCCATTTTAACATTCCGAAGCTGCAGGAGATACTATTAGAGGCCAGGCTACAAAGAGCTCATGTTCCCTTCCAGAATACACTGTTTCTAACAAGCAAGCTAAGTAAATTTCTCTGAATCTGGATTTAAACAAAATTTGTTATAAGACTGGCCTTGCATTTGGAACATGTTTTTATAAGGAACCTGTAAGTCATGAATATTTCACTTTCTTTTCTAAGGTTTCTTTTCACATGCATGTTTGCTTTCATTTTCCTGTTAAAATGGATTGAGAAAGATTAGCACAAATGCCGGTGGGGAAAAATACAGAGGAAATATGCAATCATAAATATTTTAGGCCTCCGTTTTTCAACAACCCACAGCTATGTGTACACAGTTGATCTGGGACAGAGTGCGACGCCTTGTCTCTACAATGTGTTGCCTCAAAGCGAGTGTTCACCTGGGGAATAGAACTGGGAGGTTTGGCAAACTGCAGAGCACCCTAGTGAAAAATGCTTCCAAGTGTAAGGCAGACTCTATCTCCAAGGATTTCAGACCATATTCTACCATTTCCAAAAATGACCTGCCATCATCAGCTTTGATCCCTACATTTAAGATAACGTTTTCTTTTTTTTTTTTTTTTTTTTTTTTTTTTTGAGACCGAGTCTGGCTCTGTCGCCCAGGCTGGAGTGCAGTGGCCGGATCTCAGCTCACTGCAAGCTCCGCCTCCCGGGTTTACGCCCTTCTCCTGCCTCAGCCTCCCTAGTAGCTGGGACTACAGGTGCCCGCCACGTCGCCCGGCTACTTTTTTGTATTTTTTTTAGTAGAGATGGGGTTTCACTGTTAGCCAAGATGGTCTCGATCTCCTGACCTCGTGATCCGCCCATCTCGGCCTCCCAAAGTGCTGGGATTACAGGCTTGAGCCACCGCGCCCGGCCAAGAGGCATATGAATCTAATAGATAAAATTGTCATTACTTATAGAAAGTATGGTCGTCTTAACAGAATTTAATAACTGATTACTAGAACTAAAGAGTACAATGACATTACTGTGTGTAAGCAGTCATCTCTTGTATCTGGAGGGGAGTGTTTCTGGAACCTCCCTCAGATACCAAAATTCACAGATGCTCAAATCCCTGACATAAAATGGCTTAGTATTTGGATGTAACCTGTGCATATCCTCCTGTGTACTTTAAATCACATCTAGATAACTTATACAACTTGATACAATGTAAATGCTATGTAAGTAGTTGTTATATTGTTTTTTTTTTTTTTTTTTTTGAGACGGAGTCTCGCTCTGTAGCCCAGGCTGGAGTGCAGTGGCCGGATCTCAGCTCACTGCAAGCTCCGCCTCCCGGGTTCAAGCCATTCTCCGGCCTTAGCCTCCCGAGTAGCTGGGACTACAGGCGCTGCCACCTCGCCCGGCTATTTTTTGTATTTCTTAGTAGAGACGGGGTTTCACCGTGTTAGCCAGGATGGTCTCGATCTCCTGACCTCGTGATCCGCCCATCTCGGCCTCCCAAAGTGCTGGGATTACAGGCTTGAGCCACCGCGCCCGGCCAGTAGTTGTTATATTGTTTAGGGAATAATGACAAGAAAAAGAAATCTGTACATATTCAGACAAATGCAGTTTTTTCTGAATATTTTCCATCCACAGTTGATCAGATCCATAAATGTGGAACCCACAGATGCAGACAACCAACTGTACATATGATCGAACTATAAGAGTCAACTTATCTATTTTAGTAATATCCAATTAAAAATGAATAAAAACATAAGATACCCCTTGTAGCAACGAAAGCTATATAGTATCTATGAATTAATAAGAATGCATAAAAATCTCTTCAGAGTAAAATTTAAAATGCTAATAAAAGGCAAAGATTATGTGAGTAAGTAGACTTTTTATTCTCTTGGAGGTCGTCGTAAAAAGTGTCAGTTCTTCACAAAATATTTAAAATTAAACCCCAACATTTTTATTGTATGTTTTTGAGGAACTTGGTAAACTGCTTTTTTATTTTATTTTATTTATTTATTTATTTTTTTTGAGACGGAGTCTTGCTCTGTAGCCCGGACTGGAGTGCAGTGGCCGGATCTCAGCTCACTGCAAGCTCCGCCTCCCGGGTGTACGCCATTCTCCTGCGTCAGCCTCCTGAGTAGCTGGGACTACAGGCGCCGCCACCACACCCGGCTAATTTTTTGTATTTTTTAGTAGAGACGGGGTTTCACCGTGTTAGCCAGGATGGTCTCGATTTCCTGACCTCGTGATCCGCCCGTCTCGGCCTCCCAAAGTGCTGGGATTACAGGCTTGAGCCACCGCACCTGGCGGTAAACTTCTTAAAAACATAAAGCAAGAGAGGGAAATTGATCCATTTGATTTTATCACAGTTACAGATTTCTGTTCAATGAAGGTATCTGTAGACAGATGGACAGATGACAGAATGGAAAATGATGTAGGTGTGTGCAATGTCTACAACTTAGATTAACAGGAAATCTTTGTCTAGAACTGCAAGAAACTACTGCCCCAAAAAAAAAAAAAAAAAAAAGAAAAAAATGTGATTGCAATCCAAGGAGAAAAATAAGTGATATGATCGTGCCCTTCACAAAACAGTAAACTCAAAAGGCTGACCAGCATTGGAAAAAATCATCAAGCTCATTATTACTGAGAGAAATGAGAATCGAAGCAGTAAAATGATATCCTTATTACACTAGCAAGAGTTGTCCGAGAATGGTGGATGCCAGTGGGGATATGTGAACATAGGAATTGTCATGCCTTGGTGGTGGGAATGTAGACTTGGCACCTATACTGGAGAACAGAAGTTCTTCAATTAGGCACAGAAATACTGATCCCACATTTATTCCCCCGGGTACGCATCTCAGAAACACTTTTAGATAATTGAATAAGGGATATGCCTGAGGTATAGTATCATTAAGGCAACTGCCCTTACTGTTATGGATTTAAATTGTTAGGTTTTTTAAAAACACTGTAGCGAACATCTTTGCACTTACGATTCGGTCACTTTTCAGGTTATCTACTTAGGGAGAATAGTGCTTTGATGTTTATTAGCTTTACAACCTCAAGCAGGTATCTATCGTCTGTTCCTCAGCGGTTTCATGGGTTGTTGTGAGAATGAGATGGCTTGATACCTATAACAGGATTAGAAGTGCTTGCAAGAGTAAATGCCTAGTCAGTAGTAGCTACTATTATAGAATTATTCCTAGAAACTGAAGCACTGGGTTGATTGCTGTGGACTTTCCAAAGGCTCAGCTTTCTTTGGATATTTATTTTGTGCTCCTATGTGTCTTGATGTTTAGACTAAGTGGTCAAAAATTCTCGTCCTGGTGCTACCGAACTGCCACAGTAAACGGAAAAAACAGTAAATGAGGTACATGCTAGTCCTTGCTACAGATGAAGCTGCAGTTGGAGTTAATGGTGAATGTGCTTAGCTTTTGGGTTATGCAATCCGTATTAATTCTTCATTTGTAGCATTCCAGAAGTATCAGGAGTAGATGGTAAACCTCTGAGGGTTTTCTTTGGTTCTTCTTTGGTTCCTAATTGAGACAGGCAAGAGGGCTGTGCATTTGCTGGCTGCATAACATTCGCCATGGTTCTTTTTATTTTCTATTTTATTTATCTTTTATTTTTTCTTCTTCTGAGGCAAGGTCTTGCCATGTTGCATAGGCTGCAGTGCAGTGGTGAGATCATAGCTCACTGCAGCCTCGAACTCGTGGGCTCAAGTGGACTGATCTTCTCACATCAGCCTCCTGAGTAGCTGGGACCATGGGCATGCACCACCACGCCCGGCTAATTTTTTGATTGATTTTTTGCAGAGACGAGGTCTCACTATGTTGTCCAGGCTGGTCTCAAACTCTTGAGCTCAAGCAATCCTCCCACCTTAGCCTCCCAAAGTGCTGGGATTACAGGCATGAACCACTGTGTCCAACCTCCATGGTTCTTTGAATAATGATCATTAAGAGATTTGTTGTTTGAACCAGTGTCCTTATTGATAATGGATAAATGCATTTAATATGTTAATTGTAGTCAGCTACTTTAGGTAACTGTGATATACTCTAATGTCCCAGCCTCCCTCCAGATGAAAATAATGTTCTTCTTAGTGTTCCCGTTGCTCTTTGTGCCTCTATTACAGCAGTAACCACTGTTCTTTCTATTGTGGTATATGTATATTTTTTTCTCACTAGATTTTAGTTTCTTCTGGCCAGAGACCATGGGTGATTCACCTCTGAATCCCTAAAATGATTAACATTCAAGAAGTTTTTGTCAAATTGAATTCCCTCCTTCCCCCTTTGTATCCTTTGTGCTCTTTTCTGGGAAATATTTAGAATGTCCCCAAGGTTATCGATCACTACATTCTAGAAGACCTCAGAAATGCTTCTCACCAGCCACCCATGTTAAAGAGCAGACCTGTGGCAGACAGAGCCATTCTAATTTATGACTCTTTCTTTGGTGACAGATAGATGTGGCCTTTGGCAGGCTACCTGATTCAAAATGGTTTACCCTAAGTTGATGTCATCTTTGGGAGCACCTGTAATGGATCTGATCACCGATGCCTTCAGGCACCACGCAAATTCCAGCAAGTTTTGCCCCTACCTAGGAGCATATATTTATTCTACATTGCTAATAGAGAGAAAATATTTTCCCAAAGGAATTATAGGCAAATTGCTTTAGTATCTTTATTCACTATGCAAATATTTATTTTTAGTTTAAATTCTCTAATTTATTGCCGAATATTTAGTGTGACATACATTCTTTTTTTCTAGTAACACATTACCATGAGTGGTTCTTGGGCCTTAATTTTCTCATCTGAAAAATTAATGAGTCTGTATTTTTTTATATTTACTCATTTCAAATTTATATCTTGCTTAGTTTTAAATGTTTTAAAATGTGTTTAAAGTTAGTGAAAAGAGAATACAAAAACAAATACTATATCCAGTAAGTTAGAAGCAAGAAAAACAAGGAAAAACAAAAGTGGGCATTCAAACGAGAACCAGAAGTAAAGCAGATAGACAAATGCTGAGAGCCTGGTTCAGCCGCCAGGACCGGGCATGATTTGAGTGATCTGCTGTCTAGCAACTGTCAGGGAAAAGGAATCCCAGTCAGTCACCTGGTTCCCAAGGTTCATGAGATAAACTCTGAGAAGTACAACTAATCATGGTGCTGGGAGGAGAAGGATATTTCTCTTGAGAAGTCTGGAGGAGAGCACTGTGATTGAATGAGCCCTGAGGCTCTGCACTTCACAGCCCCTCAGGCCTGGTAGTATTTGGAGAACCTCTGCTGCTGAGGCCAGGGTGTCTGTGCCCACTGTTCATCACTGGTGTCTGCTTTGCACTTCTTCAAGGCAATTTTCACTTTCAACATGAACTACAGAAGTGCTCATAAGAGTAGACCCTCAGGAAGTGGTAGCCATGACTATAGAATTATTCCTAGAAATCAAAGCACTGGGTTTATTGGTATGGATTTATTTCAAGGCTCATCTTACTTTGTTTGAATATTTATTGAGTGCTACTAATGTGCTTGCCTTTTGTTAACTTTCGGAGGAAAAATTTGACCTCAAACCTGTTAGAGTCTGTCCTTTGTGACACGCAGTTGGTACGTTGTTTATTATATGGTAAATGTGTCCACTTGGTGCAGCTTGTGTATGATAAACCACCATCTCCTTTTCCTCTACCTCCCAGAGATTCAGAGTGTTTTTCTGTCACTTTGGCCTTAGGACCATTCTTTTCTCTTACCAGTCTGTTTTCTTTACAATCCTGAATCACACACACCAGCTCCATCATTTGAGAGAGGTGGGGACAGAAACAACTGGCTCCCACTTCTCTGTGTCACCACCAGCGTCCAGTTGGTTTGGACCAAGCCTTGGACTGCACGTTTCCTGGCTTTTTAAGTATCCCTTAACTCAGTGGTCCCCAGCCTTTTTGGCACCAGGACTGGTTTCATGGAAGATAATTTTCCCACAGCCCAGCGGGCAGGGAGGTGATGATCTGGGGATGAAACTGTTCAGATCATCAGGCATTAGCTAGATTCTCATAAGGAGCGTGCACCCTGGATCCCTCACATGTGCAGTTCACAGTAGGGTTTGTGCTCCCATGAAAATCAAACCCCGCCTGTGACCCGACAGGAGGAGTTGCTCAGGCAGTAATGCTTGCTTGCTCACTGCTCACCTCCTGCTGTGCAGCTGGTTCCTAACAGGCTGTGGACCGGTACCCGTCCGCATCCGCAGCCCAGAGTTGGGGACCCCTGCCTTAACTAATGGATCCCTTTTCCCCAACTCTTCTCTGCCTCTTGCTGGATGAGGAGGTTTCCCATTTACTCCATTACTCTTTGGAGAAAGTCTCCAATTCTGTCTTATCTGGAAATACTTCTTATTTTCTAATGATAGGTTAATTTATAACAACATGATCATTAACTTATGTCACAGTCACAAATGGCAGTGGCCCGGCCGTATCCCACAGTCTCGCGTAACGAAGGCATGGGAGAGCTGGTGCAATTTACTGCGCTGATAGGTCCCTAAAGGCATTTCAAGCTTTGCTCCACAAAGCACTCTCTTTTAGCACAAATTAATGTTCTTTATTTTGTTCAGTGACTTTTGTCAATATATAAATGCTTAGAATTTATTATAATCACAGTTTGCTTGCTTACTTTTCAGGCATGCTTCTTAATCCAGGGTGATTTATGTGTTTACCATCTGTAGCATGATTTTTCTGTCAGAATGTGAACTGAGATATTTGCACTTACAGTACACACGTTTGTTTTACATTTTCTCAGAGAGCTAATACTTTGTTTTCCCAAAATAGATTTACTTAATGAAATTAGGATCTTCATGTTGAGATGTTTATTTTTAAAATTTGACTTTAGTTAACTAACTCTGTGTTACTTAATTTAATTTAGAGTTGACTTATTGAAGTTGGTAATTTACTTAAATGTAATAGCTGAACTGCATAAATTTTAAAAACTTATCCTAGCTATTTGATATTACCAATCTATAAAATCTTGATTTTGATGTTGTTGTTCTTATTGTAGATCATCTTTGTTATTAAGAGAGCAGCTTTTTAATTTTTAGTTTTTTTTTGAGATGGAGATCTTACTTTGTCATGCACGTGGGAGTGCAGTGGCACAATCATAGTTCACTGTAACCTCAAACTCCTGGATTCAAGTGATCCTCCCGCCTCAGCCTCCTAAGTAGCTGGAACTACAGGCCCATACTACCATGCCCAGCTAATTAAATTTTTTTTGTTTGTACAGACAGGGTCTCGCTATGTTGCCCAAGCTGGTCTTGAACTCCTGAGCTCAAGTGATTTTCCTGCCTTAGCCTCCCAAAGTGTGAGAGTACAGGTGTGAGCCACGACACCTGGCCTGAAAGCAGCTTTTTGTTTTACAGTTTGTTCTAAGGGAATTCAAAGCTCCACATCTTTTAAAAATTATTACTATTTGATCTAAAACCTTTTTAAAGCAATCTGCTTTGAATCATGTGAGGAGCTCACTGAATACAACATTCTTGGTAATCAGAGAATGGGGTTAATTTTTTAACTTGGATGAGCAGTTCTAGCATGAGTTATGAGGAAGTGTCAAGTGACCTGTTTTCTAAATGTTGAATTAACTCTGCTATCTGTATTTTAAAAGCTAATTGGTATATTTCTACCTAGGCCTTGAAAAGCCATCACTCATACTCTCTTTCCATCCCATCCCATTCCCTTCTCTTACCTAAGTTACTTACTTGCTATCCTATTAGGAAAAATTTTAAAATCCACTTACTGAACAGGTATGTATACAGGATTACTTGGCTGACTACCAATGCCTAACCATCAGTGAAAGGACACCCTTTAAAATAAGACTTTTAGATCAGCAAGAAATGACTAGTATATTTTATTCAATTCAACAAACATCCACTGGACGCTTATGTTCAAAGTACGGTGGGTGATAGAACTAGTAAGTCAGTAATTTCTATCTGGAAGTAACTCTCATTCTTTTTTAATTTTTTTTTTTTTGGGGGGGGTCTGTTTCTTTGTCAGACCTTTAGTTTGTTTAATGTCATGAATTTTGGTCAAGTAAGATATTTTTAATTGATGACAATTCTAGACAAAAATGCCTCAGTGAAGATGGAGAGCCTATTTGGGATCAGGATCATCCAGCCCCTCAGAGCAAGAGTATGGAGATCATATTCACAGTGGGTACCAAGACCTGGGCTTGGCGTAGGCATCTTGTCTGACTAGGGGAATTTCCTATACACTGCACAGACTGATGAATGACTACAGAGGAGGTAGCTGGCGTGCGCAAGAAAGAGCAAAGATTAAGTGAGCCAAGCATAATAGTGCCTGGCAAATCGTCTCACTGTGTGTGAGTCTGATGCATGGTGGCTTCTCTTATTATGATTTTATTCTGATGAACTTTACTCAGTGAAGATAGGCAACTGTTCAATCATCTATTCATCAAGTGCCTGTAATGTGACAGCCGTGATACTAGGTACAGAGGATTGAACCGTGAGCTCAGCAAATCCAGTCATTGCCTTCATAGGACTTTCACTTAGCGGGGGCTTCAGACAAGTGCGTGGGCTAAACAGTTGAGTAAATGTAACCATGGTGAAAAATAGAGGGTGCTGTTGAAATGTGTTCCCCTGAAGAAGGGAAGAGGAGATTCCTGGAAGAATTTCCATTGGAGGTGGTATTTCAGTTGAAAAGTAAGTAGGAATTGATTAGAATAGGAGATGGAGAGAGAGGTGGACAGTGTTCCAGGCAGACGGAGCATCTGGGGTGACCACCCAAAAGTGAGAGACAGTGCAAAGCCCCAGGAACTCCTTTATGCAGCCCAGGCAGAGCCAAGTGGGGCCTGGTGTGGGCGGTGCCTCTCAGCTTGCTATGAAAAAGTCTGGGCTTTGTCCCAGAGCAGTGGAGTGCTATAGTTGAGTTTTAAATGGGGCGCTGATCTGATGAAATACTTAGGAAGATCACCCTGGTCTCAGAGTGGAGACTGTGCTGGGAGGGTGGAGGAAGAGTGGCAGAATCAAGGCATTGGTGGGACCATGGCTGGAGCTGAGCAAGGGACTGACACTGTGGCCTGCATGGGCAGAAGAACACATGCGATTCCAGAGAGGCGGGTCCACTGGGTCCAGAAAGAGTCTCGGGAGGTCGAACAGAGCACCCTTCTCTGCTGGGCCAGTCTTGGGCTGATTTATCAGCAGAAAACTGGGTGGATCTGTTTGTTCAAGGGCCCAGGGAAGAGAAGCTTTGGGGAGTCACCATCGCAGGCTGAGGACAACAGATGTAGCTGCCCATTGAGAAACAACAGCCTCCACGTGCGCAGCTGGGGAAGAAGTGAGTCACTGTCTTCTCAGTCACACCCAGCACCTGCTTAATGACCACTTTTTCCAGAGCCAGCCTTTGAATATGAAAAACAATAATCAAATGATCTTCTTCCCAGGAGTTGAGTCGGTGCTCCTGATTAGCTCAGGGCCAACACTAAAACTAGAAAACTGGAGGCTTTCTGGGAGCCAGGCTGCCTGGCAGCTGATGTGGCCACATAACATTGTAGTTTTGACTCGTCCTTTTCTAAGGCATGCTGAGAACCCTTGAAGCCCCCTGCCGTTCTTCTGTTTTCCATTCTCTCCTTCCAGTGCTCATTAAAAAAAAAAAAGAAAAAAAAAAAAAAAAGAAACTGAATGTGTAATTAACCACTATGTTTTGTGTCTTTTTCTGACAGGTTCATCAATTCTACATGCATTTACTGAATGCTTACTAAAGGCAGGGCTGTATTTTACGTATCATTCTTTGTGAAGCTGCTGTTTTCACTTCGGTTCCGCAGATAGGGTGTGTGTTGAAGAATTCGTAGGTGTGGATAGACTTTGCCTCTGCAGCTGTCCTTCCAGATCAGACTAGACACATACATACCTGATTTTTTTTTTTTTTTTTTTTTTTTTTTTTGAGACGGAGCCTCACTCTGTCGCCCGGGCTAGAGTGCAGTGGCGCCATCTGGCTCGCTGCAACCTCCACCTCCTGGGTTCAAGCAATTCTACTGCCTCAGCCTCCCGAGTAGCTGGGATTACAGGCGCCCGCCACCACACCCAGCTATTATTGTGTATTTTTAGTAGAGATGGAGTTTCACCATGTTGGCCAGGCTGGTCTTGAACTCCTGACCTCATGATTCACCCGCCTCAGCCTCCCAAAGTGCTGGGATTACAGGTATGAGCCACCGTGCCTGGCTCACATACTTCATTTGACCCTGTGCTGTGAAGTTGCTATTCCTACTGTTGTTAACTGATGCCAGAACCTGGGTTTAAGGTAACGAGTGGGGCGAGTGTGCTTGTTGCTGAAGTATATGAATGTGGGGAAAACTCCTGGTCTCCTCCCTATGCCCTTGGCTCTGGTCAGTGCTGGGTGCAGGGTGCCTGCCATTTGCCAAGCAGAACCTGTAACCAGTCCGCATCATTCCCCTCCACGCACACATTCCATGCAGCTAAAGTAGTGTATAAAGTAGCTAATGCAATACTGTACTGCCTGGCTTTGTGAAATTTAGAAGGAAAACATTTCATTTAAAGTTACGAAACAGACCAACTGCTCAACCAAAGGCAGGAATAAGGAGACAGAGGATGAAAGGTGACAGAAACTTGACTGAAATGAGCACGTTAGCATTACAAGATTAGGAAGAGAAGTAACAATTTTACAAATTAGTAACATGAAAGGCGTTTTCTCTGAGTGGTAAGTGAGGTGAGCTGTCGTGTGGGAGCCTCTTGGTAGCTGTGCAGTGCAGGATTGTTATGTCTGGAGTTACCCTTTCCACCCCCCTTCGAGTTGCTGAAATCATCACAGCCTTCCATTCCTGTGCAGCCTAAAGAATGCCTCCTTTGCCTCTTAGAAGACAGATTCTATGTTTAAGTTGACACCTGCCGCCTGACTGCCATAACCAAATACCCTAGACTGGGTGGTTTAAGGCTGGAAAATCCAAGTTCCAAGTGGCCCCGTTTCTGTTGAGAGCTCCCTTCTTGGCTTTTGTAGGTGGCTGGCTTCTTTCTGTGTCCTCACATGCCTTTGCTTGGTGCATGCGTGTGGGGAAAGGGAGAAAGCACACATGTTTTCTCTGGTGTCTCTTCCTGTAAGGGCACCCATTCCATCATGAGAGCCCCTTCCTTCTAACCCTCATTATAATACCTCCCAAAGGCCCTGTCTCCAAAGGCCATCACATTAGGGGCTAGGGCGTCAAACAGATGAATTTTGGGGGGACACAAATATCAGTCCCTAAGAACATCTAATTGGATACTTTTATTTAAGCTAAAAGAATGCATTTTAACATTATCGGGGTGGGGTGAGGGGGGACACCCACCTTGACTATAGATAGGGCTTTTGGCTGGCTTTTGATTTTCCAGGATGAAGGAAAATCGGTTTAGAGAGAAACAAAAAAATTTCATTAAGGACTTCAAAGGGACCACCTTCGTAAAGACAGTAAGTCTGTTTAGAGAAAGTTTGGGGGATCAACTTATGAAAAGCATTCAAACTCTTCGTTTTCTGTGTTCTCCCAGATTTATGGGAATGAAGTAGAAACAGGCTTCCCAGTGTCTCATGTATCATTGAAACCCAAAACACAATAGCGTTTGTCTTGTTACAAACCAGGAGGCTGTAAATCTATTATTTATTTTTTATTAAAGGTGCAGGTTCCAGAGTGAGGCTTGTGAATAGCCCAGAGAAACAGGAGATGAAGCCTTTCATCTCTGTTCCGTTCTTCCCCGTGTGAGCCAGGTCACCAGTGATTCAATGGGCTTTCTGCTCTTGTGAAATATCTTTGTTTACCTGGACTATGTTCAAAAGGTCAAAGAAACAAGAAAAGCGAAAGATGAGGAAAAGCACAAACCTGACTTTACATTTCAGATCCAGTTTCAAGTTGTAATTAGAGGAAGCAACATTATTTCCAGCTCTCATCAGAATTTTCCACTGGACCAGTTGTGCTTCGGATCTCTTACGGGACATTATAAATAATGTAGAATAATAATGCTGTGCTATTCAGACTTCTCTTTTATGCTCATCACCCTCAAATAAGCCCCTTGGGGTCGGTCACCATTGTTTACAGAGATCTGACAGTGGCCACACCCAGGTGAAAGCTTCTGGAGTTACACTATGTACTTCTTTCTGTGTGACTCTGAGCTAGGTGGGGCCGTTTGCAAGTGAGATAAGCTCTGTGTTACCTGGTTAGAGAAAGCCTGTGCCTTCCTCGGGGGAGTCACGGGTGCACACAACATTGAGCAAAGAAGTCCCCGTTTGCAGTGGTCCAGTGAGAGATGTCTTGTTCCTTGCTATGTTTGCCTTTTGAGAAACTGATCCAGTTCATGGATATGCAGAAAATAACTGGATTTTTTGGTTGTACTCTAGTAAATCTGCCAGTATCTTTAATTTCCGAGAAAAATGCAAGTCATAATAAATTCTGTCATTTTTCTCCAGTGTAGGGAACATTATCGATACCCATGTGACTTATGCATGGTGTGTGTGTGGTTGCGTTTTGCCTGTGTTGAGCCACGTGCACAAACTAAGAAGTGTTTCTTAGTTGCTAGAAACAAGAGCTTCAACATTTTGTTCCTGATGCTTCCTTGATTCAGGCGGAAGGTATTTACTTGTAAATTATATACAGTCCATAGTCTCTGCAAAGCAGAATTCGACTGCTGTTTGCTGGGACGCTTAAACCTGCCCTTGCGAGTAGACGTTTAGTTTCCTTGTAACTGGTCGGGCACCTGCAGAAATTGTAGACTTTTGATGTGTATCCTTTTGCATTTCACCACTGTGAATGGACTTCCATCATTTTTCATCCATGCCCTTGCAGCCACCCCCTGACGTGACTCCTTATGCCCAGTCCACCTTGCAAAGAGAGGACAGCACACAAATCCTCCTGGAGCCCGGTCATGCTGGAGGATTTCACCTGCCTCTGGGCCCCATTCTAAATGAAATCCACACACACTCCTCCATCTGGAATCCTAGACCTACTGCAAGACCCCCGTAGCCCACCTTTTTATTCCCTTTCCTTACACTACTCTACAAATCATCACATGGTCACAGTAACAGTAAGAATAGCTAATAACAGCACTCTGAGATTGGTTCTGTTATTTACACCATTTTACAGACAAGGAAACAGAGACTCGAAGGATAGGTATCTAGGCCAAGGTTTCCTGGCCTGAGAGTCATAGCATCAGAGTGGCCCAGGATGTCTGACTGTGGATGTCTTCACCGAGACATGCTCCCTTTACTGTTGCCTTGGACTTCATGGGCTCCTGGAGGCTTTCATGCCCTCCAGATGGCTCTTTTCATGCTCTTCCCTCTTTCCTCATTGTGTCTGCCTCCATCTCAAGGGTAACCTGTGCAGTAGGTCTATGATGGAACCTCCCTTCAGGTAATCCTCATGGAATTCACTTTTGCTTCTGCTCTTCTTTGAACCTGGTCTGTGTCAGACACTCCGCTAGGAGCTGTCCATGTCTATTAGGTTAAATTACAAGGAAATAAGCTGAGACTTGAGTCCTTGAAGCAGTGCTGTGAGGAAGGCATTCTCGGTGTTACTAACGAGGGCACTGGCTTGCATTCAGCTTTGTATGGTCATATTGTCCCCCAACCATGTTACAAGCTTCCTGAGAGCAGAAACTGTAACCTCCTCATCTCCTGCATTGCCTGGCAGCTCCTGTCATGTCCGAACACCTTAGAGGCATGAGGTGACTGCGTTGCTGATTTGGTTTAAAGGAACCTGGAGCTCTTAGAGAAATGATCAGAAGGAGCAAGAGCTGAGAGACTGCTGAAATTTATTCTTTCCAGTCACCTTATAGTGAGAGTGGCGGCAATGTTTCTTTCTTTTCCTCCTTCCCCTGTTTTTTTGTATTCATCTTGTATATTTTCTCTCTCTAATTTGCATTACTTTTCCTATATAAAGGGGGCTGATGAAAGTACTATCTTTCCAATAAATGGAGGGGGAGGGACTCCTCCCCAAGTCATTCTATAAGGCAGCATCGTTCTGATGCCAAAACCTGGCAGAGATGCAGAAAAAAAGTCTTTAGGCCAATATCCTTGATGAACGTTGATGGAAATATCCTCAACAAAATCCCTGCAAACCAAGTCCAGCAGCACATCAAAAGGAATCCACCATGATCAAGTAGGCTTTATCCCTGGGATGCAAGGTTGGTTCAACGTACGCAAATCAGTAAATGTGATTCCATTACATAAACAGAACTAAAGACAAAAATCACATGATTATCTCAATAGAGGCAGAAAAGGCTTTTGATAAAATTCAACCTCCCTTCAAGTTAAAAACTCTCAATAAACTAGGTGTTGAAGGAACTTACCTCAAAATAATAAGAGCCATCTATGACAAACCCACAACCAACATCATATTGAATGGGCAAAAGCTGGAAGCATGCCCCTTGAAAACTGGCAGAAGACAAGGATACCCTCTCTCACCAAACCTATTCAATATAGTATTGGAAGTCCTGGCCAGTCCTGGTTGTGGAGAAAAGGGAACACTTATACATTGTCAGTTGGAGTGTAAATTAGTTAAACCATTTGGAAAGCAGTGTTGTGATTCCCCAAAGAGCTAAAAACAGGCAAAGAAAGGGCATCCAAATAGAGAGGAAGTCAAAGTATCCTGTTTGCAGATGACATGATTCTGTATTAAAAAACTGGGTAAAGTCTGCCATACCTAGAGGTGCCTTGGGTGAGCCATCATCTCGGCCCAAAATGTTCTTCAGCTGATAAACAATTTCAACAAAGTTTCAGGATACAAAATCAGTGTATGAAAATCATTAGCATTTCTATACACCAACAACAGCCAAGCTGAGAGCCAAATAAGGAATGCAATCCCATTCTCAATAGCCACAAACATAATATAATACCTAGGGATACAGCTAGCCAGGGAGGCGAAAGATCTCTACAAGGAGATTTACAAAACACTGTAAAGAAATCAGAGATGACACAAACAAATAGAAAAATATGTCATGCTCATGGTTAGGAAGAATTAATATCATTAAAATGGCCATACTACCCAAAGCAATATACAGATGCAATGCTATTCCTATCAAATTACAAGTGACATTCTTCACAAAACTGGAAATAACTATTTTAAAATTCACATGGAAACAAAAAAGAGCCTGAATAGCCGAGGCAATCCTAAACAGAAAAAAAGCTGGAGGCATCATGTTACCTGACTTCAAATTATATTACAGGGCTATGGTAACCAGAACAGTATGGTAGTTGTACAAGGACAGACACCCAGACCAATGCAACAGAATAGAGTACCCAGAAATAAGGCCATCACACCTACAACCATCTGATCTTTGACAAAGCTGACAAAAACACGAAATGGGGAAAGGATTCCCTATTCAAGAAATGGTGCTGGGATAACTGGCTAGCCATATGCAGGAGATTTTTTTTACATCATGTAAAAATATCAACTCAAGATGGACTAAAGACTTAAATGTAAAACCCAAAACTATAAAAACCCTGGAAGACGGGCCGGGCGTGGTGGCTCACGCCTGTAATCCCAGCATTTTGGGAGGCCAAGGCGGGCAGAGCATGAGGTCAAGAGGTTGAGACCATCTTGGCTAACACGGTGAAACCCCATCTCCACTAAAAGTACAAAAAATTAGCCAGGCGTGGTGGCATGCACTTGTAATCCCAGCTACTCAGGAGGCTGAGGCAAGAAAATCACTTGAACCAGGGAGGCAGAAGTTGCAGTGAGCCGAGGTCACGCCACTGCATTCCAGCCTGGGCAACAGAGCAAGACTCCGTCTCAAAAAAAAAATCATCCCTGGAAGACAATCCATGCAATACCATTCTGGACATAAGAACTGCTGTTAATTGTATGAAGACGCTGAAAACAATTGCAGCAAAAGCAAAAGTTGACAAATGGGATCTAATTAAACTTAATAGCTTTTGCACAGCAAAATAAACTATCAACAGAGTATGCAGACCATCTGTAGAATGGGAGAAAATATTTGCTAATTATGTATCTGACAAAGGTATAACCAGTATGTATAAGGAACTTAAATTTACAAGAAAAATCTTATTAATTAGTGGGCAAAGGACATGAACAGAAACTTTTCAGAAGAAGGCATATGTGTAGCCAACAAACATATGACAAAAAGCTCAATATCACTGATCACTAGGGAAATGCAAATCAAAACTACAATGAGATACCATCTCACATTAGTCAGAATGGTTATTATTAAAAGTCAAAAAAATAACAGATGTGGGCCAGGTTGTGGGGAAAAGGGAACACTTATACACTGTTGTGGGGAGGGTAAATTAGTTAAACCGTTGTGGAAAGCAGTGTGGCAATTCCTCAAAGAGCTAAAAATGGAACTACCATTCAACCCAGGAATCCCATTAATGGGTATATACCCAAAGGAATGTAAATCGTTCTACCATAAAGACACATGTACATGTATGTTCACTGCAGCACTGTTCACAGTAGCAAAGACATGGAACCAACCTAAATGCTCATCAGTGTTAGACTGGATAAAGAAAATGTAGTACATATACACCACGGAATACTATGCAGCCATAAAAAAGAATGAGGTCATGTCCTTTGCAGGGACATGGATGAAGATGGAGGCCATCATTCTTAGCAAACTAAAACAGGAACAGAAAACCAAATACCACATGTTCTCATAAGTGGGAGCTAAATGATGAGAACACATGGACACACAGAGAAGAACAGACACAGGGGCCAACTTGAGGGTGGAAGCCTCCCTCAGGTAGGTTTGTCTCAGGTAGGCCCCAGTGTCTGTTGTGGAGGGTGGAGGGTGGGAGGAGGGAAATAATCAGAAAAATAACTATTGGATACTAGGCTTAGTACCTGGGTGACAATCTGTATAACGAACCCCCATGACATGAACTTACTTATATAACAAACCTGCACATGTAGCCCTGAACCTAAATTAAAGTAAAAAAAAAAATAAGAAAAAGTACTATCAGGGCTAGTCTGAGACTCCATGGACTTAATTCCTCATTCTAATTTTGCAAATAAAGGAAATAGAGTTCCCTTTCACATTCTCCAGGCTCTCCAGCCTTTAGCCTTCCCCAGCACCCCCTCCCTCCTATTTTCCAACTCAGAGCGTGGCAACAACTTTATCATTAAGACCTCAGAGATGCTGAGTGGAAGAGAACTGTGTATAGGAAAAGGGGGGCAGATAACCAAGCAATCACGCAGGCTGGAGTGCATTCCCAAGGTCCTTCCTTCTGTGACGCAGGCCTAGTCCTAAATGCAGAGGGCAGGGGTAGGGATGGGAGTAAAAGCATTTGGACAAAGAAACTCATGTCGGAGACTGGAGGTATATCCGTGTCAACACTCTGCAGGCCTCTGGCTGGTTCCTGCGTGTAGGCCATGCAGCAGCTCGACCTTGTTTACAGCTCTTGGGCTAATGAGGATTATCATTTATGCCTGAGAGTATGTAAATTTGGCAGTTCCTGCTCTAAAATAACATTCTCCATCTTTCCGGGAGTAAACTGCTTTCTTAGTAAACAAATTTTCAGTGCATTATGTTACCATTTGGAAACTTTCCTCTTGTGCCAAATTGCTCTTAAAGGTGAGTGATTCATAAAGGATATTTTATTTACCTTGAACTCAGCTTCTGTCTGGAACAGTATTAGAACACAAGGAGAGTCAGTAAACCATGGCTGGAAATATGTGAGGAGCTAAGACATTGGAATCTACATCTGTATTTAGATCTTGAGAGGTTGCATCTGTCTAGTTCATAGCACTGATTTCTTTATCATTCACTGAGTATTAAGTACAAAGCCCTCTACTTGGGGGAGTTCCTTGAGGTACAGAAATGAATAACCTATCAGTCTCTGGCATCTGTACTTCTACACTTTGGAGAGGGAAATAAAACAAGTAGTAAGCAAGAGGCAGGAGTCCCAGGTGCCCCCTGAGAGGCGTGGCATGCCACAGAAGGCATGGGCAGGAAGACCACATCCACCTGCTTGCAGGGTCCTGTGAATGCCACCGAGAGGGCGGCATCTGCAAAAGTAGAATTTATTTCACTGTAGAAAGAAGTTGGGAGGCATTTCAAGTGGAGGGAACAATAAGAGCAGAAGAAAGTACGGGACTTTGTGGAGCAGAGAGAGGCCTTGTTTGCTCGGAGTGAAGGTCCCATATCGGCAGACCAGGAAGAAGTAAGGCTGGAACCCCAGTTTGGGGCCAGACTCCACCTCCACTCCCAGCATTCCAGGAGGGAACCAAATGCCAATCTAAGGTGCCAGGGAGAAGTGGAGAAGTGTTTGAAGTTTGTACAGCAGGGGAAATAAATCAATTTGAATATGTTTTCCCTTAGTATGTTTTTGCAAACCTATTTTGGGATATTGGGAGGGAAAAAGGTACTGTGCTTATATGAATTTGGGAATAAGCAGGTGCTTGCCGTAAGTCTTTGTAGAGCCTTTAATATGCTTTGTGACTGTAGGAAGGGATATGTTGTGTCACCTCCAAATGTATTTGACCATGAGATCTAGTTGAATATAAACCTAATGCACCTTTTTGGATTCCCTTGGCTTCTTCTTACTTGTCTGATGTTCCCTGCCTGGTTTCACATCAAACCCCATCCCTTCACAGCCCCACATGACCCCTCATTCTGGGCCGTATTCTGATTGAGCTTTCCCTTTGTTTCTGGACTTGGATAAAATGCTGCAAACAGGGTTGCTGAGTGGCTACCTGGGCTGCCTTGTGCCACGTGGAAGTCCCCTGTGGCATCAGCTTCTTGAGAGGTGAACCTTTTTCAATGGGAACCAGGAAGGAGCCTGGCCAGATGCTTTCCCATTCTTTCTTGTTCCACGGACTGCTCCAAGGCGTGCTTGCTTCTGAGAACTTTCCAGAGAAGTCACACGTGCTTGGGCGTGTCCCCCGAGTGAGGTGGTGTGTTCTTGGGTCTGTGACCTTGCTGAAATGGGGGTGACCCATGACTTCACATTTTGAGTGACCCACTATCTCTCATTTTTCCTTGCTTCCTGTGCCTGTTTCCCAACATCCTGCTGCTCTAGTTTTGTACTTCCCAAATAAAACATCAGCATGTGATCCTTGCCTCAGCCTCTGCTTTCCACAGGACCTGAGCAAAGATAGACTCTGATTGAGTGCTTGAGATGGGTGTTTCACAGACTCACTTTGGAAAATGGCCACATAGGCTGAACTCAGACATTGAGCATTAAGAATGGCCGGTTTTGCAATAGACCAGACAAGAAATAAAATAAGGAGAGGAAACATGTAGTAGGTAGTTGATGAAGTGAATCAGAACTTGCAATAAAGCTAGGGTAATGGATTTAGGAGTAGGTCTTGTAGAGATAATTGATAAAAGAATGAGCGTATAGGCTGCATAGGTTGGGATAGGTAGAAAAAAGAGATGACAACATTTAAGCATGCAAAGAGAGAGAAGGAGGTGCTCTTGGTAGACAAGGGAGTGATGGTAGCTGGAGTGGAGTGCCAGGGCACAGAGCCACAAGAACCCTGAAGAGGAAGAGGGTCATGAAGGAGGAAATTGATCAGGGCCCTGAATTTCTGAAGTACATGGTCAGTGGTAACAGAGAACAGAGGGGGCACACAGCAGGTGTGCTGAGGTAGCTTTGAGAGAGGGGAGTTTGGCAGAGGAGGGAAGAAGGGTGGGAGCTAGACAGTGCATCAGAATTGAGCACAGTGTAAGAGATGAAACGGGGAAAAAATCTGAAAACACGTATGCCACTTTTGCCTCTAAAGATGTGTTATTTTTGTCAGTGAGGAAATAAATCTGTTTCTCTCTTCCATTTTCTGAGAAGGGCGGGAAAGAGATGAGAAGGAAGACTGACATCTCAGGGCCTCTGCCATTTCTTTGTTGCTAAAGGAGACACAGTATGTGGCTCTTTGTTTTAGCAAAACACTAATGAGCTTTAGGATATGCAAATGTGGGCTGCAGAGCTGATTGAGTGGAAGAGAGCTGTGCTGAGTAAAGGAAGAGGAATTGCCTTTGATGGTGGGGCTGGCCCAGGAGGGAAGCAGGGAGGTGTGTAGAGTCACTGGGGGAGAGACAGCTGAGGGCTTCACCACTGTCTAACTCTCAGTGAAGTGTGCCGCACCCAGAGGTGCCTTGGGTGAGCGTCTTGGTGGGAAGGAAGAGAGGGAGGATTTAAGTCATACAAAGTGAGCTAAGTTACTGGGTCAACACAGACCTGTGAAAGAGCCCACCGTAGGCCAGGAGTTGTGAGTGGGAGGAAGTGCACCCAGTGGGGGTGACCATGAGAATGTGTTTCTTAGGAACTCACAGCAAATTGAGGAGGGCTCGAGACTCCCCATGATAAGAGAAATAGACGACAGAAGCAATTTTGTTACAGTGTCTAAGGACAGAGTAACCTTAACTGTCATCTGGGTGTCATGTGGGATTTCCTCATGTTTTGGGGGCAAGGGGGAAAGCACTCACTGAAGACAGAAGCTGCCACCTCAGCAGGGAGGTGATATGTGCTGGAGCTGTTGTGACAGCCAATCTAATAAGGGTTCTGTAAGAGATTTTTTTGGTATGCATTGAGAGTGCATATGGAGTTAGCAGGCATTGTGGTGAAGCGGACAGCATAGTTAGTACTAACTTTAGTAGTAACTTGAGGAGGAGAAGGAGGAGGAAGGACCCTGGGCACCGTGCAGACATCTGGGCTTTGGGCTGAGGCCCTATGGGAGTGATTCTTGGGCATGTGTGAAAACCTTTGTTGAAAGGGTCCAGAAACAATGGCTAAGTCATAACAGAGAACTCCGCTGTAGACCTAGGAAAAATGAAGGAACTCAGAATTTAGCAGTCAAATTGAGGCCAAAGACAGAGGAGAAATTGAGGGAGTGGAGGAAGAAGGTGGCAAGGAATACTGGTCAGAGGGGATTTAGAGACTTTGAGATTTTAAACATTCGTTGCTTGTATTAGTCAAGGTTCTGCAGAGAAACAGAATATGTGTGTGTGTGTGTGTGTGTGTGTGTGTGTGTCTAAGATTTATTAGATGGTGTTGGCTTATGTGATTATGGAGGCTGAGAAGGCCCATGATCTACCAGCTGCCAAGTGGAGACCCAGGCAAGCTGCTGGTGTAGTACAGGGGCCTGAGAGCCAGAGAGCCAAGGGTACAGATTCCAGTATGAGTCTAAAGGTCTAAGAAACAAGTGCAGGAGGAGACTGATGTCCCAAATCAAGCTGTCAGGCAGAGAGAAGGCAGTGTGAATCCAACCTTCCTCTGCTTTTTCAGCCCCCAGTAGACTAGACGATCCCCGCCTACATTGGGGATGGCTATCTGTTTTACTTAGTTCACCAATTCAAATGCTGATCTCTTCCGGAAATATCTTCACAGACACACCCGGGAATGATGTTTAATTAAGTATCTGGGCACCCCATGGCCCAGTCAAGTTGAGGAAAGTACACTGCCCCTTGGCCTTACTTGGGTGTTATCCAGCTTTCCATGGGTAGACATCAGCTCTTCACATCCAAATGGTAAGCTCCTCCAGGGCAGGGGCCAGATCTTCTCCTGTGTGTTCTCTGTAGCTGACACAATTGCCTTCCATGTACTAACTGTTCAGTAAAAATGTGTTGGATGGTTCATTGATCCAATAAACTTATGTCTATGCTAATACAGGCTTGCTCCTGGAAAGCTGCGGATAAATCAATTCTTTGTAAATTGAATCTTATTTCAAATATAGTAGGGATGTTCAGCATTTCAAGGAACCCTAGGTGAATCTTTTGTGAATCTAAGAGTCCTATATTCTGTCATTCTCATTTTACAGGTAAGGAAGCTGAGTTACAGAGAAATTAAAAGCGAAATATACCTGTTACTTAAGTCGAGAGGGATTTGGTGAAAAGCCTAACTATGAAATTTATAATGTCAGATTAATAACATCATATTTCCAGAAGCATTTATTTTTAGTCTGCAGATATTAAGTTTGTTTACAACAGTCTTTTAGTTGTATACTAATGAGTAAAGGCTATGCTGAATTGTGTTGCAGTTTATGTCAGGTTAGAAACAAAAAACAACAGACACAGGAAGTTTCTGGTTCAGAAAATTCACGTCTGAAAGCCCCCTGGCTTGAAGCGTTGAGTTTTTCTTCTGAGGTATGAGAGGGTGTTGAATGTGCCGGACAGGTGCCAGGTCCTGGGATCCTGCAGGGTGCGTTCCTGGATTCATTGGTGAAGGTGATGAAAGCCTCTTCAGTCAGTGGCTTAATGTTAAGTGTGAGAAAGATGTTGGAAAAGATGTAGGGAGACCTTTTGGGCACCTCACTGATGGAATTATTTTAAATTGAACAGGTTTTATCAACATCTGTATTGGGTTGATTTAGTTTCTCCTTGCTATGTTCTAGAATAAAGTAATTTATTATATGTGAGAGATTGATAAAAGCGTAAAGCTACTTTGCATCACTACTTTGGATGCATTTGATTTGCTCTGCTTTCCATTCTCTTCATAGTCATTTTTAGGTGTTTTGGCTTATCAAAAATGAGATCGAAGTTGTTATATACTACAAAAGAAGCTTCTTTTTCATTTAGGATTTTACTATCTTGACATGGAGCAGTGAATCAAATGTGGGGACAGGAGATAATTAGTATTGATATTAGATAAATATTAGCTGACAGCTGTTTGACGGACATCAAGTCAATTCTACAACTTAGCAAGGAGAAATTATTACCCCCTTTTTAGAGATTTGGAAACTGAGTTCACAGTGTGGGCCTTTTGGCGTCAGTACTGGTCTCACAGGTGGCGTGGGCCTTTTGATGTCAGTGCACAGACTCTTCCTGTGCACCAACACCCCCTCCATGGTATCTCCCCATGTCTTTTAGGTTTTACGTATATTACTGTTGGCTGCTGTGAGCACCATTTTTGGAAGTCCATTTTCATATTGCATGAAGAAATACCCAAGACTGGGTAATTTATAAAGAAAAGAGGTTTAATGGACTCATAGTTCCATATGGCTGGGGGAGTCATGGTGGAAGGCAAAGGAGGAATACAGGCGTGTCTTACATGGAGGCAGGCAAGAGAACATGTGCAGGGGAACTGCCCTTTATAAAACCTTCAGATCTTTGAGGACTCACTGTCATGAGAACAGCTTGGGAAAAAACCACCCACATGATTCAATTCCCTCCCACTGGGTCCCTCACAACACATGGGGATTACGGGAGCTACAATTCACGATGAGATTTGGGTGGGGACACAGCCACACCGTATCAGAAGACAGTTATGTTGTTTGCATCATACCCATACTGTGGGGAATAAGCAAAGTAATAAGCAATAACAAATGGCATCTTGAGGTTATACGGAGTCTGTGCTGTGCGTATCACAGCCTGCACTTGACCTGAGTCATGTGTTTCCTGAGCTCCTTACAGGAGGCTAGGCCAGGATATACATGAGAGTTACAGTGATTGGAAAATTAGTTTTCCTATAAGTGTAAATACAAATGCGTTAGGGGATGGATGATACACTATTACAGACTTACAAAGTTGAAAACTAAAATTGGAATGTAAAGCTTGTAGCAGGTAGCCTCAGGCCGTGCTCCCGAACCTTTGGGTTCAGTTTCTTCATGTTTCCTCAGTTTTCTGTTACGGATACTGGAGTAAAAGTTGAATTTCATGGATTTGATGTAAAGAAATGGATAGATTTCAACTTTTACCTCCTTTCCTGTTCCCCCTTTTTTTGTTTTGTTTTCTTTTTTTCTTTTTTTCTTTTTTTTTTTTGCTTTTCTTTGAAGTGTGAATGAATAATGCTATAGACAAAATACAATAGCAAAGACAAATTATGGATAAATTGGAAAATCAAACTCTGCAGAACAAAGATTTTTTTAGTTTACATCATATGACAAGTTTAATGACATAAACTATACCAACAAGTGAATTGACAATTTAAGATATTTTGTTTAGCTTCTAAAATGTGAATGCTGGTAAGTTTGAAATCACTAAATCACAGTAATTCCTTGCATTATGCAACAGAAATCTATTAATTAAAATGAAAAGTCTAAAGATATTTTGGGGAAGATTGCAAATTTCAAATAACTGTATGTGGTATCATCCAGTTCCTTTTAATAGTTCCATCCTTAGCTGCACATTTAATTCACAAGGGAAGCCTTAAAAATACTGATACTGGAGTCTCACTCCTGGACCTTCAGATTTAACGGGTCTGGAATGAGGGCTGAATATAGCATTTTTCTTTTCTTTTCTTTTCTTTTTTTTTAAGACCTGGTCTTGCTCTGTCCCCCAGGCTGGAGTGCAGTGGCATGATCACAGATTACTGTGGCCTTCACCTCCCAGGCTCAAGTGATCCTCCTGCCTCAGCCTCCCAAGTAGCTGAGACTACCGGCGTGTGGCTAATTTTTGTAATTTTTGTAATTTTTGCAGAGATGGAGTTTTGCCATGTTGCCCAGGCTAGTAGAACATTTTAAAAAACTCCTCAGGAGATCCTAATGTACAAAGTTAAGAATAACGGTTTATAGGTTTATATTCTAATCATTCTTTAATCATATTATTTGTTTGAAGGTAGATTGCTGTATTTTAACATTTTAACTTTAAAGTTGTGATGAAGGTAGCTCATATCAACCTATAGGCAGTTCAAGGTGTTAACCTTTATATTTAATGTTAACACCTTTAAAAACATCTTTAATGTTTTTATGTGTCAGATGGCAGTTAGTATAAGGATCACCTTTTTCCTTTTTGCGGTGTTGTAATACTGAGTGCCAGGACCTAAGTTTTTGAAACCTCCCAGTAGCCCGTTTTTAAACTGCTCTGAGCCTGCAGGGCACAGCATGACCTGGCTGTTAATTTAGTACTTTCATCTGATTGACCTGGGAAGGATCACTGGCCACCTAGGGGAGACCTTACCATTATTAATTCCTGCCTGGATGTCCTTTATGTGTCTGCCTGGAGGTTTTGGCTTTGGCCACATTGTGAAAGTCATAAAATTAAAGAAATATTTTGCACTGGCTGTTCACACTGACATTCAGAAAAACAAATTGCAGTAATCACTGGGGCTTCTTCCTTCGAAAGAACGTGTGACTGGTGCCTTTTTGGTTTATATCTTGGTAGAATTTGCAGTGGGTCTACTGTACATTGATGGGTGGAAAGTGTTAATGGTCACTGTGGGCCCGCGGCTGCTGGAAGCTGTTTGTAATCTTTGCACTCATGTGGGGGATGTGTGTGTATGTGCAGAGGTGTTCATATATTGCTTTTGTTTGCATTTCAAACATGAAGCTCATTTTTAAAGTACTTGCGAAATTTATCCAATGGGAGGTAAATCTTTAAATTAGGGATTCTCCAACTTTGAGTGCATCAGGATCAGATATAGGGAACCTGGGATGGTGTCTGAAGTTTGAGAGGACTGGGGTCAATAAATTTCCACAAAAGGTGACATTTCTTAGATGCTCTGATACAGATGACAAACAAGACTACTGATAGTCCTATACAGACAGAAATGAATATATTTTTACTATTTGTGGAAATTACAGTTTTGAAACTGGGAAGCCCTATGTATCACTATCAGCTCTATTTTTGGAAGTAATGGAGGAAGTATTTCAACCTGATTACTGCCTGTGGAGTGAGGAATTTCTTAGTATTTGAGTGACCACCTGCTGATACTTTATTTCTTTAGAGCTCCTCAAGTCATTATAAGAATCACCCTACAGTTTGAAATCAAAATGATGTCTTACTATAAAATGTCAGCTATCTATCGTAAAAGATTATGTGCCATTTAAAAATATAATTGCCGTTTCTCCCCTCTCCCCCACCTTACATTCAGATGTTTCAGAATACAGAATCCCTGCAAAATGAGAAGGAATCCTGCAAAATTCAAGGATCTAGCCAGTGCAAATTTCAGAAACTGCCTTCTACTTTAAGTCTTTTAATAGTCCAGATAATTATCACTCTGCTCACTGCCCTTTTCTTTCTCTCTACCTCCTCGTCATTCTTGCGACATTTTAATGATGCTGTTTGTGTATTGCTGCTGATGAATTCTGCCCAGTGAAGGTAATTTATTTTTCCCTGAGCTGGATTTTGCCTTCTGTTTACTTATGTTGGTGTTCTGTTTCCTTTCCTAACTGCTACCAGACATTCCTTTCCATGCCTTTGTATAATGCACAGCAGGCTGATGAAGCATGGGGACTCACGCTGTGGGAACCCTGCTTGGGTAAATGTCACCGCTTTTTATATAAAGAACTTTGCTCCATCTTAGCAGCTCCGCAATCTGCTGAGATTGCCACACCTTAAACATATGATCTGATTATTAGGAAGTATATGTTTGTTGTGTTTTGAAACACTGATGGGTTTTTAATGCATTGCTGATTAATATGTGAAAGTGAAAACCAGCCAGTGGATAACCTGGAGTCCTTGTCCTCTTGCCCTCTGCAGGCTTGCAGGGCACTGGGCAGCTGGGACCTGAACCTAGGACAAGATTACCCATCCGTGGAAACGCATTTTTGACCCCTGGACAAAACGAGTGTTGCACGTGGAAATCAGTGGAGGCGCAGACGAGAATTTTGCCTCTGTCCTACTAGTGGGGAACGTATTTAACTTGATGCAGTGTCTGCAGCAAGCTAGTGTGTTAGGTACTATTTTAGGGAGTCTTATTCATCGTAAAGTTAATTTCTTGATATTAAGAACGTGTTTATGCAGTAACCCTTTTCTCAGCACCTCTGGACTTTTGAAAAGTGGCCTCTTGTCTTATTTCTACATAGAAGCACTGCTCCTGTGCTTCCCTTTCTGGTGTAGGACAAATGGGGCACTGGGGACGAGGTGGGGCCGTTTCTCGAATCTCTTACCCCCCAGGTCTGGGGATGGTAGGTGACGCAGATGAGCTTCACCGTGCATCCTCTGCTCCATTCTCCAAACCTGGCTTTACTCAAAGACCTTGGTGGTTTGGAAGCGCTCAGCTCATCTTTGTATACATCTGCTTGTTTTGGAACATCATTCCTTTGAAGAAAACTTTGAAGACAGCTTCTCAACATGTTTGTCTTTCCTATGCCCATACTGCATTAACTAGCCTCAGCTAAGGACCTCGTCTAAAAGATAGGCACCCATGCCTACTGGGGAAAATCGTGAGCATTTAAGAACGTTTATGCAAGCTTCAATCAACTGATGGATGATTCCCCTTCAATCTCCCTTCCCTTCCTCCTGCTCACTGGCCACTGGTGACACCCCCAGACAAAAAGCTGTGTATTCTCAAGAGGGCATATGGCACAGTGGGTGAGAGCATAAGCTCTTGAGACAGGTGTCAGGTTCTGGCTTTGCTGCTATGCAGCTGTGTACTCTTTCTGAACTCCTCTGTGTCCGTTTTCTCATTTGTAAAAGAATGAAGATAATAGCACTTACCATGTCTAGCACAAACTGTTGTTTCCTAAATATATCACTGTAACAGCTTTATTGATACATAATTTACAGCCATAGGGTTCACCTTTTTAAAGTGTATAATTCAAGATTTTGGACATGTTTAGGGAGTTGTGCAACCATCATCATAATCTAATTTTAGAACATCCCCAAAAGAAACCATGTACCTGCCAGGAGTCTCTATCTCCTCCTCCCTCTCTGCGCTACTTCCCTGTTTCCCAGGTAATCACTCACCTATTTTGTATAGATTTGCCTACTAGGGGCATTTATATTAATGAAATCATACATAGATGATTTTTGTCACTGACTTGTTTCACTTAACACAGTGTTTTCAAGGCTCATCCATGTTGCAACATGTATCAACACCGAATGCCTTTTTATTGCAGAATAATAAAGTGTGTGGATATACCATGTTTTGTTTATCCGTTTATCAGTTGATAGATATTTGGATTGTTTCTGCTTTTTGGCTATCATGAATAATGCTGCTATGAGCATTGATAGTACAAGTTTTTGTGTGGATGTATGTTTTCATTTCTGTTGAGTATGTACCTAAGGGTGGAATTACTGGGTCATATGGTAACTTGATAGTTAACATTTTGAGTGACTGCCAAACCGTTTCCATTTTACTTTGCCACCGGTCATGTACGAGGGTTCTGATTTCTCCACCTCCTTGCCAACACTTGTCACTGTTTGTCTTTTTGATTCCAGGCATTCTACTGGGTGGTTTGGGTGGGTTATCTCATTAATTGTGATTTTGATTTTAATTTTCCCAGTGACTAATGACATTGAACATTTTTCCTGTGCTTATTAGCCTAAATATACTATTGATTGTAAGAAAAATTGCTTCCTGTTTTAGAGATAATACCAACATAAGAACCATCAGTCCCTGCTTTCATTAGAGTGGTAAGGGTGAGGATCGTTTTAAAATCAAGCATGAAGAATCATACCTGCATCTCATTTAAAAAAAAATGTTACTTCTAGATAAAGTTAAATCATCATTAATGTATAGGGTTTAATTATTTTCCTAGTGGGTTTATGGGTAGAGTGCTCATTTTGTTTGGTTTGATCTCTACTTGCTTTTATGTTTTAATTTAACAAAAATGAGTGATTGGAAACATGGAAAATACCTTTGTTGCTACCACAGTGAGTTCCAATTTGTTTTCAGCAACTCTTAGAAGATTGAAGTCAGATGCAGCCAATTTTCTCCCAATTACCTTTTTTTTTTTTCTTCATCTTGCCTGAATAATGTGAGCTTTTTCAGCTAGCTAATTAACGCTGGTTTTTCTGCCGTATTGGTGACTTTATGATATTTTGCTTTTAAGAAGTTATATATGTATTCATTTATATACCTCTGTTTACCCTATTCATTAAATGTTCCCTGCATGGAATATATATTAATAGCTACTGCATAGATTATCTTTGATTGCTTTTCTAATAGCAATTATCTGGACTTTGCTTGGTGTTGGGTAAGAGGCATATTTGTATGTATATTTTCTCATTTTTGAAACAGAAACATAAACTGTTCCCTCTGATATATTTAATAAAACTCACCAGCAGTACTGATACTATTTAATTATGCAGTTATAATTTTATTCATATTTAGTTTACATTCTGAATCTTAGGAGCGGTGAGGCGGAGTGATGTGACCGTGGAAGTATTTGTACGACAAGGTTTGACCTTGACTCTGCCACTTCATGACTTTGAACGAGTTACCTAACTACTCTGGCTCAGTGTTTTCACCTGTCTAATGGGTTTTATTTATTTATTTTTTTAATGTAATACCATCTACCTGATGCGGTCATTGTGGGAACATTTCAGATAGTATTTATTGAAAGGTTTCCTCCTTGGTATGAAGTAGATGCTCAATAATTGTTAGGTAGCACAGATTAATTGTCCTTTATCCAAAAATCCGAAATCCAAAATGCTCCAGTGAGCATTTCCTTTGTTGGTGCTCAAAAAATTCCACGTTTTGGAGCATTTCAGTCTGTAGTGCTAGGAGTAGTAACAGAAGCTGTCATCTTGCTGGCTCTTCTGTCTGGTTGGGACACATGAGAGTTAAATGGTAAAAGAAGAAATGACATTTCAGTAACAGGCAATCTCCTTAGCACAATAATTGGTACAAGAGAGTAAGTCTGACAGTGCCGGTGATCATCAGAACAGACCACAGTCATCGCGGTAAAGTTGCTGGAGGCAGTGACTGAGGAAGGTGTGTCTCCATGTCTGTAACAATGGGTAGATGTCTGCTCTAAGAATTTTTAATTGAGGTAAAATTTACAGAAAGCCTGTAAAAAATTTCATAGATGTTAAATGCATAAGCCAGTGAGTTTTGACAAATGCATAGACTTTGTAACCACCTCCTCACTCCAGATGGCGAACATCTCCATCACCCCTGCATGTTCCCTCATGCCCTTCCAATTAATCTCCATCCCTGTAGGCAGTCATTTCTCTCATTTGTTTTCAAATAGATAAATATTACCTGTGCTTGAATTTTTTATGAAGGAAATCATACTGTTAAAAGAAGAACTTCAGACAAAGTAAATTTAACAGAGTTTAATTGAGCAAAGACTAATTCTGGAATCGGAAGCCCCCAGGCTAGCCTAAGTTCAGAGTGACTCAGGCTGCCACATCATCAGATAACACTTATGAACAGAAAAAGGAAAGCGCCATAAAAGACAGAAGTGAAGTACAGGTACAGAAACAGCTGGATTGGTTACAGCTTAGCGTCTGCCTTATTTGAACACAGTTTGAACATTGGCCGCCTGTGATTGACCAAAACTGATTGGTATAAGAGTAGGTTGCAGTCTGTTTATGTTATCTAGTTAGAGTACAGTTCACTTTGTACTGAGAAAACTTCTCCCCTTTTGGTCAGCTTCTCAGTTTTCACATCACTCTTTCAGCATCATAAAGAGACTGAAACCTCAAACCCCACTGGGAAATAGCAGAACAGTGGGTTTTGTAAGGTGGAAACAGGACACAGAACACTAGGGGGAAAAACCACCTGTTGGTTACTTCAGGTTGCTTTTTCGAAAGTGTTACATAGAACTTTCTTATTATGCTGGAGTCTCCCATTTTTAGGAGGAAAATAGCCTGTTCTGTTTTGAGGTCTATCTGCTTCCTTACAGTCTTAGTTTGATTAGGTCACATTTAGCTCAGTGGCTTCATTTTGGTTTGGTCTGGTCTGTTGAGGCCTAGGGCAGGGGCTCAGTCCAGAGCAATGGCCTCCCATAATTTTGTTTGACAATACAATACAGACAGTTTTGTTTTTGACTTTTTTTACCCATCAACATGTCTGTGAGATTCCTCCATGGTGCTGAGTTTACCAGTTTGTTTCTTTTTATTGATGTACATCTCTGTCGTTTTCCATGTAGGGCACTATAAATAACACTACTTTGACTATTTATAAAAAATTACTAGTGTGGATGCTTGCTTTTTTCCTCTTGGGGGAAATATCCAGGCTTGGAATTTCTGGATCATTGCGTAGGTATTTAATTTTATTGTAAATTGTCAAGCCTTTTTCTAAAGTGGTTGTACCATTTTTACATGCTCACCAGTAACGTATGAGTTGCGGTTGCTATACCTGTTTGCCTACATTGAGCGTTGTTTGTATTTTTCAGTTTAGCCACTTATCGTTTCTGATGTCAAATGATGTTGAGCACCTTTCCGTGTGCTTGTGGGCTGTTTGTAGATCTTCTTCAGAAAGTGCATGTTCAAGCCTTTTGCTCATTTTATTTATGTATTTCCATTTGTCTTTTCTATCATTGATAAGTAGGCATTCTTTGTAGACTCTGGATATAAATTCTTGCAAGATACGCATTATTAGAATATTTTCTCTTACTCTGTGGCTTTCTTATTCATCTCAACAGTGTATTTGTTCTAAATTAAGCTTTTTATTTTTATTTTATTTTGAAATCATTGTGGACTGAAATGCAATTGTTAGAAGTAACACACAGAGATCCCATGTAACCATGTAGACCCTCCCAATGGTAACATGTTACAAAAGTAAAATACATTATCACAGCCAGGACACCAGCATCAGGGCAGTCAAGACCAGAATATTTCCATCAGCACAAGGTTCCTGCCTTGCCCTTTAATTGTCACACCTTCCTCATTTCCCTTGTCCCCTCCCTGGCCCTGGCAAACACTAATCCCTTCTATATTTCTATACTTTTGTCATTTCAAGAATATTATATAAAAGGAATCACACCGAATGTGACCTTTTGGGATCACATTTTTGTCACTCAGCAAAATTCACTGCAAATTTATGGAGGTTACTGCAGGTATCAATAGTTTGTTCCATTTTATTACTGAGTAGTAAACCGTGGTGTGGATGTATGACAGTTTGTATACCATTCACCTTTTGAAGGACATGTGGGCTGTATTTAGCTTTTGGCTGTCATGACTAAAGCCACTATCTAGGAAGGTTTCCATGTGAACATACGTCTTCATTTCTTTGGGATAAATGCCCAAGAGTACAGTTGCTGGGTTGCACGGTAGTTGTATGCTTGCTTTTATCAGAAACCACCAATCTTGTTTCCAGAGTGTCTGTAGTACTCTACATAGCCACCAGCAATGTGGGACTAACCCCCCGCCCCCCCCCCTTTTTTTTTTTACATCCTCACCAGCATCTGGTGTTCTCACTGTTTTTTACTGTAGCCACTCCGATAGATGTGCGGTGATATCTCATGGTGGTTTAATTTGCGATTCTCTAATTGTTAATGATATTGAACATCTTTTCGTATGCTGATTTGCCATCTGTAGATTCTCTTCAATGAAATGTCTGTTTATATCTTTTGCTGTTTTTCTATTTGGATTGTTTGTTTCCTACTACTGATTTTTGAGGATTCTTTGTATATTCTAGATGCTAGTTCTTTTTCAGATAATGTGGTTTGCCTGTATTTTCTCCTAATCTGTGCCTGTCTTTTCATCTCTCCATAGAGTCTTTTGAAGAGCAGGTTTTAATATTGATAAGGTTTAATTTGTCATTTTTCTTTTGTGCATCTTGCTTCTTTTTCTTTTCTTTCTTTTCTTTGATGGAGTCTTGCTCTGTCGCCCAAGCTGGAGTGCAGTGGTGCGATCTCAGCTCACTGCAAGGTCCGCCTCCTGGGTTCATGCCATCCTCCTGCCTCAGCCTCCCGAGTAGCTGCGACTACAGGTGCCCACCACCATGCCCAACTAATTTTTTTTTTGTATTTTTGGCAGAGACAGGGTTTCACCATGTTAGCCAGGATGGTCTCGTTCTCCTGATCTTGTGATCCGCCCACCTTGGCCTCCCAAAGTGCTGGGATTGCAGGCGTGAGCCACTGCGCCTGGCCGTGCATCATGCATTTTATGTCAGGTCTAAGAGTCTTTGCCTGGCCCCACATTACAAATATTTTCTCCCATTTTTTTTGAAATGTTTTATGGTTCTACATTTAGGTTCATGGTCCATTTTGATTTAATTTGTATAGAAGATGTGAAGATTAGGTAAATGTTTAATTTTTTGCCTTCTAGATATTCAGTTGCCCAGCATCATTTGTTTAAAAGTCTGTCCCTCATCCACTGAATTTGTTTTTCACTTTTCTCGAAAGTCAGTTGGCTGCCTTGTGTTGAGTGTTTGCCAGCTCTCTATTATATGTCTATGATCCGTCTATGAATACCATACTGTCCTTATTACTGTAGCTAGGTAGTAACCTTGAGATCAGGAAGAGCGATTCCTCATATTTTATTATTTGGCAAAATTGTTTTAGATATTCTAGTTCCTTTTTTCATATAAAACATAGAATAATCTTGTATATATCTGTAATGAAAAGTGCTGGTATTTGGACAATAATTCCATTACACCTGAGCGTCTGGTTGCATAGATTTTACATTTTTAACTATGTTGAGTCTTTCATTCTATGGACATGGTAGGTCTCCTCATTTAATTCAGTCTTTTTGATTTCTGCTGCATACAGGTCATAATTTCTAAAGTTTATACCTAAGTATTTCATTTTCTTTGGAGTTATCGTAAATGTTATTATGTATTTCATTTTGGTTTCTACATGTTCATTGTTTATAGAAATGTGATTGATTTTGTGTGTGGATCTTGTATCATGTAGCCTTGTTCAACTCCTTAGTTCTAGAAGGGCTGTGTGTATGTGTGTGTGAGTGTGAGTGTGAGTTTTGTTTGCTAGTTTTATTCTATTAATACTATGGCCAGAGGATACACTCTGTATACATTTAGTTCTTTTAATTTTGTTTAGTTTTGTTTACTAGTCTAGGATGTTTTCTATCTTGATTAATGGTCTATAGCACTTGAGGGGGAAAAAAAACAAGAAACACACCCACCCACCCACCCACCCACACACACACATACCCACACCCACACCCAAGGTGTGATGTCTACTGTATAAGGTAATTTTTTGCTACCTTGTGGTAATGGCATTTGAAAGAACAGTTAAATAATCCAAATGGATATATTGTGGAATTTTAGACTCAGGAAATTTTTACTGTAGAATTCTGTCTGTAAGGAGAAAGCATATATAGCTCACTGCTTATAAGATTGTTTTATTCTTTGAAGAAATAATGTTTCACTTAAGGAAAAATATTCTCAAGGAAAAAGTGCCCACAGTCGTCAGTGAACTGCTGAGTCTCATCTACTTCATTGCTCAGGCATGCAAGACCTTCCTGTTTACTAATAATGCTGACTTTTCCTTCTTATTGGGAAGGAAACTAAAGTACAGCTTAATGGTTAAAAATTACGCACCTAGATTATTGATTCTATTATATATTTTTACAGTATGTTTTTCTATCTTGAATAATAGAAATGTCACCCACTATTTAATTTTTTTTTCCAGAGTAATTTTCACTAGGTCTGATTATGTAATTAGATTTGACATACCAACTGGGTATACTTGATAAGAAAATGAGAATTAAAATGTGTCAGGGTAAAATTATTTCAGAGCTTTTGCAAATCTTTATTTTAGATAAGATGATTTCTATTTTTAGCTTTGTTTTTGAAATAATCTAGGACATTTACATTTTTACTTCTTATCAAATTGTTTTGGTTTACTTAATTTGTATGTTTCATGTCTGACAAAAGTTTATTTTTTAAATTAATGATTTTTTAAAATAAAATTTATGATTTGGAATGATCCAATTATCTAATTCCAGATGTTAATTTTGAAAGATATTAATTTCCAAGGTGTTAATTTTGCATTTTTGTGAAAATCACATATACTGGCTGAATCTAACTTCTAATTTAACAGCTCTGTGTGGATGTCTGGTGGATATTTCAAACATCCTGAGTTCAACACTGAGCTCTTGTTCTTTTCCTCTGAGCCAGCTCCTTCCATCATGAGTTCCCATTGTGGGAAATGACAACTACATTTTTCTGTTTTTTTCTGTCCAGAAATCTTGTTATCGTCATTGATTCTTTTTTTTCTCTTATGCTTCACCCTGTATCTATAAATTCTACCATAGGCCCCAGGTCTGATCAACCATTTCCACCTTTACTGCAACCAGTTTACCAAATGACCATCCTTTCTCATCTGGATTAACAAGATGGCCTCCTGAGTGGTCTCTCAGCTTCAGCCCTTGTAGCCCAATTGCAGCAGAGTTGAGTGCGGAGTGAGTAGTGAGCCAGTGAAGTCAGAACCTATCACACTTTTGCTCAAATTTCCCCATTGGCTTCCATTGTCCCTTGTAAGTCCAGGGTGTCATAAGACTTCTTCCTCTTACTTTTTACCCTCATCTTTCGTCCCCCTCACTCACTGTACTTCATCCACCCTGGTCTCACTACTGGTCTTAGGACATACTGGACTGACTCCCACATCAGCGACTTTGTACTTGCTTTTCCTGCTGTCGGGATACCTTAATGCATCACCCCCTTCCTCAGCTGCTTCCTTTTCTTACTCAGATGTCTCTTTCTCAACGAGGCCTTTTTAAAACGATCTTCCTTGTTGACAATTGCCACTTCTTCCCCAGATTTCTGTTTTCCTCTTCTTTCTCTTATTTTTTCTATAGCATTATCATTACATTATATAGAGGTGTTTCTCTTATTATTCTATATGTGTGTTCCTGAAAAAACATTCCGTGAAATCATACACCAAAATAACAGAACTTATGAAAAAAGTGTTAGGTACAAACCCTCAAAAATCTGTGGAATTTTGCAATCAGGACACTAATAAAGAAATACTACTACTAGTAACTTGCTTCATTGATTTGCTGTTTTGATAAAAAGAGAAAGGGCTTCCAAGATGCACCTTCAACTTCTCTCAATAGTGTCATGTCGTAGAAAGTGAAGTGGTTTGTGAAGCACCTACACTGGTTACTAGTCACGATTTGCACTACACAAAGGAAAGTACTTTTTTTTTTTTTTTTTTTTTTTTTTTTTTTTTTTTTTTTAGTTTTTAAAGTTGTTATTTGTTGTGCTGCTGCTGCTGCTAATCATTTCCTTTTATTTTAAGGGTTACCTTTGAGTTAAATGATAAAGCTTGTTCATGATCACCTTAGATCCTTAATATTACAGGGGGAAATAATGTGTAAATCACTACAACTTCTGTGTTATACAAATATCAGTTTCTGTTTCTCAAACACATATGAAGTGATTTGAATAAAAGAAATACGTGCATTAGTAAAACCAACTGTACTATATATTTTCGTTGTTTGTTTACTGTTTATCTCCCTGAACTAGAAGATAAGCTCCATGAAGGTGTGATCCTATTCTTGTTCCTTTTTCAAAATTCTCATTTGTATTCCCATTTCGTAGACGTTTAGTAGGTATTTAATAAATATTTGTTGAATGACAGAGCAAATAATAACATCAATGTCTAGACTTCTCCAGAACTCTGAAGTAATTGAAAATATGAATGCTTTCTTTTCTTTAAATTGAACAACTTCTTTGGCTTCATAGTTATTGACATTTAAGACGGTAGCCTGATTTATGTGTGTTATTTAGAAAGCCAAAAGTAAATGTGTCGTGGATGAAGCTCAAGATTCAGCATTCTGTAGGAAGATGCAATTTCATTCTGTGACAACATGTTTTAATAGGAACTAACACATAGATTGTGCTTTTCTAGCAGGTGCTGGCATAAGCATTCTGCACACATTAAATAATTTAATCCTTGAGACAAAGTCTAGAGCAGCAATTCTCAAAGTGTAGTTCAAGAACCTGTGGCAGACCCTGAGTGCCTTTGCTGGGGGTGGCCACGAGGCCAAAAGTGTTTCATCCGAATCGACCTTTGTACTTTCTCCCCTCGTTGAGCTTTTGGCAACGATTTAAAAGCAGTCATGAGAAAACTTCTGGCACCTGAGCACGTATCCCGCGGCAGTGGTGCCAAACTACACCACTTGGTGTGTTACTCATCCCTGCCACACACCTATGAGTAAAACCCAAAATCTAGCTCTCTCAAAAATAGCCTTAAAGTAGTAAAAATTACTAATTCTATTAAACGTTGACTCAAAATTTTAAAAATATTCTGTGTCAGAATGCGAATTACGTATAAACTCTTCTGCCGTACACCAAAATGTGATGGTTGTCTCAAGGCAAAGGCTTTGGGAGGTTGTCCGAGCTGGGAGCTGAACTGGCTGCTTTGTATGGCACCCCATTTTTACTTGAAGTAGTGGCTGACAGAAATACTCTAGTAATTTAGACTTGGGTATTTGGCAGGATTTTCTTGAAAATGAAGAAAATAAGCCTGTTGCATCAATGAAAACAACTGACAGTATTTGTGGCTAATGATAAAAATTGAGCTCATAAGTAAAAATTAGAATTTTGGAAATCTTGAATATGCCCACCATGAGCTTGACATTTTCCCATTATTTAAGAAGGTGTCTGATGAGATAGGAAGCTGTATTAACACGTGATATTTTTTCACTGTATAATGAAACGTGTCAACGTTTGGAAGGTCTGCATCACTCACCGAACCGGGAAAGCCATGCGTATGGAAAAGATCCATTCCAAGTGCAAGAGAGTCTAAAGGATTTTAATGTAACAAAGCACCAAAGTGTCGTTTATGGGGTTTCAGATTCCGCATCACAACTAACCTTTAAGAAACTGATGCTTGTTTAGTTTTACTGCAGTATTAACAAAAATATTCACAGCTATTTGAAAAGGCAATTAAAATACTCCCCTCCTTTCCAGCTATGTGTCTGGGAGGCTGTGTTTTATTAATATCCTTCAACAAAAACAACATGTTATACTAGAGACTAAATGCAGAGACAGGTGTGAGAATCTAGTTGTCCTTTATTAAGCTACACACTGGAAAAATTTGAAAACCAGTTAAACGGTGCCACTTTTAAGAATTTTTAGTTTTCTTTTGGATAATATATTTGTTTTTCATAAATGTGTCTTTGGTGTTAATAATGTAATGACTTTGATTTTTTAAGGAATTAATAACTTTTTAAAGTTCACAGGTTGCTCTCTAATATGATAAATATGGAAAGAAATAAGTCACATAAACAAGAATTTAGGGGTCCTCAATTTTTTTGTATGTTGCAAAGGGATCCTGAGACCAAAAACTTTGAGAACTGCTGTTCTTGAAGAAGTTGGTGCTATTGCTTTGTTGATTGAGAAACCCAGACATAGGAGGTTAAGTAGGTTGTCCAAGATCACAGAGCTAGTCAGGGGAGAGCTGGGATTTTTCTTTTTCTTTTTTCTTTCTTTCCTTTTTTTTTTTTTTTTCTTTTCTGAGACAGAGTCTCGATCTGTTGCCCAGGCTGGAGTGCAGTGGTGTGATCTCTGCTCACTGCAGTCTCTGCTTCCCGGGTTCAAACGATTCTCCTGCCTTGGCCTCCCAAGTAGCTGGGACAACAGGCGCATGCCACCATACCCGACTAATTTTTTGTATTTTTAGTAGAGACGGGGTTTCACTCTGTTAGCCAGGATGATCTCGATTTCCTGACCTCGTGATCTGCCTGTCTCGGTCTCCCAAAGTGCTGGGATTACAGGCGTGAGCCACAGCGCCCAGCCTTCTTCTTCTTTTTTTTTTTTTTTTTTCCAGGCAGAGTCTCGTTCCCTCACCCAGGCTGGAGTGCAGTGGCATGATCTTGGTTCACTGCAACCTTTGCCTCCTGGGTTCAAGTGATTCTTCTGCGTCAGCCTCACAAGTAGCTGGGACCACAGGGACATACCACCATGCCCAGCTAATTTTTGTGTTTTTAGTAGAGATGGGGGTCTCGCTATGTTGGCCAGACTGGTCTCAAACTCCTGACCTCAGGTGATCTGCCCACCTCAGCCTCCCAAAGTGCTGGGATTACAGGCAGGAGCCATCACACCCGGCATAGAGCTGGGATTTGAACCCATTGCTTTAAACTCAAATCCGTATGATTACTTTTTGACAAACCTCTATGGTTTGTAACTTTGCTAAAATCAACAAGCTTTGTCTGGTTGAACTTAGATGTCCTTACAAGTTCTTTTCTCATGTAATTTCTTGATGTAAAATTAAATCTTCACCATGTGGATATCTTTTACATCTCAGTTTATATGGCAGGACATATTTCCCCTAAACTCACCAGCTAACAGCTAAGCAGGAGAAGGTACATCATATTTAAGTTTCTTTTCTTGGACCTTTCAGTTTTTTATTTAAGCAGAGTTGATTTCTTAAGATTATTTGAAAGAATCTTTGAAAGAAATATTGTGCCGTATTCAAGAATAATGTTGGTTATTCCTGATAACTTTCCTCTTATTTTGGTTGGTCATACTTTTTCACTACAAACCATAGAAATGACAATTTAGTATACTTCTGCTTTGAAGTAAAATATTGGAGAGCTGAAAGCTTATTTCAGTTTGGAGAAACAGGGGAATTGTATTTATCCCACTGTGTCTTATTATTAATTTATATACTGAAATAGATTAGCGCAGTGCAAGATAAAACTAGTACATAAATATAGCCATTTATGTTTCTACCATCAGTTTCAACTGTGGATTAATCTCACTGGAAGCTTGAATGGTTTCTTAGGGGAAAATATTGGAAGGGTAGGTTTACCTCAAGAGTTTCCTTAAATATGCTGTTAATTCGCATTGATTTCAGAGAAAACAGAGATAATCAGTTTGACTTCCCCACTGGCTGACTGCACAGGCAAACTGTTCACAGTGCTGTTTAATGGAAATCTCAGGGACTCTCCTGCTTTCTCTGTTTTCATATGGACTGACTCAAATATGGAGAGGACACCAGGGACAAAGTACTTAGAGAAAATCCCATACTTTTTAGTTGAACCTTTGAGTACAAAGTGATGACTGTATGGTGAGATAAGAAAATATGCAACACAATCTTTGACTTGCATTTTTTTTTATTGTTTGAAATAAGATATATATTCATTCAATTGTAGCTACCTTTCATCCTGAAATGTCTGATACTTATTTTACAAGGCAGTAGTAGAGAGAGATAAGGTGAAATACAGAGAAGCTGGGTGATTTTTTTTTTTTTTTTTTTTAGATCCACAGAAGATGATGGTACATCTAAGTATATTTGAAAGTCTACCACTGGGAAGTATTTAGAAGTATTTATGATAAGCTAAGAAAAGGAAGCCTGGGAATTTGCTGTGGTAATAGAGCCAACTCCTTGCTGGAGGGAGAATTATGTAGTTTGGGAATTAATATGTACCATTCGTTTATGTCCTTTCCTTTCTCCTCTGGCTCTTCCTTCTCCTGCTGCACCGTCTCCTCTTCACATTTAACAACCAAATGATTTACTCAGGTGGTGACCGAAAGTGCAGCCTGAACTGCCTTTTCCTACCTGCCCGGTCCTAACTGCGTTTTTTTTTAGCTTATCAGATAGAGGACTTTGTCCTAAAACAGTCATAGGTTTCTTTTTCGTGTAATGCCTTCTTTTCCTCTGGGTAGATACCCAGGAGTGGGATTGCTGGATCAAAGGGTAGTTCTAGTTTTAGTTCTTGAGGGAATCTTCACCCTATTTTCCATAGTGGTTGTACTAGTTTACATTCCCAGCAGCAGTGTAAAAGTGTTCCCTTTCCACCACATCCCCACCAACATCTATTATTTTTTTATTTTTTTTAAATTATGGCTATTGATCCAGGAAAATGCAAATCAAAACCACAATGCAAACTCCTTACTCCTGCAAAAGTGGCCATAATAAAAAAAAAATAGATGTTTGTGGTGATGGGGTGAAAAGGGAACACTTTTATGCTGCTGGTGAGAATGTAAACTCATACAACCATGGAATACTATTCAGCTCTAAAAAGAAATGAAATCATGGCATTCACAGCTACCTGGGTGGAACTGGAGATCATTATTCTAAGTGAAGTAACTAGGGAATGGAAAACCAAACATCGTATGTTCTCACTGATAAATGGGAGCTAAACTGTGGGGATGCAGAGGCATAAGAATGATACAGTGGACTTTGGGGACTTGTGGGAAAGGGTGGGAGGGGGTGAGGGATAAAAGACTACACACTGGGTACAGTGTACACTGCTCAGGTGATGAGTGCACCAAAATCTCACAGATCACCGCTAAAGAACTTAGTTGTGTAACCAAACACCACTTGTTCCCCAAAAACCTATGGAAATAAAAAATCAAATTAAAAAACCAGTCATAGTGTCCTCTTACAGCATCATAATGTGGACCTGTCTATATTTGCATATTTAACTAGAGCGGCACATATCTAGTTATCTATTTAAACCTTACCCCAGAAATACATTTGAAAATCATAATTGTTGTCTTTAAAAAGATTGATATTACTATTATGAAGAAAACACATTGCACTGTGAGATTAAATTCCTGGCTTCAATAGGTATACATAATGAACTGCCAGCAGCTGAAATTTGAAAGACTACACTTAAACCAGAAAAGAATCTTCTACCCACATTTCTCAGAATAGTTGTTCACAAATGATACATTCTGCCCTGTGCTTTTGTTTCTCACTGGAATTTGAAAAATAAAACTTTTTGCTCATGGTAAATTCATAAGCTTGGGGCATGAAAATGTTTGAATTTGATATAAAAGAAGTTTTGAAAGGAAGATTAGTGATTTAAACCAAAAGATTAGTCGCCCTGGGAAATTCAGCTGTGGCAAAAGCAGAGTTCAGTAATAAAGAACCTGCCCTGGCTGATTGCTCCATTCATGCTGGCATTCTGATCCTCCCGGCTGGACTCGCACCTGATTGACGGTGCTGATTATGATGGCTTAATACAGCTCATCGTCACTTCACCAGGACACGTGGACTTTGCAGGCTTCAGAGACTCCCCCCCCCCCCCCCGGCCCCAACTTGTTTGTGGTACAGTTGATTCTTCTGCTAAGTGGGGGTTAATTATTTCTTTATTCGTTATCTTTTTAAAATGGAGGAGAAAAGGGCACATTCTCGAATAGGTGATGATTATCCTAGTGGAAGCTCTCTTGGGCAGAGTCAAAGGAAGAACTTGCAGTTTAACTTGCTTGATACCTCATAGTTGATTCCTATTCATTCTGCCATTGAAGGGTGTCAGGTGATAAGACTTAATTTTAGCTGTTGTGGAACAGCAGTGAAAATCCCTGGAAGACCCCCCTTCTTGATGTTAGGGAAGCCGGGAGACACAGGGTGAGGCTCTGCCTCCACACTTCATGGGCTCCAGCTGCCGCCCTTGTGATGCAGATACATGGGTCACGGTCCGTTTCTAGATGAGCAGAAGATTCTCACATTGGAAAGGTACCATGAAATACATTTACACTGGATCTGAAAAGCTTAAAAGTTTACTTAGGAAAGTGTCATCTTCACAAAAAATTATGATGTTGTATAAGCCTTCCTTTTTCTCCACAACCTCTCCAGCATCTCTTATTTTTTGGCTTTTTAATTACAGCCATTCTAACTGGTATCTTATTGTGGTTTTGATTTGCATTTCTGTAACAGTGGGAGTGTCAATTAGTTCAGCCATAGTGGAAGACAGTGTGGTGATTCCTCAAAGACCTGAAGACAGAAATACCATTCGACCCAGCAATCCTATTAACTGGGTATACACCCAGAGGAGTATAAATCGTTCTATTATAAAGATACATATACGCATACATTCCCAATAGCAATGACATGGAATCAACCCAAATACCCATCAGTGATCGACTGGATAAAGAAAATATGGTACATATATACCATGGAATACTATGCAGCCATAAAAACTATGCAGATCATGTCCTTTGCTGGGACATGGATGGAGCTGGAGGCCATGCTTAGCAAACTAACACAGTAACGGAAAACCAAATACCGCACGTTCTCCCTTATAAGTGGGAGGTAAATGATGAGAACACATGGACACAGAGAGGGGAACAAGACACACTGGGGCCTACTGGAGCGTGGAGGGTGAGAGGAGGGAGAGGATCAGAAAGAGTAACTAATGGATACCAGGCTTAAAACCTGGGTGATGAAATAATCTGTACAACAAACCCCCATGACACATGTTTACCTGTGTAACAAACCTGCACATCCTGCTGAACCTGAACTTAAAAGTTAAAAATTATGATGTTGTCTTGAGAGAATGTTAAGTCCATTCCTGTCCTTTGGACAGATCTTAAATCTGTATTAGACAGATGAAACTCTTTTTCTTTTTTTTTTTTTTTTTGTTATTGTTTTTTGATTTTCTTTTTATTTTATTTTATTTTATTATACTTTAAGTTCTAGGGTACATGTGGATAACGTGCAGGTTTGTTACATATGTATACTCGTGCCATGTTGGCATGCTGCACCCATCAACCTCGTCAGCACCCGTCAACTCGTCATTTACATCAGGTATAACTCCCAATGCAATCCCTCCCCCCGAAACTCTTTTTCATACATGATTTATGTTCTATTTTAAACATAGAAAACTTTCTATATGAAAATGGAAATTTCACTTTTCCTTAGTAATTTATTCTAGGGTCTTCTAATGTTCATTGTTAGAATATAGAAGTATTCTTAACGTCTGGTCATTTTCCTGAGGAAGGGAATGTCTATTATTACTTGAAATACACAAACCCCTCAAAGATTAATATGTGGGCCCTTGGCTTTTCCCCAGGTCAAAGTTTTATAACTTTACCTGAGAGGCAACTCAATCATTTTCTTTATGAATCATTTCAGAATGTTCTCTGTCCGAATTAAAGTATGTAAAGATCAATTGCTTTTGCAGGGGGTCTGTGCAGACTTAAATACTGATCCTTGTCTCTCCCTTTCTGTCCCCAAAGTTTTTGTGTTTTGTTACCTTTATGCCTTCTTTTAACTTGATGATCTACTGTATGTATTTCAATGGTAAATAGTGCTGGGCTCAGGGATGTGCTATTCCCCACATTGGCTAATCTATGTCAAAATACTTGTGGTTATGATTTTAATTTGAACGCTTAAAATTCCAGGGCACTGACATATTTTCCCCTCCCTTCTCCTTATAATGAATGTTAGTGTCTGTGCTGACCATAATTTTACAGCCATTTGGATCTCAAGATATTTGCTTGCCAACTATATGAAACCATTTATGAGCATTTTTTTTCCTACTAGCTCACAGTACCCAGCATTATAATTTGTACATAGTATAGGTATGTTTGGTTAACTATAAAGTCTATGAAAAATTGAGTTGTAGTATCATTTTAATTCAAATCCATTGTATACTATTTTAAACTGATGATGGTCT
Organism: Macaca nemestrina; assembly: GCF_043159975.1. Classification (NCBI taxonomy): domain Eukaryota; kingdom Metazoa; phylum Chordata; class Mammalia; order Primates; family Cercopithecidae; genus Macaca; species Macaca nemestrina. Next base: position 152,765,353 of record NC_092128.1, on the reverse strand, counting down.
ATCAATTGCAAAACGAAATTGCAAAACCAAAACCAAAACCAAATTTTTGAGCTTCTATCTTGAAGCTTTTCCCTTTCAAAAAAGATGTATTTTTTTAATGACTCATTCATGTAGGACACTAGAACCATATAAAGTGGCATTTCTTTTTCTATTGTTAAACAGAGTGCAAATGGCAAGACATTAATAAAGCCTGTAGCTCAGTAAATCCCACAGGATCAAGGCCACCTTCATTGCAGTTCAGCTTTATTAGACTGCTTGGGTCATAAGAGGAGATGATTTTAGCTGAAGTACATAACAAAAAGGGAAATTGGACACATGGCTACAATCAAATTTAAGAATGCACTTGAAATACAGCTTAGCACATGTCAGGTGCAGCAGAAGCAGGTGGAACTCTTGGAACAGGACAAGGCTTGACTACTCCTGACTTTGAGTTACATGTGCTATCACAGCATCTAACACTTTACTACTTATATTCCTGCATCAGTCCTAGATTATAAGCTCTTAAGGGACAGCGACTGTGTCTTACACTTTGTATACCCAATGGTGATTACAGAGGCTGGTTCCTAGAATCAATGCATGTTTATTGAACAGAAAGATGTACAAGTCAGAGACATAAGAATCCTTCTTGACATCTCCCTCTCCCTCACATCCATAACCAATCTATCACTGAATCTTTTTTACCACCTAACTATTGTTTTAAAGCAGATCACTGCAGTGGCCTCTGGACTGGTGTCCTCCCACTACTCCACTCCCTCTTTTATTTCTTCTCACATAACAGCCAGAATGTTCTTTTAACAACACAGTCATACAACCTCTTCAAAGACTTTTTGCTGTCTTTTTTTTTTCTTTTTGAGACAGGGTCTTGGTCTGTCGCCCAGGCTGCCAGGCTGGAGTGCAGTGGCACAATCACGGCTCACTGCAGCCTTGACTTCCTAGGCTCAAGTAATCCTTCCACCTCAGCTCCCTTCGTAGCTGGGACTGCAGGTGCATACCACCACACTGGTTAATTTTTTAAAAAATTTTTGTGGAGATGGGGTCTCACTGTGTTGTCCAGGCTGGTCTTGCACTCTGGAGCTCAAGCAATCCTTCTGCCTCAGCCTCCCAAAGTGTTGGGATTATAGGCATGAGCCACCACAACTGGCTGTCCTTTTGTAGTAAGAGCTAACCATCATCATCATCATCATCATCATTATCTTGACAGTACTTTCTACAAGGTTATAAATAGGGTGATCACACATGTTATTAATACTCAAACACTTGAATATGAGGTGGGCACCATAGATAATCATGCAAGGATGGGATGGGAACCAGAACATGGGCTTGCCCTGCTTGCAAGGCCCTGCACAACCTGGCCCTGCTCATCCCCCTTCCAGTCACTCTCTTTGCACCTGCGGCAAGGCTTGCTGTTCAGTCCTTCGTACTGTCCAAGGGTACTTGCCATGTTTGCTCCTACCAGAGGACCTGTTTAAGTGTTTTGAGTGCTGCCAACCTTTTTGTTCTCAGCTCCTGCATTTCATCTCATTGACTAGGTTAAATCTCCTACTGTAAGTTCTTGCTATACTCATAAATGCAATTTAATATTTATTTATTTGAATGAATAAATGAATAAATACTTGTGAGAGGTTGGTAATATTGTATTACTAATATACCAATTATGATGGAATATAGTGATCAACAAAATGACAAAATAACCTATATATTTATATTTAAATTCTATATATTCAGTTTATGCCCTGTAGTTTAATGTGCAACTAGTTTCAATGTTAACATTTCTAATATGCTATTTGATGTTTATTAAATGTACAGTAATTTATAAGAACAGCTTTGTAATGTCACAAATAAATTACCAAAATTTAAAGTTGGGTATGAATTCTTGAAAAGAAATTTTCCATATTAAGAAATATGTGACACTTGGAGTCAAAATATATAGAATTGGTTGATTCTGGAGCTAGATTATCTGGATTTAAATCATGACTTCACTGCCTACTGGCTGAGTAGCGTTGAGCAAGTTATTTAACTTCTCCATGCTTCTGTTTATTCATCCTTAAAATGGGTATAATGATGATGTCTATTTTGTAGAGCTTTTGTGAGAAATGAGTTTATATAGATAGATAGATAGATAGCATTTAGAATGGTTTCCAGCACATAGTAAATAATAAATACTAGCGATTGCTGATGTTTGTGTTATTATATTTATTCATTCAACAAATATTTATTAAATGTCTCCTTAGTTCCTGACATTGTTGTAGGTGCTAGGAATTCAGAAGTGATCAAGACTAATGTAATGCAGAGTAACCTACAAACACTTTAATTTCAGAATCTGATAAGTATTGTGAATGGAATAAACATAATGACTTGTTAGGGCATATTGTGTGGGAGGAGCTTTAGTTAATCTGAAGGATGAGAAAAGATCAGCACGCACAGAGCATCCTAGGTGGAGGAAAGACCAAGTGCGAAGGCCCTACAGTAGGTGTCTCAGTCCATTTTCTGCTGCTGTAACAGACTGGGTAATTCAAAAACGATGTAAGTGTATTTGACTCATGGTTCTAGAGGCTGGGAAGTTCAACAACATAGCAGTGCATCTGGGGAGGCCCTTTGTGCTATATCATCCTGTCAAGGGAGTGCATGAGACAGAAAGAGAATGGGGACCCAACTTATCCTTTTTATGAGGACCCCACTCCCTTGATAACTAACCCTGTCCCACAGTATCAGCGTTAATCCATTCCTGAAGGTAGAGCCTCCATGACCTAATCATATCTTCAAGGTCCCGCCTCTTATTGCAGTTATAATGGCCATCACATTTCATCGTGAGTTTTGGAGGGGACATTCAGACCACAACTCTGGGAAAGAGCGTGGCTTGGGTTTAAATGTGCAAGAAGTGAAGTGTGCCTGGAGTGCTCTGTGTGAGCAGAGACGGGAGGAGGCCTGAATGAAAGTTAGAAAGCTGATTATGCAGGTGGATCTTGGGGACTTTTGTAGAAAAATGAGGAGTCATATAATCCAGTTTATTGTGCTGATGAAGAAACAAAAACCTGTAAGTCCTGATGAAGGTCATGTAGTTAATTAGTGACGCTAGAGCTAGAAGCCAAGTGTGCTGCATCCATATTAAAAAACATCATTGAAACAGATCTACAAAAACTGGACATATCTAGGATTCTATCCATTTTCACAAAGTAAATGTACCATTGTAACCATATCAGGAAATACATTTTGACCTGCTTTTCATAAGCCATCCCATTCCCTTCACCCCCTTCGCTATCCTGTCCCTCAGAGGTAACCCTTATCCTTAACCTCTGACACCATAGATCAGTTTTACCTGGCTCTGAACTTTTATGAGCTTTTGAATAGTGGCACATGCTATCAACTTTTTTGAAAATTCTGTCTGGCTTCTTTCGCTTGACTTGATGTGTGTGGGATTTACCCATGTTGCTGTGTGTAGCGATTGTTGCTCCATTCTCGCTGCCGTGCGCTGTTCCATTATGTGAATATACCACGAGTTTCCTGTGTTGCATCCCATTGAAAGTCACCAGAAGAGACCATTTCTGTGTGTGTATGAAAGGAAAGCTAGATTGTGATTCATGTCCTTTATGTATGTATGTTAATCTTGCTTATCCTACTTTTTTTAAACAAATTGAGGGTTATAGAGGTAACTTCGCTTTTATAGCTCGCATACACTTGACTGTTTTCTCGCAAACAGATTGCCTAGTTAAAACCAAAGGCTTGCATGTACAGGGATTTTTCCGACGTGTCCCTTCAATAAGCTGTTCACCATAAGTGGAAATAACTTGGATGAACCTGTCAGATGCTTTCAAATGCGGGTATCATTGAGCTTTCAGCTTTTTGAAATATTATCTGGGGTATTGCATGTTTCCAGGGGGTAAAGGATTATTTACTTCTTAATTGGGCCAAATAGCCATCACTTTCATTTTAATATTAGGTTTGTTTAAATAATAGGTTTATTAATTAGATGAGTGCCACTTTCACGCGCACTTCAGTTTTGGTTTTGTTTTGTTTTTTAATATTTCAGATGACGTTGCTCCGTATTTTAAAACGGAGCCAGGCCTGCCACAGATCCACCTGGAAGGGAACCGCCTTGTTCTCACCTGCCTGGCCGAAGGGAGCTGGCCTTTGGAGTTCAAGTGGATGCGCGATGGCCGCGAGCTCACCACCTACAGCAGCGAATATAAGTAATTGATCGCTTGAAAATAAGATCCCATTTCAGTTGATGTGTTTGGAATACTTGCCTTATTGGCCATCATAGCACAATGAGTGAAAATACTGGATGGAATTTCTAATGCATTCAAGATTAAATGAATAGATTTGAATATGTAATTAGAATGTGATTTGCTGTTCTCCTATAGGTTGTGTTTACACCTAGGAAGTCTATCATTATATTTGTAAAAGTAAGCCCATTAGTGAAATTGTCAGGCAACAAAAAGCTATGATTACAGAGCAATGCCAGTAACAGCTTTAGTATGATACATTTACTTTCCAAGGGCAACAGCCCCACCCACAAGTATCATTCCTATCTAGGCACAAATGTTTAAACAGATCTTTAGTTTGGTAGCTAGAGCTCTGAGTAGTCAGCGAAAATCTTTCCTAGCTGCTTTCAAGTGGAGATAGGGACGGATGGAATCATAGAGAATGGGCATGAGTACAGCCTCTATATTCAGCAGCAAAAAAACAGTATATATTGAAGTCCTACCATGTGCCCGGCACTGTGCCAGGCACCAGGGATCTGATGCACATGGGGTGAACATGATGTGGGGACAGAGGGCCTGAACCTGGGGCAGAGCACGAGATCAGGATAAGACTGAGGTGAGGATTCACCTGGAGGCAGCGGCACAGCCTTTGGAGCCTCAGGGTCTTACCACATTTCAGAGCTTTTCAGGGCTATACTTTGTGAGGATGATAATATTAGATGCTGCAGTTCTATGCAGGATGGAGAACTGGCATGCCAGAAAAGTCCAGGAGGCCTCACTATTAGCAAAGTCAGCGATGCCGTGTTCTTCTTCAGATGAAGTAAAGAATGGGCTGTACAGAGGCATTTTAAGTGGACTAATAAGCTTCTCAAAATGGGGAATAGCCCACCCACTCACTCTCTTTACCTCTGAGGTTGTGATATGGTGGTCCGTGGAACCACACTCAGCCTGCCCAGAATTTATGTGTGTGTCAGTTGTGTGTGTGTTTGTATTTTAAAAATCAATTAAAAATATATGTGGGAATGCGTAAAGCATTTTTTTCCTCTCTCTCTCTCTTTTTTTTTTTTTTGAGATGGAGTTTCACTCTTGTTGCCCAGGCTGGAATGCAGTGGCATGATCTTGGCTTACTGCAACCTTCACCTCCTGGCTTCAGACGATCCTCCTGCCTCAGCCTCCCGAGTAGCTGGGACTACAGGGGTGAGCCACCAAGCCTGGCTAATTTTTGTATTTTTAGTAGAGACAGGGTTTCATTGTGTTGACCAGGCTGGTCTCGAACTCCTGACCTCAGGTGATCTGCCTGCATTGGCCTCCCGAATTGCTAAGATTATAGGAGTGAGCCACAGCATATTTTTTTAATTGGCTGTCAACATTTGACAGTTGTAAGATTTTCTGTAAAAACCTTGCTTCCCAGCCTCTGTAGACCAGTCAGAAGGCCTGGCTGCCTGGTCTGCAGCCCCAGTCAGGAGCAGTGGCTGAGCAGAGCTGCCCCCAGCAAAGGCACAGACACTCCCTGGTTCTCCTCAGTGCTCTCTGACAGCCCCCTCCCTTGTCGCACCTCACTTGCTCTGCCCATTCCCATCAGCCAGCCACGCTTTAGACAAGTGAGTGTGTGACTGCTTACATTATCGGGCCTACCCTGTTGGAGGATCTACACTCAGGGAGAAGTTTATCGTAGTAGATCATAGCATGTTGAAATCAAACAGTCCTGAATCCCCGGACTGGCAGAATCCAGTTCCACTGCACCTGAGCAGTGGTGGTATCACTTTGGGCAGGTGGCCCATGAGCCCTGCCATAAGTGTAAAGAGAGTACTGTAAGCGTTTGCAAAATGGGAAAGATCCCTCTTCATCTGGAGTATTGTGAGTGTTTAAGGCTCTAATGATCGTAGGCAGCACTATACATTATTACCATGTGATATCGCAAGACTTGGTTTGTTAGAAGGGGTGTAAGAAAGCAAAAACAAAAAACTTAGAATTGAGAACCATGTTTGAGTAGTGGCTGATGACAGATGACTGGAGTTTAGGGACTTGCTCTTCAGCTTACCGGTGTGACTTTGGACAAGTTATCTAAGCATGTTGATCTTTTTCCATCTGAAAAATGAGTATAATAAAGCCCACCGCACTTTTTTATGAGGGGTCTCATAAAAATTAAATTACATCGTGCTTTGTGTGCCCCCGAAAGAAAGGAATGGGGTTTCAAAGAACCCAGATTGTTCTTCCTAAGAAGAAGCAGGGCACGATGTGGATAATGTGTGGCAGTGGCCTGGCAGTCAGGCTACACGCCTTGGATAGTGGGAAAGGAATTGTTTCCTAGATCTTCAGTTTCCACATGGATGTTTTCTGACATTGAATTCCCCAAGAACATGCCTTTGTGTAGGCACCAAGCCGTTTCTCTTCTCCGACCACCCGTAATAGTGATTTCTCCTCCATCCCAGGAGAAAGCACACGTGTCCCGTATCTGAGTCTTCCTGTGGAACTCTCTCTCGGGGGTGCAAGAGTAAGACAGAATAATATCCAAGTTCCCACTATTAAAGAATTCTTTCGATTTTTAAATGGATAATATGGGTCTGAAAACGATTATTTGCATTTTATTTTATCGAATATACAGAGAGTCCCCACCTTAACGATGGTTCAACTTAACAAGTTTTTGACTTGACGTAGGTGAGAAACCCTTCTGTTTTTTACTTTAAGTATAGTATTTAGTAAGTCACATGATATATTCAACAGTTTATTGTAAAGCAGGCTTTGTGTTAGATGATTTTGCCCATTTGTAGGCTGATACTAGTGTTCGGAGCATGCTTAATATAGGCTAGGCTAAGCCATGGTGTCTGTGAGGGTAGGTACGTAAAATGCACATTTGACCTAGGATATTTTCAACATGTGATAGGTTTATTCGGACATAACACCTTCATAAGGCAAGCAGCATTTCTATTTAAAATAATTGTGTAGGCCCGGCACAGCGGCTGACACCTGTAATCTCAGCACTTTGGGAGGCCGAGGAAGGCGGATCATTTGAGGTCAGCAGTTCGATACCACCAGCCTGGCCAACATGGTGAAACCTCGTCTCTACTAAAAATACAAAAATTAGCCGGGTATGGTTGGTGCATGCCTGTAATCCCAGCTAATTGGGAGGCTGAGGCAGGAGAATCGCTTGAACCCGGTAGGCGGAGGTTGCAGTGAGCCAGGATCTCACCACTGCACTCCAGCCTGGGCTACAGAGTGAGACTCCATCTCCAAAAAATAAAAATAAAAAAAGAATGGTGTAACAGTTGTATTTTAAATGCCAAAATGTACAATAAGCTATTATATATGCTGCCTTTCAAACTTATAGTGAGACAATTTGCAGTCAACTTAAAACTACAGGAAGAGGAGGAACTCTATTTGCATTCTTCTTGCCCTTGCAAACTTATTTGTTCATTGGAAACACACAAGAAGACAAAACGGTGGTGGTATTGAAGCAAGACTGAGGGAGTGACTCATTATATATGGACCATTAAAATAAACTAGGTGCTTCACTACTGTGACACGGGAAACATAAGGAATGGGTGATTCTGAAGCAAGAATTGTTTGGGGTATTCGTGATAAATTATATTATGTTCAACGAGGGCCTCAGACACTGAGATGGGTTATTAGGAATCTATCATATCTTGCTATCCTTTTTTTTTCAAGATATAAAACCTGCCTAAAAATCTCGTGCTATTTTTTCAAATTACTCTTTCCTCTGCTTCCTTCCAATAAGCACCTTCATTTATCATATGTTAGCCTTCATGAGACCCCTCTAAGTTTCACGTGAAAAAACCATGGATACTTTCTGAAAATGGTAGCTGTTTCCCATCTTAACAGAACCTTTATTTTTCCCCACGTTGGTGTCAGTTACAAAAATGTTAAACCTATAAAGAGCAAATACTATACATTTACTTTTTCTAGCTTTGACTTAAAATAGCATTTTCTTTGCATTACACACTGCACAGTGAATTTCAAATGTTGTGTTTCTTTCTTTCTTTCTTTTCTTTTTTTTGGAGGTGGAATCTCTCTCTGTTGCCCAGGCTGGTGTGTAGTGGAGCGATCTTGGCTCACTGCAACCTTTGTTTCCTGGTCTCAAGTGATTGTCAACCTCCGGAGTAGCTGAAACTACAGGCATGTGTCACCATGCACGGCTAATTTTTGTATTATTAGTAGAGAAGGTGTTTCACCATGATGGCCAGGCTGATCTTGAACTCCTGACCTCAAGTGATCTGCCTGTCTCAGCCTCCCAAAGTGCTGGGGTTACAGGCGTGAGCCACCACGCCTGGCCTCAAATGTTATGTTTCATATTCATGCTCATGTCTACATTTCGGCACAGGTGACTACTATCTTAGCAAGTTGATGGTAATTCAGCAATTAAGCTAAGTTTGCATAGATGCCTTAGGTGGATTTGTATTCTTTTCAGAAAGCATTTACTCTAAATTATTTTCTACTTTGGAATTAAAAAAATGTTGTAATTATATTCAAGATATACATACACATAAGCCAAGAATTTCTTAATACTAGGCACAATATTTATTATTGTAACAGAAGGAATAATTGTATACTCTAAACTCCTAAAAATTTTATAGTTTTCTTATGTAACCTGCCTCTGTGGTTCAATTTCTATGACAATATAAAAATAGAAATTTGATGGATGTTTATTCTTGCTTTATTCCAGGGAAAATAAGAATGGTTAAGGGAAAGGTTATTTTTTTCTTTTGTTTTATAAAAAGGCAAACACATTTCACAGTATCAATAAAAATTATGAAATACCTGGGAATAAGTTTTACAAGAAATGAGTAGAACCCACATGGAAAGTGTGTAATGCGATATAAAAGAAGATCCTTATATAGGAAACCCAAATGCTATAAAAATTACAGTTCCTTTGAAACCATCGTAGAATTTTAGCCTAACATCAGTAGCACTTTTAAGAAACCTAATATCAATAGCTGATTTTATTTTATTGAGATAGGGTCTCACTCTGTTGCCCAGGTTGGAGTGCAAGTGGCATGATCATGGCTCACTTCAGATTCAGCCTCCTGGGCTCAAGCAATCCTCCTGCCTCAGCCTCTCAAGTAGCTGGGACCACGGGACCCACCACCACACCTGGCTAAGTTCTGTGTTTTTTGTACAGATGGGGTTTGTACTATGTTGCCTAGTCTGGTCTCAAACTCCTGGCCTCAAGTGATCTGCCAGTCTTGGCCTCCCAAAGTACTGGGATTATAGGTGTAAGCCACTGCACCTGGCCAGGATATTTTAATAAAAAATGCCAATGGGATTTTCTGGGGAAGTAACTTGACTGATGAAGTTTTTCTAAAGCTTATCTGGAAATATAAACAGAAGAATACCAACAAAATTTCAAAACATTAAATAAATAGTGGGGAGGAATTTATTTTTCTAGAACCTAAGGCATATTAGAATGCCATAATAATTAAGTAATATGTTAATAGTATAAAATTAAACAGTATGCCAGAGGAGCATTTTGATCCAGACCATTGTATTTATAAAACATATATAATCAAGGCCAGGCATGGTGGCTCACGCCTGTAATCCCAGCAATTTGAGAGGCTGAGGTGGGCGGATCACCTGAGGTCAGGAGTTCGAGACCAGCCTAACCAATATGGAGAAACCCCGTCTCTACTAAAAATACAAAATTAGCCGGTTGTGGTGGCTCATGCCTATAATCCTAGCTACTCGGGAGGCAGGAGAATCGCTTGAACCCGGAAGGTGGAGGTTGCAATAAACTGAAATCATGCCATTGTACTCCAGCCTAGGCAACAAGAATGAAACTCTGTCTCAAAAATAAAAGTAAACAAAATAAAAAAGTATATATATATATATTCAAATGAGTTCTCAAACCAATGCTAAAAACAACTTTTTGCAAACAACATTCAAAATACATCCTCATTAAACATCAAAATGAATTTCAGATACATTGATGAATTAAATATAAAAAAAAGGAAACATAAACAAAGGGAATATTTGAATGATCTCAAACTATACCAGGACAAAGTACAAAAGCATTGAGGAACTTCACCAGAAACAGATCACAGATAAATTTACAAATATTTACAAGTTTTGTATAAAAGAGATAAAAATTTTAATTGCCCATATGCTTAAATAATCCTTACAAGTTAAAAGGCAAGCAACAAACTGGGACAATATTTGCAACGAATCAGACAGTTCTGTCTCTAATAACCTGGGATCTCCTGATGACTGGTGGAGATAAAGCTTGCGTCTCCTTGTTTGTGAATGTCATCCCAGGCAGCAGGTGTAAAGGCAGGGGAATGAAGCAGGGAGGAAGGAAGCACCAGTGCAGGGATCCCTTATCAAGTTGGCAGTCACTATAAGTGGCTGGAGCTCAATCTTGTTTGGAACCTCTATGGAGTCTTAGGAAATGAATCTCAGAAGTGCCCACCCTAATGGGTGAAAGAGGAAAATATTTATCAGCTCCTGTACTTGGCTGATAAATATGGGCCCCATGGTTATTAGCCTTCATTTCTAATTAGCTCAAGCATTAGTAAGCAGCTAAACCTGCTGACTGGTGCCAGAGAATCTCCAGGACAGGAAGCAAGAAATATGAGGCATGGGTTGAGGCAAAGTGATGCCAGCTGTGCCACCATAAGGCCACTCTGGGCTGCTTGGAAGTGTTGACCACACCAGCAGCTCAAGTAAAAGGTGGAGCCACAAGGATTTTTCTTTCTTTCCTTCTTTTTTTTTTTTTTTTTTTTTTGAGAGAGAGGGTCTCACTCTGTCGCTCAGGCTGGACTGCAATAGTGTGATCATAGCTCATTGCAGCCTTGAACTCCTAGGCTCAAGTGATCCTTCTGCACCATCCTCCCTAGTAGCTGGGATCACAGATGGGTGCCACCACAGCTAGCTATTATTATTATTATTATTATTATTTTTTTTTTTTAGACATAGGGTCTTGCTATGTTACCCAGCCTGGTCTTGAACTCCTGGTCTCAAGCAGTCCTACTGCCTTGGTCTCCCAAAGTGCTGGAGTTACAGGTGTGAGCCACCACTTCCAGACCAAAAGGATTCTTTAAATGGAATGTAAGAGGACAAAATTGAGTCTATTCCTGGAACCCCTCAGTGTAACTTGTACTGACTATTAGGTCTAATTAATGAAAGGGTTCCTTCTAAGAAGGTAGTCAGCTGTAGTTTCTAACAAGGACTTTATTCAAAAGAGTTAGTGGAACAAGCTGTTTTTCTTACTAGACCAAGTCTCAAGGCTATAATGGGTGTATGTATTTTCTCCTGCCCGTTCTAGGTATGCGTGAATCTCAGCCTGCTCCTCAGCTAGTCGAATTTGCTTGGTGCTGGGTGGCCCAGGCCCTCATCTCAGCTTTTAGTTGTCTTGCTTCTGTTGGGCCGTGGATTCTCTAATTGCAACTGGTCTTGCGAGCACTAAGGGATACCCCAGCAACTTCTCTCCTCTTCACCTCTGCTGTGTGGCACCAGCCCCAATGTCTCAGGGTAATTAGAGTCATTACCTCCGTCAGTGTAGTAATGCCTTTCTTTTTCACCAGCCCACTGGCATGAAGTGCACGAAGTGACTAGGATGTATTAAAGAGTCCAATTCTCTGGATCCCTTTTTCTTCTATGGGATATCTTCCCTCACCCGAGAACTCAGGTCTGTAATCCAAAAGAGCCTAAAGTTGGGGGGAAAAAACCAAATAGATGGCCAGAATAGGGACCAATCATATCTTGACCTCAGGTTTAACAATTTTTTTTTTTTTTTTTTTTTGAGACAGGGTCTTGCTTTGCTGCCCAGGTTGAAGTGCAGTGGCACAGTCACAGTTCATTGCAGCCTCGACCTTCCGGGCTCAGTTCATCCTCCGACCTCAGCTTCCCACGTAGCTAGGAGTACAGGCACACACCACCATGCCCGGCTAATTCTTTTATTTTTTTTTTGTAGACACAGGGTTTTACCATGTTGCCCAGGCTGGTCTCAAATTCCTGGGCTCAAGTGATTGACCCAGCTCGGCCTCCCCAAGTGTTGAGATTACAGGCATGAGCCACCATGTCCAGCTAACACTACCAGGCATTGTTCCGAATCCTATTATCCTATTAGTGTGGCTACTTCCAGGTAATGCAATATCTGCTAGGCCTACCTGATCCCCTGGGGAAAGTGCCTGTTCTCATACCTCCTTCAGTAAGTACAATGAGTTCCTGATCTGCGGCAATGCTGTGCAGGCTGCCATGCGTATAGATTAGGTATTCAAGCTTCCAGATTGTGGTGCTGGCTGAGTCAATGAACAGAGAAGGCAGATCCGTATCCAGAGGAGATACTGAGTTTGATTAGGAAGAGTCACTGCATGTTTCCTTGGTAGAAAGGCCAGATATAAGCAGCCAGTCGCAAGTGGCCAGCTTGAAGAATCATGTTGCACTGTTGGTTCAGCATCAGTCTCTGCCGTTGCCAGGTTTGGCATCTGGCATTGGCAAAAGCCAGATTAGCTTTGGTGAGGAGGAGCTGCTGCTGTCGGATTCATTCATAGCCTCAGTCCTTGCCAACATGACCGGTTTATGTCCCATTTTATTAGTTGAGAAGAAATCTAAATGACAGCCACAGTTGAGTCATCCTCTTCAACTGATTGATGAGTGCCTTATCTGAAGTGGATGCTCTCTAGTGATATCAAAAATCCACATACGTCAGCCACCCCCATTGGGTTTTTAACAAATGACTTTCTTTGTTTCTGAATTTCCAGTCCTATTTCTCTCAGGCCTCTTTCCCATCAGCCAAGCAAGTTGTCAGTGCCCAAGTGTCTCTTTACATCCATTCCCAACCCATTTCTTTCTCAAATCTCTCCCCATTCAAAGTTAAGGACCAAAGGTACTACTTGCAGCTTCGTCTGCTTGGAAGACTCTTCCTTCACCGTGCTCCCTTTCGCCACACATGAGTAAGGCGGTAGTGTGACATCTTCATTTTCCAGATCAAGGCGACCCATGTATAATCCCAGGCCTGAGTGTTTAACTGTTCTATCAGTTGGTGAGGCCTGTGTATAATTGAGAGAGTAGTCTTACTCTTATGGCTACATAGTTCTGTTAATAATTCCCTCCTCATGCTTATCTCCAGTTGCATATTTTCTTTCTTTCAAGATAGAGTCTTGCTCTGTTGCTTAGGCTAGAGTGTATAGATGTATATACAAGATATGTATATTTTGTATACATATACAAAATATGTAGAGATGGGATCTCACTATGTTCCCAGTCTGGCATGTTTTCTTAATACCTATGGGATCAGGACTTCAGTTTGTCCTAAGGACATCAGAAGTTGCCCTTCAATGTACTTAGTTCCCTTCTGCAGAAGGCATAATATTATTCCAGGACCTTACGATGCGTGCTTGACTCTTCTTTGGGGCTACTAGAGACTCCCCACAACATCCTTATCCACAACAGATATCTCTGGCAGCATCCCTTATGCTGGGATATGTGGCTTACGTGAAAGGGCAGCTTCTAGAACTGTTGTCTAATTCTATGGCTGAGTCCTTTCTTCTTCTTTGTCTCCCTAAAAACTGACAACCTGGGCCAAGATAAAGTAATTGGGATCTGATTTACTGCCTCATTTGAAACAACTGTAAAACTGGACAAAAAATATGAACAGTTCTCAAGACATTGGATATCAGGCAGTGAAAGAATGTGATCGCTGAGAGATAGAAGACAAACAAGGGGAGCCCTATGATTACCCTCTGCTTACTGCCTTGAGGGGATTTCTAGGCTGTGGCATAGAGAAGGAAAACCCAGGCAGAACCTAGAGGACTTTCTGAGTTGAAGAGAGCTGAGAGTTTGGAAAGATCTAGGCAGTGAGATTTCTAAGGGCAGGGTACTGGATAAGAGAGCACTACATAGAGAAAGAATGCTGGAGACCTCCAGAGGGTCCACCTTGAGTGTTTGGCAGAATATTCATCAGCACATTCATGTGAGAAAACTACCCCAGGCAAGGGAAAGGACTATCCAAGAAGATTAGAGGCAGTGTTCTCTGTGCTTACACAGGACTTGGCGGAGTGTCTGTTCTCACCAGCCAAACCGTCAAACGTCGTATTCATGAGTTTATCAGATAACCTACACAGAGTTGTCTTGGGTCTTGAGAATGGTTAGCCCTAGACCAAATCCTGCTCTGGTTCTGCCTAACAAGTCTTGAAAAGCAAGACCCAAAAGGATCCAACTACTGCTCAATATCTTCACAGTATCAGAGAACAAAGTTAATGAATATTTATAGGAATGCAAGAATTTCCAGGACCCAACAAGGGAGAATTCACAGTGTCTAAACTCTAATCAAAGATCATCAAGCATATACAGATGCAGGAAAGCATGACCCATAACAAAGAGAAAAATCAACTGATTGAAACCAAGCCAGAACTGACACGGTTATTAGAATTAACAGAGAAAGACAATGAAACAGCTATAACTGTATAACCTATGATCAACGTAGAGACATGAAAAACACAAAAAAGGCAGAAATCAAACTTATAAAGATGAAAACTATCATGTGTGAGATAAACACTGGATGGGACTATCAGGAGACTTGACATCACAGAAGAAGATATTAATAAAGATATCGGAATAGAACTATCCAAAATAAAAGGCAGATAAAAAAAAAAAAAACCAAACACGATGAAAAGGCCACAAATGAGTTGTGGGAAAGCTTCAGATGGCCTAATAGATGCGTAACTGGAATCCCCAAAGGAGGCAGTGGGAGGAAAAATATTTGAAGAAATAATTTTTTCAAATTTGCAAATCCTAATTACTGGAGTTACCAGCCAGTGCAGTAAGGCAAGAAAAAGAAGTAAGAGGCATCCAGATTGCAAAGGAAGAAGTAAAACTGAATTTCCAAGTTACATCATTATTTATGTAGAAAATATGTTACATATTTTTAAAAAGCTGCTAATAAGTGAGTTTAGCAACATTACAAGATAGAAGATCAACATATAAGAATTATATTTCTGTGTACTAGCAAAAAAATCTGAAAATTATATATTTAAAATTTAAGGTAGGATGGGCATGGTGGTGCATGCCTGTAATCCCAGTTACTTGGGAGGTTGAGGCAGGAGAATCCCTTGAACCCAGGAGGCAGAGGATGCAGTGAGCCGAGATTGTGCCATTGCCCTGCAGCCTGGGTGACAAGAGCAAAACTCCGTTTCAAGAAGAAGAAGAAAAAAATTTAAGATAGTACAAAAAAATCTGAAGTAAGGATAAATCTGACAAAGGGTCTGTAAGACCTTTACACTGAAAACTACAAACAATGCTGAGAGAGAGAAGAAAAAGAAGACCTAAATCAATGCGCAGATACCCTGTGTTTATGTATCTGAAGGCTTAATATTATTAACAGGTCCATTTTTTCCGAACAGTCCCATGTTGATATTCTTCAGGCTCAAGACCCTGAGACAAATTACATGACTAAAATCTAAAATTCATCACTAAGCTGTGGGGAAGATTTCTCTACATGATTTTTTTTTTTTTTTTTTCCAGAGACAGGGTGTCACTTTGTTGCCCAGGCTGGAGTGCAGTGGTGCAATGGTTCACTCCAACTTCTGCCACCCAGCTCAAATGATTCCCCCCACCTCAGCCTCCCGAGTAGCTGGGACTACAGGCACATGCCATCACGCCTGGTTAATTTTTGTATGTTTAGTAGAGACAGGGTTTCACCATGTTGCCCAGGCTGGTCTCAAACTCCTGGGCCGAAGCGATCCACCCACCTTGGCCTCCCAAAGTGCTGGGATTATAGATGTGAGCCACCACACTCAGCTTCTACATGCTTTTTGTTTTGTTTTAATCTATTGCGTTCTCTTTGTACTCACCAAGAAGAAGAGGCTATTATATTTAATTGAGAACTCTTTTCTCAGTTGGTTTCCTCATCACCCAACCTAATTGTGTGTGACTCCCATCTACATCTTCTTGAAAAGGGCATAATTTCTCTAGTTGTCCATCTTGATGTTCAGCTTTCATTTTCCTAACCTTGGTTTATGTCAACTCTCTTCTTCTAGTTAACTCCTCTTGGCTCCTGTCCTCTATGAAGTGCCTATCTTACAACAGCAAGGACAAAAGGTGCTATCTCATTTAATTTACCTCCATAATATTAATGTGGTGTGACCTCACATTCATATTCTCCCCACAAAGTTGAGTGTTATTTGTATTTATTTCTGGCTTCGGTTTGACTGCTTTTTGGAACTCTGTATGGTCACAACAGATATGAATGTTTATGGAGAATCTCTGAGGCAGAATTAGCATTAGGGTTTTTAAGGTTCTCATCGGAAATGATTTGAATTTAGATAATTATTGGTTTTTTGTTTAGGGATCATTGTGGAAGCTAAGTGAAGACCTTTGGCCAGAATTGACCAAACTACTCTGTAACATAATTCATTGTTGACAAATACTCCCAAGTGAGAGAAGTGGAAGCTTTTAAAATTTACGTTTTTAATTTGTTCATGCTTATAATGCTTAATAGAGTGGTTTAGGTCTTTTTACCATTGTGCGTTGGAATGGATTTTTTTTTTTATTATGCAGAAACTAACATTTGCCTTCATACTTTAATCCTTGATGTAATAGTCCCCAACTTTTATGTTATAGAGAACCTGGCATTATAAAGAATTAAGTCAACAGACATGCAATAAAAGATTTTTATCCCTAAGCAAAGTAAATGTCCTCTTTCCTGAAGGTTTTCTGAAATTCCTTTTTTATAGACTTGAGAGAGCAATTAATCCTCACAGTAGATTTGACAGACGGTTCTAGTCATCTGTTCGTGCTTTACTAAATATGGATTGCACATTTTCTGCCCCTGATTTAATAAGGAAAAGTGGGAATGAATGAAGAATGAATGATCCCCAAAGCATTGTTTTTGTTAGAGAAAATCACATGAATGGGAATCCCAGAGGAGGAGTGTTAGGAACATTTCAACATTAATTCTTTAGTCTTTGGATTGGCTTTCATAACTATTAATGAAGATAAAGTTTAAATGTAGTCATTCATGGTATGACATCAATAAAAAGGTTGTGGAAGATTAGCATCTAATTGATATCAGGAGAGCTTGTATTCGTCAGATTTATATTCCTGAAACAAGTGCTACAAATTCCTTAGACCCTTCCACACAGGGACCTGTTTATTGCCCTTCTCAATTTAATATGAATTTTGAAATAAAATACACATTAAATAACTTTTACAAATATTGTGTTCCCTTTGTATAGCTTCCATTGTTACCGTACTGTTTAATTTAACTTCATATTGATTACTCCAATTCTTTTGAAAGAACTAAAAACATAACCTCAGCTTGCCCCATGCCTAAGGCCTATTAGTGAGCTGTATACACCATCAGAGTCACATATATATCTCTTTCTTAACAAATTTCAGTCTGAATTTTCCTTGTGGTTTTCTTTTTCTGTGATAGCTTGTTATGGGACAGCCTGGGTTTTTCATTTCATTATTTTGCTTCAGGAGAAAACCTGCTATAGACTCATCCCACTTTGGATTTTTTTAAATTTCACCTAGAAAATTTATAAAAATAAAACTGAAAACAATTATTTATCATGCCATGCCAAAAAAAAAAAAAAGAGAATTGTTGTATTTCCAAGAAGGACATAAATGGCTTACAGTTATTTTTACCTTAACCTTTTTTTTGTTTTAACTTTAAGAATAAGAATAGGCTTTGGTCCAAGGTATAAAAGCTTATTATAGAACTTGGTTGCTTATTTTCATGCAAAATAGATATTTTCATACCAGCATAAAAATTACTATTGTGGGGAATAGTCGTATCTAAAGTGACATAAAATGGATATTGACAGTCCCCCCACCATTGAGAAAGAAAAATCTTACAACTAATTTTAATGAATATGTAAATTTTTTCTTATGAATCAAATGAGGTTCCCTGACCACCTAGGGGAAGTGTAAATGTTCTCATCTGCACTGAGGCTGTGGTTTTGGCCTGTGACGGTTAGACTCAGTCATCGCATCTGGCGGTGCTTGGGAAGGACTGCTGAACAGTAACTAAAGTAGTATTTTGTCAGATGTTTTCTAAAATTTTAGTGGCTCATACTCAAGGGAACTTCTTGTAACAGGTAAATGTGTCCCAGTTTGAGGGGATTCTTTATCTTCCAGTGATTTTTGGTGGTTTACCAGGAAGCCATGTTTTTTTGTGTGTGTGTTTGTTCGTTTTTTCAGAAAAAAAGAAATGATTCTATGAGGTATTATTTAGGTTTTGCTATGACCTTGGTGAGCACCTAGTAACTTTAGAATATATTTCAGCCAAAATTATTTTGGCTATGTTCTAGGGCGTGGAATTTTGAAGGGTTCTAAAGGCACAGAAACCAACTTTCTCTTGTGTGAGCTGTTGCGTGGATATTGGGGTACCCTTAGAGTCAGTCACTGGGCAACCTGGAGATTGGGCATGAACAGAGTGAGCCACAGTCACTCCAGAACCGGTCCCATGAGGGTCCTGCTGCTGGCCCCTCCGGACACTGGCCATCACTGCTTGAGCCACTGCCCCAGTTGGCACTGGACACTCCACTACTCCCCTGGACTAGGGCTCCCCTGTGCCCCCACCACTGCTGCCACTGCTGCTGTCTGATGAGTTCTCCTTTAGCCCTCTTCCTGGGCATCACCAGCTCCAGATTTAAAAATCCAGAGCAAGTGTGTCTAATTGGCCATGCTATGTGTCAGACCTGGTACCTGTGGAGGCAGTGGTCTGGGAATCTCCAGATGTGGTCCTTTTAGCCTTTAATTGAGATAAGCCCCATCTCCACAAAAGCTCATAGGGTGGAGAATTCTCCAAATACAGGGAAGTGGTTCAGCTCCTAGGTAGACTGAACATGTCAGATGTCTAGTCCAAGCAATTGTTCCTGGTCTGAGATGGACCTGATGCTGCTTCCTAGAGAAATTCTAGCGTTGTTCCAGTGGTCCACTCAGAGATGCAGGTCACAACTGAGGCTTTCTCCTATTAGCAGAAATGGACATTTAAGGCCTTGGTTTTTGTTTGGATTTTGTGTTTTATTTTCTTTGCCATTCCTGATGATGAACTGGCCCTGGAAAACACTGTGTTCGTTGAGTAGAATTCTGCCTTGATAGAGTGAGTGCAAACATTCCCTGCTGTGTTGATTTGAAACAGGAACAGGCATTTTCTATATTTTAGTGGCATATGGTGCTAAGATTTTATCATACTTTCTTGTAAAGAGCCAGGAAACTTTGCCTGCTTAAAAATGTGTGTTTATAAACAATAGACTTACAATGAATATTCCCATCTGTTAGGTGAACATAATTTGTGTAGGAATTCCCATAATAGGTGGAGGACTTTGCAACTTTTTTCATATTTTTTTCCCTGGTGAGACATTAGACTAAAGAGATGGTACAAAACAGCATATGCTTAATATTCAATTTTGTCTCTATTTCTCCCTGTTGTTTGAAAGCAGTTCTATTTTTGTGCATTAGTACATAGGATTACTATAGAAATTCATAAGAATTTAAGACCTATTTAGGTACTGAAAAACAGGAAAAAGTAGAATGAGCAATCATATAAATATGGTTATGTTGCAATGATAAAACTGTCTTTGTAGTGTTTCAAATACCTACTGCAATGACTTGTGCTATTTCTTTCCAAAAACTTTTCTTGACTTTTGTTTTAAGCTAATCTCAAAACTCCCCTCTATTGTAATCATAGCGTGTAATAATCAAAGCTGCACATACTCCTGGTCTGGATTTGTAATTTAAATAAATGGCATTGGCTCTTTATTATTGTGATTGTATTCACTAATTAATTTTGTTTTACATGAACTATTCCACATAAAGAATAAAACTTTAAGATTAAAACTCAGCAATATTTTTTCTCTTCACAAAAGATTTTGTTAATCCTCCCCTAGGAGCTCAAGAAGATTATCAGAGGGGAAAACATAGTTTGATTAATTTTTGCTTAATCTTGAATTACCTGTGTTGTCCAAATGTTTTAGTCACTTAAAATTATGCCTATCAGTTCCTTTTTCAGGTTGCCTAATTGTACATACTTGAATAAAAACATGAGCAATTTGTTGAATATAAGTGATTCAAGGTATGCTTGGGAACTGAGCAAATACAGCATAGCACACACTTTGTTTTTTACTTGATTTTGAAAAAGTTTCTCTGGTTATACTTTGTAAAAGGAAATACTTTTAAATTGTAGACAGGTATTACTGGAACATATTTTTTTGGGGGTAAAGTATACCATCATTATGTTTTCTTCTTCCCTTTGTGGAAAATAGTCTATTCGTATTTGAGCTCCTTTTCTTTTCTTTTTCTTTCTTTCTTTTTTTTTTTTTGAGACAGGATCTGGCTCTGTCACCCAGGCTGGAGTGCAATGGCACGATTTTGGCTCACTGCAACCTCTGCCTCCCAGGCTCAGGTGATCTTCCCACCTCAGGCCCCAAGGAGCTGGGATTATAGGCTCACACCACCACACCTGGCTAATTTTTGTATATTTTTTGTAGAGACAGAGTTCCACCGTATTGCCCAGGCTGGTTCCTTTTCTTTCTTTTGATAGACACCTTCCCATATGTGAAAACCATCTAAGCCTCATGTCTTACTCTTTTGTTTTTTGTTCAAATATGATGTACCTTATTCAACTGCAATGTGCATACCTTCACTTTTATTTTTTAATATGATCAACAATAGAAAAAGCTGTACATATCCAATGTATACAACTTGATGAGTTGGGAGATAATTATATGCCCTTGAAACTTTCACCACCATATATGGCATAAATCTCTCCACCTCCAGAAGTTCATTATTATTTTGTGTGATAAAAACACAGAAGACTTACCCCCTTAGTAAACTTTATGTAATACAGTATGATTCCTGCAGACGCTATCCTGTACAGTAGCTCTGTAGGACTCACTCATCTAGTATAGCCGAAACTTCCTGCCCCTGCATTCTTCCCCATTTCCCCTCCCCTGTACCCCTTAATGGCCACCATTTCACTCTCTGCTTCTATGAACTTGACTATTTTAGATTCCTCTTATTCTTATAAGAGTATAAGAGTATCAGGTAGGATTTGTCCTTCTGTGTCTGGTTGACTTCACTTAGATGAACCTGAAGGATATCATGCTATGTAGCAAATGCCAGGATTTCCTTCTTTTTAAGGCTGAATAATATTCCATTGCGTGTATACACCATATTTGCTTTCCCCATTCCCCAGCAGACACCTGGGTTGTTCATGTCTTGGCTAATTGTGGATAATGCTGCAGTAGATGTGGGAGTGCAGACATCTGAGATCCTTATTTCAGTTCTTGAGAAATATACCCAGAAGTGGGATTTGGGGGTCATGTGGTCGTTGCATGTGTAATGTTGTAAGAAACCTCTCTACTATTTTCCATAGTGGCTACAGCAGCTTACATTCCCATGTTTAGTAGTTCCTTTTTCTCCAAGTCGTCAGCAACATTTATTTTTCATTTTTTGGTAGTAGCCATCCTAACAGGAGTACAAAGACATCTCACTGTGATTGGGGTTTGCATTTCCCTGATGATTAGGGACATTGAGCCCTTTTTCATATACCTGTTGACCATTTGTGTGGCTTTGGAGAAATGTCTGTCTAGTATCTTTGCTCTTATTAAAATTAAGGGGCCTTTTTAAAGCTATTTTTTCATGATGTAGAGAGAGAGAGAGAGAGAGAGAGAGTGTGTGTGTGTGTGTGTGTGTGTGTGTGTGTGTGTGTGTGTGTTCTGAGACAGGGTCTTGCTCTGTCACCTAGGCTGGAGTGCAGTGGTGCAATCTCAGCTCACTGCAATGTCTGCCTCCCGGGTTCAAGTGATTCTCCTGTTTCAGCCCCCAGGTAGCTGGGATTATGGGCGTGTGCCACCACACTGGCTAATTTTTGTGTTTTTAGTACAGACTGGGTTTCACCATGTTGGCTAAGCTGGTTTCAAACTCCTGACCTCAAGTGATCTGCCTGCCTCAGCCTCTGGGATTACAGGCAGAAGCCACCATGCCCAACCTCTCATGTATTTTGGATATTAACTCTTTCTTTTTTTTTTTTTTTTTGAGACGGAGTCTCGCGCTGTCGCCCAGGCTGGAGTGCAGTGGCCGGATCTCAGCTCACTGCAAGCTCCGCCTCCCGGGTTTGCGCCATTCTCCTGCCTCAGCCTCCCGAGTAGGTGGGACTACAGGCGCCTGCCACCTCGCCCGGCTATTTTTTTGTATTTTTTAGTAGAGACGGGGTTTCACTGTGTTAGCCAGGATGGTCTCGATCTCCTGACCTCGTGATCCGCCTGTCTCGGCCTCCCAAAGTGCTGGGATTACAGGCTTGAGCCACCGCGCCCGGCCTAGATATTAACTCTTTCTTAGCTATATAGTTTGCTCACACCTTACTCTTAATTTGTCTGTGAATGTGGCCGAGAACTCAATTACTGTACCATCTTGGGCAGCTTAGAAGGGGTGGGCTCCGGAGTTGTAAGACTCATTTCAAGTGGCTGTTGGTTACCTATCTTTACTTGCTGGTGGATTTTAAAACATCCTAATTTACAAAACCAGCAGTAAACCTAAAGCAAGGCTTTTGTAGAAACTCTATCTTTTAGTTATTTTTTTTCCTTTGAAATTATACTAAAAAGTGTAGACAGGCATGGATTTGAAGGATGATTACTTACAGTTGCAGAAGTGGAAAATACATATGAAATGACTTTTTGACCTCTGAAAAAGTTTTTAAAGTTAACATCAGGGCATACGTGGAGAAGTCAGGAAAGGAAGTGAATACATTATGCTGAGAGACGTCCACGTTGGTGACTGGAGAGAGACGTCCTGATGGCATTGCTTTCTCTGCACTGACGAGTTCTACATCTCATCCTGAAAGTGTTCTTTGCCCCTTTGTGTGGAGTGACAGAAGACATCATGTTCAGACTGTTGTCAGTTCTAGAAATAATCTTTGGAAATTCTGACGTTCTACAGAGAGAGAATTATAAATGATTTTTGATTGAGAGGGCTAGTTTAAATGCAGTGACTTTTAATGATTTAACCTTTCTCATTCAGCCAGTTGTGAGTTATATCCCCTGTGTGCATGGCGCTGTGCTAGCTACCACGGTTACAATGATGAATAAGACAGAAGCAGATCCTAGCTTTGGGTGATATTTATAGCCCAGTTGGCGAGACAGATATCAGGGCAATCATCTCAGAAATAAACGGTAGTTCTAGTTAGTCTCATGGTTAGGGAAGGATTGCACAGATATTAGGTTACCAAAAATAAAATATTCGTTGAGCATAGACTAGATGAGATGCCAGTGCTGTTTGATAAAATAGCACCTAATGGTTAGATATAACTGTTGAACACTGGATGTAAGCATTAACACTTCTTTTTGCTATTCAACAGGTATATTATTCCATCTTTGCAGAAGCTCGATGCTGGGTTTTACCGCTGCGTGGTGCGAAACAGAATGGGAGCACTCCTGCAAAGAAAATCAGAAGTTCAAGTCGCATGTATGTGTACAGTACGGAGATGTCCAAATGTTGCAGAACAGAGTGTCGCTGGGGAGTAAATCAGAATCACTTTTCACCGTTGTAGGAACTAAGATTTTATCTTTGGTCCTATTCCGGGTAGAATACTTGCTCAACTCAGTGAGAGATAAGTAAGCAGCCAGCGTGGGTGGCCGGGCGAGGGGCTGATGAGGCAAAGGCCACTTTTCTTCATTTGAAAAGACTCAGGATCCTACAAGGCCCCGGGGAGGATGAAAAAGTGAATGGGATGCCTTCTGTCTTATGAATCAGCTGCTCTTAGCTTGCACTACGTTTGGATTCAAAATGTTATTAAAGTATAAAGTTCAGCCCATTTAGGTCAAAGTTCGTTCATTGTCAGTTCTTTCCAGTGACGATTTGTTTAGAAATCTTTACGCCGCACCACAAAAAGCACATGGATAGTGAGCGTCCCCGATGGTATTCATGTGATATAGTGATTTATTTATTCTTTATTCAGCAGATCCTTTTTGGAGAATGAAACTTTTAAAAGTAAACAAAGGAGACATCAAGAATGCAGGAAGCTTAAATTTTCATGTAGTCTTGAGGAGAAACAGGAGAGCAAACTTGGCCTATGCAAAGTATTTAGTCCTTTTTCTAATTCAAAATCTGTGAAGAGTAAAAATGGACTGCCTACTTTACCTTACATACATATGTGTATATAAAATAGAGATATAACATATAATTATATGTCATATATATGTGATATATGTTATATATATATAAATAAATATATATTTGAGGCAGGGTCTATCTCTGTCTCTCAGGCTGGAGTGCAGTGGCACAAACATAGCTCACTGCAAGCTTGAACTGGGCTCAAGTGATCCTCCCTCCTCAGCCTCCCGAGTAGCTGGGACCGCAGATGTGTGCCCCATGCCTGGCTAATCTGGCTAATTTCTTTTGTTTTTGGTAGGGGAGGGATCTCACTGCATTGCCCAGGTTGGTCTCTAATGCCTGGCCTCAAGTGATTCTCCTGCTCTAGCCTCCCAAAGTGCTGGGATTACAGGAGTGAGCCTGACTTGTTTTATTATATTTATTATATCTTGAATGTACTACCAAAATTTCTCTTTGTTTAAAAGTAAGCAAAACAATGTTGTAAGATGTTAGATTACATTTTAATATATCATTATAAACTTTAGAGAACGAAAGAGCTCCTGAGTTGGGCTGTACTTTTTGGTGATGACAGAATTTCCTCATTTGTCATTTTAACCCCAATTAAGGCTTGTAGCTTTCAGTGTGAGTAGATGAAATAAAATAAATATCTAGTTATTCTACCATAAGCCTAATGATTGGGTGAAGTGGTGATGCTATACATGTTTGCTTTTTAAAATCACTAGGAAGTCTTAAGTTTTTCTAAATTGTGATGTCGAAGAATGTTGCAGAATAATTGAGAACTTTTATTCAGTTGAATGATTGAAAATGTAATTATTAGAGTGAAGATCAATACCTAAATTATGTTTTAAGAAGAGCTTCAAAATTATTATATTCTGTCTTATAAAATTGAATTTTGCTTAATGTTTTAGTTCCTATTCTGTATCTCTAGCTCTTAGATTTTTTTTTTCTTTTCTTTTTTGAGATGGAGTCTGCCTCTGTTGCCCAGAGTGGAGTGCAGTGGCATAATCTTGGCTCACCGCAACCTCCGCCTCCTGGGTTCAAGTGATTCTCCTGCTTCAGCCTCCCAAGCAGCTGGGATTATAGGCGCCCACCACCACACCCAGCTGATTTTTGTATTTTTAGTAGAGATGGGGTTTCACCATATTGGCCAGGCTGGTCTCGAACTCCTGACCTCAGGTGATCCGCCCGCCTTGGCCTCCCAAAGTGTTGGGATTATAGATGACAACCACTGCTCTGCCTTTAGATTTTTTTTTTTTTAAATCTTTCTTTTCCCCTTTGCTTTGATAACAAATTTCATTTTCTTTTAAAATATGAATATTTTTCTAATCTGTTTTGTTGGTTTGTTTCATCTTTTCCCTCAAATATTAGATACTATCACATAGAAAATGTCTTTCGACTCCAGAAGACATTGATAATAGAGCGCTTCCATGGAATATTTCAAACTTATTTACATTTAAATAAAAATACACTATTTTGCCTTATCTATTTGTATATTTTTATTTGCATCTGACCATCATATGGAATTTTATTCAAAAATTTCAAATGTTACTAATTTTAAAATTAGCCATTTATACCTACATTCTAATAGCTGTGTTTTGTCCTGTGACTCCATTTTTTAAACGTTTTTTACTAGTAGAACAAATACTGGAACAAAGGCTAGTTGCCCCAAATTAAGTCAACAGTATGGGAGTGGGGGAATGCTGTATAGACTCTTCAATGGTTAGGAAGTATTGCTCCCAGAAGATCTGTGCGGGAGACAGTGACCTCACAAATGAAGGGAACAAGCTGAAGGGAACAAGCTGAAGGGCCGGTGCCGGGCTGGAACGAGTTTGAAAGATTTATGAGCTAGGAGACATCCGGATGCATTTTCTGACAGTTTCTGAGAAAACTGCTTCATGTGGTTCTATGATGGCTTCAGCACTTCATTTTCAGTATCAGACAGTTGCAGACGTTCCCTTGTATTGTCAGGTAGGACAAACACCATGTGGCTTTGCTGACGAACGTGCAGCGTGGGCGCTTCAGAGGCGCATGGCTTGGCTTGTCCTGTGCTTCACTCACAGGCAGATGCGCGTTGGTCAGTGCTGCCCTGCAGTCTCGCTTGTCCTGGTGTGACATGTGGCAGCATCAGTGACTTCACTGTAACACGTACCTGTTTCCATCTGTGACCCCTTCCCTCCCCCAGAAATGTTTTCTAGAACTTGAAAGCACTCTTTTTCTCTGCAGACATGGGAAGTTTCACGGATACGGACCAGAGGAAAACAGTTCCTCAAGGACGTGCAGCAATTCTAAACCTGCTGCCCATCACCAGCTACCCCAGACCTCAAGTGACTTGGTTTAGAGAAGGGCACAAGATTATTCCAAGCAACAGAATGTAAGTTGCTCCAAACATTAAAGCTTCAAATACAATTTTAATGTCATTTGCTGGCACCATCTACACAGTAAGTGTACCAATTAAGGTTACCAATGATTTGAAAAGAGCAAACTAGTCTAGGGGTGCTATCCTAATCTTTAACAAACAGCTGTTTTAGGACTGGCTTGCATATTTTTAAGCATTTCAAGCAAATAACCGTGTAATATTATTCTTTTTTTCTTTTGTTTTATTTTGTTCTGAAACTGAGTCTGCCTCTGTCGCTCAGGCTGGAGTGCAGTGGCACCATCTTGGCTCACTGCAAGCTCCGCCTCCTGGGTTCACGCCATTCTCCTGCCTTAGCCTCCCGAGTAGCTGGGACTACAGGCACCCGCCACAGCACCTGGCTAATTTTTTGTATTTTTAGTAGAGACAGGGTTTCACCATATTAGCCAGGAGGGTCTCGATCTCCTGACCTCATGATCTGCCCGCCTCGGCCTCCCAAAGTGCTGGGATTACAGGCATGAGCCCCCGCGCCCGGCCAATATTATTCTTCAGAATGTTGCGTGCCCTAAAACTAAAGCACCCTTACTCAACTTTGCAGTCAATTTTTTTTCTTTTTTGAATGTACGTTTTAAGATGTCATTGTCATCCCTGAGTTGGGTTTTGCTCCTAGTACTAATTTAATGAGTGCTGGTATTTACTTATAGACTGTGGGTTTTTTTCCCCCTCCTTTTATTGAGCTGTGTTTGATACGACTTTCTCTGACGATAAAACAGTAATTACTGCTTATTTCTCTTTATCCTTTTATCCTACCATGACAGTTTTATTCCTCTTCATCTAATTAGTGGTTCACCCATCTATTGCAGAATAGTTGCTTTGTGATTAGTTAAGCATTATTTCAAGGTGTTCTTGCCTATCTCACATTCAAGATATTTATCTAATGCCAGGCAGGTTTTCTTCACTTGGAGCTTTAAGTGATTAAAAAGAACACTTGGTATATATTTCATAACTGGACATTTTACAACCTAATTTAAAGACAATATTCCAAACATAAAGGTTTCAAGGCTGAACATTTCCAGAAGAATCATGAAATGCCGTAAGCATAGGCCAGAAGTCAGATATTTATGCCGTCCAGTGGTTGCACTCAGATAAAAATTCATCACGAGAAAACACTCTTGTTCTGCTTTTTTCAAAAAGAATATGTGTGGGGTCATTTGCCAAATAGATTTTACATGTAACTATGAAAGTTACCGTGGGAACCCACTTGCTCTCTCCCCTACCTTAGCATCTGTGGAATCCCTTCCCTAAGCCTCGTGATTCTCATCTCCAACCCCTACCTGAGCATCTAGAATCCCTTCCCTAAGCCCCATGTCTCCAGTCTTCTACTTCTGGATCAGAATCTGGCTGGAACCTAAATAATAATAATTATTATTACTATTAATAATTATATAATACTAATTATAATTAATAATTATTATTTTGAGACAGAGTCACTCTGTCACCCAGGCTGAAGTACAATGGCGTGATCTCAGCTCACTGCTACCTCTCCCTCCCAGGTTCAAGCGATTCTCCTGCCTCAGCCTCCTGAGTAGCTGGGACTGCAGGTGCGCGTCACCATCCCCGGCTAATTTTTGTGTTTTTAGTAGAGATGAGGTTTTACCATGTGGCCAGGCTGGTCTCGAACTCCTTACCTCAAATGACCCACCCGCCTCGGCCTCCCAAAGTGCTGAGATTACAGGCGTGAGCCACCCCACTGAAGCTTATTTTACAAATGTTTCTATTTTGGTTATTGGGAACAAAAATTTGTGTGTGTGTGTGTATATATATATATATGCAGAATATTTTAAAATTCTAGTAAAAATACCAGTTACCTTAGAAGATGGGATAATTGCTATCCTTTTTTCTTTATTTGATTACAGGTTACTTAGATATCCACCTTTATATTGATTCCAATCATAAAAGATGCGTCTTGAGTTGGGATGAAACAAAGATGAAGGATCAATGTTTCATTCTTAGTAGACTGTTAGGCTTTAAAAAGGCAGGCGAGGACTGTGCGTGGTGGCTTGTTCCTGTAATCCCGGCGCTTTCAGATGCTGATTGCTTGAGTTCAAAGCCATCTGGAGTTTAAAAACAGCCTGGGAAACATGGTGAAACCTTATCTCTACTAAAAATTTTTAAAAAAAGAAAAATAGCTGGGTGTGGTGGCACGAACCTGTAGTTCTAGCTATTTGCTACTTGGGAGGCTGAGGTGGGAAGACAGCTTGAGACCAGAAGTTGGAGGTTGCAGTGAGTTATGATGGTGCCACTGTACTCCAGCCTGGGTGACAGAGCAAGACCCTGTCTCCAAGGAAAAAAAAAAAAAAGTGTGGGGGATGGGGGCGGCAGGCAAGATACATTCTGGTATAAATATGCTAGAAGTTCCCAGTGCTGAGCACAATATGACCAGGCAAACTTAGGATAAATGTTGGGGGAAAATTGGTACCAGGGATGGGGAGGTAGATTGAATTAGGCTTTCCTCTCAAACACTGGAGCTTTTAATTAATGTCAGTGGCAGCAAAATTCATCATGGAAGAATTCTTTGAACTTAGTAGCAAATAAGTCTGTATTAATCCACCTGTTAACCTGTGTTTTCTCTATATGCATGAGACAACACTTATTCACAAGTCTGACAGGGTATAGAATGAAATAATTCTTAATTTCATAAATTTTTTTAAACTTGCAAATGCATGCTAAAGCCTGTTTAATTCCTGGTGAGCTAATAAAGACAAGACACTAGTAGGGCTTTAACTTGGTGTAATATCAAACAAATGGTCTGCTTACAAGCGTGAAGCTGTTGATAAATCTCTAATCTCAGGAAATAATGCAGTATACCATTTTTTAGAGAGATGAGATGAGGCTGATTATGGATATTTACACTTTTACAAGGCCCTTTAGTTTCATATTTTCCACCTCATCATCACCCCGCATTTATTAAGTACCTGCTGTGCAAGATTACATAAATCAGTATGGGTATGTTTTTCTCCACAAGTTTATACATCATCCAAAGAGATACAGCTTTCATATCCCAAGTACACTGATTCGATCTTTACAAATTATATGAATGTATTTAATGATCACACGTACCCTGAAACTATGTACATCTATTATGCATCAATAAAAAGTTTAAATGTTTAAAAATTTAACAATCTAAATATGAAAACCCAATATATTGCTTTCCATGTCTAAGAAAGTACAGCTTTTGACTGAAGATGGGAGGACATTTCTGCGTTCCTCCCACCCACGTGGTTGATAGCACAAGTCAGATGGCATCACATTTGTTATATACCCAGAGATGCCATTTAAAAATGAGCATTTGACTCAAGGTGCTTCACACATATTGAAATGCAGGTCAAGCTTCTGCACCTGTTTTTTTTATTTTTATTTTTATTTTTTGAGATGGAGTCTTGTTCTGTTGCCCAGACTGGAGTGCAGTGGCCTGATCTTGGTTCACTGCAACCTCTGCCTCCCAAGGTCAAGTGATGCTCCTCCCTCAGCCTCCTGAGTAGCTGAGATTACAGGCACACACCACTAAACCCAGCTAATTTTTGTATTTTTAGTAGAGATGGGGTTGCACCGTGCTGGCCAGGCTGGTCTCGAACTCCTGACCTTGTGATCTGCCTGCCTCGGCCTCCCAACGTGCTGGGATTATAGGCGTGAGCAAACTTAGGATAAATGCCTGGCCTTTCTGTACCTATTTTTATCCTCCTTGTGTGAGTTTACTTTTCTAATACATGCACCTTTGTCATGTGGTGAAAGAAGCTTATTTTCTCTCCCCACCTACATTTTTAAACATTATCTCATTATCTACTTTTAAAATGTGAGCTTTAGGCTTATAATTAAATGATTTTTTTTTTCATTTTCAAGGGAAACAGTAAGTCTAATGTTTCCTAACTTGAAAAATTAGTTGAATAGCCTATTAATAATCTTAACAGGAGCTATTATTTATTGAGTACCTACTTTAAACATATCTTCTCTAATCCTCACAATTGCCTTCTGAGGCAGGTATGATTAGCTCTATGTATAGTTATCAGGATGGAAGATTATGGATGTTAAATTACTTACCCCGGGGCCCAGAGCCGATACACACAGAGCCAGGGTTCAAATCCGGGTCTGCCTGACACTCAGTCTCATGCTCGCTTCTGGATCAACCTAATTCTTTCTACCTTATTTGCTGATCGTTTTTTATGTTTTTGATTATTTTTTTCCATACATTGCTCTAGTCTTCCTTTCTCATCTTTTAGAAGACCAGCTTTCAACTTGAAATAACATGGATTAACCTGGGTTTGCACAGAGGGGTTGAAAAGTATCAGAGACTGGTATGTTTTGAAACTAGAGTCAGAGTGGGCGCGGTGGCTCACGCTTGTAATCCCAGCACGTTGGGAGACCAAGGCGGTTGGATCAGGAGATCAAGAGATCAAGACCATCCTGGCCAACATGGTGAAACCCCATCTCTATTAAAAATACAAAACTTAGTGGTGGCGTGCGCATGTAGTCCTAGCTACTTGGGAAGCTGAGGCAGGAGAATTGCTTGAACCTGGGAGGCAGAAGTTGTAGTGAGCCAAGATTGTGCCACTGCATTCCAGCCTGGCAACACAGTGAGACTCAGTCTCAAAAAAAAAAAAAAAAAAAAAAGAAAGAAAGAAAGAAAGTAGAATCAGAAAGATTTCCTGTTGGATTGGATGTGGGAAATTAGAGAAAGAGAATAATCATGGATAACTCTATGACTTTTCTTGGCCTGAGCAACTTGTAGGATGGAGATACCATTTGCTAAATAGGGAGATGATTTGGGGAGAAGTGAATTTTGTCTGTATAGGTAGAGGATTTGGCAGTGTTGTCTGCAATCTGCTTTTGACATGTTAAGTTTGAGATGCATAGTTGATCACCGGAAGGAACCAATGATTAGATAGACATACATGTCAGATTCAAGATCAGCAGCGAGGTCTAGGTTAAACTTGTCAGTTGTTGGTGTATTGATGACATTTAAAGCTCTTTACAAACCTATGAAATAAGCCAGTAGGTGTACCCCCAAAGACTTCCATTGTATCAGTTAAAAGGGTGATGCATGCCTATAATCCCAGCTACTTGGAAGTCTGAGGTGGGAGGATCACCTGAGCCCAGGAGTTACAGACCAGCCTGGGCAATGTAGCAAGACTCTGCCTGCAAAAATAAGAAGATGCTCTTGGCTGCAAGTCACTTTGGCTATCTTATGCAAAAAGAAAATTTATTGGAATATATAGAGAAATAAAGAATCAAACCAATAGGAGAGGATTTCATAATAACCAGGACAACTCCTGAGGCCCAAGGAGCAGAGAACAAATAAACAGTGCAATGGCCTCCCAGGTCCTAATTCCGAGAACTTGTGAGTATGTTACATGGCAGTGGGGGAAGTAAGGCTGCAAAGCCATCTGGAGCTGATATAGGTGAAAGGATGGGACAAAAGGAAAAAGGCATTTTAGGGCAAGTGAAGTTAAGATTCATGACTGTACCCTATGACTTGATACAAGCTCAAATGCTGGCAGAGCTGTCTCCCAGCATCTCGCCTTAGGGTTTTAACCAGTGAGAGTCAAGTTCCATTGTCCCTGACTCCCACATGCCAGAGGGCAGAGGCCTGATTCTCCCAAGCTTTGTGGGTTCCACTTTGGGAGGAGACAGGCTAACTTTCCTTGTTTTATACATGAAGTAGAGGGAGTTCCCTGGATTTGTTTTGACCACCTCTTAGCAAGTATTCTTTTGAATGGTTGGGATCTGAAAAACACCATTGTCCTAAGATTTATGACTTCAGTCAAAACTCTGAAACAAGAGGAAAATTTTAGTTAGCATCCTGCTATTTATATTTTGAATTACCAGTTCACGTTTGCACCCTGGGGCAGGTAGAAAACTGTCTGAGTAGACAAGACCTACAAATGTGAACAGTTTTAGGTGGTTTGTTTTTTGGAGACAGTCTTGCTCTATCTCCCAGGCTGGAGTGGCATGATCTCAGCTCGCTGCAGCCTCCAACTCCAGGGTCAAATGATTTTCGTGCTTCAGCCTCCAGAGCAGCTGGGATTACAGGCATGCGCCACCATGCCTGGCTATTTTTTTTGTATTTTTAGTAGAGACTTTGTTTCACTATGTTGCTCAGGCTGGTCTGGAACTCCTGACTTCAGGCAATCCACCTGCCTCTGCCTCCCAAAGTGCTGGGATCACAGACCACTGTGCCCAGCCAGTTTTAGGTGTTTTTGACCACCTAAAATGTTTTTGTTTTTCTACCTACATTTGGCCTCCTGGTATGCATAGGAGATACACAGTGCTGGAATGGCTGGATGAATGAATGTGAAGAAAATTCATGTAATGTCCACAGACTTCCTCCGCAGAAGGGGAAAACAAATGAGAACAAACCTCAAGGAAAAATGCTGTTGATGAGGCAGAAAAAATATCTTGGAAAGACAAACAGTAGTTTGAGAGAATTGAAAATAAGTTATATTCAGAATCTGAATAGGTAATTACAGGTTTTATCTGAGAAGTTGAAAAACGTGTATATTTATTTTTCTGATTTACTGAATCCAAAGTTTGCTGTCTTTGCATATCAAAGATGAGCATAGCTTTGTCTTATAAATACAGTCTAATTTGATAATAAAATTGTTCTGTGTTATTTTGGTTTAGATATATTTTCTTTATTTGCATTTATTTCTCAAAATATGAAATGTGAATATTGATGCCGTGCTGTATTTCTCTTTCCTCCACGACGTAATTTATGTTGGTAGTTATCAGATTAGAAAACAAAAACTTAACTCTGTACAGTGCCATTCTTTTGCTTAATTGCAAGTTCTTGTGCTCAAATTGCATCCTGTAGCCTACCTGACAGGAATGTGCAAGCACAAGTATTCTTGAATGTTGTTTTTCCTGCACATGCGAAGTTTATAGATGAAGTGTTTCAAACCTTCAGTCAGCTTTGCAATAGACGACTTGCCAGTAATGATCTGGATTGTGAAGGATGGGCAGTAAACAGTGTCCCAGGTGACTCAGAAACAGTCTGACTCATAATTGTCCGTGCTTAAATACTTGAACATCCATTAACTTATTACCATTTCATTTCAATTTCTTCAAGAAAGATTTGTTTAAATTAGCACTTGCATTGGAAGTCACAACTTAATGTTCGAATGAAGTAGATCTGGTTGTAATAATATTTTTATAGTTAACTAGGATTTCAAAATAATGTGCTTTTAAAATTTTATATTTTATAGGCATTTTGTGGATGTTTATGGAGTGTATCTATGTGTGTGAACCGAGCCATATTTGGTATAAGTAAAACAGACGGGTAGATATGGGTTCCAGGCCTGCTTTCACCGTAACTCTGACCTTGGGAGAATTACCTATTCTCCCTTTGCCTCCATTTTCCCATGTCAATGGAAAAGGTTTTCTAACCACTTCTGCAGTCCTTTCTGGTATTAATGTTCAGTGCTGCTGTTAAGGAAAGGGGTGCCATGGCAGTTGTTCCTCCCCTCCCTCTCTTTCTTCCTTCATGCATCCATGGACATTTCCTGAGCACTTGATTAGTGCCAGGCACTGTTCTACTTGCAAGAGACAGAAAGGGGAATTGAGGCATCCCAGGTACGGCCTTCAGTGAGGTGTGTTCTGATATAGAAACAGGTTATACACGGGACACTTTGGGGTGAGGGTGTCGCCACGCTGAGAAGACACGGTTGGGTGGGAAGAGAGAGTCCCAAGCCGAATGGGGTTGAATTGAGTGGCTAAGGACAGGCCCTCTGTGGAGGTGACATTTTAAAAAACACGTTATAGAGTTATAATTTACATATAACAAAATGCACATTTTTTAAGCATATAAGTGGATGAATTTCAATAAATACATACACAGAAGAAATTGCCATCCCGATCAAGAGAGTTCCTGGGCCCCTCCTGCTGTTAGTATGCATTCCTGCAGCCCTGCCCTCCCACTTGTCTAATTTCTGTGACTGCAGGCTAGATTACCTGCTCTAGAATTTCACACAGATGACATCACTGAATGTGAAATCCTTTGTCTAGCTTCATTCATTCAACATCATTTCTTTGATACTCTCAATGTTATCCTTAATAATAATAATAATTAATGATTTTTGAGTGCCAGGCACTGTTTTAAGGATTTTATTTATAACAATTCACTTAATCTTCACAGCAGCCCAGCGGTTTAGTCCTGTTATTATCGTGGCTTTCCTGACGAGAACTAAGGCAGAGCGAGGCCAGCAGTTGGCCGGCGTGGGAGCCCTTTGACTCCCAAGTCCACACTGCTCCCCTGTGTATGTGAGGCTGTTCTCCCAGGTTAATGTCTGCAAAATGGGAAGGAGCCAGCCCTGTGGAGCTCAGGAGGATGAGTGTTCTAGGCACAGAGGCCAGAAACAGAAAAGAGCTTGATGTATTTGCTAAACTGAAAGAGACACTGGCCCTATAGCCCCCGAATGTGGGAAGGAATCTGGATTTTATTCTGTACACAGTGGAAAGTCTTTGGAAGAGGTTGCTATTTTTTGTGGGGTTTTTTTTGGGAAAAAAAAAAAACAATTAAAATTATGGTAAAGCATAGCTTTAAAGAGTAGAAATAGGGTTTCACTTTATCATCCAGGCTAGATTGCCATGGTGTGATCATAGCTCACTGCAGTTTCAAGCTTCTGAGCTCAAGCCATCCTCCTGCTTTGGCCTCCCAGAGCGCTGGGGTTACAGGTGTGAGCCATCATCCCTGGCCTAAGATTTATTATTTCAACCACTTTTAAATATAGTTAGTGGCACTAAGTGCATTCACATTGTTGTGCAATCATCACCATCATCCCTCTTCAGCACATCCTTTCGTCTTGTGAAACTCTGTACCCATTAAACGTAACTCCCTGCTCCCTCCTTCCCCCAGTCCCTGGCAACCACTGTTCTGCTTTCTGTCTCTATGAATTTGACTACTCTAATTATCTTGTGTGAGCAGAATCATATGGTATTTTTCCTTTTCCACCTATTTTTAATTAAACCTAGGATCTGAGATAACTGTAGATTCACATACAGTCAAAAGAAATAATGTAGGGTGATTTTATGTTCCCTGTAACCAGCTTTCCTGAATGTTGAGATCTTGTAAAATACTATATTACGGTATCACAACCAGGATACAGACGTTGATAGAGTCAAGAAACAGAACATTTCCGTCAATACTAGGATTCTTCGTGTTAAGCTTTTATGGCCATAACTACTTTCCTCTTGCCCTCTTCCCCTTCTTACGCCCTAGTAGCCACTAATCTGTTTTTCATTTCTAAAGTTTTGTCATCTCAAGAATGTGGTGTGGACAGAATCGTGCAGTATGTGACCTGTGGGGATTGGCTTTTTTTTTTAAACCTAGTATAATTTCCTGATACATCCAGGTTATTGTCTGCAGCCTAGTTGGTTTCCTGTTGTTGTTTAGTGTTTCTTGGTGTGGCCATACTGTGTAGTTTATAATCATTGACCTGTTGAAAGCCGTCTGGATTGTATCCAGGTTTTGGCCATGATGAAGAAAGCTGCTATAAACATTCTTGTTCCTTTTTTCTGTGCTTGAACGTAAGACTTCATTGTGTTCACATACACAAATGCCCAGGAGTGGAATGACTGGGCTGTATGGTAGTTGCATGTTTACTTTTTTTTTTTTTTAAAGAAAATGCCAAATTGTTTTCCAGAATGGCCGTACCATTTTGTAATCCCACCAGCAATGTGTGAATGATCACATTTCTCTGCTTCCTCACTAGCATTTGGTGCTGTCACTATTTTTTATTTTAGTCATTCTGATAGGTGTATGATGATATCTCCTTGTGTTTTTAAATTTTCATTTCTTTAATGGGTAATGATGTTGAACATCTCTTAATGTACTGATTTTTAAAAGAATGAAATTAGAAAACAAACTTCTTGCTGTGAAAAATGTATTCATGTATTCGAAAAGTCAGTTGAATGGGTGAAAGAGCAGACAATACACAGCTAAAGTGAGACTTACTGTTCTGATAGATCTGGAGAAATTACTCAGAATAAACACAGAGGAAAAAAGATGGGAAATCTAGAAGAAAGGCCAAGAGATCTAGAGGACAGAGTAATCAATAGACATCCAATGGAGAAAATGGGGGATAGATGCTATGCAGAGAGACCGTTGCTGTGACATTTCCTAAGATGATGACTCTTCACAATCCAGAAGCAGAATGAGCTCCAAGTAAGATAAAGTAAATCCAAATCTATACCTATTATAGTGTAACTGCAGAACATCAAAGACAAAGAAGAAACCTTAAGACAACCATACATGTAATTCAGGTGCCTCAGAGGAACGGCAATCAGAAGATAACTGACAGCAGTAATAGAGAACGGAGGGGAATGACATCTTCCGAACTCCAGGGGATGGAACTGCTGTCATAAGAGTTCCGTGTCAGCTAAGCCAGCAATCCCAGGTGGGGGAGGCAGGATGGTCTTTTCAGACAAGCCTGAGAACTTACATGTCCGAGAACATTGCTGAAGGATCTGTGAATGAGCTTGAGGAAGAAGGATACTGAATCTAGAAGGCAATGCAGGGTTAGAAATGTTGGCCTTCACTTTATTTTCTCTAGTTAGGCAATGTTTAGTAATTGGAGTGTTTAGATATTTAGATATTAGATGAGGAAGTGGAGACAGCAAGTTGAGACAACTCTTTGGGCGTTTTTCTTGTGAGCGGTTGCAGAGAAACCGCGCAGTGTTCGTCGTGAGGACATGAGGTCAAGGGAGCTGGTTTTATCTTACGTGGGGAATCCCAGCTATTATTTATGTATTAATGGAAATTCTCCAGTAGAGAAGGAGAATGTGAAGAGTCAGGAGAGAGTGAGGATGCCAGGAGGAACAAAGTCCTGGCAAACATGACCTGGACAGGCACAGACAAGCGTGGGAAGGAGGGCCCTGAAGTCGTGTGGCACTGCCTTCATGGTGGCATACGGTGACCCCTCATGGCCTCACAGCTTCCACTCTAACAGGACGGAAGCCAGAATATGCACAGAGACACATGTGGTTTGGTAAACGTGCTTGTGGAAAATTGAGAGATTTCTCGTGGATTTTTATTTTCTCTGTGAATATTGGTATGAGCTTAGAAGTTTAGAGTGAGGGCTGATGTGAGAAGACAAGGTATTAGCTAGTCATGCAGACAGTCAGAAGCAAACTAGGGAAACACGCCAGGCTTATGGGAACATTTGAGAGCAAGGGCACAGTTGCAGTTTGTGGTGATGGATGTCTTCGGTAAAGTTTGGAAGTTCTGATGCCACTATAGAGAAGGCAGCTAATTGGGTTCACAGAAGGTCGAAGTGTAGCCCAACTACCATGTGGAATTCAGAAGCGAGGGTTGTATTGAGGCTGTCTGCAGGGGAGTGATGGGTCTCGATTGTCTCTGGCTTTATAAGGGAGGAGATGAAGGATGTTCCAGTAGGACAGAATCAGAACACTGCAGAAGTCTGTTGACTGGAAGAATAATTGCAGTGAGCAAAGAAGTGGGTGGACTGAGCACCTCACGTCCTCTCACCCTCACTTTGGCTATTCCATTTAGTGCCAAACAGCGGACTTCTCCCTCACTTGGAAGGAATCTGATGATGCAGATGAGAAAAGTCTCAGGGTTATTCTGTGGGGTGACCTAGAATCCTTAGGTAATCAGAGAATGGTTGTGTGCAGGTGGATCAGCAGATAGATTACTGACGCCACCCCAGCTGCCCATTAGGTGACACAGCTTCGTGCAGCCTCTTCGAAGTCATCCTGTGGGTCACCCCTCCTTCCTCTGTGGTTTTTTCCTTCCCTCCTTACTCCAGGGTCCACGTGTCAGCTGTTGTAGGGGTTCTGTTTTCTTGAAAAACTGGGATGTCACCTGGGATATTTGAAATCTAGACTTAGAATGGAACTTTTGTTGGGATTGACAAAGTTCAGGGAGTGACCATGAGAATGGGGGCTGAGATTGCATGGAGGGGCAGGTCAGTGGTGGTGAGAGGTGTAGGACTCCAAGGCCACAGTGTTAGAATAGATGGCAACATGGATGTCAAGCCACCAGGGAGGGTGACAGGAGAAGTCCATGGAGGAAGATAGGGATTCCGGGGCTCCGGTCCTCAGTAAATGGAGAGGGAAGGAGGAATTAGAACCTCGGGAGGGAATAGCATTGAGAATGAACACATCCCGATCACATGGGCCTCAGAGGAACTGGGATTTGGAAGGCGAAAGAGGAGAAATGGGTTGGTAGTGCTGGCTCACAGCTGTGATGAGGGTTTGCTCTAGGTAGACTAGACAAAGTGAAGGCCTTCTGGAGCTGCTCCTTCAGGTATTTGGCTGCAGGACCTTGCAGCTTGGAATCTCAGCTAGGGGGTAGCTGCCCTGATGTGCCTCAGCTTCACTTATGAAGCAGAGAGGATGACCTCTTTCTCCTGGAGTAGTGGTGAGACTTAACACAAGGGAATGAGCAAGAAAGTAGTTGGCCAACTAATGTTCAGTTAAAGGATAGAGGGTATATGCTGTATGCCACCCCTCAAAAAAAAGGTATGCAAGTATGTTCATGTTAAAAACATTCATCTCTCTGTGGCTCTCTGGCTGGCTGTGCACGTAGCTGTCCCTGTGACTTAGAGGGGACATGGGAGGAAGGACCCTGGTGTAGAGAATATGCTGGAGCCATGGGCAGCCCCTGTGCCCCACCGTGCTCCTGTAAATGCCACACTGCTCCTCCAAATGCTGGTTTCTAAAACCTAGAAAGTTCTTTTTGTTGTTGTTCTCACCACATCCAGGAAGATGGGGCACAGTGGGAGTCCCATTGTCTGAGCTGCTATTATCCTGGGGCAAATTAGTGTCCCTCAGAGTGAGTAAGAAGATGGAAAGCGCCACATTGCTTTAATGAATAGTCTGCAGACTGCTGATGAGTTCCCTGTCACTGCGCTTTATTCCAGAGCCTCACTGTGCAGAGTGAGAGGTGGACTCAGATGCTTGTGAGGATTTCCTGTTTTCTTTCTGATTGTCAGGTAGTGCAATGAAGGGTTACCTTATAAGCAATATTAGATTAGGTTTTGGGCTGTTGCTCGCAGTAAGTTTGACGTCTACATCATCACATGACACAGTTGGACTTAATGAAGGTCACTCAAGTGTCCTCTCTTTCAGTGATGCTTGTTGGGCACCTGCCTGCAGGTAGATGACACTGTCCCTGCTTCGGGAGAAAGGGCACATCACAGATAGAGAAACGTTCCTGTGCCAAGTGAATAGGCCAAAAGCACGGGGGATGGAGATCGTAGAATTGCTTGGTTCCATTCGAGTTGGCCATGTAGTATTTAACTTTAATGACAAGAGTTTAATATTCTATGTACCAATTTTTCATTCGAAATAAAACACTTTATTTTACATGAGCAGATCTTGTGACAATAATGCATTTCTTTACAAATATTAGCCCATTATACATCTTAAGTCAGTTGCACATAATTGCATTTCACCAACTCTACATAATACTTTAATTAAAACTAGGATAATTAAAATACAGTTTTAATGAACAATAAATTCTGAACTTGCCAGACCTGGAATGTGTTAGCTGAATCATACCTTGCTTTTTTTTGGCTCTTAAATCTGTACCCACATTATGTTTTCAAATGGCCATGATCACAATCAAGAGGCATTTTAAATGCATATAATAGTATTTACTGAAGGCCGGGCGCGGTTGGCTCATGCCTGTAATCCCAGCACTTTGGGAGGTTGAGGCCGGCGGATCATCTGAGATCGGAAGTTCAAGACCAGCCTGACCAACATGGAGAAATACCGTCTCTACTAAAAACACAAAATTAGCCAGGCGTGGTGGCGGGTGCCTGTAATCCCAGCTACGTGGGAGACTGAGGCAGGAGAATCACTTGAACCCGGGAGGTGGAGGTTGCAATGAGCCAAGATCGCATCATTGCACTCCAGCCTGGGCGACAAGAGCAAAACTTTGTCTCAAAAAAAATACATATATAAAATATTATATATAAATACACATAAATGTATATAATATATATTTATATAAATATGTATAATATGTATGTATAAATATATAATATATAAATATATATTATACATATTTATGTATGTTCTCACCATATCCAGGAAGATGGGGCACAGTGGGAGTATGTGTGTGTGTGTGTGTATATATATATTATATATAATATTATATATAAATATATTAAATAGATAAGATATTTATAAATAAATATGTATATAAATATATGATATGTTTATAAATATAACATGATATATTTATAAATATAACATGATGTATTTATAAATATATATTATATATCATATATCATATGTATTTATAAATAAATCATATATGGTATATATTATATAATATATAAATATGTATAATATATATTTTATAAATATGTATAATATATATTTATATATAATATATAAATGTGTATAAATTTGGGTAGTACTCTGAATTTCCAGACAGTGACGCTCCTCACCCTCTTTCCAGGACTCAGCAGGATGTGCTGAGCCCCACCCGGGAGTGCTACCTCCCTTCCCACAAAGGGGGAACCCACCCTGTAGACACTGGGTGCCAACTGTGACAGCACCTCCAGCCAGCTGCAGCTGTCCACCTCTCATCTGTTTAACATGTTTTGCCCTCTCTTTGTCCCACTGCCTTGATCTTTCCAGTTTACAGCCTCCTCGTGGCCCCAGCCCCAAAGTGCACGAATGCCCTTGGGTGGGACACACACCCTGTGACTCTTCTGGACCTCCGAGCACATCCCTTTCTCCCTAGGGTTCCTCCTAGAGGGCAGCTTTCCCCCTCCTCCTTTGTAGGGGAGAAGGTAAGTTTGACAGCCAAGATTTCCACCAAAAGACCCTGAGATAAGACCAGGTGAGACCAGGCTTGTCATGAGAGAGAGAGTTCCCAAGGAGCGTGTATGGGCTGAATCCTGCCGACCCTTGGCTCGCCACAGGGGTACAGGTGAGATGCATCCTGCAGTGTCACCAGAAGCTGCTCTTAAGGACCCTGCCCTGGGTCTGGGTCACCAATTAAACAGCATTACAAAGTTTTCTTTGTAATGCTATTACAAAGAATATATATATTATATATATAATGCTATTACAAAGAATATATATATTATATATATAATGCTATTACAAAGAATATATATATTATATATATAATGCTATTACAAAGAATATATATATTATATATATAATGCTATTACAAAGAATATATATATTATATATAATACTATTACAAAGAATATATATAATGCTATTAGCATTATATAATATATAACTATACATATTTATATATCATGTATAAATATATATTATACATATTACATAATATATAAAATATATATTTATATGTATATTTATTTATAAATGTATATAATATATGATATATAAATATATAACAATATAAATTTATTATATGATGTTATATATATGTTTATTTATATATTATATATTATGCATATATAATGTACTAGTAAATCATATGTTTCCTATGTCTGTCTTATATATCTGTCTGTCCATCTTACATGCACTTGCTTATTTGCTGCTAATTGTAATCCCAGAAATGAGGAATAGATTTTATCTTTGAAGTCCTAGCAACTTAAAACAGTACCTGGCCATACTGAGTAGTGAATATTTATTGAACGAATAGATAAGTGTTTCTTGGATGAATATATGAACAGTAGCACATGGTTCGTTCTGGGGAGATGGTGTGAGACTAAGTACACTAGTGTGAGACTCAGTACACTAGTCTGAGACTCAGAAAACAGGTTTCAGTCCCGGCCCTGCCACTTGGTCGCTGTGTGACCTTGGGCAGGTCAGTTAGCTATTCTCAAGGAATTGAGATAAGGGTGTATCTCAAATGGAAATAATTCTGGCCACCTCACCAGCGTCTGGGAAATAGGATTGGGTGCATTCATTTGATGAATTGAATATAGGTATGGAAACCCTTTCTTACCTTTGAAGTACGCATGGTGTGGTGGGATTGTGACCCCACCTCTGCTCACGGTGTTCTCCGACTGTCTACATGAGCACACATTAGTATTCACAGCCGCTGTTCCTCTGCTGATTTGGAACTTTGTATTTTTTAGGTAGTTTTTGCTTAATGAGTTTTCAGCCCCTGGTTGGTGATACTTCATAAGTAGATATGCCCCCTCCCTCCTTCCCTTCTCCTTTCCTTCCATCCCGTTTATAACGTCCTTGGGAAACTCAAGTGAGTCCCAATGCTGTGGGGTCATAAGAGAGACATTGCTGCCTGTGTGTCTGCTGGATAGTTTGTTTCACAGTCAAGTATCAGTGACTTTTATTAGCTTTTTTCTGCACTATTAGTGTCAGTGCTATTCTCCCCAAATACAGGTCATTTGTTCATCTAACAGATACCTCCTTGCACTGACACTTTCTTCTGAAAGTCACTCCTGAAGTGCAAAATTCCCTCAAAAGCAAATGTGCTTTGGACTCTAAGGGGATATTGCCAGAGTCAAAACTCAAAACTTTGTAATGCTGTTTAATTGGTGACCCAGACCCAGGGCAGGGTCCTTAAGAGCAGCTTCTGGTGACACTGCAGGATGCATCTCACCTGTACCTCTGTGGAGAGCCAAGGGTCGGCGGGATTCAGCCCATACACGCTCCTTGGGAGCTCTCTCTCATGACAAGTCTAGTCTCACCTGGTCTTATCTCAGGGTCTTTTGGTGGAAATCTTGGCTGTCAAAGTTACCTTCTCCCCCACAAAGGAGGAGGGGGAAAGCTGCCCTCTAGGAGGAACCCTAGGGAGAAAGGGATGTGCTCGGAGGTCCAGAAGAGTCACAGGATGTGTGTCCTACCCAAGGGCATTTGTGCACTTTGGGGCTGGGGCCACGAGGAGGCTGTAAACTGGAAAGATCAAGGCAGTGGGACAAAGAGAGGACAAAACACGTTAAACAGATAAGAGGTGGACAGCTGCAGCTGGCTGGAGGTGCTGTCACAGTTGGCACCCAGTGTCTACAGGGTGGGTTCCCCCTTTGTGGGAAGGGAGGTAGCACTCCCGGGTGGGGCTCAGCACATCCTGCTGAATCCTGGAAAGAGGGTGAGGAGCGTCACTGTCTGGAAATTCAGGGTCCTCCCCAAATGTGAAGTGTGTGGGGGCAGGGTGGTGTGGAAGGCACACTGAATTTAAAGCAGGAAGAGAGATTGTGAGAGCCAGCTCGGCTCTGTCATCACTTTCTGACTGTGGGCAAGCCTGACTTAATGTTTAGGGGACTCCAGTTTTTTTTTTCCACCTGTGAAATGGGGTCAAGCCATTTGTTTGGGCTCTGAGGAGGTGTGCAAGGAGCTGGCCGTCCTAGGGAGGGCAACGTTCCTGGAGGCAGGGCCAGGCGGTGTGCAGCCCATGCAGATGATGTGGAGGCACATACATTCTTCTTATCTTTCTGCAAGACTGCTCTACATCTTCATGGCATGCTAGTG
Source organism: Macaca nemestrina (assembly GCF_043159975.1). Classification (NCBI taxonomy): domain Eukaryota; kingdom Metazoa; phylum Chordata; class Mammalia; order Primates; family Cercopithecidae; genus Macaca; species Macaca nemestrina. Next base: position 152,721,286 of record NC_092128.1, on the reverse strand, counting down.
AAGAAAGCAGAGGAAGTCTTATCACACCAGTTTTGTGGATGACTGCATGGGGAAAGAAAGTGGCTAAATGATTTAAGGTCATCTGTCAGAGATAGAGCTGAGGATGGAGCTTGGCATTTGAATGATACCTTTCTGATCATTTCCGTGACTGTTTATGACAAAGTGGTTCTCAGCCTGTCCATGAGGGTGGTGACATGGCCGAAGGGTCCTGCACAGGCCTTGGACCCCGTGATGCCTGGTGTGGCTGGGTGTCTAAAGGCAAGTGCCCGAGTTCGGTGGCGCTCCTTTTCTTCATCTGTGAAGTGCAGGTGATAATACCCCAGCCTGCCCACCTCACAGGACTTGTACTGTTGTGCATGATAATCACATCCCGTCACAGGTGTACGAGCCCTTTGTGAATCATGAGCTGTCATAGCCGTGATGTGGAATCATTTTCTCGTGAGGGCTCATTCTTTGCTGTAATGAGATCTGACCAAGCCTAGTTCTATCTCATTCCTACAGCATTTGCTTCCAAGTGACAGCCCCTAATATCAAGGTCATCCTTCATTTATGCTTCCCTCCAGTCAATCAGTCAGCACTGTGCTAGGCCCTGGGGATAAAAAGATCAATACAACAAATCTGGCTTCTGAAGGGCTCATATTCTGCTGAGTGGGATACAGCCATCTTTTAGTTCATCTCATGTAGTCTTTAAAACAAAACAAAAAAAACTTTATTGAGATGTAATTTACCTATCATAATTTTCACCTTTTTACAAAAGCATCTAATTCAGTGGTTTTTAGTATATTCACAGGGTTGTAGAGCTATCACTACTTTTTTTTTTTCTTTCTTTTTTTTTTTGAGACAGACTCTCACTCTTGTCGCCCAGGCTGGAGTGCAGTGGATCGATCTCCACTCACTGCAACCTCCACCTCCCGGGTTCAAGCATTTCTCATGCCTCAGCCTCCTGAGTAGCTGGGACTACAGGCGCCTGCCACCGCACCTGACTAATTTTTTTTTTTGTATTTTTAGTAGAGATGTGGTTTCGCCATGTTGGCCAGGCTGGTCTCAAATTCTTGACCTCAGGTGATCCGCCCACTTCAGCCTCCCAAAGTGCTGGGATTACAGGCGTGAGCCACCATGCCCGACCTGTCACCACTCTCTAACAGAATATTTCCATCACCCCAGAAGAAAACCCTGTACCCCTTGGCAGTCAGTCCTCCTTCTTCCCACTTCTCAGGCCTGGCAACCGTGCATCTACTTCTTGTCTGTATGAATTTGCCTATTCTGGACTTTTCATATAAAAGGAGCTACCTAACATGTGACTTTTTGACACCTTAAATAGCCTTTACCCTGTTGTCTTTTTCTCTTTCTTTTCCTCTTGCCCTTTGCTGATCATCATTAAATATTTCACTGGGTTCTTTTTTGGTGTCTTTCCTGGACTGTGTTTTGTAGGGGTAAAGAAGGGACATTCCTTCTTTCTTTGAATGTATGCTTCCTGCATGTCAGCTGCTCTGGTAGGTACTAGTGTGATACCACATGGGTTCCTGTTCTCAGAATTTCCAGCCTGGTACAAATAAACTGACCAAAAAATGGGCAGAAACAAAACACATAAAGAAAGTCAGGTGATGAAAGAAAGCCCTGTCCATGGATATAATATTTATACCAAAATCTGAAGAAAGGGAAGGAGGCAGTGACTTGAAGAAACGGGGCTGGACATCTGCGTATAGTGTTTGCAAAGGAGCTCGGGTGGCAGAGAGCCTGGTGTGTTCCAAGGCTGAAAGGGGGCCCGTGTGGTACAGTGCTCCGAGCAGAGTGGCCCAAAGTGAGGTCGGCAGGGACTAGATGGTGCTGGGCTTTGTCTGTGGGAACGAGTGAATTTTCTCCGCATGCCGTAGGGAAGATTTCAACCAGGAGAGGGCCATGATCTGATTGGCTTTAAGAAAACCAGGCTGCTTTGTGAAGAATAGAGAGTAAGGGGCAGAAGAGGAAGCAGAGAGAAAACACAGGAAGCTTCTGCAAAGGTCCTGGCAAGGGGGCCTGGCAGCCCGGATGAAGACAGGGCGGACGACGTGGAGAAAAGTGGATGAATGAAAGTGTAGGTTAAAAGTAGAATCCACAGGCCCGAAAGAGGGATTTGGGATATAGCGGAGTTAAGCTTCTTGCTTCTGATTAGAGCCCTTGGAGGAATCTTTTTACTGAAATGATGACAACTGGATTCAGATTGGGTATGGGGCTTGTGCAGTTTGAGATGCCCGTGAAATATCTGGTGAGAACAATTAACTAGATGTTTGTATATGCACAAGTCTGGAACTTAAAGGAAAAATCAGACTGGAGATAGAACATTGGGGACCATTTGTATGTAGGTGATGTTTAAGACCTTGGAAATGGTGAGCTCTAACCTGGAGAGAGATTTTAGACACAGCATAGAAGAGACGCAACCACTGAGGAGCTCTACCATGCAGAGCAGGGTAGAGAAATAAGACACCCATGAAAATATGGAAAGGGACAGCCAGAAAGCGACAGGGTAGCCAGGAGGGCCCAGTGCCGTGGACCACCAAAAAGAGAGCTTTTCGCCTGATTCCAGTCTATAAGCAGCTCGAGAAAAGCTTGAGTCAACAGGACTTGAATTCCAGCAGTAAATAAGTAAACAAGCAAACACATAAATACGAGATCCACAAAACATAGAAAGAGAATGGGAGAATAGGAGGGAGACAGAAGTGGAGAGAGAGAGAGATGGGGGAGCCTATCTTTCTATATCTTTTGTCACCTTTTGAGTAAAACCTACACAAAATGGTCTCGGCTCCATAGCCTGGTTGAGAAAAGGTCCTGTTTCACTCCCCAACATAGCTATAAATTAGAAAGCCCTCTGCAAAAAAATGTGTTGTGGACAGATTAGAAAGTTTAGGATGAAACAACCATAGCAGCACTAGTTCATGCTTCACCCAGGATGATTTTTCTTCATGTTTTAGTGCTTGGTCTCTGTCATCGCTGACGGAATTGCACTGTTTTACCTTGGAAGGTTATAAATGGGGAGGCATCCTTAGAACTCATTTATCTTTGAGAGCATGAATCTTTTCTTCTTCAGTCTAGACTTGCCCATTCATTATTAGATGAGGTAAATTATTATATCTGAGAGATAAATTATGTCCTTTGGTGAGATGTGTATACTTTATTTTTATAGTCGGGGTCTGTAGTTTAATGAATGAAGCGATTTTGAGAATTGCCTCTGCTGAGTAATTTTTGATATTTAGAAATTACTAATGTGAAGCCTGCCCGTGTTCATGGTCATTTCAACACCTATCTCTCACTCTCTAAAATCATTGAGAATCCATTATTGCCTACTCCTGCGATCTAGATTACCATTTACCTGAGCTTTGTTGAGTATTCTAGCTAAAATCCTGTATCACACCAAGTACTTTGACAGCGAATTCACTATACATAACTTTATTAACTTTTTTCTTATATTTTTAAATAATGGTTATATGCAGAGAAACCATGATTGGGTTTGAATCTGCTATGTATGGATTAACATTGCTGGATTAAACTTCAGTTAAACGCAAGAATTTTGTCTATGGAAATGCATGCAAAACAGTAGTTGTGCTCATTAAAGTTGGAGAGAAAGGGAACATTAACAACCTGCCGTTGGCTTATCTCTGATCCTCAGTTGTGAGTGGAATGTCTAGTTGTGTAGTGCCCGGCCTTCATCTATCACACACTGTATGAATTTAAATAAGTTGTAAATGCCTTGGATTTGATTTAGTCATTTCTTTGATCTAGTGATGAAATAAGGAATTGTGGCTATCATTGAATTTTTGAAAAGCATCTACTGATTAAAAATTTTTTAAACCGTTTCTAAATGCTTAGTGTGAAGTGCCCTTGGTTTAGCATTTTCCATTATTTTGCTGTTTTTGACATCTTCAGGAATACATATGATTTGGAGAAATGCAGTATAAGATGGTGGCTAAGAATGTAAACTCGGAAATCAGGCTGTTTGGGTTCAGACCCTGGCTCTGACACCTAATGGTTGTGTGGCCTCGGGCAAGCCACTCAGTTTCCCTGCACCACACTTTCCTCTTGTGGAAAGCTGGGGTAGTAATAATGTCTGCCTCATAGCATGGCTGTGGGGGTACCTGTTTAAGCACCTGCAAATCTAGAGGACTTAGACTAGTACCTGGGTCATGGTAAGATCGTCGTTACTATTAGTGGTTCTTACAACTCTCATTATTATTACCACTTACTTAAATGTTCCAAATAGAGGTTACTTTCATCCCATTTGGAGGCACAAAAACTATTTTCTTAATCCTTTATGCGAACAAAAGTCCAAATTCTTGATAACAATAGGTAAAATGGAACTGATGCATCAGTAGTGAAATGGGTGCTATGGGGAAAGTTGTAACTAAGTTATGCAGGTTTGAAAGGTATCTGAACATCTCACAACACTCTTCAAAAAGACATCCTGTCTGGTTACAGAAAAGATGGAGCATGAGCATTTTTCATGGTTCAGCACTGGGAGCCAGGGACACATCTTTGCTTCGCCCCCTTTCCTTGCCTGATACATTAGTCCTGAAAGTAACAAACCCATGACTGTAGACAACTCTCCTGGATTCTGTTTGTCCATCGGAAGGCCCCATTTAGCAAGGCAGAGAAGGCAGTGAGGACCCAGACTGTCTTTCTGGAGGTCCTGAGAGAAGAAGGGTGCTGACAAGGGCTGCTGCAGAGAGGATCGGGAGCTCAGAGGCTTGGGTTGGGAGAAGTGGTTCCTCTATTAAGAGCACAACTGCAACAACAGATGTTTAGGGTTCTTTGTCTTCTAAATGTGTCTCACAGATGTGCAGTATTTATATACAAAGATAAAAATTATATACAGGTTGAGCATCCCAAATCTGAAAATCTGAAATTTCAAGTGCTCCAACATCTGAAGCTTTTTGAACATCAACATCATGCTCAAAGGAAATGCTCATTGAAGCATTTTGGATTCAGATTTCAGACTTTGGGATCTGGGATGCTTAACCCAGTATACATTCTGCGGATATTTGAAATCTGAAAAAAATCTGAAATTTGAAGCACTTCTGGTTCCAAGCATTTTTGATAAGGCACACTCAACCTGTAATATGTATTATATATATGCAAGTATGCATGCATGCATAGGTGTGTATGCATATATGTGTGTATATATCAGTCAGGTAGTACACATATTTGATCTCATTTTGAACTTTGAAGGAGTGCATAATTAGATTATTTTGTTTCCATATTTGAAAACAACATCTGTTTTCAATGGTAAGCAGAAAAATTGTTGAAACATCTGTTACAGTGGCAAAAGGCTGTGACTGTTGTTCATGTTTGAGGTGAGTAACATTGTGATACTGACTTTTGGAGTAAGATTTGTAATGATAATAGTACAGTGTCCTATATCAGAGAAATGAACATCCATGTTTTTGTCTTCAAGTGGGATAATTGTAGGTGGAGTGTGTGAAAACGGAAGCTTATTTCATGCACACATAATACCTGTTCCCTTCTGGCATTTTAAACTAAATGAAATATATAGGGAAGTGGGATTCAGCTTGTGACATATCTTCTGTACTTAAGGCTTTGCTTGTTTGCATTCTGTGATGTTGTCCGCTCAGAGGTTTGTCTTCAGCTGAGGGATCTGAACAACACAGTGATGGATAAGATGAGAGAGATTGCTGTTTAGACCATGTGGCCAGAGGGAGGGGCAGTGTGTGTGACACGCAGGGTAATCACCTCGTTCTGGTTTGTCCAGGACTGCTCCAGTTTTAGCACTGAGAGTCCCCTCAGTCCCTGGGCAAACCGAGATGGCTGGCCACCCTACTTGTTTATAGCTACTGTGGGTATAAAACTTGCCACACTAGAATTATGTCTTGTCCCTACCACTGTCAAAGGCTCTACATCTCAAAGGAGGCATGGAAAGTAGAAAAATAAATCTAAGATTAGCTAACTATCCTGTAAAGGCTAAGCAAGGCAGAAATGTTTCATGAACAGCACCGAATTTATTTTCAAAGCATTTTTCTTAGGAATGTATCATTGCCACTGTAGGAAGAACTTGATATGCTTCCATGGTATGATAGGCTTATAAATTTGAGAAAAATTAACCACAAGATATTTCCAGACCCCGAACATCTCATTTTGGGCCCATTGCACCTTCATTCTAGTTTATTTCCGCTTTGTTCTTTTTCTGAACAACATTCAATGCTTGTGGAAACACACCTGTTGGACTTAGCTCAGTGAGCATTTCCCAGTTTACACGGAGATATATTTTTCTTTCTTCTTGGTGGAATGCTTGACAAAAACACACATACCTTGAAGGGAGTGTGAAGTGTGAGGCAAGTCAGAGGGATGCCGAGGAGCTGCGTCACTGCGAGGCTTTTGACCGTAGCAATTGTGGCGGTGAAAAACACCAGGCTGTTAATTGCCCTGCAACTCAGGGCAACTCCAGCTAAAATGCAATTGCTTTGTGGAAAAGTATACCAAGAAACTCGAATGTGTGTACTCTGGTCCCTGTATGTATATTTTCTTCTGGAATATTACAGCTTTTTTTGTTGTGTTTATAAATTTGAGAACTAGCATCAGGGTGCAGTGGCTCATACCTGTAATCCCAGCACTTTGGGAGGCCGAGGTGGGTGGGTCACTTGAGGTTAGGAGTTCAAGATTAGCCTGGCCAACATGGTAAAACCATGTCTCTACTAAAAATACAAAAATTAGCTGGGCACGGTGGCAGGTGCCTGTAATCCCAGCTACTTGGGAGGCTGAGGCCCAAGAATCGCTTGAACACAGGAGGCAGAGGTTGCAGTGAGCCGAGATCATGCCACTGTACTCCAGCCTGGGCAACAGAGCGAGACTCCATCTCAAAAAATAAATAAATAAATAAAGTGAGAACTAGCAATGGTCTGATAGAGCTTTTGGTTGGCTTTGAAATCTGCACGCGTTCTAATAACTTGGCATCTTTCTTATGGCTCTCAGATGAAGACACATTGCCTCCAAGAAACAGAAACTGTTACTTTCATATCTTATTTGAAAAATGGCAATGATTTTAGAGGACAGTCTATCATTTTCCAGAGGAACAGATGTGACCCCTATCCACAGCAGGACAATTCAGACCGTCGCAACTTTGAGTGGGTTCTTTTGACTAACTCAGAGATCCTTGAATTTACCTGAAAGTAGAGAAATGAATTAATAATGTAAGTCTGTAAGAAAGAGTGGACTCTCTGGCTGTTGTTTTTCTGAAGCCTATAAAACCTTGTAGATGGGCCCTTCATATGTGAAGTAGGTCCCAGGTGTGAATTCCCTCTGTGCTTCCTCAACAGGAGACCCACGCATGGGGACCCAGGCTGTGCATGCAGGGCAGTCCATCATCATCCCCACCTTATAATGATGCCTCGAGCTCCCTCTTTCACCATATTTTCCCGTGGCCTCAGCAATGGGAACAGTTTGAGGAGATTCTGCAGGTTCTTATCGTTAGAGAAAACTTGCATGAATCTACATATCAGTTAAAATAATGAATAGTTCTTTTAGTCCTGCTCTAGCCTCTGCTACCTTAAATCAGATTACAATTCTTTGAGGGCAGGGATTGATTTTTGTTCACCTTTGCTTCTCTTGTATACAACACACCATAGCACACCACACATATCAGTGTTCAAGAAGAATTTGTTGGTTGAATGAATGGAGCTTTGTCTTGTGCCTGACAAGTTAATAAATATTTTTACGTTTGTTTCTTTGTCCTGCTCTTTGTTGCATGGGGAGGGAGTGCTACAGCAAGACGCAACCAGAAGTAGTGTGTTTCGCGGTGACTGCAGGACATGGCGTGCCATTCATTGAGCGGTGGCTCTTTCTCTCACGCGGATCCTGTGGCAGTCTGCAGTCTTTATGTTCCCCTTGCCCTCCAGAGTCTAGAGACAAAAGTGGTAAAGTTGATTCATGCTTGGACTATCCAGGGTTCCTTGTGTTGCTTTTCTCTCTTGCTTGACAGATGTAGATTGACTTAGTGATGAAGATGTTTTCTCGGTTCCATTTATGAAGGGCAGGGAAACTCAGAACACCTTCTACCACCTTCCCACAATTTCTCAGTTAGCTCACCCTTCCTATTCCAATTAGTCAGGGAGTTCACCCTTTCCCCCTGCCACCACCTTTGTTCCGGCCGTTGGCTTAATTCTGCTTAGATTCCTGCAAGAAAGCTCAGCTGATCTCCAAGTCTCCAGCTTTGTCCTTTGTTCACCTCCCAATCCAGTTAAGCAGATCTTTCTAAAGGCGGCATATAACACCCCCACCCCACCACCTTTAAAATCCTTTTAGTAGTTTCCGGGCCTCAGGATGAAGTTGGAGTGCTGGTCCTACTGGCCTGGCGCTGCCTGCCTCTGACCTTGTCTGGCAGGCTTATTTCTCCCTTTCCCTTCACAAGGCAGCCAAGCTCAGCCTTGTACACTGTCCCAGCTGCCCCAGGTGTCTCGTCATGAGACTTGGCACATGCTGTCCTCCTGCCTGGAATGCTATCATCACACTGGTTTTTACTTTTAGTTTCAGATTTTACCTCAGATTTCAGATCTCATCACTTTCTCTGAGACCATTTCCCAGGCTACTTCCCTCACCCTGCTGCCGACACAGAGCAGGTTCAGTGGGGTTTCCCTGGGGTCTGGCGGCACCTCTCCCTGTTGCAGGTCTTGTCTGCCATGTGCTGCCAGAACTTGGGCCTTGGTTCTCTCTACATCGTAAGCTCCTGAGGACAGACACTGTGTATCTCAGGCCCTAAAATAGTGCCTGGTGTATCGTCAGCATTTGGTATCTATTTGAATAAATTAATTGTTTTATGCCTAATATTAATTTTCTTTTCATACTTACCTGTCAAAGTACATTTGTAGAAATAAAAAAAAATCGAAGAGAGACACATTCATTAATGATGTCAGTGGCGAGATCAGGCGGTCCATGCCTTCCTATCTCGGGTCTTGCAGGGTGGAAATGAGGGATAAATGCCTCACGTTTCCTCTCGTCTGCATCTGCTATCCGTCTCAAGAGGTGCTGGCTGGCGCAGTCAAATCACACTTTTCTAAACTCAGAATTGAAGTGGGTTTTTACTTTAGTTTTATTTTTAAGGACTTGTGTTTTGGGGTATTCTTATGGTTTGGGAAATTTTATGGTAAGGACTTGTTCTTTCCTTTAAGTGCTCCTAGAAGAAAAATAAATGATAAAAGAAATAAAAATCTCAATGAATTGTGACATATTGTAATATGTCTTGTGCATTTCTGTGTACCTTGGCAGATTATTGTGACCTAACCATAGCTAATTTTCATTTGAGAAGTATATGTCCATGAAGTTTCTATAGTGTGTTCAAATGTAATTTTATTATAACCATATTATTATTTAAAAAGTTTGTATAGAGAACACTGCAGCATCTACTTATTCCATTATTACAATGGTAACATCATTTTTTTTTAATGAATCACTTGTGGAATGACATTTTGGCAATAAGACAATGAGTTTATCATGGAAAAATCTTCCTCCCAACCTCCTCCTACCCTGAGGCTTTTCTCTTCAGAGGGAATATCATTTTCACCCTCATGCTTAAGATTCAAGGATAGAATTCATGCTTTTTAATATATAGCTTAATGAATTTTGACAAACATACAGTGTTGATCCACTATCACAATCATAAAATATAAAATAGTTCTGTCACCCCCCAAACTCTCCCACACTCCATTGTGATCAACTCTTCCTCTACCAGTAGACCCTGGCAGTCATAGACCTGTTTTCTGTCCCTATAGTTTTGCATTCTCTAAAATATCGTATGAATGGGATCCTAAAGTATTTAGCCTTTGAATCTGGCTTGTTTCACTTCTCATAATGCATCTGGTACTCATGTCTTTGTTGCACATATCAGTACTTTGTTCTTCTTTATTCATAAGTAGTATTTTATTGTGTGCATGCACCACAGCTTGTTATTCTATTCCCCAGTTGAAGGGCATTTGGGATCATTCCAGTTTTGGCCAATTACAAATAAAGATGCTAGAAACATTCACAAATATGTTTGCATGTGAACATAAGCCTTTATTTTGCCCAGTTACATGCCTGGAGTAGACTTTCTGGGTCTTATGGTAAGTGTATGTTTATTTAACTTTATAAGAAACTTGTACGAAACCTCAAAGCTCTCAGGGAAATAATCAGAAACTTAGCTTGCTATACCTAGCCAAACGATCATTTGAGGTAGGGGGCAGGGGGATAATGGCAGTTTTAGACATGCAAGGCATTCTCATTATCTTTTACTGCTTAATAAGCTGCCCTGAAACTCATCTTAAAACAAAATAATCATGTGTTTTGTACACAAATCTGCAATTTGAACAGGAGTGGGAAGGCTTATCTTTGCTCCACATGATGTCAGCTAGGGTGGTTCCATTGATGGCAGTAGGTTCCTCTTCCAACACGACTCACTCTCATGGCAAAAGTTGATATTGACTGTTAACTGAGAGTTCATCAGAGTTAAGGACCAGAGACCTCAGTTCCTTTCTACATGGGCTTCTCCGTGTGGCGTGGCATGGACTTCCTTCAAAGATTGTATGCTGGATTCCAAGGACAAACGTCTAGAGAGAAACTGTCACATGAAAACTATATTGCCTTGGGCCAGGTGCAGTGGCTCATGCCTGTGATTCAAGCACTCTGGGAAGCCGAGGGGCGGATCACATGGTCAAGAGTTCGAGACCAGCCTGAGCAAGAGACCAGCCTGACCAATATGGTGAAACCCCATCTCTACTAAAAACACAAAAATTAGCTGGGCATGGTGGTGTGCACCTGTAATCCCACCTACTTGGGAGGCTGAGGCAGGAGAATTGCTTGAACCTGGGAGGCGGAGGTTGCAGTGAGCCGAGATGATGCCATTGCACTCCAGCCTGAGCGACAGAATGAGACTCCGACTCAAAACAAATAAAACAAAACAAAATACTATAGTGCCTTTTATGATGAGCCTTGGGAGTCACAAAGTGTCATTTTCACCATTGTATCACTAGCTGAAAGAGTCACAAAGGCGAGGTTCAAGAGAAGGAGCCATAGACCTGTCCCTGTGTGAGGTCATGGGAGGCTCTGGCAGAGCGTGTCTGGTGAGGAATGTTGCTGTGCCCCATATGAAAATGATCATTGGCTACATGAAGGCTCAAGAAGTTTACCAGAGCTCTTTGAGAGAATCTAAAAGGGACACATTCCAGGGAAAAAAATAAATCTGAGAAGAAGTAGAATATTAGGAGTGATAATGAACAAATAAGATGGTAAAATATATTGGTTAGTGTAAATGAATGTTGAATATTTAGAGCATGGAAAGCAGTGTAGGAGCAGAGGGGATTAAAAACCTGTTAAAGTTCCCACTTTGTCTCATAAACAGATACAGAAACATATTAACTCCAGACCTTGTTGCAGAATTTTTATATTTGGAACATGTTCAGGTTTTACAGCACCTCCTCATGCCTTTTCACTCAACTCTTGAAGATCTTCTTCTGCTCCCACCAAAACAGAATCATCTTTGAGTTTTTATCCTCCTTGAACTTAGCTGGTATTGACTGTTTGGGTTACTTCCACCTTCTTAAAGCACTCTCTTCTTTTGAATTCCATAACACAAAACATTCCTGCTTATTTTTTCTGGCTCTCTTCTTCTTAGACCTCTTTGCCAACTTGCCTTCCTCCACCTGTCTTTAGACCTTGGATTTCCTCAATCCTTGGTCCTAGCACTTTGCTACCTCCCAGTTTATTCTCCCTCCGTAGGTAAGTTCATCCAAGCTCCTTCGCTCACATACCAACCATAGCACCTGCAGATAACTCACAAATTTACATCTCGAGCCCACATCACTCCTTTGGGCTTTAAACCTATGTATTCAACGGCCTATTCATCGTATTTTCCTGGAGTTTTTTCAAAGGCGCTTCATACTCAGTCGGTTCAAAACAGAACTCTTTTGTTCTTCATTGACCCTGTTTTCCCTGGCTTACTCCTGGCTCTGCTTTCTTAACCTAAGTGACACTGCCATCCAACAGTTGTCCAAGCCAGAACCAAGGAATTATCCTTGATACTTCTTTTTCTCTTCCACCACATCCAGTCAATCACCAGTTTCTCTTATTGTACCACCTATTATCCCACAAATTTACTCACTTCATTGTGTGTCTACCTCTACCACCATTCCTGACCAAACTCTTGCCTCTCTCATTGGTCTCTACCTTCTTTCCCTATGTTTACTTTTGTCTTCTCTATCCATTCTCCATGCTGTGGTCAGAATGATTTATTAATATGAACCTGATCTTGCTACTCTGTTCCTTCAAATCCATTAGTATATTAGTCTGAATAACCAAATCCTTAATATAAACAGCAGGGTTTGTGTAATTCGGTTCCTTTCCTTATCTACCTCAGTTTTTGATTGCATCTCTTTCCCTCTGACATCTGGCCACAGCCACTTTGGTATATTAGTTACATTCTCAGTTTCCAGGATCAGATACCTGAGTTTGAATCTTAACTTTTCACTTACTAGGTATGATCTTAGACAAGTTCTTAAAAACAACAACAACAACAAAAACTTTTATTAATGGACAAGTTCTTGAACCTATGCATCAGTGTTCTTATCTCCGAAATGGTTATTAGTGTCAGCTTCTTAAGGGGTTTGTGTGAATTCAATGAGATGAAACGTGTAGTGGTAGCACAGTGCTTGACAGTTAATAAGCCCCCAGGAAATGTTAGATTATTTGCTTAACGAACCACCTCCCTGCTGGTCTCATTGCTCTCCCCTATCCGCTCACTTCCCTTGCTTACTGCCGGCTCACTTCCCTTGCTTACTACCGGCTTATCCTTCTGCAGCAAAGGACCTTCCATCCCAGCTGACTCAAGACAGACCCAGTTTATGTCTGTTGTAGATTAGTTAACACTTATTCATTGTTCTTAGGTATCCCCTTTTACTACTGGTTTGTGAAATAAATTACATGATCACCCATTTGTGCTCAGTTCAAGAGTAACCTTTTTTAGGAAACCTTCTTTGATTCCTACAAGGACAGGTCGTCTGTTATTCGTTCTTACAGCACATCCTGTAACTTTTTTTTTTTTTTGCCATAATTACCACAATTACAGTTAAAACAGGTCATTGCGTAACTAATTCCTTGAGGTTTGTTTCTCCTATTGGGCTGTAGGCCTTTGGAGGACTGGGACCCCAGGGGGGTCTTGCCTTACCCCTGAGTTCTCAGCATTGGTCTTACCCAAGTCATTACTTAGTATATTTAGAGGAGACAAGAAACAATGAACAGGATCTGGTTTGGACTTCGTGTCTGTTTCTGACTTTAAATGTCAAGTCATTTCCTCTCACTGGTCCTTCATTTCTTCATCTTGTAAATTAAGAAAATTAGGCTTAATGTTCTCCAGAATTCCATTGGACTCTACATTGTATAAGTCTAGCCACCAGGGAATTTTTTAAACCAATTTTTAAATATTTATAGTCATAAATTTAAGAAGGATATGAAATCAATTTACATCTCCCCAAAGGTAAAGTAAAATACTTTGTTGGTCAGTGAATGAAGTTCTGGTCATTACCCTTTTTTCTTATTATGAATTCCTAATTTGTAAGCTCTGATGTTATCCCTTCTTTCTCAATATAGCTGAGACAAATGTATAGTCTGTATGATCATATAATTATGGTTATACCTATTTACAAGTTTAAGACTGAGTCAATAGAAAAAAAATCCAAGTGAAGATTGTTTAAAATAAACTTGTGTTTCTCCAGGAAGTCAACTAATCAAACACTTTTTGTTGTTGCTGTTGTCATTCAGAACAAAATAATCCCTGAGACAGTCTCATGAAAAACCTAATGCATTTTTTTGCTGAGTTTTATAATGAGATTAAAAATAAATGAAGAGCAGGAAATGAAATTATAACACCAGTGGGAAATCTTTGAAAGCATTTTATAGTTTTTTCCTTCTAATGTAATACGTCTGTGAGATTGGGCAGGTTTTTGTTTGCTTGCTTGCTTATCATTTGTGTTTATAATGTGGAGGAATCAGCTGAACCTGACTTACCCCTTTACAGCTGATCCATGCCTACACAGTAGTTGCTTGGAGCTAAAAGCAGGAAAACCTGGACACTGGGGCATAGCTGCTCTGAAGTCCTGGTGGCCTCTGGGAGGGCTTATTCATGATATGGGTCTCCTGAGGTCTTGGAGGAGTTTTCCTGGTAACTCTGAGGAATGGTGGGTCATGGTGTGGTGACCATTGGTCTAACCCAAAGGACTATAGGAATGAGGGCAGGGAGAATTGTAGAGCGGCAGCCGATACTGCTGGTGAGAATGAAAACATCCTCAGAGTGACTTCCGTACCCGTCCTGTTTCTGTAATGCCGAGTTATTGTGAACACCCACCACGCGTTATTGTATCACAGCAAGCAGCTCATCTACCCCACTCCACCCCCAAGTCCTTGAAGTGTCTCTCTGTTTCTTGGCCTTACTGGAGGTAAGCCAACATGAAAAATGAAAGATTCATTTATACTTCTACTGAAAACTCTTGAGAAAAGAAACAGAGGCTTTGCCAAAAGAGATAGTACGTACAGGCAAAGAAGAAAGATGAGCTGAAAACCAGTACCTAAATAAGTCCAGAAGCAATCTCATTTATAGATCACAGAGTGAGATCGATAAAGGAGATAATATGGAGAAATGAGACAAATATAGAAAGCTCTAAGTATGCACAGATCACACTTTTACTGAAATAGGCACCTACAATGAGGACCCCATCCCCACCCTTGAGGGTTTGGAGTGATCTTTGGGTAAAAGTTCTATTCTAACTCTTGAAATGGTTAAACTTTTTCTAGATGCATCTTTTAATATTACTTCCTCTTTTATTCCTTTTTTTCTATTTCTTTAAAATAAACGTATTTCCTTCTTTTAGCTACGAAGCAGCTCTTGCTGATAGCAAATAAATACTTAGAGTATGAAGATACTTCCTTGTAGCATTTGACCAGTTTGTAAGGCAGTGGTTCCTTAATTTCAATGATGCACCAAGCTTTTCCAAAAATGAGTTCCAAAGGGAATTGATTTTTATCTGCAATACTCTCATCCTACGGACAGGATATTGACTACACTTGATAGAATGGAAGTGTAAAACCAGAATGAAGCATTGCAGGAACAAATCCATTGGGGCGGTTCATGATCAACAGAATCATTCATTGGATGGAAAGATCGGAGAGCTAGACAGTGTCAATAGAGACAAAAGGTGAAATAAAAGCATTCGTTTCCTGAAAGAGTCTTTCCCCGGAAGGTTTTTGTTGACTGGCTCTTCCTTTTAGTATACTCTCTATTCCTAGTTGTTCATCGACTTATGTCAGAACCTTAAAACTCATAATCATTTATAATCAGTGTTTAAACATGGCAAAATAAAAGTACATACCATAGGCCCTGCTGGCCTGTTACTATGTGAGTTTATTAACATTCACTGTGAGATGCCTTGGTATAGACTTACCCCTTTTATTTCTGTCTCATGTTGTTTTGGAAATTCTGCTTTGCTAATGCATTAGGTAGTTTCGTCTTGCTCTGGAAAGACAAAAGCTCAGTCACTGACATGGAGAGCCCAAAACTGCGCCCCCTGCTGCCTTGTGTATTTGGAGGTTGGCATAGTCAGTTCATTATGTGGCAGGCAATAGTTTGCATTCCAAGGGTGGAAGACATACACATTGGTTTTGTTTGAGAATTATATCATAAAACTGAGTTCTAACTACTTCCTGAAGATTGAGATTATTATTGATGAACTGATTATAAATTATTCTTAAATATAAAACCAAAAGCAAATTTTATTAAAACTAATTAGAAATTTGATTAAGAATAAGGGATTATTTCTAATAACTTTTTGGTAGGTGACAGCGGAGAGATTTGTTTGATCATGGAGTTTTTAAATGCTTTTGAAGTCTTGAAGTCCATTAAGGCACACAAGAGAGAATAGGAGAAAAAAATATTTCCGAATGGTGCAGACCGATCACATGTTGATTGAAGTGCTATCAATGTGTATATTGAAATTGTGAGTCAAGAGCTATATCGCTAAAAAATAAGGGAAAGACAGCATCAGAAGTTGACTACAACAACGAGGGTGTAGTGGGAAGTAAAGTTGGACGACATGAGATTCAGTGTTACAGATTAAAGCAATTTGAGAAGAGACGAGTGGAGTGGAGTGAGCATGGTAATGAGAAGTAAGGAGGGCGTCTACCCCACATCCAAGTCCAAAGGTGTGCAGGGTGGGAGAGATCTAGAGAGGGCTGCTAGGGCATGAGTGTCAGCAGCGGAGAACCAACCTTCCCGTTGATATTTTGTATCTTAATGTGATCTTAAGACTGACTATGTTGCTATGGTAAACAAGACAGTGTGGTATTAGTGGAAGGATAGACACATAGCTCAGTGAATGGAGTAGAGAACCCAGAAATATATTCACGCATGGATATATTTCCGATTTTTTGACAAGGGTACAAAACTCCATAGAATCTGATCAGAGGCTGATGTCCAGAATATGTAAAGAACCCCTACAACTTAACAACAACAGAACAAACAAAATATTTCCCCAGAGAAGATATACCAAAGGTCAGCAGGTTCATGAAGAGATGCTCAGTGTCATTAGTCATTAGTGGTCAAACCACAGCAGGTCATGACATGAGCAGGTCAAAACTACAATGAGATACAACTTCACACCCGTTAGAATAGCTACTATAAAAAGTAGGAAATTAGCAAGTGTTGGTGAGGAGGTGGAAACATTGGGGTCCTTGTGCATTGCTGGTGGAAATGTAGAATGGTTCAGCCACTGTGGAAGACAGTTGGTTGCTCAAAAAGTTAAAAATATGACTAACAGCAATTTCACGTCTAGGTATATAGCCCAAATAATTGAAAGAAGAGACCTAAACAGACCTTGTACACCAATGTTTATAGCAGCGTTATTCACAACAGCAAAAAGGTAGAAATAATCTAAGTGTCCATCCACAGATGAATAGATTAACAAAATATAGTCTATAGGTACCATGGACTATTACGTGCCCACAAAAGGAAGGAGCTTTGAAAAATGCTGCCTCACGTGGACGAACCTTGGAAACTAATCATTCACTATGCTAAATGAAACAAGCCAAACATAAAAGAACACCCATTGTGTGATTTCGCTTATATGAGGTCTCTAGAATAGGCAGATTCATAGAGTCAGAAAGTAGAATAGAAGTCATCAGGGACCCGGGGGAGGGAGAGATGGGAATTATTGTGACACAGGTACAGAGTTTCTGTTTGGGATGAAGAAAAAGTTCTGGATAGAAACAGTGGTGATGTTTGCACAACACTGTGAATGTACTTAACACTAGGGAATTGTAGATTTCAAAATCATTAAAATGATAAATTTCATGCATATTTTACCACAACTTTTTGAAAAGCAATTCAGGGGAGGAAAGGTAATCTTTTCAACAAATGGCTCTGGAGCAATTGGGTATCAACGGGCAAAATAATGAACCTGACTTAAACCTCACGTTTTATATCTTTTAAAAGAACCTAAATGAACAATAAAAAAAAAGACAAAATACCACTGCAGATTTAAATGTAAAATGTAAGGTTATAAAACTTTTGGGAAAACACAGGAGGAAATCTTCAGGACATAAGGATTAGTGAGGAGTTTTTAGCTACGGCACCAAAAACATGATCCATACATGAAAACAAAATCAGTAAATTGAATTTGATCAAAATTGAAAACTCTTGCTCTGGGAAAGATGCTGTGAAGAGGATGAAAAAACAGGGAGAAAATATTTACCAGCCACATGTCTTTCAAAGGACTTTTATCTGAAATCTATGAAGAACTCCTAAAATTCAATAGTAGAAATTCATATTAGAAAATGGGCAAAGGAGATTAATAAACATTTCATGGAAGTGGACATACAGATGTCAAATAGGTATATGAAAATACCTTTGCCATCATTGGCCATTAGGAAAGTGCACCTTCAAACCACAATGAGATTTCACTTCCTACCTAACAGAACAGCTGAAATAAAGAGAGAATAACAACATCAAATACTGTCGAGACGTAAAGAAATGGGATCACTCCTGTGTTGCTGGCTGCTGTGTACACTGGCATATAACCACCCTGAGAAACAGTGTGGCAGTCTATCTAAAAACAAAACATACACTTACCAGATGACCTATCGGTCACGCTTCTTAGCATTTATCCACAGAGACGAAGACCTGTGTTGACACAAAAATGTACACGCAAATGTTCACAGAGGCTTTATTTGTAAGAGTCAAATTTTAGAGATTTATTTGTGATTAGTGAAAAAAACTAGAAACCACCCAGATGTTCCTCAGTGGGTGGAAGAGTAAACAAGCCGTGGTGCATCCCCAGCATGGAATCCTTTGCGGCAATAAAAGGAATGAATGAATGACGCAGGCAACAACTTGGATGGATCTCAGGGGTACCACGCGTAGGGAAAAACCCAGTCTCAAAAGGCTTTAGACTGTGTGAGTCCGTTTATATTGCATTCTCAAAATGACTCAGTGATGGAGAGGGAGAAAATGTTAATGGTTGCTGGGAGTTAGAGATGGAGAGGAGGGCTTGGGAGGGGAGCTGCCAGGAGAGGGCTGGATGTAAATTTAGGTGGGCAGCACAGGGGATATTTGTGGTGGTGGGACAGTTCTGTGTGTTGATTGTGGTGATGGTTATACAAATGCACATGTGATAAAACTGCATAAAACTGTATGATTGTGCACACACATATGAGTACATGTGAAAATGATGAAATCTAAATGAGGTCTGGGTATTGTACCAATGACTATGCAGGTTTTGATATTGTACGGTAGTTATATAAGGTTTTACTTTGGGGGGAATTAGATGAAGAGTACATAAGACCTTTCTGTACAATTTTGGCATCTTCTTATGAATTATTATTTAAAATCTGATTTTAAAATATAGTTTTGCAGCTTAGTTATTATCAAGTAACTACTTGCATATGAATGTCAAGGAATGGAACCTTGTGGCATCGAGAATCCCTAGGTTTGCTGTCTCCCGATGCATCTCCTCTTCCTCTTAAAGGCAACAGCTATCCTGACTTCTGTGTTAGCCATTTTGTATTTCTTATTTATTTATTTAAGACAGAGTTTCACTCTGTTGCCAGGCTAGAGTTCAGTGGCGCGATCTCTGCTCACTGCAACCTCCGCCTCCCAGGTTCAAGCGATTCTCCTGCCTCAGCCTCCAGAGTAGCTGGGACTACAGGTGCGTCCCACCATGCCCAGCTAATTGTGTGTGTGTGTGTGTGTGTGTGTGTGTGTGTGTGTGTGTGTTTTTTTTTGAGACGGAGTCTTGCTCTGTTGGCCAGGCTGGAGTGCTGTGGCGCAATCTCGGCTCACTGCAAGCTCCGCCTCCCAGGTTCACGCCATTCTCCTGCCTCAGCCTCCAGAGTAGCTGGGACTACAGGCACCCGCCACCATGCCCGGCTAATTTTTTGTATTTTTAGTAGAGACAGGGTTTCACCATGTTAGCCAGGAAGGTCTTGATCTCCTGGCCTTGTGATCCACCCGCCTCGGCCTCCCAAAGTGCTGGGATTACAGGCCTGAGCCACCGCGCCCAGCCTTGTGTATTTTTTAATAGAGATGGGGTTTCACCGTGTTAGCCAGGATGGTCTTGATTTCCTGACCTTGTGATCCGCCCACCTCAGCCTCCCAAAGTGCTGGGATCACAGGCCTGAGCCACTGTGCCCGGCCGCCACTTTGTATTTCTTTATAGTTTTACCCTTTGAATATGCCCCCGAGTGCTATAGTTTTTTGACTTTCTATAAATGAAATCTTACTGTGTGTATCCTTGTGTTTCTAACTTCTTTGAGCATAGTTTTTGTAGCATTCGTATTTGTTCCGGAAAGCATTCGTTTTCATTGCTGTTTAATATTCCATTGTACATACACTCCAGTGTGTTGGTTCATTTTAGTGTTAGACTTTCCCTAATTAGATGATTATAAACTGCTGCTCTGGCCTTGCCTGTACACGTCCCTGGTATACTTGTGCACATCTTCCTGTTGGGTTTTACCTCAGAACAGAATTGTTGGGTCATAAAGATAGGCATGTCTTCAAACTTATTTTTAAAAATGTTTATTTTTCAAAATGATTTTCTTAACTGTCCATTTCTTTCAATAACACTTAATGTCTTTTGACATATCACACTTATTTACAATGTATATTATTTGTCTTCCATCACTAAAATATAAGCTCCAAAGACCATGTGCTTTTTTTTCTATTTTTATCCCAGGTATCTAGAACAGAACATGGGACATAGTAGGCACATAATAATTACTTATTGAATGAATGAATTGAATCTATGAATGCTGCAGCCAAAAGATAGTTTTCTATTTACTGATTAACTTTCCTTTCACATGAATCAGATTAGAACAAACAGAGGACTAATATTTTTTTCCTGAACCTCTTGGGACCAGATATGTTTTGGAAGTCTGAGTTTTTATTTTTCATATTTTGGAAAGATTATATAGTCCCTATACTGAATGTAGCCCAATATCACAATAATGGTCTCTGAGAGCATAACATAATCAAATGTTTTAATGTTCTGCAGTGAAAAGTAAATTGGATAAGAACAGACTCTAAACAGCCTTATGTCAGTTAAAGTAGTTGTTTAGTTAGTAGAATTTTGAAGTATCTGCCTGTCAGACCATCAGTGAAGATGATGATGCTAAAAATTACACATCAGATTTACAAAAATGTTTAACCTCTCACTACCACTCTGTGAGATGATAGGCAACCCAGGTATTATTATACCCATTTAACAGATGATATCATCGAGGCACCAGAAAATGAGACTCTCACCCCATGGCTTACTAAACAGCAGAGCTGATGCACAAACCTTGTCTTTCGATTCTGTCCAGTGCTTTTCAACTATGCCGCAGTTGCTTCTTACTGAGGAAAGTAGCAATTTTTGTGATTTGTAAATTAACATTTCCAGAGGGGAAGAAAACTCCTCTATAATGAAGCTGTCACAAATCATGCACTGTTGTCCTGGGGTCTGGAACAAAGCTAATGGCAGCGTTCCTACGGAGGCGCTCGTATGCACTGGCCTGTCCAGGGTCAGAACTCACATGTCTGCTGCAGAGACAGTGCTGAGCCCACATGCACTGGGCAGTCAGGGTCAGAACTCATGTGTTTGCTGCAGAGACAGTGCTGAGCCCATACAAATGGGGCATTCCAGGGTCAGAACTCATGTCTGCCGCAGAGACCATGCTGAGCCCCCATGCACGGGGCAGTGGGCCTTCAGCTCGGCTGGCCTCCTTTTCCTGTGTTCTTCCTTTCTTGAGAATTTTTTTCTTCCTGCATCAACTTCATAGAGCTTCATCTTATACTCCAGGCTGCTCTTCTCTCTCAGAAGGGGATCTCAAATCAACCATTTGGATTTATAATTTTCTTTTTCTTTTTCTTTTTTTTTGTTGTTTAGACGGAGTTTCGCTCTGTCGCCCGATCAGACAGAGTTTCGCACTGCCCAATCGTGCAGTGGCGCGATCTTGGCTCACTGCAACTTCCACCTCCCAGGTTCAGGTGATTCTCCTGCCTCAGCCTCCTGAGTAGCTGGAGTAGCATGGAGGTGCCTGCCACCATGCTAATTTTTGTATTTTTAGTAGAGACGGGGTTTCACCATATTGTCCAGGCTGGTCTGGAACTCCTGACCTCAAGTGATCTGCCCTCCTCGGCCTCCCAAAGTGCTGGGATTACAGGTGTGAGCCACCGCGCCCAGCCTGGATTTGTAAATTCCATAGCAAATGTTTAAGAGAGTGATTTTCAGGCATGGAATTACCTAGCAAGGCATTTATGCTGAGTGGATTGATTGGGAGAGTGAATGTACTGTGTGTAGTCCCCTTCATATTGTATTTACTGCTTTTTTGTCTGTCTTTTCCACAGGTAAGCTGCATGAGTGCATAGCTTTGTATCTGTGTTGTTTTCTGATGCTTCCCCAATGTCCATAACAGGACCCAGCACATACTATGCCCTTGCTAAATACTTGCTTAATAAACGAATAATTATTTAAGCCTTTTATCTTCAAGAGAGAATGCCTTTCAGCTCTGTTAACAAAACCAGTTTAGACAATAGGAAGCAGACAGGGAGATTTTTGAGGCGAGTAGGTAGTTTCAAACATGCCCTGTGAGAATATTCATCAGAGATTATTATAATGATTTTTATGTGATCTTCTGTTCAGATTTTGTTCACTTCATGAGGACAAGAAACTCACGTATACCTGGTGCATAGTAGGTGTTCAAAAACTATTTACTGAGCTCACATTCTGTCCAGATGGAGCAGCCCCGTTCCTCCCAGGTCCTCCTCCTCACAGCTAACATTCCCTGTGCATAACACGGCAAGTGTAGAAGACTCTGGAGGGTGAAGGGAGAGGCAGCTGCCTGGGGATCTTGGGCCTTGAGGTGTGAGGTGCTGGTGGTTCTCTGAGTTTCCTTGTTACCTTAGTCACATGCAGTAGACGGCCCGTGTCCTGACAAAGAGCTGTAGAAACCTCTAATATGGAACTAGCAATGGACGCAGACACAAAATGCTCCAAGACAAGTCCTGTTTCCTCCAGGCAGAGGGCTGGGCAATGTGTGGCCTAGGAACAAAAAATGTGTTGGCAACTCCTGTCCCATTCTAGCCACACAGGAGCGGGAAAAGCATCCCTTCATCACCTGGCCCTCCAGCTGGTTTCAGTGGGCAGAGCGAAAGGTCACGTGCACCTCCACCGCTGCTGCACTCAAGCGTTCAGGTGCTCATGTTCCGCTGTGGGGTGGTGGTGGCAGGCCTGCGTAGGGGCTGATCCTCCATTCCCTGCCCAGCAGCGACAGGTGGTGCACTGATCCCTGCAACCGCTGCAATCTCAGCAGGTCTAGCATGGAGCTGAGGCCCTACCCCAGCTCAGCAGCAGGTACTTAAGGAGGGTGAGGGAAGCTGTGCTAGTTACTATTAAGCATCACCCCACATCCCCTTTCAGTCAGGCACAGTGAGGAAGTGAGCTTCAGTCCCAAGCTGCAGCTACAAAGCAGTGGGAGTCAGCCTGCCCTCCCGCTTCCTAGTGGCTGTAGAGCACAGACTGAAGCTCACCCCTCACTGAGAGGAAGCGAGGGGAGAGGAGTCAGTGCGTCCCTTTTGCCGTGGTAGTGTTGGAGAAGCCCAGCACAAAGCTGAACATACATACCCAGCTGGCCTTTATGCTCCACATCCACAATGGGTAAGCCCACTAAAAAGAGATTGCATAGGATGCAAAGGTCTTATTATATCATACCCAAAATATCTAGGATATAACTGAAGACTATTTATCATACTTAGAACCAACAAAATCACAACTTGAATGAGAAAAGCCAATTATCGGGTGCTAAATCAGAGATGAATGTGATGTTGGAAAAATCTGGAAAAAATTTTAAAGCAGCCAGTCATAAAAGTGCTTCAGTAAGTAATTTTGAATTCTCTTGAAATAAATGAAAAAAAAAAAAAAAGAAAATCTTAGCACAGAAATGGAAGAGTCAATGGAAAGCAGAGAACTGAAAAATACAATAACCAAAATGAAAGACTCACCAGATGGGTTCAATAGTAGAATAGAGATGACACAGAGGACCGAATCCGTGAACTTGAGGACAGATCAAGAATTTAGCCAATCTGAACAACTAAGAAAAAATAGATCAGAAACAACAACGGACCCATAGGGACCTGTGGGACAAGACTGAGCACTAACATTTGTATCATCAGAATTCATGAGGAGATGACAAAGAAGATTGGGCTGGAAAGTTTTTGAAGAAATAATGTTTGACAGTGTCCCTGATTTGGTAAAAAACCTAAACCTATAAATTCAAGAAGATGAGTGAACCTCAAATAGGATAAATGCAAATAAATTTATACCAAGACACATTGTAATTACAGTTGTGAACATCAAGTTAAAAAAAAAAGAGAGAAATGAAGGAATAGTTGGAAGGTGAAAATGACAGCAGTCATTCAAAACTATGGAGACTGGGAGGAAGTGACACAACATTTTTCAAGCACCAAAAGAAAAGAACTGTCTATAGCCAATTTTGTATCTGGTAAAAACATCCTTCAAAAATGAAAGGAAAATCAAGACGTTCCTAAATGACAGAAAGGTAAGAAAAGTTGTTAGCAAACATATCCTATTAGAGAAGAGCTGCATAAAATATTCTAAATGGAAATAATAGAATAAAAGCCCAGACTTCAGAAAGAAAAGAATGTTGGAATGCAGAAAAATAGGGGCAAATATAATAGACAATCAGACTTCTGTTGAGGCTCATATCTGGTAGTTGATGCAAAAATTATAACTTTATGTGGCACTCAGTGAATGTAGATGAAATATGTAAAACAATTACATTTTAGAAGTAGAAAAGGAAAGAAACCTAAATGGAAGTCAGGTTTCTACACTTCATTCAGAGTGTCATGTATGTATATTGTAATATGCATATAACCACTAAGAAAACTATCCAAAATGAGATACAGAAAAACATTAGAAATAAATCACCATGGACTTCTAAAAAAAATAATCAACCTATAGGAAGATAAGAAAAGAATAATAAGAATACAGGGAAATAGATAATAAAATGGCAGATTTAATATGCATATCAATAATTATGTTAAATGTAACATCTAAATATACCAATTAAAATACATAGATTTATAGAATGAATTAAAAAATGACCTAACAATATACTGTTTTCAACAAGCTCACTTAAAGTGCAATGACATAAGAGGACAGAAAGTAAAATACTAGAAAATGACATATGAGGCAAACTTTTTTTTTTTTTTTTTTTGAAATGGAGTTTCGCTCTTGTTGCCCAGACTGGAGTACAATGGCGTGGTCTCAGCTCACTGCAACCTCCACCTCCTGGGTTCAGTAGCTCCTGCCTCAGCCCTCCCAAGTAGCTGGGATTATAGGCACCCGCTACCACGCCCAGCTAATTTTTGTATTTTTAGTGGAGACAGGGTTTCACCATATTGGTCAGACTGGTCTTGAACTCCTGATCTCAGGTGATCCACCTGCCTTGGCCTCCCAAATTGCTGGGATTACAGGCATGAGCCACCACGCCTGGCCAAGGCACACCTTACTTTTTTAAAAATGCAGGAGTGTCTGTATTTTTAAAAAATGCAGTAGTGTCAGTATTAACATCAGACAAAGCACAGTTGTATTAGGTGCGCAGGGCTGCAGTAAGAAAGTATACTCATGGGCTGTACGAGGACATGTATGCCTGTCCTTCACTCATACATACATTGCCAGTGGGAATGTAAAACAGGACAGTCACTGTGGGAAAGAATTTGGCAGTTTTTCATCAATCTATGCAAGTACTATATGCTGTGTAATAAAATTGAAAGATTGGTTGGATGACAGGACACAGCACACTGACTCTGAGTTAGAAAGAAGCTACTACTCTGTTGCTTACAGCTCTGAATGAGAAGGCCAAGCCACCAGCAGGACCACATGGGATTGGGTAATGGCAGGCAGGAGCTGTAGGGGGTGGGGTCAGGCCACCAGCAGGACCACATGGGATTGGGTAATGGCAGGAGCTGTAGGGGGTGGGGTCAGCTTATGTATGGAAAGCAATTAGTTAATTTTCTCAGGATCCCTGTGGATTGGAGGGTTCGAATAATTTCAGTAGGTTCCAGGGCTCTGGAGCTGTCCCTTGTTGTCTGGTGCCTAGCCCTGGAGCAATTAGGATAGGCGGGTAGTGGCCCTGGAATGTGAGTGTCCAATAAGGGAAGTGGTTGGGATGGGAACTTGGACTTGATCTGCAGCTCAAGAAAGGGGATCTGACTGGCCTCTAGCCAGGGCCTCCAGACTGGGTTGAGACAGCATCAACACACGCACACACCCCACCCTGTATTAGATGGGCATTGTTTCCAAGACAAATGCAAAATTATGTTCACACAAGTCTGTACACAAATGTTCATAGCATTTTTTTTGAGACGGAGTCTCTCTGTTGCCAGGCTGGAGTGCAGTGGCGTGCTCTTGGCTCAGCCTCCTGAGTAGCTGGGACTACAGGTGCGTGCCACCACACCCAGCTAATTTTTATTTTTTTAGTAGAGACAGGTTTCACCGTGTTGGCCAGGATGGTCTCGATCTCTTGACCTCGTGATCCGCCTGCCTCGGCCTCCCAAAGTGCTGGGATTACAGGCATGAGCCACTGCGCCCGGCCCCATAGCATTTTTATTCATAATCACCCCAAACTGAAAACATCCCACATGTCCCTCAACTGGTACCAGATAATCAAACTGCAGTCCATCTATAATGTGGGACACTGCTTCTCACTGAAAAGGTGTGAGCTGTCAATGCACACGACAACTTGGATGCATCTCCAAACTGTGGTGATGAAAAAATTCAATCCCAAGAGATCGCATGTGGTATGGCTCCATTTATATGGCATTGTGGGAGTGACAGAATTATCAGAGTAGAGAACAGACTAGGGGTCTACAGGGGTCAGCAAAGCAGGGGAGAGAGGATAGAGCTGCATGTGATCATTGGAAGACAACACAAGAGGTCCTTGCGGTGATGGAAACGCTGTGTGTCTTGACTGTGTTCATATCACATCCTGCTCACGATGCTGTTCTATAGTTCTGCAAGCTGTCGTCATTGCAGGAAGCTGGGTAAAGGTACCCAGGATCTCTGTATTTTTCTCCCAGCTGCGTGTTATCTCGAGAGCTTAGAGTAAGGGAATGAGAGAAGAAACATGGCACCCTCAAAGATTATTTGAGAAGGTTCTGTTTTCAACAATTAGAGGATTTCCAAGAGGAAACTACTCGGAAAAGGAGTTTTAATTGCCTGTAGGGAAGCCAGTGTATTAAGAGCTGAGACAGTCAGTGCTCAGTGTGGTAACGATACAGCCACTTCCTAACTCCTTTCTGGGTGCTGTAAAGACAAAGTTAATTGTATCATTACTATTTCAAAACAACTGAGGCTTTTAAAGTGTTTCTTAGGAGTGTTACAAGCCTATCTAAAGTCCTGGAGAGCAATGAAGTATAGATCCAGGAGGCTATAGTCAATGCAATCTGGTGGTTGAGAGACCAGGTCCTGCAATCAGACCTGGGTCAAATTTCAGCTTTACCAGTTTCTGGTCTTACGTCCTTTGGCAAGTTAGTTAATCTTTTGGACTTTAATTCTTATATGTAGTATGAGAACTGAGAAGTAATAACTGTATCTATATGGAAGGAGTGTTATGAAGAATAAATGAGATAATTAACACAAAGCACTTCATAAATGCTCTGCAAATGCCAGCTTTGCCACCGCTGTTATTATTATAATTAGAAGCAGGAGCGGTAGTGGTGCAGAGGAATCCAGAGACAAATTTTGTCTTTGTTTCTAACAGCATGATTTCTAGAAAGTCACTTAGCTTTGCAGACCTCAGTTTCCTCATCTAGAGTCTTAGTATGTTGGAGTGTATAGTATGTAAAGTATCTTCCAGTGTTCATCTTCTTGGATGCTAACGTGAACTTTTTAGAGGGAAAATAATACAGCGGCTGAAAGCATAGTCTGAGAAGTCTTTCAGGCCTCAGTTTGGATCCTGCCTCTGTTCTGAGGCACACACTGCTCATGGCCAATCCATGTCCTGTGTCCTCTGCCTTCCTAAGAGTTTACCATTTTGTTCAGAACGGCACTGTGAGCTCCCTCCCACCTCCTCGACCCTACGACCCTACGCTGAATCATAATTGCTCTAAGACAGGTCAGCAGACTACTGCCCAAAGGGCCAATCCATCCGTGTTCCCACCCTCTGTTATGCATGTGTTCCTGTAAATAAAGTTTTATTGGAACACAGCCACCCATTCATTTATGTGTCACCTATGGTGGTTTTTCCAGTTCTACAGGTGATGTTGAGTAGTTGTGATGGGAATGGACCATATGGCCTGCAAACCCTTAACTATTTGCTGTCTGGCCCTTTACGGAAAATGTTTGCCACCCTCTTTCCTAAGAACGTTATAATAACCCTGCCTCCTTCAGTTTTCCAGCTTCCCTTGCAGCTGTGGGGACCTGATGGCTCACCTCTCCCACAAAGATGTCACTCCAAGTCATTGGAGCCTGCTGTTCTCCCTCCTCCCTGTTCCTGTTAGATTGTGTGCAGTTGATTGTAGGTCTGGTGCCTGTAGGTGTAGTTACCATCCTGCAGTTATAAGGCAGTAAACCTGGCTCAAGCTAAGCGGAGTGGAGCAGAGGGAGGGAGGGGCCTGGATTCTTGACAAACATTATCAAGCTATTGTACTGGCTCTGGATTCCCTACCTGTAGTCTTTTTTGTTATATGAGAAAATAAACTCCTGTTTTTTAAAAAAGACTTTTAAAATTGTTTGTTGTGGCTGCCCGTAACTAAATGCAGTCCACCTGTTACAGACTTTTTACTATTGGTGAAATTTTGAACAAATTATTTAATTTCACTAGGCCTCAGATTTCCTCTCTGTTTCTTACTTTAGTAATGAGGATTAGGTTAGATGAAAAATATAAGGCTTCTCCTCAATTCCTACTACAGAGGAAGCAAATAATTGGAAGTTATTATGTTTATTTCCCAATGAATCCATTCGTAATTCTAAATTATTTTGAGTCTGTGTCTACGCAGGCGCATATTTGCCAAAGTACCTTTTGCAAAAAAAACATGTTTTATTTAGAAATGCTTTGACAGCCAGAACATGTGTTTCTATTGCAAACAAAAATATTTTCAGTTTAAAAAACTTGTTCTGATCATCCGTTTGGAAATGAATGTTTTGCATTTGAGTTGTTAAGCTACAAAACATATTTGCTAAATGTTTTTGCAAAAATACTCATCCATTTCTTAGAATATTGCCTTAGAGAAGCACCCAGTGGTAATCATGTTCTTGGGCATGTTTATGACACAGAACACATCAAACCTTTTCGAAAAATCTGGAATGGAAGCTGGGACTAACAGCCCAGTGACTCTAGATGCAGGGCATCACCTACCTCATCACGACTCTGGTATTTCCAGGGCTTGCTAGTTGAATTTCCACATTGAGGATTAGCACAAATCCAGAATTAAATGACAGGTTACACTTCTGTCTCAAGCATCATATGATATTGATTTTTTTTTTTTTTACTGTAACTAGAAATTGTTTTCCTTGAGGATCATGAGAAAAATTGTATTTTTTGACAAGTATAATTTACTTGAGACTTATTGTTAATGTTTGGTGATAGCGGCAGGGATTTATCCTTTTTTAATCCTTATATTATTTCTGTTTCAAATTTTACATGTAGGGAATATAAAAATAAACCCACTGGATAGCTTATGCCTTTTGCTAGCATTTAGGATAAAGAGAAACCCAACAAATCTTGCATCGAGTGGCCTCAGTGATATTGATTGAATTATAAGATCATAGTATAGCTTTTACAGATAAATCACCAAGAAGACATCATATAGTCAATGTTGTTTATAGAAATGAAAGCAGGTCTTCTTTTGTAAGATTCCATATTAATCTTAACCCCCTGTAACGTTATACTAATTTTTTTTTCCAGGTTGATTATAACTCTCTACTACAAAGTCAAAATAAACCTTATATTAATAAAAACCATGTGACTTGTCTTTAGACATCCAAGAAAATTTATTTTAAATGTAATACTTTGCATCTATGTAAGAGCTTTCATAATATGCAGTCTCAAACTCTTCAGAAATAAAATACACTATATTTTAGCCTGGATGTCTATAGGCATTCTCTGGGCTAATGTTTCCTTCCAGGACTCTGTGACCTTCTAGAATTACTCAAAGACAGTGTGTTTGCCCTCACTGGTTGATTTTGTCCTTCAAAGAAAATTATTTGGAAGAAAAAATTTTCAACTTATTCGAGAAAAATACTCATTTCTCATTTTCTTATTTGACAGGAAGCTTACCAATTTCTTGTGGACAATTACACCAATGTTTCATACCTTAGAATCACCTTTCAACATGAGTTCAAACGTATATGAAAAGCAATAGAGAATTCTGAACTTTAGATTTGCAAGAAATAAAAAGGCTCACATTTTCTTAAGTTGTTATGATTAGCACAGAGTAAAAAATGCCCTAGAATGAAAATGTCTTATGTTGATAGGAAGAGGTCAGGGCTCTTACTTGAAATACAAGATAAATCACAGGCTTAATTTTGGACCACACAGTGGACCCCTCCCTCCACTTCAGCTGTGGAAATACACAGAAAAGAGTTGCATGGAAGAAACAGTTGGAGTACAAGTAGCTCTTTGCTTCCATTACAGGACTTGGAGCATGTTATTAATGGCTCAAAAAGTAGGATACTCTCTTCTCCTTTCAGGGATCTGTATAAGGAGGCAGTCATATTCAAAATACAAAGTAGAAGATAAATGTTTTCTGCCAGCATGATATTTTAAAAGGAAAAATATGGTTATCTACCGTGATGCATTGTGAACTGATGTTATTGATTTTTTCTGTTGTGACCTTGTTTGTACAGCACCAACACCAACGCACACCCCTTGCTGGTAGGTCTAGTTTCAGTTATGAATGTGGAGAGGTCAGAGAATTCAAAAATAGGGGGCTTGTAGTAGTTGTTTTTGCCTTAATTAAGAGCTAATACTTGGCTTATCTCTTTACTCATTCACACAGCATGGGTTGAAAACATATTCTAAGGCAGGTAATGTGAGGCAATGGGAGTGTCTTTAAGAAGGTAATAGCTTATCTGAGCCTTTCATCCTGCAGGATTCACCATAACTTTGCTTTTCCACTCCCCTCCCCCTTAGTCCTTCAGTCTGTCTCCCTTTATTTTTGCTTACTCATTCATCAATATTCATTAAACTCCTACAATGTACCAGGCACTCAGAATATAGCTGTGAGCAAAACAGTTATGCTTCCTACTCTCATTTAGCTTATAATTGAGGTGGAAGACAGACATTAAGTAAATACTTATATTAATAATTTTTATTATAATTATAATTTCTGTTCAGAGACCCAACATAATTTCAAATTTCCATTTTTTTCTTTTTAAAAAATTATTTCTGATTCTAAAACTTTATACACAGCTAAGAAAAAATAGGAATAAATCAGGAAAAAATAACCTAAGATATCCCACCAGCCCGAAATAACTTGTTACTATTTAAAATACTTTTTCTTGCACTTTTCTTTGGGGGGTGTGTGTGTGTTTGTGTGTTTGCGCGCACCTGTGCCCGTGTGTATTTACGATTTGGGATCATGCTATATAGTCAGTTTTGCTATTCTCTTTAAATGATCATTAAACAGAGAGGATTTCTTATATTACATATTCTTTAATAATGTATTTTAAGCTTGTTGAATAATTTTTATTTTAGTTATTAGCATAAGTTATTTAATTATTTATTTGGGTACATTTCAGTTATGTCTTTAAATTTTTGTGCTTATTTAAACTGATGTGGTAAAAATGTAAACTTTTGTCTACATGTTTTATTTAGTCTACTAGATAATCTAGAATTGGAATTACTTGGTCAAAGGGTATAAATATTTTTGAGGTGATTCATATATTTTATGAAACATTATAGAATATACTCTTTGATCTATATAATATACAATATGGAACATTCTCCTTTATTCTAGAGTGGCATCGATTTACACATGCCTTCAAGTGGTATTTGTGTCTAGTTTTTGTATCCTTGGCACCATCGAGTACCAGCAAATATGTTTCTATTTTAATTATATATTAACATGATAGATAAAGATAGTATCTTGGTAATTTAATATTTTCATTTATATATCATCCAGTTGTATTTCATGTGTGTACATGTGATATTTGCCAGTTTTCTGTTGAGGTGATAGCCTTTTTTACGAAATAAATGAACACATTTTAGATATATGATAAATTTTTAGATGCCATGTTATGTATTTTATTAATATAACAATATCTTATAGTGCAGACATATTTCTTAAGGATATTAATAATTTTTTAAACAAATAACAAAATATTGTATACTCATTTATAATGCTGCTTTGAGACTGTGTGATTATATAAACACCCAATTTTTTTCTTTGTTATCTCTGTTCTTTCGTAAACCTGCCTGTTTTTCTTTTACTAATTTCTCTTTTTGCATAAAAATGTCGTAATATTCATTATTGCAAATCCCTCTCGTTATTTGGTTTGTATTGTTTCATAGTGTTACTTCCTTATTCTTCAGACCAGTTTCAAAATCACAATGGACAATTCAAAAAACATGTTAAGGATTTTGATTGGAATTACATTAAAAGTATAAATCAATTTGAAGGGAACTGACATCTTCACAACATTGCCCGTTCTCCTCCAGAAATATTGTCTGTCCCTCAGCTGATCCGTACTTTTCTTTGTATCTTCCTGTGACCTTTGATATGTCTTTTTCATAGATGGCATGCTTTTTATGTTACAAGATATTTTATATTTTTGTTGTTATTATGAATCTTTTTTTTTTTTTTTCCTGGCTATAATTGTTATGTTTCTCTGTTGGAGACCATCTTCAAAGAAGTACAAGATAGTGACAGGAGGTCTATTTTCAGATCCCTGGAGTATCTGGGAATATATTATTATACCCTCTAGATTCTGGCACTGGCCTATAGTTTTTACCAGCCTAATCTCTGCTACCCCCCAGCTACATATGCTGAAGCTGCAGTGAACACCTGGTCCCCGCAGACATCTCATTTTCTCCTTCCTATGCATTTGTCTCTGCCCCGACCCCGACCTCTGCCCCGACCCCGACCTCTGCCCCAGGACCGTGCCCATGCCCTGACACTCAGCTGCGTGCTGCCTCGCTCACTCACTCGTCCCATCTGCATGTGACTGCCTCTTCCTCCAGACCTTCATGGTATTTTGTTTGTATCTTTCTTGGGAGTATTTGTCATAGTTCACCTTTTATGATTTATGAGTACACCTGTCTTTCCCCAAAGTGTGCCAGAGTGGAAAGCAAATTGTAAAAGACTAAGCACTGTGACAACGGGAAAGTAATTCAGATTGCTCTTTGCCTCAGTTTCCAAACTCGTATAGGAGTACTAAGTATGCCCTGCCTGCTGCATAAGACTTCGTGAAAGCTCTTTGAGATGTGAGAAAGGCGAATCTAAGAGATGGCGATCAGGAGGTCACTTCCTCTCCTAGGTTGGATGTGCATGAATGCAAGGCCTGGCTTTCACAGTACTTCATGCAGGTTTCATTTAGCACAATGCCCTCCTCTCATAGACACTCAACAGTTAGATTGAATCAGAGGGTGGCCACTCTTGGCAAGCAGGGAATAGCAGCCAAGTTGTAGTGGACTTGGCAGTGTACAGAGAAGGATGGATTCCAGGTAGTGAAATTAGAAATTACACCTAAATCGGAGACCTCTGGTTACCTCTGGCACTTATATTGGTCTGGAAAGAGTGTATTTATGTTGGGGGGGTGGTGGGAAGCATCTGAAATTGAGATAGTAGGTGATCCAATGGATGTTCTAAGACATTCCCTGGAAGACAATGTCTCTATCTTGGTGTGTCTGATGTTCTCGGGAACATTTAAAAAACGCCCGTCTCTGGGCCACATCTCTTGATTTTCTGATTCCATAGTTTGAGCCCAGGAACCTACATTTTTACAGATATCCCTGGTAATTCTTGTCACAAGTTTGTGAACCATTACACTAGAACAGGATTCTTAATCGTAACATGCAGGCCTTACTGAAAATCATTTTTTTCTGTGAAATGAGAAGCTAACAAACGCACGTATAAACACACAAGCACATTTCCTAGAATAGGCTTTTCTGTGCTCTAGAATTTCTTCAAGTGTCTTCTTATTGATCCACTAAACATTAAAATATTTCCAGGACACAAATGCTTTCCCAGAAAGCAGGTATAAAGGTGTTTCATTGGGAACTGTACATATTAGAGACTAACAATTGTTATGATGTGAAATTTTTCTCTATTGCTTTTAAGTCACACTTTCTTAATTACTAAAAATATTTATCAGTACCTGATCTCTTACAAGACAGCATGGTCTACATTAGGCGCCTCACACAGCAAATTAAATAAGTATTTCCGTCTAAGAATTTGCATACTAAATACTTGCAGGAGGATAGGAAATGGATTCTGTCATTATAATAGGATTTAATTATTCCTTTCCATGATTTTAAACATTATACAAAATAGATGCTCATCGTAGTATACAAGTACTGAAGAATATGAGTAGATTAAAATCACTTGTAATCCTGTTTTCTATAGGCACCCATAAGCATTTTCTCATGTTTTCTCTTTCTCTTATGTATGCCTTTTGTTATGGAGTTCCTACTTGATAAGCTGCTTTGTAAAGATTTTAAAATTCAGATAATATAGGTGTTTTCATTTATCAAAAACTTTATTAAATGTCCTTGTAATGGGTGCATAATAGTTTATTATATTGGAGGTACCATACTTTGATAGGAATATCCTTACAAAGTCAGAACTATAAAACATGGAGAATTACATTGCTAGTGCATTAAGCATTTCAACTCAACACAGTTAATTAAATGAGACATTTATATCATGTGTACATTTTCCTTGTAACATGCACTTATTATTCTGATGACATAAATCTTTGGAAGTAAACAAAGAAGGCAACCATGAGACATAGCCTGTATATGCAGCAGAGGACAGAGGAAGACCAGCAGTGTCACTCCCAGAAGTCACCAGCCAAATTACCTTCTTTTATTCTGCAGTGATGACACCATCAAAGCTAATGAGCAATTTTACTTTTCACTTATTTCGGGTTTTGCAATATTTGGAGTTGCTGATGCTCTTTGGCTTCCCGGCATCTTCTCTTTTGCTTTTCTCCCACCCTTCTTCCCTGTTTCCTCCTCCATTCCTCTCAGCCTCTTCTACATGTTCTGCTTTTTCCCACTTGTCCCTTGTTCTTATGTAACACTTGATCCTCTTCTCACTCTAAACTATCTCCTGGCTGATTTCCTCTTGCTCCCATGTCTTGAACTCCCTTCTAGAGACGATGCCCTCCCAACTTACATCTTATCGCCACTCTCTCTGCCGTGAGACTCCCTTTAGCTCCTACCATCCACTATGGTCCTGGTTCAGATCCATGCTCCACTGTGTGATCTTGGTCATCCTCCACTCCTTGGATCCCCCTGATCACATGATCTCTGCTTGTACACATTACACCACACATGTTTGCTGTGCCCTGACACCCAGGGGACATGTTACATATGTGGAGAGCAGTGGCAATGAGTGATTGATTGCTTGATTGACCAGTAACTGATTGGATCACCACAGATGCTGGGGCTTAAATGGCAGATGTCTATTTCCTCACAGTTCTGGAGGCTAGAAGTTCAAAATCGAGGGGCTGTCTAGCTCATTTCTTTGTGAGGGCTTTCTTCCTGGCTTGTAAACAACCACCTTCTCGCTGTGTCCTCTCATGGTGGGAAGAGAGAAGGAGCAAACTCTGTGGTGTCTCTTCTTATAGGGGAACCAGTTTCATCATGAGTGCCCCATGCTCGTAACTTCATTTAACCCTAATTAGTTCCCATATGTCCTGTCTCTAAATGCCATCTCATTAGAGTTTAAGGCTTCAAGATACAAATCAGTTGGGGAGGACACAAAGGATCAGTCTATAATAACCTCCTATCCAGGAGAGACATCAGCAGAGAGGCTCAGGGGACTCCAGAATTTTCACCCAAACCTGGGAGGAACAAGGAGTCAACTTCCCACTCCCAGGTGTCAAAGAGAGGAGAGACCAAGTGGGGCTCCTAGATGTCCACCTGTGCCACCTGGCAGAAATAAGGGGTAGCGCTCCTCTTGGATCCCTGCTAGTGCAGTGTCAGAAGAGGCCTGATAAAATAGAAGACTAAAGTAACATACACAATCTCATAACGTGATATCCCCTAATGTCCAGGTTTCCAGTGAAAATCATTGATCATAACAAGAACCAAGAATATCTCAGCTTGAATGAGGAAAGACAACAGACACCACCAACAAGATTGACACAGATGTTAGAGATGTCTGACCAGCATTTAAAAATGCAATCAATGAGGAATTACAAACATGCTGGAAATAAATGAGAAAGGAAAAAGAGACCATTTCATCAAAGCAATAGAAAGTCTCAGCAAAGAAATAGAAGAGATGATAGAATACTGAATGGAAATTTTAGAACTGGAAAATAAAATAAATTCAATTAAAAATCTTGATGATGTACTCAACAGCAGAATGGAGAGGACAGGGAAAATAATCCATGACCTTGAAGATAAAAAAATAGAAAATACTTAATCTGAACAATACAGAAAAGAGACTAAACAAAAAAAAACCTCAGAGCCTCAAATATTTCAGGGACTACAATAAAAGATTTAACATTTGTATAGTCAGTATCCAAGAAGGGGAATAGAAAGAGGGTAGGGTTGAAGAATTATTCAAAGAAATAATGGTTAAAGATTTCCTGAATATGGCATCTTAAAATATATAACCTTTCAAGAAGCCGAGTGAACCCCACGATCAAAGAAATGCACATCAAGAAACATAGTAGTTAAACTTCTAGAACTAAGGACAAAGAAAAAAAATTCTAAAAGCAGCCAAAGAAAACAGTACCTGACATATAGGGGGAAACAATTCGAATGTCATCAGATTTCTTATCAGAAATTGTAGTGACCACAAGAAGGTGGCAGACAGTTTTCATGTACTGAAAGATAAGAACTGTCAACTGCTAATTTTAAATCTGGTGAAACTATCCTTCAGGAATGAAGGGGAAATTCAGACATTCTCAGATGAAGGAAAACTAAGGAAATGTGTTCTGTAACACCTACCCTCAAGGAACAGGTAAAGGAAGCACTCCATAAACTATTTTTTATTTTTTTTAAGATGAGAGTTATCTTGGGACATCAGGAATGAAAAAAGAACAACAGAAAGAGCAGAAATACAGATAAATAGACTTTTCTTATCCTTTTGAGTTTTCTAAATTATGTTTGTTGGTTGATGCAACAAGTATAATATTGTCAAATGCAGTTCACAGTGATATAGAGGAGATATTTATGACAATCCTATATACTTAGTGTAGGATAAGGGACTTAAAGAATGGTAAGGTTTATATACTTAAACTGGTAAATGTTGACACTAACACGCCATAAGTCTTGTGGATATAATGCAATAATTAAAGCAGGCCACTATAAAGCTATCCAGAGATACACAAAAATACCATAGGCATGTCAAAATAGAATTTCAATAAAATGTTCAAGTAACAGAAAAGCAAAAAAATCAGAGAAACAAACAAAAACACAGGACACAAACAACAAACAAACAAAAAATGGTGGACTTAAGCCCCAGAATATCCGTAATTATAGTAAGTGTAAATGATTTAAATACACCAATGAAAAGACAGAGACAATAGAGAAAAGTCTATTCATCTATACTTTTGCACTTTTTGTTCTTTCTTCTTTCCTTCCAGATGACCCCAAATTCCTCCCACCTTTTTTCTCTTTATTTCTATTTTTTGGTGTGCTTCCATCAGCTATTCCTTAAAGGTGGGTATTATAGGAACACATTCTCTTAGTTTTTCTTCATTGGTAGGAGATTGGTAGAGTAGATTAAAAAAAAAATTATGACCCTCTTATATG
Source organism: Macaca nemestrina (assembly GCF_043159975.1). Lineage (NCBI taxonomy): Eukaryota > Metazoa > Chordata > Mammalia > Primates > Cercopithecidae > Macaca > Macaca nemestrina. The sequence goes on along the minus strand of NC_092128.1, from coordinate 152,683,804 downwards.
CTGTCTACAAGAAACTCACTTCAGAATAATGAAATACGTATATTAAAAGTAAAGGATATAAAATATATGCCATGTAAACATAAGGGAGTTAAGGACTGATTATATTAGTATCAGATAAAGTAGACTTCAGAGCAAAGAAAAGAGAGACAAAGAAGGACATAATGAGAAAGGGTGAAAGGGTCAAGCTATGAGGAGGGGATACACCAGTTTTAAATGTGTTCAAACAGCAAAGCTGCAAAATGCGTGAAGTAAAAACAATAGAACTGAAAAGAGAAATACACAAATCCAAAATTATAGGTGAGACTTAAATACCTCTCTCTAAATATTTGATACAATAAATACATAGAAAATCAGCAAGCATTTGAAGAACTCAGCCATATTATCAACCAGGATAATCAAATAGACTAACAAAAACTGTCAACCACTAATACTAATGGACATTTCAACCACCAACAACTGAATACACATTCTCTTCAGCACTCCTTGAACCTACACCAAGATAGACATTATCATAGGCAATACCAGAAACCTGACCAAATTTAAAAGAATTGAAACCATACAGAATGTGTTCTCCAACCACAGTGGCATCAAATTAGACATTAATAACAGTAAGATAACAGGAACATGTCAAAACACTTGAAAACAAACCACATTTAAAAATAATTCGTGGGTTGAAGAAGTCTCAAAATAAATTTTAAAAAATACTTTGAAAATTAAAATATTGTATATTAAATTTGTATGACACAGCAGAAGCATGACTGAGAAGAAAATTTATTACATTAAATGCTTACATTGGGAAAAAAAGTTTCAAATCAATAGGTTCCCACATTAAGATATTAGAAAAACAAGAGTAAAAGAAACAAAAAGCAAGCAGAAGTGGGAAAATAACAAAGATGGAAAACAATGAAGTTGAAAACAAAAACAATAGAGAAAACCAATGATTAAAAAGGTAATTCTTTAAGAAGATCAATAAAATGGACAAAGCTCTAATAGGACTGACAACAAAAAGAGAGAAGACATGAGTTATCGACATTTGGAAGGAAATAGGCGATATCACTACAAACACTGCAGATATCTAAAGGAAAATAGGGTAATACAATGAACAACTCCACACACATAAATTTGACTTAGGGGAAAAGGACCAATTCCCCAACAAAGCACAAAGTACTGCAACTTGCTCAATAGGAAATAGATAATTTGAACAGCTCTATAAATATCATAGAGATTGAACTCATAATTTTAAACCTTCCTAAAAAGAAATCTCTAGGCACAGATAATTTAACTGGAGAATTGTACGAAACTAAAAAAAATAAATAAATAAAAATAAAAATAAAGTTCTCTCCAGTCTCTTCTAAATAGTTCAAGTGGAATGCTTCTCAATTTTATGAATTCAGTATTACTTTGATACTAAAATTTAAAAAATAGAAGCAAATTACAGACTCATATTCCTCATAAATATAAACAAGTAACCATTAACCAATTATTAGCAAATAGAATTCAGCTATTTAGAATTCAGCAAATAGAATTCAGCTAACTAGAATAGAATATATATTAAAAAGAACCACACTACAATCACATGGGGTTTATTCTAGTTATGCAAGTCGTGTTCAGTATTCAAAAATTAAGCAATGCAACCAAACATAACTGACGATCTAAAGAAGAAAATTCATGATCATATCAATTAACTTAGAAAAATCATGTGACAGAATTCAACGCCCCTTCCTGATACTCTAAAAAATATCAGGAACCATTTTAACTTGATAGGTAGCTTATACAGAAAGCTAACATCATGCTTCATGGTAGAATAATGAATACTTTTCCTTAAGCTTGGAAACAAGGCAAGAACGTTCACTGTCAGGCCGGGCGCGGTGGCTCAAGCCTGTAATTCCAGCACTTTGGGAGGCCGAGACGGGCGGATCACGAGGTCAGGAGATCGAGACCATCCTGGCTAACACGGTGAAACCCTGTCTCTACTAAAAAAATACAAAAAACTAGCCGGGCGAGATGGCAGGCGCCTGTAGTCCCAGCTACTCTGGAGGCTGAGGCAGGAGAATGGCGTGAACCTGGGAGGCGGAGCTTGCAGTGAGCCGAGATTCGGCCACTGCACTCCAGCCTGGGCGACAGAGGGAGACTCCGTCTCAAAAAAAAAAAAAAAAAAAAAAAAGAAAAAGAAAAAAAAAAGAGATTGTTCACTGTCATCACTTTCTTCAACATAAGTTGAGTTCTAACCAAACCTATAATGTAAGAAAAGAAAGGACATGCAGTTAAGAAAGGAATAAAATCACGGTTTCTATTTGCAATTGATGTGATTGTCTACCTAGAAAATTCCGAGGAATCTATTTAAACAAAACTCAGAATAAGTTCCGTAAGATCAACATACAAAACTCAATCACATTTCTATACAATAACAGTAAGTGTGGAAAGTGGCAAAGAATACAATACTGTTTAAAAATTGCTTTAAAAAACACTTAGATATAAATCCAACAAAACATGTACAGCACTTGATGTTGAAAACTACAAAATACCTATGAGAGAAATCAAAGGGCTAAATTTGTGGCCAACGTGCCATGTCCAACATGTCCATGTCCATAAAAAGTGGACTATGTGTCTATAAAAAGTGAATTTTTCCCAAATTGATGTATAGCTTTAATGTAACTCATATCAAAATCCTAGCAAGACTTTGTGTAGGCACAGAAAAGATTGTTCTAGCTGGGAGTGGTAGCACATGCCTGTAGTCCCAGCTACTTGGGACCCTGAGTCAGGTGGATTGATTGATTCCAGGAGCTGAGGTTGTAGTGAGCTATGATTGTGCTACAGTGCCCCAGCCTGGGTAATAGAGTGAGACCCTGTCTCAAAAAAAGAAAAACAAAAAACAAAAGCAAAAATATAAAATTTTATTCTAAAATGTATGTGGTTTAAGCAAAGGAGCTGAAATAGGTGAACAATTTTGTAAAAGAAGGATAAGGTACAGGGGATCACTCTATTCAATCTGAATTCTTACAATATAGGTAACGTAATAACTGTGATGTTGTTGTAGGGGTAGACACATGGATCAATGGAACAGAATGGGGAACCCAGAAATAGGCCCACACAAGTACAGCCAAGAGATTTTTGACAAAAGCATAAAAGCAATTCAATGGAGGAAGGATCGTCTTTTCAACAAGTGGTGCTAGAATGGTTGGATGTTCATAAGCAAAAAAAAAAACAAAAAAAAAACAAAACAAAAAAACTGTATCTTGACCTACACCCTATTCTTTATACAAAAATTTACTTAAATTGTGTTGGATTAAGTGTGAAATGTAAAACTGTTAAACTTTCAGAAGAATAAACCTCTGGGGTTTAGAACTTAGTGAAGTGTTCTTAGACATGACATCAGAGACACAGTCCATAAATGTAAAAATTCAGTAAGTTGGAATTCATTAAAATTTAAAACATCTGCTCTGCAAGGGGATGAAAAGACAAGCCATAGACTGTAATAAACTATTTCCAAGCTTCATATTTGAGAAAGTGGCCATATCTGGAATACATAAAGAATTCTCAAAATTCTACAATTAAAAAAATCTAACTATAAAATGGACAAAAGACTGGAGACATTTTACTATTGTACATTTTCTTGCGGGAGCAAAGTAAAGTTTTTTTTTTTAAAAAGCAACGGTGTCTTTTTCAACTCACTTCTTGGATGTGATGATGGAAGTGTATCTTTGTGGCCCCTGCAGAGGTTTCAGCTGGACTTTCCATACTGGAGATGAATAAGCACCCCTCTTCCCCTCCACATTAGGGCCAGATAGCATTCACCACTCTCACCTGCTTAGTGTTCTGCCCAACACTGCTTCATTCATACCTGCTTCTGGAACATTTTCTCGTACACTGACTCCAACATAGACGCTGTTTTAAGTTCTCCCTGATTAGCAGTGATGAGATGCCTCATGACCCGAGAGACCTGGCCTTGGCTGTTCCCCATGATGGACTAGTATTGGAGATCACACAGTTTATTGTCTCACTTGTCATTGACTAGAAAATAAACTACAAAGAAAGATGGTTCAAGTTCAGCATTTTTACCCATGGTACTCCTTGACTTCTGCCTGTTTTACAAAAGAGGGTTTGTAGATGACAAACACATGAAAAAGACATTCAGCACCACTAGCTGTTACGGGAAGGCAGATTAAAACCAAATTGAGAGATCGTTAGCTATTAAAACAGCTAAAATAAAAAGTAGTGACAGTACCAAATATGAAGATGCAGAGAAATTGGATCTTTCATGCATTGCTGGTGGAAATAGAAATTGGTGCAGCTAGAAAATATTGGAAAATAGTTTAGTAGTTTCTTTAAAAACTAAATGTATGCTGATGATACGACTTAGCACTCCTGAACGTTTATCCCAGAGAAATGAAAACCTGTGTCTACACAAAATATGCTTCCGGATATTCTAGAAGCTTTCATTGTAATGGCCACAAATTGGAAATAACCCATATATTTTCCAATGAGTGAATAATTTTACAAAGTGTGGTGTATATTCATGTCATAGAACAATATCCTGCATCATAAAGGAGTGAGCTGTTAATAATGTAACACTTGGATGAATGAGTCTGAGGGGAATTACACTGAATGAAAAGTCTGACTTGAAAGGTCACATGTTGTATGGTTACATTTATATAACATTGTCAAAATGACAAAAGTGTACATTTGAACTAATTAGTGGATGCCAGGTTGGGATGAATGGGAGGGTTGGATGTGTCTATAAGAGAGTAGCATGAGGGAGGTGTGTATGGTGATGGCGTAGTTTTGTGGCTGGACTGGAGTGGTGGACGTCAGCTACACATGTGATTGACAGAGCTATACTCACGCATTGCACTAATTTCAATTTCCTGATTTTTCATTGCATTTATTTCCTTAAGCAGTATCCATTAAGAGAATCAGGGTAAAAGTTACATGATTTTCTCTGTTCTATTTTTCCAATTTCCTATGAATCTATAATTATTTCAAAGTAAAATACTTTTTTTTTTCCTTAAAGAAGGAGACTTCTCCAATGTCCTTCAAAAATATCTGTCATTGGCTTCCCAAGACTTGTGATTTTTTTGGTTATTTTATTGTGTTTTCATTTTGTGTTTGTTTGCGTCACCAAACGTTTTCCTATTTTTGTTTCATTTCTCTACCTTTTATTTTTAATTTTTTATTTCAATAGCTTTTGGAGTACAAGTGTCTTTGGGTTACATGTATGAATTGTATAGTGGTTAAGTCTGAGATTTTAGTGCATCCGTCACCTGAGTAGTGTACATTGTGCCCAGTATGTAGTTTTTTTATTCCTCCCCTCTTTGAGTTTCCATCATCCATTATATCGTTCTGTATGCCTTTGTGTATCCACAGCTTAGCTCCCACTTATAAGTGAGAACATATGGTATTTGGTTTTTCATTCCTGAGTTACTTTACTTAAAATAATGGCCTCCAGCTCCATCCAAGTTTCCATAAAAGACATTATTTTGTTCTTTTTTATGGATGAGTAATATTCCATGGTATATATATACCACATTTTCTTTATCCATTCATTGTTCGATGGGCACTTAGGTTGAGGATCCATGCCAATATCGATTTTTTTTTTTTACTTTTTAATAATGACCATTCTTGCAGGAGTAAGGTGGCATCTCATTGTAGTTTTAATTTGTATTTCCCTGATAATTAGTGATGTTAAGCATTTTTCCATATGTCTCTTGGCCACTTGTGTATCTTCTTTTGAGAAATGTCTATTAATGTCCTTTGTTCACTGTTTGATGATATTTGTGTTTTTCTTACTGATTTGTTTGAGTTCCTTATATTTTATGGATATTGGTGCTTTGCCAGTTGCATAGTTTGCAAATATTTTCCCCCATTTTGTGGGTCATCTGTTTACTCAGATGATTGTTTCTTTTGCTGTACAGAAGCTTTTTGGTTTAATTAGGTCCCATTTATTTATTTTCATTTTTGTTGCATTTGCTTTTGAGGTCTCAGTCATGAATTATTTGCCTATGCCAATGTCCAGAAGAGTTTTTCCTAGGATATCTAGTAGAGTTTTTATGGTTTCAGGTCTTAGATTTAAGTCTTTCTCCATCTTGAGTTGATTTTTGTGTAAAGTAAGAGACAGGGATTCAGTTTCATTCTTCTACATGTGGCCAGCCAGTTTTCCCAATATCATTTATTAAATAGGGTGTGCTTTCCCCAATTTATGTTTTTGAGTGCCTTGTCAAAGACCAGTTGGTTGTTTAAGTATTTGGCTTTATTTCTAGGCTGTCTCTTATGTTCTGCTTATCTATGTGTCTACTTTTATATCAGTACCTTGCTGTTTTGGGAACTGTAGTTTCATAGTATAATTTGAAGTCTGGTAACGTGATTCTTCCAGATTTGCTATTTGTGCTTAGGATTGCTTCGGCTTTTAGGGCTCTGTTTTGGTTCCATATGAATTTTAGTATTTTTTTCTAATTCTGTTAAAAATGATGTTTGTATTTTGATAGGAATTGCATTGAATCTGTAGATAGCCTTGGGCAATGTGGTCATTTTAATGATATTGATTTTTCCAATTCATGAGAATGGGATGTGTTTCCATTTTTTTGTCACCTATGATTTTTTTCAACAGTGGTTCATAGTTTTCCCTGTAGAGGTTTTTCACCTGTTCGGTTAAGTATATTCCTAGGTATTTTATTTTATTTTATTTTGTTTTATTATTTTATTTTATTTTTGCAGCTTTTGTAAAAGAGATTTAGTTCATGATTTGATTCTCAGTTTGGTGGTTGTTGGCATATAACAGTGCTACTGATTGGTATACATTGATTTTTGTGACCTGAAACTTTACTGAATTCATTTATCAAATCAAGGAGACTTTTAGGCCAATCTTTATTTAGGGTTTTCTGGTTATGTGACCATATCATTGGCAAACAGCAATAGTTTGACCCTCTCTTTTCCAATTTGGGTGTCCTTTATTTATTTTTTTTTTCTCTTGCCTGATTGCTCTGGCTAGGACTTCCAGTACTGTGTTGAACAGAAGTGGTGAAAGTGGGCATCCTTGTCTTATTCCGGTTCTCAGGGGTAATACTTTCAACTTTGTGCCATTCATGAGGCAACATTCATGATGCTGGATGTGGGTTTGCCCCATACAGCTTTTATTATTTTGAGGTAAGTCCTTTCTATGCCTCGTTTGTTGAGGGTTTTTATAATAAGGGATGCTAGATTTTATCAAATGTCTTTCTGCACCTATTGAAACGATCATATGGTTTTTGTTTTTAATTCTGTTTATGTGATGTATCACATTTATTGATTCATGTATGTTAAACCTCCCTATATTTCTGGAATGAAACCCACTTGAGCATGTTATATTATTTTTTTGAGGTGCTGTTGGATCCAGTTAGCTCATATTTTGTTGAGGATTTTTGCATCCATGTTCATCAAGGATATTGGTCTGTAGTTTCATTTTTTGTTGTTGTTATATTCTTTCCTGGCTTGGTATCAGTGTGATACTGGCTTCATAGAGTGAGTTAGGGAGGATTCCTGCTTTCTCAGTCTTTTGGGATAGTTTCAGTAGGATTGGCACCAATTCTTTGAATGTCTAGTAGAATTCAGCTGTAAATCCATTCTGATCCTGGGCTTTTTTTTTTTTTTTTTTTGGCAATTAAAAAAAATTATTGATTCGGTCTCACTACTTGTTATTGGTCTGTTCAGGGTTTCTATTTCTTCTTGATTTAATCTAGGAGGGTTGTATGTTTCCAGGAATGTATTCATTTCCTCTAGATTTTCTAATTTTTGTGCACAGAGGTGTTCATAGTAGTCTCAAATGATCTTTTGTAGTTGATTTTTCATTTTATTCTATTCTGATCTGAGAAAATACTTGATGTGACTTTGATTTTTAAAACATTTATTGAGTCTTGTTTTGTAATCCATTATGTGGTCTGTTTTATAGTGTGTTCCCTGTGCTGATGAAAAGAACATATATCTGCAGTTCTTGGGTAGAATGTTGTGTAAATAACTGTTAGGTTCATTTGTTCTAGAGGAGTTTAAGTCCATTGTTTCTTCATTGATTTTCTATCTTGTTTATCTGTCTAGTGCTGTCAGTGGAGAGTTGAAGTCCTCTATCATCATGTTAGGTCTAATAGTACATGTTTCATGAATCTGTGAGCTCTAGTGTTAAGTGCATATAAATTTAGGATTGTAATATTCTTGTTGAATTGATCCTCTTATTCCTCTTATCGTTACATAATGACCTTTTTTTGTCTCTCTCTGTCTTTACTGTTGTTGCTTTAAAGTCTGTTTTTTTTTATTTGAGAAGGAGTCTAGCTCTGTTGCCCAGGCTGGAGTGCAGTGGCACGATCTCGGCTCACTGCAAGCTCTGCCTCCTGGGTTCATGCCATTCTCTTGCCTCAGCCTCCTGAGTAGCTGGGACTACAGGCACCTGCAACTACAGGCACCTGCCACCGTGCCCAGCTAATTTTATTTATTTGTTTATTTATTGGTATTTTTAGTAGAGATGGGGTTTCACTGCTTTAGCCAGGATGGTCTCAATCTCCTGACCTCATGATCCGCTTGCCTTGGCCTCCCAAAGTGCTGGGATTACAGGCGTGAGCCACTGCGCCCGGCTGCTTTAAAATGTTTTATGTGCTATAAGAATAGCTACTTCTGCTCACTTTTGGTTTCCATTTGCATGGAATATCTTTTTCCATCCCTTTACCTTGAGTTTATATGAATCCTCATGTATCAGTCTCATTGCTATATAAAATACCTGAGACTGTGTAATTTTTTTTTTTTTTTTTTAAAGAGGTTTAGGTAGCTTATGGTACTGCAGGCTGTACAGGAAGCATGATGCTGCTCAGCTTCTGAGGAGGTGTCAGGAAACTTACAATCATAGTGGAAGGCAAAGCAGGAGCAGGCATGTCTTACGTGGCAGGAAAAGGAGCAAGAGAGAGAGGGGAGATGTCACACACTTTAAAATGACCAGATCTCATGAGAACTCACTCACTATCACAAGGACAGTACCAAGAGGGGTGGTGCTAAACCATTCATGAGAAACCCACCTCCATGATCCAATTACTTCCCACTAGGCCCTCCTTCAACATTGGAAATTACAATATGACGTGAGATTTGGGCAGGGACACATATCCAAACTAAATCACCTTACATGTTAAGCAAGTCTCTTGAAGACATCAGATATTTGGTTTGTGTTTTCTATCCATTCTGCCAATCTGTATCTTTTACATGGAACATTTAAGCCCTTTACATTCAGTGTTAATATTTAAGTGAAGCACTTCGGCCATTTACATTCAATGTTAATACTACATTCATGATACTATTCCAGTCATCATGTTAATTGTTGCCTAGATACTTTATTTTCTTTATTGTGTTATTGTTTTACAGGCCCTGTGGCTTTTATGCTTTCAAGAAGTTCTATCATGGTGCATATCAACCTTTTGTTTTAGAATTTAGAACTCCTTTTAGCATTTCTTGTAGGGCTAGCCTGGTAGTGAAGAATTCTCTCAGCATTTGTTTGTCTGAAAATTACTTTATTTCTCCTTCACTTATGAAACTTAGTTCTGCTGGATACAAATTTCTTGGCTGACAGTTATTCTGTTTAAGGAGCCTCAGGATGGGATCCCAAATCCTTCTGGCTTGTAAGGTTTCTCCTGAGAAGTCTGCTGATAGTCTGATAGGTTTTCCTTTATAGGTTATCTGTTGCTTTTATCTCACTGCTCTTCAAATTCTTTCCTTCATGTTGACTTTAGATAGCCTGATGACTATATGACTTTGTTAAGTCCTTTTTCTGATAAATCTCCCCTGACTTCTTTGAACTTCTTGTATTTGGCTATCTGTATCTCTAGCAAGGCCAGGGAAATGTTCCTCAGTTATTTTCTTAAATAAGTTTTCTAAGCTTTTTGCTTTCTCTTCTCCCTCAGGATCACTAATAATTCTTAGATTTGGCCATTTTATGTAATCCTATATTTCTTGAAGACTCTTCGTTTCTTTTGATTTTTTTTCTTTATTTTTGTCTCATTGGATTAATTCAAAAGCCTTTTCTTGGAGCTCTATAATTCTTTCTTCTACTTGTTTTAGTCTGTTGTTAAAACTTTCTACTGCCTTTTGTTATTCCCTAACTATGTCTTTCATTTTCAGAAGTTCTGATTGTTGGTGTTTTTTTTTTAAGTATCTATCTCTTTGGATAAATTTTCATTCACATCCTGAATTGTTTTTATTTCTTTATGTTGGCTATCATCTTTCTCTTTTATCTCCGTGAGTACTTAATAATCAATCTTTCAAGATTTCACCTTGGTTTGGATCTATTGCTGGAGAAGTAGTGTGATATTTTTGGGGTGTTATAGAACCTTGTTTTGTCATATTATCAGAATTATTTTTCTGGTTCCTTCTCATTTTGGTAGACTATTTCTTTTAATTATTCTTATTTATTTATTTATTTTTGAAATGGAGTCCCACTCTGTCACCAGGCTGGAGTACAGTGGTGCGATCTCGGCTCACTGCAACTTCTGCCTCCCAGGTTCAAGTAATTATCCTGCCTCAGCCTCCTGAGTAGCTGGGATTACAAGGGCCCACCACCACACCTGGCTAATTTTTGTATTTTAGTAGAGACAGGGTTTCACCATGTTGGCCAGGCTGATCTCGAACTCCTGACCTCAAGCAATCTGCCCGCCTTGTCCTCCCGTAGTGCTGAGATTACAAGTGTGAACTACTGTGCCTGGCCTCTAATTATTCTTGAATTTATTTTTTTACTTGACCATATATACATTTTTCCTCCGTTAAGGATGTGACTTTATAGTTTATTATAGCCTAATTTGGCTCTTGTTGCTTTCAGGGGTGAAGACTCAGTATGAGTTCCTTGGTTATAGAGAGTCTTTGTCTGATGGTTTTCTCAGATACTGAGTGTAATAGCAATGTGGTTGGTGCGTGAGTAAGTTCACTGTTTTCTATAGGGTTGAAATGGCAGAGGTTTCTTGAAACTTACCTCATTCCCTGACATTGTGCACTTTTTAATTAATTTGTTTTTCCCCCAGTATTTTATTTACTGATTTGAATAGTTCAGGCTTCAGGCAAGTAGGGGAGATGTCCCTGGGTAGAAACCGGTTGTGGCTAAAGCAAACAGATAAATGCATTTTGCAGTTGTGGGCAGAGGTCCCGGTCCTGACAGAGATGGCTGGGACAGCTCTCAGAGTTGTCCTGAGTCCTCATCCAGGAGAAGGGTTAGAGAGCCACCTTAGGTCCCCTGACAGGCCAGCAGGAAAGTGATCCACCTCCCAGACACAATCCCGACCAAGTGTTCCAGCTGTTCAGATCAGGAAGGCATCTCTTTCCATCTTCAGCAATGTTGATATTCCAAGGAGAGAGGAATTCTGACTCTACCTCTCATGTAAGCCTCAGCCTAGAGGGTCCTCCTCCTGCGGGGATGCAGTCATCCTGAAGTGTTCCAGAAACGCTGTCTATAGGCGCATCCGCACTGAGCTCCCATGGGAGAAGCCTTAGTTGTGTCTGGTCTGTGATGGCGGATGAGGGGGAAAAGCAGTCCAAGACCCTTCGTGAGCACCACGGCTGCCTATCTGTGGGGACAGAGCTACAGACTTTCCCTGTTGAGCCCAGCACCACAATAGTGCCTCTGCTGACAGAAACTTCCCACCAGTGGGAAGATCTGGGACTCGAGGCCTGTCATTCAAATTCTGTGGTCCTATGTTGTACTCCCTTGATATGGTGCATTCCCCATCCCCTAGCAGTAGGAGTCCCTGAGAGCCAGCCTACTGGGAATGCTGCTGCTCCCCTGCGTCTAGCGCACTCCAGGCTGCCACACTCCAGGCTGGTGCCCCGGAGTGTCTGCATGCAATCCAGTAAGGTGACCTGTCCTCAAGTCTCCTAGCAGTGGGTACCAACACTGCCCTGATGGGGGTCGCAGGGGAGTGACGTAGACTGTGAGATTCCTTGTTTATATATAGCTTTAGTGTACAGGCTTTCTCAAAAGCTGGTTGTAGTAGTAATGAACTGGTCATGTGGACAGACTCAGGACCTCCTGGTTAGCCAGGATGGTGGAGGCAATGATGATAGATGTGGTCACACAAAAGTTTTCTCCTTCCTGTTATTCTACCTGGAGATGCTGTAATGGACTGTGTCATAGGTCTCCAGCCAGGAGCTGCGCTGGCAAAGGAGCACCAGCTGTGGTAGTAGCAGTGGGATTTGTGCTTGCCTTATGTTACCCAGGGAAGGTACTCTGGTTTCTCAGGCAATTCGTGAAGCCACAGGGCTCTCAAAAGTTTCTGTCCTTTGTGTTAAGTTACCAGGAGGGGCAAAGCCACGTGGGGGCTGGGTCATGCAGGTCCATGCTCTGACTTTCCACATGGAGGACAAGCAGAAGCCCCTGTGGGAGTCTGGGGACAGTTCTTTTTCCACTGGGCTAATGTTCTAGGGAGGAACATGCTGCATAGAAGAGTTCACACTGGGAGTGGGGAGTAGCAGGCAGCAGTAAGCCCTGCTCAGCTCCAAGGCACTTGGAAGGCAGATCTCACACCTGCAGTATTCCCTAACAGCAGCCAGCTCAATTCCAGGCAGTCTCTGCTCAGAGTCAAAACTGCCCCAGGTCATAAGCCTTCCCATTGGAGACAGGAACCTGGGCTTTTAGGCCACACCCCTCCCAGTCTAAGCCAGGCCAGCAAAGCCAGGGTGCCCAGCTTCTGCACCCATGGCTGCAGTGCATTTCCCATTTGCCCCCGCCCCCCACCCAAGTTCTGGCCAAGGGAATTTGTCCCCACTTGAGATTATATTACAAATATCCGTTGGGTGCTTCTCTCAACCCGCAACCACTGCCTGAGTTAGCTGGCACACTTCAGCGATGTCCCCTGTGAGGCAGAATCAGGAATGGCTTCCCTCCATCCATGCTGGAGCCTGGGCATGCATGCAAGGCCCTTCCTTCTGCTGCTTCTACTTAATGTTCCCCACCCCTTCCCATATCAGGTTCAGCACTGGGCAGGGTTAAGGCTTCCTCTGTGGACTGGATTGCCAGGTTCCCTGGAGGCAGTCTCTCCCACTCTCACACTCTGGGAACTTACAGTTCTTCGCCTGGCTCGTGGTGTAGGCTACAGCCTGCTCCTTCTTTCAAAGGGTCTGTGGTTTCTTTCCAATTTTCTGTTAAGTTCCTTCATTGTTTCTTGGGAGAAAGTTCATGGTGCATGTCTGCACACTATTTTGTCTTTCCAAGGGGGGAGACGCATGCTAACACTGCCTCCAATCCACCATATTGAAGAAAAGAAGTTTTGCTATTTTTAAAGTAAAATCCTTTTCTTGAAATTGGGCTTTTGAAACATCTGCTTAGCTACTTTGCAAGATGAACCAAACTTCTACTATCAGAGGAGAACTTGGCCCACCAAAGGGTAGAAACTATAGGCTGTCTCCTCCTGCTGTTTGTCATCAAGGCCCACACAGGGGTCCTGGCCCCAGCTGCAGGGTGGGCTTTGTGTGCGTTCACAGGAGCAAAGCATGGGCCAGGCGCCCCGAGCCTTAAATGTTCTCTCTGCTCTTGTATCTTTTCATCCTTTCATAGTTTTTGAAATTATTTGATGTATTATTTGACCACAAAGGAAAAAAATCAGAGATTTTATTAAAATTCTATAAACATTCCTAATTAAACTTTGCATGTTGTTCACTAAACCTTTTATGTTTTAAGCTGCTTCAGGACAGGAAATTGATTCCCCACTCATTTTCCAGTGACAGATCCGGTGGTACTTAGAGCCAGTAACATGCAGCGGTTAATTATTCTGCTTCTAATGTGTGCATTTTGTTTTCTTGCCTGGATTTGTTATAAAGAGCATTTATGTTACATTCCTCTGCAGCCTTCAGAATGATTAGGTTGGCGTGAGAGCCTCACATACTGGACACACACTTAGTAACTTTCTCGTTGACTGATTATTCTGTTGTTTCATGTTGTTTTAATGAGACTGGGAAAAGAGCCATTGTTCAAATCTGATTATTAAAGTTCTCCTGTTGGAATTATTAAGGACTAATATCATTAGGGACATTTCTACTTTTGGTATAGAAACAAGCTGCTCAGGGAAAAATCTCCTGTTTTCATGCTTGATAGTGTACTTCCTCTTAGTTAAAACAAGTCTTTATGTATTTACTGTTTGATCTCCTGTGCTAAAACAGAACAGTGAAATCTAAGGCAAAGATTGTGCATGTGCTTTGACACCCTCATAAATTACCCTTGCCATTAATTGAACCACAGCTGTGTTATCTCTTGACCTAAAGGGGCTCCTGGATGATTGGGAAACCAGCAGAGAGGCTAAATGGGTCAACAGTCTTGGCAGCCAACCTCCATGTATGTCTCAGAAAATTCCTTCAGAATGTTTGCTTTGGTATTTGATTGTTTCTATCTTCAGATTACCTTATTTTATACTATACTGAATGTTGCATCATTAACAAATACCTAGTTGATATCTTTTTACTGCAGCTTCAGGTAGTAATATAAAGATTTTTCTCTAAAATACAAAGTGTATTTGAAAGCTTTTCTTTTACACATATATCAATTTCAAACTTTAAAATTAAATTTTATTCCCAGGAAACTCTCAGGAGGTTCTTTTGTGTATTCATAAGGTATAATTTGATGGCAACTTATATTATTTTTCAGAAAGGAAAATAGTTTCATATCCAAAAGTTTGAATTGTGTCACTTAAGAAAGTTGATACACTTTCTCTTGAATCACAGGAAACAGTGTGATTTGACTTTTTTAAACCACATAAAAGTATTTCTAAATATTTTTGCAGATTTCTTCTTCTCTTTAAAGTAAGAAGAATCTCCTTTAATTTTGGAGACTCTCCTATCCATTATCTTTGCTATTAAGGATTAGTTTTGTCACTAAGTATGTGTTGAGTCCTGGGCTCACACTTCAGGAATACATCAGGAGACAAGTAAGGCCTCTGACCTCGTAAAGTTTACCTGGGAGAGACAGGCAGTTCCAAGTAAACAAATGTATAAACAAGACGATGATAGATGGCTGTGAATCCTATGAAGGAAACAGTGACTCGGGTCATGGAGGTGATAGTTTGCTTTGGTGGGTGATTGGGAAGGCTGCTCTAGGGAGGTGACATTTGCGTAGCTTCCTGATTATAAGAATGAGCCAGCCATGCTGCGGGTACCAGGGCTCAGAGCATTTCAGGCCATGGGGTTGACATGCTCAAAGAGCCCAAAGCAGAAAAGCTGTTTGGTCAAGAAACAGGAAGAAAATGAGTATGGCTGGAGTATCATAAGCCAGGCAAAGGTCAAGGCAGGGAGGGGAGAGTAAGGCAGGGAGGGAGAGTTAGGCAGGAACCAGATCCTACAGGCCCTGGAGGCCATTTTGGTTCTTGCCATTCTGAGTACAGTGGGGAGCCTCTGCGTGGCTGGAAGCTGGGGGCGTTGTGATCTTTCGATTTGACTGCTGGGAGACCAGGGAGGAGCCCTGCCATGGTAGACCTCCAGGGGAAACATCTCTGTGGCTGTTTTCCTGTGTGGGCAGATTACTTTGTCTAAAGCTCAGTTTCCACATTAGTAAACAAGATTAATGATGGCATCTACACAGGAGGGTTGGTGTGACGGTTCCATAAGAACATGCATGTGAAAGGGTTAATCCAGTGCTTGGAGAAAAGTCAGTGCTCTACAGAAGAGGTCCATATCCCCTGGGTAGGAACCAGTCCTGTCTGTGGCCTGTTAGGAACCGGGCTGCACAGCAGGAGGCAAGGGGTGGGCAAGTGAGCGAAGCCTCATCTGTATTTATAGCCCCTCCCCATCACTTGAATTCCTGCGTGAGCCCTGCCTCCTGTCAGATCAGTGGCATCATATGATTCTCATAGGACCATGAGCCCTATTGTGAACTGCGCGTGTGAGGGTCCTAGGTTGCGTGCACCTTATGAGAATCTAATGCCTGATGATCTGTCGCTGTCTCCCATCACCTCCAGGTGGGATGGTCTAGTTGTAAGAAAACAAGTTCAGAGCTCCCACTGATTCTACATTATGGTGAGTTGTATAATTATTTCCTTATGTATTACAGTGTAATAATAATAGAATTAAAGTATACAATAAATGTAATGCACTTGAATCATTCCAAAACCATCCCCCAACCCTCTGGTCTGTGGATAAATTGTTTTTCATGAAACTGGTCCCTGGTGTCAAAAAGGTTGGGGACTGCTGCCCTACCACATTATAATGGTATTGTCATGTTGTTTTAAAGATAGATAGGACATTTCACTGCCTTCCTGAAGCACACAATAGTGGGCATATGAACAGACATTCACTGGGCAGTAGTTACCTTGTTAGAGAAATGGGTACAAGAGTATACCTGGTCATCTAGGAAAGAAGTTCATTCTGGGGAAAGGGTCACAAAAGGCTTCCTAAAAGATCAGTGTCTAAATGTGGCTAAATAAACAAGGAATGGCCCTGCGACTTGGCCCAGGTGCCCCCACAATATCAACCCCTTGGACCTTCAATGATGCCATTGGATTCTCTCCTTTGGGTTAGCGCACTGTTCCCCGAAAGCCTCTGTGAGCTGCAAACCCATGTGCTTGACACCCAGGAATGCTGATTGCTGTTGGCCACAAGGCTGTGTTAAGGGGATGGGCACCAAGGCGGTGCCCATGTGGCTGGGGCATGGCAGGGTGCCAGGAGACAGGTGCTGCGTCCCTGGGGAAGCAGATCTTGCAAAGTGAGGAGCAGGCTGAAGGCACCAGGAACCCTCTGCCAGCACACCCCTGAGATAAACGCTTCCTTCAAAGCTGAGTCTGGCTGCTCAGCAAATTGATGGATGGTGAAGACATTGTCTTCCTCTGTTGGGATAAGAAAGATCATGATCTTTCTCCTTCCAAGTCCTCTGGGAGCTCACTCTGTGTTGTGATAAAGTACAGTTGGGGTTGTTTGTCTTTCCATGCTTACAGAAATCCTATTCCTCAAGAAAAGAAATAAAGAGCCTACAAAGAACTTAAAACCAAGAAAGGACTTTAAAAAAGGAAGGTGGAGAGAGGGGAAAAGATGACCGCTATGCATTTTCCCTTTCTTCCCCGCAGGATTGGCTTCATTCTTGCCTTGAGTGTCTTAGATATGTCTCTCCCCTACCCGCAGCCCTGGCTTTTCTGTCTTTTACCATTGAATTAGGCCTGGTCTAGACTTCAGTATTTATACCTGAGAGTTCAGAAAAGAACCTTTTCAAGAATATGTCAGCTCTGTTAGATTAAGATCCCATCTGTCCTCAGATACCTTTCTACAGCTTTCTGTCACGGTATTTGATCCCTGATCATGGAACCTGGAGTAGAGCTTTCATCTGGAGAATGTACTCACTTCAAAAGGAAAACCGTTCAAAAATTTAACAATTAATGAAATACGTGTGATTTGCTTATGTTAAGGTATTATAGTCACAGCCCCTCACTTGTTGACAAGTCCTGTATCAAGTAATCATCGTGATTAAGAACAAAACCGAGAGCCAGGAATCAGTGAATCAGGCTTTCCACTGCCAAAATAAACATCATATTAATTCGTGACTTTACGAGAGAGAGCGCCTCAGACCCTAATTCAAAGACTGCTTCATCTCAGCCCACAAACACACCGAAATATCAGATGAGAAACATTTGAGAGGCAGGTGTGCAGACGGCAGCAAGTCGTGAGCCGGCCGTCTGACAGCAAAGGAGGAAGCATTGAAAGTGCGGAGCCAGGAATTCAGAACAAGGGCGCATTGACGCCATGGTGCACATCCAGGGCAGCAGAAAGAGGTCCAGACTTAGACGCAGAGGGATGGGAAAAACTCATAGGCTGCAGGTAGACCAGGAGCTAGAGGCCTTGATTACTCCTTCTGTAACCTGACCCGTTGCTTAAAATCTCTGAACTTCCTTATTGTAAAATATGAAGGAAAATTATTATTATTCTTAGAATTAAATATGTGTGAAAGGAGCTTTGGAATGATAGACGTACCATAGGGATGTTATTACCTGTTTTACTCTCTTTTCTTTTTTTCTTTTTTTTTTTTTTGAGACGGAGTCTCTGTCGCCCAGGCTGGAGTGCAGTGGCCGGATCTCAGCTCACTGCAAGCTCCACCTCCCGGGTTTACGCCATTCTCCTGCCTCAGCCTCCGGAGTAGCTGGGACTACAGGCGCCCGCCACCTCGCCCGGCTAGTTTTTTGTATTTTTTAGTAGGGACAAGGTTTCACCGTGCTAGCCAGGATGGTCTCGATCTCCTGACCTCGTGATCCGCCCGTCTCGGCCTCCCAAAGTGCTGGGATTACAGACTTGAGCCACCGCGCCCGGCCACTTTACTCTCTTTTCAACCTGTCAATTACCTGTTTAAATATGAACTAGTTATTCACCCTTCCTGAGCCTCAGTTTCCTCTTAAATTAAGAATAATTTTCTCTCATTTGGCCATTTTGCACCAGTCGTTTAAGTGCTTTGCATTCTGTTACATCTTATGTAAGTGATGATATCATCATTACTACATTGTAACACAGTACACAACATCCGAAAATGGTCCTGAGGCCTTAAAAGTTTAAATGTCATTTAATACACTTTATTGAAGCAGGTACAGAACTGCTGTGTAATTAATTTCAAGACATTTATTTTCTCTCAAAAGTGATTCTAAAGTTTCCATGCTTGAAGCATTGAGTGTCAAGTATCTGGGAGATTTGCTTTTGTAGGACAGTTCATTTCCCACTTCTACCAGAATGAGTCATTTTGTGTATAAGTGTCAAGCTTGGAGAGGTTCTAATTAAGTGCAAATTACAATGAAATTAATAAATGGCACCAATTTTTAGATTTTAAAATGTGCTTTGAGAGAATGCAACGTGGGCTTAGATTGATTGTAATTCTCATGTTTTAAGTTGTGATTCAATATTATGTAGCATTAAAACTCAATTAAGTAAAAAATAAATGAAGACTCAAAGAGAGAGAACACTCATCTCTCAGATGCCTCAACTTCTCCAATGATGACTTAAAATCTGTTAAATGCTAAGATTGTAATTCTCCTTATTGTTCACTACATTCCAAAATAATTGCACATATAATTAGCTGAGAGGTATTAAATTCCCCTATTCACAAATATACTAGATCATCATAAATTGTCCAAATGTAATTGCAAACTTAAGGTTTTATTTTACTTTTTGCAGATGAGCTGCAGACTATATATGAATTCATGTATGTAACCACTTACCAGAAATTTTTATTAAATCAAAAAATATTTGACCCAGCATTTTCTGATCCATTTACAGTGGCAGAAGGTAGGCTACGTAGATGCTTCCCTCCCCAGGTGGCACTAGTCAAGACTGACAGAGCCACCAGCAACTGACAGCCCAAAGATATCCTCTCAGCCTACAGGACCAGACACCCCTCACCTTCTACCTGGTGATGCAGGGAAGCCCAGGGAGGTGTGTTCTGTCCCACAGGAGGCAATAACAGGGATAGAGCGGGATCCCCAGACCCGACAGAACAAAGGAGACCAGGGCAGCTCTGAAAAACACATTATCATTGGAACTACAGCACAGAAAAGTAGGCAAAGTGTCCTATACACTAAACCGTCAGGCAACTGCCATCTAAAATAAAATATTTAAATAGGACAAGGAGTCTTAACGTAATATTGAAAACATCCACAGAGAATGGAAAAATTACTCAACATACAAAGAACCAGGAAAAATCACAACTTGAATGAAAAGACACAATCCACTGAGGCCAAAATGGAACCGAGTCAGCTGTTGGAATTATCAGACAAGGATTTTAAAGCAGCCATCATTAAAGGGCTTCAGCAGCAAACTATTCATTCTCCTTGACCAAATGAAGAAATTGAAAAATCTCAGCAAAGAAGAAGAAATTATTTAAAACGTGAAAGTGAGTGAATTGAAACATACCCTAACCAGAATTAACAACTAGCAGGATGAGCTCAGTAATAGAGTGGAGAAGACAAAGATCAGTGAATCTGAGGACATCAATAGAATTTGCTCAGTCTGACCAACAATAAAAAAAGTAGAAAAAAGAAAAAAAGAAAAAAAAGGAACAGAGACTCCCGTGAGGCCGTAACCAAAGATCTAACTTTCATTTTACTGGAGTTCTAGTAGGAGATGAGAAAGAAAGTTGGGGCTGAAAAAGCATTCAAGGAAATAATAGGTGAAAACTTTCTAAATTGGGGGGGAAAGAAAAACCACAAGCCTATAGATTCAAGAAGCTGAATGAATCACAATAGACCCTAAGAAATCAATTGGAAGACACTTAAACTTCTGTGTTGAAGATAAATAATTTCTGAAAGCTAAAGAAAAATTAGAACTCTGAAAAAAAATGTGTCAACCATGAATTCTGTATTTGGCAAAAATATCATTCAAGAATGAGGGGAGGCCATGTGTGATAGCTCAGACCTGTAATCCCACCACTTTGCAGGACACTGAGGAGGGAGGATTGCTTGAGGCCAGCCTGGGCAAGGTAGTGAGACCCCATTGCTACAAACAAATGAAAAAATTAGCCAGGCATGGTACACACCCCTGTAGTCCCAGCTACTCAGGAGGCAGAGGTGGAGAATTGCTTGAGCCCAGAAGGTCAATGCTGCAGTGAGCTATGATGATGCTACTGCACTTCAGCCTGGGTGACAAAATGAGACCCTGTCTCACCAAAAAAAAAAAAAAAAAAAAGAAAAAAAAAAAGAAAGAAAAATCAAACTAAGGAAAAAACAGATAATATGTTGCTACCTACTCTAAATAGCTAAAGGAGTTCCTCCAAACAGAAAGAAAATGATCAGAGAAGAAGGCTTGAAACTACAGAAAGTAAAGAAGAACAAATAAGTAGATAACAGGGGTAAATAAAATACACTACCTTTCACTTCATGAGTTTCCTAAATTATATTTGAAGTTTAAAGAAAAAAATTTTTAATTCCATCTCAAGCAGTGTTAAATGCATGTAGTGGAAATACTTAAGAGAATTAGATTTTAGAAGTGGGGAAGGGAAAGGATTTCAGTCCTTCCCTTGAAGGAGTAGAATAAGGATACAAGTAGGCTGTGATGGGTTATAGATGCCTCTTATAACAATTAGAGGAACTAATTGACCAAAATAGACCATATCCTGGTTCATAAAATCTCAATGAATTTTAAAGAAGAGAAATGCATAGTATGTTCTGTAAAAATAAAGGAATCAAACTAGAAATTAACAGAGAGATAACAGGAAAACTCTAAACATGTGGATATTAAACAACTTCTAAATAATCCACGTATCAAAGAAAATATCTTAAAGGGAATAAAGGGAACACAGAACTGAATGAAAATCAAAATGCAAAACACCAAAATTTGGCAGATGCAACTAAGGGCATGCTGAGAGGAAAATTTATAGCATGAAATGTGTGTATTAGAAAGAGGAAAGTCTCAAATCAGTAATTTAAAAAGCTCCCACCTAAGAACCTAGAAAAAGCAGATAATAAGAGAAAAGACAAATCAGTAATGTTATAAATGAAATGAGCTATCACTATGGTTACTGTAGCTATTAAAAGAATGATAAGGAAATACTACTGCAGGTTTATGCTCATAAAGTTGACAAGTTAGATTAACTGGACCAAATGCTCAAAAACTACAAAGTGCCAAAACTCCACCTATATAAGATATATAACCTGAATAGTCTTAAAGCCCTTAAAGAAACTTAATTTGTAGTTAAACCTTCCCCACTCGATATCCTGGCAGAGATCATTTGACTTGAGAAATTTGCCACATTTAAAGAAGAATTTAAATCAGTTTTGTAGAGTTTTATTTATTAAATTACAAGTAGGAAACACTTCCCAATTCATGTTGTGAGGCCAGTATTATTCTGATACCTAGAACAGCCAAAGATAGCATTTATAAAAAAACTATAAACCTTTATGCCTCACAAATATAGGTGCAAAAATTTTCAACACAGCAATGGCAAACTGAATCCAGCAAGGTGTAAGAAGAATTTTACACCATAACCAAGTAGGTGTTATTCCAGGTATACAAGGCTGGTTTGATATTTGAAAATAAATTCATGTAAGTCATACTAACAGCAAGCTAAAGAAGAAATTTTATGTGCATATCCATTGATACAGAAAAAGCATTTGATAAAATCCAACACTCAACTCGTCGCGGTGGCTCATTCCTGTAATCCCAGCACTATCAGAGGCCAAGGTGGGTGGAATCACTTGGGCTCAGGAGTTGGAGACCAGCCTGGGCAACACGGTGAAACCCTGTCTCAAAACAAAACAAAACAAAACAAAGGCCAGCTGTGGTGCCAGGTGCCTGTAGTTCCAAATACATGGTGGGGCTAAGGTGGGAGGATCACTTGAGCCCTGGAGGTTGAGGCTGCAGTGAGCCATGTTTGCACCACTGCACTCCAGCCTGGGTGACAAAGCAAAACTGTATCTCGATGAATGAATGAATGAATGAATGAATGAATGAATGAATGAATAAAAATCTAACATTCATGCTAAAAATTCTCAGCAATCTAGTTATAGGGGGTAACTTCTTCAACTTCATAAAGAGTATGTACAGAAACTCACAACTAATCTACTTAGTGGTGAGAAGCTGAATGCTTTTTCCTCAAAGTTAGGAACCAGGTAAGAATGACTGCTCTCCCACTCTTAAGAGCACCTAACCAGTACAATAAGGTAAGAAAAAAAAGCCATCCAAGTTCGAAAGGAGGAATAAAACTGTTCTTATTTGTGGATGACATTACTGTCTTCATTGAAAATCCAAAGGAATTTACAAAAAAGTCCCAGGCTAATAAGTGATTCCAGCAAGCTTGCAGTATACAAAATCAACACACAAAAATCCATCACATTTCTATATAATAACATGTGGAAACCAAATTAAAGATACAATAATACAATGCTATTTATCATTGTTCCTTGCTTTTCATCCCAATACCTAACTCCTGGGAGCAAATCTTGTTTGTAGATATACCCAAATCTATATTATAGGTATACCCAAGTCTGTATTTCATTTGAGGATAAATCTAATAAGAACAGAAACTATCTTGAAATTTACAAAATGCCGAGAAATGGAAGAAATCAAAGACCTAAAAAATCAGAGAGACTTTGTGGATTAGAAAACCCAGCAAGGTTTTTTTTTTTTTTTTTTTTTTTTTTTTAATATAGGTACTAGACCTAGACAGTCTCATCCTAAAATGTATATGGCATAGCACAGGACCTATAATAACTAAAACAACTCTGAAAAAGAAGAAAAAAGTGGGAGGAATCACTCTTTCCAGTGTTGAGGCTTACTGTATCCTGACAGTAATCGTGACAGTGTGGTCCTGGCAAAGGAAAACAGACATAGGTCAGTAGGACAAGACAGAGTACCCAGAAACAGACCCACACCAATATGCCCAACTAATTTTTGACACAGGTGCAGAAGTGGCTCAGTGAAAAAAAGGTGGCCTTTATAATAATTGTAGCTGGAGCACTTGGACATTTAGGACAGAAGTGGGGGGAACCTTGACCTAAAGTTCATATTTCATTAAAAAGAAAACTCAAAAAAGTATCACATTAAAACTGTAAAACTTTAAAACTTTTAGGAGTCTGGGTGCGGTGGCTCACACCTGTAATCCCAGCACTTTGGGAGGCCGAGGCGGGTGGAACACGAGGTCAAGAGATTGAGACCATCCTGGCCAACATGCTGAAACCCCGTCTCTACTAAAAATACAAAAATTAGCTGGGCGTGGTGGTGCGTGCCTGTAGTCCCAGCTACTCAGGAGGCTGAGGCAAGAGAATCACTTGAATCCGGGAGTTGGAAGTTGTAGTGAGCTGAGATCGTGCCACTGCACTCCAGCCTGGTGACAGAACAAGACTCCATCTCTTAAAAAAAAAAAAAAAAAAAAAGGAAAACTCAGAGTATCTTTGCAATCTAAGACTGAGAGAAGAGTTCTTAAATGTGATGATACCAAAGGTACGATCTACAAAAATAAAATCTTATCACAATTAAAACCTTTTATGAATGACCTTAGTAAGAGTATAAAATCCAGCTACTTAGGAGGCTGAGGGAAGGGAATTGCTTGAACCAGAGAGGTGGAGATTGCATTGAGCCACGATTGCGCCATTGCACTCCAGCCTGGGCGACAGAGTGAGACTCCGTCTCAAAAAATAACAATAAAAAAAGTATAGAAACAAAAACTGCAGATGTGGAAAAAATATTTGTAAACCACATATCTGATGAACAACTAGAATATACTAGAATATATTGAATATATAGACTACTCTCAGAACTCAACATTAAAAACCTATTAGAAAACATGCAAAACACATGCACAGACATTTTGCCAAAGAGGATATACAAATGACAACCAACCATGTGTAAAGATATTCAACTTTACTAGCCACCAGGAAAATACAAACTGAAACCGCAATGAGGTATCACTACAAACCTATCAGAATGGATAAAATTTAAAAAAAAAAATTGATAACACCAGATAATGGCTTGAGAATGCAGAGAAACTGGATGGCTCATATGTTGTTAGTCGGGATGTAACCTGGTATAGTCACTCTGGAAAATAGGGAGTTGAGAATTTCTTCCCAACTTACCTATTCTGTGACCCATGGGCACTTACTTTATGACCCTTTGCAAGCAGCTGCATTCTTGGGCATATCCCAGAGAGTGAAAACTACGTCCACACAAAAGCCTGTACGTGTGTGTTCCTAGCACCTTTGTTTGTAAGAGCCCAAACCTAGGAAAAGTTCAAATATCTTGCAATAGACAGATACTTAAAACACAGTGTATATACTTCCATTCCATCACACATCGCTCATAATGAGAAGTGATGGGCTTCTGATACACACAACTGGGATAGACCTCAAGAGAGTTATATTGAGTGAGAAAAGCCAATCTCAAATGGTCACAGACCACATGAGTCCATTTAGATTCCATTTATGTAAGATCCCTGAAGTTACACAGTTATAGCAATGGAGAAGAGATCTTTTGTTGCCAGGAGTTAAGGTGTGGGATGGAGAGCAAGGGCACGGGTGGGGCTCACAAAGGGAGCTGGAGGGAGCTTGGAGGTGACGGAACAGTTCCCTATTTGGTTGTGGTGGTAGTTACATAAAGCTACACGTGTGATAAAATGGCATAGACTGTATTTACACCCATCGATGAGCGCAGGCACTGTGGTGACATCCGAATACTCTGAATTCTCCCAACGTCAATTTCCTGGTTTTGATAGTTGGTAAACCATAGTTACTCAGCAAGATGTCGGCACTGGGGCAGGCGGGGTGAAGGATGCATGGGGTTTCACTGGACGTTTCTCTGAACTCCTCGTAAATCTAATTGTTTCGAAATAAAATGAATTAAAGACTATGAATGTGTGAACATCAAATAATAAGGCTTTCACAGTCCAGTACAGGCTTCTAAAGTTTGAGAGGAGGGCCTTAAGATGATTTGGTAACACCTCTGTGGGTGCGCCCTTCTGATGCAAATGACCCTCGGCTGTCTGTCCTGCTCTAACCAGGCATCAGCCATGTGGGTGTCTGGTGTCTCCAAAGGAGGGTAGGATGAGATCAGAGAGTGCGTTGTGTGCTCACTGAGGAAGGGGGAGGAATAATGATCAGTCCCCAGGGATTAAGAAAGGAAGAGGACATACAGGACCATAAGAAAAGAGAATCCAGAGCTGAGAGCGTGTAGGAATGTCTCTGCTCCATTCTACTAGGGCTTAGACCAGCTGGCATAACAACTTCATGAACTGTCAGCCATCCTTAAACTCTCCTTTAGGTACCAATCACCCCTGATTTTCTCTTCGTTATTAGCAGTAAATTCCTTTCCTTTCCTCTTTCCTGTTTCCCCTCTCCCCTCTCCCCTCTCCCCTCCCCTCCCCTCCCCTCTCCTCCCCTCCCCTCCCCTCTCCTCTCCTCTCCAACAGAGTCTCTATCACCCAGTCTGGAAGGCAGTGGCAATGAACATGGCTCACTGCAGCCTTGACCTCTTGTTTTTTTGTATTTTGAGGTTTTTTGTTTTGTTTTGTTTTGTTTTGTGGAGCCAGGGTTTCACCATGTTACCCAGGCTGGTCTTGTTTTTTTTTTTTTTTTTTTTTTTTTTTTTGAGATGGAGTCTCACTCTGTCGCCCAGGCTGGAGTGCTGTGGCGCGATCTCGGCTCACTGCAAGCTCCGCCTCCCAGGTTCAGCCATTCTCCTGCCTCAGCCTCCCGAGTAGCTGGGACCACAGGCGCCCGCCACCACGCCCGGCTAATTTTTTGTATTTTTTTAGTAGAGACGGGGTTTCACCGTGTTAGCCAGGACGGTCTCGATCTCCTGACCTCGTGATCCGCCCGTCTTGGCCTCCCAAAATGCTGGGATTACAGGCTTGAGCCACCGCGCCCGGTCCCCAGGCTGGTCTTGAACTCCTGAGCTCTAGTGATCTTCCTGCTTTGGCCTCCCAAAGTGCTAGAATTACAGATATGAGCCACCAGGCCAGCCCAGGTTAGCAGTAAGTCTTGCTAAGGTTTGCCCATAAAGAACACCCTGGCTTGGTAGATTTTACAGAAGAAGGGGAGACACGTCCTATGCCATAGCCACTGTTAGAGAGATGGGAACCCCAAGAACAGGAAGAGGAGGGGAGTTTAGGAAACAATCAGAACAATATCTCTCCCCTGGTATGGCAGCCTCTAGGAAGGGGCACCCTGGGGAGTCAGCCCAGGGTAGAGAAGTGCATTTGGAGCCTTTAATCAGGGAAGCTTGCAGGGCTGTGGCATTCACTGCAGGGGACACCACCGGGGGAAAGCAGGCAGGAGCCATTTGCCTTCCCTCCTCTTCAGTCCTATATCTATGTCCCTGTGCTGCTCAGACCCGGGAGCTCCACAGGGATGCACTGTGTGTATGCGCCATAGCACGCTGCACCATTCCGGACACACAGGGGGTGCTTATAAAGCGCTGTGGTGTATTTAGCAGCATCCTACAGCCACCACATGGTGCCCAGACACCTGCAGGCTGAACTGAAGTGCCCCACCCCCAGTGCAGAATCCTCAGATACAGGGCACTCGCCCAGGTGGCTCAGCACCGCCCTCTGTCTATTCTTAGGTCTTGCTCAGAGGCTGAAGCAGGCTGGGCTTTCCGGCTCACAGGGCCATCCAAGCACTCCTGTCCTGGCCATTCCCCCTCCTCTCTCAGGACATAGCTTTCCCCATGATGGAGAGGAGAAACAGCCTGGATCCTTGGTGTTTGTAAACTCCTTTCACCTTGAAATTGGTTTACACATTTTAAACTTCACATTACTCTTTGGGAGAAGAAAAGAAGTAACATGTAATATTCAATTTCACACTTGGGAAACAAACAGTAAAGTTAAGTAACTTTCATAATGCCAGATAGCATATCTGTGTTAGGAAAGAATGTGTGACTCCATAGAAAATTCTGTCCTCAGACCTTTCTCAAGTGTGTTCTAAAATAAAAGGCTTCTGTACTCAAAACTGAGCTTTGTCCCCGTTGAATAGTAAATTAAGAGTTCAAAATGAGACAGTAAATAAGTTAGACCAAATAAGTAAGCTGCCTCTGAGTACGGAGGTAGAGACATAAATTCGTATGATTACCATAGAAATCAGACAGCACTTTCCTGAAAGAATAGCAATTTTTATATCTTAAATATATGCCTTTGAAAAATACGACATTTGTTGATAAAAGGAAACTTCTAAGGGCTGCTACTGTATCTTGATGACTTAATAAGGGGATCTCCCTGGGGATGGGGTAAGTTAAAAGAGGTTATTTCTTCAGTTTTCTTTACTCGCACACTAGTAGCAAAATTAGAAAAATCAGTGAGAAAATTATATCTGTTTTGTTGATATAATCTTATGAACTTTTCATCATAAAACCTGAAATTCAAGTATATATTGTTTTCTTTAATGAAGTTTAAAGAATTGAAAGAAGACAATTTGTGCATTTAGTAAGTAAAGGGTGTGTGTGTGTGTGTGTGTGTGTGTGTGTGTATCTATATATATATGTATAGAGAGACAGAGTCTCACTCCATTGCCCAGGCTGGAGTGCAGTGGCATGATCTTAGCTCACTGCAACCTCTGCCTCCCAGGTTCAAGCAATTCTCCTGCCTCAGCCTCCCAAGTAGCTGGGACTACAGGCATGTGCCGCCATGCTTGGCTAATTTGTTGTGTTTTTAGTAGAGATGGTGTTTCATCATGTTGGCCAGGCTAATCTTGAAATCCTGACCTCAGGTGTTCCACCCGCCTCGGCCTCCCAAAGTGCTGGGATTACCCGTGTGAACCACTGCGCCCAGCCAAAAATTGATGTATTAAATAGTTATCAGTCAGGGGCAGGAGCTCACACCTGTAATCCCAGCACTTTGAGAGACTGAGGCAGGAGGATTGCTTGAGCCCAGGAGTTTGAGACCAGCCTGGACAACATAGTGAGACCCTGTCTATACGAAACATAAAATAAATAGTTGTTATTCTGTTGCACCATCACCTTATTATGTCTGAGCAATATTTGTTGTAGGCTAAAAGGTGTGAAGAGAGAAAGAGAAAACTGTGATCATGATTATGCCTTCCAGGGGGCCTAATATTGAACTGTACTAGGTAGGCTATTAATAAACTAAAAATGTATGAAACACAAATACAACAAAAGTGGTTTTTATCCCAAGAAAGGCCCCGGATAGGCTGCCTGGTCCTTGGGTTGCTGTCTTCCATGAGGTGATTCAGAGATATGGGCTCCTGGGGTCCTGCAGTTGTGCTGTCCACGAGCTCGCCTGCAGCCAGCTTTCAGAAGGAAAAAGGAATGAGGAGGAAGCCCACCTACCTCTTGCAACTCTGGACTGGCGTGGTCCAGAAGCAGCCCATGCCATTTCCACCGCCCTTCCACTGAAGAGGACTTGTCACGTGGCCATGTGGCCGTGCCTACCTGGAAAGAGGGTTGGAAATACAATTTCTGGCTGGGGTTTAAATGTGTATTTTAGAAATAGAAAACGGATTTTGGTGGACAGCCGGCTCAGCTGCCTCACAGGCCTTCTTAAGCTACATTAGCATAGATTTTCTTATTTAGCCACATCCTGATTCCCTGTGAATGGGCCTAGTTGTTACTTTTAAGAGAAAGATAGGTCTAGAGAGCCAAATCCATTTTCAGTAGATAGAGGAATTAACTTTCTGAATAGAGTTCAGTTAAGAAGGAAACTTAGTAGGGACTTTCTTGCTAGAAGAAAATCTGCCCTCATTTGTACTAGAGAAGTAAAAGAATGCAGGGTTCAAGGAAGACGGCCTTTCACATGGCAATCCCTGGAATTTCATGAGATCCAAAGCACATGGATCCCAGGACTTTGAGTGAGGAAGGAACTGTCCTTCTCAAAGCATTGCTGCCTGATAAGGGCTGAAAAGGAGGAGGGGCTTGGCAGAGGACCTGTTAAATAATCCTCTGGCCTGTTCGCCTTACAATCAGAACATTATATAGGTTGATAAATTTCATGTTTTTCAAAAAAAGTTCTCTATTCATAGTTACACAAGAAACTGTGATGAGATCCCCTTAAGAGAACATTAATACTATCAATACAGTTACTATTATTCCAACACCTTTAGCTCACTCTTGCCACTCTTTGGCTCTCTACTTTTTAATATAAACCATACGTAGAGAGACAGGAGCCCCAAGAACAGAGAGGCTCGCCAAGCTGGAGAAATAATCAAAGCGTTCTCTGTCCCTGGAGCCCCAGCCATAAGTGGACAAACTTCAGTTGCCCAAAGGCAAGACCCTTGGAGAGAAGAAAATTGCTCGTACCAGTGTGGGAGTTATGCTGTCGTCTTCTCTTTTATAGGCATGGTCACGAATGACATGTGATTTGAAACCACAATTTACTACCGTAATAAAGTTTCTAAAATTACTGCAGTCGGAATCCAATTGTATTGAACAGTTGATTGATTCTGGGTTAAAACATGCTTACATCACAAAATAATGACTGGTTTGAGAAAAATAAGGTTGTGTTCAGGAGCCAATATCTCCGGGCAAGAGGGACACTATTAAAATTCTTCAGGGGAAAGTAAATTGCTGATGTGCGAAGCGTGCTCGAAGGAATATCACCTTACATCTGCCTAATGTTCTTTCCTCACAGCCTCCCAGTGAAATAGGTAAAGCAGGAATTTCCACTTTGTAGAGAAGGATCTAGGGATGTGAGAATCCGTCCTGTGAGAACATTTTAGATAAGTACCGGAACCCGATTCATAAAACTCTTTACTCCAAGTGAAATAGGGTGTTCAGTGGATGGACACACACTGTTTTTAAAGACCAGATTTAGAAGTATGCTCACTCAAATCTGTTAATTCTGATCAGTGTGAAGAACAAAGTTAGTGCTTTCAGATATTAAGATAGTTGGTGTAGGCAAACAATGACATTTAAAAGCAGTAACTCGACAATAAGTTCTTCTTTCTTACAGGAAACTGTTTTTTGCAGTCTTATGGCAAATTTTGAGGCCCAACTGTCACCCTTCTGCATGTTTTCCTGTAGGAAGTAAATGAATTCTTTGTTTTGTATTTTGTTAGCACTTTCTAAAGTATTTGTTTTCCTTTGGTTTTATCCATTGCAAGGCAATTGTTTCTGTTTTTATTCTTTGTCACTAATCATCTCCAAGGTTTTAAGTTCTATTAAAAAAACAACTTAGCCTTGAATGCTTCAAAAACTTTAAAAGTGGGTAGTGGGGAACATCAACCTCTGTGTTCTCTCATATCATCAGGAGCTGGGAGAAATCACAGCAGATTTTGACAGTGTCCTCAGTACCAGCAGACCTTCCTGCAGAAGGGTGTCCAAACTTCCTGGGCTTTGTTCCTGTTAAATGTTCCACCAACTCCCCCAACTCTTCTCTTTACTCAACCCTTGACATGAAACACCTTTCTACTGTGTAGTCCATTAGGGTGTAAATCACACCAAAGAACTTTTGCTCAACCACTTTGCTAGATAGATTGGAAAGAAACACCATTTATTACATGCTAATCAAACTGTAATTGCCTGTCTCCCTGATAAATTGACCATGAATAAGGTAGGTCTCTTTGACTGACAGTCTTGGGAATGCGCATTGCAGACTTTATAGGCATGACATGCTTGTGATAAGAAAGCAGGCTTGCTGTGAGGGAGGAAACAACGTCTCCCTCTTTTGAAGGGACTGATTTTCAAAAATTTCCCTTGCATCATAAATAGGTGTTGGCAAAAGTATCACTCGCTGATTATTTACATGACAGATAGAGAAGCAAGTTCCTTTTAGCTTAAAAAACAACCTTGTGGCCGTGTTGATTTAATCAGAGTTCTGTTTGTTTGTGTCTGCTCGTCTAATGTGTAATCAGAATTCCTTAATAGGAAGTGGTTTCATTCTGTTGCTCTGTATTCTGGAGAGAAAGTCTGATGTTGGATTTATCATTAACGTTTGCCTTCAGCTTGTCATCACCGAAGCCCTCTGCATTATTTTCTGTGCTCTCTATAAAGCTGATTCTGCTCTGCCATTCTCTTTTTGCCTGGGAGAGAATTTTTTTTTTTTTTTTTTTTTTTTGAGATAGAGCCTCCTCTGTCGATCAGGCTGGAGTTCAGTGGCACCATCTTGGCTTATGGCAACCTCCAACTCCTGGGTTCAAGCGATTCGCCAGCCTCAGCCCCCGGAGTAGCTGGGATTACAGGCACCTGCCACCACATCCAGCTAAATTTTGTATTTTTAGTAGAGACAGGGTTTCACCATGTTGGCCAGGCTGGTCTTGAACTCCTGACCTCAGGTGACCCGCCCGCCTCAGCCTCTCAAAGTGCTGGGATTGCAGACGTGGGCCACCACGCCTGGCCGAGAAATTTTAAAATAAGTCACCAGGAATAAAATATATTAACCAAGCGAGGTCCACCGTTTATTCACTTTTCCCTAGTTTTTGCTTAACGCCTCCTTTCTGTTCCAGGATTCCCATCCAGGATACCACATTACATTTAGTCACTATATTTCCTTAGGTTTTTCCAGTCTCTGGCAGTTCTTGAACTTTGCTTGTTCTTGATGATCTTGACAGTTCAAAGGGGCACTGGTCAGGTATTTTGTAATATGTTCTTCAGTTGGATGTTTCTGATGTTTTTCTCATAGTTAGACTGATGATGAGTTTGAGGAGGAAGATGGCAGAAGTGAGGTCCCACTCTCATACCATCGGAAGGGCCCATGCCATCAGCATGGCCTGTCATTGTTGATGTTAAACCTGATCACCCTGAGGTAGTACTCGTCAGCTATCTCCACTGTAAAGTTACTCCATTTCTCTTTTTTTTTGTACTACTTCTACCTATTTTAACTCTAGCTGTCCCACAAGGACTGTCTCAGGGTTCACCTCCTTCTGGGTATCTTCTCTTAAATCTGACCAACTTAGTGGAATATTTCACCACAGACATAATTTCGAATAGCCCAGTTATTGAGAAGTGCATTAGGAAGGAAGGCGGGATGTGCCCACCACCTCTTAGCTGAGTGACCGTCTTTTACACATAATAAATCCCCACAACTCTTCCCAGCATTGTTTTGTGGTCAACAGTGGAGAAAGGCCTTGTGACATTGAGAGGAGAAGATGGCCACGTAGTCATGAATTAGCAAATTCCAATGG
The DNA here is from genome assembly GCF_043159975.1 of Macaca nemestrina. NCBI lineage: Eukaryota > Metazoa > Chordata > Mammalia > Primates > Cercopithecidae > Macaca > Macaca nemestrina. The sequence goes on along the minus strand of NC_092128.1, from coordinate 152,651,312 downwards.
CTGTTTCTTTTTTTGAGACAGAGTCTCACTCTGTTGCCCAGGCTGGAGTGCAGTGGCATGATCTTGGCTCACTGCAACCTCCACCTCCCGAGCTCAAGCAATTCTCCTACCTCAGCCTCCCGAGTAGCTGGGATTACAGGCGTGTGCCACCATGCCTGACTAATTTTTGTATTTTTAGTAGAGACGGGGTTTCACCATGTTGACCAGGCTGGTCTCGAACTCCTGACCTCAGGTACCTGCCCACCTTGGCCTCCCAAAATGCTGGGATTACAGGCATGAGCCATCGCGCCCAGCTTCAGTGGCTATTTCTAAAAGACCCTATCTCTCTCTGAAAAAAAATAATCACTAGAAAAACTTGTATTTAAAAATTATGAAGGCAACTCGAGGGGAATATAAGATGCCAACAGTGTCTCCTGACCTTAGCCTTTGCAATTAGGTGCTGATTCTGTGAAATGCAGCTTGATCATTCGGTTTAACCATACTGGGCAACACTGTCCTTGCCTCGAGGATGTTTATATTTTTGTTACCATGGCATTAAACTTTTTTGGATATTAATAAAGTTTGGATATAAGATCTTATGAAATTAAGTGCTCTTTATCTTAGGAAAACATCATTTTGTTTTGCATTTACAAGCGGCCTCATATATAAATAGCATTTAGATATTCAGGTGTGGGACTGTGAAGGTCTGTTCTCATTCTGGCTAATATATAATTCCTTAGCTTAATGGCTGTGCTTGCTCTAGTGCTATATCCCAACACAGTAGCCTAGATTATTGGTTGAAGGGGAGGATTTATCCCTTAGGGAACACTTAAACAATTTCTGGAGACATTTGTGGTTGTCACAACTGGGTGGGGGCCACATGTGGCATCTTGTGAGGGAAGGCCAGGGATGCTGCTAAACATCCTGTAATTCACAACCCCCCACAGCAAAGAGTTATCTGACCCTCAGTGCCAACAGTGCTAGGTATGGGAAACTTAATTGGTTGGCTACATTGCCTTTGCTTCTTGTCTGCAGCAGCTTTCCCTAGACCCTGAGGCGTGTTGTATGTATATTTAGTTTTGTTAGATCACCCCAGGGAACATCTGTGGCCCTAGGTCAGCTTCGGAATGAGTCTGACTTCTCGATCAGTGGTTTCCACTGAGCCTGTGTGAATATGAAGATCTTTTTTAATGACCTGAATTTTTAGTCTCATAATTTTTGAGCTCTTGTTATTCAAGAACTGAGAAAATCATCGGTTCTTGGCCTTTTTGGCTAAGATCAAGTGAAGAACTGAGAAAATGCGTAATGATGCTAACATACATGCTGTCTCACATACAATGGCTGTGGATTTAGTAACATATCTCAAGTAATTTTCGTTTTGTTGAACACAACATTTGGAAAACAGTAGTACATATATATGTGTGTGTGAGAGACCCATTATTTCATTATTCGTTCTACAGATAGTACTTGGGTCCGCATGGATTTGCTGGCCCCTAGCAGGAAATATTTGTCCTCATGGCGAAAACGGCCCACAGCTTACGGACCATTGCTCGTGAAGATCCCTTTGAAACAGAGATGACGTGGAGAACACTCACATCTGTAGCTGAAACAAACAGTCTGGGAAATAGGGAAGGGCATCTTGGCCTCACATGCAGTGCCCACTTATTAAATTTCTGCAAATGATGGGAGGTGCTCTGTTGTGGTTTTCATGCCTGTTGTTAAAGGAATCTGACAGCTGAGGCATCAGGCTGCTTTCTTCAGCCCTGGTGAGTGTAGGAGCTCTGGAGTGAGGCCAGTGAATAGAACTTTGCCAAGACTCTGAATCTTCTGGGATCATCTGTGTCTACTTTTTCGAAAAGCAGATTGTGTGAAATGACAGTCAGTAGGACACGGAAGGTAATAGAGATGTGAATGAGAAGACTCAAGGAAGGGAGAGAGTGAGGATGGGTGCCAATGGGAAGAGCCCAGCAGAAGATTGAGTGTCCTGGCAGCAGGACTGAGAGGATGAGGTGACAAATGGCTTTTTTCTCTGGGAAGGAAGCCAGTGGTGTGCGAGAGTTGTGGCTTCAGTTCCAGATCTTAGATCAGTTTTCCTTACACACAATATTAAGGTTCATATTCCTTCCAGGAAACTACCAAGAGTAAATGGATTAACAGGCAGCCAATTGGAAGAGCCTCAGACATAGCAAGAGAGTGGTGTGGAGGGAGAGGACATATAAGCTGCTCTTTGGCAGCTGTGCCTTCCACACTCTGGCCTGGAAGATTCTGCTTTGGCTGCCAGACTAGAGACCATTTTGTGTCTTTGCCATCAGTCTTTTTGGAATACAGCATCAGGCCTAAGGTCCCAGATGAACCTCAGGACAGCTTTCATTTTGAACGTTTTGGTTCTCAGTTCACATTTTCTAGCTTTCCATTGAGTGGTGTATCAGTCAGCTGTTGCTGTGTAACAAAACCCCTCTCAAATTTAGTGACTTCAAAGAATAACGTTTCGTGATTTCTCCCAAGCTCTGGGTTGGCTAGGTGATTCTGCTGATCTGGACTCACTCATGCATCCATGACCACAGTGGCAGGACGACGGGCAGAGAGGTGCTCAAGGATGGCCTCCAATAGGTCCCTCATTTTTTCCCACCTCTTTACATCCTTCCATAAGGTTCACATGGGCATGTTTTCCTGGCAGTGGGTCAGAAAGAAAGAAAGAAAGAAAAAACATACAAGTGCTTTTGCAAGCTGCTGCTTGTGTCAAGTTTGCTGCTGAACTCTCAGGAGGTGAGCCCCAAGACCATGCCCCTAGTCAGCGTGGGAGGGTACTATCACAGTGTGGAGCCACTGATCCCATCACTCTGCCATCGCTGGTAAAATACGAGGAGGCCAGGATAGCTTCTGATGAGTTGCCAGATGACGTTTCTTCTGCTATTCTTTCATGTTTTATAGTGTTGCTTTGTAGCAACGTGTTATGTCTTAATCTGTTTTGTGGCTGAGATGCATCTGAGCAGGCATCTGGACTAGGTGTTTTAAGTAGATAATTTTTCTATCTCTTTGGTCAGTTTGTCATCTCACCTATGTGATGGTGATAGAGCCCCAGGAATACAAACAGTGTTTTCCAATACAGCATGTTCAGAAGAACTGAATGAAAGAAGCATACAGATCTAGGAAGAAGGAGAAAAAAAAAAATCTCCGTGGAGAAGAACCTCCTGCTTAGTTTATTATTTTATTTTATTTTATTTTATTTTATTTTATTTTTTTGAGTTGGAGTCTCGCTCTGTCACCAGGCTGGAGTGACAGTGCAGCTCTGTCACCAGGCTGGAGTGCAGTGGCATGATCTCGGCTCACTGCAACCTCTACTTCCTGGGTTCAAGCAATTATCCTGCCTCAGCCTCCCGAGTAGCTGGGACTACAGGCGTGTGCCACCATGCCCAGCTAATTTTTGTATTTTTAGTAGAGACGGGGTTTCACCATGTTGGCCAGGATGGTCTCGATCTCCTGACCTCGTGATCCACCCCCCTCGGCCTCCCAAAGTGCTGGGATTACAGGCATGAGCCACCACGCCCAGCGGTAATTTTATTTTTAAGATAGAAGGGTGAATGAAGGAATATTTGTTAGCAGTGACTACACAGAGCTCCAACGGACTTTCTCTGTGTTTGAAGTAGGTAGTAAGGTGTAGGGAATTGGTGAACTCCAACCATTTTTTGTTTTGTCAGTAGAGTATGGGAAAATGGCTGATTTTCAAATTGTTCTGATGAATGAATGCAGGGGTATTTATAGGTATATGTAAATAATAAGAATATATCTTTGCTCTGTCAGAAAACAGCTGCCACGTTATTTGGAACTTTTTTAGGGAGAATAAAGTAGAACTTTCTAAAAGTCCGAGAAAAGATAGAGGAAGATTTTTTAAAACCTTGACACCATTAATTTCTGCTTTATCTGATTCATATTTATAGCCTTTCCATCAGTCATCTCTTTAATAGTTCAGTTCAGTCTGAGCTATTTATTTCTTTCACATACTTCCTTTTTGTTCAGTGCTAATAATTACACTTTTGTTCTCTTACTGGCAAAACATTGCTTTCTCCTCGGAAAATATTGGAAGAGACTGAGCAGCAAACACTAATTAATCCTCACAGTGTGTCTCCTTCGTTCGTTTAACTGAGGCACTGAAATGTCTAGCCACACATTCAATGAAATCTAATTTGGTGACAGAGAGGGTACGAAAACTTTGATTCAAGATGCCTTAGCAGCTTCAATAAGCCTCATATGACCATGGTTGTGAGGCAGTTCGAGGCTTTAAATGTCCTTGAGCTGTAGGTGTGGTGACTAGAGTATCTTTCTGTGTTATTCTGCCTTTCTGACAGCAAGGCTTGCTGTGGAGAATGAGTTTATCTTGAGTGGAAGTTATCCTGGAGTCTAGGGAGGCAAAACCTAGTTCACAGCAAGTAATCATGGGAGTTACAGGCTTGTGTTTCATTTCCGTTGTTGTCATTTGTCTACCTGTTGACAAATAACTTCATCCCTGGGAATCAGTATTGCTTGTCACCAATTAAACAAAATGGACATTAGGTCAGTGATGAGTTTAAAAACGTTTGACGAGTTTCTGAGAAAGAACATGTTAGGTAACTGCGGATGGCTCCCTGTGTAATGTCTTAAGTCTTTAAAGAATGTTTTAATTTATTACCTTGTGTCCTTAAATAGGTCACTTGAACCAAATTTAGTATCCAAGAATATGCCTTGTCCTAAGAACTTTTCCTGGATGACATGGACATAGATACTATAATTGGGAAGCCTCCTAAATATGTGCAGGTAGGTAGTGATTATAAATTACCTGTAGTGTCATTCATTAGAGACTATCTTATGAGTTAGTTTGCATGACTGATTTGTAGAAACTACAAATAATAAAAATGCTGTGTTTGCTTTAAGCGGATTCATACAGTCCTCTCTCCAGGGCTGGAAGTTCTCAGTTTCCCTGCCCTGGAGGTCTGAGTGCTGAGCAGTGAGTGACTGCAGACGTGTGGCAGGCATTCCTCCCCCCTTGAATCCCGTGTTTAAAGCCTGCATTTACCTCTAGCCCACAAGTTCCAAAAGCTATGCCTGTCTCGCTTGGCTTTGTTTTTGTAGCCCCTACTACAGTGACTACTAATGAAGTAAGTGCTGAAACACGGATGTACAAAATAAAGAGATAAATGAAAGGGCAAATAGGGGAACTAGAAGTTGCTTCTCTGTGTTGTACTTAAGGCCTGTTACTTCACGGCCCTTCCCTACACGAGGCTGTAACACTCATAACACCTATTATGACTGTTATGAGAACAAATTGCTTCCAGATAGGAATCAGAATCGCACGTAAGAATCACCTAGGAAGCTTGTTCTGGAGTCTGCCCAGAGCTACTGACCAGGATCTCCAAAGACTGAGCTCTGAGCACTTTTTATTCTCAAAAGGCTCCCAAGGTGATTCAGATGCAGCTTCTCTGAGGATTCATGCTGGGAACTATAGATCCAGATCTGCCGTAAGCCCTGGCTGTGCCCTGGACCCACAGCTCCTTTCCTTGCCCAGGCTTCCCATGAGATGAAGGCTCATGGAACACATCTCATCATCTTCATGGCAGATAATTGGAATCAAGGAGCGATAGTTCTCTTACCTATAGTAACAAGCTGAAAATTAATCAGTTGTTCTTACATTTCTTTGTATCATTAGGTGCCCACTGCCAGGCCTGTTAGCAGAGACCTAATACATAATTGGTGTTCTGTAAGAAATGGAAGGATGGATACATGAATTCTGTGACTTCAGAATGAAATCCACATGGACATACCTAGATCAAGAAGAATGTTGAATTTGTCTTTACACAACTTAGCATGAGGAAACACTTCTTACCCCAAATTAATAGGTCCTGAAATCTATTTTTAGACTTTAATTCACTTACGGATGGTGTTAAGAATGATCCTTGAATAGAAATGTATTTTGGGATTTGTCTCTTATGGAACTGCTCTTTTACTATCAAGTCAGTCCTTCAGGGTTAAACATTGCAGTTCACGATATTATCTAAGATTAGTTACCATCTGCAGCTTAAATAATGTGTCCTTTCCCAAACTCCATGAAATGAAATAAGCATTAATTAAACCCCCGTTCTTTTCCAATTGGAGGAAGGCTGCAGGCCAAATTATCTTTGTGATGTATGGGACATCCGTAATGAGTGCCACTCATGTGTGTCTGAAGCCCTTCATCCTCACTGCATAGGACTGGAGCAGTTGAACAGCCTCTGTCTTATAAACAGATTATAGTATCATTAGGATTAGCCGGCTTTTCGTTGGCAATTTTTTTTCATCTCACGTAGTCCGTGTTTTCCAAGTTCAGCACATAGCAGTCAGTCAGTCCTGTTCTTGGCTGAATGTTGAAGTAAGCAATCTGCCTTGAGTGCCCCATGTCCCCCTTTCTCCCCACGTGCACGTCCCCTGCATGTTCCTCACTCTCCCCTATGGGTTAGTTAAGACCCCTGTAATTGTATGATGCCCCCTCAAGCTAGTGAAGAATGTATAATTTGGAATATAGAGGTATCTCCAGAATCATAGGGCAGGAGTCCAGCTCCATTAATTGCTTTTACTACAGAACAGCTTGTTTCTTTCAACTCTTAAAAAAAATTTAATTGTGGTAAAATGTTCATAACATAAAATTTATCATCCTAACCATTTTATGTGTAATTCAATAGTGTTAAGTGTGTTCCCATTGTTGCACAACCCATCTTTAGAACTTTTTCACCTTGCAAAACTGAAAATCTGCACTTGCTAAGCCATGACTCTCTGATTCCCCTTCGCCCGCAGCCCCACGCAGCCATCATTCTACTTTGTCTCTATGAGTTTGACTACTCTAGGTACCTCATGTAAGTGAAGTCAGAGAGTATTTTGACTTTGTGTGACAGACTTATTTCACTTGGCGTAATGTCTCTAAGGTTCACACATGTGGTAGCGTGTGTCAGAGCTTTCTTCCCATTTAAGACTGAAGAATATTTCATTGGATGCCCAGGGCACAGTGTGTTTGCCTGTTTATCTGTCCACAGACACTAAGGTTGTTCCCACCTTTTGGCTATTGTGAATGATGCCAGTATGAACATGGGTGTACAAGTATCTCTTCAAGACCCTGTCTTCAATTCTTTTAGATAGATACTGAGAAGCGGTATTGTTAGCTCATATGATAATTCTATTTTTAACTTTTTAAGGAACCTCCATCCTGTTTTCTACAGTGGCTGTGCCATTTTACATTTTCCTTTCCCACTGACAGTGCACAAAGTCTCCAGTTTCCGCATATCCATGTCAATGTTTGTTATTTTGTTATTTTTTTTTTTAATAATGGCCATCCTAATGTGTGAAGATGAACCTACTCTCTCACTGCGGTTTTAATTTCATTTCCTGATCATTGGTGCAACCAAGCATCTTCTCATATGATTTTAGCTCTTTTGTAAACCTTCTTTGGAGAAGTATCCTTTCAAGTCCTTAGCCTGTTTTTTAATCAGGTTACTTGTTTTTCAGTTGTTGAATTATAAGAGTTCTTTATATATTCTGAATATTAACCCCTTATAAAATATAACATTTGCCAATGTCTTTTTCTTATTCCATAAGTTGCATTTTTACCCTGTTAGTTTTGTCCTTTGATGGTACAGAATTTTTAAATTTTGATGTGGTGCAGTGTATCTGCTTTTTTTCTTACACTTAATATGTAATCTAGTTACTTCTTTTATTTTGTATTCTTTTAAAAATTTTATAATGAAACACTAGGAGTTCTTTTTTTTTTTTTTTTCTTTTTTCAGACGGAATCTCCCTCTGTTGCCCAGGCTGGAGTGCGGTGGCGCGTTTCGGCTCACTGCAAGCTCCGCCTCTCGGGTTCACGCCATTCTCCTCCTCAGACTCCCAAGTAGCTAGGACTACAGGCTCCCGCCACCATGCCTGGTTAATTTTTTGTATTTTTAGTAGAGTCGGGGTTTCACCGTGTTAGCCAGGATGGGCTTGATCTCCTGACCTCATGATCCACCTACCTCGGCCTCCCAAAGTGCTGGGATTACAGGCGTGAGCCACCGCACCCGGCCACATTAGGGGTTCTTTTTAGCTGCTGTCCTCAGTTTACTTCCTCTCTTTCCCACTACTGTGGGAGTTTTTCTAAGCTTTACAGAGGTATAATCATATATATGATAATATATATAAGATATACAGCGTGATGCTTTGATATATGTACGTATTGTGAGATTATTATTATGAAAATTAAGTTAGCACATTCATCACCTCACATAGTTATCATTCTTGTGTGTGTTGTGTGTGTCTGGTGAGAATCACTACGATCTGCTCTTTTAACAAACTTCAAATGTACAATACAGTATTATTAACTGTTAATATTAATTGTATTAAAATCAATTAATATTGTATAAATACAATAAATATATTACAATAAAAAGTATTGTAATAAAGTCACCATGCTGTAGCTTAGATCCTCAGAACTTTCTCATCTTCCAACTGAAAGTTTGTACCCTCTGACCAGCATCTGTGCCTCAGCCTTGGCAACCACCATTCTGCTCTCTATTTTTATGAGTTGTACTTTTTTAGATTTCACATGTAAGTGAGATCATACAATATTTGTCTCTGTCTGATTCCACCCAGGAGAGTGCCCTCAGGATACATTTATGTTGTCACAAATGGAGGGACGGCTTTCTTTTCTTATGGCGGAATAGTATTCTAGGTGTGCTCTGCAGCTGGGTGGAGCCCATGGACTGGGCTCCTCAGTTGGACGGGACTGCTCTCTGGGCTCTCTGGTCAGGTACTCAGTGGGGTTGCTGGTTGGTCTCCCTGCTTGGGAGTGGCTGCAGGCTGTGCTCTGCCACCAGGCAGTGCTGTCATCTGAGCTCTGTGCCCTGGGTGGTGCAGAGGGGCGTCCACTGTGTTCCATAGCTGGTTAGGGTCTCTGGCTGATTTCAGGCTGTGCTGCTCTGCTAGGTGGGGCTTGACTTTCTGCCTGAGGAGGGCTGTAGGCTGGGCCCCAGGGCTGAGCCAGACTGCTGACTGGGGACCGATGGCAGGTAGAGCTGGTGACTGCCCTCCCTGGCCAGATGGTGACACTGGTTCAGCTCTGTGGGTGCACCACTGGCTGTGGGTGCACCACTGGCTGTGCCTTCTGGTCAGGCAACTCCTCTGGCAGGGATTTGGTGCCATCACTGAGATCCACAGGCTAGTTGCTTTGAACCCCATCCTTCTTTGTTCCTAGCCAACCCCAGGTAGTCTAGCCCTGCTAATTTTCCCAGTGGTCCTGTGAGACAATACAGAAGGAGGCCTCCTGGGAAGTACCCTGGAATGCTATGGAAGCTGGCTATCCACCTTAGACTGTCTTTTTCCCTATTGGAAAAAACATAGCTTAGGGGAAGCCCGTTTGTCTAGTGCTCTGCCAGACTGGGGAGGGACAGCAGTACCAAACCAAAGCACTCCACTCCTCTTACCCTTCAAATGAAACTCTTCTTGGTTTCTGTGGTCCAAGCGGGTGGTTCTGCCTCATCCCCTTATTCTGGGATTTCCACTGAGGTGTTTTGTGTATAGATAGTTTTGCTAGTTGGTGGTTCTGTGAGGGGATAAAAGCTGGGGACCTCCTCTTCTACCATCTTACTTTTGTTGCCTGTCCTTTTCTTGTTACATCCAAGAAATCATTGCTTAATCCAACATCATGAATCTTCTCTCTTATGTTCCATTCTAAGTGCTTTCAATTTTAGGTCTTATGTTTAAATCTTTGTTCTGTTTTGAGTTAATTTTTGTATGTGGCATAAGGTAAGGGTCCACCTTCATTCTTTTGCATGTGGATATGCAGTTTTCCCAATGCCATTTATTGAGAGACTGTACTTTATCCATTGAATGGTCTTGACACCTTTGTCAAAAATCGTTTGGCCCTATTTGCCAGGGTTTATTTCTGGGCTTTCTATTCTATTACATTGGTTTGTATGCCTCTCTCTGTGCCACTACTATGCTGTTTTGATTACTGTAGCTTTATAATACATTTTGATATCAGGAAGTGTGGGACTTCCAATTTTGTTATTTTCCAAGATTGTTTTGGTTTTTTGAGGTAACATTAAATTCCTTATGGTTTTTTTTATTTCTGCAAAAGAAAATGCCGTTAGGAATTTTAGCAAGATTGTATTAAATCTGTAAATCATTTTGGGAAGTATTGACGTCGTAATAATAAGTCATCTGATTTGTGAAATGGGATGTCTTTCCATTTGTGTCTTCTTTCATTTCTTTCAGAAATCTTTTGTAGTTTTCATTGTATGAGTCTTTTGCCTCCTTTGTTAAGTTTATTTGTAAGTATTTTACTCTTTTTGTTGCTATTGTAAATGAAATTGTTTTCTTTCCTTTTATTTGTTGTTAATGTGTAGAAACACAACTATTGTTCATTGTGTTGATTTTGTTTCCTGTCATTTTGCTGAATCTGTTTATTCTAACAGGTTTTTTGTGGAATCTTTAGTGTGTTCTACATATAAGATCATTTATTATTTTTGTTTTGTTGGTTTTGTTTTTTTTAATATTTCCTTATTTTTTTCTTATATAAGATCATTTTTCTAAGAATGGAGATAATTTTACTTCTTCCTTTCTGATTTGCATGCCTGGATAGCTAATCCTTGGTTGACTGTTTTTATTTCTGAACTTTAAATAGATCATCCCATTGCCTTCTGGATTCCATAGTTTCTGATGAGAAGTCATTCATTCATCTTATTTGCTGTTCTTTTCTTGACAAGTAATTGTTTTCTTACTGCTTTCAAGATTTGTTCTTTGCCATTTAACAGTTTTACTTTCATATAGCTGGGTGTTGACGTCTTTTCATTTATCCTTCTTAGAGTTTTTGAGCTGCTTACGTATACAGATTATTGTTTTACATTAAATTTGGGGAGTTTAGTTCATTATTTCTTCAAATACTTTTCCAATATTCTTTCTGTTACTTTCCCTTCCTTCTACTATTTCTGTTAGTTGTGTGTTGGCACACTTGATGGCATCTCACGTTTTTCTGAGGCTCTTCCTTTTATTCTCTTTGTTCTTAGGATTGAGTAATTGCTATTAGCCTGTCTTCAAGTTCAGTGATTCTTTTTCTGCAGGTTAAAATCTACTGTTGAGTCCCTCCAGTGAATTTTTTTGTTATTTAACCAAAAAATCGATACTTTTAAAATAATTTTCATCTTTTAATATTCTGTTTGTTGAGACATAGTTCTAATACCTTAATTCTTTAGAAGTTATTTATGTTTTAAAATATAATTAGAATGGCTAATTTAAAGGTTTTTTTTTTTTTTTTCTGTAAAGTCTAGCGTGCAAGCTTCCTTAGGGATGGTTTCTATTGATTGCTTTTTTCCCCCTGTGTATACTCCATACCTTCCTATTTCTTTGCATATTTCATAAATGTTTTTTAACAACTGGGCATTTGAATGATATAATGTGGCAATTTTGGAAATCAGATTTCCTACCCTCTGCAGAATTTACTTTTTATATTGCTTCTGTTAAGTGACCTTCTTAAGATAATTATGTAAGATATATATTCTATATATGTTTATCCTCTGAAGTCTCTTGTCAGTTAGCTTAGTGGTCATCTAATGACTGGATGCAGGTTTCTTTAAATTATTTGAGGGATAAATCTCTAAGCCTTTGGGAAGGGACTTGTGTGTGTGTTGAGGCTTGCCTGCAATGTGCTGGCAGGCAGTTTACAAACTTCCACTTGCTTGTGTAGAGCCAGAGGTCAGCCAGACGTGACGTACATCGTACATCAAATTGTACGTCAGTCTGTCATGCCAGAGGTGAGATAGTAGGGCCTTTTCCAGTGCTTTTTCTGGACATGTGCTTAGCCCTGTACATGTGTGTGACCTTCTGAATTTCCAGGAATAAGTCAGAGTAGTTCAGAATCCCCTATGGCCATGTCATTCTCCAGTTTTTCCATTTAAGGTTTTTGGTCTGTTGCTTGTTAGCCCTACTTCATATTGCTGCCTCAGGGAACTGCAATATTGAGCGGGCGTCACAGATTGTTTGCCCTAGGGATAGGGTTTTTTGGTACAAATACAGGTCAGATTTCGGTCAGATACAGGCAAGCCTAAGAATGGAGCTTTTTAAGGCAGCTTCTTGACAGATAAAATAGTAAAAATTCTCTGTTCTATTCCCCTTAGTGGCTTCAAGGTTCTTGTTTTTCACAGCTCCTGTAGTTGCAAGACTGTTGGTTTTCAAGGGTCCTGTGGAACTAGGGGAAGGGGCATTGGAATAGGGTAAGTGAAAACACTTCATAGTTTGCTTGTTGTTAACAAAATTCATCTGTTTTTCTTGAACAAACAGTCCATAGATTGTTGCAAGCCTTTGATTAATTTTCAGAGTTTCCACAAATGTTGACTTCACAATTTCTGTCCATGTTCTCATGGATTTTATGGAGGAGATGATTTTCAGAGACTTTTATTCTGCCATTCCTGAGGGCCCTCTTTTCTCAGATGACTTTCTGTGGTTCATAGAAACTATAGAAACATTCTATGGTTCATCAGGTGTGGACACAGGGAAGGGTCACTTTGTATAGAAAGGCTATTAGGGACCTATCCTTGTGATTAATGTACCTGTTGCCTCCCTCTGGAACCTCATGGAATGTGGTGTCTGTGGATTATGGAAAACTTGGCTTTCTCGGCCACGTCTCCTTGAAAAGTCCATCCTGCCACCTTCTGTATACCAAGTGGATGTGCTGAACACTCTCTTAAGTGCTAAGAAATATGTCAAAGAGCTTGCTGGGACTGTCTTTCCCACTGACCATGGGACTGGCCAATGTGTTTTGAGTTTTTCCAGCCAATCTTTGGAGTAACCAAAACTTTAGGAAGGCCCTGTTGGCTCCCCTCCCTCACTGGCACACTAAGCAGGAATCCCCAGCCCCCTGTTCTCCCAACTCCCAAGGCATATTTTTCATCTTTGCTCTGTGATCCTGCAGGGGTCTCCTTGTGTGGGAATCACACACCCCACTGGCCATGCCATATGTATGTGAAGCTTATTTTAACTGTCCTAATCAGAACATGGTTAAAACAATTGGTTTTTAAAACTGTTGTGTATTTTATCTGTGTTATTCTTGAATATTGGATTCATATTAAATAGTACTTTGCCCTAATTAACTTTAATATTGCAGATTTGTGCTTTTTGAACTCAGCATGCAGATTTATGTAAATTGCATAAAGCTTTTAAGCTAGGAGTGTATCATTTACATTTACAATCCCATTCATCCCATGTCTCCATATCACTGACTCTTCAAAGAAAGACAGGAACTATTGGGATGTACATACTTGATTGTTTCAATTTCACTCCTGTGCAAACCAAAGAACAAGTAGTAAATACTTTTCCATATATATATATATGGAAATATATATAGACATTCACACACACACGTAGATGCTTGTGTGTATATACTTGTGTGTGGACGTATCTTTGAATGCTCTTATTTGCACACAGAGAATCAAAACCAATATCCAGGTCTCTTGACCATAAGCCCGATACCCTATTTTTTTTTTTGAGCTGCAGTTTATGTACCCATTATTGTAGTGTTCATATATATATATATGTGTGTGTGTATATATATATATATGCTGTATTTTTTGACTGATTTTAGAATTAGTGCTTAAAATAGAAAAGACAGAGCACTAATTTGGGGGAACCGTTTAAATTTTGTTTTCATATATCTGATTGCATTAATTTCTCTCTCTGTCCCCCCACCAAATCCTTCTCCCTTCTTTCTTCCCTTTCCTCCTCCATCTCTTCTGTATCTCTGTCAAAGTTCATGACATAAAGGGTGTAAGAGATCAGATTATGTTACCCCAAACACACCACTCTGGCATACAGATTACATTGAGCTGAAAACAATTAAGAAAAAGACATAGGATGAGCTCTCTGCCTTTTCCCGTCTGCCTGAAACATCATAAATTTTCCTTGTGAAGGTGTTCCTCCCAGCTCTACTTCCGGTAAGCAGAATTTCCCAGAAAAGGAGTAACAGCCTCATTACTGGAGATGAGAGGACACCATGAAAGGGCCTACACAAACCAGCCCTAGGAACCAGCCATCATCTCCCATTAGTTTCTCCAGACATTTGCATTTTTGCCTTCAAACAGTCTGCCACCCCTAGAAGCTCAAAGTCCATTTCCTTTGCCATGTCACTTGTCTTTAACAGTTTTGTCTTTTTTCCAGATAGTATAAAAGCTTTCAAGCACAGCCGTTCTTATGAAGTCCTCCTCCCACCCCTTTCTGTGTAAAATTTTTAACACCAAATAAAATTATATGCTTTTTATTCCCTGTTTGTCTGCCTGTTGTCAGTTTATTTCACAGACCCAGTCAGAGAACCAAAGAGGGTGGAGGAAAGTTTTTCCTTTCCTACGAGGTCAGTGTCCTTTTGGACAGAGGTCGAAGGGATCGGTTATTGGAAAAGAGACCCATGGAGAAATATGCTAGAAAGAAATATTTGCAAGCAGAGAACCCAACAAATAGCAGCAAATTGTACGTCATCAATGGAGACTGGTTTTCTACCAGATGAATGACCCTGGTCAACATGAGGAAGCATGTATGGATATTCAATACACATGATCCTACTTACTGATCGGCATAAATTTGATTGTACAGAACTTTCCTGTAGCAATGCACGTGTTGTGTGTCAGGAAAGGCTCTGTGCAGGAATGCGATAGGCCTTGGGTGCCTCGAATGGGAGAGTAGTCCATAAGCAGACCAACTGATGGGTAAAATCTCAATATAGAGGTAAGAGAGGGTGGGGGGACTCTATGAGGGGTAGTTTAAAAGAGGCAGTCTGTTAAGTTTATGCCTGGAGGGAAATAGCAAATGAACTTGGAGTTAGAAGAAGTTTCTTGGCTTTCTGGGTGAGGTTTGAGACTCGGCTTCGTAGCAGTACACACTTGCCAAGTCACAGATTGTTGAACCCAACACATTCAGCCCATTCTCCTTGTCACAACTCCCTTGCCTCTTCTAATGGAGGCTTCTGTGTACAGAGCTAGAACTAGCAAGTTACAGTGGACTTTTTACTTGAGTTATGGAGAGAGGGCAAGCAGCCCCTGAGAAAATAAGAGTCTCTAACAAAACGCACTTACCCCCTCCAGACCTGTTTACTTTACCAGAATGGGTGTGCCATGATACAGGATACCCTAGTCCCACAAAATAACTTCAACTGCAAACAGTTAAACTAGTAAGCATTTAAGGAACATTTGCTACGTGCCCGAAACTGTGCTTAGTGCTTGGTATATATTAGTTGTTGTAAGTAGATGGAGGAGGAGGAACAGGGTATATATCACCACTGTATGTACGAAAAAAGTGATATAAAGAGGTGAACCGAGTGGCATGATCAGAAAAACTTCTGCTTGGATATCATTGTATGAAAGGGCGATGCCTGGACCTTACTGGCCACGAGTTAGCAGCTATCTGCCCCCAAGAATGGATCATAAAAGATGTCTCCCAATGTGCTAACGTCATTTTATTCACAGGACCAACACTGGAAGAATTTCCTGTGGCCTTATGATCCTGTGTGATTAATAAGATACTATTAATCAACAGCTTGACTCACAGATTCTGTGGTTTGCATCCAAAGCCCACTACTGGTTGTCTCAAGTCTTTGCCATCTCTCACTTTATTTCAACAGCCTCCTAGTTTGTTCCTGCCTCAGGATCCTTCCACTTGCTGTTCATCTGCCTTGAGGGCTATTCCCAAGATTTTTCCATGGCCTGTTGCCTCACTTTATTTAGTTGTTTTCTCAAATGCCATCTCCCAAGAAAGTTCCTCCTTGTCCAAAATAGCCCTCCTCCCCGCCATCTGTCCAATTACTGCCAAACCCCTTACTGTGTTTTGACTTTCTGCATAGCACGTATCACTACCTTTCTTTCCATATATATATTTAGCTTGTTTGCCTGTTCATTGTTTATAATGTCTATTCTATTACAATATAAGCCTCATTTTGAGCACGGACTTCATCTGCCAAACATATACTAGGTATCCAGTAAATCCAGTCAATGAATTCATACAGTATAACCTAGCAAGGAATATCATCAATGAAAAAAAGAAAAGACACAAAAGACCTAAAAGAAATAAAACAGGCTGGGCGCGGTGGCTCACACCTGTAATCCCAGCACTTTGGGAGGCCGAGACGGGCGGATCACAAGGTCAGGAGATCGAGACCATCCTGGCTAACACGGTGAAATCCCATCTCTACTAAAAATACAAAAAAAAATTAGCCGGGCATGGTGGCGGCACCTGTAGTCCCAAATACTCGTGCCAGAGGCTGAGGCAGGAGAATGGTGCGAACCCAGGAGGTGGAGCTTGCAGTGAGCCAAGATCACGCCACTGCACTCTAGCCTGGGCGACAGAGTGAGACTCCGACTCAAAAAAAAAAAAAAAAAAAAAAAAATTAAAAATAGAAAACAAACAAAAATATATAGTATATCCAAAATAAAGAACCTGCTTTTTTTGAGGTTATGCTATTCTTTTCCCCTCAGGA
The DNA here is from genome assembly GCF_043159975.1 of Macaca nemestrina. Lineage (NCBI taxonomy): Eukaryota > Metazoa > Chordata > Mammalia > Primates > Cercopithecidae > Macaca > Macaca nemestrina. The sequence continues at coordinate 152,634,847 of NC_092128.1, read as the reverse complement.
AGGCCAAATCTCCTGTGTGCTTCAATAGAAATCAGTGATGAGAAAAAAGTAGAGGGTATCAGATTAAACGGGCCTCTATATGATGATCATCTGTTAGCTTTAGTATCATCTTAAATGTGAAACACTCCCAGAACACTCCAAGTTCCCTGCCATTGCTGAATATAATTTTTGGAATGTTTTGAACCCATGCGTGAATTACATCAGTTTTACTTAGGGAAGGTCCTGTGGTATCTCAAAGCCACTTAGCTCAGTTTCTCTAGGTTTTGTGGGAGTATTACCCTTTAGGTATGTAAATAGTATTTATCTCAAATCAAAATCATAAGTGAAATCCTAAAGCACTACTATTAAATGTCTAGGCTAAAATAAAGATACCTGCTTTTGCCACTACTATTTTGAAATGTAGACTCACAAGAAGTTGTAAAACTAATACACAGAATCCTATAAAACCTTCACCCAACTTCGGCCAGTGACGAAATTTTGCATAACTAGAGTGTGGCATAAAGACCAAGAAACTGACATTTATATAATACTGTTAACTAGAATAGAAACATTATTCAGTTTTCACCGGTTTCAGTATGCCCTCATTTGCATGTATGTGTGTAAATAATTCTAAATTCTATGCAATTGGATCCTACGCATAGATTCATTTAATCACCTCTACAATGAAGATGTGCAACTGATCCCTCACAACAGAGGAACTCCCTGGAGCGGCCCCTATAAAACTCCCCTGTTGCACCCCCTCCCCCCTCATTGCCCCTGCCGTTTAACATTGTTTTCGAATGTCTAGCCAATGTAATTAGCCATGATAAGTAGTAGTAACACTATTGGCAAAGAAAAGTGAGAATGAAAACATATCATTATTTGCAAATGATATGTTTATCTCTTGAGAAAAATCCAAAATAATGGATTGAAACTATTAATTTGAGATCTGTATAATTATGATTAAGAACATACACTCTGGAGCCTGCTATGTGGATTTGGATCCCAGCTCCACCGCGGACTCGGTGTCTGTCTTCTGGGAAATCACTTAACCTCTCTGTAGAGGTTTTCCTCATCTGTAAAGCAGGGCTGATAAGAGAACCTACCTCACTGAGTCAAGAGGATGAAAGAATATAATACAGGCATACCTCGAAGATACTGTGGGTTTGCTCCACGCTACCCCAATTTGCGAATATTGCAATAAAGCGAGTCGTATGAATTTTTTGGATTCCAGTGCATATAAAAGTTATGTTTAGACTATAATTTATTGTGTGCAATAATAGCATTATGTCTAAAAAAATTTACATACCTTAATTCAAAAATACTTTATTGTAAAATACAGTAGCAATCACCTGAGCATTCAGCAAGTCTTTTTGCTGATACAGGGTCTTATCTCATGGTGACGGCTGCTGACTGATCACCGTGATGGTTGCTGAAGGGTGGGGTGACTGTGGCAACTTCTTAAAATAAGACAACAGTGAAGTTGGCCACATCAATTGATCTCTTCCTTTCACAAAAGATTTATCCGTAACCTGCACTGCTTGGTGCTCTTCCACCCATAGCAGAACGTCTTCCAAAATTGGAGTCAATCCTCTCAAATCCTGCTCTGCTGCTATATCAACTGAGAGTATGTAATGTTCTAAATTCTTTGTTGTCATGTCAACAAAGTTCAGAGCGCCTCCGTCAGGAGTATGTTCCATCTTAAGAAATCATTTTCTTTGCTCATCCATAAGAAATACCTCATCATTGGTTACAGTTGATTATGAGATTGTAGCCATTCAGTCACATCTTCAGACTCCACTGGTAATTCTAGTTCTGTTGCTGTTTCTGCCACATCTGCAGTTACTTCCTCCACTGAAGTGTTGAACCCCTGAATCTCACCCACGAGGGGTAGAATCAGCTTCTTCCAAACTCCTGTTAATGTTGATATTTTGACCTCCTCTCATGAATTCCGAATGTTCTTGATGGCAACTAGAATGATGAATCCTTTTCCGAAGGTTTTTGATTGACTTTTCCGAGACCGTCAGAGGAGTCATCATCTGTGGCAGCTATAGACTTACAAAATGCGTTTCTTAAATAGTAAGACGTGAAAGTCAAATTTGCTCCTTGATTCATAGGCTGCAGAATGGATGCTGTGGCATGAAACCAACATTCATCTCCATTAGAACTCTTGGAGAACCAGGTGCATGATGTAATATATAAATTAGGAAATTAGGAGAGAAAAATCCAGGCATGATAATAGAAAATTTGGCAAACAGGGTATCACAGAACTACCCAGGTAAATATATGGAAAAAGTCATTCTCACTGTTAATTAGAAATGTATTTTATACCATCAATAATATTTAGTTTCTACTACCCAATAGGCAACTCTTTAGGAAATAATGACAACAGCCATTGTCTGTGTGTACTTGTAAGGTTGGAGTAAAATGTTTATGCTATTTTCTTGCAATATTTATTGAAGGCATTCAAAGTGTATGTAACTTCTGACAGTTATATTTTAAAGAATTCTGAGAATTGATCAGATGCACTGTGGCTTTTGTTTACTAAGCTTTTATTTCTAGTCATTCTTTTATTTAGCAAATGCTATTGTGGGCCTTGTCTATGCAAGACATCATGCTAAGCACTAGGAATAGAGTAGTGATGAAAACAGGAAGACAAGCATTAAATAAATCATGGGGCAAAGGGAAATAATCGCTAGTGTTGAAAGAGGAAGTACTGTACTAGGTACATGAGGGCCTGTAACTAGAGGATTTAACTTAGCCTGGTGTGTGTGTTTGTGTATGGTGAGGGATTTTCACTGAGGAGCTGATGAACGCTGAAACGCAGAGGAGTGCTAAGAGGCAGGGAGGAGGGAAAGGAGGATTAAGGTGTGAGGTAACCACTAGCAGACCCTGTACAGGGAGGCTGGAGGCTGGAGCAGAGAGAGGACGTGACGGGGTGAATGGTAACTCTGGGGATGTAGGAAGGGGTCACAGCACCTTTTAGGAAAATCTAAGATTTTAGCCGGCAAACTGATAGGAAAAATAATGTTTTCAAGGGAGATTTAGTAATACAATTATAATGATAGAATATTAGTATATATTTGATTATATTGTGTGTCACAGTTACTATATGTGTTATAGTATATATCATGATCATGATTACATACTATATAATCATTAAATGATATTTTAATGATAAATGATGATACATAGTTAATGCTATAATATTAAACGTTGAAAGCAGGGTGCAAAACAGCATGCTTGGTTTAATCCTAATTTTGAAAAGGAAAAATGATGTATCTAACAAACACTGAACCCTAAATTGTTTTTACGGTGATTTTTCTGTGTAGCAGGAGAGGCTGCTTTTTTTATAGTTCCTTTATTTCCCAGATTCTCTAAAAATGAATAGGTGTTACTGTTTATTTAGAAAAATTGTACTATTTGAGAAAAGCAGATTTAGTTTATCTTGGAACATTTCAATGAATAGCCTGTATATATTATAACGGGCTGATGGAATAATACTGAAAAATATCCATTAAATGGCGAATAGTCAGGTCCAGTGTTGACTTTTGTCCCTGTGAGGTCTCCCTTCACTGTGTATGTTTCCATTAAGGACCCTCAAGCTTCAGAGTTTTTATTGAAATACATTATTCAGTCACATGGATCTGGGAGGAAAACTGAAACCAGCTGGCCTTGGGCAGTGGCTTTAGAAATTCTAATACATGTTCAGTTTCTTCATGCTTCATGTATTGAACTGTAAAAATTCTCTTGGTTACCATAAGACAGTCACGGGGCAGATCAAATCTCATCCCTGTTTCATTTGACTGGGAACAAAAAACAAATCTTAAAATTTAAGAGTACTTGGTACAACCATATAATTACATACATAAATCCAGGGTTTCAGGTACCGAATGCTTTTGTTTTCAGTATTACAGCATCACCATTGTTCAGGTATATCTGATTCGTCCTGTCCAGACAGTTTATTGTTGTTGTTCTACAGGAATTCATTGACAATAATAACATTCTAGTTTGTGGAAGGTTTCAGTATACTAGGAAAAAAAAAAATCAACCAACCAACCAACCCAACCCACAGTTAGATGGAGACATGCCAGTAATGCGAATATTTTCAACAGAGCGTATTCTCACTATTCTTTGCCTCAGAATTTAATCAGATGGTGTAATAGATAAGTACATGAAAGACAGTTAAGGAGAACATAACCTCTTTTTTTTTTTTTTTTTTTTCTTTTGAGAGGGAGTCTCTCTCTGTTGTCTAGGCTGGAGTGCAGTGGCACAATCTCGGCTCACTGCAACATCTGCCTCCTGGTTTCAAGCAATTCTCCTGCCTCAGCCTTCCGAGTACCTGGGACTACAGGTGTGTGCCACCACACCCAGCTAATTTTTTTTTTTTTTTGAGATGAAGTCTCGCCCTGTTGCCCAGACTGGAGTGCAACGGTGCGATCTCAACTCACTGCAACCTCTGCCTCCCAGGTTCAAGCAATTCCCCTGCCTCAGCCTCCTGAGTAGCTGGGATTACAGGCATGAACCACCACATCCAGCTAATTTTTTGTATCTTTAGTAGAGATGGAGTTTCACCGTGTTGTCCAGGCTGGTCTCGAACTCCTGACCTCGTGATCCGTCCTCCTTGGCCTCCCAAAGTGCTGGGATTACGGGTGTGAGCCACTGCGCCCAGCTGAACATCACCTCTTAATCTGATGTAAGAAAAGTAATCAAAGTTCTGATACAAGGATAGAAGTGGCTCCCGCTGCCCTTCAGCCTCTTTCCACTGTGCCAGCTTGCTCATCGTTAGACCTTGGTGCAGAGACAGAGAAAGCACCTCATGGGCTGGCATTCTAGTGTTCTGGTCTCCTGTATTCTAATGGTAGTAATGGACCCTACAAATCCCAAGGCAGAAGCTATCTTGGTATAAAATAGCAGCAATAAAGATTAATTTAGACTGAGTCAGTACTGTAAAGAAAAAACAAAAATGAAAACAAAATCTCACCTTTCCCAGCTGTGTAAATCAATATAAATTGGTTGAACAGGAGCTCTTGTTAGAATGTGGGCATTTTTCACACTCTTTAATACAAAGCTCACGTAGACTTTATAGACGATGGTTAAAACATATGTGTTAGGGACCAATAAGTGACATATTTGCCTAGCACAAAATTTACCTCATTTATTGAACAAAATTGGCAAAAATGTTTTACTCTGAATGTTTGGTTATTTTGACTGCTTCAATTAAAAATCACTTCTTAGTATTTGTTTATCATTGCAAAAGAGAACTGACTGGAGAGTTAGAACTTACAGACATCTCTAAAAGAAGGTGCTTGATTTAATCAGAAAAGTGACTATTTGGAGAACAAGGACTGAGCAAAAGGTGTTAATTGCATTGGAGAAGAGTGGCAAGAAAACTAAACCATTTAATTTTGAAGTCTACTATCGTGTGCTCTGTCCGCAAGCATGAAAAGGATTTAAATATATAATTTACATGCACTGCCTTCTATAAGTAATGTTAGGGAATAAACTATTCAATGATACTTGTTAAAGACCGGTAAGGAAGACTTTATTTAGGATCATTGCAATAGGTGTAGGGACGGCGGGATTTTGCAGTGGGAGAGAGAGATCGAGTTCAACTCCAAAAGCAGCCTGGGTCAGTGGGAATTCATAGCCAAGGGGCAGCGTGTGGGTCAGCGGATGGAAAATGACCAAGAGGAAGCACCAGCGCTCTGACTAAACTGATTTAACTGAGTTCTTGGCTACAGCTGGATTTTCCAAAGAAGTACGCCGTTAAGTCTAGGAGAAGGTTCAGAAGCCCGACTAAAGCTTAGCCATGCAAAGAATCTTTGTCAGTAAATACTAGTGAAATAAATGAAATTTGATAGAGACAAATAGGATAAAACAATTTCTAATCCTGCCATCTCTTTACACCTTTCTCTTTTGCACTGATCCTGCTTCAATTGTGAAACTGTGCCTGGGTGTGGTGCTGACAGCACAGAAGAGATGTATGTCAAGCCTGTCCTCTTTATGCGACCATTTTACATGCGTTTTTCTGTGCGTGCAGAATCTTTGCCTTGAGAACTGTCTTTTTCCTTCCCAAGAGTGGGCCTGTCCCCCACCAGCAATACCTTCCAGCTCCACCGGCACAAAGGAAGGCTGGGGACCTTCTTGCTGTTGTTGGTCCACACTCTCCCTCCGGTCCCTGTGTGACTACCAGCATGAGGGCTCGTGCTCCTGGCATTACAGGACATTCAGGCACTCACTAAAATAAAACTTACATTTTAGCCTGTGGTTTTCATGAGTATTTCAGTCTTCTGAAGGTCTGACGGTCCTTCTCAAGGTATCAAATAAGAGGGCTAATAAAACTAGGATGATGCCCCTCTTTAATTCCTGTCCTGTAAACCTTGAAGTCAGCGCCTCCCTCCATAAATCCTTGCTGCTGCATTGCCCACTCCAAGATGTTGCCTATGGCAAACTAAATGTGAGAGATAGAACCAGAGGGCAAGATAAAAGAACTTTGGGGGTGGAGGAGGGAGGAAAGAGGAAGGGGGAGCAGGGACGGCACTCTGGAGAGTGGTCCAGTGCCTCCAGTGCTTCAAAGCCTGGCCATCCCCTCATTGTCCAGTAAGGATGCTTTTCACAGGCCACAGGCCTGGATCATGGTCAGGGACAGTTCTGACAGCCACACCGACTTCCTCTTCAAAGGTCCTTTTTCTTAAAAGAAGCCATTTAGCCTTTCAGGGACTGCAGTACTGAGCTCTGTGATCCAGCGCAGCTGACAGGTGCGGAAAGGGGTTCCAGACAAAGAGGCTTCCCTCCAGCGCCCTGAGGTCACCTTACCTGGTGATTGGCACCCTTGGGCTCCAGATAGCCCTCCCCCTCCATATCCTCTGAGGACCACTCCCTTCTGAAAGCCCTGGGAGACTGGTTTTCTACTTCCTTTCTTTTTCTTGTTCTGTGATGAAATTTGTGTGGTTATATCTAATATTTTGAAACGTTACAAACAATGGGGAAGGGATGAAAGATAGTGTTTCATGGGAGGTGTATTTCAGATACAGGCAGAAGACGGAACGAGCTTTCAGCCAATGGGAACAGTACTCCTTTGGCCTTCGATGATTGACATTTCAGAACAAGCTTTTGGGAGAAAGTTAACCAATAAACACTTTCTAAGTTACTTCCTATATTATCGAACATATATTACACTTTTCATTTTCATCTTGCCCAACCTGATAGTTGAGCCTGAAACTGACTCTGTTAACTGTTCTCCATTAGCTTTTATTCACTGTTATTAGGGACTGCAGTCTATGCAATGAATTTATTAGATCAATTATTTTTATCTTAATGCATGTTTAGGACTTCAAAGACTGCTTTCTTTTGATTTTTTTCCTCATTTAAATAGTTTTCTGAACATCACAGTTTTGGTGCCTTCACTTTGATACATAATTACTATTCTGCAAGAGAGCCTAATACTTTTAATGCCATCCGACCTTAAGATTTTAATAGAATTAAATGCAAACAAGATGAGGAAACAAGAGTCATGGGGAATCTTGACTTGTTACTGAGCTTTGGGAAAAGTTTTAAACTCTTGGTCAAAGTGATTTTATGTTAAGAAATCAAAAACATGCCAGCAGATGCCTTTAAAGGCAAATTTATAGAAATTATTTTTTTGAGAGTTTGATTTTAGTATTCTAGCATGGATTTACATCATCTGATACTGGATAGTATAATCTTTTTTTCCTCATCCTCTAATCCTGAATTCTTACAACTCTATGAATCCATTGCTTTCTTTGCATTTTTATTATTACGAATCATGAGACTCATCTTCCAAGGCAAGAGCCTTATTATTGGGAAACAATTGTGTAATAAGTGCTTATTTGTTACTTCTCTATATAGTATTATCTTTATATAGTATAGTAGTATCTCTATTATCTTAACACAGTCTTGAAAATACCCACAGTATTTGTAATAAATGTATAATAAGTATATTGAATTTATTTTCTATCTAAATTTTGTTGTTATCTCAGTCTTAAATTCCATCTTTCCTGAATTGCTGTTTCTCCACCCTACTCGTTGTCTGCCTTATCACAGGAAGGCACTGAGATCTTTGAATTTACTGCCATCACATCACTAAGATGTGTGAGGTGGAGATCAAAAATTGAGAGAACTAGGATGGGGGCAATATTTTCAGAAATGGTCATAGATAAGCTAGTTATGAGATTGTCGTATTTAAATTTCATGACTGTTTTTCAACCTGAATATATGGAAATAAAAATTATAAACCCTCCTTTATTTTATGAACCTTATTTCTGAATTTCCCTGGAATCTATTGATGTTAAAGCCATTGATTCCTTGTTGTAAAACGTCACCATCAAGAAAAAGCTAAAAACATCACCATCACTATTAGAAATGCAAGCATGCAGGTTTCCTAAACTGAAGACACACTGTCACTTAATGAGCCTTTACAAAGCAAGAGAAGATCATTTTTGAGCTTAATAGCAGAACCAAAAAGAGAAATCCAAGGCAGTAGCCCTTTGCAAGAAAGAAAACAGGAATGTACTCAGCCAGGTTGCAATCACCCCCAGACAGGAAGATTCTTGCCATTTATTGCAGCTGGCTCTGATTCCTCCCTCGAAGGCTGGGAGCGTTAAAGGCGAGTGGCCTACAACCAAGCCACATTCTCCTGGCCATTCTCTGAACCTGTTTATCACAGGCAAATTTTCAGGTGTCTGACTATAGTGGAATTTTTATTATCAACGAAATGCATGAAGTGACAGGCCTTGGTTGGTGAAGTGGCTTTTGTAGACTAAATATGGCTGTGAGTATGTACAGCCAATAATACGTTTTAAAAGGCATGTTTTCACGTAGCTAGAACTGGACACTTGGTATTACTGTCCTTATTTTCTTCTTTTTACTATATTTGATAAAATACATCCTTGAGAATTCAGCATTATCTATAAAATAAACTTTTGAAGGAAAGTAAAATGAAAAATAATTAATGATTTGATGAGGAAAATCTTTCTAAAAGAAATGTGTTATTTCTAGGCAGGTCCTCTTGGCTTTCCATTCAGGACTTCTGCCCAAACTATGAAAGCAAATGACTAGGCCATATGGAAATTGGTTGTAAAAGATGTTTTAGATTAGCCACTCACTCCAGGAGCCTTTGATGTTATGCAGGCTAATGAAGTTGGCTCTTGGAGAGGATTTTATTCAACTGAACTGAAATTCTTTTTCTGAGAAATTCATACTGCATTTTCATACAATTGTCTTGGTTCATACCCCAGGGATTTATTAAGTTATAATTGAATATTGTATTTTTAAGAAAGTTTCTTAATGTATTACACCCTTTGGCAAATTTTGCTTGGTGTTGTTTTGTCAGAATAATTTAATTTTACATTGGCTAATTTAACCCGTATTAATATTTCCCCTGAAATTCAGGTAACTTAGCAAACTGTTACAGGTGGTGAGAAAGAAAACTGTTTTATTGGAAGCATTAAAATGTTACATTATTGTGAGGTGAGATCTTTTATCAGCCTTTGGAGATATTCTATCAAGGTCAGTAACACTGTATCTGTTGAAGAAAAGTTAAATTTCACTCCAAAAGCTGATTCTTCTTTCCTCAGTATCCCCTGTTCCCTGCATTCTCCAGTGCTCCTCCTTCCTCCCATCTCTTCCTGTCCCAGGGAAGTTCTTCCAGGGTTGCTGACAGGAGAAACAGCATGACCTGGTTTCTAAGTAAGCGGGGTGGGGGGGGGGGGGGGGGGAGGAGGGATATTCCCTTGTCAGTGGTAACAATATGCAGTGAGTAATTCAGACATGATGAAAGAAAGTCTCATTTGACAAGATAGTACCCGTTTTCACTGAACAGCTAGTGTGGAAATAATAATGGCGTTAGTTAGGGGAATACAAGAAGTTCAAAAGGGTTTTGGTGATTTTGAAAGGGAATCTCAGCACATGGGCCTTCACCAGCTTCCCTTTTAATGTTCATTTGTTACGCCTGGAGTTTCTTACATTACTGATTACGTCGTGCTTGGGCGATGTTTCATCTAATTTCTGGAAAGGCTTTGTTTTATAAAGTGGGCTTGCTTCTGTGGAAATAAAGAGCAAATGAGAACAAACAGAGGCTATTTATTCAGAGCTTGCTATAGCAAGGGAGCCATCCTTTGCTTTTGGCAGAGTCTCAAAGGCAGCCAGAGGGGTGGGAAAGCTTCCAATCGAAAGAAGGAGGCTTCCAAGTGAAAGCAGGAGGCTGTTGGCCTGGGGAAGCCGGAAGTGGGCTCACTAGAACGGGGGCGTGTTGTGTGGTTGGTTTGGGGAGGATATTTGGCTTCCTCTGGTTGGCCTTGAGTTGGAAAGGGTTAGGGGGCAAAAATAGGGACGTCTCAGTCATTGGCCAAGTGCTGACTGTTCGGTACCCATGATTGCAGAGGTTGTGTTTTGGCTTCCTGGGTTTCTCACATGGACGGGAGTTATCCTATGTGGTCTGGCCGTTGTCAGTCTGTATAGTCAGCCTCTCATTGGATACTGAGAAATTTACCTAGCAATGTATGAACTGGAAAAACTTGAGTGGGAAGTCTAAAATTATGAAGGATATTTGGACAAAATAGTTTATTTTTAAAATTTGTACCCCACACAATTTGCTCTTTATGAGGAACGCAGAGTCTGATAACCGCCTCCACAGCCAAAATACAGAACGTCACCTCAAAAAAGTTCTCTGTGTCGTTCATTTGTAACCGACTCCTTCCCCCCAACCCCTCACCCCAAGCAACCACTGATAGGTTTGTTTGCCCTGTAATTTTGCTATTTTCAGAATATCATATAAGTGGCTACATGCTGTACAGAGCTTTTTGAACCTGACTTCTTTCACATGGCATGGTGCGTGTGACACATGCATGTCATTGATGTTTTGAATCTCCTTTCACGTGGCATAGTGCATGTGACACATGTGTTGCATGTTTTGAATCTGACTCCCTTCACATGGCATAGTGCATGAGACACATGTGTGTCGTTGCATGTTTTGAATCTGACTCCCTTCACATGGCGTAGTGCATGTGACACGTGTGTCGTTGCATGTTTTGAATCTCCCTTCACATGGTGTAGTGCATGTGACACATGTGTGTCATTACATGTTTTGAATCTGACTCCACATGACGTAGTGCATGTGACACATGTGTGTCATTGCATGTTTTGAATCTGACTCCCTTCACATGGCGTAGTGCATGTGACACGTGTGTGTCATTGCATGTTTTGAATCTGACTCCACATGGCGTAGTGCATGTGACACGTGTGTGTCATTGCATGTTTTGAATCTGACTCCCTTCACATGGCGTAGTGCATGTGACACGTGTGTGTCATTGCATGTTTTGAATCTGACTCCACATGGCGTAGTGCATGTGACACGTGTGTGTCATTGCATGTTTTGAATCTGACTTCCTTCACATGGTGTAGTGCATGTGACACGTGTGTCATTGCATGTTTTGAATCTGACTCCTTTCAAATGGCATAGTGCATGTGACGTGTGTCGTTGCATGTGTGTCAATAGCATCACTAGTTTATTCCTTTTTTAAAAAAAAATGCTCAACTTTGTATTTCATTTCAACAATTTGCTCCTAATGTCCTTTTCCTGCCCCAGGATCCAATCTAAGACCCCATGTTGCGTGTAGTCATGTCTCCTTGGTCTCCTCCAATCTGTGACCATTTTTAGTCTTTCTGTACTTTCTACAACTTTGACCCTTTTGAAGAGCCCTGGTCAGGAGTCTTTGGGTCATGTCCCTACATTTGGGTGTATCTATTGTTTCCTCGTGCTGAGACTGGGGTTATGGATTTTGGGGAAGAATCCCACAGGGGTAAAGGACCCTTTTGATGATATCAGGGGGCACTGGACATCACCGTGACTTTTTCCTGGTGATGTGAACCTTGACCCTTTGGTGAAGGTGGCATCAGTCAGGGTTTTCCACTGTAAAGTTGCAATTTTTTTTTCCCATATCCTATTCTTGAAAGGTTTTCTTCTCACACTAACCAAATACATAGTGTTTTTCCATACTGATTCTCCAAGTCTCTAACACCAACTGGGTGTCCTGCAATTCAATTTAATTCTAAAAGCAACTCCCAGTGTTAGCATAGACCCCACACATTGAGAGCTCAAAACTACCCCCACTTCAGGTCCCAGGTGTCCCCATATACATCTGACAGACTTTGAATCAGAGTTCCCAAAACCCCCTCCTTGGGCTCAGTAACTCACTAAAGCAGCTCACAGAAATACTCAGGAAGTCACTGACTTTTTTTTTTTTTTTTTTTTTTAAGACACGGTCTCGCTCTGTCACTTGACTCCTGGGCTCAAGCGATCCTCCCTTGTTAGCCTCCTGAGTTTCAGGGACCAAAGGTGCTACCATGCCTGGCTAATTTTTTGAAATTGTTTTTAATAGAGATGGGGTCTCCCTATGTTTCCTAGGCTGGTCTCAAACTCCTGGCCTCAAGCAGTCCTCCCACTTTGGCCTCCCAAAGTGCTGGGACTACAGGCGTGAGTCACCAGGCCTGACCAGGAAGTCACTTTACTTTTGATGACCAATTTATTATAAAAGATACAACTCAGGAAGAGATGCATAGGGCAGATGTGGGGAGGGTACAGTGCTCCCAGGCTCTCTCCAGGTGCCCCGTCCTCCCAGCACCTCTATGTGCCCACCACCTCAGAGGCTCTTCCAACCCCACCGCTGGAGGCTTTTCATGGAATGTTCATTATATAAGCATGGCTGATTAAATCATTGACCCTAGGTGATTGAACCTAGGGTCAGGCCCTCTCCCCTCCTAGGAGATTGGGGAGTGGGGCTGAAAGTTCCAAATTTCTAATCAAGGCTTGGTCTTTGTGGTGACCAGCACCCATCCTGAAGCTATCTAGAGGCCTGCCAAGAGTTGCCTTGTTAGAACAAAAGACTCCTGTAACCCTTATCACTCATGAAATTCCAAGAGTTTTAGTAGCTCTGTGCCAGGAACTGGGCACAAAGACCAAATGTATTTTTCTCATTATACCATGGTTCCTTAGAAGCAAGTTGCCAAGTCCAGCCCACAATCAAGCAGAGGGCGGTTAAGTTCCACTCTGCGGGGAAGAGTATCAAAGAACTCGTGGGCATATGCTAAAACCACCGCAGTACTTAATAAATATTCTGAGGGATATACTTTGAGGCAATGCAAATATCTGTTTTTTCCTAAACTTTCACCCACCCATTTTAGCATTTGGCTGTGGCTCTTGCTTGCAGCAGTTCTAGGGTAATGTTCTAACGGTGATTTACTCATTTCCCTCATTCTTCCTACATTTGTTTTTTGGAGTTTTTCTGCAAAGGAGATCTGTCTCATCTCCCATTTATGTATTTAGTCATTTATTTATATCATTATGGATACATGAGTATTGATGTTATTCTCTGGGTTACAATCTTCTATTTAGGTTAGTGAAAAATTAATGGTGGTTTTTGTTATTAACAGTAATACAAAACTGCAATTATTTTTGTACCAGCCTAAGAGATTTAATTTGTAGCTCACATGGCTTCTACTGTGGCCTTGGGAGCTTTCTCCAGTTGGCCTCTCTGTTCGTTTGACGTGCTCTTATCTTTTTCTTTTCTTGGCACTTATTCTGCACTGTGAGATCCTCCAGGCTTGTTGTGTGTGTCACCTGCACCTGCCGAGAGTCAGCCATTTCTTTAAGAATACCTGGTGTCTTTTATGGGGAAACAGAATTAGAAACCAAGACTGGGGCGTGGAGTGTGCTTGTAGACCCTGCGCTGCCACGACCTCTAGGCCTCTCAGTGGACCCAGCTAGGAAACAGATGTATGTATTCCAACCCATGTATACACACAAGTCTGTTCCTCTCTGTTTCCATCTGTATCTATTTTAAAATAACCGTGAGTTTCTACAAGTATTTCTGAGTCTAATCCAGTACCATGGGGTTCATTCTGTTTTCCTCCCTTGGTTATTTGTAATTTATTTCTCTGACGGGGAGAAACCTGACTCCTGTTATCCACAATTTATGTAGGTGTTCAATGGTAGCATTCATGTAAACTACCCTTAGAATTGCTGATGTATATCCTGCGAGAAACAAATTTACCAGCCAAAATACAGGCTTTACGTATGGCTCATTTTTCCTTTATCCTGCAATAATCAGTCAAATCGCTATTTCCCAAGGGAGTTTGGATCATAATTCTGAAAGATACAGTCTCAAATACTGTGCTTTCTCAAGTCTAAATCCCAAAAGATCGATTTCTAAATAGAAAGTGGGAAGGTTTTATAGGGAATATTCACGTTGGTGGCTATCAAGTCATAGACAAATTTAAAAGAGCAGCGCTACATAGAAAATAAATGTATATATCCGCATGTTCTCACTCACAGGTGGGAACTGAACAATGAGAACACTCGGACACAGGGTGGGGAGCACCACGCACCGGGGCCTGTCGTGGGGTAGGGGGAGGGGGGAGGGATAGCATTAGGAGATATACCTAATGTAAATGACGAGTTAACAGGTGCGGCACACCAACATGACACATGTATACCTATGTAACAAACCTGCACGTTGTGCACATGTACCCTAGAACTTAAAGTATACTAATAAAAAAAGGAAAAAAAGGCCATAAAAAAAGAAAATAAGTGCATATGTATTTTCCAAGGACAGCCATGTCCTATAAGAAAAAAAGCAGCTGTTCATCCTGATGCATGACTTTAAAGTATTAGTTAATGATGGTGAAAGCCAGCAGTTGTGGACTGTCTCCCTGCAGTTGCGCATAATCTGTCCTTGAAATCTGCTTTTTCATATGTCAAATTTTCTTTTTAGTTTTCTGTTTTTTCTTTTTAAATTTTTTCATTATTATTATTATTATTATTATTATTATTATTAGGCAGAATTTCACTCTTGTCGCCCAGGCTGGAGTGCAGCCTCAGCTCACTGCAACCTCCGCCTCCCAGGTTCAGGCGATTCTCCTGCCTCAGCCTCCTGAGTAGCTGGGACTACAGGAGTGTGCCACCATGCCTGGCTAATTTTTTGTATTTTTGGTAGAGATGGGGTTTCACCATATTGGCCAGGCTGGTCTCGAACTCCTGACCTCAGGTGATCCACCCACCTGGGCCTCCCAAAGTGCTGGGATTACAGGTGTGAGCCACCGCGCCCAGGCTATTCCCCGTTATTTTAAGTTGTCCGCGTTCCTTTGTTGTACAATTTGCTATGCTATGTGTTTCATTTTCACATCATTTCCAATACTAGAGGTATACATTTTGTAGAGACTTTGAGAGGGCTCTTATTTGTTTTATGCATTTTTCTTTTCAAATTTGACTCTGTACAAGAGCATTATCATGATGTTGACTGTTTACGCATTGTGTATGTATGTAAAAACACGGAAAGCTCCTCCGCAAATAAAGAGATGTCCTTTTCGCATATCTGCATTTGTGACGGATAAAATTTCTCGAGGCCTCGGCCGTTTGGGTGGCTGCCTGTGCAGTGATGACCCAGTACGGTTTTTGATCGATTTCAACCAAAGACTCAGGTTGTCTGTCATGGTATTTCAGATGACCACAGTTACAAAGCTGTGTGCACACAATTACCAACCACAGCGATGGGCACGCATAGATTCCCCTTGTTGACCTGTTACTTGTTTCTTGCTGAATACAATTTCCTCATGGCTCTTTCGCTCATTTGACTGTCATTAGTATACCTGAATGTTTATCCTTGCAAAAAATGGATGTTATTATTGTTCATTTTATTGCACAAAGTGGCCTATGAAGTGTTCAGTCACGTTTTATTTTGTTTCTCAAATACATCCCCTTTTATACATGTAAATAAATGTCTTTTAAGGAATTAAAACATTTTCCTCAGAGTCAGAGTTTTGGTATTTTGATCTTTCAGGATTGTGATTTGGGGGACTTTTAGACTTTAGGGATTTTGATCTTTTGGGATTTCTGCATTTGGATATGGTGTTTGGGATTGTGTCTTTTGGGATGATAACCGGCTCCTGGCAACCACTGATCTGTTTCTGCTCTTCAGTTTTTGCCTTTCTCAGTAGGTCATATAATTAGGATCATACAACATGCAGCCATTTAGGTCTTTCACTTAGCAGAAAGCATTTAAGATCTATTTATGCTGTTGTGTGAATCAGCGGTTCATTCCTTTTAATGCTGAGTCGTGAAGTATTTCATTGTCTGGAATGTATCACAATTGGTTTCACTCTTCATCTGTTGAAGAATGTTTTGGTTGTTGGGATGATTATGAATTAAGCTGCTATGAACATTTCCCTACATGTAATTTTTTGGGAACTTACATTTTCAATTCACTTGAATAGATATGTAGGAGTGGGTCAGATAAGTATATGTGTAATTTTTAATGTAAAGATTTGTAATAATTTTGTGAATCTGTAACATAATGAGTAGTACTTTTCCCAGGTGAGCATGTGGATTGCCAAATTGCCTATAGCTTTTTAAGTTAACTGATTTTTTTCTAACTTCATTGAAAAATCCAGTAGTTTTTTTTTTTTAAGCTCCCCCCCCCCCTTTTTTTTTTTTTTTTTTTTTCTGTTACCGATGATCTATTTAGTTATTGGGTGGCAACTCATGTCAACAAATGAATTCACATGCCATTTCATCTTTTCTTACCTTAACATGGTGAAACCCCATCTCTACTAAAAATACAAAAACTTAGCCAGGCGTGGTGGCGGGCGCCTGTAGTCCCAGCTACTTGGGAGGCTGAGGCAGGAGAATGGCGTGAATCCAGGAGGTGGAGCTTGCAATGAGCAGAGATCATGCCACTGCACCCCAGCGTGGGAGACAGAGCGAGACTCCATCCCCCCCACCAAAAAAAAAAAAAAGGCCTAATCATTGTGCAGGGATAAAGGTAGGAAAAAAAAAGGAGGAGGAAGCAAAGGCAGAAAATATCTAGGATGTTGGAGCACAGAGAACACAGGAATGAATGACTCAGGAGTTTTGATACAAGTTTCATTAGGGAAAGTATGCAAGTACCACAGTGACTAAGTAGCAGTTATGAAATCGTGCAGGACAGGAATACTGAGGTTAAATACAAACCGATAACAAAAATCATAAGAATAATATGTAAAAGCAAGTATGAAGCCTTTGTATTTGCTTGCGACTTGCAGTTTGAATAGCAAAACAATCTTTCACATCAGGCTCAGTGTGTTAAATCCAGCCTTAGGCAAGAATAAGCAAATATTGTTTGCTGTATGACAAGCCTTGAGCTGCTAGCGAAATGCTTTCTTTGTAGTGAACTATAGGCACAAACTATCAGCAGATGACTGTGTATCTGAGCATATCTTTAACCACAGTTAGCTACAAGTTATTTATAGAGGTTAAATAAATGTTTACATTGAATGATTTGGGAATAAGCACATAACAGCGGTTTGGGGGATTGTATTTCCGCTATTGAAGTCTAAATGCTCCTACAACAATCCTTTCAGCTTAGATCTGTGGTTTCTAGTTGAGGAAGCACTGCCTCCTATGGGACATACTGGGTGTTCTGTGGGCATTTTTGGTGGTCCTGATGATGGCAGTTGTGGAGAGGACAGAAGCCAGACTACACCTTCTGCAGCGCTCAGATAGTCCTGCAGGATGAAGGATGGCTCTGCGCCTCATAGATCTCCTGCACGACCCTCTAGATATTTACGCAGGTAAAAGCAAAAAGAAAACAACAACAAAAAACTAGTACTTCATTTTTCTTATACACGCATAGTATTTTTGTGGTATTTTTAACTTTCACCGATATTTTCTGCAAATGCAATTACTAAGTAAATTGAGGGAAAATTGTGCTTTGGTTGGGTGGGTACTTTTACCAATAGCCATTCTCCATTTCAGCAATGCCCTTGTGGTGTTTGAGCTGCCAGTGCAACACATGTGAATCAATCTTCATTTGCAGCTGTGGCATGCAAATATTTAACAGAGGGGATGTAAAATTCACTGTAATAGACTTAAAACCAAATATTTTTTAGTTCGATGAAGACTATGAAGTGTGAAGATACCACTGACTTTTACTAAGAGTTTTTAAAAATATCACTGTCATCTATGTAATTTTTATTTCTGTAGTATGACAATATCAATATGTTATAAAGTCACACATTTAAGTGGTTGATTTTTGAGGCTGACTACAGTTTTTTAGTCTTATGCTGATGTGCCCAGAAGTCTACAACATAACTCTATTCTAGCATCTGGTTCTTTCCCTCTTTTTTTTTTTTTTTTGAGATGGAGTCTCGCTCTGTCCCCCAGGTTGGAGTGCAGTGGCGCGATCTCGGCTCACTGCAAGCTCCGCCTCCCGGTTTCACGCCATTCTCCTGCCTCAGCCTCCTGAGTAGCTGGGACTAGAGGCGCCCGCCACCGCACCCGGCTAATTTTTTGTATTTTTGGTAGAGATGGGGTTTCACCGTGTTAGCCAGGATGGTCTCGATCTCCTGACCTCGTGATCCGCCCGCCTCGGCCTCCCAAAGTGCTGGGATTACAGGAGTGAGCCACCGCGCCCAGCCTGGTTCTTTCCCTCTTAAGCATCAGAGACTGGATCTTTTGCTTGGCATGTGACAGGAATTCGAGATAGGAGAGCGTTTTTCTGGGATACTTTTTCGGTACCCTACACTGTGTCAACATAGGACATTATTTTGACACTTCACTTAAAAATAAGCCTCCTGATTCCTGAGAAGGCCATAGATTTATTTTTCTTTAATAATGAGTAATTTGTCTTGGGTAAACTATCTTTAATAAATATTACTTTTTGTCTTGTCTTTTACAAATAACCATAGTCTTATTTTTTCTAATCTTAGTACTTTTGATTGTTTATCAGTTTTTAAAATTGAGGCATAACTTGTATGTAGCAAAATACACAAATCTTAAGCATACAACTCCATCATTTTTTTCAACATTTTATTATAAACATTTTCAAACGTACAGAAAAACCGAAAGCATTGTAAAGTGAGCATCCTTCTACTCACCACCTAGATTCTACAACGAACATTTTGCTACAGGTACTTCATCGTATCTATACATCTTCATATCCCTCCATTCTTCCACCAGTCCATCTTATTTGATACCTTTCAAAGCTGTAGGCATCAGTACACGTTGTCCCTAAACACTTCACCATGCATATCATTAGAGTTACGTGTGTTTACTTGTTAAGCTAAAATTTGCGCACAATAAAATGCATAAATATGAAACATAAAATATTGAACATAAAACACATATTTTTATGATTCCTTTCACATGAGGTTCATAGATGCCAGAATAACAGTTACCTTTTTAGGGGAAGTGGTAAGAATGCAAATATTTTATATCTCTGTCTAGATGGTGTTTTCATGAGTGTATAGTTTAAAATTCATTCATGACATGTTCATACATTGGAATATTATTTACCAATAATAAAGAACAAACTAACATATAAATGCTCCTCACATGATTTTACAAATGTATGTATCTGTGTCCTATAAGTTCATTAAGGTATGAAATGTCACTGTCACCTCAGACGGTTCTCTCATGCCCCTTCCCAGTCAAACCTAACCCTAACCGAAAAAGAAACCACAATTTTGAAAAATTTTGCCATAGAAAGTACAGCTGTGGTATGGGGATTTGTGGATGGTCCGGAAACCCTTCAGGGGACCATGGGGGTCAAAGCTATGAGTAGTGTTATTATAATACTCGTATTTTTATAATACTGCTTTGATATTTTCCCTTTTCTATCTCATTCTCTTATGAATGGGGGTTTTCAGATGCTACAGTAATTTCTTGCATTGTAGTATTGCTCCTGGGTTCTGTATTTAAGTGAGGATGATGAGCTGAGGAAAGAATGAATACTTTAAAACATGATCTAAGACAGCATTCTCCATCCTACTGGACAAAATACCCCCCCCTTTTTTTTTTTAACAACAAATATTTAATCATAGCCCTATTATTTTCCTGCGATGGAATTCATAGATTAAAATAACCATCTTAGGCCGGGCACAGTGACTCATGCCTGTAATCCCAACACTTTGGGAGGCCGAGGTGGGCAGATCACCTGAGCTCAGGAGTTCGAGACCATCCTGGCCAACATGGTGAAATCCCACCTCTACTAATAATACAAAAATTAGCTGGGCATGGTGGCACTTGTAATCCCAGCTACTTGGGAGGCTGGGGCAAGAGAATTGCTGGAATCCGAGAGGCGGAGGTTGCAGTGAGCTGAGATTGTGCCACCACACTCTAGCCAGGGCCACACAGTGAGACTGTGTCTCAAAAAAATAAATAAATAAATAAGTAAAATAATCATCCTAAACATACAATTTTTAAAAATAAATCAATATAATGTTCTAGCTTTGATATAAAGGAGAAATAAAAGTAATTCATAATGAATATGTATTTTAATATGTAAATTGAATTCAGAAACAGATATGAAAATCCATCTGTCTTCTATTAAACTAAACATTAAAGGCATTTTTAAAAATATACAAGTGCCATTCTTTTAACTTTTTTTGTTTTGGAAAGTATTATTTTTCATAAAACATGTTATATATTCTAATATGTAAGGTTTATTGTCATTTTTAATGAATTATGAATCTCTTAAGTATCTCAGTATAAAATATAATATGGTAAATGTACATATATATAACAACATAAAGCAAAACTTTTTGGGGTTTTAAAAATAATTATAGTTTTTCAACTGTATAAGGATACTGAGACCAAAAAATTTGAGAATCAGTGGTTTAGCTCATACTAGAACAATATAAACGGATTATATAGAGAGTGTGTGGCTTTAAAAAAAAACCTGGTGTTTATTTTACTCAGGATAATGTTTCTGAGATGTGTCCATATATTAGTAGTTTGTTCCTTATTATCAATAAACAATATTCCATTGTATGAATATACCACCAATGAATTTTAAAATATCCATGAAAATGCCATGTAGATAGGGAAATACAATATTTGCATCCTTACCACCCTGACCCCAAAGGTAACTGTTATTCTCCATCTAAGAATCTCACATGCAAGGAAACAGAGTGTGTTCTTTTATGTCTGACTTCTTTAATTCAACGTTATGCTTGTAAGATTCACCTGTGCTGTGGCGAATGGTTTGTTCCTTTTCTTTCCTTCTAACGCTAGTTCTTGTTCTAGTGTCCACCTCTATCTGTGCTCTTTTGTTCTCCTGTATTTTCCCATGGAATAGCTTTTAATCTTCTGTTTCTACACTCAGACATACTCGTGATACAAAGGTGGAAGCATCTTAACAACTTCATTATGCCTTCAGTGTAGTCAGCCTTCATAATTTACATATTGAAATTCAGAGTCATTATGAATTGCCTTCTTTGGTTTCTCCTTTACATCACTGTTAGGACATTATATTGATTTTTAAAAAATTCTATATAAAAGCCTGGCTGTTTTATCTGGATTCTATTTCAGGGGATTAAAGGAGGCATTATTAAATATTAGCTGTTAAAAAGCAGGGGAACATTGAGTCCAACAGGATTCAGACTACTTCTTTAGATCATATTTTAGAGTATTTATTCCCTTCTGATCTCATCATCCTCGATGAGATACAGAACCTGGGAGCAATAACATTATAATACAAAGAATTAATCATTTGCTTCACAAGAACATGCTTTTAATAAGTGTATCATTTATTTTACAAATGGCATTTTCCCAAGAGATGACATTTCTGGCCAGTTGACCAAAATTTTTGGTGATGGGTAGAAACTTCATGTTTGAGGATTGACATCTTGAATTTGAATATGCAAATTTGAATATTAATTTATAGAGGAAAATTTGAATATTAATTCATAGAGGATGTTATTCATGTCTCCACAGTATCTCATTTGCATGAGTTAATATTAAATGAGCAAAGTGTCCATTTTTCTCATTCTTAACACTTTCTTTTTTTTTTTTTTTTTTTTAGACGGAGTCTTGCTCTGTCGCCCAGGCTGGAGTGCAGTGGCCAGATCTCAGCTCACTGCAAGCTCCGCCTCCCGGGTTCACGCCATTCTCCTGCCTCAGCCTCCCGAGTAGCTGGGACTACAGGCGCCCGTCACCTCGCCCGGCTATTTTTTTGTATTTTTTAGTAGAGACGGGGTTTCACCATGTTAGCCAGGATGGTCTCGATCTCCTGACCTCATGATCCACCCGTCTTGGCCTCCCAAAGTGCTGGGATTACAGGCTTGAGCCACCGCGCCCGGCCAACACTTTCTAAATTCATATCTCAAGAAGTTCTTTTATTCCAAGAAAATGATCCAAACGTTATTAATTGCGAAGTATACTCACTCATTTTCACTTTGGGGAAAATAACTAAAAATGAGATCTCTGAAGTTAGACTACCTTGATTTTTAATCTGGCTCCCCCACACCAGTCACTCCATGTATGCCTCAGTTTTCTTATCTAGCAAATGGGGTAATTGTACCTAGTTAATACTACTAATTGTACCTGGTTAATATGGTTTTTGTAACTATTAGATGGAACGTGAGATACTTAGAATAGTACTTTTAGTAAGCTTTTAGTAAGAGATCTGTGAAGAGTAGCTTTTGGTTATTATTGGCTATTATGGCTTCAGAAATAATAAATATAAAGCTAATAGTAATAGTAGCTATTACAGCTTTAGAAATATGAACAAATGATGAGATTAGGACTTGTTCCTCTGAATTTTTTGGAATTAGTTTTCTTAATAGTCAACAAGTATATATTGACTATTAGATGTGGATACTTTGGAATTAAAGATGCAAATGAGTAATTCACACTCCTTAGAGTGAGCTCATGGCATTGTCATTTTAACCATATGCCCAAAAATGGTTCTATTTAAATTCCACACAAGAGAAGTAGCAGTGTTATATAGAGCATTGGGTTTTTGTAGCTATTTGGATTTGAAAATTAGGAGCATATTAGTAATCTTAGTAGGAAAAGCCAGAGGAATGAAGAGATAGGAAGGAAGTAGGGAGTGTGTATGCGGCTGGGGGAAGTTTGAATGAGCATGGAATAGAATGGACATCTTAGGGGAGATCCTTCTCTAAGGCATCTAGAGGAGAAGGCAGTGGACTTCACACACTGGAGGGCTGACCCCTGGAGGTGACTGTGGAGGGAGGGACAGGCCCTCGGGTAGAGTCAGAAGATGAGTCGTGACTGCAGAGGGACACTTGGACTCTGGGACTGCCTTTGGTGAGTTGACCCAGGGACTAAGGGGAGAAAGTTTGAAATTGTTGCTAAGGGGAGTGAGCAAAGCAGCCTGGGATTATGTGAAAAAGAACACACAAATAAACAAAGTGCTGAGTGGTCCTGAAAGCCCATGGGATGAGAGACTTTACAGTGTGAGAACATGGTAAGGCTTTAAAAAAATTGTTTTTTCTCTTTCATATTTTTATTGTAATTGCTTATTTTAACACAAAATGAAATTCATGATAGCTAACACTTACATAGACTTACTCTATGCCAGGCACTGATCTGGTGTAAATACTTTACATGTGCCATCACATTCCATTCTCCCACTAATTTTCAGAGGTAGGTAGTATCCTTCTCAACACTTTACAGATGAGGAGACAGAAGCACTGAGATATTTAGTAATGTAACTAGGAGGGGAAATAGGATCTGAACCCAGGCAGTCTGAGTCCCAAGTCTGTGTTCTTAATTATGTAATGATGGTATTTTGCCTCAAAAAGCAAGCAAACACACACACAAAGAAACCTTAGGGATGGTTTGGAAGGAAACACACACAAAAAACAGTACAACAAAGTATTATGCAGGTCATTGATTATCAGAAAATGACTCTCTCCCAAAGCAAAGAGAGATGATTATTGAACACTTAGTTTGAGCCAGTTACTATCTTTTTTTTTTTTTTTTTTTTTTTTTTGAGACGGAGTCTTGATCTGTCTCCCAGGCTGGAGTGCAGTGGCTGGATCTTAGCTCACTGCAAGCTCCACCTCCCGAGTTTACGCCATTCTCCTGCCTCAGCCCCCTGAGTAGCTGGGACTACAGGCGCCTGCCACCTTGCCTGGCTAGTTTTTTGTATTTTTTAGTAGAGACGGGGTTTCACCGTGTTAGCCAGGGTGGTCTCGATCTCCTGACCTCGTGATCCGCCCATCTTGGCTTCCCAAAGTGCTGGGATTACAGGCGTGAGCCACCGCGCCTGGCCTGCCAGTTACTATCTTAAGCCATTTACATTACCATCCCCATTTTAATCCTCATAATTCTAATATGTAGGTGCTGTTACTTTCACCCCTGTTCACACATGTGGAAACCAGCAGGGCATTAATCTTTCTAAGGCCACACAGCAAATAAGAGGCAAAAACATGGCACAACCCCAGCCTCTTGATTGTCATAGGGATGGCCCTTAACGTGCCATTTTTTCTTCTGGTTGGTAGGTTAGCAACCAGCTTTCTAATTGCATTTACTGTTCTCTTTAAAGCAGCTTTGACTATGATAGACAGCAAACATACCTCTCCTCTACCACCTAAGTTTCAACAGAAAAACTGTTGGTTTGAAGGACATGCAAGAGCATAATAGACATAACCCACAGAAAGCAGAGTGTGAAGGTCCCCAAAACCCAAGGACAGTATTGTCATGGGTAAATACAGCCGATGGAGCATGCCGGTGAAATGTTGCATTATCATCTTGAACCTTAAACTTCAAGGAAATTAAATAAAAATCAGTAACCTCAAAGAGCATTTCATTAAATAGACAAGTCTTTATTGTTAAGCCCTCAGCATTTCTCGGCTCAGCAGCAGTTCCTAAGACTGTGTCTGATGGTCTGAATGGATGGTGCAGGCATGTCCTTTACATTTGGAATGTCTTAGAATTGCTTTTTGGAAGCTCCAGTGCCACCAGCTGACTGGAGTAAATTACATGCCTATTCTCACATATTGTCAGACGTTTTCAAACTGTGCATCGAGTACAGCCTAAAGCTCTGGCACACAGCTATGGATACACGTTTATGCTCAACACTGAGAAATTGACCAGAAATAGTCACCAATGCTTCACACTTCCTGAAACTCCCGTGTCTATTCCTCTGAAGTCCCTTTCTCATTCTACCCTCTCCATGACCCAAATTGTCATTTTCTATTCGGCTTCCCCTCCCCACTCCTTTGGATCCTGTTTGGTAGACTTGCTGTAGGAATGCAGAGCAGAATGAAGCACTTTCTTATGAATTCGTAAAGTCCTGATGGTCTTGCTCTGTTATGACCCAAATCTATAGGCGTGCTGGGCAACATCTGTAAAATGGTTCTCTTGGCGCCCTGAAACCTTTGTTGAATTTTGTACAGTAGAGCTTTTGAAATAAGACTTTCTATTTGGAAACAATTATTGAATTGCATGCACTTTTAAGAAGTAATACATGTACCCCTTTACCCAGTTTCCCGCAGTGGTGATTCTCTTTGTGCATTTCCTGTTGTTCAGAATACCTGAAACTGGGTAATGTATAAAGAAAAGGAATGTATTTCTTACAGCTGTGGAGGCTGAAAGGTCCATGGTCAAGGGTCTGCATGTGGTGAGAGCCCTCTTGTTGGTGGGGACTCTCTGCAGAGTCCTGAGGTGTAGGGCAGGGCATTAGATAGTCAGGAGGGCTGAGCCTGGCACCTCAGGTCTCTCTCCTTCTTATAAAGCCACAAGTCCCACTCTGATGATAACCCATTAATCCATCAACTCATTAATTTATTAATCCATGGATAGATTAATCCACTCGTGAGGTCAGAGCCCTTGTGACCCAATCACTTCTTGAAGGTCCGGTCTCTCAATACTGCCACATTGGGTATTAATTAAATTTCAACATGAGTTTTGGAGGGGACACATATTCGAGCCATAGCAGTGGCATCTTGCAAAACTGCACTGGAATATCATGACCAGGATATGGACGTTGATGAAGTCCACTAGACTTACTCAGATTTTCTCAGTGTTACTTGTACGTATGGTATAGTAAGTACAATAAGTAATACAGAGAGATCCCATGTGTGTATGTATTTAGATCTATGTAATTTGACCACATGTGTAAGTTCACCTATCCCTACTACAGTCTCCATTCTGTATCTGGACTGTATCCATTTCTGTAATTATGTCATTTCAAGAATATTCTCTAAATGGAGTCATACAGTATGTAACTATTTGAGGTTTTTCCTTCTCAGTGTAACTCCCTTAACGTCCATACAAATGGCAATATGTATTAATAACTCACTCAGTTGTATTGCTAAGTAGCACGTCACGGTGTGGAGGTACCATGGTTTGTTTCGCCATTCACCCATTGAACGACACCTGGGATATTTACAGTTTGGGGCTTCTGTGAATGTTCACGCACAGGTTTTTACATACATGTAAGTTTTCATTTATCTGAAATAAAAATCTGAGTGTAGTTGCTGCATTGTGTGGTAGCTATATGGTTAGTTTGCTAAGAAATAGTAAACTTGCTTTCCAGAGTGCCTGTACCATTTTACATTGTCACCAGCAACGTGTGAGTGGAGAAGAGAGGCTTCCCAGCCTGGGCGCTTGTTGTGGAGAGTATCCCTTGCTGTGGCTGCCCAGCTGCCATGTGTGTGTTGGTGAGGAGGAGAGTCTCATGTTTAGTGAGGAAGGAACGTCCTTCTGTCTGCTGGTTCTCAGTGGACTCACAGTTGGTTGATCCCTTGCCTGTGCTTCCAGGCTTACCTTCTGTTGTCGGTAGGACTCCTGTTCAACTCAGGTAAGGGATGAGCCTGCCTGGACTACCTTCTATGGTAGGTTAGGGGTTAGGAGATACCAGGCCTGGCTTACTTTCTTCTGTTAGTGAGGGAAGGAAGGTAACATGCTTTGTTGCTATCTTCCTCCAGTTCTAGGATCCCTAGCCAGTTTTCCTGCTTGTCCACAATAGGCATGTGTTATTACTCATGAGCCTCTGAGTTGGCTGGGTGCTTTTTCTTGTCTTGGCTTTGTTTATCCCTCACCCTAATTGATGCTCAGCTGAAAGTCAAATAGGTGGCTCTGCTGATCAACTGGCTATGGGCTGATCTAGCATGGTCTCAGCTGGCACAGTCATGCTCTTCTCTATGTGGTCTCTGATTCTTCAGCAAGCCCGCCTAGGCTTGTCCATGTGGTGGTTGCAGAGATCCAGGAGAGTGTGGAAGTACACAAGGTCTCTTGGAATTGGAGCTTGGGGTTGGCAAGCCATCACCTCACCTGTATCGTGTGAATCCAAGCAAGTCACAGGATCAGCCCAGAGTCAAGAGGAGAGGAAAGGATGTGCTTCCTGATGGCAGGAATTTCACATTCATATTGCAAAAAGTATAGGTACAGGGGGGCATAAAGAATCGAGGCCATTTTTATAATAAACTTACTTCACCCTCATTGTCGCCCATATGTATGACTGAGTTCATCTCTTGGGGTTCTGAATATCTTTAACCTATCTGGACGTTGGTTACAGGGACTGACATCCAAATCATTTCTCTTTGATTCACAGGATGGATTTAATTTTTGAAGCCATCCATATGGAAGGAAATATGCTTTGTCTTCTCAGATATTGGTATTTTTTCCAGATTATTTCTCGACATGTTTCTGCATTTTTCAGTTGTCCTTTTATAAGTGTGTAGCTTTGTTTTCCAATTTTTTTTAATGTGGTAAAATATAGATCATCAAAAATTTACTGTCTTAACCATATTTGAATGTATACTTCACTGCCATTGAGTACGTTTGTATCATACAACCGTCACCCCTCCCCATCCATCTCCAGAACTCTTTTCATCTTGCAAAACTGAAACTCTATATCCACTGAACAGTAACTCCTAATTCCCTTCTTCCTTGAGCCCTTGGCTACCACCCTTCTACTTTTTGTCTTATGAGTTTGTCTACTCCATGTACTTCACATAAATAGGATCATACAGTATTTCTCTTTTTGTGACTGGCTTCTTTCACTTAGCATAATGTCCTAAAAATTCATTTGTATCGAAGTCCATGTCAGACTTTCCTTCCTTTTTAAGGCTGACTGATAAAGAGGGACCTGCTTCTGTCATGTTGCTGTTTTTTGTTTTTTGTTTGTTTTTTTTTTCCCCTATATGCCTTATTGCTTTTTTGGTCCTCCATTTTCTTCATTAGTCTTCTTTTGTGTTCAGTTGATTTTGTGTAGTGAAATGTTTGAATTTTTTTCATTTTTTAAATATTCTACATCTGTTTTTCTTTTTTCTTTTCTTTTCATTTTTTAAGACAGAGTCTCACTCTGTTGCCCAACCTGGAGTGCCGTGGTGCAATCTTCGCTCACTGCAACCTCCACCTCCTGGATTCAAGCAATTCTCCTGCCTCAGCCTCCTGAGTAGCTGGGATTACAGGCACCTGCCCCCATGCCCGGCTAATTTTTGTATTTTTACTAGAGACGGGGTTTCACCATGTTGGTCAGGCTGGTCTCAAACTCCTGACCTCGTGATCCACCCGCCTCGGCCTCCCAAAGTGCTGGGATTACAGGTGTGAGCCACCGCACCCGGCCACATCTGTTTTTCTTGTAGTTACTATGCAGATGACATTTACTATCCTAAAGTTAGATACTCTAATTTGGATTTATACCAACTGAACTTCAATGTTATACAAAATGCTACTCTTTTATATCTTTATTCCCACTGTCTGTTTTCAGTTATTGATGTCACAAAATCACATCCATGGTATGTCCAAAAACATCAATAATTTAAAAAAATGCATTATCCTTTTAGATGACATAGAAAGCAAAATGTGGGGTTACAAACCAAAGTTACAATGATACTACCTTTTGACTAATAATTGTTTGTTTTTTTTTTTAAATGTATTAGCATCTTAAATCATATACAAAAAAAGTGGAGTTACAAACTGGTGCTAAAATATTACTAGCTTTCATAATTGCTTATGTATTTACCTTTACTGAAATCTTTATTTCTTCATACAGCTTCAAGTTACTATCCGGTGTCTTTTCGTTTCAACCAGCAGGGCTCCTTTTAGCATTTTTTGCAGAGCAGTCTACAGGTAACAAACTCCCTCAGCTTTCATTTATCTGGAAAGTCTTAATTCCACCCTCACATTTGAAGTCCCATTTTCCTAGCTGTAAGATTCTTGGTTACAGGGTTATGCTTTTGTTTTTTCAAATTTTCTGATAAGAAATCTGCTGATAATTTTATTGAGGATCCCATGTATCATGATGAGTCACTTCTGTTTCACTGCTTTCAAGATTCTCTCTTTGTATTTGGCTGTGGGAAGTTTAATTCCAATGTGTCTCAATGTGGGTATCTTAAAGTTCTTCCTACTTAGAGATTATGAAACTTCTTAGATGTTTTGTATTCACATCTTTCCTCAAATTTGGGAAGTTTTCAGCCATTATTTCTTCAAGTATTCTTTCTGTTCTTCTTTCTCCCTCTCTTGTTTTTCTAGGACTCCCATAACACATATGTTTGTCCTCTTTATTGTGCCCCTCAAGTCCCTTATGCTCTGTTCGCTTTTCTTCAATCTTTTTTCTTTCTATTCCTGAGATTGTTTTGTTTTGCCCTATCTTCACATTCACTGATTCTTTCTTCCACCTCATTAAAATTGCTTTTGAATCCCTCTAGTAAATTTATCACTTCAGTTTTACTTTTCTGCTCCAGAATTTCTTTTTGGTTTCTTTTTTGGTTTTTTATCTTTATTTATATTTCCATTTTATTCAAACATTGTTTTCTTGGCTTTCTCCACATCTGCCTTTATTTCTTTGAGCATCTTCAAGACAGTCGTTTTAAAGTCTTTGTCCAGTATATCTGCCCTCAGTCTTTTTCAGGGACAGTTACTGTTTTATTTATTTATTTTTCTTTAAATGAGTAATACTTTCTTATTTCTTTGTATGCCTTGTGATTTTTTTGTTGTTATTGGAAAGTGGATGTTTGAATCTAATGAAGTAATCTGGAAATCAGATTTCCCCCTTATCCAAAGTTTGCTATTTTTGTTTTCTGTTTTGCTGGTTGTAGGCTGTTACTGTGCCATAGATCAGTCTAAGGTATATACGTAAAGTCTTCTCAGGTCTTTTCTGAGCCTCTGCCTTTTTGCTGGGCATGAACAGTCACTTCCTAATTTTCCTCATATATGCAGTTGCTTTTGAATATCCTAGTCTTCAATGTCTGGTTCCCGAAAGAAGAAAAAGAAGAAAAAGAAGAAAATCAGGGGATAAAAGAATACTGGCCTTTTAAATCTCACGGAAGTCACTTTAGGTGGTTGGTGGAGGCTTGCAACAGTGGGGAAAGGTGCAGCAACAGTGGCCACTGGCCTCTTTGTCTGCATCTCTTGATCAAAAGCAGCAATCAGTGATAAGAACAGATGTCTGGTTTTTGGAGGACAGTGTCCTTTTTGCCTACCAAGACTCCTGCAAACTGTATGCCAAGCTGCTCCAGGAGCATGTGCACAGCTGCCTGCCATGGGGCTGAGGTGTGGGATAGGTAGCTCTATTATGCCAAGAGCTTCAATTAACTGAAAATAACTTCAGTCTACTGTCCAAGCCTTCTTCTGGAAGTTGCAAGCCTTAAGTAGCCTCCAGAGTTCCAAAATAGTTATACTGGACAGACTCTGCCAGTGCAATTGTTGTCCAGGTGGGAATACAGACTCCTGGTTCTCTCTCCTCTGCCATCTTCCCAGAATCATCCTCTGGATCATTTCTATAACTTGAAAAAAAATAATTGTGGAATTTGGAGGTATTTTTCTAGGCTTTATGATCTTCTCCTGAATGTTACTCTTTGTCCAGCCTTTTTAAATTTGTGGTATTAGTATCCAGACAACCGTGATCCTCCAATCAGAAATATGATAGCAACTCCAAGTCTGACAAACCATGATGAGACTACTTCTAATTGGGATTGTTAAATTAGCACACTCATGCATTCCTGTGAGGGAAGCCTTTTGCTTCTGTGGTGGGTCGTCTGTGGAGGGCACATCTGCCGGGGACCTGTGAAGGCTGGGCAGTGCCTCAGTGCCGGTCAGCGGCAGTGTCAGCTTACTGGGAGCCCTGTTTGTGCTGCCCCACACCAGTTCCTGGAGAAAATCACCTTCAGAAAGGCTCAGCTGGCGATTTTGGAATTACCTGGGTCGTTCTGAATGTGCTATTGGTTTTCGGTAAATACAGGTCAAATTAGAGGTTTAGAAATAGTTTAAGGTGTTTGGCTGTTTGAGCTCCTAATAGTCTTTCTTCATTGTTTTGGCCCTCTTGGGTTCTATTAAGTTGGACCATATGTAGTTGTCATTTTGTAAGTCCAAAGCAATGGAATTGTGGCAACTGTCTATGGCTCACCCTAATACTTTACATTTTACCTACAGCAGATTGTGGCTTTGTTTGGTTGCCTTTTCAACTTTCAAAGAAAGCCTTTTTTTTTTTTTTTCTCTCTCACTATTTGAAGGCTGTTTCCCAGGCCAGACGTTATCTCCAGCTCTGACACATAGGTGCTTGACCTGGTCATTCACACCGATGTTTCTAAATCACCCTTTCGTACCATTTTTATTTATTAGTACCTCTTTAAATGAAAGAATTATTTGATAAAGTCTTGACTCTCTTTCCTACAAGTTGTTTGTGACCAGTATTTGCACTGATTCTCAAAACAAGTGAATATTCCACCAGTCCCTATCTGTGATCCTAATCATGTGTAATGTATTTCCCACCCTGTGTTATCCACAGGATTCTTCATTCATCACCTACGATGCATCAGGTAGAGTGCCAGACACTGGAATCAGAAATATGATAGCAACTCACGTATGCTGTGTGATCAGTAACTATCTGTTGAATGAATACATGACTGAGTGTGAGTTAATGAATGAATGAGTTGCATTTGCTTTGGAGGAGCTGTCTGTCTTCAGGAGAGAGAAACTTATAAGCAGACATTTTCAATTCGGTGTGCAAAGGACAATAATAGATGTGTATACAGAGGGCCTTGGGAACACTGCAAAGATGTTTGTTTTTCATATGCACTGAACCCACATTCTACTTCCCAGTTGCATGCCGAAAATCTATTCTGTCAGATTTGTGTTTTGATCACTTAAGGCCTCTGTTACCAGAACAAATTATGCAGATTTCTCAATCACATTTGACATTTCTGGCTCAATATTATGAACCCGATCAGATCCGGTTGTTGTGTAATATATTTTGGATGTATGTCTTCCCCACCTATCTCACAGGTTTGTTGTGAGGCATAAATGAAAATAGTATGTGAATATGTGTAAACCACTATGCAGAAAACATGCAGGTTAAGCTGTCACTCTGGGTGATAGTTGTTCATCACTGTCTACGGTAACTGACCTAGAAAACAACAACCACTAGGAACAAGAAAAGAAGTTTTTTTTTTTTTTTTTTTTTTTTACTGGAAGAAATACAATAGATACTCAAATTCAAATTGCATGCCAATAGAATAGTTTCCTGGACAAGGATGAATCGAGAAAGGACATTTAACAGAAATTGACCTTGTTTTTGTTACAGTGACCTGAGAATGTCAGGCAGTAGTCTTGCATAACTACCATATAGTGAAACTTCTGAAAATCTCCATGGTAACATGCAGAGAACTGTATCACAGAGTGCAGTGTATACCTCCACGGACTGTGATCCAGGAAGAAAGATCTGTTTCCACTCCCACACACACTTGCTCACAGGTTCACCTCTGTTCTATCCTAGCACCTCAGACATTTGCTTCCTCACTGGTAATTGTGATGATATTTTTCTCTAAAATTCTACTTTGTAACTCATTCTTTCTGATTTTACTCTTGACCCCCTTGGCACCTGCATTGGATGAGATAAAGGTGTCACTGTAGGGCTATAAACTTTGTTATGATGAAGACACTTGAGACATAAAATGTATGCTCTAACTGCAGACCTGTGCAGAACGCGAGTTTGAACTTCAAGTGACTTTTGTTCCAGCCTTGATATTCAGATGCAGTGCACTAATTTGCCCTTATTGGCATCCTGCTTAATAGATATTCCTAAGCCTTTTTACAAATAGTTGAATGTTTGAGGAAGACTTTATGGCTGTCCAAGTGTTTACTCATATAATCCAGTTTGATCCTCACCTTGTGAGATAGTCAGGGTCAGTAGGATGGTTGTCATTTTACAGATGAGGGAACATTTTCTGATGGGAATTCGCCAACCTGTGGCTGAGCTGGAACCAGAACCCAGGCCTGTGTCCTTGTACTCAGGTTGCCACAGCATTCCTCCTGATGTGCCCAGCAGCAGGATTCTAAGGGACCTAAGCCCCCTCTGCCAACAGTGTCCCCTCTTAGCTACTGGTGTGATATGTAGCTGTGAGTCCAGGGTGGGTATTCATATATTTTTGATTGACCACCAGCTTAAAACTTCCCATGCCACACCACACCGCACATCTATATCTTACTTTGCAATCATTATCATAAGCTCAGGGACTTTACAGAAAGTCGTCCTTAAAGTGTTGCTAAAAATACATGGCAACTACAAAAGGCGACATGGTCCTTTTCTTATTTCTTCTCCCCTGATTATAAACAATAAAAGCCACAGCTTCGTGCTGAGAAAGGATCAGCAGGGAATGATGGACATTGTGATTTGGCAGCTGACGTTTTCTAACATGACTTTTTTTTTTACATAAGTAATTTGAAGTTTTTGTTGATTATTGTCTTCCCTTCCTTTCTGACAGAGTAACATTTTTTTTTTGCCCATAAAAATCAAGTAGAGCAATGCATTTCCCATGCCATCGTGTCTCCCATCTTGTAGCAACCTGTAGTGTATAAAATGAAAGCCTTCCCACCTTTACACAAATTTTTGTTTTCCTTATTAAGAAAGAAAGTTCATCTGAAGCTGGAGGATTTTTTTTTTCTTTTCCTAACTAATATTAGTCCATATTTTAATAGTAGTTTCCTAAAGAAAATATGTCAGCATTAAAAAGAAAGGTGATACTATGTTTTAGAAAATGCCCTCATGGCTTAGATTTTAAAACTAATGCTTCTGTTAAATGTTTTGGGTTTGAACAAAAAGCCTCCTCGAGAAATGCTATTTCCCATTGCACGATTTCTTAAGTGTCTGGGTTAAAGTTCATATTCTCTATCTTTTTACATCTGGCAAATAGACCCAGAGAATGTTTTTGTTTCATCTAACAGTTATATC
This sequence comes from Macaca nemestrina, assembly GCF_043159975.1. Lineage (NCBI taxonomy): Eukaryota > Metazoa > Chordata > Mammalia > Primates > Cercopithecidae > Macaca > Macaca nemestrina. The sequence goes on along the minus strand of NC_092128.1, from coordinate 152,600,888 downwards.
TACAGATCTGACCAGACTGCCTGCACACATCTATATTTTTGCACTGACAGCATAAGTGTATGTTTTGTATTTCATTGTAGCGAAAGTACTTCGCATATGCTTATAGTAGGTTGAAGTATTTTTAGACCAAACGTGAATCCACCATGTTCCATAAACTAAAATATATTTAATCTCAGCAGAGTAGACTTGGCGGAATGGCTGACTTTAAACATAAGCTTAAACAAAACGATGAGTTCATAATTATTTAATGTAAACTGAATAAGGTTGAAGGGCCCTGTGGGGTCGATTTCAAAGTACTTCAATGATTACACATTATAGACTGCCTTTCCAGTAAAACACTATTCAGGTGGGAGACTGGCTGGCAGCACTATAAAGTACCTAAATGGTTTCAGACTAAAGAATCTGTTAGTTTTGTAGGTTTAACATTCTTGACACTTAATAGGATTTGAGATTCCATTGTAGCAGCAGCTTTTATTGCATGATACTTTAATTGAATGCCTTAGAGTAAAATGAAATTAACAAAGGCAGTATTAAATTATGGATGTTCCTTTTTTTATCATTTGGCTAAGAATTCTGCAGAGTTTCTTTTCTGATTATATTATTTTAAATTGATTGATATGAAAAAATAAACACACTATCTTTAGGACTAGGTATACCATCTGGTCCAAGAAATTCTGAATAGATTGTATACAGAGCTGAAGTTGGCCAAGTTGTCTCTCCTACGCTTCAGAAAGCAATTACATTAGGGCTAGAGTAGTTTAAAAATGGCCTGCAATAAATCCCCACTCTTGAGTGGATAAGAGCAAGGCAGCTCTGTCTTCTATGTTGTAGCTACCAGAGTGACAACGTATTCTGAGACAGATGGGAGACAGTGAATAGTAGTTGATTTTTGTTTGTGAAGTACTGTGGCAAAGCCAGTAACCCATTTTTTTAAAATCAAGGACAAATTTAACCAAATCTGACCTGTTTATGTTTAAACATCCATGATTGGAAAACCATTTTCATATTTGTATATTGATGATCTTTATATTGCTTCTCCTTTTCTCTAATACTATTTAAAATGAAAATAATCTGCAACTAAATCAAAATCTTGAAAAAAATAATAAAACTAAGATGATGAGCATGATATAAGCAAGATAGTAGAATCAGAAGCCTCAGTCTCTACTCCCCTGACCCCACACACACAAAAAGGTGAACTTACAGCTGTCCACAGACTAGAATATCTTTTTGAAAATGTCAACACTTGGAAACAAGCCTGAGAAACCTGTGTGGTCTGCATAATTGAATGAAATCTGAATTAGGAGGGTGAGAAAAATGGTCTCACTCTGACCGCACTACCCCTTCCCATCTCCCAAGTTGGCACAGCGCCAGACTGAGAGGATTTTCCTGGACCAACAGTTTCTGCAGCAGGGAAAGAGAACCAGAGGCAGTCATCTAGTGATGCTAATGTTCCAGGATGCTTCACAAGAAGCCCACTCTAGTCTCACCTCATAGGAAACACTAAGAGAAACAGCTTGGCCACAGTGCCTAGGGTCAGGTAGAAACAGAAAGGAGGCAGAGGTCATGGTTACCAGCACATGGATCTTAGAGGTACCTCTGTGTTTCTGGCAGCTGTGGCTCCCAATAGCAGATACCAGCCAATTTCATAACCCACATGCAAAGCTGAGCTGGTTGCCTTCATTAACATGGTGGGAATTTCAACCTAGTCTGAGTTCCTAGAATGCTGTTCTCCCTGGCTACCCCCAGAGCCCACCCAACAAGCCTGCACAGGCTGGAAGATATTCACCTCCTCCCATTTCAGAGAAGCAAAGGGCTAGACCAGCTTGACCCAAGAAGTCAAGCTGTGGTTCCACCTAGCTAAAAGGCCCACCCAACCACCCTGTGCAGGCAGGGACTCCCACCTCCTGGCATTTTGGAGAAATGCAGTGGCTAGTCTTGCTTGATCCAGAAGGTCAAGCAGCAGCTCTCCTCAACCAAAAATCCTGCCCAATGACCCCACCCTAGCAGGGAGACTCCCACCTCCACAGATTTCAGAGAAATGAAGAGGTTAGTTCAGCTTTACCTAGGAAGCCAAGCAGTAGTTCCACTCAGCCCAAGAGCCCACCCAGTGACTCCACCAGGCAGGGAGACTCCCACCTTCATGGATTTCAGAGAAGCATAGAGGCTAGACCTGCCTGACCAGGAGGTCAAACAGCCACTCAGCTCAGTCGAAAGCCCACCTCATAGCTCCACCCTGACAGTGAGGAAATCCTGAATCATGAATTTTCTAAGGAACATAGCCTCTTGTCTGCTTGTCCCAAGCAGTGACTCCACTAACCTTAGAGAACAGCCTATAGCCCTGCCCAATTGTAAATATCAATAGTGGCCAAGGAATACATCCTATAACTGGCCTGACCAGAAGTCATTGCAGTACTCAGCCAGCAATCTCATCAAATAGGGAAGCCAGGCCCACAACTGCACCTGACATCAGAGCAAGAGAAGCAGCCCAACTAAGTTGTAAACTCACATTAAGCTCTGCCTGTCCAGGATTATCACCAGATGGCCCTTCCAGAATCACAGTCTAGATGAGATAGTGGAAATCTATTCCTGTCAAAGAACACCTGTAAAGGCCAGAAAAGGGGACTGTCTTCTCAAATGTGCAGATAACACAAGGATTACAAAGAATCAAGGGAATCGTGACACCTACAAAGAAAACTAATAAAGCTTCAATAGTAGACCCCAAAGAAATGGAGATCTATGAAATGGTTGACAAAGAATTCAGAATAGTACTCATAAAGAAGTGAGTGAACGGCCGGGCGCGGTGGCTCACGCCTGTAATCCCAGCACTTTGGGAGGCCGAGACGGGCGGATCACGAGGTCAGGAGATCGAGACCATCCTGGCTAACACGGTGAAACCCCGTCTCTACTAAAAAAAAAAATACAAAAAACTAGCCGGGCGAGGTGGCGGGCGCCTATAGTCCCAGCTACTCGGGAGGCTGAGGCAGGAGAATGGCGTGAACCTGGGAGGCGGAGCTTGCAGTGAGCTGAGATCCGGCCACCGCACTCCAGCCTGGGTGACAGAGCGAGACTCCGTCTCAAAAAAAAAAAAAAAAAAAGAAGTGAGTGAACTACAAGAATCTATGGATAGAAAATTGAATAAAATTTAGAAAGCAGTACACAAAGAAAGCAAGAAATTTGACCAAAAATATAAACAATAAATAATAATAATAAAAAAAGGACAGAAATCTTAGAGATGAAAAATACAGTGGCTGAATTGAAAAATTCAATAGAAAGCTTTGGTAGAAGACACTGTCAAGCAAAAGAAAGAATTAGTGATCTGGAAGACAGAACATTTGAAATAATCGAGAAGAGCAAAAAGACAAAAGAACGATAAAGAATGTAGAAAGCCTATGAGAGTTATGAACACTGTCAAGAGATCATACTTTCGTATAGTGGGAATTAAGGACAACAGAGAGAAAAAGCATGAGAAAGCATATTTAAAGAAATAATAGCTGAAAACTTCTCTGATACAGGAACAGATGCCAATACCCATGTTTTAGGCTGTTCTTGCATTGCTATAAAGAAATACCCAAGACTGGGTAATTTATGAAGAAAAGACGTTTCATGGGTTCATGGTTCTGCAGACAGTGCAGAAAGCACGGTACCAGCATCTGCTTCTGGTGAGGGCCTCAGGAAGCTTACAATCTTGGCAGAAGGCAAAGGAGAAGCACTTGTCTCACATCACTAGAGCAGGAACAAGAGGTGACTGGAAAAGGTCTCCAATTCTTTCTAACAACCAGATCTCACGTGAACTCATTACCATGGGGAGGCAGTAAGCCATTCATGAGGGATCTGTCCGCATGACCCACACACCTCCCACTAGGCCTCACTCCAACAATGACAATCACAGTTTACCATGAGATTTAGAGGACAAATATCAAATCATATCAACCCAAGTACAGAAAGCAGAGTTCTCCAATCAAATTCAACCCATAGAAGAGTTTACCAAGGCACATAGTAATGAAATTATCAAAAATCAAAGACAAAAATTCCGAGAGCAGCTGTTTCTCCTAGTGTTTCCTATGAGGTGAGACTAGAGTGGGCTTCTTGTGAAGCATCCTGGAACATTAGCATCACTAGATGACTGCCTCTGGTTCTCTTTCCCTGCTGCAGAAACTGTTGGTCCAGGAAAATCCTCTCAGTCTGGCGCTGTGCCAACTTGGGAGATGGGAAGGGGCAGTGCGGTCAGAGTGAGACCATTTTTCTCACCCTCCTAATTCAGATTTCCTAATTCAGACTCCTTTGTATACTTCATATACAAAGGAGTACCAATACTACCATCAGTGGATTTCTCAGCAGAAGCTATGCAGACATGGAAAGAACAAGATGGTATATTCAAAGTGCTGAATTTATATTTATATTTTACAATAAAGTGTTGAATATCTCACACAAGGGTATCATACTGCATATCAGTAGTTGAGGAAAATATTAAAATTCAAAATTTGAATTTAGTATGTGTTGCTTTTGCATCACTGTAAAGTTGAAAAATTGTAAGTTGAACTCCTATAAGTCAGGAATTGTCTGTACTTCCAAAAATCTTTTTACAAAGCCAACATTACCTTGGTACCAAAGCCAAACAAGAACATTATAAGAAACAGAGTTAAAGGTCAGTGTTCTTGATGAACATAGATGCAAATTTCTCAACAAAATAATAACTGAATTCAACAACACATTAAGGGGATCATTCATCATGATCAAGTGGGATTTATTCTTCAATACAAGGATGGTTCACCATACACAAATCGATAAATGTGATATATCACATTAATGGAATGAAGGGCAAAAGCCATGTGCTCATTTTGTTAGATGCCAAAAAAGCATTTGACAAAAATTCATCTTTTTATAAAAATTATCAGCAAATTAATTATAGAAGGAGTGGACCTCATCACAATGAAGGCCATATGTGAGAAGCTACACAATTAAAATTATACTCAATGGTGAAAAATTGAAAGCCTTTCCTCTAACATAGCCAAACATGCCTATTCTTGCCACTTATATTTAACATAGCATTGATAGTCCTCACCAGAGCAGTTAGGCAAGAAAAATAAATACAAGGCATCCTAATAGGAAAGGAGGAAGCGAAGCTGTCACTGTTAGCTGATAACATGATCTTTTATATGTAGAAAATGCTACAGACCCCACCAAAAAAACCCTGTTGGAACTAATAAATGAATATATTACAGTTGCAGGATACAAAATCAACACATAAAAATCAGTGGCATTTCTATATGCTAACAATATGAACTATCTAAAAGGATATCAAAAGAACAATTTCATTTACAACAGCTACAAAAAATTCTTAGTAATAAATTCAAACAAAGAAGTGAAGACCTTTAGACTGAAAACTATAAAATGTTGATTAAAAAATTGAAGAAGATACGAATAAATGGAAAAATATTTTATGTTGATGGATTGGAAGAATTAATATTGTTAAATAGCCATACTACCAAAGCCAACCTACCAATTCAGTGCAATTCTTATCAAAACTGCATAATTTTTCATAGGAATAGAAGAAACAATTCTAAAATTTGTGTAGAAACAAAAATACTCCCAAATAGCCAAGGCAATCATGAGCAAAAGAACAAAGCTGAAGGCATCATACTACCTGGTTTCAAACTATACTACAGAGCTGTAGTAATTAAAACAGCATGGGACTGGCCAAAAGAAACATCAACAGATGAAACAGACGAGAGAACCCAGAAATGAACCCAAGCATATGATTTAAATTTATTTTCTTTTTCTTCTTTTTTATTGTTAGAGAAAGGGTCTCCCTATGTTGCCCAGGCTAGTCTCAAACTCCTGGCCTCAAAGGACTCCTCCCTGAGCCTCTCAAAGTGCTGGTATTACAGGCATGACCCCCCATGCCTGACCCGTTCAACTGATTTTCAACAAAGGTATTATACCAAGAATATGCAATAAGAAAAGGATATCCTCTTCAATAAATTACTTCAGGAAAACTAGATATCCATACACAAAAGAATGAAGTTGGATTCTTATTTCACACCATATATTAATATAAAAATCAACTCAGTGTATTAAAGGCTTAAATATAAGATGAGAGACTGTAAAACTAATCTATAGAGTAAGAAAAAATATTTACAAACCATACATCTGATAAGGGGTTAATATCCAAAATATATAAGGAGCTCAAACAACTCAATAGAAAGAATACAAAAAAAATCTAATTAAAAAAATGAGCAAGGGAATGAAATAGACATTTCTCAAAAGAAGACATACAAATGGCTGACAGATACATGAAGAAATGGTCACATCAGCAATCACTAAGGAAATGCAAATTGAAACCACAATGAGAAACTACATTTCACACCTGTCAGAATAACTGTTTTCAAAAAGACTATATAACCTGTGTTGACCAGGATGTGAAGAAACGGGAACCCTGTTGGTGGAAATGTAAATTAGTATAGCCATTGTGGAAAACTATGTGGAGATTCCTCAAATAACAAAAAATATAACTACCATATGATCTAGAAATCCCACCTCTGGGCATTTACCGAAAAGATTTGAAATCAGTTTGTTGAAGAGTTGTGTGCACGCCCATGTTCACTGCAGCATTATTCACGGTAACTGAGTTATGGAATCAACCAAAGAGTCCATCAACATAACTGGGTAAAGAAAATGTTGTACTTACACATAATGGAATATTATTCATCCTTAAAAATGAAGGAAATGCTTTCATTTGCAGCAGCATGGATGGAATCAGAGAACGTTATCCTCAGTGAAATAAGCCGGGCACAGAAAGTCAAATACCACACAATCTCACTCATCTGTGAATCTAAAACAATAACTCATAGCAGCAGAGAGTAAAATAATGGTTATCGAGGCTGGAGGGTGGGGGGAATGGGGAGGTGATGGTCGAAGACTGAAAGTCTCAGGCAAGAGGAATAGTTTTTTTAGTTCTGTTGCTGAGCATGGTGAATGTAGTTAATAACAGAGAATTGTACACTTCAAAATGTCTGAGAGTAAATTTTAAATGTTCTCACCATAAGAATCATTAAATATGTGAGCTGACGGATATGTTAACGAGATTGATTTAATTATTATGCATTTTATTCATCAATCATAACATTACTTTGTACCCCATACATTTATGCAATTGTGAATTGTCAATTTACAATTAAAAAGTTTTTTCAAAGATTTTAAAAAGAGGAGGCCGGACTGCTTAGGACATGTGAAAACAGAAGAGAAAATATAGGAAAACATTTCAAATTAAATAATTATTTTCTTAACAGACTATTGGTGTAACTGCTTTATAAGTAACTGTCTACTGGATAGAAAGGGGGAAGAAATTTGAACATATCTGGGAAATTACTTAGTAAGTTTAGGCATTTAATTTAAAAACATTTGCCCATGATTATAAGACTTCTAACTTCAAAGTATGAAGAGTGAGAAAAAAGACAGCCTCTTAAAAAGGTCCCAAGCATGACAAAAGCAGATCTTGGTTGAGAGTGGTTGCTTCTGCTGTCAGTCACATCACCATCCTGTTCAATGTGAAATTATCTCTTTTTCCCCCATGCAAAATAGTGAGATAAATATTCCTTGAGCAAATGTGGTCTTTATTTCAAATTGACAGTTTTAGCGATTGCTTACTTTTATTAGGTTATGGATCTTGTTTTCTGGATTTGTCAAATAATGCAGTTGTGGTCATGTAGGTAACACAAATGTGGTTTCATTGAACATAGGAAAAGCTGGGATTGCAGTGAAGTAGAGAGAGAAGAAGTGCTCTCCTTAAGTACTCCTGCTTTGTTCTTTTCTTTCTTTAGGGTTCTGTCTGTTAATTTCTCTCTTTTACTCTTTCCCTTCTTCCATCCTTGTCAAAAGCATTTATATACTGTACAGAAGCATGTCTTGGATGACTTAAAGTGCAGCCCTCTTTTATAGCTATTATCTTCCTGCATAATCAGTAATCTCTGTTTTCCACTTGTTGCAGAGTTAAACACAGCTTTCTAGTGAATCCTCACTCTAGAATAGAGGAATATGTGATATTAATTGAAACAGACTTCCTACAGGGCATTTTGTAGCTTTTCTCCTCTTTCTCACCTAAAAACATACCATATAGTTTTGTGTTCAGGACCTTAAATCCTGGCCTAGCGACGGTCATACATTGTGAAACAAATGAGAGAGAAGGTTATAGTTAATACTCTTATAAGCCTCTCCACATACAAGGACACAGATAAAAATGCAAAGACAGCACTGGATGTCTTCTGATTAATCAAGTTAGTTCTGCGTCTCAGTGGATGGACTGAAATGCAGTACAGCCTATTTGCCTTAATACCGATGAATTTTTATACAGTGAGTACGTTCTCTGGTCCTTCTGTCTCTGATGAAATGGATGTTTGTGTTAGGGCTAGAGGGAGAAAAGAGGCATGCTTTAACTATTATCTGTGCCTGGGCTTTACAGTTTTCCTTTTTAAAACAAGTTTTGGGGAATACACATAGGTAGTACTACTCTACAGCTGGTACCCTACAACTCCTTTGGGATCCTCCAGCTCCTCCACACCCCCACCAACACACTAATCCATGTAAAAGTCATATTACTGGAGCTCTGCCGCATCTTTTCAGATATCAAAGCAAATGGAAGAAATAGAGTATAAACATCGTTCTCTTCCTCTGCACAAACAGAATCGGTAGACATCTCTCCCCATACATTTTAGTGGTGGTTGACATAAACATTGTTTTGCTTTTCAGGTTGCAAATAGGAAATGAGACTTGACAATATATTCGTGTCATTAAAATTCTTTATTCCAGAAAAGACTTACTATTGAAATCTCTCTCTCTTTCTCTCTCTCTCTCTCTCTCTCTCTCTCTCTCTCTCTCACACACACACACACACACACACACACACACACACACACACACACAATCAATCCCATAAAGAAAACTTTTCTCTAGTGTACTATTGCCGTTAGTCTTTCTCCTTTTTCCCACCTAATTACCTGGCATTGTTTGAATGATAATTATAATTGACAAAATTCTTTTCTCTATACATAAGCATCTAAACTCTGATTAACTCAGGAAAGCACAAATAAAATACTTCTTTCATTTGCGGAAAGGCAAGGGTGACAGAGCATAGCAACATGATGAAACTGATCACACTGGAGCCTTGTGCACATGCTGTGTTCCTCTCACTTGAGCTTACCGTAGAGATGAACCTGTGTGAAAAGAGGTAAATACCGATAGGAACTGAGGGCAATTCTAGAAAAACTAATGGCATTGGTTTAAAAAAAAAAAATTAAAAAATTTAAAAAAATAAAAATAAAAATCCCTTCTCCTCAATTTCTGTATCTAAGTGATTCCTGAAGTACCTTTTTATAAATACGAAGTATCATTCCTCTGAATGATCATTTCTTTTTGTTTTTTTCAGCTGGCCCGAGCCCTACCTGTCCTTTCCTTATAGAATACTGGCCAGGTCACCACAAAACAGTTAACTCGGAGATGCTGTCTGAAAACCTCTCTGAAGTTGACCTGCATGGCAGAAGTGTAGCAAGTCAGCTCTCTCTGCTGTCCCTCACCTGTTCTGTAGCTTTGTGAAGTTCTGCATGAAAGCATTTCAACATAAGACATGGTTTCATTGGGGCCCTTCTACCTCAGGACCGCTGGAGTCTGTGTGGCTGTCAGTGTCACATGCGGATGGCACAGAAGCCACTCTCAGAAGTCTGAAGAGAAAGGAACTGAATAGGAGAGTTAGTTTCTTAGAGAGGCAGTGGGAGGACTGCAGGGCAGGCTCTTGGGAGTAACTCTAAGAATCATGCCAAAGACCTCCTGTGCGCCGGGGAGTGGACAGTCTCAAAGCTGCGGCCCCACCTCCCGGCCCGGGACCTCACTCCCTCTGCTTCGATTGCAGCAGGAAGCCACTCTGTGTCCGCTGGCTCCAGGAGAGAGTGCCCGGGCACCAGCTTCTACAGCAGCGTCCCCGCCTCTCGACACTTGTGAGTGGCCACTGCTGCCGACACCAGACACCCTCATAGTTGCGCTTGTTGGAAGAACAGCAGAAACCTGGTCTCCCGTTGCATCTCCCTCCATTTCCTGCAACAGGGTGTGCGGTCAGTGTGTGAAACTCCACAAGGAGTCTGAGAAATGCAGTCTTGCGCTTTGTAGCTTCTGCCAGGCCGGAGGGTCTGTGCAGAGGGGATGAGGTGGGGGAGAACAAGTCTCTCTGTGATATCTGCCACCCAGTCTGCATTTGAAGTGCGATTATCTCCCGAAGGCAAAGAATTAGAATTCTGCAGGCTGTGTGATTCTGACGCCATTATTCCTATACCTTTTGGTCAGGGGTGTCCAATCTTTTGGCTTCCCTGGGCCACGTTGGAAAAACGACTGTCTTGGGCCCCGCATAAAATATACTAACTCTACCAATAGCTGATGAGCTAGAAAAAAAAATCCTGTAATGTTTGAAGAAAGTTTATGAATTTGTTTTGGGCCGTATTCAAAGCCGTGCACGGGTTGGGCAAGCTTGCTTTAGGTCATTTGTATGGCGTGTCAAGCAGTGCTACCCAATCGCCCTTGCGTCTCCCAGTTCCCAGAGAAGAGAGAGAATTCAGGCCTGACCCTGTAGGCTGCGTGAGTCTCCTGCTCAGTCCTGAGAAGACGACCCGGGCTTGGGTTGGGATTTAGAGGTAGAATAGGACTATTTGCAGGGGCTCCCCCCGTTCCCTGAGCATGGGTTGTCATTGGTTGGCACAAATGCCATGGCTGATGAGCTGTTTTCTGAGGGAGCAGAGCTTGCCCGTATACAAGATATGATAATATTGTTTTTCAAGGGCAGAGCCTGAAAGAATGAAATAGATTGGCCCTAGGGAAGTCCAGTAAGTGGGGAAAGTAATTCCACTTGTAGCTGCTTTTACTACTTTACAGATGTCAATAAGCGTTCCTAAGCAACCCTTCTTACTACTTTACAGATGTAAATAAGTGTTCCTAAGCAACCCTTCTTAAAATTAGTTATTTGAATGGGGCTTTCTGTGTTAGGTTATTTTAGAAACATTGGTCACGTGTACATACTTTGGGAATTAAAAGGGAAAAGTGGTGACAGGTTGAAAAAGTGTATCTAACTTCTGATCAAACATGGAGCATTAACTCTGCACTTGTATCATCTCTTCCTCCTGAAACCCCATGAAAATGATAGAGAAGAAGATCAGGTGTGAGGTAGGAGGGAAAAGGGATTGGAGAGGAGGCAGCAGTGGGCCGTAGATGAGATGGCCTATAAGACCTTTGTAGGATAGAAAGCACTTGGAGACACAGGAGCTGACCAGCAGAACGAGGACTGTTGCAGGCAGAGAGCCTGCAGATCAATTTACCCGTGTACCCTGGATGGGCTCAAGGACAGGTAGTTGGCGGGGGTGGTGGGCAAGGGGCAGGGCAAAGTGGCCGGAGTGGTGGGAAGTGTACGCACAGCACGGTCGCCAGCTAACTCTGTGCCATTTCCTGCCACCACCTCTCCTGCTTCCCCGGGACCAAATAGTTATTCAGCGGAGAAGTTGAGAAAGACGACCCCGTACTCCAAATGCCAGGTGTAGCAGAGTGGGAGGTGAGGACCTGAGAGGAGAAGTCTGCAGACTGAATGGTGGGGCCACTATCCTGTTTTCTGCCGTCCTTCCCCAGATACCAGCAACTGATGTTTATGTCACAGTTTAGAAGCCGGGGAGCTGTCTCTGAAGAAATGGAATGGGTTCAGAGAGAAGACTTTCAGATATTTATATCTGAAAACAGAAACCATACTAGGTATTTCAACAGAGAGATTTAACACACGGTATTGATTTCTGGAAAGCCTGCAAGACCAGAAAGGATGTAACCAGAGCTAGAAACTTCAGGAAGCAGCTTCCCTCTCTAGGGCGGGGGGAAAGAAGGGAAGAGGCTGAGACTCTTGGAACCAGTCCCTGGGAATACAGCCCCTCTGAGCTGGCCTCAGGCGTCTGAGCAGGTGGCACCACCTGGTAGCTACCAGAGACTTTGAGTGGCATAGTCGACTTGCCCTGAGAGTGCAGAAGCAGCTAGGGGCTACAGGGCTGCTGCTCCTGGAGCTCAGTATGGACTGCAACAGTGGCAATGGGGAAAAGCCCCTTCTCCCGCCCTCCAGTCTCCTGTGGCTGCTCATTGGCAGGTTCGAATGAGGAGTCAGCTGGCAAAGGGGTCTCCAAGGCCAGTCTGCAGAGAATAGTGTGGAAAGGTGGGTTTGGAGCTGAGAAATCAGAAGTGAATGGCCCACACAGAGGCAAATACCAGATCACATGGTTAAAAAGTCTGACAGTCGGCCAGGCGTGGTGGCATGGTGAGACCCCATCTCACTAAAAATACAAAATTAGCTGGGCTTGGTGGCGCATGCCTGTGATCACAGCTACTGAGGCAGGAGAATCGCTTGAACCCAGAAGGTGGAGGTTACAGTGAGCCGAGATCATGCCATTGCACTCTAGCCTGGGCAACAAGAGTGAAACTCTGTCTCAAACAAAAACAAAAGTCTGGCAGTGGTTGCTTTTGGGCTGTGGAACTTGGGGCCAGGGAGTTTGGAACAGGGGAATGCCCATTTTGGGGGCAGAAGCTAAAGTGTGTAGAAATTAACTTGACAGTGATCTAAGAGGTAGCCACCCTGCTTGGTTTGAATCACAGCTCCGTCACTCACTCGCTGTGTGACCTTGGGCAAGTTACTTAACCTCTCTGTGCTTCAGTGTCCTCATCAGTAAATTGGGTCTAACAGCAGTGCCTAGTTCCTGGGAGTTATGAAGATTATTTAATACTCTTAAAGCTCTTAGAACAGTGACTGGTATATAGTGAATATTACATAAGTGCTCGTTTAGAAACAAACAAACAAAAAAAAACCCTGTACCATTAAGGGCTGAGATAACAGACAAAACCTGAGCTTAGGTGAACAGAAGTGTAACCTAGCAACATTATGCTGGGCTAGATCAATCTGCCTGCTGGAACTACAGCCAGTCAGTAGGAGTTGTAGAAACAGATTTAATCCTTGGGAACTGTTTTGAATTATTTAGATATCAGGGCTCCATATTTTACAAGAAGCTGAGGCAGAAGCCATGTTGTATGGACCAGCTCATCATGGTGTAGGCATGAGGAAAGACTGACTTCGTGGCAGATGGTCATTCTGAGACTCCCTCAGGGTCATCAGTCATGAGCCCAGAGTAGCGCGATGCTGCAGAGGTTGCCATCCCAAGGGATGCGGCTGCCAATGTGTTTGCTGCCTGACCTTCATCCCCTCAGTACCCAGGCAGAGACCGAGTGGGATGGCACCAGTTGCTCCCTTGGGTGGAGAGAACGATTGGAGAAGGATGAGTGGGCTCACAATGGGTGCCCACTCAGCAGAATCCAGTTCCCTATCTCTGAAAGGAGAAATTGTGAAATTGTTTGTGAAATTGACCTTAATCAAGGGTGATCTGTCCGGAGAGTGCTCTAAGGATGTCCTTCTTTTCTGGGTCTTTTGGCCAGATATAGAACAAAGCTCCTCAATACCTGGCATTGCTTTGACACTTGCATGGAGTCAGGCGTGGTGGCTCGTGCCTGTAATCTCAGCACTTAGGGAGGGTGAAGCGGGAGGGTCACCTGAGCCCAGGAGTAGCCTGGGCAACATAGGGAGAAATTGTCTTCCCAAAAAAATGCAAAAAAATTAGCCAGGTGTATTGGTTCATGCCTGTAGTCCCAGCTACTCAAGAGGCTGAGGCAGGAGGATTGCTTGAACCCGGGGGTTCAAGGCTGCAGTGAGCTATGAGTGTACCACTGCACTCCTGCCTGGGCAACAGGGCGAGACCCCCTTCCTAAAACACAAAATAACAAAAAAACCTTGCATTGACCTTAAACTGGGCCTCGGAGAACTGCCTGGCTCCAGACCATCCTAGGCCCCCATTTCCATGCCCTGAAATGTCCAGATGCTGACCTGTGACTGCCTGAGGCCGCAGGTCCTGAACCCCTTCACCCCTTCACCCCTTCACCGCAGACTCAACTGCATGTGCTTTCCCTCCTCCCTCTTTGCTTTCCTCTTCTCTTTCTTCTTCAGTCATTTCTAGTGAACATTAGATAATTACTTTGATTGTTTTCCTAAGATCTATGTTCTTGAGGGCGTGTACCATGACTTATATAACTTTACATTCACGGTTCCCCTGCCCAAGCAGACCCAGCAGAAAACTAACCTGTGTCTTTCATGTTAGTTGATGAGTAAGTGAATTAATGCAAATCAGGCTTTTATGCTCTCACTCTCTAACCTGCTGCCATCAGGTGCCTGAATATTGCCTTCTTCCCTCCCTTCCTGCCTCCCATTCATCCATCTATCCATCCATCCATCCATCCATCCATCCATCCATCCATCCATCCCATTTGCTTCTCTGTACCTCTCAGTCTTGAGCTTGTTGACTTAACCATCCATCCATCCATCCATCCATCCATCCATCCATCCATCCAAGTACCACCTCCTCCCCCTCCAGTCTCCCATCCACCCATCCATCCATCCATCCATCCCATTTGCTTCTCTGTACCTCTCAGTCTTGAGCTTGTTGACTTAACATCAGGACCCTTGATGGTTCCTGCCTACAGTCTCCATAACCTTCCTCTAGCACTGGCGTTTTAACATAGAAAGCTTAATGAGTGCATTCAGTTCTGCTTGGAACAGTGAAATGTTAACATTGTAATAACTCAAGCCTTTCACATAAGGGAGAGGAAAAGATTCATTTCACTATAATACTGAGAATTGTGTGGGAGCTAATGGAAAAAAGGTCAAAGGATTCTAGAATCCTCCAAATGGGACAATGACAAAAATTAGTACTATTAAGAAGAGTGATGTGCTGTGATGAAAAATATCTACCCAAATGTCCCTTTAAAAAGTTATATTTCCATGTAAAGGTAATAATTTTAATATTTTGATCTGTTTCTGTAAAAGACAATACATTTCTAAATTTGAAGGTAATTTTCCAATATTAAAAGATCCTGTCAATGATTCATTTACTCAGCTTTAAATCTTGTCTTCCATTCCTCTTTGAAAAGACCTGATTATTATTAATAGAGTAATCAGCTCTACCTAAGTTGTATTCTTCATGGATAGAAAAGCTATGTATTTGAAGATCTTTGTGCTCTACAAGAAAATCGTGACCAGCGATTGATGTGACAAATGCTGAATATTTCAGTGCACAGTGACGGTGGCTTTCAACTCATGAAAAGCTTCCTCGCGCCTTAGATAGTCTTCAGGTTTCTTTCTTAGTGCAAACTTTTAAGTAGACCCGCGAGCCTCTGCCCTTTCCAGCTTTTGCATCCTTCTTGTGCCGATTCTATAGCTATTGTCAGCAACTAAGCAATCTTGTTTTTTCTTTAGATTTGGCAAGCTACAAACTCTATCTTTCTAAACCTTCCACTCCTCTGCCACTTACTGAGCTGTTGGAAGCAAGGTTTAAAGTATAAATGGAAGGCCGGGTGTGGTGGCTTACGCCTGTAATCCCAGCACTTTGGGATGCCAAGACAGGTGGATCACCTGAGGTCAGGAGTTCGAGAATAGCCTCAACATGGAGAAACCCCGTCTCTCCTAAAAATACAAAATTAGCCAGGCGTGATGGTGCATGCCTGTAATCTCAGCTACTCGGGAGGCTGAGGCAGGAGAATTGCTTGAACCTGGGAGGCGGAGGTTGTAGTTAGCCGAGATCATGCCATTGCACTCCAGCCTGGGCAACAAGAGCGAAATTCTGTCTCAAAATAAAATAAAATAATAAATAAATAAAGTATAAATGGAGTATCCACATTCACAGTACTGGATTATTTAATGGCAGTGAGTATGGTTATTCTGGCATCACAGAAATGGAGTGGACTTATGCAGGGGTTGGGGTGGAGAGCCATATTTCTGCACAATGGCAGTTACCTTGGAAGATGGAGGTGAATCTGCCTAAGCTTGATTAGGACCTTAGTAGGGTCCAGGAGCAGGGTGCTCCCTGCCCTGCTCTGGGGAATGTGAAAATCCTCTACTACTGAAGGCCTTTCTAAGGGTACCTCCAACCCCCATATCCTAGTAGTCGGCTGCCCTCAGACTTAGCACATGCCAAATAGCTTTCATTTTTAAGAAACATGCTATCTTTATACAATTTAATGCACTCTTGGAATCTATTTTACATTTTACGATTTTACCTTTTTTTAAAAAAAAGTATCATGAAGTATTTCAGATATACAAAGCAAGCATAAAGGAGAACAGCGTGAATGTGGACACACCCAGCTGATCCCTTGAAGGTGTAAAAGATCGCCGATATGGCTGAATGTCCCTTCCCACATCTCTTGTCCCTCAAGACACAGACACTGACCTGAACTTGCTATTTAACATTCCCCTTTTAGCTTCTTTTTAAATTTTTATAACGATTTTAAAAATAGGAAGAAGAAAAAAAGGAAGGCATATGTAGCAAGGGCATAGCTTTGGGGCACGCTATGGTTTGAATGTTTACTCCCTCTGAATCTGATGTGGAAACCTAATCCCCAGTATGGCAGTATCGATACGTGGGCTCTTAAGAAGTGACTGGGTCATGAAGGCTCATGGATTCATGGAATAATGGGTTTATGGATTAATGGTTATCATGGGAGTGAGACCGGTGGCTTTGTAAGAAGAGGAAGAGGGACCTGAGTTCACACCCTCAACCCGCTCGCCATGTCATGCCCTGTCCTGCCTGGATTCTGCAGAGTCCCCACGGCAAGAAGGCCCTCACCAGACATAGTCCCTAGACCTTGGACTTCTCAGGCTCCATAACTGTAAGATACACGTTCCTTTTCTTTATAGATCACCCAATTTCAGAAACAGAAAATGGACCAACACAGGATGCATCCATGCTCTACATTTCAGAGGTTGGACATCATCCTCTTTCCTCCATTTCATTGGCCCTTGAGACATCTGTTCTAGATCCTCTGTCTGTTGCCCTTTGTGAATTTTTGGACACTAAAATTGGCCTTTAAGAAAATGTTAATGAGCTTAAAAAAAAGATCACTATTGGTATTGTCATTACTACTACAGTATTAAGGACAAACTCTGTGCCAGGCACTCTGCAAGTGTAGCCCCCTTTACTTCTTGCAGCAGTTCTACAAGGCATCATTCTTCCTTTTCTCAGATTGGGTGACAGAGCCTCAGTGAGGGCAAGCAGCTTGTCCAAGGTTAGTGGCACAACTGACTCTAAAATCTTTTAACCACATCAGGTTGTCCTAGCACACTAGACGAAATGTGTTAGGACTCAGACATGTCTGTTTTGCATGATACTTAGATGGGACTATGTGCTGTGGCTGTGATTTTTTCCCCCCCTTAGAGGCATGTTGGATAGGGTGTCTTGTAAATTAATACCACTTGTTATGGCAGGCCCCACGAGACTTGGCTTTCAGTACACCCTGGCACCTCCTGCAGTATTGCTGGAAGGGGTCTGATTCAGACCTTATAGATCATTTATATTACAGAGAGAGGTGTGCAAGGGGCTGGAAACAAATGTAAAGTACACAGAATTCCTTCAGAAATGGGCTCTGAGAGGAATCTTGGTGACTTTAAAGAGCAAAGCAAGGAGGATTGGCTGCACTCATGGAAATTTTCCTTTTACCCCTCGCTGTATCTGGCTGTTAAATGCCTGTCTTCCCGCCGGCATTCTCTTTCTTATTTATCATGAAAAGTTAGATTATGTTAAATTGAAAAGTGACACTGATGTATTAGAACCCATCACGTTAGACTGAGAACTGATACCTGACTTAAAATGTGCCCTTTCTGAAGCATCAACTCTGAAAGTATTTGGTGTTCTTCCCATATTATACAGTTACACGATAAAGTCACAAGAATGGGTTTGTACCCATTTGTATTCTCCTTCGAGTCAAGTAGTAAAATCTGTGGAATTGACTGATTTTGCTCAGAATAATATCAGTGAGGGCAATAAATCTAAACTTTGGCTCTCATAAAATGTGTTTCTGGGAAGGTAATGATTCATGATCAGATGCACACACAGACATCATGAGAGTGCTAATAGATTCATAACCTCTGGCTTTAAGAATCATAGACTGTTTTTTGAGCTCAACCAGCCTGCTCTGGAGTTCGACGATGCTGTGTAGTCTTTCTCTTTCTTTGGCTCTCTTGATTTGCTTACAGGCATAAGTTCAGCCTCTCGTGATGTGTTGAAGAGGAAGAAATAATGATTAAAGTGGTAGAAAACAGTTCTGCAAAACGAAAGGGAGAATTGAGTTTGTGTAGGTTAATAAAGGCAAGACTAATATAATGAAGTCTTTAAGTATAAGTGAAAGCTGTGCTAAAGCATTTATACTCCGTGTCCACAGATGGTCGGAGAAAATGGAAGGGGCTTAAATAGAAATGGAGAGGTTTCTTTGGCTGTGAAAAAGAATTTCTTAATCAGGAAGGTAAAGGGCATAGCAGTGGATCTCAGAATGATACTCTGACGCTGTTTTGCTGTTGCTCGCCTTTGCTGGAAGCAGAGCTCCTTAAGAGCAGAGCGGCCCCTGCACACTCCCTGCCCAGAGTGGTGCTGGTCCCATTCGTCTTTAACTCCCCTCTCTCTCCCAGCCTACACCCATTCCAGGACTGCACCTGCCGGCCCCACTTTCAATTCATAGCCAGTAGCCGGGCGCAACCACTTCTTACCATCTCCCTCATGACCACCTCGGTTCAAGCCCCACCTTGGTTTAAGCCCCACCTTGGTTTAAGCCAACATCTCCAGGCACTGGGTTCCTTTGGCCGCCCCCAGGTTTAACACCAAAAATGACTTTCATTGTTTTTGATTTGTTTCTTTTGATTATTAAGGCTGAGCATTTTTCAAATATGTATTATTCATTATTTATTTTGAAATGAGTGTGTTGTTTGCTGTACACATTTTTGCCCACTGGCCTTTCCGTTTTCTTGTTTTTTAAAGAGACTAAAGTTATCAATGTCATATAGCCAAGTTTATTACATAATTTTTACATTTAGAAAGTAAGATCAAATTTAGCAATTAGATACTTATCTAAGTTTTATTTTAGATTCACATAAATGTGATCATATATTTTCTTTCTTTTTCTTTGTTTCTTTTTTTTTTCTTTAGAGACAGGGTCTTGCTCTGTCTCCTGGGCTCTGGAGTGCCCTGGTGCAGTCATAGCTCACTGCAGCCTTGACTTCCTGGCCGCAAGTGATCCTACTGCCTCAGTCTCCCAAGTACCTGGGACTACAGATGTGTGCCATTGTACCTGGCTAATTTTTAAATTTTCATAGAGATGGGATCTCTAACCCCTAGCCTCAAGCATTCCTCCTGCCTTGGCCTCCCAAAGTGCTGGGATTATAGGTGTGAGCCACCACACCCATCCCGCATACGTCTTTTAAAAAGATTTGTCTTTTCCTCTTTTCCCTTTTCACTTCTTTCGCCTTTTCTTTTTTTCTCTTTCCCTCCACATATATAAATAGCCTAATGTATATTTTCTTATTTTTCCGTAAAGTCATTTAGCCCCATACAGCCTTGTACATGTGCAAAAGGGGTGCGTATGTACACACACACACAGTTTTTATTGCCAATGTTTTAAAAAATTAGATCATATTTTATATGCTTTACTGTATCTTTTCATACTTAATACCTACAAAAAATCATGGAACCCCATTTACATAGATCTGATTTACTCTTTTAAATATGTATAATCTCCCATGCTGTGTATGTCATAATTGATGAAGTTTTTCTACAATTTCTTTTCCTTTGGAAAATCCCCCTGGAATTTTATTTTGCTCTATGGCATGACTTAAGGATCTAAATTTTTTTAAATGGCTAGTGAATATTTCCTTGATGTTTTCTGAATTATCTATTTCTTTCCTATCGATTTCTCACTCTTCCTTTATTATATATTAATGATTTATATCCACTGTGGTCTGTCTTTAGGCTCACTTTTCTGTACAGATGTCAACTTTTTGTTGTTGCTTTTGAGATCATTCAAATCACTTTTTATGTTGAAGTAACTTTAGACTTATAAAAGAGTTGCAAGAGAGTTCTGGTATTCCCTTCACCCAGATTTCCGTAATGTTAACGTCTTACATGACCCTAGTCCATTCATCAAAACTAAGAAAATTGCATTGGTGCAATACATTTACTAGAGACTTTTTCCCAATTTTTTCTCCTAATTCTCTTTTCCTGTTCTGGGATCCTTTCCGCAGTCCGTGTTTCATTTAGTCACCGTGTCTCTGTAAACTTCTCCAATCTGTGATGGTTTCTTGGTCTTCCTTTGTCCTTCATGACCTTGATACTCTTTTTTTTCTTTTTTTTTTTTTGAGACGGAGTCTGGCTCTGTTGCCCAGGCTGGAGTGCAGTGGCACGATCTCTGCTCACTGCAAGCTCTGCCTCCTGGGTTCATGCCATTCTCCTGCCTCAGCCTCCGGGGTATCTGGGATTACAGGCACCTGCCACCAAGCCTAGCTAATTTTTTGTATTTTTAGTAGAGACAGGCTTTCACCGTGTTAGCTGTGATGGTCTTGATCTCCTGACCTCGTGATCCGCCCACCTCAGCCTCCCAAAGTGCTGGGATCACAGGCGTGAGCCACTGCGCCCGGCCAGCCTTGGCACTCTTGATGAGTGCTGACCCATTGCTTTCTAAAACATCCCTCAATTTGGGCTTGTCTGATGGTTTCTCACGATCAAGCTGACTCATCATCTCAGGGCACTTGGCATCAACATGACTTGTTACTGGCAGCGACAGTGTGGTCGCTTGGTTAAGGCGGCGTCAACCACTACCGTTCCCTTTCCACGTTCGGTTCTTAGAGCGAGTCTCTTAGCCCAGCCCGCATGCAAGGGGAGGGTAGTTAAGCCCCTCCTACTAGAGGGAGAGCTATCAGTGACTTTGTGGACGCACGTTAAAACCACCACAAAAACTTGATTAATATTTTGCATAGATACTTGGAGGTTATGCACATACTCTGCTTTTCTTTGAAGCTGTGCCCACTAATTTTAGCCTTCACCAGTGGATCTTGCCTGCAGTAACTATTTCTGTGGATTTCTAATAGTCATTTTTCTCTTTCCCTCATTCTCCTGCATTTATTAATTTGAATTCTCCTGCGAGGAAGATTTGTCTCTTCCCCCCTCAATTGTTTATTATTCAATCATTATTTATAATACTATGGATTTAATGTCATTGGATAACCAGTAGAATAAGTCCCTCATGTTTCTTCTCCTTTTAAAAAAATCTTGGGGCTTTTTATTACTTTTTTGTTTCTTCTTATAAACTTCAAAATACTTATTTTTCATTTTCAGAACATGCAATGGTATGTACTTTAAAATTGTGTTAAATCTTGCTACTGAATCTGGAGAGAAATAGTATCTTTAGGATCCAATAATTCTTCTATCTGAAATTGTGACATGTCTCTCCATTTTCCCAATTATTCACTTAGGCCCCTTCTGGCTTCTCGGTGTTGAAGGCATATGAATATGTTAGACCCTGTTATCCTAAAATTTTCATACTGGGCCCATGACTTCTCTTTATCCTTGCCTGAGTTTACTTGCTCCTCCAAATGCTAAATTTGGAAATAGGTGCTTTTGATTTGTATGTCTAAATTTACTGGCTAAATTACTGTAAAGTGAATACTTAGTTCATGGTTTTGTTGTTGTTGTTGTTGTTGTTGTTTAATTTATTCTATGTTTTTCTTTCTTTGTCTCCTGGGTGAAGATTTGGGTTCTTGTCTCCATGAGATGGAAAAATATTACTTTCCCAGAACTTTGTTACTGTTTAGATTACTACGCAGGTTCTATGATAACCTTCAAGTATACATGATTTTATAAAACATGTTTTTGGTGAGATTGTAGCAGGGGTGTGGATTGGACTCTCAGTCCCCAACCTTTCTGTTGGGCAGGATTTGCATTTCATATCCTGGTATACTGTATTAGGAAACTTCCAGCCTGTGTGTCTAATATTATGAGGAAACACAACACTTCCATTTCCTTATTGTTTTGAATCCCTTGTTCTCCCAATTCTTTACCAGCTGGCACTGGAGCAATGGCATGTAAGGATCTTAGTTCCCATCATTCATTGGTGAGCATTTCTACCCAGACTGATGTGCGCTTAGCTACACTAATTGCCATATTTTACTTACTTTCTTACTTATTTATCGAGACAGAGTCTCGCTCTGTCACCCAGGCTGGAGTGCAGTGGCGCGATCTTGGCTCACTGTAACTTCTGCCTCCTGGGTATAAGAGATTCTCCTGCCTCAGCCTCCCAAGTAACTTGGATTACAGGCGCCTGCCACCATGCCCCACTAATATTTTGTATTTTTAGTAGCGATGGGTTAACCAGGATGGTCTTGATCTCCTGACCTCACGATCCACCTGCCTCGGCCTCCCGAAGTGCTGGAATTACAGGTGTGAGCCACCTCGCCCGGCCAGTATCTTTTACTTTTTTTAAGCCAAGTACTGTTTTCTCTGCCATCACATACCAAATTATTCAGAGTTTTTCATCTGAATCACTCCTTAATACACACACACCTAATCCCTGAATCAAAAGACAAAAGTCCTTCGCACCCTTTGAGATAGCTTATTGACCTGTAGAAACTGGTGCATTGGAAGCCCGGGTATACTAGCAGCCTGGCCCAGTTTTTGTCTTGGCCTAGTGGACTTGTCCTTGTTACAGCTCTTGGCTCTGATTGAATACCCTTTAACTTTCTTTTTTACACTGACCCCTTTGTCCTTCCCACCCTAACAGAAATGTCCCAGACTCAGATATCTGTACAATGAAATGAAATTTTGGCAGATTCCTTTTATTTTCCTAATATATTCCAAAATACAGTTAAACTAGCCAGATCAACCTGACAGTTTTTGAGCAAGAGAAGACATAGATGCAGATGATTAAATAAGACACATCACTATTTCATTTATGAGACATTATTGTGTAATTAGCTATTTCATATAACTGGGTTTTTAAAATAGCTGAATGTAATATTTCATCAATATAACCTTTCCCCCACTCCTTGTGGTTGGGTTAATGAAAACTTTTCTAATATGTCTTCTCTTTGGAGCATAGTGCATATAATTTATTCTCTTTTCAATGTCATTGCAAGGTTATAATTAAAAGCAAGAATTCCTTGTTTCATGACCCTAGAGTCTACTGAATGTTTAATCATTTTTTTAAAAATTCACTAACTGACCTCAGCTGTGCATTCTGAGTTCTTATGGCTACATTTATATAATTTACTTATGACGATTGTAGATTGTCAATGTGCTCTCTCTATGGTCCTCTCTCCTTAGCCCTAAGGGTTGAGCAACTGGATGATCAGGTTTGACGAAAACAGGAAGGAGGGCCTGGGAGGGATGGATTGATGATGAGTCCTTCTCACTGATGAGGACCCTGAGCAAGACCTGGTGAATTCCAGATGGCTGTGGCTGCTCCCAGCTCACATCTTCTCTGTCTCTCCAGTTCCTTCTCCTCTTGCTTCCTTGGTCTTCTTTGGCCCAGCCTGTCCCATTGCAGGGCCTTTGCACTTGGAGCTCTCTTCTGGATTTTCTCACCTCTGTCTTCATGTGGTTCTCCCTGTTTTGTGATTCAATTCTCAAACTCCAACATTTGTGTCTCCCTGAAAACTCCAGTGAGAACTCTCTGCTGACCAGCTGGAGGATGAAATAGCTTGTTAGTTTTAGTTTAGACTTTCTGCTCTCACAGAGTGAGTAGGGATATTCCTTTTTCTTTTCTTTAGCAGAGTTCCCTTTTACTTTTTAACTTTTTACTCTGAGATTGTACATAATTATACATTCACAGAAGGTTGCAAAAACTATTCAGAGAAGTCCCATGTACCCTTCACCCAATGTTTATATTTTACATCACTATAGTACAATATCAAAACCAGGAGATTGACACTGGTACAATATGTGTGTGTGTGTAGTTCTGTGTCATTTTACTACATGTGCAAATGTGTGTAACTACCACTACAACCACGATACAGAGCTGGGCTGGTCTCGCGCCTGTAATGCCAGCACTTTGGGAGGCCGAGGCAGGAGGATCACTTGAGCCTGGAAGTTCAAGACCAGCCTGGGCAACACAGCAAGACCTTATTTCTACAAAAAAAAAAAAAAAAAATTAGCCAGGCATGGTGGCACACACCTGTAGTCCCAGCTACTTAGCAGGCTGAGGTGGGAGGATCACTTAAGCCCGGGAGGTCAAGGCTGCAGTGAGCCATGATCGTGCCGCTGCACTCCAACCTGGCAGACAGGATGAGATACTATATCAAAAAAAAGAAAAAAAAGGTCTACAGAGCCGTTGTATCACCACAGACATCCATCCCCCTTGTGCTGCCCTATAATGGTCATACCTTCCCTGGCAGCTTCGCAATCTGGCAGCCGCGAATCTGTTTTACATCTCTACAATTTTCTCATCTTGAGAATGTTACGTAAGTGGAACCCTACATGAGGTGACCTTTTGGGTTTGGCTTTTCCGCCCACTGAACCTAATACTTTTCAGACCCATCCATGTTGCACGTATCAATGGCTTGTTCCTTTTCACTGTGACGCAGGATTCTGTGCAATGGAGGTAGCAGTTTAACTCTTCACCGATTGAGGAACATCTGTTGTTGTTGTTGTTGTTGTTGTTTTATCTCAAGGTTTTGGTTGTTACAAATAAAGCTGCTATGAACATTTCTGTTCAGGTATTTGCGTAGATGTAAATTTTCATTTCTCTGGGATGCATGTTCAGGATTATAATCGCTGGGTCAAATGGTAAGTATATGTTCGGCTTTTTAGAAACTACCCAAGTATTTCCCATTGTGGCTATACCATTTTTCATTCTCTCAACAATGTATGAGAGCTCCAGTTTCCGGCATTACTATTTTTTTTTACATTAGCCATTTTAATAGGTGTGGAGGGATATGTCATGGTTTTAATTTGCATTTCCCTCATGGCTAGTGATGCTGAACACTTTGTGTGTGCTTTTTTTCCATTTACATATTCTCTTTGGTCACATGCTACTTCTTGTACTTTGCCCATTTTCTTTTCTTTTTTTTTTTTTTTTTTGGCACAGTCTTACTCTGTCACCTAGGCTGGAGTACAGTGGCGTGATCTTGGCTCACTGAGACCTCCACCTCTGAGGTTCAAGCAATTCTCCCACCTCAACCTCCTGAGTAGCTGGGACTACAAGGGCACGCCACCACGCCTGACTAATTTTTGTATTTTTAGTAGAGAAGGGGTTTCACCATGTGGGCCAGGCTGGTCTCAAACTCCTGACCTCAAGTGATCCACCTGCCTCAGCCTCCCAAAGTGCTGGGATTACAGGCATGGACCACCGCGCCTGGCCTGCTTTTCCCATTTTCTAGCTGGATTTTTTAAATTGTTGACTTTTAAGAAGAGTTCTTTATATATTCTAGATATGTATCCTTTATCAAATTTGTTTTGCAAATATTTTCTTCCAGCTTGCAACTTGTATTTTCCTCTGGTTTTTTTTTTTTTTTTTTTTTTTTTTTTTTGAGGCAGAGTGTCGTTCTGTTGCCCAGGCTGGAGTGCAGTGTCGCAATCTCGGCTCCCTGAAAGCTCCACCTCTCAGGTTCACACCATTCTCCTGCCTCAGCCTCCTGAGTAGCTGGGACTACAGGTGCCCGCCACCACACCCGGCTCATTTTTGTATTTTTAGTAGAGACGGGGTTTCACCGTGTTAGCCAGGATGGTCTCGATCTCCTGACCTTGTGATCCACCTGCCTCGGCCTCCCAAAGTACTGCAATTACATGCATGAACCGTATTTTCCTCTTAATAGAGTCTTTCACAGAACAAAACATTTTAATGTTAATGAAGTTCAATTGACTGAATTTTTTAATACATGAATTATGCTCTTGGTGTCATATCTAAGAACTCTGCAATTTCTCTGATATTTTCTCCTAAAAATTTTACAGTTTTACGAGTGTATTTATGATCTATTATGAGTTTATTTTTGTATCAGTTACATGAGGGTTTGGCTGAGGTCAGTTTTTTTATGAATCTCCAGTTCTTATGAATTATGAATCTCCAGTTGCTTTGGTACCATTGTTGGAAAGACTTTCCTTCCTTTACTGACTGATTTTTGCCCTTTGTAAAAAATCCGTTGGCCCTACTATTATGGGTCTCTTTCTGGGTTATTTATTTTGCCCCATCTACCTATTTGTCTTTTCCTTTGCGAATACCACACTGGATATAGCTGTATATCTGGTAGACTTATTCCTCCCACGTTTTCCTTCTTTTTCAAAATTGTTTTTGCTATTCTAATTCTTTTACCTTTACATACTAATTTTAGAATATTTTCTCTATCTATAGAAAAAATCTTGCTGAGATTTTGAAGGAATCACATTAAACAAGTAGAGAAAACCAGTATCTTTACTTTGTTATGTTTTCCAATCCTTGAACTCTTTATCGCTCTCCATTTGTGTAGAACTTTGATTTCTTTATTCAGTATTTTTGTAGTTTTCCGCATACAAGTTCTGTACGTATTTGCTAGATTCTCACCTATTTCTGTTGAGTGATTGTCAGTGGCATTATATTTTAATTTTGGCTTTCGCATGTTCATTGCTATTACAGAGAAATAAAATTGGGGGTGGAAGGATTGGTGAGATATTGGTCGAAGGACACAAAATTTTAGTTAGAAGGAATAAGTTTAAGAGATGTATTGTATGGCATGGTGACTATGGTTAATAATATAGTGTATACTTGAAAATTACTAAGAGAGTAGATTTTAAATGTTCTTACCACAAAAAGGAAAAAAACACATGAGGTAATGTATAGGTTAATTAGCTTGATTTCACCATTTCACAAGGTACTCATATATCATGTTGGACACCATAAGTATATACAGTTTTTATTTGTTCATTAAAAAGAAATCTGTGCTGTTTTATGCTACTAAAAAGTACAGGTTTTTTCTTTTTTGTATGTGTATCTTGTATTCTGAAACCCTTGCTGAACTTAATAGTTTAATGAGTGTTGTTATTGTTGCTTTGTAGATTCCTTGGTATTTCCTGTGTAGACCACGTCATCTACAAATAGAGGCGGTTCATTTTTTCCTTTCTGACTTGAATGCCTTTGTATTGATGCTCAAATTGCCCCCTTCTTGGGTAGCAGGAGCCTCTTCAGGTTGATTCTCGAGTTCTTGTGACATGACGTAGTCTTTGCTTTCTTGCTACGTGGTATACGATATTCTGGGCTCCTCTTGTACATTTTCTGCCCCGACCCATAATGAACGATTTCTCTAAAATGCCCTGGTTCCTTTTTGTGGCAAATGGTATTTTGAGACCATAGAAGTTCCCCCTGTGGAGACTGTAGATTGTAGACTTATAGAGCCTTGATAGTCTCTTATCTATTAGTAAATTCCCCGGTAAGTGTCAGAAGAGTAAGTGAATTAGTGAACAAATGAATGAAACACATCTAATGCTCGGTGGCAAAGCCAAAACAAGAAAGACATCATCCAGTCTATCCAAAAAAGAAATATTGTCAAGGCAGATCATTAGTGATCTGTCAAAGAATGACCACATTAATGGAGAACCGAAACATTTCTCTTTAAACTCTTTCTCCTTCCAAGTCACCTTCTTGTAGCTGGCCTGACTTCTTTGCCCCCTCTTCTTCCTTTATGGAGCTATTCTAATTGTCATGCTTCTCTCCTCAGTGTGAATTTTCAAGGCCCTCCTCCTCCTGTAGATCTCTGTTGCTACCACAAACTGCATGATAAGGCCCTGAGGTCAAAGACAAGGAAAGACTGCAAATGCTTGACTTGTAGCCCTGCCTCTATCTTCAAAGTCAGCGGCATAAACCCTCCCCTCTGCTCATGACTCTTCTGACTTCTCGCTCACTTCTAGGGCTTCGTCTCCCATGGACTCACTCAAATAATCCAAGACAATCTTCCCATCTTATGGTGAGATCGTTAAGCTCACCATATCTGCAAAGTCCCTTTGCCACGTGAGGTAACATATCTCTAGGACATGGATGTCCACATTAGGACACGGATGTCTTGGGGGCCTTTATTCGGCCTACCACGAGAAGGCTCATGTGCCCCAGCAGATGGCTAAAGAGTTGGGCCCCGGAGCTCTGTGATGTTCACCCTCCCCTGCCTTCTCCACCCAGCAGAGACCGTTACCTTTATAGACCCTAGCGAAGAATTTTCTGTGGCCTTTGGTCCTTTGCAGAACTTCGCACCTGTTCATTTGAATCATTTTGCACCAGTTATGTACTGCTTGTGGCCAACCTAAAACGCCTGTGGAGAAATGTGGCTGAGGACTAAGAACAAATACATCACAACTTAACAAACCACATTGCAGTTCTCTGAGGAGATGAATAGAGCAATTACATTTTATGTTATTGTGTTGTGTTTGTCATGGAAATTAACTGCACGAGATCATTAGCCGTGGCAAGTAGTGGAGACAGTTGGGAGAAGTAGCTGCTGCCCCTTTTTCTATTTTTATCCATTTTTTTCCTGTTTTTATTTTTGTGTGGGGTTGTCTGGGAACTAAGAATGATATTACCTAAATTTGCTTCCTGCCTGTATCTTACATGTGTTTTGTTGTGGTTAATAATGTTTTCAATTTACTTAGACTTTCTCAAAATGGCCCTTTTTGAGTTATTGACAGCTATATTTCACCCAGGCACATCTGAAGTTGCCATCTTATTTTCTCATTTTAGACAGACATATCCTAATGTTAAACACAAAGGGATTTACAAAGCCTTACCTAGGAAAGTCCAAAGTTCATACCTCTTGAGAAAAAAATCGACCCCATCCCCAAAGGAAACTGCTTTCATTAGTCTTCATGGACAGAACCCAGGGCTCATAGCTCTGCTGCTTGTTAGAGGGACTGACGGCCGCCTAGTGGAGAAGGTAACCTCCAGAACAGTACCAAAGAAGGCCAAGAAGGCCTGCCTGGGAGGGTTCTATCAGGATAGGAAGGGGAAGTGCTTAACGCCGACTCACATAACTCAGGTGGTGTGGGGCCTCCCTCTTTAGACCCAGCATGCTGTGGTATAGTCGCACTCCCAGTAGATGGTAATGCCAGGGGCTGCCTCAAGCCCAAACGTTCAGTGTCCACCCCTGCATTTTGTCACCAGTTTCATGATCCCCTCTACCATAGGCCAGGCCTGTCTTAGCCAGTGGGGGGATCTGATGTGAGACCTAGAGAAAGGGGGAGGCAGAGACAGGCAAAGAGACACAAAGACAGCGGCAGACAGAGAGAGAGAGAGAAACAGAGAGAGGGGGCCAAGGCGCAGAACTTTTAACCTCACAACAAAGGTTTGCACAGACTCCTCTCCCTGGCATGTTGTCTCACTGCATCTGGGGCCAGGGAGGTGACAGAGACAGCAGTTAAAGGACTTGATGAGAGAATACGTTTGGGATGAGCACAGGCTGGGGGGCTGGGTTAGAGTCTTGTTTCTTCAACTTTAGCAAAATTATTTAACCTCTAGTAGCCTCTGCTTCCTGTCTGTAACATGGAGATGATAACAGCAGCTAAGCATTTCTGAGTTTTAAGTGTATGCCAGCTATGTGTGCCAATCACTTTTTAATATCTCATTTAATTCTCCTACCAAACTCAGAGATGGATACAATTATTATCCCCATCTGACCTGAGCATTGGTGCTGTCAGTCAAGCAGCTGGCCTGTTGTCACAGTGTCACTAGCTAGGAAGTGTCAGAGAAGGGACTCCCATGCAGCCATCTCTGGATCCAAAATCCAAACTGAGGGAATTTGAATCTGTGTGGGATGACCGTGAGGGCCAGGTGAGACGCTGCATGCAGAGCACACAACAATTGCCGGGCCCGTGGAATGTGCCCTCCGCATCATGTCAGTGAAGAGGGCAGAGCAGAAGCTTTGTAGAAAAGAAGAGTTGATGGGGAGCATGGTGCCCCTTCTGAGACGTGACAAGCAACTCCAGGTGGTGACTGAGTGAGGAGCAGATGGAGGGTCAGTCCCTAGAGGCATGTCCAAAGCCAGCAGGTTCACTCCCTCTGAAATCCCACACAGAAAAATCTCAGAATGCTGAAAGGATGCCAATGTCTGTCTCCCAACTGTGGCTAATGGTTCAGTGGGATTTGCTTACTGGCACCTTCTGAATAATTCCCAGCACAGGTGTAAATAATGCAAGGCCTGGATCCCAGCCTGACCTGCACAGCGAGGCAGCCCTGCTCTGGGAAGAGACATGTGTGTTACAGTGAACCAAGTGTGCAGTAAGCCCTCCGGAAAGCTCAGTTTAGGGGCCCAGGATTTTAAAGAGCTCTCAGCCTTGTTGATAAATCAGTTTCTACCTGATGGCTGTTTGACCATTTCCCTGCACTTTTGTTTGCCAGAACAATGTCTGTAGTCACAGAGAGTGATGACACCGGCAGGCTGTCTGATAAAGCAGAGAACCCAACAGACGTTCTGTTTACACACAAATGCCATACCTATCGTAGTAGCTTTCAGAAATAAAAAAAATCGTTAAAAATTGGATTTTCTTATTGATTTATTTTCATCTTCATTGTTGATGGCATTTGTGCCTGAGCATGAAGATCTATCCCCTGTAGTTAGGGGAGCACGTGTTTTGAGTCATGCACTGAGGATCCACCATCACCAAGGGGTATTAGGCTGTTCTTGCATTGTTGTAAGAGAATACCCGAGACGGGGTAATTTATAAAGAAAAGGGGTTGAATTGGCTCGTAGATCTGCAGGCTGTGCAGGAAGCATGGCGGCATCTGCACCTGGGGAGGCCTCAGGAAGCTTCTAATCATGGCGGAAAGCAAAGTGGGAGGAGGCGCATCACATGGTGAGAGCAGGAGAAGGAGGGACAGAGTGAAGGGGGAGGTGCCACACACTTAAACAGCCAGATCTCACAAGAAGTCACTATCACGAGGACAGCACCAAGGGGATGGTGCTAAACATGAGAAATCCACCCCCATGATTCTGATCCAGTCACCTCCCACCAGGCCGCACCTCCCATACCAGCAATTACAGTTCAACATGAGATTTGGGAGGGAACACAGATCCAGACTGTATCCCTGAGATCAGCTGTGCTCGAGGTGCTATGAGTCTGCCATAGCCATTGCAGGTGCTCCTGTCCCTGCTGGGCACAGCTTTGTCACTCGGCAATCGAAAAGAGTCTTAACACGAGAGTGGAACCCCTTGGTCATAATTATGCTCCTTCAAAGAGGAACAAATGTGGTGACAGACCAGAAAGGTGGATGGAAAGCATTTCAAAAAGCATTTCACTCTGCTCCTAATTTTCTAGTATTCCTCTGCTATTATTTGCTTTTAAAGAAGAACCCTCTGCTTCCTAGCAGCTGCTGCATATGCTTGGTCCAGCCACGAAGACATAATCCTCTGCGGGCAGCATCATGTGGAGCGAGGGTCGAGTCCTCTGCCCGGTATCCCTTTATCTGCACAAGGGAAGAAAGACTCCTGAGTGCCTCATTCTGCAGAAAGTGAGATACAGAAAGCATTTGACTTGTCAGGAAGCGAGAATTACCAGCTCTAGGCTTCCCCAACTCAGCCCACGAAGTAAAAATGGTTGGGTCAACGCTTCTCTGCAGAGGCTGCAGGTGCAGACGCCGACAGCAATGCACAGGCCTCCCAGGAATGTTCTTGTATCTGCTGTGTCTTGCTTAGCCATGGCCATATATATTTAATTTTTGATAGAATTATTTATTGTGTTTTATTCTCTTACTATATAAACTGAGCTCATTTCAGAATTGACTGCTGTTTGCAGAGTATCCTGGGGGGGGAGGATTCCTCATGAGAAGCCCCCCCATCTGGAGTGGCTTTAGTTGGTCCTCATCTACTTTTTGGATGCCTTTCTGTCATCAACTTTCATGGTTTCCAGTTTGACTGGATTTTACACTCTTGGGAAGTTCCACTGTTTAAGGATCTAAAGACTAAAAACATGTATTCCACACATTTTGTTTAGATCATGTTTCTTTTTCTTTTTTCTAGAATTTTTATTTTAGCCGAAAAAGTCTTGGCTAGACATGTTTCTGCCTAAACCTGGGCTCTGTAAAAACTCCTCATTCATGCCGTTCCTCTGCATATGACCACACCAGGAATTTGGCGTAGCCATTTATTTGTACCTAGTGCTGAAACAATTAGTTAAAATAACAAAAGGCCCCTGGATAAGTACAAATTGACTAAAGTGCTTTTGAAGGTTAGCTAGGAAATTTAAGAAACACTGCTGGCTGGGCACGGTGGCTCAAGCCTGTAATCCCAGCACTTTGGGAGGCCGAGATGGGCGGATCATGAGGTCAGGAGATCGAGACCATTCTGGCTAACACGTTGAAACCCCGTCTCTACTAACTAAAAAAAAAATACAAAAAACTAGCCGGGCGACGTGGCGGGCGCCTGTAGTCCCAGCTACTTGGGAGGCTGAGGCAGGAGAATGGCGTGAACCTGGGAGGCGGAGCTAGCAGTGAGCTGAGATCCGGCCACTGCACTCCAGCCTGGGCGACAGAGCCAGACTCCGTCTCAAAAAAAAAAAAAAGAAACCGCTATAAATAAGATATATATTTATTCTGGGCAAAAATCCCTGATGAAGTAAATCCTTCACCAGTTACATCAACAGTTACCCTGTAATCTCTTCATTTCTTTTCTGTCCCTCCTGCTAGACAGCATCTTTCCTGAAGGAAAATAATTCCATTTATGACACATAAACACATGTGGAGAAAAGGCCAGGGATTTTCCAGCATTAAAGTCTTTTAAAGTGAGTTTTAACATTTGTGGCATCTGGGTGGAAGTATCTGAAGACAAGTTGTTTCTAGGCTTCTTTGCTAAATCATTACCTGTATGCTCTTGAGCAGATGGGCTTTGTTTTAGGTAGTAGAGGTTTCTGGTCGTTTTATGACTCTAATCTGATAATTCGGTGACCTAGCTGTGTTTGTACAGAAGCCTGTTAACTAAAACTAGGAAGTATTTGATATTTAGCCCCTAGAAGAGGACAGTAGATGACATTTACTGTTTTCTTACTTGCCAGTCACATTCTACACCTGATGAAACAGATTCAGACTTAGCAAACACGGAATTCGTAGCTTCTGAGCCAGCCTCATTCACCTCATTACCTGATTTGCATTTCATCAATGTCCTTTTGATGTCGGAATTATTATTCCCATTTTACAGATGAGAAAGCCAAGTGATGAGCCTGTGGGAATAAAATCGGGGCCAGATCCAGTTCCACTTCTGTTGCTCCATCCAGGTCACAGTTGCCTGATAAGGGCCTCTCTGTATTAACACAGAATATCATGGTGTTATTGATGGTGTTACTTCCTGTCAGCTGTGATCATGTTGTTCTGGTAGAAAAATAAGGTGTCTTCTCTGCAGACCACGTTAGAGTTTAACTTTAAGTCTGGTTCGACCCTACTTCTGATTCCAGGAAGCTCAGGGAGATTGGTTGGGAGAAGATGCAAGAGCTCTGAGCCCACATCTTCTTTGGACTTTAATTCAGAGACAGACAATGTGCACCCAGGCAGGTGTCCCTCTCTGCCTCTTTTCTGACCGTACACCCAGGTTCCTCTGTGCTGCTGCTGTTGGCCATGGTGCTGGGAGCAGTCAGGGAAGGCCCAGGCCAGCCCCGCAGTTCAGGAGGGAGTTGGATGTGCCGCCCTGCCATGCAGAAGCCCCTGGCTAGAGCTCCGGTGGAAGGTACATGGGTAGATGGTCAGCAGGGATGGCATTTCCTCCCACGCCACCTGCAGAAGCAGCCGTTCTGTTCTTGAGTTATTAATACTGTGTAGGCTAGAGAACTGGGTCTGCCTTGCTAATGTGATATCCCATCAGATTTTTACACTTTCAGAAGCTATCACTAGGGAAACAGATGTGGTTGGACCCGCGTGCTTTGTGGTGACTTTGCTGCCTGTGTGGCGTATCTGCTTCTCCTCTAAAACTCTGTAAAATGAACAGACTGGCTTCACACATTTGGCACTTCATACTGCCATCATTTATCTTTTTACACCTTTGCAGCTCTTACCACTAAGATATCCCCTTGTGTTCAACAGCCATATTTTCCGGTATGTCTTCCCTGGACAGTGTTAACACACACAATAGGCACTGCAAAGATATTTAGAAAATGGTTA
Organism: Macaca nemestrina; assembly: GCF_043159975.1. Lineage (NCBI taxonomy): Eukaryota > Metazoa > Chordata > Mammalia > Primates > Cercopithecidae > Macaca > Macaca nemestrina. The sequence goes on along the minus strand of NC_092128.1, from coordinate 152,566,883 downwards.
AATGACTCCTGTATTTGCTTGGGTTCCAGGTACCTAAATATGCAAGCTCAGAAAGGAGTAGTCAGAGTAAAAATGCAAATACAAATACTTGGAGATTCCCTTCTTTTTCTTCATTAATTTAACACACATTTATCGACTACACACTTTTTGGCTCTGTGATTAAATACTGGAGGATCATTGTGTACAGGGAAAACAAAGGTGTATCTGAATGTATTTCAAATCCAAAGGATTTTAAAGGAGTTACCATTTTAGAAATTCCACCAGCAACTTACCACCACTTGGGTCTGTATTTAAGCGTTGACAGACAGTCAATATAGAAGAGTTGGATAGAAGGTGAATTCACATAAATTCAGTGGAATTCTCCCGTAGACTTGCCATTATGAACATAACAATTACTATCATAGAAAAGGATACCTGCATAGACTAACTTGAAATGTTTTTCAAGGCATGCACCGTTATGGTAACTAAACTGGTAGAGGCTTGACCGGTCTTTTCCTGCCTCTAGTTTCTTCCCTCTCTGGTCATCTTTTGGTCTTTCTCCTACTGCAGAAGTATAACTTATCCTTTACTGAAGAACCACAGTTCTCACATTTAATGGCTTTCTCCTCTGAGCGAGCCTGCCTGCCTGAATGCAGCTGTGCTGAGCTGCAATCCCATTTGTCCAGGACTTCTTGGTCTGTGCTAGGGATTCATGCATTCTATTAATGAACACAACTCAACTAGTGGTTTCTATTGGTTTGAAATTATAAGAAACAGGTTTCCTAAATTCTCTCTTCTCTGGCTTTTAAAATATTTTTCTTACACCCAGAGCAAACGGTCAACAGCAAGTGTTTGCTCTTGATGGAATAAACATGTCACTCTGTCAGCTTAACATGTATTCAGCCTTCCGGGACTCATTAGTGCCAAAAGGACTTGAAAGCAATTGTAGTTCTTGTTGTTATACAGCTAAGGAAAGTTCATCAGTTTCAAAGTTGTCTGCCTTGAACTTGCTTAAACTGTGAGGCATGAGATCCAGATTATACTCAGAACACTAAGCCTTAGAATCAACCCTTTTAAAAGTTGCTTAATTAAAATGGAAAATGTTTTTAAGTGTTTTTTTTTTTAAGATTTTACAGACTAATATTCTGCATCTTCCTGCACGCTGACCTTCTGTTAATGTACTTGAAGGTCATTTGAAACTAGTCAAATGTTACTTTAACATTTGTAGTGGTCAAACTATGGACTCAAATTATGCTTCTATGTTTTATGGGCAAAGTTATTTCACTAAACATTTTACTGAATTTTCATCATAATGTATACATTGACCTGGATATTACCACCCTGGTTCATGGTAAGTGTTAAAGAGCAAAATACTTGTTGATAACCAAAGACAATTTATATTTTCACGGAAGCCAAAGCATTGGTTACATCGCAAGCTTTGGGAGCACATCATGAAAATATTCACATCATGAAAATATTTCTGGACACCTCCTGGAACTCCTCTCCTTGGGCCCACAGATACTCTTAAGGGGAAGTTGTTGAAGTGCCCCCTGTTACTTCTTACAGCTTCTAAGTACATCTTATCTAAGTTGCATGGGGCATGAACAGTGTGTCCTGGTTCAGGTTAGTGTCTCCTCCACTCTGAGCAGGGAGTGGGGTTTCTAATAGTGGCTGATTAAATAGTGAAACAGCTATTTGATTCTGCTCCAGTGGTGATCAGGGTGAATGCATACCCTTACTCTTCCTTCCTGGTCTTTAGGCACCTATTCTAGGATTCCGATGTCAGTATCACCTCCCTGAAGGCAGCTGATCTGCTGTGGCGTGGGGAAGGCCACAACCCCTCGCCATGCAAGCATGTCAGGGAGCTTCCCAGTTGAGGCCCAGCAAGGCGGCCCTCCCTCCCCCATGCCCAAGGGGTGGGTCTAGCTATCTACCTCAATGCTCGTGGTCGGAGACCCCAGCTAGCTCCTCTCTTCCTCGGATTTCATCTTTTCTAAAATAGAGAACTATGATTTTGCCCAGTACCTCAGGAGAGTGTTGGAGAATCAAGTGAAGAATGGCCAGAAGCACTTAGCAAGTGCCCACTGGAAATGGTCTTCCTTTGCTGAACTGCACAGGTACTTTGCTCATCAGTCTCAGCAACGGAAAACAGCAGATTGGTTTCTCTCTTGTGAAAACCCTTCCTGTGCTTATAATTAGTACCTCAGGACCGGTTAGCTTGTTCTTCATGATGCAGCAGTGTCTTCTCCCGAGCGGCAGCTCATCTCACCCATATCGCACTCAGTCATTTTTGTCCCTCTTCTCTTTACTACTATCCCATGGAATTAGGAGTTACAATGATGAGGTTTCATTTTTAAATGTACAAAGATGGAAGAAGACTAAGGAAGTAATTTTATTTAAAGCCACACATATATTTGTTTCAATCAAGTTAAAGGAAAATCTCTCAGGCCAAATATTATAATTTTTCTATGAAGTCAGTGTAAGTTTTAAATGTGTAATCTGGAGTTATGTTATAATAAAGCCAAGTAATTCATATTATGAGCAAAGTATTCAACTTTGCTATCATAGTTACCTAGCAGGCCCCTGTGTTCTTTTCATTACCTTCTGATAGCAAAAGTGATATTTATTGTGGAAAAATTGGAAAATATTTTAAAAGGTAGAATCAAAAGAAAATAGCCTGTAATTGTACTGCTCGGACTAACCACTGATAACATTTTATGTGTCCACACATATGTAGAAACAGATACACAGGATTTATTTGCAGTGCATAGAACACACACGTAAAAAAATCCAAAAAAGATGTTATTGCATGTGCTGTTGTGAATCTGTACTAGTTTATCAAGGTTAAACAGGAAGTATCTGACCTCATGAACCAGGAAGTCCCCAGACAGGACAGGCTGCTGGATGGTTGGTTCATTGGCTCTATGAGGTCATGAAGGACCCAAGTGCTTTCCATTCTCTCTGTTCTGCCATCACCATTATCAGCTTCATGCGAAGGTCGTTTCTCTTGTAGCCATAAAATCACCACCAGGAACACGTGGGGACAAAATGATCAAGACCCACACCTGATACTGGGAATGGGGCCGGCTCTCTCATGTTGCGTGGCTGGATTGCAGGGGGAAGCCATGGTTGCCACAACAAAATCAAGGCCGCTAAGAAAGAAGACAGGATGGGTGCACGATACCTGCTTTACTGTCTTTAAACATGGGTTTCTTCTTAAGGTTTACAGCAGTTATCAGAATTTAAAATTAAGATGAATGGTTTTAGATGTTTTATTTTCATTTAAAAAGTCAGTCTCTTGTAGAAATGCTCTGTTCAGAAAGATTTGGATAGGAACAAACACTTGGTTTCTGGGAAATTAATCTTCACGTTCTCCAAAGATGTAGCATTTTCATGGTGTCTTTTTGGCAGCAGCAGTTTTTTTTTTTTTCATGAATTTTGACTTAAACCTGTATAGAAATTAAAAACTAAAAGAAAAAGATAAGCCTAAAGATAAAAGTTATAATAGATGGAAACTTTAATATTTTTATTTTTATGTACTTTTTAAATTTTCAATACTCTTGAAAATAATGCCATAAATAATATCGAGAATTCATGGTCATTTTATAAGGATAATTCTGAGAAACAATAGGCATATTTGAAATTACTATGGAAAAAATCAGATGTTAAAGAAAACATTATATATTCAGTTTTTAAATTGTACTACTAAATGTGTAACTTCATGTGTAGTAAATATTCATATTTAATTTTAGCTGCCAGTATAACATATACTAAAATAAAATGGAACAATTTCTATGGTTCTATAAAAGAATCTATAAAGGAGCCATAAATAATTATAATAAAACTCTTTTGAATATTTTTATGGGACTAAAAATTGAAAACTTCCTAATAGGGAAATTTTCATAAATGAGACATGAAGTAAGTTAGTCATAGAGACCTCAAACAGTAATATATCCTATGGGAACCCTGAATAAGCAATAACTTGTTAAGATAATTTTATATAATATATAAAAATCAAGAGTTTTTGAAAAAGCTCTGCAAAAGATAGCAGGAAGAAAAAGGATGATTATAATGCTAAAATTCCTCATGAGAGGTTACTCTTTTTGCACGATTTTAATGTTACCAGAAGAAAGATTTTAGAGGATCTGAATCTGAAAGTGCTGTAACTATTCCCTATAGAGTAACGCAATTGTGGGTTACACAACTCACTCTGGAGTCCCAAGATGTTTCTCTTGTTTTTGAAAAAAGAGCTTAGACTAAATGATATTTGGTACTCAAAATGCATCTTACCTTCTAAGCCAAATTCACCAGCCAATGAATAGTTTACTCACATTCATACATACATATATATATATATATATATATATATATATTTTTTTTTTTTTTTTTTTTTTTGAGACGGAGTCTCGCTCTATCACCAGACTGGAGTGCAGTGGTGTGGTGTGATCTTGGATCACTGCAACCTCTGCCCCCCAGGTTCAAGTGATTCTCCTGCCTCAGCCTCCCTAGTAGCTGGGACTACAGGCACGTGCCACCACACCTAACTAATTTTTGTATTTTCAGTAGAGATGAGGTTTCACCACGTTGGCCAGGATGGTCTCGGTCTCTTGACCTCGTGATCTGCCCACCTCACCCTCCCAAAGTGCTGGGATTACAGGCTTGAGCCACCGTGCTCAGCCCGTATTTCTTTTAAGCAAATTTTACCTCCCTCATCCACCTCTTTAACTGGCAAAAATAATACAGAATTATAAGGGAAGGATACCATAAGACACCCATTTCAAATAAAAGTTCCTTGGATGCATGGAAGTTGTGTCTGTATTGTTTTTATTCTTTTTTAAAAATTAAGTAGTATAATGAGAGTCTTTCTATGGTGTGATCGGATGAGTATTAATCTGATTGGGAAAAGACCTAGTCCCTTCTCTGCTGTTAAGTTGCTGTGTTACCTAGGACAAGCAACTTAATTTCTGTGAGCCTCAGTGGCTCAGAGAAAGGGCAGGTGCATTAAACGAGTCTCAGAGATGCCTTTCCCACTAGAATCAGGATGAATGAGAAGGTCTTGGAGACTATTTACTCGTCCTTTGCACTTCTAAGACATGGGGAGATAATACAGGTGAAAAAGACGTGGCCTGGAGTTAATAATGATGGGAGAATTTAAGTTGAAGGGGGGCAGCACTGTGCCCATTGGCAACTTTCCTTCTATGCACCAGTGTAGGTATCCATACACAAAGCCTCTGATGAGGCTCCCCTGAGGTGGAGAAAACCACAGCTAATTCACTTGCCCTGGGTCAGGGTTGTGGTGGTCCAGCCTTCTAATTGAAGGGATTCCTTCTAACTGGTGTTGTTATACATTCTCAGAGGAAGAACCTCTGAGTTTTAATGAACTCTGGATGTCTGTGTTCCAGAACATTTTTCTTCTTCACAGTCAAGTGCTGACGCAGATGTGGAGCACCCGGTAGGCTCGGACACTGGGGCTGCAGGGTGCTAGCTGGACCAGAAGAGACTCTCTCTGCCATTGTCGTATTCTTGAAGTCAGCCTGTGTATTGTTTTTGTCCTTCCAGCTCTTCTTTTAAACTCTAGGCATTCCTTTATCGTTGACCTAATTAATTGTGTCTTACAAGTAAGTTCCCTGGAGTAGCTTTGACGCTGTCCTCTTCTTTTCTGAAACAGAGCCATCACGTTGGAGAACCAGCTGGTGATCCTGGCCACGACAGCCAGTGACGCCGGGGCATACTACGTGCAGGCCGTGAATGAGAAGAATGGAGAAAACAAGACAAGCCCATTCATTCATTTGAGCATAGCAAGTGAGTTTTGAAATTCCAAATCATAATTCTGAAAGCAATAAAATCTTGCTTTAATTAATAACCACTGTCTGACGGGACATTTTGCAATAAATTGTATCTCTCTAGTGTAGTAGTTATGGTTTAATGTTGATCCAATGCCAATAGTTTGGAGAGCTTTAGAGCTTTTTCTTTCTTCAAAATGATATGCAGAAAAATGTGAATCTAACTGATACTTCTGAATGCCAGATCTTATTTGTTTTGGGAATTAAAAAAGAAAAAGTATTTGCTTTTTATACACAGTCAATGCATATTGTTCCTAACAACAGCAAAAAAAACCTTTCAATTTAAATGAATTGTATCTATGAACCTAAATCAGGACTAGATTAGGTATAGATTATATTCTTTTAATCTAACAAGAAAATCCTTGAGAAATTCTACATATTAAGTTGTACCAAAATTAGCAGTATTTAAGCATAATCAGTTGATCATTTTTTCCACCTAATTTAACTAAAAGCCTGATTCTTGAAGAGAATGCACACAAATCATGGGTATTTGTAGATTTTATCTGAGGGGACTTTAGTTTGAGGAAACTTAGTTTTACATGTTTGGCCTTTAAATTCTTCTAGCAAGAGTTAATTGCTAAAGAAGGGAAAATCACCCAAAGCAGGAACTCCGAACTAAACTAGATTCAGACATCCATATCAGAAGGCTTGTCATCAAATGTTTGCAGCATGAAGCTTCATGGTATGAAATGAAGTTGTCATGCGGTTGAGAAAATAGGGTTGAAACTAGTCATGGTGGATGGTAAATTTCAGATTATTATGATCATATCATATGAGTGAATTATATTGATTTGTTTGTATAGTAGTGGATTTTATCTTTTTAAAAATTATCTTGAAGGAATGGTTTCCCCCTGCAGGTGGTTTGAAAAGTATGTGGGGCTAGGCGTGGTAGCTCACACCTGTGATCCCAGCAATTTGGGAGGCCAAGGCAGGCAGATTACTTGAGGTCAGGAGTTCAAGACCAGCCTGGCCAACATGGTGAAGCCCTGTCTCTCCTAAAAATGCAAAATTAGCCAGGCATGGTGGTGCGCACCTGTAATCCCAGCTACTCAGGAGGCTGAGGCAGGAGAGTCGCTTGAAACCAGGAGGCGGAGGTTGCAGTGAGCTGAGATCACACCATTACACTCCAGCCTGGGCAAAAAGAATGAAACTCTGTCTCATAAAAAAAAAAAGTATGTGAGATGGAGTGAGCATTTGCCTCACATGGCCCTCAAGGGGTACAATTGCCTTAGGCCCAGTGGAATTTCCTGGGTGAATCTTTGTAGCAAACTCTGGGTGCAGGCATCTGTGGGAGTTAACTGAGTGGAGTCTCAGATGCCTGCCTAATTGGTCCCAAGTGGCCATGATGTGTTGTCATCCTGCCTTGAGCTCCTTAATTTGAGGAACTGAATCTTGCTCTCCAGAATGTAGACTCAGTACAGATTTAGGATGAATGGGGTCTTTGTGATGCCATGGAGAATGATGCACATAGATTAGGTGTGGGGTTCACAAAATCCAGTGCATGCTGTACTGCGATGTAAAGGACTGTCTGCATCAGGAATTACAGTAGAAATGAGGATGATTTATTGAGATTTTTTCCCAAGGGTGATGATAAAGAATGGTAATTGTATTTTCAAATAAATTGTTATTATTTTAATGATTCCAAACTTTACAAGTAGAGCCATTTATCTTGTTTCGCAAATATGATTCTGTACTCAATTGTAATATAACTACCAGGATAATAATGAGTCAAAGGGGGTGAAATTCTGCATCAGAAACAAGGAAGTTGGCCTTCCTCTGGTAGAAGAGGGAAAAAAATTATTCCACAGAAACTCTGGTTAACATCACAAAGTTATTAAACAGTCCTTACCCAGTCCTTGCCTACCTGCCTACTCTATAAGGGCCAGCTGAAAAGAAAGCAAGTAGAGTGAATTTGCACACTGCTGTACTAACATAATACCATGGTGTTAGATAATTGGAATATGTAAATTTTTTTTTCAGTAATTTATGTTTCTACCCTGACCAAAAAGTATATTGAAAGCTGCTCATAAATATTATAATTAACTGGCTTGCATTTTGTTCCTTTGTATGTACATTTTTAACTTTTCATTGGCACCAGGTAAAAATGTGTAAAAAGTGAGATACAAGGCAGTTAATGATACAGACTTATTTTAAATCTTAGGAGAAAACCTACATTTTGTGCCTTTATGAATTATTTGCTTTTTATGAGGGCCAGGTGAAATGGGAGAAGTAAGGAGGTTGAGGAAACTGCCTTATTTTAATTCTTAGGAGAACCTTCCTGTTGACATATGGGATTTAGCTAAATGTTAAACGGCAACCAATTATGCTTCTTCTTCTTCTTTTTTTTTTTTTTTTTTTTTGCTAAAAGTTTTATTTTGAAAACCTCTAAAAGTCAGAAGTCTTGATTAATCTGCAGAATCCCCCAGAATTGTTTAAACTGTGCTTCTTTCTGGAATTCAGTGAGTGCTCTAAGCAATGAACACTGCAGTTGAGGTCCTGGCCACCTTGCTCCTGGTGAGTTTGTGGAGTACTGGAGGGTGCGTCTCCTTACCAGATTTGTTATGAAATTAGATCTTCTCGAGACCTATTGATACTGGGAGTAAGATAGAGTGTTCTGCAGACTTAGATATCTTTTTCTTCTGATGTAGGCTTTTGTGGAAACACCACACAAGATTGAGGAAAATTTGTGAAAACTTTCCAGCCAGCATTTCTGAAAAATCAAAAGATATTACAGCCAATTATCATTTAACAAAGACACATTTTTTCCTTGCTGTCGGGAGAATAAAGCAGGGAACCATTATGTAGTGACACCATGGGGATGATCGGGTACTGGCAATTAAATTCCTGGTGGATTGTGCTGTGATTAGTTTAAAATCGGAGTGTCACACAGCCCCGCCTCTTGTTTGCTGTTGTGGTAATAATCCGTTCCTTCCTTGAGGACAGCACCGTGTCAGAGTGCAGCAGCAACCAGGTCTAGCTGTGTCTCAAAACATCTAAATAAGTGATGTGCTGTCACCCAGCTAACAGGAGGAAGTAATCCATTTTTATCAACAACCTTGTACTTGAGAGTTCAAAAACGTCACCCCTTTTCAATTGCTAGATACTGTGGCTCCACCTGAAGCTTATGGGAAGCAAAAGATAAAGAGGTTTTGGATTTAAATATTATATATTTTTTAAAAAGCATGACTGTTAGAAGTGAGATGCAGTCCCACAATGGTACCGCCTGCTGTTTTGTGCATATTTAGTAGACGGCATGATTATCTCTTAACATTTCTCCCCTTTTGCATGGTTAAGAAGATATATTCCAGCATGTTCTGCACCACTATTCCTGTAGGGAAGGAGAGGACTTCTCTGAACTCTCCACCCCGCTGCCCTGGTGAAAGCTTGCTGCCATCCCAGGGGTGGATCTACTTTGAAGTTTTAATGTGATGTGAAGCCAGCAGATGTTAAGGACATAGGTGGGACTGTTGAAGCGTCCTGCATGAATTTTTCATGGCCGGCTCCCACTGCTCAGGTGCACACCAGAAAAAGAAGGGCTTGAGCCTGCCTGAGAGTAGACATGTCTGTTCTGAGGTCAGACCCGGGCAAGCTTCATGAACCTGTCAACCTATTTTTGGCTTTTGCTTAGAAGATTTTACATTGAGTTAACCTTTGTGGAACAGAACTTCTTACCCGAATTACTATGTGAATAAGAGTTTCTTCCTTAAAAAAAAAAAAAAAAAAAAGCGTAGAGTTAGGCGATGAGATGAATTCTACACAATGGTTAATCAGTCATTGTTTATATGCCATTGTACATACCTTAGACATAGCATCAGTTCTGATCCAGTATTCAAAATGTCCACCGTAATGAGATTCTCTACTAGGGATGAAGCTTGGATTAAAAAGAAATGACTGCCTCTCTCCTTCCTGTTTTTTTCACCTCTTTCATTTTAATGTCTCCTCTTCAAACAACATTTGTAGACAGGATATCATTTCAGCTGATCCTCCTTCAGGCTGAGAAACCCTTGCTTTTAATTCTGAAGACCACTTAACATTCTTTTGTCCTCTATAATGCTAATTTAACTGCAGGCTCCTATAGGTTTAGTAGTTGAAAGTGGATTCCTGAAAATCATGTCTATGAACAGTCATTTGAGAGGACTGCCCTGTAAAACATGGCTTTTGTGTGCCCAGGTAAAACTCTCTCCTATTTTCCTTGTACCTTTAACGTTAAAGGGAGAGAGGAGAACAGGCAGACGCCTTCCAGATGGCCTCCGACGTGGCTCGGGTTCCTAAAACAATAGGAACTGTTTGAAATATTACTAAAAACCAATCTGGGGCCTAGCCCCACATCACAAATGAGCAATTTAGAACCAAGCATAGTTTTATAGATTGTATGGCACTTTACTGCCAGAATTTTTCAGAAACATGAATAAGAAGTCTATTTTATAGTGAAGTCATGAGTTTAATCATTTAGCCATGCATTGAACCTGCTGTACGGAGTGAAGCATGAGACATGCTCTGCGCTGGCCTCCTGAGCTGGTGTTGGACAGAACTTAGTCTAGGCCTCGATCCCTAATGCTTTTCCACAAACACACCATCGGGAAACAAGCCTTGAGCATTTACCCCTTGTGCGTGGACACCTAGTTACTTATCAATTCTAAGCATTAACCATCAGACAGAAGAGAGGAAGGGAATCCGCTAATTATGAAGGTTCCCTTCCGTCTTTACTTGACGTCTCATGGCGCGATATGCACTTCGTGAATGGAAATGCATATTTTACTTGATTTTCATGATACAATCTAGTTTCTTGGAAAAAATCTTATGACATCTGGTTACAGAGAATTGTTTGTCTTGGCGACATGGCTTCTACTAACAACACAAGTGTTCCTGCTGCCGTGTGTTGCCATCTGATTGTGCTGGCCTTGTAAGTGACTCAGATCTGTGGTTTCTTCCCAGAAATGCCTTTGACTTCAGTTGTCCACTTTGTGAGAGGTAGTTTAGGTAAAACTAAATACACAAGAACATAAATCCACCTCTCCAGGCAAAGGTGAAACTGCAGCCCATGCCTATGAGGGCATCCTGGCCACTTCTCTGACAGTGAGAATTTTCAGACCCCTCCTTGGGATAGCTTGCCTACAGAGTATCAGATGGGGCCCCCCGACTAACAGACTCAACCTGCATAATAAATAGCATTGTCACTTAGTTTCCTTCTTGTGCTTTCAGCGGGAAAACGTAAGTTAAAATAGCAGGTCTAATATTTCGTTTCTGAGCCCCAAATGGATGGATTGGAGAATGAGTTTTAGAAGAGGAATGTAGCTGGTGGCTCCCAGCAAGACCTCAGTTATCACAACAAAGACCGTCATGCTCTCCCCACCCCACAAGGCAAAACTGGATTGTTTCTGTTGCCCACTCTTGCCTCCTTAACCATATCCCCATCTCTTCTCATCCCAAGGCGTCCTCTTTTCCCCTGTGTGATTTATTTCAACCTGATTTCACTGTTGTTAAATCTTAGGAAATCAGGTTAAGCTATGATCACTTGCCCTCAAGGTTTGAACAAATTTGGGGTAGCCCAAATTTGCCCAGTTTCCCAAAGCAGCAATCACTGGTGTGAGTATCACTCCGGATACATATAGATTTCCAAGGCGTAGGCAGGCATGTAAAATTGCCAAAGAACCTATTTTCAGTCCTTTGATATTCACACTGTAAAACTGGAGCTGAGGATGCCTGAGGTCAAATTTTGCTTTTCACAACTGCTCCTTTGTTTCCGAACAAGATGGAAGGCTCCTGTCTTACTCATCCTGAATCTTTAACACGGGCAATTATCTGAGGGTGTAAATGCCCAGGTGCCAAACAAAGGGAGAACTCTAAATATCAGGGGCGGAATTGAGAAAGTGAAAGACTCTAATAATTGGGAAATAAATCATTTTATAAATCAGGTGTTTTCAGTCTTTTGCTGTCCACAAAATGAGGTGGGATCCACGTGCTGACACTTCATTACAAATACCTTGATCATTGCTAACTGTAACACAGTCCACTTGTCCTCAGGACAGGAAGAGATTTCTAGCCCCTCTGCAGGTGTGGGGCCATGTCAGTGGAATAAAGTGTCGTTTTCAGGCCATGTGTTTAAGAGCCAACGTGTTACCTTCATGCTCTCCCTCCCCTTTGGGGACAGCCATGGACAGGCCACATATTGAGCCACAAGATAGAAGCTGTCTGGATATTTGAATCAGTACAGGGGAAGAATAGCCCGGGAGGGCCACCCAAGCAGAATTGGACTCGTTATGAGTAGGAAACAAACCTTTGTGTGGTAAGCACTGATTCAGCATTTGTTTGTTATTAGAACAAAACACATCTGTCCTAACTAATAAATTACTATATGACGACGGGGTGCATTGGCTCACGCCTGTAACCCCAGCACTTTGGGAGGCCAAGGCGGGTGGCTCACCTGAGGTCAGGAGTTCGAGACCAGCCTAATCAATATGGAAACTCCGTCTCTACTAAAAATACAAAAATTAGCTGGGCACGCTGGCGGGCTCCTGTAATCCCAGCTACTCAGGAGGCTGAGGCAGGAAAATCACTTGAACATGGGAGGTGAAGGCTGCAGTGAACCGAGATCATGCTACTGCTCTCCAGCCCAGGTGACGGAGCAAGACTCTGTCTCAAAAAATAATAATAAAATAAATAAATAAATTACTACATGACTTTTGGCATATAACTTAGAAGGAATTTAAAGAATTGAGAGATATTCTGTAACAAAATTTCCTTCATTTTCATCTATTGCTTTGCATGAACAAAATTTTATCTATGAAAAAGAAAAGATTAGAATTAAACTGTATTCCTCATGTCATTGAGAGATGCTTTCTGGTTTTATAAAACATAAAACCTATTCATCAAAATTTGTAATACTTTAAACAATTAATTGAATATCAATAATAATTGTAACAACTCATGCCAAGAGAAGGTTTGTTTTGTTTGCCCCCAAGTCATATGGTTAAAAACTTTTTTTTTTTTTTTTTGAGATGGAGTCTTGCTCTGTCGCCCAGGCTGGAGTGCAGTGGTGCGATCTCGGCTCACTGCAAGCTCTGACTCCCAGATTCATGCCATTCTCCTGCCTCAGCCTCTCGAGTAGCTGGGGCTACAGACGCCCACCACCACGCCCCGTTAATTTTTTGTATTTTTTTAGTAGAGACGGTGTTTCACCGTGTTAGCCAGGATGGTCTCGATCTCCTGACCTTGTGATCTGCCCGCCTCAGCCTCCCAAGTGCTGGAATTACAGGCGTGAGCCACCGTGCCTGGCCAAAAACACTTTTTTTAAGAATTTTTTTTTTTTTTTTTGGACACAGGGTCTTACTCTGTCACATGGACTGGAGTACAGTGATGAGATCATGGCTCACTGCAGCCTCAAAGTCCTGGGCTCAAGCAGTCCTCCTGCCTCAGCCTCTTGAGTAGCTGGAACTACAGGCCTGAACCACCATGCCTGGCTAATTTTTTTAATTTCTATTTTTGTAGAGACAGAGTCTGGCTATGTTACCCAGCCTGCTCTCAAATTTCTGGCCTCAAATAATCCTTCCCCTTTGGCCCTGCAAACCACTGGGATTACAGGTGTGAGCTACTGAACCCCACTGAGATTGAAATTTATATACCTTTTTTTTCAGAGGCTATGATATGGTAATTAGTAAAATTCTTTTGAATCAATAAATGTAATGAATAAAGGATACAATTCTGTGGGAGTATAAGATGGGAATACAAATTCAAGAAGAAAGAAAAGGAGTGGTGTAAAATTTCTTACTATTAAAAATTAGAGTTTGTTCATGTGTTTTTTAAATGGGTGATGCTGTGTATCAAATCTTTAGACCTGCTTATCAAATATTTAGATTCCTTTGAATACATATAGATGCGCTGCAGTAGTTTCATTAAAATATACTGAAATAGCAAAACATTAAAATACACTAGAAATTACATTCTTTTCAGTCCTTCAAACGTATGATGAAAAATTTTAGATGTCAACCTAAAATGTGGGAAAGATACACAGTTTTACAAAATTCTTTTTGGTGATCTAGGAACAACAACTGTTTGAAGCTATATGCAGATTTGATAATAATTTATAAATGAGAGTACTGCTGATAACCCTCTAAGGACGTACATAGAGAGGAGAAGGCCCTAGCATGTCTTGAGACCTGACAGATATTGTCATGTATATTTTCCTTCTTAGATTTCATGACAGCACTGCGGGTTAATAACTCCGTTTCAAAGCTGAGGACACTGAGGCTCTGAGAGGTTAGGTTATTGACCCAGATCACAAGAATATTCAATGGGAAGTTTGAGGATTCAAGCCAAAGTTTATTTGTCCCCCTCCCAAAACACTCGTTTCTCCTATAAACGCAGAACAGCATATACCGTGGAGGCTGGGTGTGCCCTTGGGGTCAAACTGTGTCCAAGAGAGAAGCCCAAGGAGTAGGCAAAACTTGAGGGGAGGTGGCCTTCCAGCAGGGAGGCTGGCTGCGAAGAGCTCTGTGCATGCAGACCTCAGAGAAGCTTGTTTTTGGTTTAAAAAAGGAGGTCTTCTGTTCTGATATCAAAACCACTCCCGATAAACATTCAGTCCAGAGAACAGCCGTGTGCTGTGGCTCAGCTCGGCAGCTTCGAGGCTGGCACCCTTTTGCAACCCCAGTGGGGCACGTTTGGGCGGACGCTGGTTTGGCTTAAGGGCACAGTGGGAGATGCGCTGGAGTCAGTGCTGACTAATGGAGCATCAGAACAATAAGTCCCAATTTCTGATAACAAAGTGATTGTTTTGTTATCAGGAATGCATTAGACAGCACATAGGATATAAAGTAAGACACGATCTGTCCCAGTGGATTTATAAGACTGATGTGCGTGATTACACTCCCTAATTCCCAGATATTGACCTCGAACTGTTGCGGCAGATTTTGCACAGTGAGTAAACTTCACCCAGGGCATAAGGCAAGCTCTTGGAGAATTAACTAACCAAGCAGAACTGACCAGTTGGATGCAGTAGAGAGACCATGGGTATTCATTTACTTCTCCCGGTTAGGCTGTGATTATTGAAAGACGCAAATTACTCGGTAGTGATTTGCCTAATCAGATTTTTTACAAACTCCTCCACATAGCTCAGTGTTAATAATTCCTCCAATCTACCTTCCCTTCTGTCCCCTTGTTAAATGTCTGAATTTAAATTATTATATTCAGATATTTAAGCATAGAATTCTTTAATTTTGGCAGTTTGGGGGCTAGAACTTTAACCCTAATTTTGTTTTGTTTTGTTTTTGGAGACAAGGTCTTGCTCTGTTGCCCAGGCTGGAGTGCAGTGGCACAATCATGGCTCACTACAGTCTCAACATCCTGGGCTCAAGTGATCCTCTCACCCCAGCCTCCCGAGTAGCTGGGACTACAGGTGTGCACCACCACACTTGGCTAATTTTTTATTTATTTATTTATTTATTTTTTGAGACGGAGTCTTGCTCTGTCGCCCAGGCTGGGGTGCAGTGGCCAGATCTCAGCAAGCTCCGCCTCCCGGGTTTACGCCATTCTCCTGCCTCAGCCTCCCGAGTAGCTGGGACTACAGGCGCCCGCCACCACACCTGGCTAGTTTTTTGTATTTTTTAGTAGAGACGGGGTTTTACCGTGTTAGCCAGGATGGTCTCGATCTCCTGACCTCGTGATCTGCCGGTCTCGGCCTCCCAAAGTGTTGGAATTACAGGCTTGAGCCACCGCGCCCAGCCCACTTGGCTAATTTTTTAAAAAATTTTGTGAAGACAGGATCTGCCTGTGCTGCCCACACTGGTCTTGAACTCTGGGTCTCAAGCAGTCCTCCTGTCTCGGCCTCCCAAAGTGCTGGGATTACAAGAGTGAGCCACTGCACCTGGCCTAATGATTTTTACCTTTGATTTTGGGACCTAATTTCTTAGACTTAGCAGCCAATGCCTGAATTCAGTTTATAAGGAATTGAAGATAATTTCATTGTAGAATGATATTAGGTAAACATAACATTTCAGAGTATGTGATATATTGAGGGTGACCCAAGATTATAACTTACGCATTTTCTTTCCAGCTCTGGTCACTCTCGATGTTACAGTCATTGAAGTACTTTGTCTACTCTCCTTGTCACTGTAATTGATATGAAAGATAAGGAATTTTTGGAGGGCACAAACAAAGGGGATGGAAAATTGAATCTTTCCTGCAATCATTTTACAATCTCTGACATACATCCTTTACACAGCTTGTCTGGAGAAATCCTAAGCAAAGTAATGGTTATTGGCTGAGATGAGACCACACAGAACAAGTTGCTAGTTGTAAATATAGTTTTCTCAGAAAAACTGTGTTTACTCAGTAGTTGAATACAGCGATGATTCTGGTGAATTTCCTGGGGTTCAGCTTTTAGTTACTTTCTAGTCTAAGTGGTTCTACCCATACCTTCCCAGTATGATTTTTCCTTTTACGAATGAGCTCGGTATTCTGAAGCTGCTAATTAAGAAACACCTGTTTAATTTCCCTTCCTTCAGAATTCTTAAGGTTTTCAAAATCCAGATTGTGTGAGTTGCTGGGCTAAATTGTCTTTTCATATCTCCTCTTTCAGAAAAATGAGAATATATTATTTTCTGATTCAAAGGGAACATCTAGAGTGGAACCAAACTCTTCAATCATAACATGGTATTTCTGCTGAGGGTAGGCCTGGTATCCTATGGTTTAACTTCAGGTTCAAGCTTTAAGGACAAAAAGATGTGATTTGGTCCAGAGCATAATGAAGGCTTATTGTAGTAGTAGGAACAACAGCTGTTCATTGGATGTCTGCTCTGTGCCCTGTATGTAAATATTATATCTCATTTAAAAAAAAATTAATCAGCCGGGTATGTTGACTCATGCCCAGTGCTTTGGGAGACTGAGGCAGGAGCATCGTTTGATCCCAGGGGTTCAAAACCAGTCTGGGCAAAAAAAATTAATCAGCTGGGTATGTTGACTCATGCCCAGTGCTTTGGGAGACTGAGGCAAGAGCATTGTTTGAGCCCAGGAGTTCAAGACCAGTCTGGGTAACACAGGGAGACTCTGTCTTTACCAAAAAAAAAAAAAAAAAATCTGCCAGGTGTAGTGGTGCATACCTGTGGTCTCAGCTGCTCAGAAGGTTGAGGTAGGAGGATCACTTGAGCCAGGGAGGTCAAGGCTGCAGTGAGCTGAGATCATGCCACTGTACTCCAGCCTGGGCAACAGAGCAAGACCCCATCTCTTAAAATAATAATATAATAATCATAATAACCACCATTTAATCACTGTTTTTGGTAAACAAGAGGCCACAAGGTCAGTATTATCCCCATCTTACAGATGAGGCAACAAATCAAAGCAACAAATTACTTTCCCTAATCTTATGCAGTTGATTACGTGGGTTAGTTTTGAACCCAGGTTTGT
Source organism: Macaca nemestrina (assembly GCF_043159975.1). Taxonomy (NCBI): domain Eukaryota; kingdom Metazoa; phylum Chordata; class Mammalia; order Primates; family Cercopithecidae; genus Macaca; species Macaca nemestrina. The sequence continues at coordinate 152,549,661 of NC_092128.1, read as the reverse complement.
CTTTTCCCGAGAGAGACTTTCACCATTTTACTTGCTGAGATTATTTATATTGCAGAACTGTTTTTGATTGTTAAAATCATGTTGTAATTTCTTAATCTGGCTGCCGCTGTAGTGAATGCGGCCTAACGATTGGTCATCTTCTGATAACAGTGCAGCTCCACCTTTGCCACTTAGTCATAATGTTTTATGACTGTTCATTGTAAATGATGTTCTTTTGGCTCTTATAGAAGGCAATTACAGCAGGTAATTAAAATTGTAGATCTTTACAATGTGTTTGAGAATATTAAATCAAGCCCATAGAAAATCAGGTAAAGTATCTGTTAAAGTGAAAGGCCGCCTCACAACGCTAAACACCATTACCAAATCCAGAGTGCTATATTCCCTGCTTTTCCAAGAACACTTTGTATCTGAGATGTAAAGAAATTGAATTTATATCAGAAATAATAGGAACCAGAAATTTATCTGGAGATGTAGATTCTTTCTGTGTGTTCTAATTAGTGAGTTCTTAGCAATAGTCTCTCTCTGTGATTCTTTGTTATTTTAGGTAATTATTCTGCCTGCACCCCTCTGCCTTTTATGATTTGAAGAATACTCTCTTTAGCACAAAATTAGTTCCTTCAAATCTAGTATACCTCTGTGTTTGGATGAGAGGGTCTTGGGAAAGTATAAGAAAGCCTGGGACCTCTGCTTGTCAGTGTAAACTGTTATTTTGCCCAGGAATAACTAGGAAGTGTAGCTTTTTGAGGCGGATACCAAAGGTATTATTTTATGTAGTTTTAGAGCATCGTAAAAATGTGAGCCGGGAATTCCCTAGTTCACCTTGGTATTAGACCTGCATGACTATCTGAGAAGTGTGAAGGCTATAATGGTTTTGTGATTTCTCTGAGGAGCAAGATACAAACGTCAAAACTGAAAGTGCAGAACTCCAGAGAAGCTCTTGAAAGAATGAAGGCTTTTCCATTTTGGTTCCCAACCTGAACTTAAAGAGTAGGAGTCAGAGCTGACATAAGTCAGTAATGGCGAACATTCGGCTGGCCCCGTAGGGTTGTTTGCTGTTTCACTGATGATGTGTCTTGTTGAGGTGTGTCATTAAAGGCCATCTGACATTGAAGGCCATGTCTGGTATTAAATGCCCTTCACTTTCCCTGAACGATTGTTGCACACTCTTTCCCCAACAGGATGTCGCCCTGTGGTTCTATTTATTCAGACAGGGTTGAATGTCACAAAGGCTCGCTTCCATCTGGAAAAGTTTTCAGCACCAATGTACTCCAGAATTCAAACTTCTTCCTTTCTAATCCTTAAAACGTTGGGCAGTATCCTCATTAGTCAGAATGATGTAAGAATAGAAACCGTGTGCATAGGTTGCCCTTTGGTGGTTGGTTCATTTCCGAAAGCTTAAGGAGTTTCATACTTCGTTAGCCTGCACAAGAAGACTTCACTTCCCTTGAACTGAGAAAATGGCACATGCAAAAACGGTACCATCGTATTTGAAAATGTATGAAGCAAACGGGCAGTGTTCTGAGCCTTTTGCTTCTTTGTTCATTTTAGTTACAGTGTTTGTAAAAACCATGGCAGCATGTTCTTGATGAAAATCTAGGAAGCAGTTCTACTTACTTGAACCCTAGCCTGGCATTAGATTACCTGGATCCTACCCACCTCTTCCGTTTGCAGTTGAAGGATGGATATTAAGCCATGTTGCCCCTACTGGCCTCCATCCTGATTGGCTAGGGACCCTGCCATGTTACTCACGGCATGTTTCAAATATCATCTCAACCTGGAAGGATACTCAGGGATGCATAAACGGTAAACTGATGATCACAGAGTGAAACAGCTGGCGTACTGGCATCAGCCTACACCATTGTCAGTGTCTGTATGGAAGAACCAAGGGAAGAGTTGAAGTATGATTTTCTTTGGCTTTTGGAGTCTCTGTCTCACTTCTGTCCCTAAACGTATGATTCTCCCCTACTCCCTGCCCTTTAAACACTCAGACTACAACAGTTCTGCTATTCCACTCAGAAAATGCTGAGCATCTGATACTTACCAGGCATCACGCTTGATGCTAGGAAACTTGGTGAATACGACACGTGGTTCCTGCCTTCCCTGAGCTCACTTTTGCCAGGAGAGGCTGGCGCACCAACAAATAACAAGAACACAGTGTGTTAAATGCCAAATGAAAGGGAGTTATGTGGAAGAAGCTCCCGAAGCACAGGCAAGGGAACAATTAATTCTGCTTCTGATGCTGGAACAGCTTTGTTAGCAGAACTCTGAAAATCTTTTCTTTCACTTATGGAGAGATGCACCAGCAGTGAGATGATTAGGAAAAGGGGGCTTGGAGTAGAACAGCACTGTCTACGACTGGGAACTGCCATAATCACCGTCCTTTCATTTGCTCCCTTGTTATAAATCTCAGTGTTCCCCAGGAAGACTCTGCATTTAGTATAGCCCCATTCCAAGAGAGCCCTTACCGATGTTATTTTTCATCTCCTACCAGAATGTAAGTTCCACGAGGATAGGGATTTTTGCTTATTTCCACGAGCCACAGGAAGAGTGCATGACAAGCAATAAGGGCTCAGTAAATGCTTGTCCAGTGAGTGCATGAAAGCCTGTGAAGTGAGACCTTTTTACCCTCCCTTTCCGGGTCCCCTCTCCATCCCTGGCATCTGAGGATGCTGCTTACCAGCTTGTTCTTCCTGTAGCTCCTTTTCTTTTGGTGTTTATTGCTCCTTTTGGCTCCCCTCGGCTCCCCTCATCCCAAGATGTGAGGATTCTCCATCCTTCAGTCCTTTGGTGCAATGTTCTCCTTTGTCTTTATACCTTTCCTTTTTCTCCTTGGAGATCGCATTCACTCTTGTGACTTCATGTATCACAACTGATCAAACGTTATCTCCAGGCCTGAATGCCAGCCCGGGCATTCAATCTTTGGTAAGTAGAAAGTAGGACAAGTGACTTGAAGGTCACCCTGAGTCTAAAATCCTGATATCTTCTGATGTTTGAACTTCTTTGTCTGACTTAGTAAGGTGCTCAAAGATGGAAGCTGTGTCCACATGCATTTCCTCGATTATTGACTCACGTTTCTTCTGTTTTATGTCTGCATTTGACCTGCTGGTCGCAGGCGTCCCTCTTTGTCTCAGTCTTACTCATCAAATTATGCTGCTTCTGGATACAGAGGCTAAACTTTGCCCTGTTTAACCTGTTATCAGGGACACTGTGCCCTGAGATTGGATTTACTATGTTGCTGGACATTTTCACTTGGAAATTAAAGTAACCTGCCTCCATATGCTTTCTATCCCAAAGCTATTTTTTCTCCTAAGTTCCCTAGAAAGTCGTCTCACCCCCCTTCTATGTTTTCAGCTCTTACCTATCCTGAACTCTTAGCGTAAGTCCCTGCTTCTGGAAGAAGATTCGTCTCTCTGTCCATCTGTCCATTCAGAAATGCATTCATTGATTCATTGACTCAACATGTATTTACTGAATGTTCACTAAGAATCATGGGCATTGAGGATATCATGATTGAGGCAGACTGGTTTCTACTCTCAGAGCTTTGGTTGGTGGAAGCAAAAGACAAACAAGCAATTTCAACATGGTTTGGGATGTTCTAAGTCAGGGAATAGTAACTTTCCCGCACATCCTGAGTTTCTGCCACTTACATTTTCAAACCTTTGCCTGTTTTAAAGACAGAGTTGATAAAGACAAACTAAGGTCAAGACACACAAGATTGTAGGCTGAAGAAATGCTTCCTTGGAAAGACTTCACAATAGTTCTTATTTATGTGAGTATTGGTGTAGGCTTATAGAGAAAATATAGGAGATTTCTCAGAGATGGACTGTGTTATAAATAGAACAAATCAGTCAAATTACAGCCTTCGAGCCAGAGGCCTCATTAGTCTCATGAGCAGGGCCCTTTGTGGGGAAACTGACTGAGCCACGTGGAATAACACTCGTGTTCGTGTTTTGCAAGCTCAACATGTCAAACTGTAGTGTTAAAAATGAGTTGCTTTACAAATGAGCTATAAATATTAGTTCTTCATCTCCAAGCCATTCAATATGCAGTTGTGAAAATTGATATCCTTATAACTATGTATAAGTCCCATATATAACTTACACACATATACATAACTCCAATGTACGAGTGAGTAAAAAGTACTGCATTAGTCAGCATGGGTTGCCGTACAAGATACCCATTCATTAATTCATTGACTCAATTTGTATTTACTGAGTGTTCACTAAGCATCATAGGCATTGAGGATATCATGATTGAGGCAGACTGGTTTCTACTCTCAGAGCTTTGGTTGCTGGAAGCAAAAGACAAACAAGCACTTTCAATATGTTTTCGGATGTTCTAAGTCAGGGAACATGTAGAAGTAACAGGCTAAGATTCAGAAACATTTCTCTCCAAGTGGGAAGTTTTCTAACACAAACACCCAACTTAAGAACAAAGAGGCAACCTCTCATCCAAAAACATCTGCCCCTCGCATTGCCTTCAATATGCAATACCTTAAAATTCCACAATGAGTGTTTTCCCAAAACAAAGAATAGAGGCCTCCACAGGAAAACTCAAGTCTCTTCCTTAGGAGACTGGGTGACTTAAACAACAGACATTCATCTTCTCACAATTCTGAAAACTGGAAGTCCAAGATGAAACCAGCTTTGCCAGCCAGGTTGGTGTCTCCTTGGGGCCTCCCTTCCTGGCTCTCAGAGAGCCACTTTTCCACTGGTCCTCACATGGCCTCTCTGGGCACTGGGGTTGCAGGAAGGGAGGCGGACTTTAGAGAGCTCTGGCGTCTCTTCCGCTTCTTATAAGGACCCCTGTCCTATTGGGTTAGAGACACCGTATGATTTCATTTAACCTGAGTCACTTCCTTAAGGGACCTGTCTCCAAATACAGTCACATTACAGGTTAGGGCTTCAACATATTAATTTTTTTACAGCTCAGTCCATAACAACTACACATTTCTTATTCTTTTGCGTTTTCTTCCCTAAGGAACAATATTTCTCTAGATCAGAAGTCCTGATTAGACATTTGTGGCCTGGATTTGCTCCTTGTGTTTTGTTTAGCCCACACAATATCTTAAAAATGCATGAGCCAATATTTAGCAGCTGGGAGAACATTTTCCAGCTTCTCTTAAAATATCTGGACATGCTAGGACCCCTTTCCCCTGTTTAAACAGTCTGTGCATTTTCCTAAAGAAGAGACTTGAGTTTTCCTGTGGAGGGCTCTATTCTTTGTTTTGGGAAAATACTCATTGTGGGATTTTCAGGTATTGCATATTAAAAGCAACACTAGGGGCACATGTTTTTGAATGAGAGGTTGCCTCTTCGTTCGTGAGGTAAGTGAGGTGTTTGTGTTAGAAAACTTCCCATTTGGAGAGAAATGTTTCTGAATCTTGGCCTGTTGCTTCTGCATTAGCTGGCTCTGGAAGCCTTTGAGGTGTGATCCATGATCCAATAGCAGTTTCTGTGATGATGGAAATGTTCTGTTTTTACATGGAGCTATTGAATACTTGAAATGTCACTGTTGTGACTGAGGAAGTGAATTTATAATTTCAACTATTTTTAATTTCAGTAACCTCATGTGGCTGGGCGCTAGTGTATTGAGCAGGACAATGTTATAAAAAGGTATGGCACTTTGCATATAAAAGGGATTCCCAGTCAAACTGCCCACACCACCCATCATTGAGGTTTATTTGCTCCTGGAGTGTTCTAGGAGTGGTAAGAGCTTGTCCTGACCAGGAAGACTTGGACTCCCAGGTCCCCTTGAGAGCCCTTGAACATATGAGCAGGATACTTCCCTATATTTTATATACTGAAGATCCGTGGCTGGGAGCCCGGTGTGCTGGGAGACAGTCCCTTAGCAAGTTTAGCCACTTAGTCATTTGCTGGGCTGTTGCATTGCCCACATTCATGGTCTATAGTAGTCCTTATTAATGGGACCCCAAAGAAATGGTTGGTACATAGCCTGCATGGCTATACACAGCAATCCTGATGAATTCGTCAGTTATTGTGGCATATCTCTTGTGCAGCAAGCCCAGTGCCAGGCATGGAAGTTAGGGAAGTCAGGGGTGAGATGGTCATCTAAATGGGTGACTAAAGCAAAAGTACCTGAGCCACGGTTGAGAGAAGCACAGCTTGCTCCGGAAAACCCAGCATGGGGCACCCAGACACGTCAGTGGGAATTGGAAGGTTTCCCCTGAGAGACGATGTTCAACCGAGACCTAAAGGTTGAGTGGGAAGAGGCTGTCCTGGCAAAGGGGACCACAAGGCTGGAGTCAGCAGGCACCTCTCTGTTCACAGACTTGCAGCTCACCTGCTCTGTAGATAGGAACAAAGCTCTGCCTGGCCGAGGGCACAAACAGAACTGTCTGTGACCAGCCTCTGGAAGCTCAGGGCTCCACATAAACACTGATGGTCTGGTGTTGCCAGTCCAGCGATCTGCGGGAGCTGATGGGATGCTGCTCTCTACTGGGGCATCACCCCATCGTGCTCAGGTCTCAGCAGTTCCAAGCTGTGTCCCTCACCAGGAGACCAGGCAGTGGTTGGTGATCAAAATGTTTGCACTCTTGTCTTTCTTATAGTAGAGACATCTTTTGCTATAACCAAGTCTCTATCAAAAACAGGGAAATATAAATTAAACAAAGAAGGAGGAGAGTGTTTTACACTGCCCGGTCCAGTTATTGATGTTACCTCTCTGCTTGGGCCCTGTAGGCATTAATTTGGGCAGAGCCATGTCATGTCTGCTCCCTACTAATAGACAATGTTAATCTAGAGCAGGGATCTTCACGTCAGGGCTCGGTGACTCTGGGGGATATTCAACAGCGGATGGTTCTCAGGGAAATCCACATCCTCAGTTTCCATGGTACTCTTTCCCCAGACGGATCTGCCTGAGAACGTGCCTGGGGTCTTCCCTCTTAGCTCTCCTTTCACGCTTGCTTTTCTCCCTCCTTCCAAAGGAAAGGCATTCCTCCCAGCAAACCCTCCTCTTCCTTGGTGCATTGCTCTGGCCTGTAGAACCCTCTGCTTTCCGGACAAAGGAGAATTTCAAACATTAGGGTCAGTATTGAGAAAGTGGATGGCTTTGATAAGTGGGTAAGAAATCCCCTGCAAACCAGAGAGCTTACAATTCTTGGTTTTCAGTAGAATTGAAGGTGAACCCAATCAAGTTGTCAACCAATAGGTCATTAAAAATAATCTTTGATAATAAATCACTGTGTGACTATGGGCATAACAGAAAGCTGTCAAGGAACTGGGTGAAATTGTTATAACAAAACTCCTTCCTTCCCATCTATTTCTTTCTGACAATAAGTTTTCTCAGTGCATACATTTATAAAAACAAAAAATAGAGATAAAATCGATGCTGAACACTTTTTCGTTTTACCTAGAATATCCATCCGTGAATATATGAACTAATTAAAAAAAGAACATTCCCATTTATCTCATTAAGAGCTGTATTTCCAGTAAATTTTACTTTTCTTATTCAATAATTGTTTGTCAAAATTTATAATGATGTGTGATGGTTTGATTAATTATTAATAGCAATTATGACAGATAATCAACCCCCAGATTTTTTTAACATTTAGTTTTAGGGTCACAGGAAATTTTTAAAATTATTGTAATAGCTATCTTTTTGGTATAAAGAAGTGTAGTACAGTGATAAAGCTTTCAAGCTGAATATATATTACATTAAATAAAACTGTATGAATTGAAGGAGAAGAAGGAATGACGTAAAATTTGCAATTGTTAAAAAGGAGATTTTTAAATGGTCATTGGTAGGCATCAAATCCCAGTGGTATCTGGGTCTCTCTGTATAATAGAAAAGAGTGACCTAAAATTTTACAGTACACTAGAAATTAAAACACTTAAATGTAAACTTAAAATATGTGAGAGGGACATCGTTTTTCAAAATTTGTATGGAGTACCTGGGCAAAAACATTTGAAGGCCATCTTCAGTGAAAGTGGTAATAAGAGGCATATGCGTAGTTTAAAACTGAAAGTTGAAACAGAGGGGAGGAGAGGAACAGGAGGGGAAAAGAGAACGTTTTGGGCTAATATATTTAACCAATAATCATCCAGAACTAGGAAAAGACAAAACAAAAATCTTTTAAAGATCTAACACTGTTTTTCCTAACGCTACATGCCCATGAAAATCAGCTGGGCTGGGTCAGGACTTTGTTGTAGTCCTCAGGTGATTTTAATACACAGCCAGGGTTGTGAATTATCAAACTGAACTCACAGAATGGTCCTTGGGCTAGTACTATCAGCATCATCCTGGGAGCTTGTTAGAAATACAGAACTGGGGGCCCCATCCCAGCCCTCCTGAATCAAATCCTGCATCTTTACAAGATATTTAGGTGATTCATATGCACATTAAAGTTTTAAAACACCAAGATTTCTAACAAGCTTCCAGGTGATACTGATACCGCAGTTCACGGACTACTCTGGTCAAGGACTATGCTGGGCAGCAGAGTTCTCGAGTTGTGCTACTCAGAAGGTTTATGGCAGAGCTGCTCGCAGTACAGTCCGAGAATCGCGAGCCTCGCCTGACTTGGATGCATGTTAGACATGAAAAGTCTTAGGACCCATGCCAGACCTAGGGGTCAGGACCTCTGGGAGTGGGTCGCAGGGATCGGTGTTTTATCAAGCTCTCCCTCACTAAAATTTGAAAAGGACCGCCCTAGAGAGAAACCACATCAACTTCAGATAGCTCTGAGCCTCCAGTTAGTTTAGGGAGTGGCTAGGGGTGTGTTATTACCAAGAGGCACCGAGAGAGCTGCTGCTGAAACCGTCATCACAGCTTCACCTGTCTCCAAGCCCAGGGACACCTGTTTTGCAGTGGGTCCCGAATGTGTGACCAGTTTTACACAGGAGTGAGCTGATGATGCCTTGCCTCTTTCCTCATGCCACAAGTCTGTACAGCTCTTGGGCACTGCACCTACCCATGTATCAGGTGATCCAGAAGGCTGTTAGTCTTAAGGGGGGGCCGAGACCCAGAGAGGGCTGTCGGGTGGATCCAAGGGCAACTCCGCAGCTGTTTGCATTGTTTGATCCAGTAGAATGGATGGTGCTGGAGGCATCCTTTGGATAATGATTCTGTGTGAGTCAGTACAAGCCCCGTTGGAGAGTTGCAGCTCGGGGCCCAGGAGTTCTGGAGCAAACCATTTGCTTGGCAGCACAGAACTGTGTGTTGAGAAGGATCAACATCTTGCTCTAATGAGTTTCTGGGCCCCAGTAGACACTGAGCACCAAGTGGCTAGAACCAGAACTGCCCATCTTAGGCCAAGTATTATCAGATTCTTTTTTCCTTTTTTCTTTTCTTTTTTTTTTTTTTGAGACGGATTCTTCTGCTCTGTCGCCCAGGCTGGAGTGCAATGGCATGATCTTGGCTCACTGCAACCTCAGCCTTCTGGGTTGAAGCGATTCTCCTGCCTCAGCCTCCCGAGTAGCTGGGATTACAGGCGCCCACCACCATGCCTGGCTAATTTTTGTATTCTTAGTAGAGATGGGGTTTCACTATGTTGGTCAGGCTGGTCTCAAACTCCTGACCTCAGGTGATCCGCCTGCCTCAGCCTCCCAAGGTGCTGGGATTACAGGAGTGAGCCACTGCGCCAGGTATTATCAGATTCTCCAAGTCATGAGGATGGCCAGATGCAAGACCAACCCATTGGGTAGTGGAAATAAAGAGGCAAATTACATGACAGGTGGCCTCAGACTATTCCCATGTCACCCACCTCTTTAGTACTGATACCTCTCCTCCACCTCCATGGCTGTAGCCTAAGGGGTAAGGGATCCTTTCAACCAACTGGCAGAAAAGTGAAAACTTGGGACCAACTCACAGATGGGTCAGAATGATATGTTGGTGGCAAATAAAAATGTAGCCATTCAATACTGTCCTTCCCAGGGCTGGCCCGAATCACCAGGGGTAATGGAGGTCCCTTCAGTGGGCAGAGCTGGGAGTGGTACTTGCATCACCATCCCCACTAACCCAGTTCTGGAGTTATTCTTCCTCTCCCCAGACCTTAGGCTCTGCTATGTGAGAGTCCGGCATCCTGGGAGATGAGGCCTCCACTGGAGAATACCCAAGGATGCCCTGGACCCATGGTCAAAGAAGTCACTGTACTGACCTGGGTACTGGGTCACTGTGCTGGCATGAATAGTGGATCACTGTGCTGGCATGGGTACTGGGTCACTGTGCTGGCATGGGTAGTGGATCACTGTGCTGGCATGGGTACTGGGTCACTGTACTGGCATGGATAGTGGATCACTGTACTGGCAGGGGTAGTGGATCACTGTGCTGGCATGGGTACTGGGTCACTGTGCTGGCATGGGTACTGGGTCACTGTGCTGGCATGGGTACTGGGTCACTGTGCCGGCATGGGTGGTGGGTCACTGTGCCGGCATGGGTACTGGGTCACTGTACTGGCATGGGTGGTGGGTCACTTTGCTGGCATGGGTACTGGGTCACTGTGCTGGCATGGGTAATGGATCACTGTGCTGGCATGGGTAGTGGATCACTGTGCTGGCATGGGTACTGGGTCACTGTGCTGGCATGGGTAGTGGATCACTGTGCTGGCATGGGTACTGGGTCACTGTGCTGGCATGGGTAATGGATCACTGTACTGGCATGGATAGTGGATCACTGTACTGGCAGGGGTAGTGGATCACTGTGCTGGCATGGGTACTGGGTCACTGTGCTGGCATGGGTACTGGGTCACTGTGCTGGCATGGGTGGTGGGTCACTGTGCTGGCATGGGTACTGGGTCACTGTACTGGCATGGGTGGTGGGTCACCTTGCCGGCATGGGTACTGGGTCACTGTGCTGGCATGGGTAATGGATCACTGTGCTGGCATGGGTAGTGGATCACTGTGCTGGCATGGGTAGTGGATCACTGTACTGGCATGGGTACTGGATCACTGTGCTGGCATGGGTAGTGGATCACTGTGCTGGCATGGGTACTGGGTCACTGTGCTGGCATGGGTAGTGATCACTGTGCTGGCATGGGTACTGGATCAATGTACTGGCATGGTGAATTGGTGCCAGTGACGACGAGGTGCCTGGGTTGCTGCTATACAGTGGAGCAGGAGAAATCTGTCTGGAACACACGTGACTCGCCAGTGTCCCATGGTACTTCCACACTAGTATTCTGTCAGTGGACAGTTGTGATGAACAATGGTTCGTAAGAAGGGTCTGGCATACCATGAGACCAGCACCCTAGACCAGCTAAAATGCTAAGAGTGTGGGAGGGTTGTGCTCCTTTTCTCCCTCACTTCTGCTTCATGGGAATTGTGCTTCCTGATAACGCTGAACCCAGGCTAGGGCAGAGCTGTCTGAATCTGTATAGCAAAGAGAAGACAGTGTCTCCCACAGAGTCAAGACATTTACTGTGACATCTGTGGCTCCAGTGTACACCACAGTGGTCTCTTTGGGAAAGGATTCCCAGAAGAACATATATCGGCCAGGGAGAAGAAGGTGGCCCAACGCACATTCTCATTTGGCGAAAGTGTATTAAACAACTGCCTAACCCCCGTCAGTCAGTCTGGACTTAAGAAAACACAGGTCTAATGAACAGCCTTTGGCCACTTAGCATTAGAGGAATGTCAGCGGCTCAGGGCAGCATAGCTCTTTCCCGGGGCCCTGATTTATGGAACACTGGGTTTTGCTGAACTCACAGGCGTGGACACCAATCTTAAGCTGTAGCATGAAGCCTGGTGGTAACTCAAAAGGGAAAACAAGAACCACTTTCCTCAACTTTTTGTAAACTTATATTAGCTTCAGAATTCTGCATAACATAGACTCACATGGCTTTGTCTATGTGAGTGGAATTGGAAGCCAAGTTGAATCTCCTGGCTTCAGAATCTCTGTTTTATAACTGCAGATGGGATATGATTTATTAACTTTGTCGCTAGCTATTTGAAAGAGGAGCTCTTATTATGGAGAAGAAATTGTTACATTCCTATCACCTGCAAAATAGGACTTGACTCTTTCTTCCTCAAATTAACTAAAGTCAACCTGTTTTCAATTGGTGATATTCCTTCATTAGTTTTAATTCATTTTTCAGCACACCTGATTTTTAAATTCATTATGCTTTTGATGGAAATTAATTAGTTTCTTTTAGATCTAAAACAATATTATTGTGGGCACTCAGACTTTGTTACACAAAAGAGCCTTGTTATGAAGCTGGTCTCAGGATGAAAGCCTGGGTCTGTTTCATAGAAAACTTGCCTGAAGATGAAGCCATCGGGACGCGGATGCTTTTTGGCTGCCTGGGTCTGAGCCTCAGTTTTCCCATCTGTGAAATGAGGAACTTGAGCCAGATGAACTCTAAACTTTTATTTTATGAGCACAACAAAATGAAATAAAATCTTATAAAATAGATATGTGAAGATGTATATGAAGGTTTATGGCAATATTATGTTGATTAAACATTTTCTTAGCCCAATATAGAATGACAATTAATATCCTACAACTTTGCAGAAACCCTGTTTATTTATTTATGAGACAAAGTCTCACCCTATTGCCCAGGCTGGAGTGCAGTGGCATGATTTCTGCTCACTGCAACCTCCACCTCCCAGGTTCAAGGGATTCTCCTGCCTCAGCTTCTCGAGTAGCTGGGATTACAGGTGCACACCACCATGCCCAGCTGATTTTTGTATTTTTAGTTGAGGTGGAGTTTCACCATGTTGGCCAGACTGGTCTTGAGCTCCTGACCTCAGGTGATCTGCCCACCTCAGCCTCCCAAAATGCTGGGATTACAGGCCATGAGCCACCACGCCTGGCCCAATTTAATAATTTTAGACCGTATTGCCAATTATTTAACGGAGAAGAGTGAGTTTGTATTTCTCTAGTTAGGGTTAGGTAAGGGCCTAGAGAAAAGGGGAATCACTCACACAGGTGAGGAGGAGAGAACTCCATCAGACCCACCCTAAATTGAATTACTAAGACTCGGGACCCTCAATGTGCTAACCTGGAGGGGCCTTGGAGGTGCTAGCCTGGCTCCCAGGAAACCATCGAGCTGGGCACCCTCACTGTGGCTGATCTTCCCCAGACGGACAACTGCCTGTAATTTAATGTCTTTTGCAACAGGGAACTATGAAACTGAATTTTACTACACCAAAGAAAAACCCACTTCCCTAACTATAATTTCAACAAGGAAGAGTTTGGAGAGAAAAATCACATTTAAAAAGTGCCACTTAACGTAATACAGACAGCAGCCCGAGCTCCATACAGAGAACCTTGCTGTTTGCCCAGGTCCTTGGAGATGGAAGTCAGACCCGTGAGCCTCTCATGCTGCTGATTCAGTCTGATTAAAGGAGAGCCCTAATTTTTATCAAATGTGCAGTTTGGTATTCACAGTCCTTTATGAATAGAACCTCCTGAATTAATCAAATGACCAGTTACCAAATAATTTTTTTCAAGAGAAGAGCTTATGACATACTTCATTAGCTACGGTGTATGTTTCAGCAGAACATCTGTCACCACACAAGAGACAGGGAACGGGCTACCTGAAAAATCGACGCTTAACTACCTGGAGCAGAGAGACAAAGTGGGTCAGCCGCCCAAAGGTGCGGCTTCAGAGAGGGGAGGTTGTGAGAACTGGGCTGGTGGGGAGGGATGCTGGGTGGTGAGGCTGGGCCACTTCAGCTTGGAGGATGAGGGCAGGGTCACAACCTTAATTGTATGTTGTTAACCAAACCCATTGAAAGAATAGAGAGGCTGGATGCCGTGGCTCATGCCTGTAATCCCAGAGCTTTGGGAGACCAAGGTGGGCGGATCACGAGGTCAGCAGTTCGAGACCAGCCAGACCAACATGGTGAAACCCCGTCTCTACTAAAAATACAAAACTTAGCTGGGCGTGGTGGTATGTGCCCGTAATCTCAGCTACTCAGGAGGCTGAGGCAGGAGAATTGCTTGAACCCGGGTGGGAGAGGTTGCAGTGAGCCAAGATCGCGCCAGTGCACTCCAGCCTGGGTGACAGAGTGAGACTCTGTCTCGTTTAAAAAAAAAAAAAAAAAAAAAAAGGCCAGGTGCGGTGGCTCAAGCCTGTAACCCCAGCACTTTGGGAGGCTGAGACGGGCGGATCACGAGGTCAGGAGATTGAGACCATCCTGGCTAACACGGTGAAACCCTGTCTCTACTAAAAAATACAAAAAACTAGCCGGGCGAGGTGGCAGGCGTCTGTAGTCCCAGCTGCTCGGGAGGCTGAGGCAGGAGAATGGCGTGAACCCGGGAGGCGGAGCTTGCAGTGAGCTGAGATCCGGCCACTGCACTCCAGCCTGGGCGACAGAGCGAGACTCCGTCTCAAAAAAAAACAAAAAAGAGTAGAGAAAAGAGCAAGCTGTGGAGTGGCCAGGTCTGAAATTTGGGTACGATAGGCAGGCCGGCGAGACTAGAAACCAGGTAACAAAAGTGCCCTAAAAAAAGCACTCTTGGCTCAGTGTTCCGTCAGCAGTGGGCTTCCTTTAGCATTCAGAGAGAATTCTCTCCATACGCTTCTTCTTCTTTTTTTTTTTTTTTTTAAACAAATTCAGCCTAGTCAATTAAAAAGAAATTCCATTTGCAGTGAGTGTTTATTTAACATTGAACAGGTTGCTTGCTGTATGAAACCAAAAATAATAAAAGTAAAATAACATTTGAGTGAATAAATTACTGGTACATTTAGAAAGCGGATGAATTGGCAGCATAAACAGATTGAAATTGTGGTTTCTAGAATAAATTCAGTAGAAATGAAATTTTATTTGAGCTGCTCCCCTACCTACAACTTTGCAGAAATCCAATTTAATAATTTTAGACCGTATTCCCAATTATTTGAAGCAGAAGGGTGAGTTTGTATTTCTTGATAACACATATGTATTTCTGTTTGAAGTAAATTAGAGTAACTTGCACATACCAGAAGGAAAGTGTGTCCCAGGAATTTTATTAACCATATGTTTAGGTTGCTGAGAAATGACATTCTCTCTTAATTTCATGAACTGAATAGTAAAAGAGCTCATTGGGGATGTGTACCCAACACATGGATGTACACACACACACACACACACACACACACACACACAAAGGCAAGGAAAAATGTCCTGGCATGCCCCTTGGGGTATGCAGTTAATATACTGTTTAAAGGCATCTCAATAAAGATTTCCTATAAATTATGTTTATTGCATGAAAATAAGTAGAGTCTAAGGTGTGCATTCGAAATGTGCTTGGGGAATTCCAGCCTTTGATTTTAAAAAGAGAAGGACATTTGTTTAAGGAATTTGATTATCTACTGATAGGTCATTTCTGAAAAGAATATGGCACATTCATCTTGGATCCCAGTGGAGGCTTTGCTGCAGACTGCCTTCCCCAAGGCCCCGCTCCCTGCACACCTCACCCTCAACAGCCTCCTGGTTCTCTGTGAAAAGGAAGCCATCCACCACTCTATAAATTCTCTCTAAATATATGTATGTGGACTCATTCTTATTTAACCTTCTCCTGTCTCAAAGAGTATTACTGCTTCCATTAAAGTCTAAAACTTCCCCCACTTCTCTGAACTCATCTTTTCCACAAGCCTGGCTCTGTTCTTGCCTTTATCTGGAACCCTGTGAGCACACTCCGCACATTTTCTAGACAGCCGTGTCTTTACCCCTGGTTCCTAACAGGAGAGACCCCCAACTCCTTTCTCCTCCCACTACGAGGGGCAGTGGCAGCCCCCTCTCCATGACCCTCTTTTGTCTGGCTGCTGCTTGTCAGGTCCGCACTGGAACTGCACCCGGTAGGTGAAAGGTGACCTGTCCATCTCCACCTCTGGAGGTCTGTGTTGGTCCTCATCCCCTTGGCCCTAGTATGGGGCTGGCCATCCCCACTGCCACCCTGTGTTCTCAGGTTTTCTAGTCTCTGACAGCTGCTGCTCAGTGTAATCATGCTTCTTTCTTTTCTGCCCTCCCACTAGCATTGTTCTAGTGGAGGGTAGCAATACCTCACAGCTCTTCTCTGTTCATGCCTCTCACTTACACCTGAAACCTCCAAACCCTGCCTTTGCGATTTCAACCTTTACTCCTGGAACTCACATGTGTGCCCTGCTGTCTAGATGTCCCGTGGACTCCTCAGCGTGCCATCGACTTCACCAAATTCGTTATTTCTTGCCAATCCAATTCCTTTGTCACTATCAACTTGGTCATCATAAACCTAGAAATCATGGGCTGGTCTTAAGTTCTTTACTTCTTCCATTAAATGGCCAGATTTTACTGATTCTATTTCTAAAAATAACTGTAGCTTGATTTAGTATTTACCGAGGCCTTTAACAAGCTGTGCTGAGGCAGCTGTCTTCCATAGGTGACTGCTTATGGCCATGGCCACAAGACTAGCAAAGTGGCAGAAGCAGGATTGGAAGCAAGCATGTGGGACTGCAAAGCCGGCCTTGCCCCTCTTGCCTGCCCCTCACGCTGGTCCTTGTTGACGCTGTCATGCTCTTCTTATCCCTCACTGGATTAATGCTCTCAGATGTTTATCCTAAAGGAATTTTTGAAAGCTGTGTGTCCCCTTGCACATTTTAAAAAGGATATTAAATTCTTTTTGTACTTGCAAATAGTTGCCAGGAATATTTACTGTAAGTAATCACATTTTAAAATAAAACCATGACATCATTCTTCTGAATGGATCAACTAGAATATCCCTTAGATGACACCATTATCTATTTCAAAAGTAAGTGGAAAACATTTTCTTTGACAGTTGGAGGTGGTGCTGGTACACTATTGCACTCTGCTGCTCCTCTCCCAGAATTAGATCCTAATGCAGTTGGAGGTGGTGCTGATACACTATTGCACTCCGCTGCACCCCTCCCAGAATTAGATCCTAATATAGTGTTCTTTTATGCTTGAAAAACTGTTATTAATCATACGGTCATACTTTCCTGCAACATACATATCAAATCCACCCATATACACATACAAATAGTGTTTGAAATGTTTATTTCCAGTGACCATAAACTTAAAAAACGAATTCCATATCAAGCTATTATGATGATAGTTCTTATGACACAGTTGATCAGAATTCCATGATACATTACAAATTTCATAAATAATTATTAAACCTATAAAATTTTAATTGGAAATGCATCTCTTAATGAGGTGGATTCAGGGCATTTATGTTTTGGTGTCCTGATGAAAGGAATTGAAATTGTTCCTTTGTTTTGGTACCCAGAAGGATGTTATTTTAAAAATCCCTTATCGGAACTCTACAAGCATCTTCAGCACTTTTCCTGACAGTCCTGTCTTCCTCAAGGTGCCCTTACGTCCTTCAGATGCAGGATGGCAGGAGCCTTTTCTTGTTAAAGTAGGAGGAGGGTGATCGTGAAGGGGAAGGTGAGAGGGAGAAGCTGGAGTTGGGGAGGTTTCTTGAGCAGGTACTTTTGGGAAAGAGGACACACAGAAGGTGGATATCTACTAATAGAAGTTGATTCCCTTAAAACTGCCTGTGTTTGAAAGGTTGATAAGGTACACACTTAGCCCCAGGGGAACAGGGACCATAGTTAGAAGACCACCACCCAGGCCACTTTCTGCAATGCAATGGCAATGGAGTTGTCTTTTCTTTTCTTTTTTCTTTTTCTTTTTCTTTTTTTTTTTTTTTTTTTTTTTTTTTGAGGCAGAGTCTTGCTCTTGTCGCTCAGGCTGGAGTGCAGTGGTGCAATCTTGGCTCACTGCAACCTCTGCCTCCCAGGTTCAAGCGATTCTCCTGCCTCAGCTTCCCGAGTAGCTGGGATTACAGGCATGCGCCACCATGCCCGGCTAATTTTTGTATTTTTAGTAGAGACGGAGTTTTGCCATGTTGACCAGGCTGGTCTCGAACTCCTGACCTCATGATCTGCCTGCCTCAGCCTCCCAAAGTGCTGGGATTACAGGCGGGAGCCACCGTGCCTGACCTGGGTTCTCTTTTCTAAATATGCCACTTCTCTTCTTCCGAACTCCCTCGAGGCCCAGCGCATCAGATCTTCACTTCCTGGCCTGGTATTTAAGACTTGTCATACCCGTCCCGTCTGTGGTTAGAGTTTCCACTTCCCATCCAACTTTCCCGGTCAAAGCTTCCCTTTTCTCTCCAAATGAATGCACCGCTCCCCTGCCGGGCTGTTCTTGAACAAATCGCCTGACCTGGAATGCCCTCGTCCTACATGTCTTCAGGATGCCCCAGCATCACCTCTTCCCCGGAGAGGCATCCACTCCTGGCTCATTCATCTTTACCTTCACTGACACTCAGCATTGCTGCTCCTGCCCCGCCTGGTGAGGTCTGAGCTCCTTTCCAGGCAACACTCCCCTTTCGACCTTGTATCCTTGAGTAGCACAAAGCCCGGGACACAGAGTTTAGAATGGAATTTTTACAGTTTCAAATGGCAAGAAATTAGACTTCCTGGACATTTGTGGGAACGTGGATTTATTAGTCTTTAGGAAGGTAATTTTTAAGGAAAATTTGTTTAAGCAGTTCAGTATATGTTCATTGGTTGAGAGGGTAATTTTTGCCTTCAGAGAATATTGCAAGGAAATACCATGCATTTGGAAGATCCCTTGAGCCTTATAGTGACTAGTGAATTTCAATTTAGAGCAGGCCGGATAATTCATTTTGATGGATGATTCTTAGAGGGCAGTGTATTTTGATAATAGATTTGAATATTACTGATAGCGGGCCATTGCCTGTGTTACAACAAGTAGTGTTTTGGATAGCAGGATCATTTGTTTCTTTTCTCGTTATTGTACCTATCTGTGTAACTCTCAAATCATAAATAGATCTTTCTTAAAAAAGCTGTTCCAAAGCTCACGTAGAGAGTTTGTGATAGAAGAGTTGACAGACCTTTAATTATGAAGGCAGCACTTGGCCTCACAATAAAATATTAGCTTAGCTAGAGAGAGAATTCAGAAGTTAGGAAGAATCATATGTATTTTCATAAGTCGAAATGGCCCATCAGTCACAAGTTGAGAAAGGACTTAAGGCTCAGTAGAGTTTCTTGGAGTTAGGTAACATCAGTCAAACCTTGGAGGATGTAGCCTTCTATACTTATAAATTATTTTGTTCCACATTGCTGTCCTGTGACAGAAGCCAGGTAGGAGAATGAAGAGCACCTGCCCTGGGAATGGACCACCCCACTTCCTGGCTGGTCCTGCCACTCATCAGGCACGTGACTTTGGCAAGCTAAGAAGCCGCCGCCTCTGCATCCAACTCCTCATCTGTCAAAGGGGGCAGCAATCCTGCGTATCTCACAAGAACATTTTAAGTACTAAGTAAATATACGGAAATCCTGCATAACAGTGCTTGACGTGGAGTAAGGGTTGACTTATTTTACTACTTTCTGGAATGAAAATAAGGCGCCTTTTATTATTTCTAAGCATCCTCTGAGTTCTTGACCAAACCTGATGGTGCAACTAAATAAACCCCGTGCATGCATGATTAGTAATTCAACATTATACATTACATGTTGGCATCTTCACTCGTTGGACTGAAAATTATTGTTTTATTAAAATTCATTTAAAGCTTGTTAAAAGCAGACAAAGATGCTCTCTGCCCCAAATAATAAGCTTTTAGAGACAATGTCTTTCTTGAAGATGTGATACAGTCTTTTTTAATTGAATTATTTGGTGTTATTAACATTTTAATGAAGGAATTATTCTATTTTCATATTTCTTAGAAACTGATATTTAATTTCCTTTTTAAGTTAATAATGTTGTAAGTGTTTAGCCTATTTAAAATCTCAGTTAAAACTAATTTGTACTTATATTTTCATGAAGATAGAAGGGTAATATGCTTCTTTGCATTACGTGTTCATGTTCTTGCTTTGTCCAAGTTTTCTCTTTTCCATAGCTATATTGTGAAAATACTAATCCCAAGGAAATAGTAATTGGGATCAGTAATATCTTGGGTGTAAAAACTTGCCAATCATGCCGGTGTTATGAGGATATGTATTTTTAAAAGGAGCCTTACTAAGTAAGATTCACAGGCATTGGGTGGCTTGGTATATGTGATTTATGGGAACGCTTTTCAGTGATTTTACACAGTCCACCAGAAAACCTTCCTCATAGGCAGAAAAGAGGTTGAACCCAGAAGAAACAGCCTTTGGAAAAGAATTGGACATTGAAGCTAAGTGGCTAAATAGCTTCAGACATCCCTAGAAGAAGAAAACATAAGATTGAAAGTGTTATTATTAAAGAATATGATCTATAAATAAAATAGTATATTCTCATACCCCTGACAGATTTTGACAAATAAGAGAAAAATATGTGCCTAATAGGAAAAATGTATTTGAAGTATGTTTTACACTATTTAATGCTGCTGGTGCACTGAGAGGTTGCTGGTGGACTTGATGTTGAGTTAATCTTGGTGAACGAATAGGGAAGGAAGGATTGCTTGGCACAGGATTGCTTTGCGCAGAGTAGCTGTGTTGACAGTCAAATTAGAGGACCAGACTCAGTGCCAGTTATCAGCACCTTGCGGATAATGAGCTATGAATGAGGGTGTGGGTCTAGGCTTTTTTTTTTTTGGGGGGGGGGGAATTCTTTAAATCATTTTGAAATTTTGATTTAAAAATAGTTCTGGCTAATATTCCATAGAAGTGTAGAAAACTGGCCAGCCCAGAGTGACAGATAGCACCAAGCCTTTGAAGGGTAGCTTGTGTGTTTGGAAGATATGTGGCTGCATTGCTGTGGGTACCGTGCTGTCATCAGCCATCACCACTGCCAACACGTCAGTTTCATGAGTTTTGCAAAAAACGAGAGAGGTACCATTTATTTAAAAGTTTTTTTTTTTTCTTCCTTGAAATTTGCTTTTTAAAACATGCTATTTCCGGAAAGAAAAATATGTTTCTTTATTCTTTAAATTCTATGTACTTTTGCCATAATAGTCACCCACCCCCAGAGTCTTTCTGAGAGAATCATCTCATGTGGGTGCAGGATGTTACCTTGTGGTCAAACTAATGAGTTCTGTTTTCCCACCTGACCATGTGGATAAGGGAGCATTTGTCATTTGAATGGTGCTTAGTGTGTATAGTCAACCTCCCATGCCAGGACCCCTGCATGAACCGAAACCCACATGTGGGAAAAGTTAGTTCTCCACATACACAGGCTTCACCTCCTGTGAATACTGCATTTTCAATCCACGTTTGGTTGAAAAAAAAATGTGCATAGAAATGGACCCATATTGTTCAAGGGTCAGCTGTACATTGACTTTCCATTGCAATGATGGAAAGTAACCTATTGCTCAGCCTCATCCTGGAAATGGTTTGTAGTCCTAAGTGGATTCTGGAGTTTGTTTGTTTAGTCAACGATTTTGGAGGACATCTATTAAGTACCAGCTGCTGGCGATATAGCCATAAACATAACTGTCCTCAAGGACGTCACAATCCGATCTTGCTTATGTTTTAAAATTATTTTGTGTGTGTGTGTATATATGTGTTTAATCAAGTGATTTTAATATTAAAAACTCTGTTAGAAAGTTTTATAATTAAATTGTATGTATATGCATGTGTATGCATTACAATGAGGGTTGTATATCCCTTATTCAAAATTCTTGGAACTAGAAGCGTTTCCGGTCTCAGATTTTTTTGGTTTTTGAAATATTTACAGAATACATACCAGTTGAGCACCCCTGATCTGGAAACCCAAAATCCCAAATCTCAAATGCTCCAATGAGCACTTCCTTCGAGCATCATGTTGGTGCTCAAAAAGCTTCAGATGTTGGCCCAGCATGGTGGCTCACACCTGTAATCCCAGCACTTTGGGAGGCCAAGGTGGGCAGATCATGAGGTCAAGAGATCGAGACCATCCTGGCCAACATAGTGAAACCTCCTCTCTACTAAAAATACAAAAATTAGCTAGGTGTGATGGCACGCACTTGTAGTCCCAGCTACTCGGGAGGCTGAGGTAGGAGAATCTCTTGAACTCAAGAGGCAGAGATTGCAGTGAGCCGAGATTGCGCCACTGCACTCCAGCCTGGTGACAGAGCGAGACTCCATCTCAGAAAAAAAGTTTTGGATTTTAGAGCATTTTTGATTTTTAGATTAGGGATGCTCAACCTGTATTTTTTTTTAAATAAAGCTTTACACATTTTTAAATTTGAGAATATGGAATAGGGGTTATAACTTCTAGAGACAGAATACTTGAGAAGGATATTGTAGATCTCACTTCCTTAGAAAACTTTTAGGAGCCAAAGATTATGTATGGTGTGATAGGGGAGCAGAGGTTTTGAAATCATCTGACTTCAGTTCACATCTCAACTCTGTGCCTTCCTAGTTTTGTGACTGAGAGAAGAGTACCTACGCTTTTCAGACCTTAGATGCCTTATCTGAAAATATAAATAATTAATGTAACAATACATACCTTACAGAGTATGTGTGCAGATTAAATCGGATAATGTAATTCCTGGAACACAGTAGATGCTTGCTAAATATTAATGGTTGCCCCTTCTCTCATTTCCTTACCTGAAATCTCAGTACTCATTACTGGTATTTGTTGTTAACTGCTAAAGGTGATCTGATTATTATAGGGTCACAGAGTAACCATATTCCATAATGCCAAAAAGTAGATCTTTCAATGAGAATGGAATGCAATTGTTATATTTTTGTTCATGAAATTTTAGAGTCACATAACTACACTTGAATTCCTGTGTTCATGAGAAAACATAAAAGTGACAATTTAGTGTTTCTCTGCAATATCTTCTGTAAACATTGGAAGAATATTTGAGGGATTTTCGATCAGATGTCAGACTAAAGTACCTTCTGTAGCCACTCCTTCTCACTCCAAATAATAGAAGCAACAAAAAAGAGATACATAGAATACAGAAAAGATGGGAAGGGATGTATTATGAGGAATCTGTATAGAGAAAGAACAGACAAAGTTGGATTGAAAAGAAACCTACAAAAGATGGGAGGAACACTAGAGTTAGGAGACAGTGGGAACAAGGTGGACACAGGTGCACACACAGGGTGCCTCAGTGAACTCTAACTGCTTCATCTACAGTATCCTCCAGACGCTGTTCTTCCTCAATCCAGCCCTGCTGTGGCCACAGATTTGCCTGCCCACAGGTGACAGCTGTCAGTATCAGGACTTAGGCCAAAGAGAGAGGTCAGTTTTCTAGTGAGCTGGGAGAACAGAAGAGCACTTCACTCCCAGAAGATAATCTAGATAAGATCCTCAAGAGCACATCCAGCCCCTTCTATCACTGCAGGGGATAGACACAGCAGATACTCTCACCTGGAATCTCAAATAGAAAGATGAGCACCACACCAAGAATCACTAGACAGCTGGGGAATGACAACACCGTGAAAGAGAGACGCCCACTCAACAAAGAATGCTTATGCAAGGAAATGCTGACTAGAATACGCAGAAGAGAACTATAGAAAAAGTACATTTACTGTTTTAGGAGAGGTGCAAGAACATATTGCATCCATTACAAACTGATGAACCCGTAAATTACACATTGACTGTTGCAATAAAAATTAAACAGACTGAAGACAATAGTGAATTCAACTTCAGAACAAGCTTAGAAATTCTCCTAGGAGGTATCAACAGAAGACTAGGAGAAGTAATGTATGTAAAGAAAAGTTAATGGACATAGAGGATAGAGCCAGCAGTGCCAATATTCATCAAACGACAGGAGTTTCATAATAAGAGAATGTGGAGGAGGTGATGCACAAAGAAGCTCTAAGCAATTTTCCATAGCTGCAGAAAGACAAAGAGGCCATTGGGTGCCAATAAAAGAGAAACAAACAAAAAACTTCCAATGCAATATACTAAAAGATCCTGGGGTGGATGTGGAGGCTCTTTTCGTGAAAGTTCTGAGGGGAAAACTTAAGAATGTGGAAATCTGTGCTGCCTTTCAAGGGTCAAAATGAAATGAAGACTAAGACTTTTTCAGACATTCAGAGTCTCTAAAGCTTCAATTAATGAATGGCGAAAGAATTAATAAATGGTGTACCCCAGCAGTAAGAAAGCTGTATACAAATGAAGTAATAATAAAGAATTTACTGAAACTTACTGTTAAATCTAAATAATGTTATTGACAGTGTTAATACAGAACTAATATTCCAAGAGTTATCAACCAGAGATTTTGGAAGACTGAGGAGAAGAGAGCTGTGGAGTAGGGGAGGAATAAAGAAAAAGCATACTAATTTTCTTATCTTGCTCAAGAGAAGGATATACTTATTGATCAGTCTAAATACAAGGAAAAAGTAAGTTTCTGTAAATGTTAAAAATTTAAGGGTAGCTAGTAGAAGAATAGAAACTAAATTCGTGACTTTCAAACTACTGGAGAAAAAATGTAAATCTGATCAATCCAAGAAAATATAGGAAAAGAGGTTTAAAAAATGAAACAATCTAGAATTTTGGCAAAATAAATACATAAAGTATCAGGTAGTCCAAATAGATTAATAATCTCAGTAAATGTGACTAATTTTGACTGATGAGACTAAGTTCAACCCACCTCTAAAGGACAGAGCCTTTCAGGTAATATTAAAAAACAAAAAACAGCTGCCCGGCACGGTGGCTCACGCTTGCAATTCCAGCACTTTGGGAGGCCAAGGCAGGTGGATCACCTGAGATCAGGAGTTCAAGACCAGCCTGGCCAACGTGGCGAAACCCCATTTCTACTAAAAGTACAAAAATTGGCTGGGCATGGTGGCATGCACCTGTAATCCCAGCTACTCAGGAGACTGAGGCAGGAGTATCGCTTGAACCCAGGAGGCAGAGGTTGCAGTGAGCCGAGATCGCGCCACTGCCCTCCAGCCTGGGCAACAAGAGCGAAACTCCACCTGAGAAACCAGCTATGTTATATGCTACTTACAGGATATAAATTTTTTAATTGCATAGGTTGAAATATAAGTATGTAAACACATGTCAAACATTAACCATGTTGATTAGGTTGAGCAATATTAATATAAAAACTTAGAATTCAGGGTAAGCAATGTTAAAATGGACAAAGAGGGATATTTCCTACTGAAAAGGAAAGATCTACCAGAAATTTCAAGTCATAATCAGTATACCATAACCAAGTAGATTGATCCCCCAAAATGTAAGGATGGTTCAGAATTACACTATGAAAAATATCAACTCCTATTAATTGAAAAAAGTTACTCTTAGTCACCTGGGTATAGAGGGAAAACTTATCTGAATAGAGGGAATCTAAAAATCTACTGGAAACAACATAATGATAAATTATTAGAAGCATTAAGTTTGAAGTCTGAATCTGGGGAAAGATGTCTACTATTAACATTGTACTCAGGACACAGTGTAGCAGGACAAAATGGAAGGGGAGGGAGGAGGAGAAAGAGGAAAAAGAAACTGAAAAGAAAGCAATACAGTATTAGAAAAAGAACAAACTGTCATTATTTCAGGCAATGTGATCACTTGCGTAGAAAACCTAAGATACGCTGGGTGTGACGGCTCACACCTGTAATCCCAGCACTTTGGAAGGACAAGGCAGGGGGATTGCTTGTGCCCAGGAGTTCAAGACCAGCCTTGGCAACATGACAAGACCCCATTTCTACAAAAAATAAAAAAAATATTAACTGGGTGTGATGGTGCATGCCTGTAGTTCTAGCTTCTTGAGAGGTTGAGGTGGGAGAATTGCTTGATCCTAGAAGGTCAAGGCTGCAGTGAGCTATGATTGCATCACTGCACTCCAGCCTGGCCAACAGAGTAAGACCCTGTCTCAAAAAAAAGAAAAAAAGAAAGAAAACCTAAGATAATAAACCGAATATTAGGATTAATGAGAGAGTTCTGAAGGATGCCTAGATATAAGATACATATGGAAATTTTTTTCCTGTTCATCAGGAATAACTAAGAGAAATTTAATAGAAATACAGTAAAATCGGAAAATACAATTCACCATAGCAAACGAAGCTGTTAAATATTTTTAAATAAACTGATCAAGAAATAGTTAAGAATCTATAGAACTTTAATGAAGATATTTAAAGGAACTAATAGTGTGACATACCATGTACATGGATGGAAAGATTCAATTATGTAAAGTCGTCACTCTCCGCAAATCTATAAATTCAGCAAATCATGAAACTTGTCAAGATGATTCTAAAGTTAATATGGAAGCCTTAATAATGAATGGCTTAATAAACCATAGTATATTCATACTATGGAATACAATGGATTAGTTAAGGATAATGAGGTAAATTTGTACATGTGAGAATGGCTACACCTCCAAAATACATTTTTGTGTGGAGAAAAAAAATTCTTAAACAGTACATATAGTATGATATCTTTTTTTTTTTTACAAAACACAAAACATAATCCAGGCACAGTGGCACATGCCTGTAATCCCAGCTACTCAGGAGGCTAAAGGCGGGAGGATTGCTGAGCCCAGGAGTTCAAAACCACCCTGGGCCACATAGTGAGACCCCATCTCAAAAAACAAAACAAAACTGCAAAACAGTACTTTATATATTTTATTACTACATGTATATATATCTAAGTGAATTGAAAATATATCCAGGAACAAAAAATCTCAGTAAGCTTAACTTCCTTTCTGGGAAGGAAGGATGAGGACTGAATGTAGAAAAAATTTCAAAAGGGTATTTCACCCACCTTTCCAAGTCGTCTATGTTTGCTTTGTGTATAAGACTCAGGGGTTTTTTGTTGTATGTAGCGGGAGGAATAGGGAATGGTATATCTATACCATCCCTCTAGGAAGCACAAGTCCCAATACAAGCTTTAAAAGGAAGCAAAAAGTAGGCCGGGCGTGGTGGCTCACACCTATAATCCCAGCACTTTGGAAGGCTGAGGCAGGTGGATCACAAGGCCAGGAGATCAGGATCATCTTGGCTAACATGGTGAAACCCCATCTCTACTAAAAATACAAAAAATTAGCTGGGCGTGGTGGCAGGCACCTGTAGTCCCAGCTACTTGGGAGGCTGAGGCAGGAGAATGGCGTCAACCCGGAAGGCAGAGCTTGCAGTGAGCCAAGATCACACCAGTGCACTCCAGCCTGGACAACAGAGTGAGACTATCTCAAAAAACTGTACATCCTTAGAAAATCATGACTGTGTAGGGAAGACCGTTTTTAAGAAACAGAGATTTAAAGCAACAAAAGAATGGATAGAAACATTTTATTGCATCAAAATTTAAAACCTCTATGTAACAAAGGCCCTATAACAAAATTGAGACAAAAGACAGACTGGAAGAAAATATTTGCAACATAGTCAATCTACAAAGTCTTTTTAGAGATAATCAGTACAAAAAAAGACAGTGAAAAAAAATGGGCAAAGGATTTGACAAGAAGGTTGACAGATGATGAATACATATTGCCAGTAAATGTATGAAAAGATGGACAAGTTCACTTTTCATCTAGGAAATCCAAATTAAGGCAAACTATAAATTTTCACTCAAGTTGTCAAACTTTTAAGAAGTTTGATAATATCAAGTGTTGAACAGGGTAAAAGGATAATGGAATTTTCAAAATGCAATTGATGTGTAAATTAATACAGCCATTTTTGGGAGCAATTTGGTGATATCTATTGAGAAAATAACTTTTCTTTGAGGGACGCGAGTCCTTTTAAATTATCAGGCCCAGAGAGACGTTAAAATGACGTAGCAGTCATGTCCTCCTCTCCCCTTGGAGGCCTGTGTTCGTCTCTTGAAACTGCTATTTTTTGCCACAAGGAGCCATAAATTAACTTGATAATGCCGCACCTGACACTGTAACCCACATCCTATAGTTTAACAATATATAGCCAATCAGTAAGCAATGTGATTCCTGTAAACCAATGAGAATTGCTGACCAAAAAAAACTTGATCAGCCCACTCCCTGTCCTCCACTTTTTGCCTTTAAAAACCTGCTTGCAACAAAGGCCGAATGAAGCTCACATCCGAGGTTACCGGGGTCTGAGTCTTCCAGGCAGCTGTCCCCACTTTGGCTCAAGTAAACTCTCTAAATTATATTTTGTGCCTCAGCCACTTCCTTTTAGGCCGACACGATTATAATGATGAATGTCCACACTCTATAACCCTTCAGTCTACTGCTGTGAGAAATAGTTGCACATGATCACAGGGAAACATGCGTAAGGGTGTTTGTCCTCGTGTCAACTGGAAACAGTTCTAATGTTCTTGTGAAGGATGATTAAAGAGCCTATTATGTAGCTAGAATGCGATATTATATGCAAAGGTCGATGCAGTGCCATGCAAAAAGATCAGGAAAGACAGTGCTGTCATTTTACTCTCCACTAGTTAGTTAAGTCATCTATGTATTTGTTTAAGCAAAATGCACTTGTAGTTCCATTTGGTATCTTTGTAAAGTTGCAACATCTTCTTGCTTGATTGTAACGGTGCTTGCAGGAGGGTAGTAATCACTGTGCAGGCATTTTTGGGCTTGGGGAGTGCTTGTGTGCTTCAAACTGAACAGTTTCCACTGACCCCCTGCTGCTTAGGTGCCACCAAAAAGAAACGGAATGAGTAATTTGAACATAAATGGGAGAAAGTAAGATTCATTTCCATACTATGGAGAACTGCAATGTCTTCACCAGAAGGGATGTCTGTTAACTGAGTGCTCATTCAAAACCTTATTTGGGGCTAACACTTCTTTATAAGCTGCCTTCCTGAGCCTGAAGTAATTCACCGAGATTGATTTGTAAAACATTCTGAATTAATTAAGGCTTTAATCAGCAAAGTAGCAAACTTCGCATGGCTTGTGGACTAATTTTACCCTCTCCCATCAATGTGAACCTAAGCTGAAAAAAGAAAACAATTAAGAGGATGCAATTATCTGTCCTGATTACCGAATTAGAAGAGTTTATGTTTATCTGTCCCAATGTAAAGGTGGTAAACAATGCCAGGAGCTGTGGCACGCCTGGAGCTCCTACACACAAACCTGCAGAGCATCCTGGAGACAGTAGTGACCGTGCCTTAAGTGACCTGGCAGCAAACAAAGGCTGCCGAGTATTGTGTATAAATGTTTCCCAGAGCAGGGTTTGAAAAAGCTCCTTGCCAATGATAAGGGGGGGTTGCCTGCACAAACATCTCATTTGAATTACTACATCAACAGATCCATCTACTTACGCAATGCTTAGGAAATTGGTTTCCTTTATTTAGACCAGTTCTCAGCAGTGGCTGCATATTTGAACCACATGGGGGAGCTTTGGAAAGTCCCAGAAAACACTCAGACCAATTACATCAGAATGTCTGGGGGAGGAAGCAGGGCGCTAGTATCTTTTAATGTTCCCCAGGTAATTTCAGTCTGCAGCCGGGATTGACAGATCCCTGGTTCAGACAGCATTTCCAGGCTGGTGCAGTCTCGGTCTGCGTTGTAGCAGCACAGCGACCAAATCTTATGGGAACAGAATGATTTTTGACAATGTCTTCTTTTTGGTAAAGGGTATGTGTTAATGCATCACCTAACTAGGATAACTTTTGTAACTTTGTCAGACTTTTTAATGTTTATGCATCAGAAAGATTCCTTTCTCAGATAATACTTCCTAATTTCTGAGTTGGAAAAAGTGGTTATCTGCATTATTTGTTAGGCGGAGCTTGAATAATCCGTGACTTTCACTTAGTCTCTTCCTTATTTTCACTTGAAATGTCAGGCTTTTTAATACATCAGGCTTTTTCTGAAAAAAAAATATGAGTTTGAGTTACAAGTGGTTTATTTGGGACCTCTCTTGGTTCCATACTCCAGTGCTCCTTAGACCAGCCATCCGCAACCTTTTTGGTACGAGGGAGCAGTTCTGTGGAAGACATAAAATATTTTTCCATGGTGGGTGGGGATGGTTTCGGGATGTTCAGGCATTAGATTCTCATAAGTAGCATGCAACCCACATGGATCCCTGGCATGCACGGTTCACAGTAGGGTTTGTGCTCCTGTGAGAGTCCAGTGCCACCGCTGATCTGACAGGAGTGGGAGCTCAGGCGGTAATGATCACTCACCAGTGGCTCACCTCCTGCTGTGCAGCGCAGTTCCTAACAACCCTGGGACCCATACCAGTCTGCGGCCTGGAGGTCGGGGACCCCTGCCTTAGAGGATGAGCAGAGGACTGCTGGTACAAACGCTCAGCCTGGTGCCTGTCCTCCTGAGCCATTCGCTTCTCTTCCAAGCTGGATTATCTACTCTGCAAGATGACCCAGACTCCTTAAAGGAGCACAGGGAATGGATAGCATCAGCCCTGCTTGCCTCCTGGGTTCCTTACCTGTCCCGCCAGTTGAATTATCAGAGACCTTTCCAATGAGGGAAATTCTGCCTGTAACTTTTCTCCATTTGTCACCATTTCCACTGATGCCTTACTGACCTTTTGAGATTGGCACCCCATTGTCTGGCTGGCCCGTTTTATTTTAATTGTGGCAAAATATAGGTATTGCATAAATGTTACCATTTTAACTATGTTTGTGTGTACAACTTCATGTTATTAAGCACATTCGTATTGTTGTACCACCGTTACCACCGTCCATTTCCAGAACTTTTCCATCATGCCAAACAGAAACTCTGCACTCATTACGCCGTAACTCTTCATCATCCTCCCTCTTCACCATCCTCACTCTCGCCATAACTTTTGTTCTACTTTCTGTCTCTGAATGTTCCTACTCTGTGAAGCTCATAGAAGTGGAATGATACAGTATGAGTCCTTTTATGACTGGTTTCTTTTGCTCAGTGCAATGTCTTCAAGGTTCATCCATGTTGTAGCAGTTGTCAGAATTCCTTCCTTTTTAAGGCTGAAGAATATTCCATCATACGGATGGACCCCATTGGTTTATCCACTTATTCCTGGATGGGCTGTCGGGTTGTTTCTGCCTTTTGGCTGTTGTGAATTGTGCTGCTATGAACATGGGCATACAAATACTTGTTTGAGTCTGTTTTCAGTTTCTTTGGGTACATACCCGGGAGTGGAATTGCTGGGTTGCATGGTAACTCGATGTTTAACTTTCTGGGGACGCATCATACTGTTTTCCACAGCAACCACACCACGTCACATTCCCATCCACAGTGCACACGAGTTCCAATTTTTTCATATCCTTGCCAGTGCTCAATTTCTGTTTTTTTGTTTTTGTTTTTGTTTGTTTTCATAATAAACATTCTACTTAGTACAGAGAGATAGACTAGTCTATTTTTAATTCACTGTGCCTGGAACTGGCTCGCTTCTAATATTTTTACACATAGAAGAGAAATTGTTTTTGTGTCAACTTGGGCAACGATCAAGTTGACTTCTCTTCTCCTTACATCTCCTATTCTGTTCACTTTGTTTTTAATAGGTCAATCATTTTTTATGTATCTTTTGCTGTCGTTTTAATGGGGCTTTGGGAGGGAAAGAAGGTCAATATATGTTGATAGTTGTTGTGGGCCAAGAGATTCAGTAAACAGTCCCTGCTCTTTCCTGCCTGACTTCTCCATCTGTCGAAGAATAAGACAAAAGGGTAAAGCAGATAGGAAGTTAAAATATTGTCTTTGTAGCTAATACACAGATATCAGAGATGTGGTTAATATCTGTGCAGGAAAGTGGGTTTCCAGACAACAAAACCAGAGCTGAACTTGGCCGTCCAGTCTTAGACGGTCTCAAGGACACAAAGGGCAGAGCTGAAGTTGGCCGCCCAGTCTTAGACAGCCCCAAGGACGTGAGGGGCAGAGCTGACCTTGGTCGCCCAGTCTCAGACAGCCCTGAGGACATGAGGGGCAGAGCTGGTGTGCCTCCGGGGCTAGCCTGCTTAGTAACAGGAAAGAGGAAGGAGCCCCAAGGAATACACCCTGTTTATTGCTCCCACATTCACCAATTAGCTGAGTCACACTTCTTTCCCCAGTGAGGGAAAGAATGAGGGGGCAGAGAAAGACAGATGGAACGACAATAGTGAATCACTAATACCAGGAGTGATGATAGCGCATTCTCTCCACAAAGAAGAAAACAGATGTGAGTAAGAAGCATTTTCCCCCAGCACAAATCCTCCATGTTTAACAGAATCTGTCCCATTTGAGCTTGCTCTCTGACCACTGGCGTCTCGGGGGTGCTAGCTCTGAGGACATTTCCTTAAACGTTTCTTCAGTTCTCCTACCACTCAGACGTCTTGGCTGTGGCATGAGGTCCCCACACCCTCCAGCACATTTTACTGACAGGAGTAGAAAGGAAGGACATGTCATACCCCCATCTTGGGAAGTGATGAATGTCCACAGAGATGAGATGCATAGGAAGCCCCCATCTGAGCCACAGCAGACAGGGCGGGAGGGCCCAAGGGACTGGAGGTTGTGGAAGCAGGGAGTGTGGGAGGCCTGGTGATCCTCCTGAAGAAGTGAGAGTGGGTTGGCCTGAAGGGTGAGTTGGTGGGAGAAAGGAGAGAATGCAGAAGGGCATTTCATCCCACTCCCTTGGGAGGGATGTGGGAATGTGGAAGAGTAAGACCGACAGACTCAAAATGTTTTGATATATGACACACCATTTACAAATATGTCTGCCTGTAGGCAGAAATGAAAGAACAGCCACCAGACGGAAGCTAGGTGTCTATTTCACCTCAGCTCTTTTGTTTTATTTTATTTTGGAGACAAGGTCTCGCTCTGTTGCCCAGGCTGGAGTGCAGTGGTGTGATCACAGCTCATGGCAGCTTCAAACTCCTGGGCTCAAGTGATCCTCCCACCTCAGCCCCGCAAGTATCTGGGACTACGGGTGTGGACCACCATGTCTGGCTATTTTTTTTATTTTTTTTAAGAGATAAGGTCTCACTATGTTGCCCAGGCTGGTCTGAAACTCCTGGCCTCAAGCCTCCTAAAACGCTGGGATTACAGGCATGAGCCACTGTGTCTGGCTTCACCTCTGTTCTTAACCCATCGGTTTTATGGTTTTTTCTTCTAAGTATAACCCAAGATCACTAGCACCAACATCTTTACAGAAGTTATTTTGGGCTCCACAGGGAAAAGAAGCCCTTGTAGTCATAAGTAAACACACTTTAAGCGTGCGTTTGAAAAGCAGAGAGAGCAAACCCGGTGGTACACAGATCAGAAAGGAGATGGGGGTGCAAATGATGAGATGGGATTGAAAGGAAAAGGAAGTGCAGTGACAGAAGACAGAATAAAACATTATGAATATATTTTGTTAGTTGAGTTTTTCGCTATTTTAGAATACATGCATAAAGTCCTTTCAATTCTTGGGAGGCTGAATTCTCTCATTCACAACCACCAAACTGAGCCTTACTTTAGGTCTCACATCACACTAAAGAGCTGATTCACTCATGCATTCACTACTTCAACAAATACTGATTTCATGTCTCTCACCAGACAGGCCCCATTCCAGGCTCAAGGAATTCTAGGGCGAGGAGAACAAGGATGACCTTGCTCTTCTGAGCTCCGATTCCAGCGGGGAAAGGCAACAAGCAAGTCAACAAGTACATAACTGTGATCATTCCAGAGAGTGATCTGTGCTTTGAACAATGAAAGGGGGCCAAGTCATTCTCTCAGCAGAGAGAACAAGTACACAGGCCTTAGGAAGGCAGGACTTTGTGGTGTGTAGGGAAAGAAGGCCAGAATAACTGGGTTACAGCTCCCAAGGGGAGGTCAGGATGTGATGATGAATTTTGAGGAGAGGCTCTCCAGAACAGTGCATGCACGCACAAGTTTTCACACAATTCCAGGGAGGCCGTGGACTCCCCTGCCCCTGCACAGAATCCATGGACCACAGATTAATTGAAAAGAGAGACTGAGCATTGATTTCGAGGCATACGGACACCAGGCTGGTTAGAGTGGTGAAGCGTACTGTTCCCAGGGCACAGGAATGGCATGCTGTGTTTAGGGATAGTGACTGTGGAGGAACCACATGAGAGGAAGGCTAAGGACAGACTGTGACGGACTTTGATCCCATTAGCCTTGGGAGCTGGGCTGCCGAGAGAACACGTGGCCTCCATCCACAACCCTCAGCTCGGTCTCCTTGGTAGGCCTCAGGCTGGTGAGATGCACCAGCTCTGTCATCCTCTGTCCTTCTGGCACTTAACAGCAAAGTGACTCGCACGTGGAGATAAACGTGGCTGGTGTGAGTGGATGCAGGCCTTCATTCCCAGGGCTAATGGAAAAGCCATATTTTTCCAAGTGATGCCGTAAAAGCTAAGAAAAATTAAGCTTCATTCAAACACAGAAAAAGCTTGATTTTATTAAGTTGGATTGAAATGAAATTAAAATTGACCTTGACCAGTTTTGTTCTGAGGAGATGAGCTCACACTGGCCAAAGAAAAAAAAAAATTGGGCCCCTAACACAGGAGAGAAAACAAGCAGACTCTTCATTGAAAGCATGCTTTTCATATGCATGTATAAAAATGCAGCCCTTTTGATGAAGCCATTTTAAAAAACCTAATGTATTAGTCCATTTTCATGCTGCTGATAAAGACATACCCGAGACTGGGAAGAAAAAGAGGTTTAATGGACTCACAGTTTCATATGGCTGGGGAGGCCTCACAATCATGGTGGAAGGCAAGGAGGGGCCAGTCACTTTTTACATGGATGGCAGCAGGCAAAGAGAGAGAGCTTGTGCAGGGAAGCTTCTCTTTATAAAACCATCAGATCTTATGACACTTACTATCACGAGAACAGCACGAGAAAGACCCGCCTCCATGATTCAGTTACCTCCCACCAGGTCCCTCCCACAACACATGGGAATTCAAGATGAGATTTGGGTGGGGACAAAATCAAACCACATCACCTAAAATACAGTTTTTGATCTCTGGCTTATTTTCTGGCTTTGAGGTAGCGTGCTTGTTTCTTAAATCAGAATTTTCTTTAGAAATAACAATATGTTTTATTTCTTCACTATCATTCCTTGACTATGCATGGTTCTCTGCTGCATGAATGTGTTCCTTTTTTTTTTTTTTCATGGAAGAAATAAATATAATTTCTGGCAGACCATGACTTATCCTTTCTATCTTTCTCGAGATGATCAGACTCCACAGATTGTGTAAAACTTCTTGGAAAAACCCTATTTCATAACTCGAGAGTCATTTTGGTTTGAATGTTTCGTGGAATGTTAATCCTGGCATATTTGGTTGCCATCATGAAAGACTGCAGCTGTGTGGCTTGGAAAGTTCAGAAGAAATGACCCAAAGGGATGAGTCATAGTTCAGCCTTATAAATTGGGAAGAAATATAATCAGGTAACTTGACATCATCCACTAGGAGTGTTATTATTTATTGTTTATTGGTAAGAAAATAAACCTGTCACCAATCATCAATTCTGAAAAATATGCCGTTTAGTTTATTCCAATGATTGGTATGTGACCAGGGGGATTTGTCTCAGAGAAGCATTGTAGTTATTAAATACCATCAAGCAGACCCCTGATATAATGAGGTTAAAACTGTCTGTGCAAGAGGAACTATACTTTATTAAAGAAGGAATAGGAAAAGAAAGCCACCTTATCAAAGTTGGCTTGACAGTCTAGGTGACAACTGGTTAATAAATTTGCTACTTTTTGTTGAAAACATAATTTGCATTACTGTTAGATAAAATAGATGGGAGCCTTTACCATCAGATAATGTAATCTGCTCTAGCATTATGGTCCAACCCTGTTCTTTCATCTATAATTTTCTTCCACAATAATTTACTATTTTAATATTGCATTCTGCCCTGATAAACAGTCTAGACTTGCATCCCAATTCCAAACATCAGCATAAATGTACATTTGCACTTTTTATTGTATGTCTTCATAAACCAAGGGCACTTCCAGGGGCACATCTATTACCTGTAATTTGCACACATAGGTCTCTGTTCACAGGCTGCTGTTTATGAAAAGGGGTTTCATTGGCATCATTTCAGCCTCCAGAGTGAGAAACATCAACCCTGCTTGCTTTTGTTACCTAATATTCTGAGCTGAATAAATGATGTGTACAGTATCATTGCTCTGTATAAGAAAATGTAAATTACTACATTACATTGTTGGAAGGCAATAATACAAAAGGGAAATATGAAGTCAGCCGACATTTCTCGTTCGGGAAAAACAAAGCTGATTCTGATGATTCCGTGTGGGAGATTGTACTGGGCTGCAGAGTGTTGTCAATTGAAGGTTTGTTCCCCCCCATCCCCCCCCACCCCCCGAAAAAGTGGAAACTAACAGTGTGCTTTTTGGCACAGTTGTATTTTTCATTTCTCTTTTTTTTTTTTTTTTTTGAGACAGGGTCTCACTCTGTCGCCCAGGCTGGAGTGCAGTGACGCAATCTCAGCCCACTGCAGTCTCCACCTCCCGGGTTCAAGCAATTCTCCTGCCTCAACCTTCCGGGTAGGTGGGATTACAGGCATCCATCACCAGGTCCAGCTAATTCTTGTATTTTTAGTAGAGACAGGATTTCACCATGTTAGCCAGACTGGTCTCAAACTCCTGGCCTCAGGTCATCTGCCTGTCTCATCCTCCCAAAGTGCTGGGATTACAGGTGTGAACCACCACGCCCGGCCTGTATTTTACATTCCCCTAAGATTTCAGTCAGGTGTGCAAGCCCAGAGGGAAGCAGGATAGCTGGGCTTCAGGGTCAGCTCCAGGCTTTCTGCAGTGGCCGCCATGTGCCCCCAGCCCACTGCCTCTTCCCAGCAGCTCCTCCTCTCCCTGCTTGCTCAGCATTTGGCTTCCATGGGCCACATCTATTTTTCTTGCAAATCAGAAAACGTGGGCATGCTGTTTTTAACTTTTGAAATTTTAGATTTTGAGATCTCACCTGGAGGAGGACATTAGCTCTCTCAGGCAGTTCACTGCACATGGAGAGATTACTTATTATTCAGCAAAAAGGAGGAGGGGGCTACAGTGTACATTTAAATTAAAAACCAACCTAACACATTGCTTGCAAACTTTAACATATAATACATTGGTTCCTTTGGTTCCTGCAGGGTAGGAAAAGAAAATGCTGTTGAAATTATTTTAGTTGAAAGAAATGCCATCTGATATTTATTGTTCCCTGAGTATTGCAAGTTAAAAATTTCATGGATTTATTTAGGATCATCCATCTAAGTGTAGTGCAAAAAGGTTCTGCATAAATGGAGTTCTGTCAATTGCATCATTAAAAACAAAAATGATCAAAATAATAAAAGGCATTTAAAAGTGCATTATTCTTTAATACAAAGCCTTGGTCAGCATTCAGGGAAGTTTATGTAAAGCTATATGATATTTTGCTTTCAAGACTCCATAAAGATATTATAAACTAGGGGCCATAGTTTCCATGGGTTTTTGATATATTCACCTTAATTCTCTCATTCTATAAATTTATTCTAATATATAAAGTCATTGCTACTTCTCATTATTTTTACAGCTACTTGGCACCTTTTAAGCTGAGGGAACTGACCTTATGTGTCAATTTCCAGGGGAAGATGATGGCCATCAGGAATAAAAAGAGTGCTCAATAAGGATGTAGCTGTTATATGGAATAAGAAAGACTTAGAGGTTGTCATAATTTTAAAGTAAATAGTTTTTATTCCTGTCTCCCACTGTTCCTTCAAGATGCTCTCCTTATACTAGTCCTTCCCTGACATCCTGAGGGAAATCTCTAGCAGGTACCATTTACCTTTTCATAAAAAAGAAAAAAAAAAGTACACTTTTAAATTTAAATAGTTTTAGATTTACAGAAGAGTTGCAAAGTTAGCACAGAGAGTTCCTGTATACCCTTCATCCTCTTTCCTGTAACATTAACATTTTACATACCCATAATACATTTATCAAAATGAACAAATTAACATTGGTACGTTACCATTAACCAAACTACAGAGTTTATTTAGATTTTACCCATTTTTCCACTAATGTTTTTTGTCTGTTGCAGTATCTACTCCAAGGCATCATGTTGCATTTAGTTGTTGTATGTTCTTTGTCTCCTCCAAAATGTATAATAATAGTTTCTCATGCCTTCCTTGTTTTTTATGACCTTGATACTGTGGAAGGGTACTGGTCAGTAATTTTGCAGAGATTATTTGATTGGTGTTGTATTAAACTATAGATCAAATTGGACGAACCTGACATCTTCACAACATTGATCTGCCAGTCCTTGAACATGCTGTACCTCTCTGTTTATTTAGGTCGTCTGATTTTTTTTTCATCAGCCTTTTGTAGTGTTTAGCATATAGATCCTGCACATATATTGATAGATTTATAACTAAGTATTTCTTTACTTCTTTTTTTTTTTTTTTTTTGGTGCTAGTGTAAATGGTAGTTTTGGGTTTTTAAATCTTTCCCCCAAATTCCCATTGTTCATTGCTGGTATATAGGAATACAATGGATCCTTATATATTGACCTTTTATCTTGCCATCTTGCTAGACTCATTTATTATTTACAGAATCTTTTTCACAGATTCTTTGAGTTTCTATATAG
This sequence comes from Macaca nemestrina, assembly GCF_043159975.1. NCBI lineage: Eukaryota > Metazoa > Chordata > Mammalia > Primates > Cercopithecidae > Macaca > Macaca nemestrina. The sequence continues at coordinate 152,511,433 of NC_092128.1, read as the reverse complement.
ACAGCCATTTCATCTGTGAATAGAGAGAATTGTGTTTCTTCCTCTCCAATCCGTATTGCCTTGTCGCACTGGTTAGGACTGAATAGATTGTAGTATAGGGGGCATGTCTTAGTCCATTTATGTTGCTGTAAAGGAATACTTGAGGCTGAGTAATTTATAAAGAAAAGAGGTTTATTTGGCTCATGGTTCTGTAGGCTGTGCAGGAAGCATGGTGCCAGCATCTGCTCAGCTTCTGGAGAAGACCTCAGGCTGATTCCATTCATTGTAGAAAGTAAAGGAGAGCCTGGGTGCAGGGATCACAGGGCGAGAACAGAAGCAAGTGCAGGGAGGCGCCAGACTCTTTTTAACAATCAGCCCTCCCAGGAACTAAGTAAAGTAAGTAACCAAGCCTTTCATGAGGGATCTGCCCACATGACCCAAACACCACCCACCAGGCCTCTCCTCCAACATGGGGGATCAAATTACAACATGAGATTTGGAGAGGACAAATGTTCAGATTTTATCAGACTGGTTAGAAAAAACCACCTCTCCTAGGCGGGGCGCGGTGGCTCACGCCTGTAATCCCAGCACTTGGGGAGGCTGAGGCGGGCGGATCACGAGGTCAGGAGATGGCGACCATCCTGGCTAACACAGTGAAACCCCGTCTCTACTGAAAATACAAAACATTAGGCCGGGCGTGGTGGCTCAAGCCTGTAATCCCAGCACTTTGGGAGGCCGAGACGGGCGGATCACGAGGTCAGGAGATCGAGACCATCCTGGCTAACACGGTGAAACACCGTCTCTACTAAAAATACAAGAAAATTAGCCGGGCGAGGTGGCGGGCACCTGTAGTCCCAGCTACTCGGGAGGCTGAGGCAGGAGAATGGCGTGAACCCGGGAGGCGGAGCTTGCAGTGAGCCGAGATCGCGCCACTGCACTCCAGCCTGGGGCACAGAGCAAGACTCCGTCTCAAAAAAAAAAAAAAAAAAAAAAAAAATTAGCTGGGTGTGGTGGCTGGCGCCTGTAGTCCCAGTTATTTGGGAGACTGAGGCAGGAGAATGGCGTGAACCCGGGAGGCGGAGCTTGCAGTGAGCAGAGATCGCGCCACTGTACTCCAACCTGGGCGACAGAGCGAGACTCCGTCTCAAAAAAAAAAAAAAAAACCACCTCTCCTTATTCCTGATTTTTTTTTTTTTTTTTTTTTTTGAGATGGAGTCTCGCTCTGTCGCCCAGGCTGGAGTGCAGTGGCCGGATCTCAGCTCACTGCAAGCTCCGCCTCCCGGGTTCCTGCCATTCTCCTGCCTCAGCCTCCCGAGTAGCTGGGACTACAGGCACCCGCCACCTCGCCCAGCTAGGTTTTTGTATTTTTTAGTAGAGACGGGGTTTCACCGGGTTAGCCAGGATGATCTCGATCTCCTGACCTCGTGATCCGCCCGTCTCGGCCTCCCAAAGTGCTGGGATTACAGGCTTGAGCCACCGCGCCCGGCCTTATTCCTGATCTTAAGGGAAAAAGCCTTTATCATTTACCATTAAATCTGATGTTAGCTCTATGTATTTTGTGGATGTCTCATATTTGGTTAAGGAAGTTCCCTTCAATTTCTCATTTTCTGTGAGTTTTTATTATGAACTTTGTCAAATCTTTTCTTGCATCTACTGAGATGATCATTTGTTTTCGTTTTTCTTATTTAGTCTGTTAATTTGGTGAATTAAATAGATTGGTGAACTTACCTTACAATCCTTGGATGAATCCCAATTGGTAATAATATGTTATTCTTTTGTATACTTTTACGTATTTCTGGATTCAATTTACTAACATTTTGGTGAGAATGTTTATATTCTGTATTCATTAGAGTTATTCATCAATAGTTACCTTTGCTTGTGATGTGCTTATCTAGCTTTGGTATTAGGGTAAATGCTAGTCTCATAAAATGAGTTGAGAAGTATTCCTTTCTCTTTTATTTTCTGTAAGATATTGTATAGAGTTGTTATGCTCCGAAGATTTAACTAGTGATACTGAGTCTGGAGTTTTATTTTATTTTGTTTTTAAAGGTTTCAACTATAAATACAATTTTGTTAATACATATAAGACTATTCAGGTTGTGTTTTTCTTCTTAAGTGAGTTTTTGTAGCTTTTTTCCCCCAAGGAATTAGTTCATGTCATCTAAGTTGTTGAATTTATGGTCATAGGATTGTTTTTGGTATTATATATATATATATAAATATTTTATCAGCGGTGATAACATATTTCACTTGAATATTGTAGTTGTGCCTTCTCTTTTTTCTTAATTAGCCTGCCTAGACATTTATTATTTTTATTGAAATTTTCAAAAAGTAGCTTTTGGTTTCACTGATTTAATACCGTTTTTCTGAAAACTTTCATCATGGATGCTATAGAGTTTGCAGTATATGTTTAAAAATCTGAATCTACCTCCACATAATGCTATATTGCTTCACATGTAGTATAAGGACCTTATAACAGTATATTTCAAATTCCCCTCTCCCATTCCTTCTATTATTGTCATACATTTTACTTTTACATATACTATCAACACACCAGATATTTTTGCTATTATAGCTTTAACCAGTCAGTAACCTTTTAGAGAACTTAAAAATAAATAAAACAATTTTAATTTTCCTTCATTTATTCCATTTATGATGCTTTTCATGTCTTTGTATTTATCCCAGTCTCTGACCTATATCATACTCCTTTTGCCTGAAGAATTTTCTTTAATGCTTCATAAAGAGTATGTCCACTGGCAGTAAATTCCATGAGATTTGTTTTTGTCTGAAAAGTCTTCCTTTCTCCTTCACTTTTGGAGGATATTTTTACTGGGTATAGAATCCTGTATTGAGATGTTTTTCTTTCAACATGTGGTATATTTCCACTGTTTTCTTGTTTGCATGATTTCTGCCAAGCAGTCTGCTTTATTTCTTATCTTGCTCCTCTGTAGGCAGTATGTCATTTTTTCCTCTGGCTTCCTTAAATATTTTTTTATTTGTCCCTTCTTTTTCAGTAGTTTGGATATGATAACTAGATGTAGAGTTTGTGTTTTGTTTTGTTTTGCTGCTTGATGTTCTCTAAGCTTTGATGGTTTGGTGTCTGTCACTCATTTTGGAAAATCCTAGCCCATTATTTTTTCAGCCATTTCTTCTGTCCCTTCTGTTTTCTTTCTGATTTTAGAATTCCAATTATGTGTATGTTAGGCTGTTTGATATTCTTCCGCAGTGGTTGCATGCTCCGTTTAGTTTTATCTGCCCTTTTTTTCTATTTGCATTTCAGTTTGAGTGATTTCTGTTGACCCGTCTTCAAGTTCAATATTCTTTTGTTGGTCTTTTCAAGTCTGCTCATGAGCCCATCAAAAGCATTTTTTATCTAAATACAACAGTATTTAGTATTTCTATCATTTCTGATTTCTATCATTTCCATTCAATTCTTTTTTCACTTAATTATTTTTATAGTTTCCATTTTTGTGTGAAATTACCCTTCTGATCCTATATGTTATTTACCATTAGAGCCTTTAACATATTAGCTATAGTTGTTTTGAATTCTTTGTCTGATAGGTCCAAGATCCATGTCATGTCTGAGTCTGCTACTGATGATTGTTTTGTCTCTTCATGGAGTATTTTTCCTTGCTTTTTTTCATATGCCTCATAATAGTTTTGTTGCTGTTGAAAGCCTGATATATCGTATAGGACAGTAGACACTGAGGTCAATATTTTGTGTGCTTGGAGATGAGCATGCTTTTTTCCCACTGGGCCATTAATATGAGGGTTTTTGTTCATTTGGTCAGAGATCTGGCTAGGTTTAAAGTTTATCATTGCTATGGTTACCCTCATGCTACTCGAGGCTTCAGTTTCTCCAGTGATATGTGTTCATAGCGTGGGATAATTTTTCAGACTTGTCTCAGTGTCTGCTCCCCATTTGTCTTTTGAGTTTCCCTGACTTGACTTTGAGTCTTCTCTTTGCACTGGTCCCATGAGGGAATCTGCTCCTTGCAGCTCCCCTGCTATATCCTTCAGTTATATTTGCTTAGTGCTTTTGAGTGTGTGCAGGTCATCTGTGTGCAGGCATTGAGGGCATTCTTTTCTGTTCTGATTAAGCCTCAGGCTTAGGCAGGTCCCTGTGAACCTGGGGCCCGAGGCTGTAGTCCTGACAAGTGCTCCTGCTCCTTCTTGACCTGTCATGCTGGGCCTAGCATATATTCCTGCCTCCCTTCCAGGGGTAGAACTCCTTCTCCACGCCCGTTCCTTATCTGCAGTGCGATCCCACCCCTGCCCTCATGCTACAGTTTTTGTTTTGTTTTGTTCTTTGCTCTTTCTCCTGCATAGTAAGGCTTTCATTCCTTAGGGAAGATAGGGGTGATGAGTGTGTGCAGAGTTTGGTGGTAGCTACCATTTCCTTCTGACCACAGTAAGATTCTAGCAGTGCCTTAAAGCTTTAGTTTTTCGTCCTTCACCCTATAGATTAAAGCTTTTGTTCTTACGGGAACATGGGGGAGATACGTCTGAGGAGAGTTTTAGCAGAGGTGCCTGTTCTCCCCAGCATCTAGGACCGAGTGGGGGAAGCTGTCTTAGGTTTCTCAGTGAGCTGCCCCGAGATAACCCTTTAGGGTTCCTGGAGGAAAATCCTACTCTAGGTTCTTAACCCCTTTATGGCACAGTCCCTTGGGCTTTACATACGCTCAGTAGCCCATACTTGGCCTTAGGCAGTTTATTCGAACTTCTAGTTGAATCTTCCTATGGGCTTATACTGAGTTCAAGGTGTCTGTCCCAGATAAGCAAATGGTTGGGTCTATTTCTCCCTGGAAATGTCTATCTTTTTCTGGATTTTTCTAGGTTTTGAGTTAGTTTTTTACCTTGCAGCCTTGATTCTCTGGCAGATTCAAGAAAAGTCATTAGCCTGCACTTCGTCCAGCGTTTTTCCTGTGGTAAGAGTGGGAGCAATGTTCTTTCCAGCTCTCTACCTCTAGGAGCTAAAAGCACAAGTTTGCTGTAGCCAATTTCTGCCACTTACCTTTCAAGTCACTCTCAGGAAACCAAATCGTTCTTCAGTTCCTTTAATACCAAAGCTAATCCCCAGGTCAGAAATTAAACTGTTTGGAGCATAGAGGAAATGCTCTTGGAGCAAGTTTTTCCCTCTCCTATGCAGTCGTGTGTCAAGCTGGCTCTCTGCAGTGGGAAAGGGGCTATGGTAGGCGACCCCTCTTTATCCCCACTTCAGCTTCTTCTCCATCTCTCCCAACTCTATGGGTTCCACTGAACCCTCCCAGTTTGTAGATATAGGGACTCGGGTAGGAAAGATGGGCAAAAACTGGGGTGTGGGCAGGGATCTAAAGGAAGGAGAGAGAAAGTTTAGACTTGACCAGTACGTTCTGGAACTAGCAGAGGTGGTTATAGGTGCTGTTCTCTTGTTAGACTCTTTGTGGATACCCCTGAGCCCCTACATCCTGGGGAATCTCCACCTTCAGGCCCCTTAATATGTCAGATTGCACCACCTGCAGCTGGTAGGTCCTGGCGTTCCCTTCCTAACTCCTACCATCAGGTGCTACACTTCCAGCTGCTTCTTTCTCTCACTTTACTGTCAGTTCTCTTGAGCAAAGTCTAAGACACTGTTTCTCACATGAGCTGGGGGAAACTTTCGCTTGGTAGCCCATTCCCGTAGGTGGCAGAAGTATGTCATTCCAATCCACCGCTCTTCCACTGCAGGTACTCTGGCCAGAACTGCTGTGGTGTGAGTCAGGCACTAGTCTGCTGTTTCCCTCCAAATTGCCGGGGACACATCCAGACTTTACCAGCATCCTCCTGAAGCCCTTCACGCTTGACATGAAGTGAAATAGGGTAGGGGCTAAACTCCCAGCATCCTGGCAACCTTCTTCAAAGTGTTTCTCCTAATTTCCAGCTTTTTTGGGAGCATTTTCCCCAGTGTTCTTTGGGGTAGAAATGTGTGGTCAGCTAAAGGTTGCAAAACAAGTTTTTGACATCCAATGCTGCAGGTCCTGTTTTGAGGACCTTCCACCACAGGATGTGGGAAGAATCATCATGTCAATTTCTTAGGACCTCAATATAAGCTAAGCCAGGAAGAATTCAATATTTAAATCTTTTTGTCAGTCCTCATTCTCCTAAAATGAGCAGATGTTTTTAGAAACTGGTTCCGGGAAGTACTTTTCCTCTGGGTATTATTTTTATAATTTTAAAATGTAAAAACAGACAGGCATTGAGAACTCATAACATCATAAGATATCTAGAGTTGAAGATATTGAAAATTACATTTCATATTTCCAAACCAAAAATACAATACTATAGCAGACCTTAAGTGGCCAAATGAAAGATGTTTTTGGGGAGGAATGGACACTTACTGTCTTTTCTTTTGACACAGTGGCACTTTTAATCAAGATAAGTGACCAGGCTTCCATGTGAAGTCTCTGGAGCTAAGGTAGGAGATACTAGTTGGGCTGGATTCACCAGATCTTAGCATTTTAACACAGCTCTATCAGACTTCACCCAGGGTCCCCACAATAATTTTTGTGAAATTGAATTATGTCCATTTATTTTTACACAAATTCTACTTTGTTGTTTTCTTAAAGCAAAGACTTTTATGCTAAGATAATTAACATCTCTCCCTCTGCCCCTTCCCACATTTCCTTTGTATAAATCTTCATTCTAACGTTCAGAGGTGACGTGGGCATAGTTGAAAGGTCACAGTTAAAAGCTCTAGCTTCAGAACCAGAGAGGCATGGATACAGATTCTGACAAGGAACTGACCCCGATCCATCGGAATGAATAAACAACTCATCAGAATGGCCACTTGGTCTCTCAGTCCCTAAACCCTCCTGGCCCATGGCAGCTGAGCTTCACTCCTGTTTCGTTCGTGCAGTGGAGAGTCAGCCTCTCTGAGCTATGTTTCCTCACACTTGAGGCCAATAATCTCCATCTTGCAGAGTTGTTAGGAGCATCAACTGAGGGACTAACTGAGGTTCCTTGCACATAGTAGGCCCTCAGCAGAAAGTAGCTGCTATGACATTGTTAAATGTTCCCCATCTCAAAGAGAGAACAACCATGTTCCCTCTCCACCCCACAGTTCAGTGTGCCTAGCTGGGAAACTCACTTCTTTCTGGGGATTAGTTAATTGATTGGAAATAAGAACTATATCTAGTGGAGGCATGTCTTTATTTTCCAGAGAAAAATCTTTAGATGGTTTATCCCTTTTAGTTTTGGTTATAAAAGTATTAAAAATAAGAGAATACACAAAAGATCTGAAAAAGAAATAGAAAATCATCTGTAATCCTATCATACAGGTTCACCACTGTTAACTTTTAAAGTATATCTTTTCAAACTTTTTTTTTCTGTGAAAATACAGAGATTCGTGTAAGACGGGGTGTCATCCTAAAGTCAATGTGTGATGACCCACTTTCACTCTATCAGAGATACCTTTTCATGTCAGCAAATAACGCCTTCATAGAACGCCATGATGTGGATTTTCTAAATGTATTTAGCCATCAATGGAATTTAGATTACTTGCAGTGAACTGCCTTACACAGAAGTCTTTTAATACATACACAGCTATTGCCTTAGAGTATATTCCTAGAAGTAAATTTGCTGGAACAGAGGGAATGCCTATTTTAAATAATGAGACATATCACCACATTCACTTTGGAAAGGCTGTTCTAAGTTGTACATACTCCCATTAAAGCATATGTAATGTCCCTATCTCTACATTTAAAAGCTCTTGAATAAAACATTTTTATAGTCTTTGATAAATGAGAGCATTTTCTCCCCAAAATCAAACAGTATCTTCTCAATATTTTTTTCATATTAAAGGAGAAAAGCTCAGTTGTTTAAAACATAAATAAAGACTTTTTAACCACAAACCAAGTTCTCTTGTCATGACAACTGTTACCACTGTATTTATCAGAATCGGTGAAATCTTAAATATCATCTCATATAATCCTCTGTCTTCGTAGATGAGCAAAGTTAGGTCTGCACTCAGAGCGTTTGAAGACGAAGAGTCTCCTCTGTTTCTGTTATCTCTTTTCTTCTCACCCACCTTCTCATATTCAAATAATCACCTTTTTTTTTTTTTTTTAATTCCTAGAGGAAACGTTATTTTTCTTCTAATATCAGGGCAGCCCTGTGACGTTTAAAATTCTTTTATTGGAAGTCTAACGTGCATACAGAAAAGTATACAAATCATAACTGAATGAACAATCACAAAGTAAAAGCCTGTGTCATCGCCACTCAGGTCAAGATTAAAAAAAATTTTAATTAACATTTGCTCATACAGATGATCATAATGAAAATTGTAAAATTGCTGTGACAGTCTCTTGGACTACAACTTCTGTATCTGACAGTCAGTAATTTCTCAGGAGAAGGTACCCAGTTGGTCTCCCCACCTTTACGATTATACCTCTCTGGGGAACAATCCGTAATATTCTGTGTGTGGTAACTTGCATAGTTTTAAAACGATCCACAACACTGAAAATTCTTAGTATTTGTGAAGCCAAACCAAGCAGTTGGAAGGATAAAACACGGTGGCTGCAAGAGTGTGTGATTAGGATGACACCACTGTGGCCTAAAACCAAATGCTTTGGTACCAGTCAAAAACAAACGGTTTGGTTTCAAGTCACAATTTGGTATTACCCTTGCAGGTATGAGGCGAAGGTGGAGGCAAACCACTGGGCGCTCTGCATCTGAGAAGTCTGCAGAGAGTGAGAAGTATTTGCTGCAGCCGTTGGGCTCAGCCACTTGCCCCTGACCTCAGAACTCACTGGAGGCAGAGACTGCAGCACCGTAACTCCTGGACCCCACGCCCTTTCCAAGGGGCCAGGCTGTACTTCAGAACCTTGGCAGAGAAGGTTCTGAATCTGTACCGGCTCCTGGCAGCCATCCCCGCTCCTGGTACTCAGCCTCACTTAGCCATTCGCTGCGTGTCCAGGATGGACACCCGGCTTAATCTTGTTGTTCAGTCAATAGCTTTTGCATTATCTTTCTTTTTGTGGTTAATGTACCATTTTTCTTCTCTTTTCTTCCCCTACACAAACACTGCCATGCCTGAAGTACTTCCCCTGCTTGTAGAGAAGTTATAGCCTGGGCTGTAGCGGAACCGTGCTCTGATTAAAGTGATTAAAACTATATACAGCATGCATAATTAACCTTTGCACGGCTGTCACAGCAAGCTGATGCATGGAGCTGATACCATATCTGTCTGTGGCAGCCGGCGTATGCTACATGACCATTTTTTTTTTTTCCTGCAGAATTTTAATCACTTGAGATAAAGAGCCAGGAGAGAGAGATCAAGGCTGTATTAATCCTCTCAATGGCTTTATAATTTCCCTTCTATTCTGCTGCTGGTAATCAAGAAAAATAATGCCGCCTTAATCCTGGATGCCAAGGTCAATCATCTCTGTGCCCTTTGATAGTAAGGATGTCATTATGAAAGGATCTTTAATGAACAGTGCTCGCCGCACTCCTCAGGGAGAGGGATGCATTCCGCAACTTCAAGATGGTCAGGCAGGTCTCCATTGCTGACAAAAATGATTTTAAAACATTAGCTCTATTAGAAATAAATCCCGAACAGCTGGTTGAGGTTGCAGACCAGCCGTACCAAGTGGTGATTGAGAAATTCAGGAATGAGCTGCAGCAGGTCAACAGGTGAGGAGGGCCCAAGCCCTGATAAGCCGTGGGACAACACAGCGAGGACCAGTGCAGGGCGCGGGCCATGGACAGCCCAAGCAGCAGGAGCTCAGCACCCCCGGCGTGAATGCCAACGCCTCTCTGGAGGGCTGCCAAGATCAAAATACAAGTGCAGTGATGCACAGATGCGTGGTGACATTTTAAAACAATGCCCTCGTCTTTTTTTTTTTTTTTTTTTCAAGAACATACAGACAGGTGAAAAACAAAAATCCTTTCAGCTCAAACGCACCTGAACTAAATCCCAGAGGGCTGAGCGCTGCTGTACCACCCCCTCCCCCTCTTACTTGGTTTTCCCAAAAACACATTCCCCAGGTCGAGGTGGTGGAGCTGACCCAACCTTCACTGAAAGACAAACCAGATGGGCTGAGATCTGCTCCCGGGGCTCCAGAGGCTGTGGCTCCCACAGCTTTGCCGGCTGTGGTTATGAACCGTGATCTGACAGTGGAAGGCAGCACTTGTTAGGAAATCTTTATGGAGCATGGGTCACTTACCCTGGTGAAGGAAAGGCTGAGGGAGGCCTCGAGTTCAGACTTCAAATACACATGAGGTTCCTGGGAATGGGGGAAAGAAATGAGTAACTAGCCGCCCATTCACCCTTGAGAACAAAAGAAAAGAGAGACCTTCATCTCTGGTAGACAGGATTTTAATGAGATTTGATGAAAACACACAAACATTCTCTTTTTTTAATCTTTATTTTTTATTTATTTTCTTCAACTTTTATTTTAAGTTCCAGGCGTGTTTAGGAGGTACAGGTTTGTTACCTTGGTGAACATGTGCCATGGTGGTTTGCTGCACAGATCAACCCACCACCTAGGTATTAAGCCCAGCATCCATTAGCTATTCTTTTTTATGCTCTCCTTCCCCCATCCACGCAACAGACCCCCCAGTGTGTGTTGTTCCCCCACCATGTGTCCACGTGTTCTCGTCGTTCAGCTCCCACTTATAAGTGAGAACATGCGGTGTTTCATTTTCTGTTCCTGCGTTAGTTTTCTGAATACAATGTCTTCCAGCTCCTTCTATGTCCCTGCAAAGGACGTGATCTCATTCCTTTTTATGGCTGCATAATGTTCCATGGTATATATATACCACATTTTATTTATCCCTTCTATTGTTGATAGACATTTGGGTTCATTCCATGTCTTTGCTATTGTGACTAGTGCTGCAGTGAAGAGATGCATGCATACATCTTTATAACAGCATGATTTATATTCATTTGGGTATATAATCAGTAATGGGATTGCTGGGTCAAATGGTATTTCTGCTTCTAGATCTTTCAGAAATTACCGCACTGTCTTCCACAATGGTTGAACTAATTTACATTCCCACCAACAGGAAAACACACAAACATTCTAAAGTGAGCCCTCACACCAGAATGGTTCCTATAAATGGTTCTTCTTTGTATGTCTTTAAAAATGCATTAGATTTGCTTTCTCTCATGTGGTTCATGTTACAGCTTCCCTTCACATTGAAGGATGGGCTATGGAAGCTTGGAGTTCTGCTTCTGGGAGGCTCCTGAATTACCAGCTATATTAGTCCATTTTCATGCTGCTGATAAAGACATTCCCGAGACTGGGTCATTTATAAAGAAAAAGAGGTTTAATGGACTCACAGTTCCATGTGGCTGGGGAGGCCTCACAATCATGGTGGAAGGCGAAAGGCGTGTCTTACGTGGTGGCAGACAAGAGAGAAATGAGAGCCAAATGAAAGGAGAAACTCTAATAAAATCATCAGATCTTGTGAGACTTATTCAGTACCACGAGAACAGTATGGGGAAAACTGCTCCATGATGCAGTTATCTCCCACCAGGTCCCTCCCACAACATGCGGGAATTATGGGAGCTACAATTCAAGATGAGATTTGGGTGGGGACACAGCCACACCATATCACCAGGTGGGGGTGGCTGTAGAGGCCCACCTGAAACGCCTTTCACTCCTCAGAACACTGCAGGGAGGGCGACCTCGGATGGGCAGTCAAAGTCAATGCCCTGTAAGCCAGGAGACCCTGATGCGGGAGGCCCCTCTTTCTCTTCAAGGGCTTTGCTCATTCTTCTCTCTTTTATCACCTGGCCCCAAACACTGATTCTTTCCTTCTAGAATTTGTGTTTGGACTCAGTAAATACCTCCATTTGGATTCTACTCATTTAGAATGTATGATGATCTGACCTGGCCTGGGATGAAATTTACTCTTGCACCATCTTTGAGAGAAGTGTAAAGTGTAGAATGTAAATAGCATTGTTGGAGCGTGTTTCACCTCCTTCCACGAACAAACGGTTTTTAAGGACTTAGGTCCCACTAATGTCACTATTTACAAATGAGCCTTCTTTTTTTTTTTTTTTTTTAATTAAAGCAGACTTGGCAGGGTCTCTCCTGGAAACCACTTTGTTAGCAATTCGTTTGACCGGTTAAAATGGAAACTGAGTTATAAAAAATTCTATAATTTAGATATTCTCTGCTTCCTCTGAGGTACTGTATTGACACAGAAAACAATTTAGTCATGCGTACCTAAGAGATTGTTCTGGCTTTTTTCCCCTTCAAATGTAATTTAGGTAATGGAACATTTGCCCCGTTTCCATAGATCAGTAGAAGTGTTGGCTGGAAGGGCCACCCAGATGTGATCCTCATAAGAAATTGGAACATAGGAATTGCCGCACTGAGTTACTGGTGCAGTTTATGGAGCTCAGAGGTTTTCTACTGGTGTCTACAGAGCCCAGGGGTTCCAGGGAGGTGCCTAAAGGTCTTCTGAGGGTGAAGCAGGAGATTCTCAGGGCTGCCAGTGGGCAGGACCCACAGGACACACAGGCTTCGACCAGAGAAGCCTGCTTTCCTTTGTTTTCTACATCGGGGTTCTCCGAGGATTTATTGGGGAGAAAAGAGGCTTCTTAAAAGCTCCAGGCCTTGTATATAGCCCTTTGCTCTGTCTCGATAGAATTTATAAAGACAAGATTGATCTCCTTGATAAGTCTTAAGGGAGGAGCGTGTCTGAATGGCTAAGTGCTTGTGGCAGTCATAGGAACCTGTCTGCTGCATGTGAATCCAGCTGTGTGCGCGTCTGTGTGTGTGCACACGCAGGTGTGTGTATGTGTGCAGCCCTTCATTATTTGAGACCCCTAAAAAATCATGTCATTGCCAAAATGAGTTCCAGAAATTCATCCAGTAACCAGGGCACATGGGGACAAACAGAAGACTTTGAGCTTAAATAGTCCTGGACCCCAGACGAGGCAAGCCTTTGACCTCTGTTCTAAGAAATCAAAACTGTGCCATGAAGACAGAACCAGAAACCCAGAGTCATCCTCTGGACCTCCCTCTCTCCCTCCCTCTCTCCCTCCCTCTCTCCCTCCCTCTCTCCCTCCCTCTCTCCCTCCCTCTCTCCCTCCCTCTCTCCCTCCCTCCCTTCCATTGTCTAGCGGAGGGATCATCACTCTTCCTCCACGCTGGTTCTTGAATCCAGTCCTTCCTCCCTTCCTCTTGCCCTAGTTCTAGTCTCATCATTTTGGCCTAAATGACTTGATATCTTAATTGTTCTGTCTCCAGCATTTTCTCCTTCACTCAAGCCTCCCCATGGCCTCAATATTCCTACTTTTAAAACATCAATACGATGAAGTCACCAACTTAAAAATAATCTTTAGTTGTTTCTCATTGCCAGAGGATGAAAGTCCAAAGTCCAACCCTCTTAACAAGATATTTAAAACTTTACAAACTTTACACAGTCTCATTCTAAGTGATTTTTTTTTTTTTTTTTTTTTTTTTTTTTTTTTTTTTTTTTGAGACAGGGTCTTGCTTTGTCACCCAGGCTGGAGAGCAGTTGCAGGATCATAGTTTGCTGCAGGCTTGACCTTCTGGGCTGAAGCAATCCTCTCAGTTCAGCCTCTGAAAGCACTGGGATTACAGGCATGAGCCACTGCACCCAGCCGCCTTTCTTTCCTTGTAGCGCTCTCGTGGCTGTGCATTATTTCATGTCCCACAAGACTGAGGCTCATTGAGGGCCTCTTGCATTTGAAATCCTTGTGCCTGGCACATAAAAGGAGTTCCATGGGTTTGAACTCAATGCGCAGGAGGTTGTGCTTTGTTGTTGGGTGCTGTTGGTTTGTGAGCATCACTGCGTGCCAGGCATCTGACGTTTGCCTCTTTCTACTTCCTCACAACTACTTTACTCAGTGAGAGCAGTTAGCGTCGTTGCTCAGATGAGGACACCGAGTCTCAGGGAGATTAGGCACCTGGCCTAACTTTATTGTTATTTAGCATCCTTTGCATCCTCCATCTTTGAGCATGTATTGTGTGCCAGGCTTGTTCTAGGTGCTGGGAACACACTCACTGGAGGCTGAGGGCAAACCCCACCGGGGCAGGACACAGGCCAGTTGGGGGACCAGCTGCAGCTCCCAGGAACCAGAGCTGTGGGCAGAGCCCATGAAGCAAGCGTAGTTAGATCTCCATGAATAGATGCACCTGTGGTGTGGCTCCTTCCAACTTGTGAAGGACGAGGTGGCTCCCCAGTGTGAGTCATTACCGCATTACAGATTAGCTGGTGGGGCCCTCTTTGCTACAGAGCGGGCCTGGGCTTTAATGCCTGGGACTAGGGGAGGTGGAAGCTTATCCCCTTCTCACCGTAAGTGCTGTCACTCCAGAGTGGTGCTGGGCAAATGGGGAAGGAGATAGGAAGGTGATCTTCTTTGACCCTTGACCTCCCAGTGTTTCCTCCCCGCTCCCCCTACCCCATCTCTGCCAATAGCCCCTGGGGGCAATGGGGAAGGGGTCAGGTGCACCTGAGCCTAAACTCGCCCATACCTAAGGCTGTTCTGGTAATTCGGGAACGAGGGGTATCCACAACACGAGGGCTGTGGGTCTGCACGGCTTCCCTACTGGCCGTGGCCGCCCCTAGTGGCTGGTTTTGAGCGAGTGCTGTAAGTGCACTGGCAGTGACTCGAGGCCGGCTGCTTTGGGAATAACGTCTGTAAACCGGCCGACGCCCAGTGGCCGCAGAGTTCCTTGAGGTCCGTAACTTGGGGGTGGGCTGCATGGGCTGTGGCGTCTGAAGCCAGCTATGACGCACACTCATCATATGCCACAGAGAACGCAGTGCAGCCCTCTCTGATGATTTCCTCACTCTGTTTTCTGTTGAATGTACATTATTATCCCTGTGCTTTTGGTACATGTGTTTACTTACTAAGAACCCACCATGGCTTTGTCCTATGAAGTCGGCCCTGTCCTCAGGCCTGTACCACCTGGCTGAGGCTCCCAGCCCTGCCCTCCTCCCTCTTGATGATGAGGGAGAATTTCGTGTGCGTCTCTTTTCTCTCCTAAGTTGGTAAACGCTGTGGTATCAATTACCATATCATTCAATAAATAGGATAGATGTTGCTTAATTATTTAGTTAATTCCTGACCTACTTTATTTCCCATGGTGCCGCCATGCCAAGCTGCATTAGTTGTACAATTCCACTGAAGCCTTTCCCTTCTCTTGTTTCCTTCCAAAGTTCAAAATAAATAACAATGGTGATGACACATGCTAACACTTATTTAGCACTTTCTGGAGCTGTGGGAGAAAAGTATGCATTCTGCTGTTGTTTTGTCGTGAATTCTCCCACTTACTCCTAAGTGGAGTTCTGAGTTTCGATGGTCTCAGAGGCATCGTGTGGGAAAAGGATTTCAGTGCAAGGAGTTTATCTAGGAGGTAATCCTGGGAGGGGATGCCATGCCACAGGGAAGGGAAGGCAGCAGATCGGAGGTTATCAGGCATGGTGGCCCCGCAGAGACCTGCAGCTCGGCCAATCAGGAGCAAAGGGAGCTGGTGTGAAACACAGACTGTACAGTTATCCCACGTCAGGGATGAAGGAGGGACCTGGGCCTTCTACTCCAACTCCCAGTAGTCACCTTTGTTCGATGCTGCACATTGGGGATTCTAATTCTCTGGAACATCTGGTCATTGTGGAAGAAGGCAGAGCAGACTCCAGCCACCAGAGAGAGAAAGCTGCTAGGCAAAGAGATAGAGATGCCGGGCATAGGAAGTTGGCCTGCCTGCACTGTACGGCTGGAGAGGACACAGGCAGCAGCAGCACGGCTTCACCAGGCCATCGGAGCATTTTTACTTTACAGATAATGAAGCTGAGTCTTAGAGGACTAAGTAACTTGCCTCTGGTAACACTTAGAAGTCTTTTGTGTTCTTTACTCTCTGAAAAATTCTGACAATACAAATATTTAACTTGCAGTTGAGTTCACCAGTTGTTTAGTGAGCTTGGTATCTGCCTGTATTTGGGTTGGATATCTTTTCCACCTGACCCTGCCTCAAAAGTTGGCTTTTGACTAGACATGGTGGTAACACCTCTGGTCCCCAGCACTTTGGGAGGCTGGGGCAAGAGGATTACTCAAAGCTAAAAGTTTGAGACCAGCCTGGGAAACAAAGCAACGATCTGTCTCTGCAAAAAATATTAAAAATTAGCTAAGCATGGTGATATGATCCTGTAGGCTCAACTACTTGGGAGGCTAAGGCAAGAGGATCACTTGAGCCCAGGAGTTTGAGGTTGCGGTAAGCTATAATCACACTACTGCACACCTGCCTGGGCAACAGAATGAGATCTCCATTCAAAAACCTTGGCTCTTGAAGTGCCAAGCCTACTTGCATCCATGAAAGAGGATGTTGCAGCCTACTCTGAAGAGAAACCAATGAGGCTACATAAATATTTTGTGTTGGAATGATATATTTTTAATTCAGACTTGGAGTAATTGATGGGCTTGGTTGTGCCACTGTTGCAAACAACTCGGTAATCTCAGTGGTTTAGCACAGCCTGGGTTCATTTCTCACCTATACAGAGTCCACGGCAGGTCTATGTGAGGACTCAGGGATCCAGCTTGCTTTGATCTTGTGGCTCCACTATCTCCAGCTCAGCAGTAGCTCTGGCGAATCACAAGGATGACTGGAGACTTGTGCTCAGACCTGTCACTAATTCACTCCAGAAATGATCATGACATTTCTATTTCCATGTCATTAGCCAAAAAAAAAAAAAAAAAAAAAAAAAGCCCCAACTAGTTGCAAGAAAGCTAAGAAGTACAATCCTCCTTGTGCCTGGAACAGGCAGGGGAGGAACCATGGAGTATTAGTGAACACGGAAAGCATCTTCCCCAGTAGAGAAGTAGTAATAATTGAGCAATCATGATCAAGGCCCGCCTAGGGCATTTCCTGGGGATTTCTGAAAGACCGGAAGAATTTTGCCTTGGGCTGTAAATGTCAATTGCTCATTAATTCCTCAGAAATGCCCACAGCCAAGGTTGCTGTTGCTAATAAAATACATTTGTTTGGTGATTTAAGAAAACAAAAAAAGCATGTTGTCATTTTCCCCTGGACCCGATGATTCCTGAAGCAGACGATGATTCTCTGTTTTCTACATCAGTGAGTTTGCAACATCTTTTTCTTTTCTACCTCTCCAAGCGCGTAGGGAGTAAATCTCATTGGCCTGAAATACCCTCATGGGCGGATACTCAGCCGTTGTTCTCACAGCTGTTTTGAAATCTAAATAACCAAAAAATGCATTTTAATGTTAATTTCAATAATTCTTTCCTCCTTAGCAACTGACATAAGATTTGCTGGTCTTGGGTGCTCTGCAAATTTTTATTGACATGTGTTGTATTTCTTTTCTCTGTCTGACCTTTTTACAGAAAAGGTGACCGCTCTGTAGTTCCTGTCACCTTAACAATAAAGGCGCTTTCCAAGTGGTCTATATTTCTTTTAAATATGTTTCAGCCAAAAGGAGACCAAAAGAGTTAGCAAAGTATTGGGTCTGCCTTACTGAAACGAATGGTCGAAGTTTGACTTTCTTCTTTCATCAGTGAATAATAGATGCTGCGCCTTCTGCCTGACTGGCACAGACTCCATTTGATGTAGGAGGAACTCGTACCCTTGTAGCTCTTCCCACGTTGTTGTGAAAACTGCGGAAATAATTCCTTGTTCCACGTGAGAACGAGTCGTCACTGACTTGATGCTGTTTTCATCACATTGGCCCATCCCACAATCTGGCCCACAGCATCGGGGTGGAACCAGAAACGGCTCCTGCGGAGAGCAAAGCAGGACGTGAACCGTACCCCGCCTCTGCAGGGCTTATGCTGTTATTTGTCCTGATGTACAGAGTGAATTCACAAAGGCCTTTGAGGACCCAAAGAGAAATGTATTCAATAAATCAATGGTGATGCATTAACAGACTGCTACTGTATTCATTGTTCACAGAATGTCATTCCTTGATACTGGCCTTTTCTACAGTATATCATCACAAAACAATAGCAATATCACCACAATAGGAGTGACTTTGATAAATTATACAAGAATAGGATCTTAGAATTTAGTACAGATCTAATTTAGGGTAAAAGTATTGGTGGAGAAAGAGATTTCATTTTTAACATTGTACAGAGGTACAAAAAAATCCTAGGAGAAAGAATTCACCCATATTGTGAGGAGCCAGTGCACATATTAAGTTATTGGTGCAGAATTCGCAAGGTTTTCACATCTTTTGACTCATTCTCGTATTCTATATGTTATGCTGTATGTTATTTTAATGTTTCATTTTACTAGAAGTTAATCTGTGTGTCTAAAAATTGCAAGAGTGTTAAAAAGGAACTATGAATCTTTATTATTTTAAAAGTGGAGATCTAGGAATAGCATAATTTTGTTGCTATTGAGTTTTTAACGAGATGTGTTGATATTCCTTGATAATGTTTCAAGGATCCTGACATAATCAACCATGGCTCTTGCTTCCTCTGGGACCTTAAAGCTCAAAAACCCACTAGCAGCTCTTAGCACTCTTAAGTCTGATAAAAATTGAGACTGAAAGTGATATCTAATCAATGCCTCCAAGATTCAATCAAATATTAAAATCCTTGAGGCCATCACACTATTTAATTGGATTCCTCGTCCTTCTTTATACTCAGATAGATGCCTGTGTCCAAAGGCACTCACATTGGTGAAGCTGGCAGCACATTGTGAGGGAGGCCATTCTCCCTGCCCTGGCCCCTGGCATCCTGGAGTCAGGCCTGCAGTTGGGCTCTCCCAGGACACTGAATGAAGTGCAGGTGGCAGAAGGACAAAAAGAGGGTCGAGTTCCTTCATGGTAGCTGTAGCTGTAGCTGTATCTGCGTTGGAATCTGCCATGGTGGTGTCCAGAGTGGTGTGCCCTACAACGGTGCCAGTGACATCCTGGATAGACGATTCTTACTAGAAGGCAGAGGTTGTGTTTCAGGGGTAACTAGTCGCCTGCTGGTGTGTCTTCCAAGGCTGACCAGCCAACCTCTTACAACTTTTGTGAACTCTTGAGAACCTTCCAGGAAACTCCCCACTCCTCCTCCTCACTTTTGCATAAGTTAACCTGACTGGTTTCTATCATTTGCAACCAAGAACCTCTGACTGGTTCAGTGGTCAGTACTGGCTCAACATTTCCTAAATGCTGAAATCACAGAGCCTTGGGAGATCGTCTATCCCTCATTTTACAGATGAATTTCAGACATGGCCCTAGCTCAGAGTCCTGCAGACAGTTGGTAGCTGAGCAGAGACTAAAACTCTGCCCTCTTGATTCCAGATACAGTGCTCTTTTCACTTGTGGCCTTTCTAGTCTAAAGGAGATGTACTCTGCAGACCCACACGGCATCGTAGGCACTAGCCACGTGGAGTTGTTGAGCACTTACAATGTGGTGCATCCAAATTGATACGTGCTATGTGTAAAATACAGAGCGGATTGCAAAGACTTTGTGCTAGGAAAAATGTCAATGATCTCATGTTTATGTTTTTATGTTGATCGCATGTTGAAATTTTAGATATGTTGGGTGAGATAAACAACATCATTAAGCTTGTTTTCTACCTTTGTCTTTGTACTTTATTCAATATAGATGTCAGAAAAATTAAAGTTGCATGTGTAACATAGACTATGCACACATTGAACCAAGCTGCTGTATGCAATTGTAAGAAAAGATAACACTGGGTCTCTCTGGGTAGCATTGGGCCTGTGGTTATTGTGCTGGGATATTGTATTTGTTTTTGCTGTGGAAAAAAAAAAGTGGCAGGTGCGATAGCTCATGCCTGTAATCCCAGCACTTTGAGAGGCTGAGGCGGTCGGATAACCTGAGGTCAGGAGTTCGAGACCAGCCTGGGCAACATGACAAAACCCCGTCTCTACTAAAAATACAAAAATTAGCCAGGTGTGGTGGTGGGCTCCTGTAATCCCACTTACTTGGGAGGTCGAGGCAGGAGAATCGCTTGAACCCAGGAGGGGGAGGTTGCGGTGTGCCGAAATCGTGTGGCTGCACTCCAGCCTGGGTGATATAGCTAGACGCCATCTCCAACCACCATTTATTTTTCACTGTGGGTCTACCAGTTGGCTGTGGCTTCACTGGGCTCAACCAGGCCAGGCTAACCTTAGCTGGGCTCCACGTGTTTTCCATTTTGGGACCCAGGCTCTGGTGGAGCCATCACTGTCTAGAGCACATCCTTCGAGCACTGAAATAGAACCAGAAACACAGTAGAGACTCAAAGACAGGATAAGCCCAGTGGTACTTCCACTGGGAAAGAGGATGGGGGAGGCCCCCAACAGTCCACAGCTGTCCTAATGTCCTGCTGGGGGAGTGTTTCAAGGACCCGTAGGCTGGGAGTAGGGGGTGTCAATGGAGCCTCTGTTTTGCCCATGGGGAGGACTTCTCAGGCCATGGTTTGCGTGGCTCTGAATCTGCCCTCTGCCAGGTGCACTCTTCGGGCATCCTCCATGGCTACCTCTGAGAAGGGTGCTGGAAGACATGCCCTCCTTCACGGCTGAGCAGATTTCTTAACCTGCTTCCTGCCCATAGGAAGGATGAATGCCAAGGATCGTTTTAGATCTCAGATAGCCATGATCTGTTTTAATCCAGCCGAAACTGTGGTTATCAATTCGTCTCTTTTGAAGCTGTCCTGTGTGTTTTTAATCTCTTTGATTCCGGTCAACCCCGTGTGCCTACAGTCATTTTCCGTGCAGGTCCTCCTCTCTCTCAACTCAATTCCAACTACACTGAGCACGTCGTGCTTCCAACAGGCCAAATTCTGGGTCTCTTTCTCTAGGCCATTTTGTGCAGTTGAAAGATTTCACTGGGGACCTCGATAATCCAACTAGAGGTTTCGGTGCAAGGGCCAACGATCGCATCTTTGATTTGGTCTTTACCCATAGGCTGTGCTTTCATGGCCTACCTTAATTTGGTGAGAAATTGCTTCACTTTAAAATCCTGAAAATGTTGGATTTTCTCTCTTCCCTTTCAATTGTATTTGCAAAGCAGTGAGGTTTTTGGGAGGGGGCGAGTTGCATTTTTTTTTTTTTTTTTACCTGTAGCACTGTATCAAAGGCATTCTATAACGCCAATTCACACAGGCAAGACTCTGTTTTGAAAACAAGTTTAGTTAGGCCAATTTTCTAAGTTATCACAGGTGATTTCTTTTTTCTTTTTCTTTTTATGCTGGGTGTTTCAGCACTGCATACCTTGGGTTGCCATTTTTCCAGCTTCATTTAACAGCTTTCCAGCTTGCCATCACCTAAACCCAAAACCAATGATCCATATTTCAGTTTTTTGTAATGGCAGCCCTACTTCTGTGTACCAATTTCTGTATTAGCTTTTGCTGCAGTAACTAGCAATTCTCAAATCTCCATGGCTTCCAACAACAAACATTTATTTTTCACTTAAGAATCCTGCGAGTCAGCTGCAGCTCTGCCGAGCTTGGCTGTGTTCTCCACGTCTCCTCATGCCAGGCTGAGGCTGAATGAGCAGCTGCCATCTGGGCTCTGCTCTTCCCGTGCTGGAGGGCAGGAGCTCCAGAGGGCAAGCGGGAACCCCCAGGATCTCATAAAGCCTCTGCTGGGACCTGGCAGCCGTCCCCTCCTCCCACAAGTCATATGGCAAGGCCAAGGTTAACGGGGTGAGCATGTTCCCTTCACCTCCTGGCAAATCATGATGAAGGCAGGGCGGAGACAAATCATTTCGAACACGTGATACAGTCTCTCACAGGCATAGATTCCAAAAAGAAACCCAGGAGAGAGTCACCATGCCTCGAATCAAAACAGCCATGTTGCATTTCTATCGAGGCAGAAGCACAGGTGTGACAGTGTGACAATGAACCCTGAAACCGGAAGCCCTCCAGCCCAGGTGGATGTCCAGCTATGCAGCCAGCTCAGTGCAGCTAAACGAACCTGGAAGGCAGTCAGGAAAACTGAGTTCCTCTTACCCGTATCCCTGCAGCAAGCCGCTTTCCCTCTGTGGATCTCAAGTTCCTCTTCAATATTAACCAAG
This sequence comes from Macaca nemestrina, assembly GCF_043159975.1. Lineage (NCBI taxonomy): Eukaryota > Metazoa > Chordata > Mammalia > Primates > Cercopithecidae > Macaca > Macaca nemestrina. Next base: position 152,489,490 of record NC_092128.1, on the reverse strand, counting down.
AGTTAAGCATGATCGTGGGTTGCTTTCGAGGATGCTGTTCTGATCTCTGCCAGTGCACTTCACATGGCAGGGAACAGGCTGCCTTCCCAGGAGGCCAAGCTGCAGTAGAAGGACCATGAGTTTAGGAACCAGGCCAATTTGAGCGGGAAGCCCAGGCTGCCATTTACCAGGTGTGGGTCCATCATATACCCTCTGACTCTATTTCCTTGCCTGTGAAATGAACATCACAGCACCTAACTCTTAGGGCTGTGGGTAGGATAATTATTTTATACAGTGCCTTTTGCTAGGAATTTTTTTGCTGTGTTGAGTCCAAATCTGATGCCCTTAACCAGTGAACTCCGCCCCTAGTTCTACCTCCACCTGGGGCAGCAAAACAGTGATCAGGAATATGGGCATGGGGGTCAGCCCACCCGGGTCTGAATCGCACTGTCAGCTTCTGGTCAGGATGGCCAGGGGGAGGATCCTTAATGCCCCTGCGGTTGGCTTGCCACGCTTATCTGTAAATGAGGTACTGATAATATCAACTTCATAGTTTTGTTGTGGGGATAAATGAGCCCGTGCATGCAAACTCAAGTGGCTGTTATTATTTCAGTTGGCAGCTCCTCAAGTACCTGAGCCTGCTTTCCGTACCTTCTGGGTCATCCCATATTTCTTCAGGCTAAGCAACCTCACATTTCTCCAGCATTCTATAGATGTCGAGTTTTCTGCAATCATCCCCCATTTAGCTGTCCCCTTAAGAATCTCCTTCAGGAGCTCTGGTTAAGAGAACAGTGAGGGCATTCGAGTTCATTATCCCAGACACAATGGCATTCTAGATGTCTCCACAGACACTCAGGATCTGCCCAGGGTCCCAGTCTCTCCTCTCCAGGTCTTACCCTGACCTTCTCCAGATGATGGTGATTTCGTGATCCCAGCCACCTGTTCCCACCCTCGCCTTATCTGACCCTGGCTCCTGGGCCACCCCCTTGCCACTTGGAATTTTTTTTGTCTAACTGTGATTTTCATGGACCAGTATTAAGGATTTTATGGTTTACACTGGAATTAGAAGTTCATCTGAACTGCCGGTGATGTCCCTGCTGGTTTCCCAATGGCCAGGCACTGCAGACGTGTATAAGATATGAGAATAAAGTCACCTAAAGACATGGGAAGTTTTGTAAGCAATGTCTCCCAAGATTCCCCATTCTAAATATGGCAAGGAGGGTTTTAAGTACTTCATGTATGAAGCTTTTCATGCATTTCCATCATTGCAGTTGGACCAGTTTTAAAATATATATATCATAAATAATCTTCAGAATATTTTAATATACTACCGATGGTATTAAAAGTCAAAGCTTTCACAAAACTTAATTTACTTCTCCCTGTAACTTAAATCAAGAACAGTTTTAAAACGTGCATGGCTCCTGCTAGATTTAACAGCTTCCCCTTTTGCCTTCTCGGCTGGAGGCTGCAACAACCTGAGCCAGGAAGTCTGGCGACTACCATATCTGAGAGAAGCTGTGAGTTCCATGCCTGTACTGAAAGTTCCTGACAGCCTTTGCAGGGCATTGGTGCCAGGCTCCCCGGGGTAATGGGGAGTGGGCCTTCCTTTATAAGAAGGCTTTCTCTAGGCTTTCCATATTCAGGAAGAAGCTCCCCAGCTGGGCCCGGCCACTGAAAGGAACCCTGAGCCTTAGTTTGCAGCCTAGAGATGCTCCAGGGTCTCCCCCAGTGCAACTTCCTGGAGAGCTACAACGTCAAGGGCATCAGATCCACAGAAAATACATGTGCTTCACTATACACCAGGTGTGTATTGAAACTAAAGCAGAATAATACTATTTTTTTTTTTTTTTTTTGAGACGGAGTCTCACCCTGTCCCCCAGGTTGGAGTGCAGTGGTGCAATCTCGGTTCACTGCAACCTCTGCCTCCCAGGTTCAAGCGATTCATACTTCAGCCTCCCGAGGTATTACAGGCACGCACCACCACGCCTGGCTACTTTTTTGTGTTTTCTAGTAGAGAAGGGGTTTCGCCATGTCAGCCAAGCTGGTCTCAAACTCCTGACCTCAGCTGATCCACCTGCCTTGGCCTCCTGAAGTGCTGGGATTACAGGCGTTAGCCACTGAGCCCGGCCAAGACTCTCTTTATTTCCTAACTCTTGATTACAAGCATGTCTCTCATGTACATTTTACTGATTCATTCCTCTAAAACTATTGTTGCTTTTACTCAATATGGTAGAAGTTTCTATTATAGGGTAAGAAGAATAGCACAAAATATTCACCAGGCGTGGAGGATATCGTTGCAGTTCAAGAAAGAAATCATGATAAGTAGTAATTAAGGGTCTTGGTACCCATAGAGTCATCTCATCATCACTGTAAGAAATCATTCTTATGTTTATTTGTTGGAGCCTGATGATGTTAAACCCTTACTTTTGTATGACTATTCATAGCTTATCGGTGCTTTCATCTTTATAGCAACACATTAGAGTCTGGCTGCCTCAGGGCCCATTCCCTAGACACTTCCAGCCAGACATCCATGTATCAAAGCTCTAGTCAATCAAAACGTAGTGGACGTCTGCTAAGTAGGGCTTCCAAGGATGTTTTCTGTTTAGGATAAAAAGGGGGAAATGTGGCTAGCCACATTTGACCGCTATCCCTTCTTCTAGAACATGGATGTAAAGCTGGAGATAGTATAGCCATCTGGTGACCATGAAGCAGTGATCAGGAGGACAGGAAGCAACTCACAGAAGGACCCATACTCCCTTTCTCTTTCCACCCCGCTGTCCTGAGGGTTCTTCTTCCTCTTCTTCTTAAGTTGCGTACAGTGGATGCTTGGATCACTGAAGTCAGACCTTTCTTATTTTCTAGTGTAAGTGCTTGATGCTGTCAGTATCCCCAAGCACTGCTGTAGGTTCGTCTCCCAATTTTTATGTTGGGTCTTCATTTTCATTCATGACAAAATATTTTCTAATTCCCTTTGCATTTGCTCCTTTGACCCATGGATTATTTATAAGTATGTTGTTAAGTTCTAACTCTTTGGGGATTTTCCAGATAACTTTCTGTTATTGATTTCTGATTTAATTCCGCGGTGGCCAGAAAACATACTTTGCATGATTTCAATCCTTTTAAATTTATTGAGATTTGTTTTATGGCCCAGAATATCTTGGCAAATGTTCTGTGTGCACTTGCAAAGAATTTGTATTTTGCTGTTGTTGGGTGGAGTGTTCTGTAAATATCAATTAGGTCAAGCTGCTTGATAGTGCTATTCAAGTCTTCTGTTTACTGATTTTCTAAGTTTTAAAGACATTTTTAAAAATGAAAAATGAAATGTTTATATATTTACTCACATATTGACCATTTCTGCTGTTCTTTTTCCCCTGTGTACATTCAGCTTTTGGTCTGGCATCTTCCTTCTCCCTGAAGGCATGTCCTTAACACTTCTTGTAATGCTGGTCTGACGGTGATAAATTCCACCCAGTGCCCTGTGCATGAGCGTTGGTGGGAGCACACACTCTTCCTGGCCTTGTGTGGGCTGTCAGGATTATGTTGCCTCCTCCTGTTATTTCCTGGCGTTGGTAGTTTCCTTACATGTATGCACAGATCAGCACTCAGCAAAAGACCCTGAAGCTCCGTCTGCCACAGCTGCCTCTTCTGTAGCATTTTGCTCCACTAGCTTTAGCCTCCTGGGCCTACCCAGACTCTAAACTCTGGCTTGTTAACTCAGCAAGCCCACTGGGATCTGTTTGGCTTCCCTCACCCTGGGCCGAGAACTCTTTTGAGGCAGTGAGCTGGACACCCCTTTGTTTTCCTTCACTCAGGAATCATTGTCCTGTGCTGCCGGTGGTCCAGTGTCAGAAATCATTGCTTCACATATTGTGTCTGGTTTTCTAGTTGGTTAATAACTAGAAATTATGGGGGAATAAATCTGATTCCTGTTACTGTATCATGGCTGAAAGCAAAAGTCCTATTCATCTACTTAAAAAAATGTAATTGTAGCAAAATATACATGTATTAGTTTGTTTTCACACTGCTATAAAGAGCTACCTGAGATTGGGTAATTTATAAAGAGAAGAAGTTGAATGGACTCACAGTCTTGCATGGCTGGGTAGGCCTCCCTCAGGAAAGTTGCAATCATGGCAGAAGGCAAAGGGGAAGAAGGCATGTCTTACATGGTATCAGGAGAGAGCGAGCGGAGGGGAAGAACTGCACGCTTATCAGTGTGTGTGTGTGTGTGTGTGTGTGTGTGTGTGTGTGTGTGTGTGTGTTATAATGGGAAGAAGATGAAATAAATGGTTATAGTTAATTTGCGAACTTTGATCAAATCCCCTTTCTTGCCATATTCCTTTCCTTTTTCCTTTCCTTAAATTTCCCTTTTCTCATCTTCCTGCTTTTACTCTTCTCTTTTCTCTTTCTGTTCTCTCACGCTTTGCTTCTCCTTTCCTTTTCTGCTCTTCTTAGTCCATTTCTTCCCCCCCTTTCCTTCCATGTGTGCACAGTACACTGACCCAGGAAGCTGCCATGTGCACACACACCCCAGTCAACATGATTGAGGTGCTACCTTATTAGCGTGAAGCAACTCACATTCCAGGGGCGGAGAGAAGGCGTGAACATCCATGAATGTAACCTGAGTTGAAGTGGCCTGAAAAGAAGTGTAGATACAGTACTTCAATTATTCAGTGACAGAGGTTATTTTTGGTTAGGGAGAATCGGGAAAGTCTTCACTGAAGGGCCGACAGTTGACCTGAAACCTGAGAGTCGGGCACAGCTGGGGTTTCCAACAGGTGCAAAGATCTTCTAGGTTACAGTACCACAAGAGCAAAAGCACAGATGTGGGACAAGCCTGCCATCCAGGACGATGTCACGTCATGATGCCATTCAGACCTGTTTTCCCAAAGATTCTAACTTTTTTAAACTTCAAAGTGGTATACAGAAAACAATAAATACAAGTCATCATTAAAATGGAACAATGAAAATTACTCATTTTTCATGCACTTTGCCCTTTACTGATTGGTTTTAGACATTGCACATTGCAAATATTTTTCCAACTTTATCATTTGTCTTTTGTATTTTACATCCTATTGTCCTTAAGAAAATAATTGCAACAAAAGAGTCACATCTCAGAAATTCTAACTCATGAAAATTAGTCATCCGAATTAACAAAAAGTTTGAATGACTAATTTATTAATAGAATTTTGGTTTTATTATGCTACACCCCTTGTGTCACCCTTGATTGCCAAACTAAGTCTTAGTAATTAGAGCTCATTGGAAACGTGTTTTAATAAATAGATGGCGATTGTTTCATTTTTAAGTGCCAAGAAGTTCATTCTTTACTAGGCTAAATTCATCCCTAACATCTTATGTTCTTAATCAGTGTAAGGAAATATTTTACCTTTAAATAAGTGTATTTTTAGCTTAATTTCTAAACAAATTATCATAAATTCTAAGTTAATGTTTTCCCAATTCTGTAGTAAGGTAAAACAGTCCATATCTACCTCATTTTATTATTGTATCAGCACAATTTTAGGCCTTCTTTTGGTTTCCATTTTAGTCATGAGAAATTTACTGAAATATCATGTTTCCTATAATCGTATCAGTCTTAGTGGTGTCTTTAAGTGAAACAGTGTGTGAATTGTCTTTGGAAAGCAAAGTTGTTCACCCTCCCTGGTCTGCTGTTGAGGAACCTCCATGCCATTCTTAATATTTGAGTATATATCACCCTCGGTTTCCCTACAGAAATGTTGTGTTTTAACACTTCCACTTTTTCCATGACACATCTGTCCTTGCCCCTCCTTGGCTTGGAGTTCTTTCGAATCTCCCCATCATCTACAGGGTAAAGTCTGTTTGAGAGCAGAACCTTGTAGCCAGAAGGCCCACTCAAATCCTGCGTCTACCACGTGAGATGCAACTTAAAGGAAATCACTCACTTTCTCTCGGCATCAGCTTCCTTGTCTAGGAAGGGGGAGCAGTGTGGCTGCCCTACAGCATTGTTGGGAAGACTAATGAGAAAAGGCTCGTAAAGCCCTCAGCTGTCCCCGGGTGCACAGTGGGCCCTCCCGAGGTGGCACCACTGCCTTGACCTCCTGAGCAGTGGACAGGTTCCTCCTCCCTCCCAGGCCTGCTCAGCCAGGTCCGCGTTGCACCAGCTCCACAGGCATGCCTGCCACGTAGCCCCACAGAAGCACCTCCTCTGTCAGCCCTCAGCATGTGGACTGTGCTGGTCTCTCTCCCCAGATGTCCTTGCCCACCCTCAGACGTCTCCACGCCTCCCTGCAGACTGATACTCCTCTAGGGGGCGTTACCTGACCCCTGTCACCCTAGGCACACCCGGAAGCGCTTTGTCCCTACTTCTTGGACCTGGCACACAGCTCTGCTGCAGGCATTGTATGGATATCACACTTCTTCCCTCACACATTCCCTTGACAGTATGCATTTTAAAGCATTTGAATGAATTTTTAAAAATTCTAACTGTGAAATATTTCAGACATGTGGAAAGCTGTAATCAGATACCAGTGTATGACACTAACATTTAACAAATATGAACATTTTAAAGAGAAAGCAGTTTTACGAAAAAACCTAACCCTCCTCCCACTTTCCTCTTTGCTGAAGAAACCATGAACCTGAAGTTGGTGCTACTCCTTTGAATCTGTGCCTTTATATTTTATTACATATTTTCATCCCCATAATTCTCTAGAATAGCATTTCTGTATTTTTAAAATTTACATAAATATTTTCACCTTTAAAGTGGTTACCCTCAAATATTTAACACACGTAGTTGAACAGAGTCTACAATTTACCAACACATTCTGCATGAACAGGCCTCAACTTCTTTTGCATTGTTCATGTTTTGTGGTCTGCTGTGTGGGTTCTACCTGGTTTTTAATCTCCGGGTTGGTAATAATAACAATACAACCTCATTTTTTTTTCCAGTTGGTGATGATTTAGCCTTTCCAGTGTGTTTAACTCATTGCTTCTCTCGTCCTGCCCGTCCTTCTGGGCTTCATATCCTTAGAGAAGTTTCTCCTTCAGAAATCATTTCCCATTGGAAGGCTGGACATAGCTTTATTTTGCTTCTCTTTTTCTCCCACCTTTATTTTGGAAAATTTCAACCTGCAGAAATGTAAGGTATGAATTAACTGAGTACCTGACACCCTTCACCTAGATTCACCCACCGTGAATGTTTGGCCACTTTCACGTTTCTGTCCCCTGCTCCATTTCGCTCCCCTCTTTCCCTCTCTGCACGCGCTGTCACACACACTCTTTTTAGACTGACGAATTTGCAAATTTGTTGCAGACAGTCCTCCCTGATACTCCAGCATTCTCCAACATAACCACCGTAAAATTATGGCTCTTGAAAATTTAGCATTGATTTATGTGTAGTTCTGTTACCTAATATATCATTCAAATTCAAATGTGCCTAATTGTAGCAAAAAGAGACCTTTATAGCTTTTTTTTTTTTTCAATTCTAACATCCAATTAAGGATTATTTACTGTCTTTAGTAAAGACATCTCCTTACCCATAATCTAATCATTCCCTGGCCTTTCATTTTTTCTCAACACTGACATCTTTGAAAACTCCAGAGCAGTTGTTTGGTAGAACGTCCTTCAGTCTTGAATTTGGCTGTTTCTCCTTTGTTAGATTCAAGTTAACTGTCTTTTTATTTATTTATTTTTTTAATTGCGACAGTGTCTTGCTCTGTCGCCCAGGCTGGAGTGGAGTGGTGATCTCAGCTCACTGCAACCTCCACCTCTCAGGTTGAAGCGATTCTCCTACCTCAGCCTCCTGAGTAGCTGGGACTGCAGGCGCGCACCACCAGGCCTGTTTTTAGTAGAGACATGGTTTCACCGTGCTAGCCAGGATGGTCTCGATCTCTTGACTTTGTGATCTGTCTGCCTCAGCCTCCCACAGTGCTGGAATTATAGGCGTGAGCCAAGTTAACTATTGTAATGACCCCATGCCTTTCTCAATGCACCACACCAGAGGCCACCTGATATCAGCTTGTCCCACTATTGATTATTTTGAGTGTGATTATTAAGCTAAATGGGGACCAACAGGTTTGTCCAAATGGAAAGGTGCATTTTTCCTTTGTGATTTATTAATAATCTGTGTGGTACTATGTTGAAACTATGGGACTCTTCTGTTTCTTCACACTCTGCTCACTCATGGATGGCTCTTGCCTCAGTCAGATATTACCACGATGTTTGTGTCCTAACTTCTACCATGCTATCTGTGTTTATTAGGTTAGTCTTCTTCTCTAAAGAACTCCTTTTCCTTCTTCACATTTTCATTCCTTTTTTTTAGGAAAGGACTCATGTTCTTTGTGTTAATATGTTATAATATGCCATTACTCATTTGGATGTTCACATTGTTTCACATTTGGCTGTTGGGCATGGCTTCAGAGTATCTCCTGTATCTTTTCTGGATGTTCTCGTCTATCTATTTCTCACTTTCTAGCACAAGGTGCTCCAGGCTCACCTGTATTTTTCCTGACCTAGCCCTGGAATCAGCCTTTGCTCCAAGAAGCTTTGGTGCCTTTGAGTGCAATATGATATTTACGAACCAAGATCTGGCAGATAAGTGTGCTTACTTCATTGGTATTCTTACTCCCAGACTGTTCAGTGGCTAGGAATGTGCACGTGTGTGTGTGTGTGTATTTTAAATCATGAGTTCACACTGGCACCTCTGATTCCAGTTCAACATCACAGAGTTCTTTCTCTCCTCCCATTTTCCACATTTGTGTCTCCCTTCTCCCATAATCAGAACCCTGATTCCCCATCGCATTAATATATTTACTCCTTTATTCAATCCTACAATTCACACAAAACTGTTTTTGGAATTGTTATACCGATACTACTACTCACTACAAATTCAGTAAGAGAAATTTAATATTTCCTTCTAGTTCTTCTTATGCCTAGAAGATGTCTCATTAAGGGTTACAGTCAGATATTGGGTTCTAAACTTTCTTGCCTTAATTTTTTTTTCCTCTTCCATTTGTTATATTACCTATTTGATGTATAGTTAGGTTTATTTGTTTCTTTATAGGAAAACTTTTCTGTGTCTTAATTGAATAATGTATTTGTGGATATATAAATTGTTAGCGTAGTTCAAAAGTCAAAACTACATGAAAAGATGTGGTCAGAGAAGCCTCATCACGTTCCCTGTGTATACTTTGTACCCCATTCTCAACAATGCTTCATAAAGAGCTATTTTCCTAAGTTTCTGGTATATCCTTTCTGTGTTTTATTGTTTGCTTGTTTTTGTTTTCATTTTGCTAAAATAAGCATATAGCACAGAATGACAGAAAAAAATTGCAAATCGTGTATCTGATAAGGGTCATTGTCCATAATACATAAAGAATTTTTACCACTCAACAATAAAAAGACAAATGGCCTAATTTTAAAATGGACAAAGGATTTTAATATACAGTTTTCCAAAGAAGGTAAACAAATGACCAATAAACACCTGATAAAATGCTTAACATAATTAGCCATTAGGGAAATGCAAATCAATACCACAATGGTGTACCTCTTTACTCTCACTAGGATGACAGGTTTTTGTTTTGTTTTGTTTTGTTTTTTTGAGACGGAGTCTTGCTCTGTTGCCCAGGCTGGAGTGCAGTGGTGCAATCTCAACTCACAACAAGCTCCATCTCCCAGGTTGATGCCATTCTCCTGCCTCAGCCTCCCGAGTAGCTGGGACTACAGGCACCCGCCACCATGCCCGGCTGATTTTTTTGTATTTTTAGTAGAGTCGGGGTTTCACCATGTTAGCCAGGATGGTCTCGATCTCCTGACCTCGTGATCTGCCTGCTTCGGCCTCCCAAAATGCTGGGATTACAGGCATGAGCCACGGTGCCTGGCCGACAGTTTTTCATTTTTTTCATTTATTTATTTATTTATTTATTTTTAAATGGAAAATTAGAAGTGTTGGCAAGAAGTGGATAAATTTTAACCCTTATGCATTGTTTATAGGATTGTAAAATGGTACAGCTGCTGTGGAAAAGAGTTTGGCATTTCCTCAAAAGGTTAAATATAGAGTTACTCTATGACCTAGGAATTCCACTCCTAGGTTGTATGCAAGAGAATTGAAAGCATATGTGCACTCAAAAAATGCCTCACACATGTTTTTAGCAGCCGTATTCCATAATGGCTAAAGCAACTCAAATATCCATCAGAAACAACTCAAACGTCCATCAACAGATGAGTGGGTAAACAGGGTGTGATGTATCCATCCATGTAAGGGAATATTACTCAACTATCAAAAGGAAAGAAATACTGCCATGTAGTCTGTGATGGTTTGGATGTTTGTCCCTTCCAAGCCTCATGTTGAAATCTGATCCCCAGTGTTGGAGGTGGGGCCTCAGGGCAGGTGTTTGGGTCATGGAGATGGGCCCCTCATGAATCGATTAGTGTTCTCTTTTGGGAGTGAGTTCTTGCCCTGTTGGTTCCTGAGAGAGCTGGTTGTTAAAAAGAGCCTGGCACCTCCTAGACTCTCTCTTGCTTTCTCTCTGGCCATGTAATCTTTGCACACGAGACACCCCTTCCCCTTCCGCCATGAGCGGAAGCCACCTGAGGCCCTCACCAGATGCAGACGTCCAATCTTGAACTTTGCAGCCATCAGAATTATGAGCCCGATACACCTCTTTTCTTTATAAACCACGTAGTCTCAGGTATTCTGTTAAAGTAACACGAAGCAGGCTGAGATGTGGTACAAGATAGAAGAAACTTGAAAACATTATGCTGAGTGAAAGAAGCTAGACACAAAGACCCACATACTTTTATGAATCAGTTCATATGAAAGGTGCAAAATAGACAAATCCAATGAGACAGAAAATAGAGTAGTACTTACCAGGGGCTGTGGGGAGAGGGGCAGTGGAAAGTGAGTGCTGAAGAGTATAGGATTTCCTTTTGGAGTGATGAAAATACTCTGGAACTAGGAAGTGCTATACAACCTGGCAAATATAATATAATATAAATATTATATAATAAAACCAGCCTGGTGCAGTGGCTCACACCTATAATGCACTTTGGAAGACTGAGGTGGGAGGATTGCTTGAGTCTAGGAGTTCAGAGCAGCCTGAGCAACATAGCATAGACCCTGTCTCTACAAGAAATATATAAAAATTAGCCAGACATGGTGGTGCATACTTGTAGTTACAGCTACTCAGAAGGCTGAGGTGGAGGATGGCTTGAGCCCAGAAGATCAAGGCTGCAGTGAGCTACGATAACACCACTTCACTCCAGCTTGGGAGACAGAATGAAACCATGTATCTAAAACAAATTAATAATAGGCCAGGTGCGGTGGCTCATGCCTATAATCCCAGCACTTTGGGAGGCCGAGACAGGCAGATCACAAGGTCAGGAGATCGAGACCATTCTGGCTAATACGGTGGAACCCCATCTCTACTGAAAATACAAAAAATTAGCCAGGTGTGGTGGCGGGCACCTATAGTCCCAGCTACTCGGGAGGCTGAGGCAGGAGAATGGTGTGACCCTGGGAGGCGGAGCTTTCAGGGAGCCGAGATTGCGCCACTGCACTCCAGCCTGGGCAACAGAGCAAGACTCCGTCTCAAAAAAAAAAAAAAAAAAGTCATAATAAAACCTACTTAACTGTATTTTACAGCTGTAACTCTTATGTTATATGAATTATATCCGAATAAAAATACAAGCATTTAAAAATATAATCAGCATCTTTTTCTTTTCCAATTCATATCCTGGAAATCAGCCCACATCAGTTCATAGATAACTTCACCATTCTTTTCTTTTTAGTAGCTGCTACATGTTTGTTATACCATGGTTTATTCTATCAGTCTCCTACATGGACATTTAAATGACTTGCAATATTTTTCTATTATAGGTAATGCTGCAATGAATATTTGTGCATTTTTGTATCACAGGAGATAATGTTACTCTCATTTTTGAATGATGGCCTGAATGTATATAAAACTCTAGGTTGATATTTCACTTTCCTTTTTTTTTTTTTTTTTTTTTTTGAGACAGAGTCTCGCTCTGTCACCCAGGCTGGAGTGCAGTAGCCAGATCTCAGCTCACTGCAAGCTCCGCCTCCCGGGTTCACGCCATTCTCCTGCCTCAGCCTCCCGAGAAGTTGGGACTACAGGCGCCTGCCACCTCGCCCAGCTAGTTTTTTGTATTTTTTTAGTAGAGATGGGATTTCACTGTTAGCCAGGATGGTCTCGATCTCCTGACCTCGTGATCTGCCCGTCTCGGCCTCCCAAAGTGCTGGGATTACAGGCTCGAGCCACCGCGCCCAGCCGATATTTCACTTTCTTTCAATCCTTTGACACTATTGTTACATTTTCTTTTAGAAAATCTCTTTATTTTTCTGGTAAGAAATCTGCTTTCATTATAATTATTCTATTGTGGATAATCTTTCTCTGTGTTTTTTAGGGGTTTTTTTTTCCCCTTATCTTTGCTGTCTACAGTTTCACTAGGTAGTTATTTTCTCCTGTTTAAGAATCATTATGTTTCTTATTTCTTTAGAATCATGCCCTTTTTCATTTCCAAAGTTATTTTTTTAGAGGAACAATCTTGCTCTGTTGTCTAGGCTGGAGTGTACCGTGGCACAATTGCTCACTGTAACCCTGGACTCCCGGGTTCAAGCAGTCTTCCAGACTCAACCTCCTAAGTAGCAAGGACCACAAACACATGCCTCCATCACTCGCTAATTAAAAAAAAAAATGTGGAGACAAGTGTCTTGCTATGTTGCCCAGGCTGGTCTTGAACTCCTGGCCTCAAGCGATCCTCCCGCCTTAGCCTCCCAAAGTGCTGAGATTACAGGTATGAACCACTGCACCTGGCCTCAGTTTCAAAATTCTTAGCCTTATTTTTTTCTGAATATTTCTTTTCTTTCAGTTGTTTTGGTCTCTTTCTAGAACTCCGATTTAAGCATATTTTGCATCTTCTCATTTTACCTTATTTTCTCTTCCCATTCATTGTTTCTGTGTCTCTTTGCTACATTCTGGAAAATTTCCTCCATCTCTTTTTCATTCAATTATTTTCTCTTTAGCTTTGTCTTATCTGATTTTGTCCTCACCTTGAAGTTTTTAATTCCAATGACTGTATTTTTCATTTGTGTTTCCATTTGCTACTCTTCAAATCCACCTTTTCATCGTGTTCTATTATTTTGTTAGAATTTTAATTCCTTTATGTTTAATCATTTTACATTTACTTATTTTAGAGTGTCTCCCAAATTATTAAGTTCAGGGGTGAAAATTCTGTTTTCAGAACGTACTAATCTTTACAATGGTGGCTGTATGCGTGTGTGTGTGTGTGTGTGAGAGAGAGAGAGAGAGAGAGAGAGAGAGAACTCATCTTCATTAATTGTTATATACATGGAACTCTCATGCTCCCTGGATTGTGCCTTACCATCAAATGGTTCACCTCTGCTTGTGCTATTGTCCTGCTGGTTTCAATGGTTTAGAGCTGGTTTAAATTAATTTTTCAGATTAAGGAGCCCTCCAAGACACAGGTAGCATGTGTATATATATATATACTTTTTTTTTTTTTTTTTTTTTTTTTAGACAGAGTCTTGCTCTGTCACCCAGGCTGGAGTGCAGTGGCATGATCTCAGCTCACCACAACCTCCACCTCCCAGGTTCAAGCAGCTATCCTGCTTCAGCCTCCTGAGTAGCTGGGACTACAGTTGCACGCCACCACGCCCAGCTAATTTTTTGTATTTTTTAGTAGAGTCGGGGTTTCACCACGTTCCCTAGGCTGGTTGTGAACTCCTGAGCTCAGGCAATCTGCCCACTTTGGCCTCCCAAAGTGCTGGGATGACCGGCGTCAGCCACCGTGCCCGACCTCTGTGTCTTTTTTGATCTCTTTTCTAGCACATGCTGTCTTTTCTCCATCAAGCTTACCTTTTCATTTAAAATTTCCTTCTTATATTTCACCTAGAATCTTATGTGCATAAGCAGGAATAAGGTCTATGACAGTATATTCTGACATATTGCTAAAATCAGATATATTTAAATATATTCTCTTTTTTACAAAGGTCTGTCTCTATCTATAAAACTTAAAACTTACCATTTTAGCCATGCAACTTAGTAACATTAATTACATGCACATTGTTGTGTAAACATCATGCATATCTATTTCAAAAATGTTTTATCACCCAAACAGAAGCTCTGTACCTATTAAACAACGACTCCTCTATTCCCGCCTCCCAGTCGCCACTGGTAGCCTCTATTCTGCCTAGTGTCTCTGAATTTGCATATTCGAGATATTTCACATATTTGTCCTTTTGTGTCTGGCTTATTTTACTTACCATAATGTTTTTAAGGGTTGTCTACATTGTAGCTTGTGTCAAAACCTCAATGCTTTTTATGGCTGAACAGTATTTCATTATCTGACATACCACAGTCTGTCCACTCTCCTGTTGATGCACATTTAGGTTGTTTCTGCCTATTGGCTATTGTGAATAATGCTGCAGTGAACATTCATGTACAAGTATCTGTTCGAGTCTCTACGTTCAATTCCCTGGGAGATATCCCTAGGAGTGCGATTACTGAATCTTATAGCAACTTTGCGTTTTTAAAATAGAGTCTTAGCAAAGTGAAATAAATCACAAGGGCATAGCACCGCAACAGCAGAGGTGGTGAGGGTCTTACATCATCCCTCATCTATTTAGGTTAACATATATGATATTCAAAATTAAAAGCAAACTGTTTAGTCCTAGAATGGCCCAGTTCTTGTTTCTTATTGCTCAGCTGTGTACACACCATGTCTACCCAGTGTGAGTTTCAGTGGAGCTAAAATACTTTGATTGAGCAAGGGCTTGTGTGTGTGTGTGTGTGTGTGTGTGTGTTGTTTACGTTTAAAAACATTGTTTCAAGAGGGATTTTTTGTTGGCTTGGGGTTTGGGGGTGATACTGAACCAATAGTCATTCCTGCTTTGATACATTGTTTCCTGAGCCTTCTCATCCCTTCTCTGCGGCTTAGCTTTCATTATTTAACAAACATTTATTGAGTGCCCATGATGTGCTGGCTTCTGTGATACACACAGAGAAAATTAACCCTGGAGTAAGCTACTGAGGGCTGCGGTACAGGAAAGCACAGAATGTTCATGGGGCCATGCGCATAACCCGGATGAGTGCGGTGCGACCGACTCACTTTGTGCATTGGACTGCAAACAATGAAGACTCACTGAAGTTCCAGCATGGGATGGGAAATTCATTGCACAAATGCAAGTGGGAACAGGGAAGGCAGGATTCGTGGGAATGAGGCCAAATCCAGGAGACGATCAGCTTGGTCTCATTCCCTACCACGAACCTCGTGTCCCAACAGCATCAACACATCCCTTCGTACACGGCTGGCCAGATGCTCACCCGCGGTCCACTCAGCTGCATCCAGGATCGCCGGGTCGTTTGGAAACTGCATAGAGATTCATAGGCAGCTTCCCCTAAAAGGATGATATTCTGATGCTTAGCCCACCTGGTGCACCCACCATTCATCTCTTCCTTCCTTTAAATATTCCGCAACTACTCATCTCAAACTCTTATCACACCTAAGCCTATCCTGATAATTGTCTTTTCCTCCAAATCCCCTTTAATACATTTTTCATGTCAAAGGGGAAATCATCTTCTTTTGTAAGAGAATACATGATAAATTTATTTTCCCTGTGCCTCCGGGATGTCTAGAGCGGGAGTCAGGAAAAGGAAGCATTCTTTGGGGGACTCAGGAGGAAAGAGCTCTGTGTGTGTGTGTGTGTGTGTGTGTGTGTGTGTGTGTGTGTGTGTGTGTACTGTAGAATACAGAGACAGTGATCCACATTAGAAAGGTATGGGTTAGACTCTCCTTCCCTAGAATGTTCCTTCTACCAGTGTGGGTGACACTGGAGCTGCCTTGGGCCACCAGGAGATGAAGGTGAGCCCACCCCAGATGGCTGTCCTCTGCTCAGGTGAGCGGGGGTGGCAGGAGATGAGGAAGACAGCCCCTCTGGCTGCGCCTTTTGGCCCCCTTTTCTCTCAATTGCCCTAAAATTTGCTTATTCCTGGAGTTGGCTTTAGAAATAAATAGGAAGTATCTTGGCATAAGTCGGAGAAGGGTCCAGGGCAGACCATCTTCAGATGCAGTGAGACTCTCACCCTCTACTCCATCAGACACCTGTTTTCCGTTACAGAGTTCTGCTGTCCTCTAGTTCAGCTCTGCTCTCCAGCAGGCTCTCTCAGGTGGTGACCAGATGGCCACCCACAACTCCAGACTTAAATCCTGCCTGGGCTGTGGGGTGGACGCCCCATCTACTCTGCAGGCACTGCTGTTGGCCCCTGTGGAGCAGGGGTGGGCGGAGTGGCCTCTGCCCATCCTGAGGGGCCTCTTCCGTCCTCCAGTTGTGGCCTCTGCTCAAGTTCATGTGGCCACACAGCAACACTGTCTACCTTTTAGACTTCTGCTGGTCCCTACCTCCCCAAAACACAATAAGCTTGGGAAAGGGGGACAGGGACGGCGTTAGTGACCCCACCATGCCCACTACAGTGTTGAGCACTCATCACATGTGTGTCCATGGAGCTGGCCTCTATGCGCTCTCCAGTATGAGGCTGTGTTATGTCTAAGGATACACAAATACACAGCTTTAAAGTAGGAATATTTTTTAATTTACTGCAGAGAAGCTCAGGGATTGAAGAACCGTCCGTTTCTTAATTCTCGTGGTCGATGACTTTATCTTTTTGCATAGCGTGCTTGCCTAAAGCGAGGCACCTCTTCGTATATAAATCAGCCTTTTTTGAATAAAAGTTAAATACAAGAGGATGGAAATGCAGCTTTGAAAACCTATAATGAGCAGGAGGGATTATTACGCATCTACACCCCGGGGAAGTGAATATTTCATATTAGAAAAAGTAGAGGCCAAGGGCAAGGTTCATTTAAAATGTATAAAGATAATAAAAGCGCTCATGGATGGAAAGGCCATCTGAAAGGACTGTTCACTTTTTGGAGAGGCCGATGTGGAATCATTGTGTTTCTTTGCAGGGGAAACAAAACAAAACAAAACAAAACACGTCCTGTGCGCGAATGGCCCCCTGCGTGGTGCTGCGTCAGCAGACAGGGGCATTATTTTCCCCTGGAATGTGCAGCGCTTGGTGCCTCTGTTCTCTCTGTAGTGCACAGAGCCAAGCAGAGAGAGAAGCTGAGCGTTTCAAAGAGAGACAAAGCAAAAACAGATGATTCTGCTGTGCTGCCACATCGCCACAGCACAATACTCTGTTCAAAATTGTCTCTTGTCAGGCACATTTTTCAAACGGTATTATGTTTACAAAGGCTCTCTGTGTTTGGAGAATTTGCATGTGTAGGGAAAATAACTGCATGTTGCAGAATATTTCCTGAAGAGGCCAGATATCTGTGTGTGTCCCGGGCATCTGTGTCCTTAGCATTTTGGAAGGTGCCTGAGCCTGCGGAGGTCACCAAAAAGTACTGAATCATCGTGCCATTCAGTTACCTTCGGCACTACCATCCTGGCATGAAGCTTTTACAGGCCTCTAAGAAGGTCTTCCTCAGACCTCAGTCTTGTTTTTTGCATAAGTATGCCGCCCACGCTCACGTGAGTGAAAGGTGTAGGACGGGACATCCTCCTTTCCCAGTTGCATGGAACGTAGTCTTCAGTGTTAATTTCTGGAATTCAGGTCACCTGAAAGGCCAGTTCTTGGGCCTTGCTGCCTGAATGGCCAGTTCTTAGGCCTTGCTGCCTGAAAAGCCAGTTCTTGGGCCTTGCTGCCTGAATGGCCAATTATTGGGCCTTGCTGCCTGAATGGCCAATTCTTGGGCCTTGCTGCCTGAATGGCCGATGATTCCTCTCCTTGCATCCATCATGATCAATTTTCCAGACACATTGATTATTCAGATTGTTAAAGCCCCAATTAGTCCACATAATCGGCATCCTGTTGTAGCCCATAAATGTGGCCCACACTGTGGAGCAGGGTGGGTGTCTTCCTGCGGCCCTGTGGCTCCTCTCTCCCCAGGCTCAGGCGTGCTGCTCTGTCTCATGCTGCCTGCTCTCCGGGCATTCTCCTCTCCCCCAGCACTGCTGATAAAGAGCCGTTCCAAGAGGGTGGCCTCGCCTCTGGGCCAGCTCTCCATTTTGCGCGGACTAGGGTGGCCCAACTGGAGGCTTCTGCAGTCTTTCTCCTTAACTGGGACAGAAGTTGAAAGGACACATAAAAAAATCACAGATCACCCTAAAGGCACATGTACTCACGTGGCTGCTGTGGCTGTGGGATTTTTCCCTCTGCCTGTGGAATGGCTGGATTTCAAACCCAAGCTCCTTTGTCCTCTAGATCCTGTACCCCCACTTTAGGAAGGGGCAGCAATCAGAATTAGGCAGCCTATTGTCGTCGTCGGGCTGCTGTAACAAAGTGCCATAGACTGAGTGGCTTGTCAGCAACAGAAACTTACTGCTCACAGTTCTGGAGGCTGTGAAGTCCAAGACCAAGGCGCCAGCACATTCGGTGTGTGGTGAGGGCTCACTTCTCGGTTTGCTGTGTCCTCATGTGGCGGAAAGGGCAGACGAGCTTCCTCAGGCCTCCTGAGGAAGAGCACTAATCCCATTCACAAGGGCTCTTCTCTCCTGATCCAATCTCCTCCCCAAAGCTCCACCTCTTAATGCTATCACCTTGGGTAGCAGGTTTCAGCATATGAATTTTGGGAGGACACTTTCATACCACATCACCCGCCCAAGGTCTTACAGCCGGTGGTAGCCCAGGCCAGCCGTCTCTTTACTGTACCCATTTTGTCTCTAGTTCTGTATTAGGTGTTGGAGGAGGGAGGTCATATAGATGTGAAAATGAGTCAGATGAACAAGGAGCAGGCCCTGCCCTTGGAGGAGCTTAAGAGGAAATCGTAAATTTCCCTCAGTAGTGGATTACGCTGTAATCTAGTGCAAGGTGCAGATATGTGACCTGAGGGAGCTGGATAAAGCACTCACCTTGCTGTGGAGACATTGGACTTGCAGCTGGAAGGATGACTGAGAGCAGAGATGTGGAGGTGGGGGAGGGCATTCTCGGGAAGGGGCCGACTTGAGCAAGAGCTTGGAGGTGCAGGGGCGTGCAGGGCAAGGGGGCCCTGTTCACTTAGAACAAGGGGTCGGCCAAGGAAGTCTGGGAAACAAACCAAACTACAGAGGAGCTTGAGCAGAGTCGAAGTTTGTTTTGTGCCCTCGTTGAAGGTTTAAAGCCGAGGAGCTATGTGATGAGCGCTGTGTTTTAGGAAGAAGACTCCATGATAGAGAGGATGAGCCGGAGGATCCGTTTCTAAATGTGTTTCTTAGGCTATAGGAGATTTCTTTATTTCTTCCAGAATGTGCTTTCAGATGCTAATGTGTGTATTGTGAACTCTGAGAAGAGAGAATTCCAAAATGTATTTGACCACAAAACCTCTTTTTCACGGTAACTGGTGCGTGGTAGGCCCTTGGTGTTTTTGCATGAACAAATAAGCAAGTATAACACTGGCGTGCCACAGAGTGTGGTTCAAGAAACACTGCGTTCTCTAAGGCACTGAAGCAAGAAGAAAGGCCAGTGAGAGGCTTTGATATTTATCCGGGGAAGAGGTACTGATTGCTCAAGCTAAGCTTCAGTGGACTGAAGACAGGGAAGCCAGCCACCCACAACTCCTCCAAACACCCCCCTCTCCCAGACGGGCATGGCTGGGGCACCCGCTTCTGGGCTCTCCTGCCCCCTGGGCCCACCCCATGGAGGGCTTTTCACGCATTTACTCATCATTCTCCTCTGACAGAGACCGGCACGGTCTGGCACGGTCTGGCCCATGGGGGCTCAAGACAGTTGGCAGAAGGAAGAGGAGGGAGACCTAAGGGACTTGGCAGCTGGGTGGAGAAGAAGACCCGACTTCTTTCTTTGTACATGGACTTGCTTGGAAAAGATTTCCAGTCCTTAACCAAAAAGTGCAGTGACCTTTCCACTACGACATCTGTTCCTACAAGATGCAAGTCACAGTTTTCATGTAAGGGCTCGAAGCAACCGTGGAGGGCAGAGGGCAAGCAAGACATGGATCAGGCTCTTGTTTTTCTCTTCTTTTCATCTTCCCCTCCCCTTCTAAAGTGAGAGCTTGTGATTATGGAGGGTTTTTAATGACAGGGAAAACAGTTAAAATGAAGGAGTTGCCTCAAGGAAGCATTTGGGAGATGGGCAGAGCTAGGGACAATGGAGGCCCTGCCATGAAGCCTTCAGGGCATCAGTGTGGAAACGCCTCCAGCTCCTGGCTCTGGTGAAGCCTACCTGGTTCTCTAAATGGCTCCGGGTCTTCTGGCCTCCTGGCCCTTCCCTCTCCCCTCCTCTGACCTTTTTCTTACACTTATCTTTAGTCCCCTCATCCATTATTTTCTCTGAAATATGTCACTGCTCTGGTAACATCCCTTCCCTCATTCAACTCCCGACTCTCCTAAACCCCCTTGAGTACGTTCACCAATGGTTTATGGATGTTCACCTGTTCTTGTCCTCTCCAAGTACTGCAGAAATTAAAAGACGTATTCTGTGGTAGACGATGCTGACCCCTGACAGTTTCTCTTTGATTTTCCTCCACATTTTCTCTTTATTTTTTGTTTCACTAACCTCTAAGCCAGAGTAAATAACAATGACTGGAGGTGACTGATTTGCCCCCAGATTCCACATTGAGTTAGTGGTGATACTAGCACCAGGGCCCAGGGTTGATACTACTCTACCGCACTCCCTTCCCTGACAGTGCCTGCTTTTCTGAAAGCTTCTTGCCCTATTATAAAGAAAGCGTCTACTCCAGATGTTGAAAAAAGGTAAGGAGCAGTTATGAAGGCCCAGCCCTGGGGATAGCTTAGCATTTTGCAGTTAGTGCAAACCCATTTGCCGCTTTTCCTCATATTTGGTTGAAAGCATTTGCATTATACAGTTCATTTATGCCTTTATCATAATTAGGTGCAAGTTGCTGCTGCAATATGTTTTTCTGCATTATTACTGTGCTTGCCTTTTTTCATTCCTGCTCATCCTACGTTATTGTGTCTTACTGGCTTCATGTCAAATCTTTTCAATGTGTATAATATTCTGCTTTCAGAAATCGGGAGGGGGCAAAGATTGTTATGTCAAAAATTCAGAGAAAATGAAGAAATGTGTGTACATGTGCACATATAGAGAGAAACTGCATTGAAATCACAGCGAGGTTGTGGCAGAAATGAGAAAACCTAAGATTAATGGCTTAGAGGATTTTTATGCTCCTGGAACTCAGAAATGGTATGTTTGCAGTTGCCGCACAAACATGGTCTAACTGCTGATGCTATTTTTGAAAAGCACGCCGAAACCATGAAGCCAGGGAAGTTCAAAGGCTCTCTCTTGCACGTGCTCGGTCATCTTCCCCAACTCTTATCGCAAAATGATTTTTTGCTTGAGGACAGAGTGTTGGGTTATCTGTGACAGCCACAGTGACACGGGCTGGGAAGTGTCCCCAGAGCAGCTCCAGCGGAGCCCTGATGGCCCGTTGGGTAATTAAAAGCTAAGTGGAATGTTGAAAAAATGTCCATACAATTTGATCGGTCAATTTGCTTGCTTTTTGAGAATTTAAATGAGACCTTCAGAATCATTTGAACTTTTAAAAGGAAATCATTTCAAAAGTCTCGAAAGCGAGGTTGTTTGATGTGTCTAAGTGACTGGCAAGACTGAACTCATTTTAGGTGGGTGTTGATAATATGGATGCGGCTGTCAAACTTGAATCACGCGCCATCCTGCAGTCCACTTTGTAAGGCACATTTCTCCCGGAAATCCCACGACTGCTGATCCCACAACTGCTGATGATTCTCTTGTGTAGCTGCAGAACCTGAGAGCTTTAAATTAGGCCTTAAGGGCACAAGAAGTTGAGGGTATTTTCCAAATAACAGGGTCTATGTGCGAATGACCTAGTAGGAGCAGGGGTAGGAGGAGCAGGAGAAAGCTGGAGCCTGGCTTCTGCCCCATTCTCCCGGGCTCACTCGCTGTAGAAAGCCAGTGTAAAGGCCCTTGTTGGAGCCAGGGGAGTCTTTGGTAGGAGACCCCTGAAGACCGTGTACCCTGATGTGGTGTGGCTGTGTCCCCACCCAAATCTCATCTTGAATTGTAGCTCCCATAATTCCCACGTGTTGTGGGAGGGACCCGGGGAGAGATAATTGAATCATAGGGGTGGGTTTATCCCTTGCTGTTCTTGTGGTAGTGAACAAGTCTCGCGAGATCTGATGGTTTTATGAGGGGTTTCCCCTCTGGCTTGGCCCTCATTCTGTCTTGCCCGCCTCCAGGTAAGACGGCCCTTTGGTCTTCCCTCATCTACCGCCATGATTGTGAGGCCTTCCTAGTCATGTGGAACTGTGAGTCCATTCAGCCTCTTTTTCTTTATGAATTGCCCAGTCATGGATATGTCTTCATTAGCAGCGCGAGAATGGATTAATACATACCCTAACCAAGCACTCTCCGTGGCTGACTCCAAGTTGTCGTGGAAATTGATAAAGTACCCTTGAGAGCTTAGTACCAAGTCATGTGCTGACTGGCTGGGTTTTACACGCTCTAGCCGCCTTCCACCCAGACCACGCTCTCCAAAACCTGGCCTGGCCACGTTTTGGATAACTATTCATTCTGTAGATATTTTACCTCCTTTTTTATTTAGTAAACTACCATTTATTTGATCATTCTTCATCACTTTATTAAGCGGAAGGAGACGTTAATCTCTGAAAAGTCTATCCTTTTACTTCTGCGAACCAAAAAGTGACTGGAGCAGATCTCAATCAATTAGAAGTTTATTTTGCCAAGGTTGAGGGCACGCCCAGGAAGTAGAAACACAATTTATAGTAGGATCTATGGCCTGTGCTTTTTCCAAAGAGGGTTTTGGGAACTTCAGTATTTAGAGAAAAGAACAAGCAGGTGTAGGGGTGCGGAAAGGGGGATGGAGAGTAGGCAATGAGGCCAGTGGTCACATTCCTGTGAGACCCTGACCAGCCCTCAGTGAGTCTACACTTTACACGTGAAGAGAGGGAATGAGGGAAAGTCAATTATGATACTCTCTCTGCTTAGTAAATCTACACTTTACATGAGATAAAGTAAACATGGAGATCATACCTGTGTCTGTTTGGGAACAAAAGGAGGGCAGTGTTTTGCGTGACTCAGTTCCCAGCCCTAACTTCCCCTTTGGCACAGTGAGTTTGGGGTCCTGAGATTCTATTTTCCTTGCACACTTCTTAGTGCTATGATAGAAAAGGGGATTATTTGAACTCTTGCCACCTTTGTCTTAAAAGATGATGGAAAGTCTACTGTCTACACATGTTATAGGCAGATCAGTTGTCTTAAGCAATTCTTAGGTAAGATTTAACATGGCCTCAAATAATTACTTAAGAGACCGGCTAGGAGTTATTTCTGTTTGCCTGCATTGCACGCTTTGCTTCTGTATGTGTGTGTGCATTGCTTTTCTAGGGAAAATGTTGAATAGCAGTTTCTTTCCTGAATAATTATGTATTAGAGAAATTTAGCAATATTCTTCCCAAATTCTATATACTTCATGTTACCCTTCATTTTACCTTCCAGCTTGTGGAAAAGGGAAAGTTGTAGATTATTAATTGATAGATAGTTAGACAGATTGTCAGGGAGATAGGTGGATGGGTGGGTGGATGGATGGATGGATGGTTAGATAGATAATAGAGGATTTTAGCTTATGTTGGCAATTCCTGACACAGGCAAAGATGCAGACTCATGGTATAAAGTTGCTTATCATGCCAAGTGCCTGACATTTCACCATTTTGATGACTATTCTAGGCCCAAAAGCTCACAGACTGGGAGCAAATCTTTTCCATCTAAAAACACTCCCATCATCCCTTAACAAACTGATGACAACATAATTGTTTTCTATCAAACGAATCTTGAAATAGTATAAAACATACCAAAATTCCATCTGTTTAATGGAGCATACACCTTTAAGATTCTTTTTAGGCTTATCATTTTTGTCACTAAATGAAAATCAGTCACT
Source organism: Macaca nemestrina (assembly GCF_043159975.1). Classification (NCBI taxonomy): domain Eukaryota; kingdom Metazoa; phylum Chordata; class Mammalia; order Primates; family Cercopithecidae; genus Macaca; species Macaca nemestrina. Next base: position 152,465,553 of record NC_092128.1, on the reverse strand, counting down.
TGATAGCATAAGTCTCTGATTTCTATCCCTTGTCTTATAGGTAGGTGTCTCTATTTCCAAGTCAGCATTCATTATGCCCTTAGCTAATATTTATTGAACCTCTGTATTCTGTTGGTAGTTATGAGTGTGATGCAAGGATGGCAGGGATATCAGGTGTCCTCTGTGAGGGTTTCTCTCCAGGGTAGACGGGAAGCCTCATTACAATCAGGGCACAGAAAGCTGTGACAGATTCTCCAAGACACGGACTGCACTTTGGGGGACTGTGGGAACTCACAGGTGAGCCCCTCCCTATGCTCAGGGGCATCAGGTTGTCCTTCAGGGGCCAGCAGGTAAAACGGACCCTGAGAGCAGGGGGCTGCTAAGAAGTAAGTGGGGCTGTGGGCGGCCAGGAAGTCACGGCTTCTGTTGGAGTAAAGCCTGATGAACCACACTCCTTAACCAGGATTAGAGGAATCTATGGGACCAGCTGTCAAATTAAAAGCGTTAAGTCACACATTCTATTTCCAGAGCCCACAAGGAGGAAAAACGGAGACATGCACATGTATGTAGACAGCATGGCAAGTGCATGCACACACAAGCGTGCACACACACCTCCTTCTGCACTCAAAGTTTCTGGTCTCCATACAAAGATGAAAAGACTTAGGGCTCACGGATTCTGATCAAACCCTCAGTAAAGCAGAAACCACCTCTGCTGTACTTCTAGTTTTCTGTTTCAGGGCCCAAGAAAGTCCATTTCAAGGGCCTTATGTGTAATTCACAGCTTTGTTGGAGTCCCCTTCTAGGCAGAGATAACAGAGGAACCTTTCTTAGACTGGGTCTCAGGTCAGCCATCCCAGGGACTGCCCTCCCACCTTAAACTCGACAAAAGATCAGGAATCTGGGGGTAGCATGGGCCATGTGTCCTCCCTCTCAACACCACGGTACCCTGGAGCAGGGGTTCCCAACCCCCTGGCCACAGACTGGTATCAGTCCATGACCTATTAGGAACCAGGCTGCACAGCAGCAGGGGAGCAGGGGGTGAGCGAGCAAAGCTTCATCTGTATTTACAGCTGCTCCCATCGCTGGCATTACCACCAGAGCTCCGCCTCCTTTCAGATCAGCGGCTGCATTAGATTCTCATAATAGCACGAACCCTATTGTGAACTGTGCACACAAGGCATCTTGGTTACACACTCCCTATGAGAATCTAATGCCTGATGATCTGTCACTGTGTCCCATCACCCCTGGATAGGACCGTAATTGCAGGAAAACAAGCTCAAGGCTCCCACTGATTCTACGTGATGGTGAGTTGTATAATAATTTCATTCTATATTACAACGTAATCATCATAGAAATAAAATGCACAATAAATGGAATGCGCTTGAATCATCCCAAAACCATCCCCCACCCACATTGGTAGAAAAACTGTCTCCCACGAAACCAGTCCCTGTGCCAAAAAGGCTGGGGACCACTGCCCTGGAGCGCTCAGGAGACACCTGCATGCCACTCAGGTCTCTGCAGGAAATGACGCTGGACCGACCGGCAGTTCTAACGAGAGACTTCCTGTCTTAGTTGGCCTCCTTTATCCTCTGACAGTTTCCCACATACATGGCTTCTCACGCTCTATTCTTCTCATGGACATATTCATGCCACTTGCAGTTCCATATTTCACTGCTTTTCAGATTGATGTGTTACCAGAGAATTATTCTTCTATCTATTATTATTATAACATTCACCGTAATCATCATTAGCTCATTAACTCATAACTATTACTATCATTGCTAATATAATGACTGTTAACTAAATATGAATAATGTATGCTATCACTAATATAATTACTATTATTAACCATATTCCATCTCACATCTATCTCAGCTGCTTCATCTCCCTCTGCTTCCTTTCACCTTCCCCCTGCCTGATGTTACAAACCGAACAACTTAGAGTTCCTTGAATATTCCTTGAGCCTGGCTTCTCCCCCAGGCCATAATAAGGGTGTGTCAGTGCACAATGCACAATTAGTTCCTCTGCCAAGGCAAGATCTGGGGTGCATTGCCTGCCTTGCAGCCCACCCTGGTGTCCCAGTCTTGCTCCTGCTCTTTAAGTCAGGTGTTTGCCTTTCCTGCTGCCATAGGAACCGTCTAATGCTGCAGGTCAGGCGTCATAAACAAGTTGTGTGTCCTGCCCTACACCCATCAAGTGACAACAGATGATAATTGGAGGGGAAGGAGAGGAGGTCAGAGGGACTGGAGTGGCACTTTAACCCTCCCTGATGAACTGAAAGAGCTCATAGGCAATATTCATAATGTCGAGGCATTGACCAAAATCTCACCACGTGTTTTATGCTCCACAGAATCTGTTTCAATGGAGCACCTGTTCTTAGAGCGCTGAAAGATTCCGCTTTATTAACTGACTCCATGTTGCTCTACTGGGCCCTGTGGAGTAGTTAACAGCTGTTAGCTTGAAAGAATGTATCATTTTGTTAGGGACTGTAAGGTGTAATTAATTCATTGGGACTTGCTACATGTCACAGGCTGTGTGACACACTGGGCTGCACTCACACCTCATGTCTCAGACACAGACTTGGACCTCAGGGAGGTCACATCTCTCTGAGGAAGAGACCCGCAAAACACCAATCAGATGTGACCAGTGGCACCGGCCACTCGAGTAAGCACATGGGCTCTGGGGTCACAGCAGAAGGGGCACCACCAGCTCTGGGAAGGCTTTAGGCAGTGGATGGCAATTAGCAGAACTTTCAGGATGAAAGGATGTAGTTAAGAGGACTGGGTGAGAGGGCAGCACAGACAGAGGAAGCCACGTGCAGGGGCACTGAGACGGCTCCGGAATGGCGGTGAGTTCACCCCGGGTCGGGGCTAGGTTGTGTTCGGGAAAATGATGGAGAGCGGCGCTGAGGATCAGTAGGGGAAGATCACGCTGTACGTCCCGTGTCTTCTGGACTTCGTGCCGTAGGTCAGGGTGATTCGTTGGAAGATCTTAAGCCCAGGAGTGTTTTAGGAAGATGGCACAGGCTGCAGCCTGTAGACCAATCTGAAGGATGGATTTGCAGTCTTGCAGGTGAGATGTCATTAGGCCTTGGACTGAGACAGGAGTGGCAAGAAGGGAACATACTTGGGAGTTTGGGGGGAAGGTCAAGGTCGAGATCAGCTGGCTTTATGACCTGGTAATCTATGGGGAGAGAGAGCTAGGAAGTAGCTTCTAAAACTGTGTTTCTAGCTGGAGTGACTAGAGGAGGAAGGGTGATCTTTTCAGAGCTCAGGAGTATATAAGGAGCAGATTTAGGTGGGAGGGCAGGAAAAAAGACAAAACAGAAGTTCTGCTTGGATTCGTTGCATTCTAGCTGCCAAGATGGAACTATCTGGAGGCAAGACGGCCCTTAAACTACAAGCTAGGGCTGCAGGTAGAGATTCAGAAGTCACTGTTTTAGGATTAATTTCTAATGGCCTCAGATAAGATGACCCAGGGTAAAGGGAGACTATGCAGAGGGCTAAGCAGTGAGAGTGAAGAGGAGGATAAATAACAATAGATGGTGTTGCATGGCACATAAAGTGACTGCTTGGAGGTTATTTATGGGGAGACAGATCTCGCAATTGAGTGCTGAAAGAAGGCATTTGGTAACAATTGGAGCCCCTTCTCTGTGCCAGGTATGGGCACAGTGGGGCATGAGTGACTACCACCCCGCCCTCGAATGAAAGCCAACATAGAAACAGATAAACTATACATCAAGTTTCCAATTCCTAGAGTTGAGATATAAACAAGGTACTATGGGAACACAGAGCTCATTTTTCTTTCTTACTAGGAGAGTAATAAGTGTTAAATGTAGAAAATACAGAGAAACAGAACATATACACAACTCATAATTCTACAACCCAGACATGTGACATTTTCATGCATGTTTCATACAAATAAAAAATACATGTTTTAGCAAAATGAGATGATATAGCACAGGCTGTTTTGTAAACATTTTTACTTAAATTTTTTTTTTTTTTTTTTTTTTTTTTAGATGGAGTCTCCCTCTGGCGCCCAGCCTGGAGTGCAGCAGCGTGATCTCTGCTCACTGCAAGCTCTGCCTCCCGGGTTCACACTATTCTCCTGCCTCAGTCTCCCAAGTAACTAGCTGGGACTACAGGCGCCCACCACCATGCCCGGCTAATTTTTTTTTTTTGTATTTTTAGTAGAGACGGGGTTTCACTGTGTTAGCCAGGATGGTCTTGATCTCCTGACCTCGTGATCCGCCCGCCTCAGCCTCCCAAAGCGCTGGGATTATTTATATAGTGTTAACTACTTATGTTATCATTTTCAATAACTGCCTGGTGTCTTTTGTTAGCAAATGTATCATAATTTATTAACCTGTCTCCATCACTGGACATTTAGATTGGTTCCTGGCTTTCACCACGTTAGATGAAATGGCAAATATTCTTGTAGCTACATCTATGCAAACATCAACATTATTTCTTTATAATAAATTCCCAGAAGTGGAAGTGTTGTGTTACGCGATGTTCTAGTTAAGCTCTTTAGAGCTTAACAAGAACTAGACCTCTCTTCTCTATCGACTTCCTAGCTTAAGCATAAAGTAGAGGGAGGGGATTTTTATGAACAAAAGGAAATGAGGGAATCCAAAGGAGCCAAGAAGCTGATCCCTGCAGGCCTGTTGAGAAACTAGAAATTAAAACTCCCCAGGTCAGGCACAGTGACTCACGCCTGTAATCCCAGCACTTTGGGAGGCTGAGGCAGGAGGATCATTTGAGCCCAGGAGCTCAAGAGCAGCCTGGGCAATATAGCCAGACCCCATCTCTACAAAAATTAAAATATCAGCTGGACGTGATGGTGCACACCTGCAGTCCCAGCTACTTGGGAGGCTGAGGTGGGATGATCTCTTGAGCCCAGGAGGTCGAGGCTGTGGTGAATGAAGGTCACACCACTGCACTCCCGCCTGGGCAACAGAGTGAGACCCTGTCTCCAAAATAAGTAAGTAAATAAGTAAATAAGCAAGCAAGTAAGCAATCGAGCTCCCTGGATTCCAGCCCCTTCGCTTGTTAGTCGGGAGCCGCAGGGCCTCTCACCCATGCTCCTCTGTGCCTCTCTGCCACCCTCCTCTTCTTTACCAGCCTGGTTTGCTGACTGCTTTTGCCACAAGACTCAATTTTATGTCATGGCCCCTCAGCTTCAGTGGCTGACAGTAGTCTCTGCCTTTTAGTTAAGAGGCTGGAGAAGGTGAGTCTGATTGGCAGATTCCCACCAGTTCCTGAGTCCTGGCCAGCTAACCTCAGGCAGTCATGGATCTGGGGGCCTGGAGCAGGATTCCAATTAGGATGTGCTGGAGGCCACTCACCCCAGGTAGTGAGAGCTGACGCTGGGCACCTCCTCCCAGCTCCAAGTTCACTGACGTCATATTGGGAGCTTGAAATCTGCTGTGCCCGGGGCGGGGGGCGGGGGTTGTAAAGCAAGAAAACTAACAAGCGCTGAGTCAGGGCAGGTTGTAAGATGTTCCTCCGAATTCCACTGGGTGTCACATGGAAAAAAACTCTCTGACTTCTTGAGAAATGGGTATGGCCAGTGACATCTTCAGAATATTTCTGAAACAATGTAATCTCATTAACATTCTGTAGATGTTCCTTCATTCTATTCTCGCGTTTAATGTCCCAGAGAAGAAATCTAGTTTTGGGATTTTCATTTCTTTAGATTGATATGTTGTTTTTTCTGTCTGCACTATTGTCAGTTTGATTTGCTTACAAACTGTGCACATTTTACTGGGCTATGACTGTGGTGACGCTCCCTTTGCTGGTTCTCAGTAAGCCCGTTTTATTTGAAGATGCAAATATTTTTCCAAGTCAGGGAAGTTTTTCCACGTTGTTGATTTGATTAATGTGTTTCTTTCACTTACTGTGTATTCACCTTCTGGAATTCCTACTGTGCTTATATTTGATCTCTTGGATCAATCTTCCATTTTGCTTATCTTTTCCTCATCATAGCTCACTTAAGCTGTTTTCTCTGAATTCTGGAGAAACCTCTCAATTCCAGCCAGATTCACTGATTTGATTGTATGCACTATCCAGTCTGTTCTTCTGAGCTTCTATTGCATTGTTAATTCCGGCAATTGTATTCTCATCTGAAAGTAGTCTTTTCGGCCGGGTGCGTGGCTCACGCCTGTATTCCCAGCACTTTGGGAGGCTGAGGAGGGCGGATCACGAGGTCAGGAGATCGAGACCATCCTGGCGAACATGGTGAAACCCCGTCTCTACTAAAAATACAAAAAAACTAGCCAGGCATGGTGGTGGGTGCCTGTAGTCCCAGCTTCTAGGGAGGCTAAGGCAGGAGAATGGTGTGAACCGGGGAGGCAGCGGAGCTTGCAGTGAGCAGAAATCGCGCCACTGCACTCCAGCCTAGGAAACAGAGCGAGACTCCGTCTCAAAAAAAAAAAAAAAAAAAAGAAAGTAGTCTTTTCTGATCTCAGATGATTCCATTTTCATATTTACAGTGTGTTACTGATTCCTCTCAATGAGTTCTTATTAGATTCAGATTCTCTGGTTCATCTCAAGCAATGTAATTCAGAAATTTCCTAAATGTTCTGTTTCATGCGGGTGATGTTTCTTTATGTTCTTTAAATTGATCCTGTTATTATGGACTTTTTTTTTTATTATTATGAGCTTTATTATGAGGACTACTTCACTTTTATTTTGCCACATTAATGAATGTGCAGGCTATATTGAGAGCCTACAGTTCACTGTAATTGAATGAAGGGAGGTTTGTTACAGGCCTAAAGGAATTCTTTTCCGTTTGTTTTAATAATCCAGAAGTTGCCCGGGCTCTACTCTTCTCTCACCAACACTTAGTGTGCTCAAGAGGTTCTCTCAATGGAGCCCAGGACTGGCAGTGTGGGCAACCCCCGAGTACCTGCTGGAAATGCCCACTCCGGAGGCACTAGCTCAGAAACTCTGGTGTGGGGCCTGGGAATGTGTGTCTTCACAAGTCCTCCGGGTTGGTGCCATCAAAGTTTGGGAAGTACCTATTTGCTCACCACTGGGCTTCCAGCCACAGCAAGGGTGAGCCAGGTCCAAAGTTCACATTTAGTCCCCTCTTGCCAACATCTGTGCACTTTCATGAGGCATTTGCAGATTTGCCCAGCCCATACCTCAGCCCTCAAGCTGCTCCTACCCGGAATCCTGACCTCTGTGGAGTTTGCACGGTTCCTCAGGGGTTCCTTTCACTTCGTGTCCAGGTGGACTTTTCTTTTGCGGGTGGGGAGTTTCAGGTTGGAAAGCTCCTCCCTTAGACAGGGCTCGCTCATGTTGTCTTGCAAGAGCTCCCTTGTGGGTGGTCGTGATTTTGATTCTCAGCACAAATGCAGACTATTTTCCTACTATTTTTTCTTTGGATATTTCTATAGAGATTTAGGAAGAGGTGCAGAATGGGGAGTTCAAATCACCTGGAGGCAGAAATTCTCTCTTTTTTTTTTTTTTAGGATGACCCAAGGGAGATTTACAGAGTAGAGGGGAAGCTGCTGTAACCATCCAGTTGGGGGTGAGGAGGGTCTGGCATTGGGGATGGGGAGACGGTGGACTCCCGAGTATTTCTGAGATCCAGTGGATCAGCCTGAGGAGCAGTTCCATGGAAGGAGAGGATGGAGTTAGGGTGGCTCAGTTCATTCAGTTACAATGAACTATAGGCTCTCACTTTCTAGCCCGGCTGCCCGGATGACTTCTTGGAAGACGTCAAATTGTGTTCCACTCGGGCAGAAGGATGGCACTGGCTGAGCGAATGGATGGGGCAGCCATTCCTGACCACAGATGGGCACGTCCTGGTGACGGGATGTGATCTCCCCCACCCCTGGCGCACCCGGGGCTGTCCTGGTCACGTACATGTTCACTGTCAGATGACAAACAGGGAGAAGGACCGATGCTGCCAGCGATTCTGTTCGGGTCTTATATGTTATCATCTGTTACCAATGACAATAGTGTTCGGGACATTTCTCCAGCTTCCCAGAGAAACAGCCCTTTTCTCCAGCCTCCCGGCACCTGCAGTCCATCCGTAGCTTTCCCATAAGCCATCCCTCAGAGAGTTTTGGCATGTTAATTTTCAAGTTTACAAAGTGGCATGAAAGATACTAATGAATTTCTTCACCCGTTGCCCTCCTCCTACCTGTCATAGTTCTTTCTACTTGAAATGTTTGTTTTCCTTGTTCCTGTATGTGCGTGACAGAGGTGAGGGGTCTGCTGCCTTCATGGTGGACAACTCACTTGTCTGGTGCTTCAAGCCTGGGGTGTGCCTTCCTAGTAATGGTCACTGTCATTTTCCCCCAGCTGGAGGCCTGAGGACATCAGCTTAAGCCTCTTCAGGGCTGTGGGACCTGCGAGGTCCAGCCTCTTAATGTGACTCCTGACAACTGATTTGTCAGCTCATTTTTGCCTTTTCTCCATGTCTTCTTGTAGCTCAGAGTCTGTCTGCTTGTCCTGAGCATGTGATAAAGCAATTCCAGACACCCCACTCCAGGAACCAGAGCCCCGGAGCTGTCCCACAGCCTAGTTTAGGACTGAAGCCCCAGATGGCGCCCCCTGCCATGGGGAATTCTAAGACGACTGAACAGGAAGAAACACAGAGCACATCTTCCAGGAAGAACCTTTGCTCTTTATTAAAAAAGCTGAGAGGCCGGGCGCAGTGGCTCACGCCTGTAATCCCAGCACTTTGGGAGGCCGAGGCGGGCGGATCACGAGGTCAGGAGATCAAGACCATCCTGGCGAGCACGGTGAAACCCTGTCTCTACTAAAAACACAAAAGAATTAGTCGGGTGAGGTGGCGGGCGCCTGTAGTCCCAGCTTCTCGAGAGGCTGAGGCAGGAGAATGGCGTGAACCCGGGAGTCGGAGCTTGCAGTGAGCCAAGATCTGGCCACTGCACTCCAGCCTGGGTGACAGAGCGAGACTCTGAATCAAAAAAAGAAAAAAGAAAAAAAAAAAGCTGAGAACTCTTTGCCCTTTATTAAAAAATAAAAAGAAGCAAGGAAGAGAAGCTGCGTAGAAGCCCCTGCCCTCTGAGTTTGCTTAGAGGAAAAAGCACATTCAAGTTTGCATTTGGGAATTGCAGTCAGTGACGCATGCTTGGGTTCCCTGCTCAAGCTGTTAGGGCAAAAGCGACGGCGTTTCTACCCTCATCAGGAGGAACTACCTCTATGAGTCTCTCGTCACCAAACTAAGCAGTTTTAATCCAGACACAGAGTGGAGACAAATGAACGCGTACAGAATGCATCTCCAGAGACGGCATGTTCTCGCTGTTCTCTTGCCATCCAGACAGGGTGCTCAGAGGGCAGCCCTGGGGGGCACTCTGCAGTGGGCAGGCAGCATGGGGCACATGGACCCTTCCTTCTCTTTTCAGCTGAGGAAACGCTAAAGGGAAGTTTGTAAAATTCAGAGCCATCTCGGAGGGAAAGATGAGTTAATGACCTGCTGCAGAAGGGCTAGGCAGGTGCGTGCCTCCAGCTGGCTGAGAAGACACCCACGCAGCCCTCCCACCAGACTGAAAAACACAGGGTCAGCCATTGGCCACTCCCCCTTTTCCCACTGATGAAATGGAAATTATCTTTTGGAATTGTGTTGTTAACAATACTCTGTATTGCCACAAGTAGGTTTTTGCAATACGTTGAACAAATGTGTTATCCCTTTTCAGGTCCTAAAGTAAAGAGGGGTTCAGGAGGGTTGTAAGGGCAGCACGTGAGAGTGTGGCCTGTGAGGAGGATGTTGAGTGACTTCAGGGAAGTAAGTGTCACCTATGCAGAGTCACAAGGCGGCTTTTCTAGTCTCCCAGCACCCGGATAAATCCCTTTTTGTGCAACAAGAACTAGTGGAGTCTACAGAAGCATGTGTTCCCGTGGGAAGGGCATGGCTTTGATGCTGAGCCTCTAGATGGTACAACCGATCATCAGGGGCCCCGTGGCCACTCATTTAAACCCTCAGCCAGAAGGAATGAAATCACGGGCTTTTGTAAGCAATGAAAATGGCAGTCTACACTTTATAGACACTTAGCATAGTGTCTGGCATACAGTAGGTGCCCAACACACCTTCAGTTTGTTATGTTTTGTCTATCAGCTGTTACATTTGTTTCTGTTGTCTTTTCCCAGTTTTCTCTGGGATTGGTTAGAGGGAAACATCATGAAATTGTTTTTATTGTATTTTAAAGACAGGGTCTCACTCTGCCACCCAGCCTGGAGTGCAGTGGTGTGATCTCGGCTGTCTGCAGCCCTGACTTCTTTGGGTCTAGGTGATCCTTGTGCCTCAGACTCCCAGGCTGGTCTCGAACTCCTGGGCTCAAGCAGTCTGCCCGTCTCAGCCTTCTACAGTGCTGGGATTGCAGGCGTGAGCCATCGTGCCATCCTGTTTTGATTTTAGACTCATCCCTTAAAGCCCAGGCTGTCACCTACCAGCCACCACTCTCTACGAGTCCGTAAGTCATGGTGGTTCAGAACACAGGCTGTGGCATCTGCAGACCTGACTTTGCGTTCGGTCTCACCCATTTAGCAACTGTGTGACCCAGACCACGTCAGGCTTCCTAGAGTAAAACAGGAACCATAAGCCTTTTGCATTTAGGGGTGAGGGTAGTCAGACGCCACATTTCCAGCAGGACTTGTGGGACTTGAACTTAATAAAAGTCTGCTCCAGTAGCCTGACCACCCTTTGGGCTTAACTTGGGGCCCCTCAATGCCTCCACCGCGCTCTCAGCCATGGAGGAATTCCTGAACTGTCCACCAGTGGGTTTCCGTTATTCCTGTGACGGGCAGGTAGGGCTGACACACTGTTCTCCAGCATAGATTTCATAGTTTGGATTTGGGCAGCCCAGAAATAGCCTGTGAGATCTTACTGAACCAGGTCTGACATCATCACACTAAATGGAAAAAAGTTAGGAACATGCTGGTATTCCAGAATTATTTTTTTTAAAAAGTAACATTCCAAAGCAACCATATTGCTAATTGAAATAGAATTTTTTTTTTAAATTTAGGAAATATTGGGCTCTTTAGCTTCTCTCCTATTTTTCATTAGGTGTATTGGAGTGTTTCATTTATTGAGCACCTACTGTGTGCTAGCTGCTGTGTTATATGCATCGTACATATTTTGTTCTCACAACTCTAGAAAATAAGCATAACCCCTTTTCTCCTGTAGTAAAGGGGAACTTTGGAGGAAACGGAAGCCTGCCAGGGTCAGAGAGCTCGTGGGCAGCCAAGGCAGGACTTAGACTTCACAGTAGGAGGCCTCGAAGCCTGAGCTTGTCCTGTGACACTGTCATTTCAGAGGGTGTGTGGTCCACCACGGCTGAAGACTAAATTCAGCCAACAGCTGCTGCAGCCAAGAGTCCATCTCTCTCCTCTGCCACTGTTATGTCCAACCTGCTTGCCTGAACATACTTTGGCCACTTTGGAGTGCATTCTGCTCAGAAGTAAAAATAATATCATCGAATTTCATAAATAGATAGGTTTCTGAGGTATATACCTCTCTGCGGGAATCTGGTTCACTTACTGTCTTTAGATAATGGAAATTGTGGTTGCGACCGAGGTTCTTTCCTAAGTTAACAAATGATTGTTCCTCACCACAGAACTACAAGAATGACCCTTACAAATGAGCAGATTCTTTGTTTTTTGTTTTGTTTTGTTTTCTTTTTTTGATTGCTGGCAGCAGCTGCTGTGGGTGCTCAGTAGAGGAACGTTTGGTGAGAGAAACTGAGCTAGTGTTGCAGCAGAGGGAAAAAATTAGGAAACTGATGAATTATCTTTCCATTTGCACCTTCAGGAATAGGTTAATTGTTTCAGTGACTGCCTCTGTCTTGATTAGGAAGCATTAAAAGCAATTAATGATATAACTTCAAAAAAGGTATAGGAAAATTAATCGAATTCTCCGTTAACATAAATTATACTCATTATCTACTGTATCCAGAACCATCAGGCCTGCCAAGCTCGTTGATTAAAGTACAAGTGGAGTTTTTTTGGTCTGAATTCTCTAGATAGTTAAACCTTTATTTATTTATTTTTGCAGTATAAAACTCCCCACAGCCAATAGTATTATTTAGTTTAAAATGCCTCGATTCTACAACTTAAAAACCTTTCATGAGTTAATTTGATTAATATACACACATTTTATCTACGTGTACAAATATTATTTGATGGTAATGATGAAATTTTTTAATAAAAAAACTAATAAAGGATAGTGAAGAAAAGTTCAAGTCAAAAAATATGAAATTGCAGGACTGATTTTATCTAGCTTTAATTCTACTCTCCAGTAGAAACAGAAGGCTTTTTTTTTTTTTTTTTTTTGGAAACGCCAGTAATGCTAAGAATAACAATAACCACAATGATAGCAAAGGCAATAACCAACATCCAGTGTGCCCCTAACCTGCCTCGAGGACCAGGTCCAGTACCTCCCATGCATTCTCACCAATTTTCACACTTACAGGAATCTTCAAGGCAGAGGGTGTTACCACGCTTTACAAATGAGGAAACTAAGGCCCAGAGGTGGTCAGGAACTGACTCAAATTCAAATAGCAAAGTGGCAGAGCTGTTTCTGCCCAGGTGGGAAACCCCACGCGTGCATTCTGTCACTCGGCTGAACTGCAGCACGGCAATGGGCTTCTTTTAAGAATATAAAACCTGTCTCACTAGACCCAACTCTCTGCCCTGTTCCATATTCTTTCTCAGTATCACCAGAGGACACATCAGACGCAGTTATCCTTCCCGACGTCAACTCTAGATGGAGAGGAGTGTCCCTCGAAAAAGTCTAGGCTGCCTTAGGATTTTATTATGGGTAGGAAACCAATGCATTCGTCCTTGCCCTTGGGTAAACGATTATCTGAAGTTGGCTTATAGTCATCCTCTTACCATCCTTAACAGCAAGCTTGCCGCCAAATTCCGTCACTGGTTATTTTGACTTGATGAAGCGTTCCTCTTGATCTTCTGCAGATTCCTCAGGGGGTTGTGGACTTTGATCGCGTGGCCAGCTGTCGTCTGCCAGCTTGAACGCGACTGATCTTCATGCACCAGACACTCACACCTGCCCAGTTGGTGGGGTTGTTTATGTCTTTCTCATACCTTCTAGCTTGTTCTTTCTTTTCCGGAGATCCAACAACCAGAAAAGCGTTCTGTATTTATCCCTTGACTTATGAGGAACCTATAAATAGGGCTCCTGTGTTTCTTTTCTCTTCCCCAAGAATGTGTTTGAAGGTTAATTTCAGGATTTTGTTGGCATCCTTAAAGTGGTGGAACTGTTCTAAACTCCTCTGAACAAAATGTTGATTGAAGTGTTATCTTTTGTAATATACTCTGTGAGGGTTGTAGGGATTTGGAGGAAAGGTCAGAGCGATAGGGAGTGTTTTGGAGGAGGTGAGATTTGATCCAGCCCTTGAAGGGTGGTGGGGTTTGTGGTGCTAGATGGCTGATGAGGTCATCTGTAGATAGGTGGAGAGGTGTATTAGCTGGTTTTGCATTGATACAAAGGAACACCTGAGGCTGGTCATTTATAAAGAAGCTGGCTCACAGTTATGCAGGCTGTACATGGTCACAGTTATGCAGGCTGTACATGGTCACAGTTATGCAGGCTGTACATGGTCACACAGTTATGCAGGCTGTACATGGTCACAGTTATGCAGGCTGTACATGGTGCCAGCATCTGCTCAGCTTCTCTTGAGGCCTCAGGAAGCTTTTACCCATGGTGGGAGGTGAGGGGAGCCAGTGTGTCATGTTCCTGAAAACATGGCGGGTTTTTTTATTTATTTGTTTATTTTACCTAATTGGTAAACAGGTGAATGTAATTCAATTGGTAAAGAGATGAATGTAATCCTACTTGGAGACTAAGCCCACCCAGCACAGAACTTCTCACACTGAATGAGAAGGCACTGAGGTGACGTATGTGTAACCCAGCCAGCTCGTTAACAGTTAGATCCTGATTCGATGGGTCTGGAGTGACCCACCGAGACTTCACCTTTACAGCCAGCTGCCAGGAGAAGTCTGTGGTGCTGGTTGTTGCTCCACTTTCAGGAACAAGGATTTGATTGTCAGGTGCTGAGTAACTCACCAGGTGCTGGAAAACGTGCCTTTTTCTTTGAATAACTCAGAACTCGACTCCCAGAGCATGGCCAGAGTCCTGGCTTCACCTGGGTGTCGGGTGGAAATGCAGGGTCTCGATCCCACCCCAGCCCTGCTGAGGCAGAATCTGCACTTGAACAGGATTCCCCGCTGAATCACGCACACAGACAAGTGTGAGAAGCACTGACATGGAACTGACATGGAAGAGACAGGTCTCAAGAACACCAGTAAAGCCAGATGTTTTCTTCCATTGCTCAGAGACTGAAAATCCTGGCATCAAATTAAGCTAATTCATAAGTGGGTTGAAATTAATTAATCAGAAAGGCCAAAATACAAACAAATTAGCGATGTGTGGTGGTAGACGCCTGTAATCCCAGCTACTCGGGAGGCTGAGGCAGGGGAATCACTTGAAACCAGGAGGCAGAGGTTGCAGTGAGCAGAAATCACACCACTGCACTCCAGCCTGGGTGACAGAGTGACACTCTGTCTCACCAAAAAGAAAAGAAAAGAAAAGTCTCTCAGAGTAAAATAAGAGTTGTACTAGATTTGGAAGAAGAAAAGGTATGTATAAATGCATTTAAGATTTGTATTTTCAGCATCAGTTAGAACATCTTATCTATAGCCATTTCTTAGAAAAGTCTTAGTTGTAAAAGAACAATGATTTTTGCACATCTCGCTGAATTTTTATTTATGTAAATAATAGCAGATGGACATGTATAATCATTCCTTTTCTAAATAAGTATGAATAAAAATGAAGACATTGGAGAGCACTTGTAATCCGAGAGACATTATAAGGATTCAGCCAAAGGTAGATTTCTTGGGGCTTCAGTTCCTAACCGGAGGGGCACCCCATGGACCAATAGACCACCCTGTTTTAATTTTTTCATGTCTTAAGTAAAACCAGAGCTTCTCAAATGAGAAATTCACAACCAAACACTGAAAGGTGGTAGTACCCAGAGTGGAAGAAATATTCTATCAGTCAGGGGCATTTTCTTTTCTCACATATTCCTACCCTAAGTGCAAATGTTCATACAGCCATATTGATGAACACTTCCTCTGCCATGGTTTTAGACAATCAATTCCTTATTTATTTCATCTTTTTTTTTTTTTTGAGATGGAGTCTTGCTCAGTTGCCCAGGCTGGAGTGCAGTGGCACGATCTTGGCTCACTGCAAGCTCTGCCTCCTGGGGTCACGCCATTCTCCTGCCTCAGACTCCCAAGTAGCTGGGACTACAGGCGCCCGCCGCCACGCCCAGCTAATTTTTTGCATTTTTAGTAGAGATGGGGTTTCACTGTGTTAGCCAAGATGGTCTCGATCTCCTGACCTCGTGATCCGCCCGCCTTGGCCTCCCAAAGTGCTGGGATTACAGGCGTGAGCCACCACATTCGACCTTTATTTCATCTTTGAGAATGACACACTCCAAGGTTGAAAATCTTATGGGGTTTCTATCCTAACCAACATGAGGGAACTATGAATATTCAACATCCCAAAACAATAATTAGTAAGTAACTGCATAGCTAACCAAGTCCCTCCTTTGTTCTGGAAGAATAATTTGGGGGGAAATCCTTGCTTTCTATTCAGGCATGTGAGGTACACCCTGAGCTCCTTAAGCTCCCCGCCATCTTCCTCAGTGAGTTTCACTCAGCATCCGTAGGTTGATTGGTCTATACTATGGATTTGTGCTTTGCTGGTTACCAAAGTGCCTAGTTTTTTTCTCTTTCCCCCTCCGTGCCAACATATGGGGCATTTTACTTCTTATGTGTGAGTTTTTCCATAGACTGAACAGAGACCAAGTGAAATTTTTAAATAAACAAATGACACTCTCCTATTAGAAGCTTTGGGAGAGGTTTGGTAGCAGTGCCTATTGTAATAGACTTGCCTTAATTACTTTTGGATTTTCCATAAATTTGCTATACATCTGTTATCCATGCTGGGCATCGCTCTGCTTTAAATCTGCACGAATTGCTGGGTGTCTGAGCTGCTCTTACTGTTCCTTGGTTTGGATTGATAGTTTGCACAGTCCAGATTTGCTGAGTAATCATTGACCTGCCACGTTTTTAATAGGCGCACACTGACCAGCTTGGTTCTTAATATATTTGAACAATCACATAAATGGAATTAGGATTTCATTTTTTATTCACCTGCCTTCCAGTCTATGTGAACAGACTACTTATGTTTCTAGCAGCAGTAGCTCCCCGCTCAGTAATGCTTGTGATAATGCGCCCATAAGTGAGTATCTTAGGAGGGATCTTAGCTGTGCTTTTTTGCACTTCTCTCCACACATACAGCCTCCACCTGGTGCTCTCTTCCTCTCTCTGTTGTCAACCTTAGATTTATTGTCAGTGTTGATTTGCAACCAAAATATAAATGAGATTATGTTGACATTTAGGAAAGAAACCTTGCTTCATAGCAGATTGAGTAGAGAACCAGTTGGTTTAAATAGATAACCCTGGGTCATATCAGAAAATGCCTTGTTCTAGCAGAGTACTCTATTCTTGCACTATGGGACTGACTTTATTCATTTAAAGGAAGCTGGGGCAGACGGAAAAAGAAATATTTTCTTCTCTGAAGACTTCCTGATTTGTTTGTACCTCTGTTGTGACACCCAGGGGTAATTCTGATATAGCAGCTTCTAACAAAATGAAAAGAGATGGGAAAACAGAAGAGGAAATTCCTCTCCAGTTGCGAGTTATCGTTCTTCACTATCAAAGCACCCCTGTGCCTGGCTCATTCTGTGGCCTTGTTCACTCTGCTCCTCGTCCAAAACAATGACCTACCCATTCCCAGAGATAGACAGGAGAGAACAAGCATGTACACAAGAGAGAGGGACAGAGAGACCCCCCAAAAGAAGCCAGCACCTGCCTCTGTCTCACCTGTGTGTTCAGATAGGGTGTGGCCAATTGTGCTGAGCCTGATTATTTACGCTTCTCAGAATCAAGGCTCTCCACTCAAAACAATGAATCCCCAAAGAGGCTGAGCCCAGAACCTGCCCTGGGGCAGCTGGTCCCACCATGCTGGTAGAGGACACAGCCCAGCCAGGCCCACCTGGAGATGAGGGTAGCACAGGTCCTTTCCCCATCCTCTGGAGGTAAATGCTCCTGGATCCTAATTTTTTTTTTTTTTTTTTTTTTTTTTTGAGACAGGCTGGAGTGCAGTGGCATGATCATAGCTCACTACAGCCTTGACCTCCTGGGCTCAAGTGATCCTCCTGTCTCAGCCTCCAGAGTAGCTGGGACTACAGGCTGGCACCACCACTCCCAGCTAATTTTTAAAAATGTTGGTAGTTACAGAGTTTTACCATATTGCCATGGCTGGTCGCAAACTTCTGGGTTCAAGTAATCTTCCCGCCTCGGCCTCCCAGAATGCTGGGATTACAGGTGTGAACTGCCACACCCAGCTGACCCTGGTGTTCGGACACAGGATGCTGTTCCATTCCTGTAGCTGTTTTGGAATGAATGCCATCAAAGGACTTGGTTAGCTTTGGTTGTTTAACTGCTCCTCATCATTTTGGAACATGGAGTAGTCAGTCACTTGATGTGGGTTAGGATAGAAACCCTGCAAGATTTTCTTCCTCAGAGTTCGTGCTCCTCAAAAATGAGATAAATAAGACACCAATTATCTAAAAGCACGGCAGAGGAAGTGTTCGTTGTTATATTTGTAGAAACCTTTGTGTTTGAGGTGGGAATACATGAGAAAAGGAAGTGCCCCATGACTGATAAAAATATTTCTTCTGTCCTGGGTACTACTGCCTTTCAGCATTTGGTTGTGAATTTCTAACCGGAGAAGGTCTGGTTTTACTTAAGATATGAAAAAATAAAAAGGGGGTGACCTGTTGGTCCATGGGGTGCCCTTTCTGGTTAGAAACAGAAGCCCCAAGAAACCTGTCTCTCGGAAGGTTGGCCCTTGGCTCTGTGTTTTTCACATGGCTAGGGGAAGGTGTGGAAGAGAAAGCTTTCTGTTTGGTGTTGTTCCCATTAAGAAAGTCTTCAAAATGTAACAGCCCTGGGGAGCATTCACCAGCCTCACAGCACCCAGGCAGGCCTCTTTATAACTAGACGGTGAATTTACCTTCCGTCTCAATAGCTGTAATTTCTAGTCTGTGAGTTGAACAGTGTATCTGTAGCAAGAGAAAATAACTTCAATTCAGTCTGGTTTTCTAAAGATCTTTCTTGTATTTTAAGGAGGGGGCATAATTGTGAATTTGAAGATACATTTTCTGAACAGACTGTGACCCCTTCCCTCTTATTTATCTCCTTTTTTCTTTCTCTCCTGTGTTCAAAGCATTTGTTAAGACAATTTTCTGCTTTCTCCAGGGACTCGGGATTGAATGTCTTTGTTCTTGGTTTATCTATTAAGGACACTTTTCTAGTTACAGATACTGTTTGTGAATCACAGGCTATGCAAAGAACATGTGATTATCCGTGGACTGGAGCCCAGCAAATGGTCACAAACATCCCAGGAGCAGAGGAGCTCTGCTGCTTTTCCAAAAAGGTGCACGCAAAATTCTTGACATGAGGAAGCTGTAGGAACAGGCGTTGATGTCTATTTAGAAAATGTAAAGTTAGACTCATGCAATCTTAGCAAACATCTATTAGGCACTTACTGTTTGCCAGATGCTCTGAAGCATACAGGGGTCCACAAGTATCATGTGCCTTCCAGGAGTTTGCAAGGAGTGGGGCTGGTAAGTGCATGTCCAAATGCACAAGGGCGGAAACAGATGGGCTACCGTCCTGCTTTCCCAGAAACAGAGCCTGTTAGCCCAACAAAGATGTGTGTGCACTAGTGCATTGGGTGCTGACCCCAGGAAGTGTGAGCAGAGGAGTGAGGAAAGGAGACAGCAGGGAAAGGCGCTGGTGAGCATTGATCTGTGAGCTTTCACCAGTGTGGTAAGCAGCGAGGCTCAGCCCAGAGGCAACCCCAGGGAGACTGTGCGAAGCCACTTCAGTGTTGCTTACCCAAGGAGGGGAGGAAGCCTAGGTATTTATGCCTCCCCTCCCCTCCTGTATTGGCAAGAACAACTTTGAGAACATTCTTTTCTGTCTCTCTGCCTCACCTTTGTAAGCCAGCCATATCTCTGGCCACATAATGGCCTTTGGTAGGAACTGATGGGTGCTTGCAGAAAGCCCTGGGCCTGTAGGTGAATGGTGAGTGCCAGGGACAATGGGCAGGGCACAGGCAGCACCTGCTACAAAGCCATATTAACAGAGTATAGCAGGTGCACCCCACACCTTACACCGTGTACAAAAATTAATGCAAAATGGGTCAAAAACCTAAATGCAAGACCTAGAACTATAAAACTCCTAGAAGAAAACTTTATGACATTAGATTTAGCAATGATATTTGTAACACTAAAAGCCCAGGCAACAAAAGAAAAAAATCAAAATTAAATGCCCTTCTGTATCAAAGGACACTGTCAACAGAGTGAAAAGGCAACCTGTGGAATGGGAGGAAATATTTGCAGATCACATATATAATAAGGGATTAAAATCCAGACTATACAAAGAATTCCTACAACTTAACAACAATTAAAAAAAAAAAAAAGCTGATTTTAAAAAGGGCAAAGAACTGGAATAGACATTTCTCCAAAGAAGAGATACAAATGACTAGTAAACACATGGAAAAATACTCAACATCACTTATCACGAGAGAAATGTGAATAAAACCACAATGAAAGACCACCCCACTCCCATTAGGATGGCTATACTTAAAAACAGAAAACAAAACAAAAACAAAGTAACAAGTGTTGGCAAGGATGTGGAGAAACTGGAACGCTTATGCACTGCTAGGAGGAATATATAACGAAGCAGCCTTTTGCAAACAGCTTGGTGGTTCCCCCAAAAATTAAACGTCAGGTTGCTGTATGGTCTAGCAATTCCACTTCTGGATATACACCCAAAAGAGCTGAAAGCAGAGAGCTGAACGGGTGTTTGTACACCTGTTTATAGCAGCACTATTCATGCTAATTAAAAGGTGGGAGCAACCCAGGTGTTCATGGACACATCAGTGGATAAACTCAGTGGAGTCCATCCACACAATGGAATACTATTCATCCTTGAAAAGGAAGGACATTCTGACACATGCTCGATGAACCTGGGGGACATTATGGTAAGTGAATTAAGGCAGTCAGCAAAAGATAAATACTGTGTGATTCCACTTACATGAGGTATCTAGAATCAAGTTCATAGAGACAGAAAGTAGGATGGTGGGTGCCAGGGGCTGGGGAGGAACAAGTGGGGAGTGAGTGTTTAATGGGGTGCAGAGTTTCAGTTTGGGAAAATAAAAACGTTTTGGGCCAGGCATGGTGGCTCACGCCTGTAATCCCAGCACTTTGGGAAGCCGAGGCGGGTGGATCATGAGGTCAGGAGATCGAGACTATCCTGGCTAACACAGTGAAACCCCGTCCGTACTAAAAATACAACAACAAAAAAATTAGCCAGGTGTGGTGGCAGACACCCATAGTCCCAGCTACTTCAGAGGCTGAGGCAGGAGAAACGTGTGAACCCAGGAGGTGGAGGTTGCAGTGAGCCGAGATCGCGCCACTGCACTTCAGCCTGGGTGACAGAGCAAGACTCCGTCTCAAAAAAGAAAAAAAAAAAATTTTGGAGATGCCTAGTGGTGCTGACTGCATCACAGCTTGAGTGTGCTTAATGCCAATGAACTGTTCACTTAGAAATGGTTAAGGTGGTATTTTATGTTTTGTGTATTTAACCGCAGTGGGGGGGATAAAAGTGTACCAAAAGTAGAAAGAGGAAAGGCCACATTAATCAAGGGTACTGGGAAGCCTGCCTGGAGGAGGCACTGTGTCCTCTGGGCCCTGCTGGATGGGTGGGATTTCAGGAGGTAGCCATTGGCCGGGGACGAGGTAGGAATGGAAAGAGCTGTTACAGGTGGGGACACTCAGGTCTGAGGAGGGCAGAGGGGATGTTTCAGAGAATGCTACATGGTCAGGTGCAGCCGAAACTCAGGAAATGTTGGAACTCGGAGAGGCTGTGAAAGAGAAGCCCTGGCTGCCTGGCCGTGATCATTGCGTGCCTGGTCTTGACTGGCATGTCAAGGAAGCTGTCCATGCAGTGGCGTGTGCCTCAAGAGCAGGGCAGTTCTCAACAACACTGCACCAAGATCTGGAGGTGAAACCTCTCAGCTCTATGACATTTGGTCATGCGGAGGTCTACCCAAGAAGGACAGCCTTGTCCCAAGGACCTCACGCTGTTCACTCAACAGATATTTATGAGGCCCCTATGACATGTCAGGCACCGTTCTAGGCCCTAGGAATATAGGCAGAACAGGACAGATGAAAATGCCTGTGCTCGTGGTCATGCGTTCCAGTGGGGAGAGACAGACACGAACAAAACCAGCACAACAAGTCATCCTGCAAATGGAGCTGAGAACCATGGGGAAGACCAAAGGCCATGCAGCAGAACCACGCAGCCTGTAGAGGCAGGATCATCAGGGCAGTGAGCTTGTGTCTTCACTGCTCTTAATCACTGGGCTTAACAGCACGCTTTTGTGGACATTCAAAACAAAATCGCAGGTCCGTTTGGATCCCTCCATTCCAAGGTATTAAACACAATGGTGTTCACTGGACGGATCTAAGAATCTTAGCCACTTGGCCTAGCAGCCTCTCAATGTTTTATGTCTCTCATTTCAACTTTGAAAAGAGCTTTG
Organism: Macaca nemestrina; assembly: GCF_043159975.1. Classification (NCBI taxonomy): domain Eukaryota; kingdom Metazoa; phylum Chordata; class Mammalia; order Primates; family Cercopithecidae; genus Macaca; species Macaca nemestrina. Next base: position 152,443,839 of record NC_092128.1, on the reverse strand, counting down.
TGCCAGGGAGCTCCTGCAGTTTGGGTTGAGGAGGACAAAGTCTTCAAAGACCCCTGCCCGTGCGTCCTGCAGGTTCCCATTGTCCATGTTAATAGCCTCAGACCGGCATCAGTTGCCCTGATGGGCTTGGGCTCCATGCCCAGGCTTGCATGCTTGGCAAAATTACTCAAGAGCATTTTTTTTTTCTTTGAGAGGGAGTCTCACTCTGTCACCCAGACTGGAGTGCAGTGGCGCGATCTCAGCTCACTGCAACCTCCACCTCCCAGGTTCAAGTGATTGTCCTGCCTCAGCCTCCCGAGTAGCTGGGATTACAGGCACCTACCACCACACCCAGCTAATTTTGTATATTTAGTAGAAATGGGATTTCACCGTGTTGCCCAGACTGATGTTGAACTCCTGACCTCAGGCACTCCACCTGCCTTGACCTCCCAAAGTGCTGGGATTACAGGCATAAGCTACTACATCCGGCCTCCAGGCCATTTCTTATCACAGCTAAAAGTGATCTGTTACGTGCCTGGTTACATTCTCAGCAACTTCAGAATTCCATTCAGAAGTGGACCTAATCTTGAGACAAATACCCTCTTACCCATAACTTGGTCCACTGAAAAGACTTATGATCCTAGTCTTTCTATTGGGGATGGTACTTCTACTCAGTGGGAGATTACGCATTTATGTGTTTGGATAAAAAGCAGATCCTCGGCTGGGCACAGTGGTTCATGCCTGTAATCCCAGCAGTTTCGGAGGCCGAGGCAGGTGAATCACGAGGTCAGGAGATCGTGATTAACCTGGCTAACTTGGTGAAACCCCGTCTCTACTAAAAATACAAAAACAAAATTAGCCGGGAATGGTGGCGGGCACTTGTAGTCCCAGCTACTTGGGAGGCTGAGGCAGGAGAATGGCATGAACCTGGGAGGCAGAGCTTGCAGTGAGCCAAGATCGTGCCACTGCACTCCAACCTGGGCGACAGAATAAGACTCCGTCTCAAAAAAAAAAAAAAAAAAAAAAAAAGCAGATCCTCAGCTGTTGTCTCTTGAGTCAGATATTTGGATCACTCTAGTGTCCAATCATGCAACTCCTAAACCCATGCACCTATTTTATGGTTTATCAATTTGTGCTCATCCTGAAATAAATAAAACAAATGTATGAGCCAACTGCAGCACTGTCTTTTATCACCTTCATTTTTCTCTGCCCAGTAAAAAGCCGAAGAGGATACATTCTTTGTTACCTTCCATTCATTTCCAAATGTGTAGGTTTTCAAATATGTTATAAATGAGAAGAAAAGAAACTGCCGGATTGTTTGTCAAACTGTCATATTATTTTATTTATCATCTCTCGTCAGTAGAAAAGTCCAGAAGCAGTGTATTGAGATAAAAATGAAGATGCGTGAAAGAGAGAATTGGAAATGGGATGTACGGCCGTATTTCCTCCCTTTCCCTCCTCCTGCTGGGCAGGAAATGAGAAGAATCTAGTCAGCGGGGAACACCTGTCTCCAGGGGATTTTGGGGGATTAGATCTTTTGGGGTTGGGTTTGTGAGGGTGCCTGCCCAGTCCCACACATCTGATTCCTCTCACTGCACGATCCTAATACCTTTCGCATTCGTGATTGCCTTCTGGATGATGAACTATAAAGGAGGCAGCTCTTAAAAGGATAGAAAATGTCCTCCACGCACAACAAAATATACACTCAGAAATGTGTAAACCAGCCTCCACCATCCAGGGACTGGGTGAGTATAGATTAAGAAAGTGAATGTGGGAAAGGTAAAGGGTGGGAGGAATTTTCTATCTCGTGAACATGTTTTTTTCTTGTTAGAAAAGAAATCACAGTGAATTTCAGTTTTCACAATAAAGTGCATCTCAAAATTGCCCAGGTTCTACCACAAGAGATTTGCCTCTTGGTGGGCTGGGGAATGACCTCAATCTGCCTGCTGCCTGCACGTCTTTCACTTTGGACATTTTAAGAAAAAAATAATAATGTTTCTGGGTTCTTGGAGATATATACGTATATATATGTATATGTATGTCTATATATACATATAGATATTTGGGAGACCAGCCTGGGCAACATGGTGAAACCCCATCTCTACTAAAAATACAAAAATTAGCCAGGTGTGGTGGCAGGCACCTGTCTCGGGAGGCTGAGGCAGGAGAATCGCTTGAATGTATATCTATACATATACATATATACGTATATATCTCCAAGAGTCTCTTTAAAAATATGTGTCCCGGGGCAGAGTCACAGCCTGAGCTATCCAGATGCCTACTCTCCTTGGTGGCAAGAGATCCAACACACCTGTTGCTCTGAGATGCTTTTTGCAGACAGGAAAGTGCTTGATTCCTTTTCCAGGCCATTTTAACAATGCAGAGAAAGGTGACAGTCTTCACATAGTTCCAAAGGCAATTGAGAAGCAGCAAATCCACCTGATTTTAAGTGAAGGGTCATGGAGCTGTCTTTACCCAGCCCATGGAAGACCACCAGTGCACCTTGTGATGCATGGGGAGCGTTCCAAGCCATCAAAGACTCACCAGTTCCTGTGCTTCTCATTGTCAGAAAGCAGGTGGAGGATGGCCGGAGCCGCCCTGGCTGCAGAAACTGACCTACAGAACCGAACAGAATAGTGCTTCAGGTTGGATAATGTTCTAAACGTGCTTTGCGGGACGGTGAAACCCTCCTTGGTGGGGGTCAGGACTTCCGCTTCTGTAGAGCTCTGCGTTCCTTAGCCACCGTCCTGCAAGGCAAACTCAAAGACTCATCTTAAAACTCGAGCAGAAGTAGGCTTGGTTTTATACATGGAAACGCCTGTTCATTTGGGGAAAAAACAGTAGTCTCCTTCCTTCTCGTTTTATGGCATCTTCTTCCTTCATTGCTCTGGCCATCGTTCTCACTGTCCTCAATGGACTCCCTGGGCCTGCTCTCTAAAGGTCAGTGCTGACCGGGTGTGGTGGCTCACGCCTGTAATCCCAGCATTTTGGGAGGTTGAGGCACTTTGGGAGACCAGCCTGGGCAACATGGTGAAACCCCATCTCTACTAAAAATACAAAAATTAGCCAGGTGTGATGGCAGGCACCTGTCCCGGGAGGCTGAGGCAGGAGAATCGCTTGAATCTGGGAGGCAGAGGTTGTAGCAAGCAGAGATCGTGCCACTGTACTCCAACCTGGGTGACAGTGAGACTCTGTCTCAAAAATATAATAATAATAATAATAATAATAATATAATAAATAGTTAAAAAAATAAAGGTCAGTGCTCCCTGGCTTCTCTGCAGGCCGTCTCCTGTGCTTGCTCCTCACGCGCTCATGGAGTGGCCCCTTAGCCTCCTACTTTCAATCACCGCCCATGTACCCCCTGAACCTGCACACCTGGGTATCCCACAGATACTTCTTAGGAAACTTGGGCAGCTTCTGCAGAATACCTTCCCTTCTCCTCCCTCCTGACACGCCAGCACTGCCACTCCCAGCCGCCATCCATCTCCTGAACTTTCCCTCTTATAAGTTGCCCGACCACCCACCAAGCAGCTCAACCGAGAAACCTGGTGAGAAGCAAGGGGTCTTAGATGCCTCTGTGCCTCTCACCCCTCCCTTTGCCCCTTCTGTTTGTCATACGCACCCCCATCTTTCTTCATCCTCTTAGCAACACCCTGGACCCACTGGACTTAGCACCCTGTTCCCAAACCCTGTGGTAGGCTTTGGCTGTGGCTCCCTGACAGCGCTCCCACCCGCTCTAGACAGTGTGCAAGACTGGCTGTGGCTTTCCTCCTTGATGCCCTTGCCTGCTTCTCCATTCTCTGATGAGTCAAGTCCGCACTCCTGAGTGTGGCACTCCTGCCTCCTCCGTGGCCAGCTGTGGCCACGCCCATGCCCCCGCTGCCCCTCAGCCACCAAGAACTGCTTCCTTTTTCCCAAACGGGCCAAACGGGTTCCCTCCTTTTCTCCTATTCCTGAAATGCCTTTCCTTCTGTTGTCTGACTGGGGATACCTTTCCATCTTCCCCGCTCAAAACTTTCCCAATTTCCCCTGGAAGAACTGACCTCAACGCCACACCCACGCTCCACGCCCTTCCATCTCCCTTCTCTCTGGCTCTCGCAGCCCCGCCCCAACGTCCTTGCTCTGTTCATGTGGCTGTCATCCTCCACCAAACTCAAACCTCTTTGGTGAGGCGGACATTAGCCGGTTCAACTTTGTATCCCCAGCACCTGCCACCGTGCTCCTGAAATAAGAGGCAGTTGTTACCATTACAGCCATCCTGTAGCGATGGTGATCTGCTGGTGATAACCAGCCGTAGTGTATTTGGACAAGACTTTGTTCTTCTCTCGGCAAGTGCTTATAGTCAGGCTGTTGTCGTCTAGGCAGTTTGCTGCGTACAAAGATAAATAACACATGCGTCCCTCCTTATTTCACACGGACCAGCCCACCAGCAGGTAATGACTATACAGAGACGGGGCAGGGTCAGAAGAGCAGAGGTCCCCGAGGCAGCAGCTTGAGAGGGATCCCTTCATCTTCTCTCCAGATAACCAGTTGGCACAATTTTAAAGCATTTTTCTAACTGTTATCTCATCTGGACAACACGATCAAAAAATACTTGATACGATGTTGAAAAAAGATTTAAAAGAAGCCGAAGAACGCATTGCTCAACACTGAGCTTTTCAAATAGGGTCTTTTTCCATGCGCATGTGTGTTTGAAAAAATGTTTTCTCTCGTTTCTATAAGTTTTAGACCAATTATTTTTGGAGCAGGAAGATACTGGGTTTTCAGATGGCCCCGTTGACCCCCCTTACCTGCTGGTTTTTTGGCGGAATCCTGTTTCTACAAAAACAAAACCCCTATAGACACACTAAAAAGGAAAACCCTGGAGATTGTTTTTAATCTTAGAATTTGTGGCACTTGTACTACGGTTTTTCTCACAACAAAGGCGCTTCTCGTTGGAAATGTCTATTTATATGGTTCCTGCTGCCCATGTCCACTTGGAAGTTATGCATGAGTCTCATGACTCAGGGAAAATGTGACTCAGCATCTTTTGGTCGAGGGCAGCTTTGACCTCACTGTTTTCTGGTGTGGCACAGGGAGCAGCCTGGCCATGTGCCGGGAACGGCCCATGGCCTGTCCCTGTTCCAGCTGGCTGCTGCGAAAGTTTCAAGAGGCATATTCGTCAGGAGCACTCGGCTGTAAATCCAGATGCGGAAAACAGTGGTTTTAATAGAGTAAACCAAAACGTAGGATTTGCTCTCTCCGACGTTCTGGAAAATCCCACTGCTTTACGGCGTCGACTTTTCCTGGAAACAGAAGGCTGTGTTTTTTAATGAGGTGCTGAGATCTTTGTAACAAAAGTGTGGGGGAGCAACTGTGCTCAGAGCCCCAAGGGCAGCATATGCCCTCTGAGCTGTGGCCAGACTTCCTGCCTTCCCACCAGGCTCAAGGTGCCGTTGCCGCCTCCTCCTCCCCCTCCCCCTCCCCCTCCCCCTTCCCCCTCCTTCTCCTCCTCTCCCTTTCCTCTCCTCCTCCCCAGCCTCCCCCCTTCCCCTCCTTCCCCCCTCCCCCTCTTTCCCCCTCCCCCTCCTCCTCTTCCTCCCCCTTCCCCTTCTTCCGCCATCCCCCTCCCCCTCCTCCTCCCCTTCTCCCTCCTTCTCCTCCCCCTTCTCGTCCTCCCCCTTCTCCTCCCCTCCTCCCTTTCCCCTCTTTCCTCTTCCTTCCCCTTCCCTCCCTTCCCTTCCCCCTCTTCCTTTCTTCCCCTTCCCTCCCTTCCCTTCCCCCCCCTTTCCTTCCCCCTCTTCCTTCCTACCATTCCCTCCTCTCCCTCCCCCCTCCTCCCCTCCCCTCCCCTCCCCTTTCCTCCCTTCCCTCCTCCTCCCCTGTTCTTACCTTCTCCCCTTCTTCCTCCTCCCCTGTTCTTACCTTCTCCCCTTCTTCCTCCTCCCCCCTTCTCCCCCATTGTGCATCGAGGGGGTCTTGCATTTTCTGTTCTGGCTGCCTGGAGAGCTGTGTGCCCAGCTGCCCACAGGGCTGCTCCCTTTCCTCTCCTCCTTCAGGGCAGGGTTCATTCCCCCCACCCCACCCCTGCCTCCTGGTTATGTTCCTAGCGCCGAGGCTCCGTGACCTGCTGTCTGTCTCTCATTCACCTGCTCCCCAACCTGGAGCACGGTGTGGGCTGCCATAGAACGAGGTGTTCTCCATTCATCCAATTTTATCTGCAGTAATTCCACAGCTTAGCAGTTCGGGTTAACTTTGAACTTTATTTTTTTTTCTGTTTCAGAGACTTGATGTTCTTTAAATGTACTTTTTAATTAAATGTGACCTAGACAGCTTCTCTTTCCTCAGCCTCTTCTGTGAGTAAAGAGGTTCATGTGGGGGAAATTGACTAGGATTAGTCTTCGTTTCCCTCTGCTACATGTTCTTTATTCCTGTAACTACAAAGAGGCATCATCTGAAGTGTTTGCCTTTCTGCCTGTGAAGCTACCTGGCGCCCGTTGGTTGCTGACTTCTGCAGAAATCCTCTTTTGATTCAGTGTCTTCACCTCCAGCCACCTAAGACCAGCCTGGGAAACGTTCAGTTGAGATCGCTGCTGTAAAGTCTCAATTAAGGAAATGCTTGAGGGAAGGAGTGTTCTAGTTCATTTAATTTTTGCTTAACAGAGTACAACCAGTGTTTTTGTTAGGAGGAGGCAGCATTACGTAAAAGAAAGATTATCAACTCTGGATGAAGACATTCCATGATTTAAAGCTTTTCTCTATCACATGAAACCATGTGACTTAGGGCCTCGATTTTCTCATCTGTAAAAGGGGGATAACAATCGTTATCTTACTGGGTTATCATTATATTAAATGGCCAACATGTGTAAGTCATTTACCAAGCTGTTTCGTGGCTACATGGCAGCTTGGCAAAATAGAATTCCTTTCTCTACTTTTGTTTTCGTTCTTGGAACTGAGGCTTTATTCATTGGTATGTGGCATTTTGTTAATGTAGGACGTTGAAGCGGAAAGTAATAATAACGGTGGCCATTTTAGAATATCTATGATAAATTAATCATTGAGTATTTGATGAGTGTTTATTTTATCTCAGATATGCAAATAACAGAAATAAAGAAGTGGTTTCATTCTTTTTAAAATACTTAGATATTCTTTGTATCTTCTAAAAACTCAACTTGGGAAACCTTTTGGTAGAAAGGCATCATGGCAGGCAAAAAATGGCAAAGTCCATCCGTTGACTTCCTCTTGCTTACAAAAGGAGCAAAAAACCCACTCAAAAGCAGTAAAAGAGGAAGAGACTTACGTCCACAATGACAAAAAGAAAGGAAGAGGAGCCAGTACCAAAGAAGGATGAGAACAAACACCCAGAAAGAGGATCTCAGAGGGCGGCATCACAACCACCTGGGGAGAGGGCCTCAGCCTGGGGACACTTGGGGCAGACTTGGTCATGGAGGGGCTGGTTATGACAGAGAGCTAGAAGCAGGGGGAACCATTGATAGTTTGTATAAAGAACAGTCTATGTTATAATCCCAGCTACTCAGGAGGCTGAGGCAGGAGAATTGCTTGAGCTTGGGAGGCGGAGGTCAAAGTGAGCTGAGATTGTGCTACTGCACTCCAGCCTGGGTGACAAAGTGAGACTCTGTCTCAAAAACAAACAAAAACAGTCTACTTGTTACCCCTCAAACTGTAAGCAGAATAGTTAAGCTAGAATAAAAAGGTAGATGAACAAACAGAAGTCTATATAGATAATGAATGGCCCCAGAGAAAAGGCATCCACATTTTGGGATTTGGGGTCCCTTCAGAATAGTTGTGAGTGTTTCACTTTATTAACGTGAAGTCGTCAGTTGACATCTCCTGGTTCATTCATATGTGTGAAAGGACACAGGGATCATTTGAAGAAAGCCCTTCCTGTAAAAGATATATCAAATTAACAAAGAGGGAGAAAAAAGATCCCAGAAGAACACAAAACGGAACTTCAGAAAGTATTTATACCCTCCAAGACATTTAGAAATGTATTTCACCTACAAAACAAGAACAGGATGCAATGAAAAATGAACACAGGACAAAAAGTTAGTCTTGGGAGTTACAATATAGTTACTGAAATAAACATCCAAAAGACAAGTTAGAAGATAAAGGTGAGGTGCTCTTTCCAAAATTAAAAAAAGGAAAATATTGGAAAAAAGTAAGAAGCATGTTGAATCAATCCAGAGTCCTAAAATCCAACCAATAAGAGCCCTAGAAAGAAAAAAGCAGAGAAAACAGAGGGGAGAAAATTATGAAGGAACTAACGCTAATGAGTGTGCATGTCTAGAGTGAAAGGGCCTTTCAATTACCTATCACAATTTATAACCCCCCCACACACTTAGACGCATTTTATTTTATTTATTTTTTTTTTTGAGACAGGGTCTTGCTCTGTTGCCCAGGCTGGAGTGCAGTGGTACGATCATAGCTCACTGCAGCCTCAACCTCCTGGGCTCAAGCAGTCCTCCCACCTCAGCCTCTCAAGTAGATGGGACCACAGGCACAGACCACCAAACCTGGCTAATAAAAAAATTATTTTTGTAGACATGGGGTTTCACTGTGTTTCCCAGGCTGGTCTCAAACTCCTGAATTCAAGTGATCCTCCCACCTCAGCCTCCTGAGTGGCTGGGACTACATACATGTGCCACCAAACCTGCTAATTTTTTTTTTCTTGGATAGAGACAGGATTTTGCCATATTGCCTAGGCTCATCTCAAACTAGCCACTCATCTTGGCCTCCCAAAGTGCTGGGATTACAGATGTAAGCCACTAAGCCTGGCCAAAAATCATTCTTTACTTCATTCAAGAACTTTGAAAACTTACCTTTCCTTAAGTTATTTAAGGATGCTCTAGTTAAGTGAGGACATATGCCAAGAAGGAGGAGACAGTGAGGTCCAGGGAACAGCGGGTGTTACCCAAGAATGCAGTGGAGGAGACTCTTAGAGTGACGAGTCCACACCGAACAGGAGAGGGAACGTCTATGTTTAAAGGGAACTCGGTAGATTGCCTTCATGTGGATAAAAGAGAACAGTACAAAAGGCTGTAAACAGAGTGCAGCAGTTTTCGCCACTCTCACACCAGAGGCATGCTCTTCTCTATTTAGCCCTTTGTGCTAATATTTAACTCTGTGTCTTAACAATATGTCTATTGCTAATTCTGCATTTACCAATCGTAGACGTTACCTATTGACCTCCCGCTGTGACAGATGAGCTTTTTAACTCATGCGTCTTCACACATCCTTCTCAAAATATAGTCCAAACAGTATGTGTAGGCCTTTTGTTGTTTACCATTATAACTCTAAGGTATATACATGAGCATGCACACACACACACACACACACACACACACACACACACTTCTTTATTTCTTGTGCTACTGGAATCAGTAGCTTTTCTCTCCCTATTGTGTAATGAGAAGCCACCCTTACCCTCAGTTCTCTTCTGCTCTTCCACCTCACTCCGTCTTCTGTAGTTTTATATCGCTGAGGTTAAAAACATTTACGTGGCCGGGTGTGGTGGCTCAAGCCTGTAATCCCAGCACTTTGGGAGGCCGAGACGGGCGGATCACGAGGTCAGGAGATCGAGACCATCCTGGCTAACACGGTGAAACCCCGTCTCTACTAAAAAATACAAAAAACTAGCCGGGCGAGGTGGCGGGTGCCTGTAGTCCGAGCTACTCGGGAGGCTGAGGCAGGAGAATGGCATAAACCCGGGAGGTGGAGCTTGCAGTGATCCGGCCACTGCACTCCAGCCTGGGCCACAGAGCGAGACTCTGTCTCAAAAAAAACAAAAACAAAAACAAAAACAAATAAAAAAAAAACCCAAACATTTATGTTCTGTTTCCTCGGCAGAATTACATCTGGCATTTTAGACTATAGATTAATTCTAAAGTTAAAAAAAAATACAGTGTTTATATTATATTTGCTATGTCAAGATTATCATCTACTGCACAGCTAGACAGTATAGAGAGATTATATTTCTTTCTTCTACAGATTTTTTTTCCCCTGGGATTTCTAATTGCCTTTCCTTTTAAAAAGATGTATTTGCATATGTGTGTGTGTGTGTGTGTGTGTGTGTGTCTGTTTTTGTAGACATGGGGTTTCACTATGTATATCTTTTAAAAATATATACATATATATCTATGTATCTCTATAGCTATCTTTATATCACTTAAAAATATATATCTATATATCTTTTTAAAATATTTACATATATTCATATATATATATATAACACAGGTAAATAACAGAAGAAGTAAAAATCCTGTTTGAGATCATCATAAAGTGGTGTGAGCTAAAAGTTCATCTGTTGTAGCAGAAAGTCAATAGATAATGTCTCAGATTGGCTGAAAACAAGACATAGCAATAGATGCCTATAGTTTAAAGACATGGAACTCAAAACTAAGATAAAACACTAACAGATTTAGGGGAGACTGCCTTAGCGGGAGGGGGTATGGTTTTGTTTCATTTTAAGCCTCTCTGTACTGTTCTTTTTAATTTATGTGCACATACGAATTTGATTGAAATTTAAAACAATTTTTTGTAAAGGAAGAAAATATACCAGGATCATGTATTATAATGAGCACTCTCCTTGCTATTGGAATATCTGGATTCTGGTCACTTACGTAATATTCTACTGAAATGTTTTTGTGCAGTTTCAATAGAAAATGCATAACTTTGCCATCAGAAGACCTACATAACCTTGACCTTGCTGTGGTAGTGATCTTGTGTGTGTATTACCATTGCTTTTTATTTATTTATTTGTTGTTATTATTATTATTATTTTGAGATGGAGTCTTGCTCTGTCGCCCAGGCTGGAGTGCAGTGGTACGATCTCAGCTCACTGCAACCTCCACCTCCCGGGTTCCAGCAATTCTCCTGCCTCAGTCTCCCAAGTAGCTGGGACTACAGGCGTGGGCCACCATGCCCGACTAATTTGTTTTTTGTATTTTTAGTAGAGACAGGGTTTCACTGTGTTGGCCAAGATGGTCTTGATCTCCTGACCTCCTGATCCGCCTGCCTCACCCTCCCAAAGTGCTGGGATGACAGGCGTGGGCCACCGTGCCCGGCCACCACTGCTTTTTTTAAGGCTCTAGGTGAATCAACACGAGGGACAGCTTCCTCTTCCTGTGGTGGGGCTGAACCCTGTGATGGAGGGGCGTGTGTGGTGCCTGTGGCGCTTGGCCCTGTGGGGCTGTGAACTCAGCCTTGGGGCTCAGCTGTCCATAGCACAGCCCCTTGGGGTCTGCCAGGAGCTGAGCCCCCACCAGTCTGGGGAGAAGGGAGTCAGTGGCCCAGGGACCGTCCTCCTCAGGCGTCATCCCCAGCCCTGAGCTCAGACTTCCTCATCTGCCGCCATGCCTGAGGAGTGATTAATGCCAAATTAGCACCCTGCTCAGTGACCTTTCGGCATTAGCCACGGCCTCCCTTCACTTCTCATAACTATTTGCAAATATTAGCTTCTCCGGTCGTTTCTCATCAGCGACTTTCACAGGTGACAGGCAGGCCATTAGTCTGATTGGCATTCCGTTCATGTCCTTTGCCCCATCGTGAGTGCATCTGGACTCCGCCATCTCCTCAGAAATCTGATAACCAGCCCAAGAATCTCGGCAATTTTACAAAGGGAAGGCACCAGCAGGAAGGTGTCCGGAGAAGCTTCGAGGGTCCGCTACAGAGTTGGAGAGTCTCGAGACAGGGAAGGCTGCCTCAGCCCCCCAGGGACCCAGGGCTGAGTGAGAGTCAGCCTCATATGCCATCAACATAGAGGTTTTAAAACATTAATTAGTTGACTCTGTCTGCATCAAGCTTCTGTGTTTCTTTGAGGATTCACATGCACCTTTAATACAAAAATCACACACTGCTTAGGCAGTGCAAGCCAGAGCACAGAACTCTGGGAAATCAGTGTTGATGAGAAGCCAGTCCTCTCTCTCCCGTTGTTCTCTCTTAGTGGCCCTCACCCCACCGCCAGCCCGGCAGGCTAGAACCTTTCAGTTGCCAGAATCTTCCTCCGCCGCTCACAATGGTGGCGACTCCCTTCAGCATGAAGCCCAGATGAAGCGTTTTGGATTTGCAGTCATTTCCCTTTATTTTTATTTCCAGCCTCTTACATCTCCGCCCTTTATTGAAATCCCTGTTCTAGAAATGTTGGATTGGTCTTCATTTTCCCTAAATAAACAGTAGTAAAGTGTACTGCGGGTAGTTTAATTTTGATGTTAAATGTATTTTAGAGAAAAGCGGCCAAAAGTATGTCCTATTTTTTTCTCCCTTGTCACCAGAAGTATGAGCTAAATTATTTATAGTTTGATACTCAAAAAACATAGATTCAGGATATTTACTTTTCAGAAAGGAAAAAGGGATTAAAACTCCAGTAACGGGACTGAACACTTTGTTAATTGAATATATTGGCTCCAAGGAAGCACATTTGGACAGGACTAAGAATGCCCACTGCTTTCCAATGACACCCGTACCTAACATAGTGGCTGATACACGAAATATTTGTGGAATTGAACAGATTTGGAAATAGCAGGTAGACTAGGTAACTCAGTAAGCAAAGTCTTAAATCAATAAAAGAAAAATAAAGCCAGCAAGCATTTTGGAAAATGCCAAACAGTTTAAATAAAGCCCCTTAGCCACACGACACACGAAGCAGTAGCGTAAGGCCCAGTAACCATGCCCTATAGGACAGGCTGTGGATTGTGCCTGAGGACACTGGCTGTGCTTGGACCCCAGCTCATGTGGTCTGAGAAAGGCCAGGGACGGTGACCCCGCCCCAGAGCTTCTCATGGGGGTTCACGTAGGGCCGTGAGATTTGTGTTTCCTATTAACATGGCTCTGACCATGGTCTTCATTTGTCATGCTCCGATCATCCCATCTTCTAGCTGTCATTTCACTTTCTGTGGTTTCCATTACCCTCAGTCAACCATGGTCCGAAAACAGGAGAGTACAGCACAGTAAGATATTTTGAGAGAGAGGGAGGGACCACATTCGTGTAACTTTCATTACCTTATGTTGTCATTGTTCTGTTCATTATTAGTTGTAGTCAGTCCTTAGTGTGCCTCATTTACACATTTATGACAGGTATGTATGCAGAGGGAGGAACTTGGAACAGACGCCCTTCCACGCACGGTGGGGTTATGTTCCCATAAATCCATCGGAAGTTGAAAATATCGGAAGTCATAAATGGGCTTTTGTAGCTCCGTTGTTAAGTCGAGGACTGGACTGAATGTGTGTGGCCTTTGTGCCATCATAAAGTTGAAAAATCCTGTGTGGAGCCATCATGCATCAGGGACATTTTGTGTCTGTAGGGATTGGTTCTTTCTTTGGTTTGAGGTATCCGCAGGGGTGTTGGAATGTATCCCCCTCAGATAAGGGTTGGGGGGAGCTCCTGTACTTAGAGTTTCATGGACATTTCTCTTTTCTCTGCCACAGGAGATATTGGCACACCTGAAACCACAGCCCCCACCATTGTGGTTCCCCCGGGCAACAGAAGTGTGGTGGCTGGATCCAGTGAGACCACCTTGGAATGTATAGCCAGTGCCAGGTACGAGGCGCGTCTCCTGGGAAACTCCCAGTAAATATTACATGACCTGTAACAAGCCGACGACAGAAGGAGACACTGGAGCATGAGGTTCAACATTCTAGCAACAGTGGTCTTGTTTGGCCAGATGGGCCAGGAATACGAGGTATGGGTAGATAAGGAAATGGACACATTGACATCTTCCAGAGTCCCCCACGGCAACAGGGCGGTGCTTTCAGTGTAGCTCTGGGTGGTAGTGGGGGGCTCCTCTGAGACACTCTCTAGGGAAGAGGGAGGAGTTGAGGCAGAGGAAAAAGTTCATTGCTCTTCTCTGTAGTCAGCCAAGGTGTTCTCTGCCTCCTTAGCAGTCGCTCCAGAATCAAGCTCGGATGATCCCGCCTTCCATGTCGTTGTGTCCCCTCGTAGTATTTATTTTAAACGTTCATTTCCTGAGCAAAAGGGATCATTAGCACTTATGGTCCATTGCTGCGGCAATTAGCTATCCTTGCTCAATAGCCCTTGAGCAGAATGCATCGTCAATGCGTGCTGGGAGGGAGTAGAGTTGTATCTGGATTGATTTTTCAGTGTCCATTGTTCAACCCGCCACGTACCCTGGTAGAATTAGCTTCATCAAGCCTGTGCCGCGTGCCTGAGATGATGACCATGGCCACCTCCATGAGTCACAGTCGTCGTCATGAATGCCTTTCGTTCCCACAGGCCTGTGGAGGACCTGAGTGTGACCTGGAAGAGGAATGGAGTGAGAATCACCAGTGGCCTCCACAGCTTTGGAAGACGTCTCACCATCAGCAACCCGACGTCCGCAGACACCGGACTGTATGTCTGCGAGGCGGCGCTGCTGGGGAGCGCTTTTGAACCGGCCAGGGCGAAGGCCTTTCTTTTCATCACAGGTAAAGCCCGAGCCTCTAAGTGGTGTTGTCAGCATCTCACATAGCATCCAGCACTGACTCTTCTGCAGAAACAAAACAGTGTATTTCAGTGGCTTTATTTATCGGCCAGTGAAGGTGAGGTTGAGTTTATCTTCCAAATCCTTCCTAGTCTTTCCCAAGAATGTAAGTCCGTTAAATCCAAAGTGTTGATATTCTGAATCCTTCCAGGAAACGTCCTTCTGAATACTTTAGTCACGAAGCTTGGAAACAGAGCGGTGAAACCCCTGTCGTAGAGATCCCTCTCCTATTCTAGCTTTTAGGCCGCTAAGCTTTTCTATAGCTCTCTTACTTGGCTATCGTGATCGGTGTTCAGAAATTATTCTATTATTGCTGTCTGGGCGTGGTGGCTCACACCTGTAATCCCAGCACTTTGGGAGGCCAAGGTGGGCGGATCACTTGAGGCCAGAAGTTTGAGACCAGCCTGACCAACATGGTGAAACCCCATCTCTACTAAAAATACAAACATTAGCCGGGCATGGTGGCGGGCACCTGTAATCCCGGCTCCTCGGGAGGCTGAGGCAGGAGAATCACTTGAACCCGGGAGGCAGAGGTTGCAGTAAGCCAAGATCGCACCACTGCACCCCAATCTGGGCCACAAGAGCAAAACCCCATCTCAAGAAAAAAAGGAAATTATTATTTTAGAAATTATTCTATTAATTATTAATTTAGCTGTTATTTTTTGACCTAGGAGAAAAGGTAAAACTATTGGATGTTACCTTTTGTTAAACTTAAAAAAATAAATGAAAAGAGAACAGAGATGCTTCCTCAAACTGGGCAACATATTATTCCTGAACCAAGGAGAAAGAGGACATAAAATTAAGTACAATGGAGTTGCCCAGCTCTACATGCTGGAAAATATTAGTGTTTAGGGAGTGTGCCTTGTACAGTGGCTAAGAAAATACTAAACTTATTATCAGTTTATGATGAGGTTAAATTGTGAGGCAAGGTGCCTTTATTTCTCTCATTTTTCCAGCAACTGTCATGCGTTTATTCTTCGTAAGTGGCTGTGATGACTATGAGAGCGGCCTGTGTTCCGCAGTGGTAGCCGCTGTTGATAAGAGGTAGCCTTGGAGGCCGCCTCTAGGAAGGAGAATCTCTTCTTCATCTCTCCTCTTTGGGAATAAGGGGAATTGAGAACAGGAAAACTCAAAGAAGAAGAAAACTCTCAGAGAGCCCCTTCAATACAAAAATTTGCAGTCTGCCACTTTGCAAAATAAGAAAAAAAAAAAAAAAGCTGGTATTGTCCCATGAAATTAGCAAGAAAAGGAATACTGCACAAAAGGTGGTTTGCCTCGATCACGTCCCATTTCTTTAATCATTCGGAAATGGCTCCGTGTCCTGACTATGACTCTTGTAAATACAACGCAGTGCAAACCCGTCGGTCCCTCTGAAAGAAGCGAAAGGCTGTTAAAAGCATCCGAGGAAGCCGGCTTTGAATCACCAGTCACTGTCGATTCCACATGAGGGGCCTGAGCTGGTATTGCTACCTTCCCCATCCATGCTGCCGCTAGAGATGTAAATAACACATCCCATTCTCTGCAAAGACTTTTTTTTTTTATCAAGGTTGATCTATAGTTATGTGAGCACAGCACATTATAGATTGAACCAAAATTAAAATTTGTGATGTGTAAATCTCTAGTAGACGGGACTATACTGTGTTCAAACATTTTAAGGGAATTTAAACAAGAGAAGAAATGTATCTCCCTGTAAATGTTTGTTGCGATCATCATTCCTTTTTAAAATATTTAAATCTATCTTAAGAACTTTGGTTTTGCATTTATATCTGATTGTTTTTGTGTTCTCTCGAGTTAGCACCTCTCCATGTTCTGACTTTTAAGGTACACGAACACACATCACTAGTTTATGATGTTGATTTAAATCCCCTTTTTTTCGTTAAGAATTTGCTGTGACAGGTAGGATTTTTGTGATTGGCGCATACTGCAAAAACCCTGAAGAGAGTGTCTCTGTCAATTCCGAGAGATTTGGATGAGATTATAACCCTGCGCCCTGCGGCCGCAGCATTACTGGTTTCACAGGGCTGTCACCGTGGACCTGTAGGAGCCACCCATAGGAGCACACAGGCCAAAGACAGAGAAACAAATTGGCTCCTATTACTTGTATTTTATACCGATGACACAAGACAGGCTAGTTGTGCTGTTTGCCCCACCTGCCCATCTGTGTTGCTTAATTTCTGTGGCTTGAATGGGAGCACAGAGGTCGCCTTCCAGGTACCACCCCGCCATTGGCTGCGCAGTCCTGTGAAGCAGCCCCTCTGTGCCCTCCACCCTCCCCCCCTGCCTCCCCTCTGTGCCCTCCATCCTCCTCTCCTGCTTCCCCTCTACACCCTCCCCTCCAGCCTCGCCTCTACGCCCTCCACCCTCCCCTCCTGCTTCCCCTCTACACCCTCCACCCTCCCCTCCCGCCTCCCCTCTATACCCTCCACCCTCCCCTCCTGCCTCCCCTCTACACCTTCCACCCTCCCCTCCTGATTCCCCTCTATGCCCTCACCTCCCACCTCCCCTCTACGCCCTCCACCCTCCCCTCCAGCCTCCCCTCTACGCCCTCCACCCTCCCCTCCTGATTCCCCTCTACATCCTCCACCCTCCCCTCCCGCCTCCCCTCTATACCCTCCATCCTCCCCTCCTGCCTCCCCTCTACACCCTCCCCTCCTGCCTCCCCCTACACCCTCCCCTCTTGCCTCCCCTCTACGCCCTCCACCTTCCCCTCCTGCTTCCCCTTTACACCCTCTCCTCCCCTTCCACCTCCCCTCTACACCCTTCCCTCCTGCCTCGCCTCTGCACCCTCCACCCTCCCCTCCCGCCTCCCCTCTACACCCTCACATCCGCCTCCCTTCTGTGCCCTCCAGCCTCCCCTCTGTGCCCTCCGGCCTCCCCTCCCGCTTACTCTCTACGCCCTCCCCTCCCGCTTCCCCTGTACGCCCTCCCCCCCCCGCCTCCCCTCTATGCCCTCCACCCTCCCCTCCCGCCTCCCCTCTACACCGTCCTGCCTCCCCTTTACACCCTCCCCTCCTGCTTCCCCTCTATGCCCTACCCTCCCCTCCAGCCTCCCCTCTATGCCCTCCACCCTCCCCTCCAGCCTCCCCTCTATGCCCTCCACCCTCCCCTCCAGCCTCCCCTCTACACCGTCCTGCCTCCCCTTTACACCCTCCCCTCCCTCCTCCCCTCTATGCCCTCCGCCCTCCCCTCCTGCTTTCCCTCCATGCCCTCTCCTCCCCTCCAGCCTCCCCTCTACGCCCTCCACCCTCCCCTCCTGCTTCCCCAGAACACAGGGAGGCAGCAGCCCAGCAGGGCCTCCATCTTTCCCACTTCTGTGTGTGACTTCCAACGGCAGATACCCCCGTGTCCTTCCTGGCAACGTCCTTGGCCTGGAGCCAGCTTTGACCCCTACAGCAGGTAGAAGTGCTGGGGACTGACACCCCCAGGAACAGCCTCACCCAGAGTCTGAGGGGAGCTGGTGGGTAGATACCTAGGCCCCTTAGCTACCCGTCGTCATGGGGTTGTGTTCTGTACTGGCTCCCACAGCGTCCCCAGGCATGAGGCTGCAGCCACCCGCCCTGGGAGCTGCTGGATAACGGGCTCTTTGCGGCCAACCCCACACTCTCCCAATGGGGTTTCCCTCACCACCCAAGAAACTGTCAGCATCAAACCTGTCTCAGGGCCTGCTTCTGGGGGAGGCCAACCCAAGCCTGGGTGATGTTCCTGCAGACCCCTGTGTCCCTGCTAATGCCTGTGCCTGGGAAGAATGTGCCTCCGGCCCCAGTGCCGTCTCACCTGGTTGGTGAGGGCTGCACATCCATGATCCACCTGGTTGGCGAGGGCTGTGTGTCCGCGAACCCCCTGGTGGGCGAGGGCTGCATGTCCACGTATCTCCTCAAGCCTCCGCTCTGCTGTGCAGCCCTTGGAGGCTTCACCCCGGGGGAGACTACTGTGCTCTCAGCTGGGCCCTTGCAGCCTTGGGCACGTGCTGGGGGCAGCGCTGCGTGATGTAAAACAGAGTGGGCTCTGGGAACGCAGTGGGGGTAGCATAGCATGATGTAAAACAGTGCGGGCTCTGGAGACAGAACCAGGGTCCAGTTCTCACTGCACCATGCACTGGCTTGAATGAGTGTTGGCCTCAGTTTCCACGTCCATAAAATGGAGGAGATGGGCCGGGCGCGGTGGCTCAAGCCTGTAATCCCAGCACTTTGGGAGGCCGAGACGGGCGGATCACAAGGTCAGGAGATCAAGACCATCCTGGCTAACACGGTGAAACCCCGTCTCCACTAAAAAATACAAAAAAAAACTAGCCGGGCGAGGTGGCGGGCGCCTGTAGTCCCAGCTTCTCGGGAGGCTGAGGCAGGAGAATGGCGGGAACCGGGAGGCGGAGCTTGCAGTGAGCCGAGATCCGGCCACAGCACTCCAGCCTGGGCGACAGAGCGAGACTCCGTCTCAAAAAAAAAAAAAAAAAAAAAAAAATGGAGGAGATGGATGTAGATGATACCAGCTCATATTGTGAAGATTAAATGCAAGAATGTCTGTCACAGAAGCTCTGAAATGTTGGCATTAGTTGCTGTTGGCATAACTTTGTTATCCCATTTGTCCCATTGCACTAGCTATTTACCAGTAATCAGTTATGTGACACACATTTTTCATGTTTACTGTCTCTGGAATCAAGATGTACCTCACCACCTATGAAACCATTTTTTTTTCCCCTTGGGGATAAGTAAGACAAGGATGCCCCTTACCTCTGACTGCGGCACCTTGGTGCCTGTGAGATGCACCTTCCCTCCAACCCACACCTTCCACATTGTCTCCTCATCACACGCGAACCCGGCTGCTCCCACATGCACCCTGCTCCTGCTGAGCATGCCGGCTCGGAAACTCGGCCGGTGAGTTCTCACTGGGATGGACTCTTACCTGGTGGGGCATCTGCTGCCAGCCCCCTTAAGTTGTTCGTGGAGTTCAGTGCGTGTGGCTGGGGGGCTTGGCTCCTGACCAGGGGTCCCCTCAGGTTCCAGAGGCCCCTGAATCCCTGGCTCATCTCCAGAGCCAGCAGCTGTGGCTGTGTTCTTGTCACACATGGAAGCTCTCTGCTCTCCCCTGTGCCTCCAGCTGCAGAAAGTCCTCTCCTTTTAGGGACTCACGTGATTACATTGGGCCCACCCAGCGAATCCAAGACCGTTTCCCGATTTTAAGGTGGGTCACCTAATCCCACCTGCACAGTCCGTCTTGCCAAGTAACACAGCATATTCATAGGTTCCAGGGGTGTGGGCGTGGACACCGCTGGGAGCCATTCTGCCCACCTCAGTGGGCTAGTGTGCAGTGCAGGCCAGCCAAGGGCATGCATCTGACATGCTGCTCCCTGAGAGGGGCGACCTGGAAGGAACAGGGAGGCAGCACAGGGGACATCTTTGGCTCTTGCCATGATCCCTACACAGAAGAATCCTTGCAACCAGAGGCCAAAACCAGGCAGCATCAGGGATGGGAGAGCAGGACAAATGCACGGTGTTGGGGGACCGTCTCCACTGCGGCTGCCTCCATCGGGCCCCAGCCTGCACTTTGTCACACTGGCATTTTGGAGAGTGGGGTCATTTGACAGAGGCCCTTGGTTTGGGGGCAGTCTGGGAGGTCTCCCCACCTCCTGTCCTGAGACTGGGGAGCTAGAATCTTGTGCTGCCCCTGGAGGCAGCTGCCACGGGCTCTGGGCCACATGGAAGGCAGAAAGCCTGTACTGCCCTGTTCCTAACAGCGTGACTTCGTATAGGGCGTGAGAACCTTTCGCTGATGTCTTCGTATTGTTTCAAAAGAGGGAGAAGTGTTAGTTTCCATCCCTGGTTTTGTTGACTGCAGCCAGGATCCATTTTCAGAAGTCCAGGGTGGACCCGTGTTGGCAGAGTACCCTTTCTAGGCGGAGTTGCTGCTGATTGACTAAGACATGCTCTCATCCTCTTGCCCTCTGAAGAGTAAGTGGTTGAGAGTCTATGCACAGGATGACTCATTTACAGTGGGTTTTCCCCAGTGTTTAGCTCACAGGCTTTTCACGGTCCGTAGGCTTGGTGTTTCTTCCACTTCTTTCCCTTAGAGCAGACTGTGTGTAAAAATGAAGCTGGAAATGGGGAGAAACTCTATCTGAGCAGCCGCTGGGTTAGAATACTAGGGAAGGTTGACAGGGAGAGAACTCGTACCCTCACACAGTGGGGAAGTACTGAGAGAAGCTTAGAGGCCGTGCAGGGCATGGGCAGCTCTGCACCTGTTCCCCAGGCACAGCTACCTGGAAGGCTTTCCAGAACAAGCTAAGAGCATCCTCAGTGAACAGCCAGATGTTTTCCACCCGTGCCTAGCACTGAGCTGCTAAAACTGCCCAGGACATTGGCCCCTGCAGGCAGTGGCAGGCTGCCCCCCAGACCCTTACCCAGGCCACAGTACTATGGAGAGTGTGGAGTGGGGTGAGTTTTACCACGAGGCGGCATGCTGTATGCCAAGCACAGGTGGTCACTGGCCGGGGTGGAGAGAGGTCACCAGTTGGAGAGGAGCAGCCTGTCCGGGCGTGGAGGTCCCCAGAGCCACGCACTTGCTCAGCCGAGCCAACTTCGGGTCACTATGTGAAGTGCCCTTCTCCCTGACCCCAGCGAGGTCCCTTCCTGGCACTCGAGGGAAGCCTCGGGGGAGTGGACCACGCGACAGTGGTAATCAGTACCTCAGGGAAGGCACCCTGGGCCCACAGGTGCTGACCATTCATATATATGGATTTTGTATCATCAAAGCACAGGTCATCTTGGGTGAATCTCAGAGGAAGCATGAAGGGTGAAAAAAACAGTTCCAAAGGTTACACTGGATGACCTCCTTTCTGTAACATTCTTGAAATAACAAACCTACAGAAACAGAGAATGGATTAGTGGTTGTGAGGGGTGGGAGCTTGGGGTGCTCGTGGTCATGGAAGGCAAAATCCTTGTGCTGATAGACACCTAGACCTACACACGTAATAATGGTAATAATGTTGCATAGGACATGCATGTGCCCTCTTTTCACATGCACACTTGAGCACAGGAAACACTGGCAAGAGCTGGATAAACTAGGTTGATTGTATCAGTAGCAGTGTCCTGGTCATGATGTTATACTATCGTTTTGCAAGATGTTACCACTGCTGGAAGCAAAGTGAAGGGACCATGAGCTCTTTCAGTGTTACAGTGGTACTTCTCACAACCACACGGGACTCCACGGGACTTTTTCTAAAAAGAAAGTGCTCAACTAAGAAAAGGAAAACTATAATTAATCATAAGCAAACGTTGATGTTGAACATTATGTTTTTTCCTTTTTCCCTAGCATGCTTTTAATCAAATCATGACGGTAGATATTGACTTAGCTTCTCTGATGAATACAGGTCAGGACCTGCACACAAGGGCCCCGACAACAGGCAGCTACTGTATAGTTAGAATATAAATAATGCTGCCTTTATGATTATTGATTGAAGAACTGTGATCAAATGGGGAATGTATGAGTTGTGCAATGGAGACGAGCTTGAAAAAGGTAGACATTAAATGTCTGCAATATTTCTTCAGGCTTGGTCTACACACATAAAAACCTAAGTAGAGGAATCTGCTTCCTTCTAATGAATTTGCAGCCATCTCCTCAGCCAGGGTGGTTAATTCAGGCAGATTCTTTCTGCTTGAGTGGTCCAGGTAATCGCAGAAGTGAAACCTCACTTCGCCTCCATCCAGAAACCTTCAGCCACTTCCCCCTTAATCGTTTCTTTGAAATGCTTAGTTTTCATTTCTCTTTTTCATCTGTTAGGTTCCACCTTGTTTTAAAGATACAGTCAATATAGGAGGCATACCAAGCTATATTATCCACATTCAACACAATTATAATGAAAATAAACCAACTCTGGAAGACAGTTCCCAGAAATTAATTATCACACAGAAAATGAACACAACAGCCTTTTGTGATCATGATAATGAAATCACCACCACCTTAATACTTGACAGACTTGGCCATGCCTCTGTTGAATTTCTGCTGAATAAACTGGAAAAATACTGCAATTGGCTCTCCAAGGAAATTCATTGTTTAATACAACCACTATTTTTTTTCTGCAGAACAGGCGAGTGGGGTATCTAGAGATTGCAAGTACCTAGGAGTTTCCTTTGCTGGTAAAGATAGATTAGCACTCCCCTCTATTTTTTCTCTTAGTTATTATTTTGTATTCCCTTGAAGTATTAAATCTCTATTTTGGAGAAGAACTGCTAAGAATTTTAAAAATATGTTAATAGGCTGTTCCCCGATACAGGCTGCACACCTTCCTCAGGCACTTGACAAGCTTCACGAGCTCGTGTTTAGTTTAGATACTGAAGCAAACTAGCCCGTAAAATACGGTGCTGTAAATATAAACCTTTATGAACCTCTTGGGATCGTCCTTCTAAAATGTGAATTAAGATATTCCATGATTCAAGCCCATAAACTGAAAAGTAGCCATCGCCCTGCGTAGTAATATGCCTTCTGAAACCCCAGACTGTAAATTGCCTTTGGCCTGTGCTCACTGAATTTTGAGTTTGTACGCATGATGCTAACTAAGGATGAAGTTTTCAAGAAGAGTTTTTAAGAGGAGCCTAAACTATTTTAGGTTATATGGTCTCTTGACATATCCTTCTTTGGCTTAGGGACTTTTTTTTATTTTCTTGTTTGAAGAGCCACCATATTTTACTGCTGAGCCTGAGAGTCGGATTTCAGCTGAAGTAGAAGAAACCGTGGACATCAGATGCCAAGCCATGGGTGAGTGCGGAGTGGCTGCTGGACAAGGAGCCATGACTGGGAGGAAGGCAAGCAACCTTTTTCCACAGCAGAATTGCTGTCATTCTAGGGAGACACTGAGTGTGACGGCGAAGGCAGACCTCAGAGGGTAGATCGGTGTTGGGGCAGTGACCGCGGGTAAGGCATTGGACTTTGCCGAGCTTTTGCTTCCTCCCCTGCAAAACAGAAATGATAATATTTACCCAGCAGAGCAAAAAGGAAGCCTCCATCCACCCCAGACAGAGAGGGGACTCCGTCATATCCTGTGCACTCCCCTTCCAAGGCCCTGACTCCACAAGAGTGTGACCCCCCCGAGACTCGGGGCAGAAAATTCTTTCTCATCCATGGGGTGACTGGGACTGGTGACCATATCCACTCTGTAGAAGGAGAGATGGGTGTCCATGTATTTGTAGTAGATATACGGGGTACCAGGCAATTTCGTTCCGTTGATGTATTGCACAGTGGTGAAGCCAGAGCTAGGAGTGCGTCCATTACTGGAGTGATGTCCCTTGTACCCGTTAAGTAATTTCCCATTGCCCACTCCACACCCTTTTGGGTCCCCATCGTCTGTCCTTCCACACTCTATGTCCATGTGCACATGTGACTTAGTGCCCACTTATTAGTGAGAACAGGCAGTCTTTATCTTTCTGTGTCTGAGTTCTCTCACGTAACTCAATGACCTCCAGTTCCATCCAGGTTGCTGCAAAAGACACCATTTTATTCTTTTTTGTGGCCGAATAGTATTTGAATAGAAAATGTTGCTTTTTTTTTTTTTTTTTTTTTTTGCCTTTTCAGCTCTGGGTCCACTTTTCCTTTGCTGTTCAGGTCATTCCAGCCTTCATCCCCATGCCTCAATTACGAGCCGCCCACTGTCACCATCTCATGTCAGGCAGCGCAGGCGGTTACACAAAACCGCAGAGACAGGCTTGTCAAGGCAGTTTCGTTAACAAAATCTGTGTTCGTATTCTGGCAAGAAATGAAGAGGATCTCTTCTCTTTTGTTTGTACCCATCTGTCCTAAGGATGGAATTTTCTCCTACCCCCTAAGAGCTTGGAGGGTAAGAAGGACTACCAGTTTTGTAAATCTTCAAAACAGCTCCTAGGAGAAAGACGATTATCTCACGGTACCACAGGAAAACCAAGCCCTAGAAAGCATGGTTAAGTAACGTGCCCAAGGCACTGGGCCACGAGCTGAAATGGGATCCTTCTCTTATGAAGTCATTGCCCAGCGTGTGACCTGTGGGAGTTGCTCATTAAATGCTGGGTACATAACTTACCTAGGGCCACATGGTAATGGAGGCAGGACCCAAACGCAAATCTGTCAGCCACCAGAGCAGCCACCTGGCTCTTGCCAGAACACTGGCTTCGCCCAGGACCTGAAGCCCCGGACTTAGAACAAATGTCATGTGTCCCTACCGGCAACTATGTGGATGCCATTTCTTATTCCTGAAAATGGTATATCATCCTTCCAGTGCTGTGTCACCCTTCCAGTGCTGGTGGTGGAGGGAAAGATCAGCCTCTGCCCAGAGACCCCCTCCCAACCCTCTGTGCTTTGTAACCACTGCTCCCCATCTGGGACTTGGCTAAATAGGAGTTCTGGTCCTCAGCTCCTGACCAGCTCACAGCGGCTGCTGTCCACGGCTCTGTTCTCTCTCTGTTCTTCTCTGTTGCAGCTCTACTGATGCAGCAAATGGGAGGGGGGGAGGGACAGAAGAGTAAGATGAATTTTACATGGAATTGTCTTTCTTACGGTGGTTGCATTGTTCTTTGTTGTGTAAGTGCCAACTTCTGAAGGCCAACAACTCTGTGAATGTGAAGCTATAAAATATTTAGAGAGCTTGTATTTCAGAAATAAGAGTATACAATACTGCGGGGGATAAGATTTCTGTTATGACATTAAATTGCCCCAAAAGAGAAATACTCCCAGTTCCCTATGTGCTAACAATTATTTTTCAACAAATGACAATCTTAAACTCCCTTTGACAAGATAAGGCTTTTTTTTTTTTTTTTTTTTTTTTGCATGACTTCTGCAGGGTAAAGTGCTTAAGTGTAGACTTAGAAATATGGAGAGAACAGATCTTCTGACATTGCACTGCCGTCATATAATTTACTGCTTTCTTTTAATTTTGACAGTGAAACTATAGCAGCATGCGAAGTGGTTATTCCTTACGAAAGCGACATCGTGTAACTGCTATTATGAGATATTACACGAAATGGTTATGCTTTTACCTTGAAATGGATTTTTAAAAATTTCCTGACTTAATGAAAAGTGACAGGAAACATAATTAAGGCAAAGAAGAGAATCTGAGAAGACATTATCTTGAGATATTCCATGGCATTAACTTTATTTATTAAAGTCGACATCTCACACCTAGCCACGTGCCATCTTAAATCAAGGGGTTTTGGTGTGCTTTGCACTGAAGCATGTCAAGATAGGCTTTTTATTTAAATCCACTTTCTATTTAGGGAAACTGAGGTACAGAACCATCTGAGATCTAGAGCTAAGTCTCTAGATATGCCTCATGGAGCAAGTCAGCTTTTCCTGTATCCACAATGGAATACCTCTTGTGCCTCCTCAACCCTTAACAAGGTTACTTAACCTAATAAATTGCTCCTCTGAGATAGTAGAACTCCATGAAGGCCCGTGGTATCCAACCCTTTTGATAGGGGTTGTTTAAAAGATGGCACTTATTTTCATTGTTAGCTGTTGGGATGAATAGTGATACTGCCTTTGAACACTCACCAGGTGCCAGGCAGAAGAGTTTTATAAATACATACGTAAATGTATACACACACACATGTATATGCGCCAACTCACACAGACACACATAGAAACACATGTATACATGTATATACAGGGGCACACATATATACACAGATGTACACACATATACACACATGCACATGTATACACATACATATATACATAAACACATGCACATATATACACACGTAAACACGTACACAATGCACATATATACACATGCACAAACTCACATGCACATACATATACATACACACGCACAGACACACAGACACATCCAATCTTCAATCTTCTGAAGTCATGATGATCATTCAGTTACCTGCATGTGAGGAAACAGAGACAAAGAAAGGGACAGGTAATGTACTCTGCCCAAGGTGACACTGTCCACGAGGCACAGACCTGGGATGTGGCCTGTGTCCTCTCCTCTGCCCCTATGACCCTGTGCCCGAGCCCTCCCACAGTGGCTGAGTAGGGCACTGCGGAACAGAGAGGGCTTCATCTCCATCTGAACCTTAAGGTCAGTCTCAGCTGGTATCTCCTTCTTTCCAAACAAGAGCACGAGCCTGCGTGGGTTCAGAGTGGAGCCTGGAAGGCACCACAGCCGGGGTTGCCGGAATTCGTGCCAGCTATTCCTCTCAATGCCCCTCTGTGTCAATTGCTTCATGTACAACGAGAAAAATAGCTCCTTACAGGGTGGTTGAAAGCATGAATAGACAAGAAAATGCCTATTAAAATATTGCCATTCTAGCCTTTGCAACAGATGTGCCTCAGTCCTCACGTCAGGAATTATTTTTAAAATCCTATTTATTCCCATTCCTACGCAGGGGTCCCTCTTCCCACCCTCCAGTGGTACAAGGATGCCATCTCCATCAGCAGGCTCCAGAATCCTCGATACAAAGTGCTCGCCAGCGGAGGCCTGCGCATCCAGAAGCTGCGTCCAGAGGACTCCGGAATCTTCCAGTGCTTCGCCAGCAATGAAGGAGGGGAGATCCAGACCCACACCTACCTGGATGTAACCAGTGAGTTCCCCCAGGCCCACAGTTACCTGACCTGGACATATCCAGTGAGTACACCCAGACCCATGGCTACCCGGATGTAACCAGTGGGTACACCCAGGCCCACGGCTACCTGGGTATATCCAGGGGGTACGGCCAGGCCCACGGCTACCTGGGTATATCCAGGGGGTACACCCAGGCCCATGGCTACCTGGATTTAACCAGTAGGTACACCCAGGCCCACGGCTACCTGGACATATCCAGTGAGTACACCCAGACCCATGGCTACCCGGATGTAACCAGTGGGTACACCCAGGCCCACGGCTACCTGGGTATATCCAGGGGGTACGCCCGGGCCCACGGCTACCCGGATTTAACCAGTAGGTACACCCAGGCCCGCGGCTACCTGGGTATATCCAGGGGGTACGGCCAGGCCTACGGCTACCTGGGTATATCCAGGGGGTACGCCCAGGCCCACAGCTACCCGGATTTGACCAGTGGGTACACCCAGTCCCACGGCTACCTGGGTATATCCAGGGGGTACGCCCAGGCCCACGGCTACCTGGGTATATCCAGGGGGTACGCCCAGGCCCACGGCTACCTCACCTATCAGCAAAGCCAGACCTGCTGGACTGGGCCTTCAAGGCAGAACTTCCCAAACTTTGCCCCGTATAACACACACAGAAAGTGGTAGTATCTGTTCAGCCCCCTGAGGTAAACGGAGAGGGTGATGTGGCCAGAAGTGGCCAGACCAGGAGAGCTAGCTCTCAAGCACACCTGAAGCCTTTGTGGGTCCTGTGGGGAAACTGCGTAGGCCCATTTGCTGCACAGATGCCCTGTCACTCCCCGCCCCTAGTGCCCTCCTCTTCTCTGGGCAGCCTTGCCTCTTCCTGCACTAAGCCCTCCTCTTTCTTGAGGAGAAGTAGAAAAAAAATTCCCCTTATTTTCTGGACAGAATTGGAAGGACTATTGAGTGAATAGCTCACTCCTCATCTTTTTCTTTTGATCTTTTTTCTATTTTTTTTTTTTACATTCATTCTCTATTTTACTTTCCTTGAACGATTATAGTTCTTTCATGAGTTTCTTTTATTATCCCATTAACAGAAATACCCTGGCACTCTGTCTTTGAAAAATAAACTCAAGGTAAAGGTTTTCATTGTTTCTGTGGGTTTTCTTTTTAATCTCCCATGGTTGTATAATATTGTTCTTCTAAAATGAAGTAGAATCTAGTGATTACGGAATTATATACCTTTCACGTTTGCCCTTTTGGGAGCAAAATGCTGATATCCTCAGGGGTGAGAGCTGTTGGAGAGAGCAAATCAAAGGCACTGTGTGCACAGCTGAGGGCTCTTCCCACCCAGAGCCTGTGAAGAGACTGACTAGGTGTGTAGCCAGCTGTGCATGTGTTTTGGTGAACTAGGGGGTCCCTTCCTTGACTCTTGCCCTCGGGTCAAATTTGTCTTTCACTTTGGAGCTTAGGGAACCACTGTTGCTTCAAGCAGTAGAAATAATATTGGATGCTCAAGTCAGAAGATGAGTCTTGATCGATTAGAATTATTTGAAGCCTATCTTGCAATCGTGAACCGGGATGTTCCGGAGCAGGGATCGACAAGATTTTTCTGCGAAGGGCCTAACGGTAGATATTTTTGGCTTTGAAAGATGTGGCCTACTCAGCATTGCTGTAGTCACCTCAAAGCAGCCACAATTCTCAGCACATGCGAGTGGCTGTGTTCCAATAAAACTTTATTTACAAACACGGGGTGCAGACTGAATTTGGCCCCCAGGTTGTCGTTTGCCAATCTCCATTCCGGTGGGAGATTTAGGAATGAGAATAAAGGATAGCCCAGAGAATATGACTGGGTTTCTCTCAGCCTCAGTTTTCTCGTCCGTTACAATGGAGCTCAGCAAGCCCAGATGATAGGATTCCCATGAGGGTCAGATTGGAAATGGAAAGGAAAGTGCTGCCTAAGCTGTTACCATGGCAGTCAGTGAGTGAACAAACAAATAAATGATTGCAATCATGTTATCTGCTTTGTAGTAAGAGGTTTTGTGCAAAATGAATTTTTTAATTAAAATACCCTTAATGAAAGGAAAATGTGCTTTAAAAAATCGATATTGATTTGCTCATTTAGCAAGCGGCTATTGAGCATCTGTGTCGGGCACTCTGGATGAGGCTTTGGGGACACAGCTGTGAGGAAGGCAGGCGAGGTTCCTGTGCTTCCAGGACAGAGGGTCTGTGGGGAGGAGAAAGGCAGTGAAGGACGAGATGACTCCAGCCAGCCAGGGGTGCTGCAGAAAAGGGGAGTGGGTGCGGTGGCAGAGTGAGCCGGGGGTCTCCCCCAGACGGTGTGTGAGGGGGCTTCTCTAGGAGAGATTTAGAAGGAGCAGAAGTGTGAACTCTCGGGGACATGCACATTGCACAGGCTGGAGGGGACAGCAAGTGCCTTGGAAGAACAAGCTCGGCATGTAGTGCAGGTGAACGGAGACGGATAGGATGGGACTCAGTGACAAGCAGGGTGGCCATGATGGGCCAGAGGGCAGAGGAATAGGCAGGGACAGGGGCCGAGAACAGGAGGAGCCTCGGGAGCTGTGAGCAAGCAGGGAAGGGACATGAAGGCCTTTGTAGTTTTCAAAGGGCAGCCCAAGGCTGGCTACCTCAGGGACCCTGACAGTCAGAAGTGTTGAGACCTGTTAGAGGACCCTGCAGCCTCTGGCAAGACCCTGGACTCAGATGGTTGTATGCGAGGTGGAGAGACAGGGTTGGCTTCGGGAAGGGTCCTGGCAATGAAGTTTCTGGAACTTGCCGTGGTCCATGGGATTCTCAGCAGGTGCAGGAAGAGGCAGCGGCTGTGCCCTGGGTTCCGTGAGGTCTACTCGCTTCTTTCCTTGAGGGGTATCAGCCCAGGGACCCTCACAGAAGACTTGAGAGATGCAGATCACTGTCGTACGAGGGGTTCCGGTTAATTGTTATTGGGTAGCACAGAGTCAGGCGAGCCCTCGCTGAAGCCATCAGGAACTCCTCCTGTCTTTCCTCGGTCTGAGTCGGGACTGCTGGAGGCCCTGACCATCCCCCACGAACAAGAAGAAACCCCGTGCTTGGGGCTCATGACACCTCCCAGAAATGTATCTTTAGGGAGGTCTTTGAAACCTGGTTATTTTAGCTCTCGGGACAGATCCTAGAAAGGATCCTAGAAAGTGTCGTCTTGTGGATGACATTTTATATTCAATAATTAGTTTTTTTGTTTTTGTTTTCGAGATAAAGTCTCACTCTGTCACCCAGGCTGTAGTACAGTGGCACAATCATAGCTCACTGCAGCCTTGACCTCCTGGGCTCAAGCAATCCTCCTGCCTCCACCTCCCAAGTACGTGGGACTACAGGCGTGCACCACCATACCTGGCTAAGTTTTCATTTTTGGTAGAGACAGGGATCTCACTGTGTTGCCCAGGCTGGTCTCAAACTCCTGAGCTCAAGCAATCCTCTTGCCTCAGCCTCCTAAAGTACTGGAAATATAGGTGTGGGCTCCCTTTCATTTAAAGAACAAAAGCAATCTTTTGGCTGATCTAAATAAATGCCTCTCCTCTCTTTAACATTCATCTGAAACTGTTCTTCCTGAGCCCTTGCACCTTCCCACTTGTGTGTCTATTACATCGTGATGCTGTATTTTCTCTCCAGGGTGTAAACAAAGATAGGTAACTCCTGGGAGACGAACAGTGGAGGGCTGCTGTCCCTCCTGAACAGTGTTCCTTTCGTATTACTACAGTTATCTCTGTGACTGATTCTCTGAAGCCCATGCAGGATCCTCTGCCAGGCTGGTGTGAGCATCTCAGGGGAACGAGGCCCTCATCATTTCATTAACTTCTCTTCTCAGATATCGCTCCAGTGTTCACCCAGCGGCCAGCAGACACCACGGTTACCGACGGGATGACAGCCATTCTAAGGTGTGAGGTGTCCGGGGCTCCCAAACCCGCCATCACCTGGAAAAGAGGTGGGTAGCATCCACCACCCACAACTGCATGGCCCATGTAGAACATAACCTATCAGGCCAGAGCTTGCTTCTTACTCACTCTCTTGTTTATTCATTTGTGCGTTCACTCAATGAAGATTCAATAACCTCTTACAGCAGCGGTCCCCAACCTTTTTGGCTCCAGGGACCAGTTTCTTGGAAGAGAATTTCTCCATGGTCTCTGGTGGTCTCAGGATGAAACTGTTCCATCTCAGATCATTAGATTCTTCTAGGGAGTGTGCACCCTAGAGCCGTGGCATGTACAGTTCACTGGAGGGTGTGCGCTCCTGTGAGAATCTAATGGCACTGCCAAACTGACAGGAGGAGGAGCTCAGGCAGTCGTGCTCGGTGGCCACCGCTCACCTCCTGCTGCGCAGCCCGGTTCCAAACAGGTCTGCGGCCCAGGGCTTGGGGACCCCTGATTTACAGAATGCCCACCAGGTGCAAGATACCGTGCGCACAAGGATAAATAGGACAGACAAGATCCCTGCCTTCTAGAAAGGGAAACACACATTAGAAAGAGAGGAGAATTGTGCACATGTCGCTCTTCACTACCCGTGCCCTTCAGAGAGTGCCTCAGGCCTCCTCGGGCCTTCCCGTGTCAAGCACTGGATGTGAAATCACTCTGCTAGCACTCACTTCTCCCACTGTGAAGTGGAGCTCTTCCTTATGACGTTCAGAATTAAGGATCACTGTTTTGTTGAAGAAAGATGCTTCCAGGACCACATCGTTCCATGCCCTCCCCCGTCAACCTGGGACGCTGCAGCCCACTGTGGGTTCAGTTTCTGGGAAGGCTGCCTTTGCAGTTCCCATAGCCCCTTCCACGAGGGCCACTGAAAGAACAGCACACAGAGTCCATCCTGAACAAGTCTGTGCTGAGTCTTGTTGATTCTCACGGATGAGCTCCTCATACTTGCTGGCCTGTATCGGGCTGACGTGCCAAAAGCCTTATCTTTCTCTTCTGCTGGAAAACCGCATGGCAGCTTCTCGAGTCTCAGAGGCACAATCCCGGCACTCAGACACGGCTGCTAAAGATCTGGGACACTACAGATCAATAACAGGGCTGGGCTCTTACTGTCTCTTGTTTTCCTGCCTAATTTTGAACATCATAGCTTTGTATAAAAATGTTTCAAATACATGCAGATATAAAGAAAACTAAAAACCGGTCACCCAAAAATAGCAATCGCATTCATGGATCGTAGTTTGTTTAACCAAATCTCTCAATATTGAGCAAGTAGGATGTTCTTGGTTTTTGTTATTCTAAACAGTGCTAGCAGATACCGCTTCAGTTATTTCTTTGCATACAATTTTCACTTTATTCTGATTATTTCCTTAAGTTATTTCTTTGTTGTATTAGTCCACTCTCACACTGATATAAAGACATACCTGAGGCTGGGCAATTTACAAAGAAAAGAGGTTGAATTGAGTCACAGTTCTGCATAGCTGGGGAGGCCTCAGGAAATCATAGTGGAAGGTGAAGAGGGAGTAGGCTCATCTCACGTGGCTGCAGGACAGAGAAGGAGCAAAGGGGGAAGTGCCAAACACCTTTAAGCCGTCAGATCTCATGAGAACTCCCTTGCTATCAGGAGAACATCGTGGGGGAACCACCCTCAGGATCCAGTCACCTCCCACCAGATTCCTTCCCCGACGTGTGGGGATTACAATTCAAGATGGGACCTGGGTGGGGACACAGAGCCGAGCCATGTTACTTGTTTATGGCTCTAACCACTATCTTCCTTTCCTCCCAGTGTTATGACTGTAACGTGCCTCTTTTCTCTACTGTTCTTCAGAAAACCACATTCTGGCCAGTGGCTCTGTCCGGATTCCTAGGTTCATGCTTCTTGAATCGGGGGGTCTACAGATCGCACCCGTCTTCATCCAGGATGCCGGCAACTACACCTGCTATGCGGCCAACACGGAGGGCTCCCTGAACGCATCGGCCACGCTCACCGTGTGGAGTAAGGAGCAGCCCTCACACGTCAGCCTTTTATTAGCCACGGTTTAATCATCATGTCGTCATGTGCTTCGGGGATGTCAACATGCCCTTGGGCTTGCTAATTTAATCAAAAGAGAATGATTATTTTTACAACTAGTTTATAGAAATCTGTTGAGAAATGAAATTTTCAGTGTCTAAAAGAATAATTAGAAAATGTATTCAGATGTAATGGGGGCATTGCAGGAGAGAGAAAAGATTGACTTCTTAAAGTCAGTGGAGATACTACACAAAACTAGCTCAAATCACAAAATTGATGTGTTGGTTAATTTTGTAAGCAATTTATAAGACAATTAAGAATTAAAATCCTAAAGAAGGAATATTTTGCCATACAATTATTACGAACAACTAAAACACTTCTAATATATTAACTATCAATGTTTCTTGTATATTAGGAGTGAACGGAAAGGAAAATCTTCATTGTTTCTCCAGCTTTTGCCCTTTTTTTAATCAACAAGACATGTTCTGGAAATGCAGAGTGGTTTTCTGGAGCTTAAACATTGGACCAAATGGCCCCCCATTGCCACTTTTTAGCTTCAGTTGCCAATATACTTTCTCCTCTCTGTCTCGTCTCAATCTGTACTACTAAAAGCTTATTATTCAAAAAGCAAAAGAGCGCTCACTCACAGATTTTTACAAAGCTATCTACATGAGGAGAGAAAGTTTTAACTTGCTTGAGGGAGTAATTTGTTAAAATGCCATTCTTCCAGAAAAAGTAAATCATTGTGCTTTATTTCATATTTGTCTAGCATTTTCTATCATATAGTTGGTGTCCACTTTGATAAACAACTCTTTCTAATTTGTTAAGTGTTCTAAAATGATCATGAGTTTCAAGGAAATTAATCCAAGTTCCCACTATGCTGTCAAGTACTAAAAAGCAGCTTTTGTTCCATTTGGTGGATGACTCTCTCAATCACTTCGTTCATTATATATCCCTAAATAGTAACCATACATTTAACCCATTTATGCCTGAGGTTGCAGTTTTGTGAACTTTTGCAATCAGAACTGAAGCAATGGCCTTGAGCAGTAGGATATTAAAAAGCTTATGAAAAAGTGGCATCTGAATCTCCGTAGATCATTCACCAGAAAATTTTGTGGATCGCTGAGATTCAACATTATAATGACACTAGCCTGACTGGGATAACACTTTGTTGGCTTTACAGAACATTTTCACACACTCTGCCCACTTTAATCTGTACAACTATTAGTGACGTTAGCATTCCCTTCCATAGCCAGGAAAACTAAGATGCAGAGATGTATTTCTGGACTCATCATTAGCAGAAGTCAGGCTTGGCCTCCAACTTAGCCTCCTGACTCCCAGGTTCTGGGCTCTGTTCCTGGAAGCAGAGCAGGTCCCCCTTAGAGGTATGGGTGCCACAGTGACCCATCGCATGGGCAAGCTGCAGGTCCCCACCCCGTACTGGCTTGCAGGAGGTGGGCAAGTCACTGCATCTCTAAGCGTCCATCTTTCCTGAAGGCTGAGAGCAGTAATATGACAGCCCTCACAAGAGTGTCTGGAGGAATAAATACAACAACTTAAACAAAAGCATTTGGCAGACTCACAACGTGCCACACAGACGCTAGAAATGACTAGAGTGATGGTCATCTAGGAAGAGAATCTAGGTTTTATTTTAGCGCCTAGAACCTCATCCACACCTGCATGGGATGGTCGGTGTTCATTTACTTCCATGGTGTTTGAGGTTAAAGGTGATTTAGGAGGGGGGGTGGGTTGACAGACTTTGCTGCAGTGGTTGACTTTTTTTGCTTGTTGTTAACTCCCCTAGCATTTCTGAGAACGATCCATTTACCCTCACTCTGCCAAGATGAGAGAAAACTTGGAGGTTGTGATGTCAGATGACCAGGGCATTATCCCCGCGAGGGCAGAAACTCTCAAACTTGTCATGTCGTCTGACTCGGGACTTGTGTTTTTTCAGATCGGACGTCTATCGTCCACCCTCCTGAGGACCACGTGGTGATTAAGGGGACCACAGCTACGCTGCACTGTGGAGCCACGCACGACCCCCGGGTTTCCCTCCGGTCAGCACAATCAGTTACAATGCTTTGGGGCTTGTTGATATTCTGTGAGTTTCTGAAGTGAAGTCGAAATGAGGAAGAAGAATTGGGGGAACTTTGATTTCAGCGGCAGGTCCCTGATTATGGCATCTTCTGGTTGTGGGCACCATCATTAATCACACAAATCCCATTTTCCACTCCAGCCTTATGTATTATTTACAGTGAGCTATGTTCCACTTCATGACTTTAATGCTGCTTTTCATGATTTCTTCCTGCCAAGGTTAATACACTGTCTGTAAAACGTACTTGTCAGAGGCTGATACTCAGTGAGAGAAAAATCCAGAGGGATCGACTAGGATTCAGCAGTGTTTACATGGGGGCTGTGCCGCTCCCTGCGGGGGGAGTTATTTACTCTCCGGATAATTTCATCGTGAAATGGCGAGGAGGGAGGCCTGTGCATGGGACAAAGGCAGCCACAGCCCCCAGCACACTCATGGGAAGGTACATGCCAAGAAGGAGACCAGATGTGAGGGTTCTCTTTTTTTTTTTTTTGAGACAGACCCTCGCTCTGTCGCCCAGGCTGGAGTGCAGTGGCACGACCTCAGCTCACTGCGAGCTCCGACTCCCGGGCTCACACCATTCTCCTGCCTCAGCCTCCTGAGTAGCTGGGACTGCAGGCACCCGTCACCATGCCCAGCTAATTTTTTGTATTTTTAGTAGAGATGGGGTTTCACCGTGTTAGCCAGGATGGTCTCCATCTCCTGACCTCGTGATCCGCCCACCTCAGCCTCCCAAAGTGCTGGGATTACAGGCGTGAGCCACCGGCCCGGCCAAGGATTCTCTAAAGGAATGCTGATATCCCGTCTTTGTTTGAATTCCGGTCAGGAAAGTAACTGTGCAAAATATGAGACTCTAGGTGAAGTTGTGGCAGCAGACAGGTGGGCGCCAATGGGGAGCTGTTCCCTGAAGAGCAGCCACCTTCAGGATAGTTTTAAATGTTTGGAATCAGCCTTGAAAGTAAAAAAAGAAAAATCCAGTCATCAGAGTATTTCCACTCCAGCCTTACCCCAGAAGGGGCACAGTGCGTGAGTCGAATGGGCAGACTCAAGACGCCCTCCTGCTTTCTGGGGCCCCTCACCCAGAGCAGAGGGGACGGCTGTGGGTGCACGGTCAGCAGCAGGACGCGGAGACTCCGCGGCTGTTCTCTCGCGCTTCTAGCGGGCCTTTGGCCAGTTGTAAATTTCCATGTCTCCACCCAACTCCCTGGGGTTTCCCAGGGCTCAGAATTCAAATTTGGTTTAGGTACCAGGGTGCCGAATGTAAAACAAAACAAAGAAACAAAAACTAGCAAGTGAAAGATGACCTAGAACACCCCCGTTCCCCGCCCTCCCCCACCCCGTGGCTGCCCTGGAGACGGTCGTCAGGCCTGGGAAAGAGCTCCTTCGTAAATGATTTGGAGTATGACTTCGAGGAAGTCTGCTTTCTGCTACTCTGACAGCTCAAAAAGAACCCCCTCGGATCTCTGTGGTTTCCTCGTAGCTTGTTATATGTGATTAAATTGGAGGCCCCTTCCTGAGATGGAACTGGGTTACTCGCTCTCAGGGCGCCCCTCATCCCAGGGTTGCTCTGCCCTGAGGAGCGCCAGGCCCTAAGTGGCCATTCCAGCCGGATGCGGTGCCCTGGGGTGAGCAATCTGTCCATCTCCCTCTTGTGGAATCGGCCCTGTTCTATCTCAGGATAATTGCTGATAAGAGTAGTTTGTAAATGTCGGTGCTTATGAATATGAAGGCTTTAAAGAACTGGGCACATTTTGAAAATCCGATCACATTATGGAAAAGAAAAACAGCACTTTCATTCCATATAGCAATGAGTGCTGCCCCTGCCCATGGTCATCTAAAGACTGGGCAGCCTCTCAGTTGATTCTGTATTTGAAAAGAAAAATGTGCTCAAATTGCTACAGATAGATTAAATGAGAAAGAAATGCAATTTTAAGGACCATCTGCCAGAATGGTCAAATTTTAAGAAAATATGTTTTTGAAGTGTGCTTTTTTTTTTTTTTTCCATGAGTTGAGCAATTCCACTCTGCAGTTTTTTTTTAAATAGTCGTTGCCTCCTGTCCAGACAATACTCTTGTCCTCCAGGAGCATTACCGGGGCAGGAATGTTGGGTGCCATTTTCATAGGTGACAGGTATGCCTGTGGTTCTACGGACTTCTCATCTCTAGAACAAAAGATCAGTCAGGCAGGGGCAGTCATTTTCATTGCTCTGTTTTTAACCTCAGCATCTGTTTGTGTATTATGACCAAGATATCTGGTTGCTTTTCTTTTTTATTATTATATTTTGGTTTAATTCACATGCCATAAAATTCACTCTTTTTTTTTTTTTTTTTTGAGACAGAGTCTTGCTCTGTCACCCAGGCTGGAGTGCAGTGGCTGGATCTCAGCTCACTGCAAGCTCCTCCTCTCGGGTTCACGCCATTCTCCTGCCTCAGCCTCCCGAGTAGCTGGGACTACAGGCACCCGCCACCTCGCCTGGCTGGTTTTTTGTATTTTTTTTAGTATAGATGGGGTTTCACCGTGTTAGCCAGAATGGTCTCGATCTTCTGACCTCGTGATCTGCCCGTCTCGGCCTCCCAAAAAATTCACTCTTTTAGGCCAAGTGCAGTGACTCAGACCTGTAATCCCAGCACTTTGGGAGGCCGAGGCGGGCAGATCCCTTGAGGCCAGGAGTTCAAGACCAGCCTGGGCCACGTGGCAAAACCTCATCTCTACTAAAAATATAAAAAAAAAATTAGCTGAGCATGGTGGCACACACCTGTGGTCCCAGCTACTCAGGAGGCTGAGGCACAAGAATTGCTTGAACCCAGGAGGTAGAGGCTGCAGTGAGCCAAGAGCGTGCCACTGCACTCCAGTCTGGGCCACACAGCAAGACTCTGTCTCAAATAACAAAAACAAAAAAAGCAAAACAAAACAAAAAGCAAAGAAAAATCACTCTTTTAAAGAGCACAATTCAGTGGTTTGTAAAGTGCATTCACAAGATTGTTAGTTGCTTGCTTTTTAAGAGACAGGGAAGGACCAGTGATTCTGTCCCTGTGGGGTTTGTAACTCAAGACCCTTTGCTTGGCCCACAGCTACGTTTGGAAGAAGGACAACGTGGCCCTGACTCCATCGAGCACATCTAGGATCGTGGTGGAGAAGGACGGGTCCCTTCTCATCAGCCAGACGTGGTCGGGTGACATCGGTGATTACACCTGCGAGATTGTTTCTGAAGGCGGGAACGATTCTAGGATGGCCCGGCTGGAAGTGATGTGAGTACTGAGATGCCTGGTATTAGTCAGTTCCCAGTTATCTCGTTACTGCACCCCTGTCAGTGACTGCCACTTCACACGTGTCACACCCGTCTTGTGTCCCAAGTCAGCGGTCAGAGGCCAGTGCGTCATGCTACGTAGCTATGGATATGGACAAGGTTTTTCTGTAGTTTCTTTAAACTTCAGAATTGAGAAGTTTTGTTTTTGGTGTAGGTGGTGTGATCATTGGTTCGTATCCCCGTGGATCCTTTTTGTCATATTTTTCCCATGGACACTTTATCCTGATAGGCCCTGTTTACCACTCTGCGCTTAAGTAGCAAGTTCATTTTTCCACGTAATGCCCTTGAGAGCTTCCAATCCATGAGAGATGCTGGGGTGGAACCGCTGAGGTGAGGTCATTCCCATGAAAGCCACCTGGACTTGGGGTTTCAGTGAATCCCAGCTGCCTCTCCGTGGGTAAATACTTTCCATTAAGTCTTGTGAAATCCTGAAAACAGAAAGCAACTGCCCATTACTTCCAATCTGGACCTTCCTGGGGGATCCGAAGAGCCCAGGTGGGAACCGTCAATCTCCTCTGTCTCTGCTGTCTCTCTTCCTCCACTCCTCTCTCTATTTATGGAGCAGAAATACCTGCTGACACATTCTATTTTTCTGACATGTATTTATTTGCTTTTTAAAAGCAGTGCTCTCTCAATATTCCCTGAGTGCCTGAGTATGAAAATAAAACCTGAAAATAAAGAATCCCAACCGAGCACTCGTCAGGGCAGCGGCCAACTCCGGGGGCACACCCAGCCCATCCGTCCCTGGCCACCGTTTGACGTGCTGGGCCATTCGACAAAGGCAATCTTGAGAGATGTTCCTCATTGGACCCTGCCCCCTTTGATCCAGGAAAGATTCCGTATACGAAATCATTGCCTAAAAATAGAATTTGAACACTCTGGGTATAGGAGCCCTGTCTCATTGATCCCTGAATCCCGAGACTTCAGCTGAGGGGATTAAAAATGAAAAGAATGCTTGCTAAGTGCCGAGCATGTGGCTTCTGTGTCTGCCACAGGCATGTGGAAATGAGTGGAACTCACCAACAGCTTTCCTCCAGCCCCTATTTGTGGATGTAAAAGGTTCACGATGTGTAACAGCCAGTCTAGAAGGCCCTGTGGTGCCATCCGTTCCTGAAAAAAAATCCCATCCCACCTCCTGTTCTGTCTCCTTCCAGGATGATCCCTTGTTCTCTTTAGACAGCAGAGGTCATTCTGGTTAGTCGTGAAGCGGCAGGAGTCCCCATGGCTCTACAGAATCAGCCATCGGCGGTGGGGTGAGGGTCCTGGTGCTGCAGCTGCAAGCCTGGCACACAGAGGGTCCTCCACAGAATCACTGAGGGTCCAGGGCTGCGACTGCAGGCCTGCCACACAGAGGGTCCTCCAGGGAATCACTGAGGGTCCTGGGCTGTGGCTGCAAGCCTGCCACACGGGGTGTCCTCCAGAGAATCACTGAGGGTCCTGGGCTGCGACTGCAAGCCTGCCACACAGAGGGTCCTCCAGAGAATCACTGAGGGTCCCGGGCTGCGGCTGCAAGCCTGCCACACAGAGGGTCCTCCAGGGAATCACTGAGGGTCCTAGGCTGCGGCTGCAAGCCTGCCACACAGAGGGTCCTCCACAGAATCACTGAGGGTCCAGGGCTGCGGCTGCAAGCCTGCCACACAGAGGGTCATCCACAGAATCACTGAGGGTCCAGGGCTGCGGCTGCAAGCCTGCCACACAGAGGGTCCTCCAGAGAATCACTGAGGGTCCAGGGCTGCGGCTGCAAGCCTGCCACACAGAGGGTCCTCCAGAGAATCACTGAGGGTCCAGGGCTGCGGCTGCAAGCCTGCCACACAGAGGGTCCTCCAGAGAATCACTGAGGGTCCAGGGCTGCGGCTGCAAGCCTGCCACACAGAGGGTCATCCACAGAATCACTGAGGGTCCAGGGCTGCAGCTGCAAGCCTGCCACACAGAGGGTCCTCCAGCTTTTGTGTACACACGGGGCAGGCAGGTCTCCCCCAGCCCCTGCCTTCAGGCATTGGAGCCTACATCCCTGGGCTCTTTCTGCCCTTCATGAGCCCCAGCCATCCACTGCCCCTGCGGCTGGGTGCCCGTCATCCGTGGGCTTCCCCAGAGGTTTCCTGATCATGCACCCCTTAGCATTCAGCCGCAGTAGCACTTCCTGCTGTTCAGTTACCAGGATGCTGCCTGCAGTTCTTCCCTGCGTGCAGCTCATGCTCCCGGTAGCCCTGATCATGCTGCAGAGGACGAACATGTCTTCATGGCTCCTTCTCCTCCTGGCACAGAAGCACCTTGGAGGCACTGTTTTGAATTTTGAGTGCCTGACGTAGTGTTTGGTATATAACAGGTGTTCAATAAATGTATGTTGGTTGGTTGTTGCCTGCCTGCATGCATGAAGGAATAATGAATGTGTGGATGTCTCCGCCCATTGGCAGGCCTCCTTCTGTTCCCCACTCTTACCTTGATGCTCACATGCCCTGGTTTCCCCACCATGGGTAAACAAGCAAGCTCATGTCACTCTACCAAAACCCAGACAGCAAGTACCCAAAGCCCTCATCCAGCCCTGCTCCTGCCTCTTTCCTCCTCCCTTTCGAATCTCAGGCTGAGGATTTTTTTTTTTCATTTTGATAATATAGGAGGATATGGCCAGTGAGTTCCTAGGAGCTGTTGTACTATGCACATTTTTAAAACTACCTTTGAGAACCTTAGATCATCCATCGTTGGTATCAAATAAATACGTGTTAGCAGTTCATAAAGACTCTGTCAGCAGAAGCCAAATTGCATACTTCCAATATAGCCCATTCTTTTTATTCTGCACAATTTTATGTTCTACTGATTTACATATCTTCCCTACTATTTGCTTATTTGATTTCCTCTAAGTAAAATACATTTTTCAGCAAATGTTGCTGTATGTATAAAATAATAGGCTTTCTGTAATGGTAAACCATCTCATCTCTAAATATAGAAATCTCTGCAAATTTGTGATTCAAACCAATTTAAGTACAAACTGGTTACAGAACTGATTTGGAAGACAGTTGTTCCTCGTGAATTGTTAGTGTCATGAAGGGCTCCTCTATCCCAAACCTGGATGAATTGGTAAAGGTGTTCCTTCATGGTGTTTCTTTAGATCCAACAGGGCTTGACTCTACAGCAGTGGCAATAGAATGATAATAATAATAACCCATAATTGCAGGGCATTCTGTCCTTCTCAGGTAACTTTCAAACTGAGCTCTGTAATGTTTCCATCATTTACTCAGATAACCAAAAAAAAGAAAAAGAAAAAAATCTCATATTGCTGAAGGGAAGGGACTGAGAGGTACTTATGGCTAAACAATGTCCTTCAGAGGAGCCTGAAAGCCTGTTTTCTCCTTGCCTCTCCACTTCAGTTAAAAGCTGCTTTGTTAAATATAGAAATTAGGAGCCTTAGAAGTGAGCTTTCAAAAATAGACCAGCCATTGGCCTCTTCTCACGTCTGTTTGCCCTGTGTTTTACACTTCAGCACTAAGCTTCACCTCATTAAGGCTGAGTGAAGGGGCGGCCCCCGCACCCACCTCACACCCGGAACAGTCCTGGTGGGGCTGCTGGCCAGCAGTGGGGCCAACAGGAGCAAGGGACGGCCCAGGAGGCCCTGCCCGCCTTTCACTCCTTGTGTGACTTTGGACAAATCACCTCACTTCTCAGCCTCGGCCTCTCACCTTGTAGACTGGGTGTGGTATCATTCATCTCAAAGGATGGCTGTGAGGGTGGCATCCACCTGGGGTTTGTAAGATCCTGGTGTGGAAGCCAGCTGGGGAAGGATGCTCTAAGTTACAGCTCTTTGTGCTTTCTTACCATTTTATACAAGAATGCTGTTTTCCCCTTTCCTAACAGCACCCTGCCTCTGGGGCTGGGAACTTTCTAGCCCTTTACCCTGCATTATTCTGACCACATTATGACCTTCTGACATCGATTCGAGATGTGTCTGTTTGCTGTTGAGTCCTCAATGCCTGGACCAGTGCCAGGTATACAGTAGGAACCTAGTAAATGTCTGGGTAAGCCTCTCTCCACTTACTGAGCTGAAACGAGATGGTGTCTTTTGCCTTACTGAGGAGGACCAATTTAGGAGGGCTCTGCCTTCATCCTCCCCGAGAGAAGAGGCTTCTAAAACTCCAGATGGTTCCATGAGGCAGCCTGTAAATTAACCACACAAGTCATCATTAAATGCTGGTCACCCCTTGTTTTAGTAGCGTCCTTCCTCTAGTTTTCCAGTGCCGTGGGGACAGGACCCGGTTTCTGGGATGACTTCATATTCCCCAAAGCATCTTCCTGTATTGAGCACACCAGAGGGACCAGGCTCCTAAGGCCTTATGGATTGATTAATTGTTAAATCATTTAAAGACCCAATTAACATTTCATCTCTCCTCCTGAAATCAGAGACTAATTCTCATGAGCCTGGAGAAAACCCAATTTACGGAGCTGACTCGGAGGCTCTCAGGCAGTGGGAGAGGTTGCTTTCTATAAAACCACTTCTGCCAAAGCCATCATAAGGAGTGAAGAATTTAATACTGTTTCCCTCAGAGTTATCAAGCCCCGTCATCTTCATCCTCAGAGTGAAGTCAAAGAAGATGGGTTTGACCAAGTCATCATTTGCGCATTAAAGGGCCAAGGCTTTCTATATAGAAAAAAAGTACTTATCTGATCCTCTTCTGCCAGAGCAATTACCCCCTACAGCCACAATTCCACCAATTGCTTTCTTTCAAGTCTTTTTTCAAAACTGTTTTTCTCACACACACCTCGCTTCATCTCTCTCCCCTACAGTTGGGTTTCCCGTACAGTTGGGTTTCTGTTACTGTTGTTAATTTCTGATATTCCTGAGGTGTCCTGTGCCTGACGGTGGTTTCCCCCCTATTCTCTTTAAATTACAAAGTGACTCAGCACTGGGCTTCGCTTCCATTGTTCTCTGGGACCTCTTCCATTTATCAGCCTATGCGCTTATCACTGTCTGTGAGTCACTCCGCTGATCATTTATCTCCTTTCAAAGTTGGCAGAGTAATGCTTCGACGCAATCTATCCCCATTAGATAAGATTTTCTGAAATGGATTCAGAATATATTAAAGCCTCATTTATCTGTTATTGATGGGTTAGTCAAGGATCTCACAAAGGTTCATTTTCTAAATAACCAAAACTTATTATTTAAAGAAATAGTGGCCGGCTGCAGAGGCTCACGCCTGTAATCGCAGCACTTTGGGAGGCCGAGGCAGGTGGATCACGAGGTCAGGAGTTCAAGACCAGCCTGGCCAAGATGGCGAAACCCCGTCTCTACTAAAAATACAAAAATTAGCTGGGCATGGTGGTGGGTGCCTGTAATCCCAGCTACTTGGGGGGCTGAGGCAGAGAATTGCTTGAACCCCAGAGGCGGAGGTTGTAGTGAGCCGAAATTATGCCACTGCACTCCAGCCTGGGCAACAGAGCAAGTCTCTGTCTCAAAAAAAAAAAAAAAAAGAAAGAAAGAAACAGTTTATATTTCCAGAATAAGGCATGCCGTCTTTTATTGCATGTCTCAGATATTGCGCATTTGTTTTTGTTTTTTTACAAATTGGAAGTTTACACCAACCCTGTGTTAAGCAAGCCTATTGGTACAATTTTTCCAACCGCGTGTGCTCACTTAGTGTCTCTGCGTCACATTTTGGGAATTCTCACAATGTTTCACACTTTGTCACTATTATTGTATCTGTGACGGTGATCCCTGATCAGTGATCTTGAATGTTACTATTGTAATTGTTTGGGGACACCATGAACCACGCCCATGTAAGATGGCAAACTTAAGCTCTAAATGCCGTGTGTGATCTGACTGCTCCACCAACTGGCCATTCCCTGTCTCTCTCCCTCTCCTTGGGCCCCTGTATTCCTTGAGACCCGCAGTGTGAAATTTGGCCAGTTAATAATAACCCTGCGAAGGCCTCTAAGCGCCCAAGTGAAAGGGAGGATTGTACATCTCTCACTAGAAAGCAGACTGGAAATGATGAAGCTTAGTAAGGAAGGCATGTCGAAAGCCAAGACAAGACAAAAGCTAGACCTCTTACCCCAAACAGTCAGCCAAGCTGTGAATGCAAAGGGAAAGTAATTGAAGGAAATATAAAGTGCTCCAGTGAACACACAAATGATAAGAAAGCGAAACCGTCTTATTGCTGATGTGGAGAAAGTTTGAGTGGTCTGGAGAGAAAAATCAAACCAGCCTCACCATTCCCTTAGGCCAAAGCCTAACCCAGTACAAGGCCATAGCTCTCGTCAGTTTTGTGAAGACCGAGAGAGGTGAGGAAGCTGCAGAAGAAAACTGGAAGCTAGCTGGGATTGGTTTGTGAGATTTAAGGAAAGATGCCGTCCCCGTAACATAAAAGTGCAAGGTAAAGCAGCAGGTGCTGATGGAGAAA
Organism: Macaca nemestrina; assembly: GCF_043159975.1. NCBI lineage: Eukaryota > Metazoa > Chordata > Mammalia > Primates > Cercopithecidae > Macaca > Macaca nemestrina. The sequence continues at coordinate 152,399,097 of NC_092128.1, read as the reverse complement.
CTAGGTAAGTTATTCAGAAGACCTAGCTGGGAACAGTGATGAGGGTGGCTACACTAACAGGAAATTCTCAGTGTAGGCGAAACAGCCTTTTATGGGAAGAAGATACCATCTAGGACTTTCCTAGCTACAGAGAAGTCAGTGTCTGGTTTCAAAGCTTCAAAGGGCAGGCTGACTCTCTTCTTAGGGGCTAATGGAGCTGGGGACTTTAAGTTGAAGCCAACACTCATTTGCCATGCTGAAAATCTTAGGGCTCTTAAGAACGATGCTCGGTCTACTTTGCCTGTGTTCTGTAAATGGAACAGCAAAGCCTCGGTGAGAGCTCATCTGTTTACAGCGTGTTTTACTGAATATTTGAAGCCTACTTTTGAGACCTGCAGCTCAGAAAAGAAAAATTCCTTTCAAAATATTACTGCTTATGGACAATGTACCTTGTCACGCTAGAGCTTTGATGGGAATATACAAGGAGGTTTCATGCCTGCTAGCCCAATATCTGTTCTTCAGCCCATGGATCAAGGCGGAATTTTGACCGTCAAGTCTCATTATTTAAGGACTATATTTCATAAGACTATAGTTGTCATGGATGATAATTCCTCTGACGGATTTGGGCAAAGTCAATGGAAAACCTTCTGGAAAGGATTCATCATTCTAGATGCCATTAAGGGTGTTTGTGGGCCGGGCGTGGTGGCTCCCACCTGTAATCCCAGAACTTTGGGAAGCCGAGGTGGGCAGATCACAAGGTCAGGAGATCAAGACCATCACAGCTAACACAGTGAAACCCCGTCTCTACTAAAAACACAAAAAATTAGCTGGGCGTGGTGGCGGGCACCTGTAGTCCCAGCTACTCAGGAGGCTGAGGCATGTGAATGGCGTGAACCCAGGAGGCAGAGCTTGCAGTGAGCCGAGATCACGCCACTGCACTCTCCAGCCTGGGCAACAGAGCAAGACTCCGTCTCAAAAAAAAAAAAAAAAAAGGAATGTTTGTGATTCATGGGAGGAGGTGAGAGTATCAATATCAACAGGAGTTGGGAAGAAGTTGATTCCAACCCTTGTGGATAAGGTTGGAGGGGTTCAAGGCTTCCATGGAGGAAGTAGCTGCAGATGTGGTGGAAATAGCAAGAGAAGTAGAATTAGACGTGGAGCCCGAAGATGGTCTGAATTGCCACAATCTCATAATCAAACTTGTCCAGATGAAGATTTGCTTCTTAGAGATGAGCAAAGCAAGTCGTGTGGGATGGCGTCTACTCTTGGCAAAGATGCTGTGGACATTGTTGAAATGACAACAAGGACTTCGAATATTGCATGAACTTAGCTGGTAAAGCAGTGGCAGGGTTTGAGAGGATTGACTGTAATTTCGAACGAAGTTCTACTGTGGGTAAAATGCTATCAAACAGCATCGCATGCTACAGAGAAGTCTTTCATGAGAGGAAGAGTCCATTGACGCGGCAGGCTTCACTGCTGTCTCATTTGAAGAAATTGCCACAGTCCCCCCAGCCTTTAGCACCCACCACTCTCATCCAAGCAGGACCCTTCACCAGCAATGAGATCGTGACTCACCGTCAGCATCCAAGCAGGACCATCAACATCCAAGTAGGACCCTCCACCAGCAATGAGATCGTGACTCACCGAAGGCTCAGATGATTGTTCACGTTTTTTAGCATAAAGTATTTTTATATTAAGGTGTGTACATGTTTTTTAGACAATGCTATTGCACACTTAATAGACTGCAGTAGAGTATAAACAGACCTTGTATGTGCACTGGAAAACCAAAACATGCGTGTGACTTGCAAATTGCGATATTCACTTCATTGCGGTGGTCGGGAACTGAACGTGCAGTATTTCTGAGATATGTCTCTCTGTCACAAGGCCCTTCACGTTATGAAACAGGTAATATTTTACACACAAGATATTATCGAGGGAATTTTCATAGAGGGGAGAGATTGAAACTGGGAAAAATCGATGTTTCCTTCCAATGCTTGAGTCCTGTGATCTACGGAAAAATCACACTTTGTACTGGTCCATCACACCGAGTGTGACTTTGAGTCAACGGAGTGACTTCGTGGGACAGTAGCAGAGAAGGATGCGTGCGCCTCTGCACATCACGGGCACTTGGGTCCTCAGGCACCACTGGGCGGGTAGCTCTTGCCACCTACACTGAATGCCTCAAGACTAGTTTGCTTTCTAAGTTCTTAAGTATTTGTTTTTAATCTTTTAAAAAAATCTTTTTACATCCCTTCAGCTCAGGCTCTTGCGACCATTTTTGCTGTTCGGCGTGCCTGCTTCTGGTAGATCCTTCTCCTCTGCTGCTTGTGGTCTGCTGGCAGGAGGGAAATCAGAAACCACTCTGACTAGAATCACATCCTAGCTGAGGGGGCAGAGGGACGGAGGGATATGTGTGAGCATGTTCCAGGGACTGAGAGCTGACCCCTGGAGGACAGAAGCTGCCCAGGGAGTAGCCTCCATTTCAGTGAGTGTCTGCACAGCACAGCAGCCCCAAGAGAAAGGCAGTCCCCTCACCTGGAAGATGGGTCATTTCTGTGTGAATTCTCACCTGAGGCTAAGAGAAGCATGATTTGAAATCAAGTGCAAGACGCCGTGTTTTCACCTCTGTGGGAAAGACAGACTTTCAGAATTTAGAATTCGATCAAACATAACCCCCTCGAGGTCATCAGAGAAAGTGTGCAGAGACACGGCAGCTTGTCTGGGGCCACAGGTCACCCATTCCTATTGTCTCCTAGGAGCCTGTCCACATCTTATAGCATATGGTCACCTGGCCCAAGAATGTCTGTTTTGCAGGGTTTGTCCTGAGCTGGTTGTACACCCTCTCCTGCTCCGGCTTCTCTCCGACTCCTACTGTGTGTGTCTGCAGAGCTGCCTGGCTCCTCGAGCCTCTAATCCACCTTTAGTTTCACGGTCTGTCTCCCGTCCTGACTATTACAGATGATCATCTGACAGTGTGTCCAGTCTGTGAGAACAGCTTCCAATGAGCTGCCCTTGGGGTCCCAGAGCCAAAGTCAAGAAGACAGTCCAAAAATTGTGACCATAAGCTCGTTCCTGATCTCTCTGTGCAGGCCACTGCATTTCTCCTTGACCCTGTCTGGCCTCTCTGCCACCCAGGGCAAATCCTGCATTCCTACCACCCTCACTGACCCCAAGCCTCCCAGAGTTGAATCATTGGCCGCATGGTTGAACCCAGTCTCCAGCCCCTTCCACCCCCCAGAGGTCAGAAGGCTGAGCCGTCACCACTGGCTCAAAGCCCCAACCCTCTAATCCCCATGGTTGGCCTCCCTGGCATGGCCAGACCCATCCTGGAAGGATCTTGGGGCCCACCATGAGTCCCCCCAAGAAGCATAAGCTCAACTGTGGTCTGAGAGGCGCACCATGATGACAAAAACCATCCCAGTAATTCAGGAAACTTCAACGGTCTAGAAGTTCCATCTCAGATCAGATACATTCTTTATGATAAACTATCTTATTTGGCTGTGTCTGTCAGATTTGTTTGTATTTTCTTTTCAGGTGGGACTGTTTGAACAACTTTGGTTTAGTTTCAGACCAAACTGATTCAGATTGCAGGGGCGGGGGAATAGGAAATGGGGCTTGGGAGAAGTAGAATTGATATTTCTATCCTGGCATTTCCACCTCTAATGGAGATTCGGTTATTGGAGAACTGAAATAGAAATGACAGCTCCGCCCAGGTGCAGTGGCTCATGCTTATAATCCCACCACTTCGAAAGGCTGTGGTGGGATGATCGCTTGAGGCCAGGAGTTTGAGACCAGCCTGGACAACATAGTGAGACCCATTCTATACAAAAAATAAAAAAAAGAAACAAACGGCCAGGTGTGGGGGCTGATGCCTTTAATCCCAGCACTTTGGGAGGCCGAGGCGGGCGGATCACGAGGTCAGGAGATCAAGACCATCCTGGCTAACATGGTGAAACCCCGTCTCTAATAAAAATATAAAAAATTAACCGGGCATGGTGGCGGATGCCTGTAGTCCCAGCTACTCGGGAGGCTGAGGCAGGAGACTGGTGTGAACCCGGGAGGGAGGTGGAGCTTGCAGTGAGCCGAGGTTGTGCCACTGCACTCCAGCTTGGGCGACAGAGCGAGACTCCGTCTCAAAAAAAAATGAAACGAACAATTCCTTTTCTGATTCAAAACTTAATTCACAGTTAAAGAGAAAACAAGACGACATCCTGGGCTCACATTTATTCTTTATCGCACTAACGTACAATGTAGTCGCGGTCTACATTAGAAATATTACTATGCTTATAAATGGTGTGCATGGATTGGAGCTGTGTTTCTTAGGGAGCTGAAAGCACAAAACAGCTTAATAAATTTCAAGATGTAATGAGTACATTTTTAAAATTAAAAATATCAAGTATAATTATGGCTTTTTGTTCTGACCCGTGTGGGTCAGCAGTAATTGATGTCTAAGAGACCAAAAACGGGTTAGCGGTAAGCCAGGTCACTCTCGGCATCCCCTCTCCCCGGCACTGCCTGGCAGCATTTGTAGAGGGGCAGCCAGCCAGAACAGCCCCGGCACGGGATCCTGCCCCAGATTCAGGAGACGTGAAGGTTGAATACGGGGCCTGGGCAGCTCATGGTTTTAAGGTTATAGAGTCAGCCTTGGTAGAAACTACATAGTAGGGTTTTGCAGCTTTGTCACTGGTAAATCCCAGTAAAAACCTTTTTTTTTTTTTTTTTTTTTTTTTACTGGTAAGTTATTTAAAGAATTTATTCACTTTAACTGCATTTCCATTTTATAGCCTTGCTGATGTGTTCTTTACCATTTCCATGGGATTTTAGTTACTGTTTTCACTACATTTTCTTTTAAGTGCTTCCCCCAAATCCCCGTAACTCCAGCAGAAGACATAATGACAATGTAACCTCATGCTGTCAATAAATGCGGCAACTGTGTTGTCTGAGAATACGTGCGGGCATTTTCTCTCATAACTCCAAATGGCTACTGTTGGAAACGTTCCTGTGAAATGTACCGGACCTTTTCCTGTGTATGTGGCATTTCCATTGCCAGCTTCTAGTTGTAAAAACAAATTGTTGAACAAGTTTTCTCAATTAAATAATGTATGTGTAGGCCGGGCGCGGTGGCTCACGCCTGTAGTACCAGCACTTTGGGAGGCTGAGGTGGGTGAATCACGAGGTCAGGAGTTCAAGACCAAACTGGCCAAGATGGTGTGAAACCCCGTCTCTACTAAAAATAACAAAAATGAGCCAGGCGTGGTGGTGGGCGCCTGTAATCCCACCTAATAGGGAGGCTGAGGCAGAGAATCGCTTGAACCCGGGAGGCAGAGGTTGCAGTGAGCCCAGATCGCATCACAGCACTCCAGCCTGGGCAACAGAGCGAGACATAGTCTCATAAAAAATTTAAAAAAATAATAATAATGTATGTGTTAACGTCTACGTCCCCTCTCCCTATTTATGTGACAGCGTTAGTACTTGTTTTGGTAGCTAGCATAAGGGTTCAATGAAATTATGACCAGTAAACAAAATAACACTGTGAATAATGAAGCTGGGTTTTGTCTGTCCCTTTTTGGGAGGAAGAGAGTTAATATTTGCGTTTGGGGCATATTTTATGTTCTTCACTTCCCAAACATGACACAGCAGGACAGGCTGCTGTAAGAGCTCAGGCTCACCATGGATTCTGATGTGTGTTTTCTTCTTTTTCCTTTTCATCCCCTTCGATTCAAGTGAACTGCCTCATTCACCTCAGAACCTCCTGGCCAGCCCTAATTCTTCCCACAGCCACGCCGTGGTGCTCTCTTGGGTCCGGCCCTTTGACGGAAACAGTCCTATTCTTTATTACATCGTGGAGCTGTCTGAAAACAGTAAGTAGCAAAATGGAACTGTCACCGTGGACGATAATCAGATCTTTGTGTGTGCTCTTAATGTCCTTAACCTTTACTTCTGGGTCAGATCCAAAACAACTAATAAAAGGCTGTAATGCTTTTCAGGGTTTCAAACACAGCCTGCCGTTTAGGAAAGAGAAAAAACCATGCAGGACCTGAGAGAGGGAAGGGAAGAAGTCCTTAGTTAGAGAAGCTCTCGGGGGAGAGTGGATTTGGGGCCCCATGGGAGGGCCGTGCACACAGGGCTGCTCCGAGCAAAGCCCTGCAGTGTCATTCCCAGGGCGAGCTGGAAATGGGTTAACAACGCCCGCCACCTGGGTGCCTTGAGAGTTTGCCGCCACCGCCACTGCTCACGTCTGTGGGAGGTTTTCTCCAGCGTAGACGTGGTGCCACGTGTTCAGCACCCTCTTCCCGACTCACCTTCCAGGACCCCTCTGCCCCTTTACCACTGTCCTTGGAAATCTTCTGCATGAAACACTCTCCTTCCATGGGCTACTCACAGCCTTGGCTTTCCTCCAGCCGCCAAGCCCTCCTTCCCTTCTCTTCCTGGCTGGCTGGGTGACGTGTCCCCCACTGTGTGCACCCACTCACGCCTCTCCGCTCTCCCTGGAATCTCTTCCTGAGAAATCGCATGCCTTCCTGTGATTTTTTAGCAGTGTATTTTCCTTGATAACTCAAACATTTATATCCTTCACCCAGGCCTCCAGGATCACTTATGGAGCCCAGAGGCTTGATGTCTGTATCGGGCTGTCTCACAGACCTCTCCAACTTAACCTCTTTCCACTGCATTTTTTATTTTATTTTATTTATTTATTTATTTTTTACCTCCTGCAGCCACCCAAATCTCTACTCCCAGCACCCTGCATTTCTGTATTCCTCTGCCGGAACCCTAGGAATAGTCCCCAGTTCCTTTCCCTGGACCTCAGCCCCACCTCCACACCCCCTGGGTCAGCAGTCCTGTGAGTCTGTTAACTAGGATTCTGATCCCTTTCCTCTCTGCCTCAGACCACTGGTACCTCTCGCCAGGACCACTGCAGCAGCCTTCCAGCCGGCTCTGTTTCCTCTTCTAAACCATTCACCTACCAGCGGCAACACTGATCTTCTAAGATACACCCAGACCAGGCCACTCCCCTGTACATGTCCTGCAGGGGTTCCTGCTGCATGCAATATAGAAGCCAAACGCCTCGCTCCCTGTGCAGCCTCGGGTCACCCTGTGCAGCCTCGGGTCACCGTGTGCAGCCTCGGGTCACCATGTGCAGCCTCGGGTCACCCTGTGCAGCCTCGGGTCACCGTGTGCAGCCTCGGGTCACCCTGTGCAGCCTCGGGTCACCGTGTGCAGCCTCGGGTCACCCTGGGCTACTGTGTTCTTTCTCCACACCCGTCAGCCACACGGGTTGCATGAAACTCAACGCGGGTTTTATGTTGACTCCCCGAATGGGCCAAATATCTCATCTCAGGGCCTGTTCCTTCCCCTGGAAACCCACAGGGCTAGATTGTTACCCTTCATAATAGATAACCCATTACCTCCACAAAGAAGCTCTCCAGCACACCAGCCCGATTTCACCTTGTGCTTTTGTTGTTGTTGTCGTTGTTTGTTTTGAGATGGAGTCTTGCTTTGTCACTCAGGCTGGAGTGCAGTGGCGCAATCTCAGCTCACTATAACCGCTGCCTCCTGGGTTCAAGCAATTCTCCTGCCTCAGCCTCCCAAGTGGTTGGGACTACAGGCACCCGCCACCATGCCCAGCTAATTTTTGTTGTTTTAGTAGAGACGGAGTTTCACCATATTGGCCAGGTTGGTCTCAAACTCCTGACCTTGTGATCTGCCCACTTCGGCCTCCCAAAGTGCTGGGATTACAGGCGTGCTCGGCCTCCCAGAGCGCTGGAATTATAGGCGTGAGCCACTGCACCTGGCCTCCAATTTAACCTTTTAATACCTAAGCTGGAGGCCTCCCTCTGTTATCCCATCTGTATTAATCCATTTTCACACTGCTGATAAAGACACATCCGAGACTGGGCAATTTACAAAGGAAAGAGGTTTAATGGAGAACTCACAGTTCCACGTGGCTGGGGAAGTCTCAGATCATGGTGGAAGGTGAAAGGCATGTCTCACGTGGCAGCAGACAAGAGAAGAGAGCTTGTGCAGGAAAACTCCCCCTTGTAATAACCCTCAGACCTCACGAGACTTACTATCAGGAGAACAGCACAAGACAGACCTGCCCCCGTGATCCAGTTACCTCCACTGAGTCCCTCCCACAACTCATGGGAGCTCAAGATGAGATTTGAGTGGGGACACAGCTGACCCACATCACCCATTTATTCCAGATGGGGGTCTCCTTCCCTGGGCCTCCCCGAGGCAGAGCCAGACGCAGGTATCGTGGCTGTTACCATGATCCACTTTATTCAGCCTGTGGTTGTCTCCCAATGACACTGGTGTTCTAAACTGGGTCCCTGTTTTCAGGACAGCTACGAGTGGTGCACTCTCGGGTACCCTCCCCTGAAACCCAGCTCCCCGTGGGTCCCTGGCACTGCTCACTTCTCTGGGGCAGATTCAGCATGGGTCCTGCCATGGCTCTTCCCAGCTAACGCCAGCCTGTACACACCTCCTGCAATTATTGACATATTTCTCCTAATTATGGCATATTTCTCCTAATTGTGAGACTTCCCCAGCCACGTGGAACTGTGAGTTCTCCATTAAACCTCTTTCCTTTGTAAATTGCCATTTATTTCTCCTAATTACCTTTTCTACACCCTCGCCCTCCCCTGGTAGAGGTTTCCTTCTGATGATACGGTATGCTCACACCACAGCCACAGCGTTTGATTCCCATTTCATAGCTACGGGAATGGATGTGCAGAGGTTGTAAGGCACTGTCACCTGCCCAGGGTCCCATGGCGATGGGAGGGGAAGATGGGATCCCTGCGCTGTCTGACTCCGGAGTCGGTGCTCATCAGGAGTCCACAGAGGAGTCTTGGGGAGCAGAGTGTGCCGTTACGCTACAGTGGGGCTTCATGGAGAGGCCGCACTTGGGCGTCGGTCTGTGTGGACATGGAGGAAGCCACTCCGGGAATCTGAAGAACTATTATTTGAGTTCTGCACCATGCAAACCAGTTCACCGAGGGAGGGCCCAGAGGCAGTGCGTTATTCCGTGTCTTGGGCGTCTAAGGTTACACGCTCCAGTCCTGGGCACCACCTCAGAGTGAGGCCAGAGTCCAGGCCCTTCTCCCCCTCGCAGGGGCATCTCTGAGGCCGGAGTCCAGGCCCTTCTTCCCCTGCAGAGGGGCCTCTGCGAATCCCACTCTGGCCTCTTTCCTCCCAGAGACAGGGCAGGTTAGAAACCAGCCTGCGTGTAGACGGCCATCGTAGCTTCCACTCACCCGAACGGGATAGGCCAGGGTGTTACTGATTCAGAAAACCTCTGAGAGGACAGAAGAATTTCCTGCGGATGGTGTGGCCATGCTGCCTGTATGTAAAACAGGACTTGACAGTGATCTGGGTGGAGAGAGCGGGATGGGGCAGAGCTGGTGTCGTCTGAATTCTGGTTCGCATCCACCCTAAGGACAGCCCCCATTAGGCACTATCGCGTCAGGCTTCAGGACTGTGTCTCCTTTGTCTTGGTGCCTCTCATTCCCTGCACGTAGTAGGCACTCAGCAAACAAAGTGAAATTCATCTCTCCAGGGGAGTCCCCTTGTGAGAGACTGAAAATTATAGTCCTGGGCCATCTTCCAAAACAGAGGTGTTCTACCTTCCCCCATTTCCATGAAGGAAGGCTTTGCTTTGAGATGCCCGGCCAGCGCTCTTCTCAGCTGATAGTGGGACTGGCTCCTCCAGCCAGTCACCTTGCCTCAGTGAGAAACAGGTTTCATGTGTAACTATCCAGCCAGCCAGGCGTTATAGCGGTGAATCCAGACTGGGCGTCTGCTCTGCACTCTGCCGGGTGCTGGGTGCTGGGGGCAGAGCCCAGACGTTACAGCGGTGAATCCAGACTGGGCAGCTGCTCTGCACTCTGCTGGGTGCTGGGTGCTGGGTGCCGGGGGCAGAGCTGACGCGATCAGTCTCCACTGCGAACAGCGAGGAGACGGCCAGAGGCACCGACGCAGCCTCCACGCCGCACGTTCCTGGCGAGGTACGTACGTAGTAATGTGACTGTATAGAAGGCAAGTCGGAGAAAGTCTTCAAAGAAGATGTGACATGAGGCCTGGGCCAGACGGGCGATGAGGGGACAGCATCAGCAAGGGCCCCTCAGTGCCAGGCCTCCGGGCTCGGTGGGAAACAGCTGCCAGTGAGATGGGGCTGGGGCATCGCTGGTGGCACATATTGGTGTTACCTGGGAAAGTTCTTCCTCCTTCTTGGTGGCTCAGATCGAATATCATTTCTGCAAGTCCCTTTACACCCAGGCAGAAATTTTCCCTCCTCAGGGCTCCCATGCTGGCTTCTCCTTCCTCGGGGCTCCCATGCTGGTTTCTCCCTCCTCGGGGCTCCCATGCTGGTCTACATGCTTCCCTTCGAGCACGTGCATCATAGTTCCTGACTTGTGTCCATCTCCTGGCAAGACTGGGAATCCCTTCAGGGCAGGCGGGGTCCGTGTGTTGGTCCTCTGTGCTGTGACACCAGCAGAGTGCCTGGCACACACAGGACGGCTCTGTAGGTGTCCAGCTGCTTTATTTCACTCAGAAGGGGACAGAAAACGTCGGTCACCCCTATTAGCCTCTGGCTCTCCTGAAGCTGGCTGACATTCCCAGCTGTCTTTCCTTCAGAGCCTGGAGTGTGGGTATCGTGCTGTTTAGAATCTAGAGTAGGTACCATGGTTGCCTCCTGCCTATTCTGATTTCCACTGTGTGAAGGAAGCCCGTGACCTTGGCTGAAGCAGCCTGTGCTGCTACCGGCTGGTTGGTCCGCGTCTTCCTGTCGTGGCAAATAGGAAGAGCAGCACCGTCATCTGGGCCAATGGTCTGGTTTTTATTTTTATTAGCAACAAATGCCCTTAAGAAGCAGCTGAACACGCTGGCTAATTAGAGCCAGAAAGAACAGCTTAGCAGCAAGTGCACTAAAATGGAAATTGCACTTGGCCTACACTCAGCGTGTGCAAGTGGTCAGCACTAAATAACGCCATCTACTAGGTCTGTCCCTCTGGCTACTCGGGAGACACTCCACAGCCAGCTCCTCCTGGCAGGCTGACTGGGATGCCGTTCTCCTGGAAGCCAGGGATCCGGCAGGGGCCAAACCTATGTGATTTAGTGGCCAAGGCAGACACTTGATCGCCTCTGCCCTGACGACATTCCTGCCACTGCAGAAGGGCCTCTTCCGAGCTCTTTGGAGCAGAGCCTGGGGCTTGAACTGAGCCTGCATCCATGTACGGGACTCAAGGTGCATCTCTGGATGGAAGATACACATGGCCCTCTGCAGGCATCCCAGGGTTTGCCTCTCTGGGAAGTTTGATGGTTCTCCTGTCCCAGGTGCCTGTTTAGTAAGCCTGGGGCTCAAAGAAGGGCAGTAGTGTCCTAGGGCCTGGGTCAAGGTACCCACCTGGTAGATTGAGGAGAGCAGAGGGTCAGGTGGCGGATGAGGGAAGCCTGGGGGATCCCTGCATTGAGAGAGTGCAGGGATTCCTGATGGCTTGACAGTGGGGACCCCATGACCAGGCTGAGAATTCTGTTGAATAATGAAAGCATTTGGCCCACTCTCTAAAATCCTTATCAATTATGATCCAGAATGATCTTTCTCTGAGATTATTATGATCCCGTGGAGGGAGACTGTCAGGTAAGAATTGTGAAAGACGTTGCAGTGTGCCATAAAAAGGATTGCTGGGTGTCTCATCTAGCACCCTTCAGGGTTATCTGATTCGACAGGGATCCACGCTTTCCATGTCTTTGGGCTACTCATCTTTGTAAATTGTAGAAATCTTATAGTAATGCACTTTGAGTAATGCAAATTTCTTTTCCAAAGAAATGCAAATAAATGCAAATTTTATCCTGTAGTATATAACTGGCTATTGCTCTGCAGATCCTGACCAGTTTTGCATCTATTTATAAATTTATTTTAGCACTATCACTATGTTGTGTGCTGTTTGCTTTCTCTTTTGATACAGTTGAAGCATCTTACTGGTTCCCTCATAAATTAATGACTTAACTAAAATCTTTGATACATGTTGATTCTATCTTTGTATTAGAGCCATTATTTTGCCGTCTTAAAAATTTATTCTTTAGCATGAGTGAGTCGGCATTGCACAGTGTTAGAAATGCAGATATTTGTTTAATGCAACAGTTGCCACCAGTTTCCATGGTAACCTTGATATTTGGGAGGGGCCATCGTAGTTCTCAAACTGAGCCTACAGGTGTTTTCCATGGGCTGGACAAAGGCGTCCCATGGCTGAAACAGAAGAATGGTGGCCTTTTACCAGTTATCAAGAGAAATTCAGTCTTTTTCTTACGATTTTTTTTCAACCTTAACACCTGCTGTTGTGTGTCTTGTGGTAAATGCTTGCAGGTAACAAACTTACTTATATTAAAAACTCAGAATCCTTCATTCTACTCAGTCCTACAGTTAGTTTTTTAATAGGATGAGTGTTCATAATTGGGATTTCGTATTATACCTTGTAATATTTAAATTTAATTAAAATGTAAATACATTTGTATTTTTTATTATTCAAGTTATGCATGCTGATTAATAAAAAATTTAGAAATACCTTAAAGCACAAAGAATAAAAATGATCACTACAGTCCCATATATGTTGAAAGCCAGCCGGCACCCAAGCCCTTGGTCCCTCCCCCAGCCCTTCCTCTAGGACTCGGCTCCCTGTTTATTCCCTCTCTGTGTTCTGTGTTCAAAGCTCTCCCTCTCTCCTGGCTTCTTCTGCCTCGAAGGACTGAGCTCTGCTAATTACCTGCACCTCCTTACTTCTCACTTGTTCTGTCTACTCTTCTCTCCTGAAGCCATATTGTCATTGTTCTAAAGGACAGAGCCAGTGAGCTCCACAGAGTCCACTTCCCCTCAGCTTCTCTGCAAGCGATGCTCCTGATCACTCCTCCCACGCAGACCTCTTTGTTCCCAGGACTTGGCTTACGTCCTTCTCTTCATTCTTCCTTCTTATTCTCTCCTCTCCGTCCATTTTCTCTGACTCATTGAAGACTCTATTTCCCCTCCTGCCCCTAAAAAGTTGGCATTCCCCACTTTGTCTCACTCATATACTGGTCGTCTTAACACACAGGCTTTTCCTAGGGATCTCATGTTTGTCCATGGTTCACCTTTGACCCACACACCTTAAGTCCCTAATGTGTGTTTCCAACCTAGACCTCTCTGCTGAGCCTCAGATTCTTGTAACCAGATGTCTTCCAGACATCTACACCTCCATGTCCCAGGGGCTTAGCAGACTCCAACTCTAAAAGAGGACTCATCATCTGGCCCTGAAGTTGTTCCTCTTCCAAGTTAGAGATAATGTCAAGGCTGGGCGCAGTGGCTTACACCTGTGTTCTCAACACTTTGGGAGGCTGAGTCAGGAGGATCACTTGAGGCCAGGAGTTTGAGACCAGCCTGGGCAACATAGCAAGACCCCATATCTAAAAAAAAAAAAAAAAAAGAATTAAAAAATTAGCCAGGTGTGGTGGCTCATGCCTGTAATCCCAGCTACTCGGGAGGCTAAGGTGGGAGGATCACTTCAACCCAGGAGTTGAAGGCTGCAGTGAGCCGCGATTGCACCAAGGCACTCCAGCCTGGGAGACAGAGTGTGACTTCATCTAAAAAAAAAAAAAAAGAGAGAGAGAGAGAAAAACATAATGTAATTCTTGACTCCTTCACCATTAATTCTCCCCAACAAATAAATTAATAAATTTTGTGGGGTTTACCTCACGCATTTTTATCAAATCCACTGCCCTGCCCTTCTTCATTCCTGCTACTGCTGACCCTAACTGGCTGTTGCCCATCATTGTAATCCATAGATCTGGGATCCTCAAATCTATCCTCCCTTGAGCCACCAGAGCGAGCTCAGTAATGCAGGAACCTGACCGAGTGATTTCCCCTGCCTGAAGCCTTCCAGAGGATCTTCAGAGGACCCACCACTGGGGCTGGGCGGGAAGGCTTCCCTGCACCTGCTGGTACTGCAGCCATGGCCCAAAGCCTCATCCCCAGCTCATGTCCTCCCTAGGTTGCCAGCCCTACTTCCATATAGAGGTTCTCATTCCTTGAAGAGGGGATTCTAGGCTTCTTAGCACGGTAGCAGCACTGTTTACTGTCTGACCACCCCCTGCCTCTTTGATTTATCTCCAGCCGCTCACCACTCTGCTTTTCTTGCTTCAGCAACAAGGCATTGTTCCAGATTCTCTGGGGATACCAGATACTCAGTGCCACCACACCTTTGCTCACAGACTCTGGGAATTCTCACCCTGATCCTGCCCCCTCTGCCTTTGCCTGGTCAGCTCCTACTCAGCGTCTCCTTTTAGGCGTTGCCTCTGGTCTCAAGTCTCAAGGTGCTACCCCATCTCCTCCCCTAGGAGTGTCATACCCATCCCCTACCCTGGGAGCACCATTCCCATCCCCTTGGGGGCGCCGTCCTCATCTCTTCCTCTACTTGCATCGTCCCCATCCCCTCCCCTGGGGGTGCTGACCCCAACGCCTCTCTCCTGAATTGACTCAGCAGTGCTGAATCAACCAATTGACAAACAACCTTTAGGGCACCAGCAAAGGCAAGACGGCAACACTAATGCAAATATCTAGAAGGAAATCATTTGAATCATCTTTCTACTCCAGCTGTGCAAAGATATCCTCCTGTGTCTTCATTCAGAAGGTTGAGGCTTCTGAGTTTCAGGTCTTCCGAGGGTGGTTTTAGTTTGTATTTCGACTGCTAGTATTCTTGAACCCATTCTGCCAAGTCGGTTGGCTTTGTGCACTTTCTCTGCTATGATCTGTTCATTTTCTTTAACCTATTTATCTATCCAAGGCCTTAGGAATTTTTTTCTGTCATTTGTGACAAGGATTTTTTTTCAGTTTGCTTTTACCATTAATTTTTGTACATTACTTTTTGACATACAAAAGTGTTTGATTTTTATGCAGTTAAATCTATTGATATTTTCCTTTTTCACTTCATTACTTTTGTGTTTGGCTATTTTGACACTCTCAAGCCTAAAATGAGTATTCTTATAGGTTTTTGCCTTGTTTATAAAGGTTTAATTTTTAACATATTTAACTCTAATTTTTCTGGAATTTAGGTGTGTTATATACTCCAACATATGACTCCTCCTTTCTTTAAAATGATCCATTTTCCCAACATGATTTATTGAATAATCCATTTATTTATGGTGTTTCCTTCTTTGTATATTCAGAGGACCTGTTTATATAAAAGTCTGCTTGTGGATTATTTAGTTCCATTGATTCATTATCTCTTTTTCTGCCAGTTTTATAGTATTTTAATTGCTTCCAAAATGTGTTTTAATAACTGATAAAGCAACTCTCTTCAACTTTTCAGAATTTTGTTATTACTTGTCATCATTTATTCTTCCAGAAAAAACTGAAATTATTTTGTTTCAAAAGTAGTCCCATTGAATTTTTAATCATGTTAAACCTATGAATTGTTTTATGAGAAGTGACTTCTAAGTAATTCTGTTTTTCCATCCAGAAAATAATTTGTGTCCCTATTTATTCAGCTGTTTAGTGAGGTTTGCAAGTTTATACCCATAGGCTGTATACTTTTTTGTCAAGGTTGTCCTGAGATTTTGTCTCGTTGCTCCTGTAAATAGCAATTTTTCCCCATTTCATCTTCTAATTAGTTATTGTAAGAACATAGGAAAACTACTGATGTTTCGGTATTTTTTTTTCCATTCAGTCATATTCTGTATTCCTTTATTATTCTAATGATTTTTCCATTGCTCTTCTTTGCTTTCAAGGTAGACAATCATATCTTTTCCAAATAATAAAAATGTATTTTTTTTTCCTATCTTACTGTGTTGGTCGGAATAATTTTAAATAATTGGCATAGTAATGTCTCTTGTGTTTTTCCTTATCTCAGTGGAATGTCTACTAGGATTTTACTGTTATGTGTGATATTGATTGTTTTTTGTTGAGATATAATTTGTATGTAACAAAATGCAGAGACCTTAAAGGAGTTTTGACAAATATATACAGCCATATAGCCCACACCTCAAACAAAATACAAGTCAATTACAACATGCCAGAAAGTTCTGTGTGGCCCTTTCTCGTCAGTCTAACCCCTTCTTCTGACTTCTGTCACCATAGATTAGGTTTGCCTGTTTTTGAACTTATAGGAAGTTGTTACAGGATCTTTGGGGTGTCACTTTTCTAGCCGAAATCCTCTGTGGCTGGTGGCGCTTTTGTCCGAGTTCTCATCCTGTATCCAGGAAGAATGAGGTTCACAGACAAATGGAGGGTGAGGAAGATAAAGAGGAGCCCCGCAGTGGGTGGCTGCTCTCTGTAGGCAGGTCGTCCCGTCGTCTGTGCAGTTCTCGGCAGAGAGGAGGTCTGGAGTGGGTGGCTCCTCTGCTGGCAGCTCATCCCAACGAGTGTTCAGCTCTCAGCAGAGAGAAGGCCCTGGAGAGGGTAGTAGCTTCTCTCTGCGGCTGGTCGTCCCAGCGTCTGCAGCTCTCAGCAGAGAGAAGGCCCTGGAGAGGTTGTTCCGATGTCTGCAGCTCCCAGCAGAGGGTAGCTCCTCCTTACAGCTGGTCCTCTTGTCTGCTCAGCTCTGACTGAGCCCAGGGTTTTTATGGTCTTCACAGGGGAGGAAGTGCATGCCGATTGGTCAATGGACGATCATGAGTGGGCCTGGAAAAGGCACCACAAGTTCCCACTCCAGCCAGGGGGACTGGCATCCCTGCCCTTAGCCTCCAGGCCCTCAGTGGCCCAAAGGTGGGGCCTCACCGGAGACCCGCCTTCTTCTGCCCAGGAGTCTGTCTGCCTCTTGCTGCCATTTATGGCACTCATGCTCACCCTGACTTTGCTCCCAGATCAGAGGGGGCGCCAATAGCAGAGAGAAGCCAGGCAGTGAGAGCAGGCATTTCCAAGCCTGCAAAGGCAGGGGGGTCTTCCTGGGCCCCCAAAGAGTGCAAGAATGCCTGAATCTGCAGCCGCGGGTTTTGGCAGCTGCAGCTGTGCCCAAGAGGGCAGGGATCCTGCCTGCTCCCAGCCCCCAAGAGCACAAGGAGGCTTGGATCTGCAGCCGTGACTTGGGCAGGGCTCCTGCCTGCTCCATAGAGGGGGAGGCCCAGGTCTGCAGCCACAGTTTGGGAAGCTGCAGAGGCACCCAGGGAGCTCCCACCTCAACTCGTAAGGGGCAGAGCTTCCACTTGTCCCCGGCTCCTATCAGCTCCTTGGAGCGAGCAGCCCCGGCGGTGCCTCCCGGCAACAGCTGGCGTGATGGCAGCAGCAGGCTGTCCAGAGCAGCTGGCTGCTGCCATCAAAATGAACATGATATTGACTGGAATGAGCAGTCTTTGTCATGTAATACATTCCTTCCATTCCCACTTCTTAGGATTTTTAAAAAATTGTGTAGGGAAATGTTTTATTTCTAAGCAAATTATTCTTAAAATCACAAAATATTACATTTAGAAATACCCCCTACATTTATGTAAGAGAATTCATTCAGTATATGAATACGCTTCAGGCTCTTGGGAATTCATGCATTCCCAAGGCCCTGCCCCCCGTTCAGGTTTCAGAGCTGAGGCTCTGAGGGACGTGGTCTTCATCTATGACTCTAGGTTCCCAAGTCTCAAACCTGAAATAATGTACTTTTCCTTAACTCAGAAAGAAGCACTGTTTTCTATGAATTAGGGGTTAATCCCATGTTTTCTAATCTTCATGTTTTCTAACAACGTGCAGGAGGAACAACACTTCCATATCTCCCGCATCACTCACTGTCTTCCACCTGGAGTTCCACACAGTCGGCATCTCCGCTGCCTAGGGAGTGCTGGTTTCTCTGGATGAATGTGGGAGCTTCCTTTTCCAAGGGTCCCATCCATGTGTCCCTTTATGCCTTGGAAGCCGGGAAGCCCAAAGCTAACCTGAGTGTCTAACTGAAGTACCGCAGTCATTCCAACTGCTTAGAACATCTCTTTGCATTCTTCTCCTTCATGAGTTTGATTTTGTTTTTGTTTATATTTATGTCATTGTGTCACCCAATTTTTTGCAGATTTTCATTTTAGAAGATCCTTAAGCTCTCTTTAAAAACAGGAGATATCTCTCTCCAAACACACACGCACACTCACACACGCACACACACACATATCATGTAACCATACTTTAAGGGCAGGCTCATGTGAAACGAGCCATCGACCTTCTTTCTCTCCTTTATTTTCTTTCTCCTCATTCCCTTGGGTACAGAGCACAGTCACTTCCGGCAAGTCTGCAAATCCTGTATCCACTCCCTCCTGACAGCGTTAGACACCAGGTGGTACCATGAAGAGCGTGAGGTCCATTTTCGAGGCAAAGAACACTCACAAAATTAAATCACAAATCCAAGAACATATGAGGGGGCGTTGGGTAGTATGTGATTGCTTGCCAGGAAAGTGGAACTGAGAATCAGGACCCTCAAGGAAGGGGGGTTCCCTGTGGGCAGGCGTGGGCATGGAGGCCCTTGGAGGTGGGCCTTGAGCAGAATGTTGGAACGGGCAGTATTCCGATGCCCTGGTGCCTCGGGGGTGCTGGTGGCCAAGGACTCCGAGGCTTGGATGCAGGGCAGCCAAATGGGAGTTCAGGAAATTTCCCAGTGAGTGAATTAGTAAGAGCAGAAGGATATTTGAGCAGGAGAAGCTGGAGGCTGAAATGGACTACTTTTTAAAAAACCATTTTCTAAATAATAATGTATTTTTAAGTACAAAGTAACACATGCCCACTGAAGCTGGAGAACTAGTAGACGATGTACAAAGGAAGAGTTCTTATCTCCCCCCACCATGAGGGAGCACTGCTAGCAGCCTCGGGTGCATCATTCCTCGCTGAAAAGGGACACCTGCGAGGGACAGAGAGGGACCAAATGATGCCAGACCCGAGTCTTGTACAACAAAGAGCTGCACAAAGCCGGGAGCTAGGGAAGGTGGTGTGAAAGCAAGTTTTTAGCGAGATTAACCTGGCAGTGGCCTACAGGGAGCTGTGTGTGAGGCTCAGAGAGTGGAGGGGAGCAGGAGGCTGAGGGCCTGGAGCAGGAAGGTGGCCATTTCTGAATTGCTGATGGGGTTTCCCTGGGAAGGAGGGGGCCCAAGATGGCCTAGAGCCCCAGGCCTGGACCTGGAAGCAGGAGGTCCGCTGAGGAAACCGGTCTGGGAAGAGCATCTGTGAGCTTGACTGGAGCATGCTGAGGCTGAGATGATGTTCTGGGGTTCAGGTTGCAGTATCCTCTGGACAGCTTGTGCCTCCTCCACCATGGAACGTTCTGGTGCCCACAGCAGCCTGCTGCTTTTCTGTGCCTCTCTGCCTCTGCTTTCTGAAGCACAGCTTGGTTTTGTCAGCTGCTGGGCCAAGACTAGCTTTTGGAGCATGTTCTCCGAGTCCCAGTGCCTCTCCCAAGCCCCTCCCCAGCGTCTTTGTGGGAGGGGTTCTTCCTCCACAAAGAGAATCTCTGAGCTGCGTGGCTGGGTTGGTTCTTTCTCTGCCACAGGTGCCTTTTCATGTACGGAACCCGTCAGCCGTCTCCATGCCGCTCTCCATGAAAGCTGCTCCTGGCTGTCACCGCACAATCTGTTCAACATCCCCATCCCCTGTTGCTATTATGGACTTAAAAGCTGATGGGGCTTTGTGCTGTTTTGCTTGCCAAAATGGCAAAGAGACTTTGTTCTTCATGCTTCAAATCATTTTAATGCTGTCTTTGAAACACACCTCACACAGGCGTTTTCTAATGGCCTCAGACTTGTTGGGGAGTATTTCATATTTTAGCTTGTGTTTCTTTGGGCTTTGCATATTAACCCTCGCATGCATAGCATTTGTCCCCATTTTAATAAATGCATATCTGGGGAGACAGAACCTGTCACAGGTATTTATAAAGAGGGGACAATGACTGTGTTGGGGGCCCAGAGGGGGCTGAGGTCTGCTTCTGAGTTCACTTGCTGTCCTCACGCAAGATGAGGTGGGGGTCAGAGAGCCCAGGGTGGCTCCCACATCCTTGGTTGGTCCTCACCTTCTGGGATCCTCTGGCCCAGGCTGTCCCACAGGATGGCGTAACTTCCTGCGCAGGAGTGCCTGTGGTGACCGCACGGTGCAGAATACAGCATGGCTCCCATAGCTTGAGCTCCAGGAGGCCAGGCCAGCTTCCATCCGGAGAGGGCCCCCTGTTCCCCCCACTGCCTGCCAGCCATCTCCCGCCTGTCGCAGGGTTTGCCACCATCGGGATAGGTCTTCCACCCAAGGTCGAGTTCCCCAAGCTTCTGGATATGTCCAGTCACCATTTCCAACCTCCTGCCCCTTCTCTGGAGGGAATGGCTGCTCCAGCACATGGGTCGACACCTCCCAATGAGCGTATGTCTCCCCTTGGGTCCAGGCCAAAGTCTGGCCCCGCTGGGCCACCTTTGGTGTCTTGACCTGAGGCTCTGGATATGAGCAGTCTACGGCGTCAAAGCCTGTTCTGGGATCATTTTGGCTACATCCCTTAGCTGGGGGTCTCATGTATTTCTAAATGTCTCAGCTCTTTCGTTCTTAACTTTTTAAGGCAAAAACTTGGTGCATTTTAATCATGACCTTGCAGACCTTTATGGTTTCTCTAAAGACATATACAACAGAGAAGGCCTTCCCAAAGGGAAGGATATCAAAATGTATCCTGTTCACTCTTTGGTGTTTTATTTTAAGTAGAAAATATCCATCTACTTCCTACTCTTTCTTCCCCCTGTTCTATGAAGTCTTTGTCTGGCCTAAGCCTCTTTCTTTCTCAAGCATCCTTAGTGGTTTATCCCTGTCACTCCTGTGGCCTCCACTTCTCTTCTAGGGTTGCCACGAACAGGTCTGTTTCACAATGTTCTTTTCAAATTGTGTTTTTCTTAGTTGTGTTTCATGCCTCAATAGAGTCACATTCATCTGGGGGCCCTCGCAGTCCCCTTGCAGGAGTACAGTCTGTTCCACAAATGTATTTAGCAGCTTAAGCTTGGAATTCTACAGTGCCACTAAAAAGTATGTTCCTTTTGTCATTGTAAGAGTTTTTAACTAGAATCCTGCAGAAAATGCTTTGTGTAACCTTTGCATAACTGGTTATTATCTATGCTTCTCTCTTAATGCCCAGATGAGCTCTGACTAGACCAAGAGAAGCTTTTTTCGTAGCCCTGGCTGTGCCCGTCTCTGAGCCCAGGCTCCAGCCTGGAGGGGTGCGTGGCTCAGAGTGGGAGTGGGTTCTGAAACCTCACCCCAAGCAGTTTAACTGCATGGAGGCTGAAATTCTTTGTTGTCTGGGCTTTCAAAAACTGTGTTATTTCTGTTCATGTGACGACAGTAATTTGAGGGCACTTTAACATAGAGGAGGAAATGTCATTCCTTCCACCAAACTAATCTCAGTAACTCACTGAGCTGAACACCAAGATATAGGTCGGAGTCTCCAAAAACGTGAAAGTAATTACCCAAAGCACTGAACAATGATAAGAATGGTTTAAAAAACAAGAACTGCAGTAGGGACCTATGCTTGTTTCATTTCAGTTCCTTCCCATACTCTTTATTTTCCAAAATTTTTAGGTGAACGTGTATTATTCTTTGTGGTATATATAATGTACATACATAAACAAGTACATATACACACAAAATATACATAAAATGTGCCATTTTTATCACTTTTATGATGGAAAAAATGTGGTCTGGGAGATGGATATCTGGTTCTCAGGGTTGGATCCAGGTTTTGTTGTGTCATTTTGGAGCTCTTGTTAAGAAAAATAATACAACATTGAAAGAGCCTCTGCTAGGACCCAGGGAGGGCCCGATGCGATGGGAGCCAAGAGCTCCAGGTCACTCTGTGCATCCTTCTTCTGGAGTTGGCATGAGCCTCCTTCCTGGAGGGCACTGGGCACTGCTGTTTGCAACTCATGGAGCCCCAGCCCTTTGCTGCTGCTCTACCCCATGGACATCAGGCCCCCCAACACTGAGGAGTTCAGCATGAGCCGTGTCTGGGACACCTCATCCTTCATCCTCCAGGCTCTAGCCTCAGGAGGAATCCCAGTGGCTTTAACCTCAGCTCTCTGACAGCCCTCACTCTTGTGTGCCTGGGCACACGCGTGTGGACACACACACACGGATCTGCTCTTCTCATGAGAAACACATGACCTTCCACTGCAGGGTCCACACAGGGCCTCCTAACCCGCCACTCCACTGCCTGGCTCCGGACCAGCCATTCATGATAGGTCTTTAGTTTTTCTTACTAAACTTTGTATTTTAGAGCAGTTTGGAGTGTACAGAATTGTTGCAAAGATGGACCCCTCACCCAGCTTCCCCCGTGACACTAGTGTGGTGCCTTTGTCGTAGTCAGTGAGCCCACAGTGACACCTTGTTATTCCCTGCATTCACTGCCCCCTTCCGAGCTCCGCAGTCTCTCCCTGATGATGTCTTTCCCGCTCTGCTGCAGGATCCCATCCAGGATCTGTTTTGTAGAACGTCACTTAATCAGGATTTGTCTGATGTTCTTCTCGTAGCTAGATCGGGGTTGTGGGGCTTTGGGAAGAAGACCAGGGAGGTAAAGTGCCATTCTCATCACATCAGGTCAAGGGTGGACCCTGTCAACATGACTCATCACTGCCGATACTTGATAGACCTTCCAGACATGGGGAATTTAACCTGATCTCTGCCTAGGGCTAGACTCTCAGCAGCACCTGTCTCGAGTGTGCAGTGCCACCCTAAGGAATGCAGCCTGCTTATACTCGGTGTCTAGAGAGACAGTCTGTTGTGGTGGAGGGGAGCCTCTGATTTAGCACGAAGCCTCCTCTCTCAGCTCCATGGCGGGCGCCCTCGTGGGCATTGCTCCAAGACAAGCTCATCTTCTCCTTCATCTCTGTGACCAAGCCCTTAACTTCCCAGCTTCAAATCCTAGGCAACTGTGAGACGTGGAGTTTGCACAAGGAACATTAATGGTGAGTGGAGAGACCCTGAGCCTTCACTCCATCCGTTTATCATGTGGAAATGAAGATCATCGTATCCCCTCCAAGGTTACTGTGAAGGTTGACCATGGACACACACAGGCATCAACAGTAGCTCCAACGGAGTGGGTGCTTTTGTTCCACAAACATGTGTTGAGCTCCTACTGTGTGTCAGGCACTCTTCTAGTTGCTGAGGACCAAACAGGGAATAAAACAGATCCCAAGGGAGCTTAGCCAGTGGATAATTCTTTAAATGGATCACCATGATTATTATAAGCTAAAATATATTTCAGGAGATACAATATGCAGACTGTTGTAGCGAAAACAGTAGTAGAATTCAAATTAGAAAAATAATAAATTTGCACCTAATTTTTCCACTTAACTGTAACCTGGGGGAACTATCCTTGTTTTAATGAAAGCATGTTCATTCTCATTCATATAAAAATGCAAAGTAAAGCATCAACCAAATTACATTTTTCACCCACCAGTAGACAATGACAATAGTTATAAAACGCTCCATGCTGGCAATGCCGTGACAAAAATAGTCACTTTCTAAGAACTTTTTATTATTAAAAGTACTAAATACACACAAAAATACAGCTCCAACAGCCAATAACATTTTAACCATATGTATTTCATCTGTTCCTCACTTTTCTTTTGCTAGAGTGTTTTAAAGGAAATTCCAGAAATTATGTCATTTCATCCCTAAGTGATCAGTAAGCAGCTCAGAAAGTTGATTACATCTAACAAAATTAATAGTAGTCCTTAATATCACCTGCTATTCACTCTATATTTAACTTTTCTAAGTGTCTAAAAAGGAAAGTTCTTTTTACACTTGAATCAGAGTCCAAACAAGGTCCATCCATCGCACTGGTTGTTTTGTGTCTCAGTGTCTCTTCATCCACAAAACCCCTGCCTACCTCCCCACTTCCTGCCTGGGCAGAGGCCATGACAGTTGTCCTATAGAAGGCCCCAGGTCCTAGATTAGGATTCTGGTGATTCTGATGTTTAATTGGTTCCTGCACCTTCTTTTTTTTTTTTTTTTTTTTTGAGTCTTGCTCTGTCACCAGGCTGGAGTGCAGTGGCGCGATCTCGGCTCACTGCAACCTCCACCTCCCGGGTTCAAGTGATTCTCCTGCCTCAGCCTCCCGAGTAGCTGGGACTACAGGTGCACGTCACCACGCCTGGCTAATTTTTGTATTTTTAGTAGAGACAGGGTTTTACCATGTTGGCCAGGATGGTCTTGATCTCTTGACCTCATGATCCACCTGCCTCGGCCTCCCAAAATACTGGGATTACTGTACCTTCTTTACTGCCTGGAGGCTGGATCTGAGCTGCTTTCAGTTTCTGGATGGTTTCTTTTCTTACATGAGAGTGTGTGTGCGTGTGTGAATACTTCTCGGGTATCAGCGGTACTTCCTACTGCATAACCCAAGGAGGCACATGACACCAGCTGCTCCACTTCTGGTGATGTTGAGATGGAGCCACTCTAAGTAGCCGCCACCTGTGAAGTTCGGCAGAAGTTATTTAAACTTTCCTGAGTCTTGGTTTCCCAGAGTGAAAAAGAGGTGTGAGACCTCCTCCCCAAGCGGGTTTCTGTGGCTACAGCCCTGAAAGCACTTCCAGGCTGCAAACTGCCATGGAAATGTTAGGTATTAATAATATGACGATGCGTTTGGCAATTAAGGAAAATCTTCCTGCTGGGCGTGGTGGTTCACTCCTATAATCTCAACACTTTGGGAGGCCAAGGCAGACAGATTGCTTGAGTCCAGGAGCTCAAGATAAGCATGAGCAACATGGCGAAATCCCATCTGTATGAAAATTAGCCAAGGCATGGTGGCGCGCACCTGTGGTCCCAGCCTGCGGGATGGGATGTGCTGTGGCGGTAGGGGTGGAGTGGAACATGACTGAGGCGGGAGGATCGTTTGAACCCAGGAGGTGGAGATTGCAGTGAGCCGAGATCACGCCGCTGCACTCCAGCCTGGGTGACAAAGCGGGACCCTGTCTCAAAAAAGACAAGAAAAGAAAAAAAAATCTTCCTTCAAAAAACATGTTCCTTCTTCAGACACCTTTAATTGAGAAAATGGGCATGATCTTTTTTATTGGAAAAAGCTTTGAGTACATTTTCAAAGATTGGAAACCACCAGCTTTTTAACCAACAGCTAAAGTGGAGTCGTGATTCTTTCCTCACGATTCTGGGCCTTACCACTGAGAAAACCAAAGTGTAGTGATGCCTTCTGTAGAATGGAGCCTGGCCAGGGACGTGTAAAATCCCTCAGTCTTCTAGATCAGAGAGTCCCTGAAGGGGAAGAAAAAAGGTATTAAACTTTTTTGGGATGGTTTCCTTTATCAAAAGGCTCTTCTGCCCCCCAGCCTCCAAGAGAAGCATCCCATGGCCCTCTTCTATGAGGACTGGTTGCGGGAGGACCCTTTTAAAGGGATGTTCCTTATTGATTGTCAGGAACAGACTTGCTATTTAAATTTTAACAGTTCTCAGCAAGCTTGCAATTCCAGAGCTGGTGAATGAGCACATCCTTCCCAAACCAATTTTTTTTTTTTTTTTTTTTTTTTTTTTTTTTTTTTTACAAATCAGGGTGCCCAGAGATGGATCGGGTTCGTTTGTATTAGTTTTCACTTTAATCTCTCTTCCTGCCAAACCTTTTATCTTCTAGTGGAAGAGGAAAAAGAATAAATAAAGAATCCTGTAGTTGCAGCAGGACTGAGCAGAGCGCGGAGGTGCAGAGGAAATTAATAGGCCCTGTTGTCAAATCAAACCGGGCAGCAGACTCTGGACCCTGAGGCTGGGGCTCTGGACTTTCAGGAGCTGTTTACACTTGAGTGAAAAAGCAGCTAGGATCAGGCAGGGTCAGGCTGGTGGGATGGGGCCGAGGGCAGGAAGACGGCGTCTCCAGCCTTGCTCTGCCTCTCCCTCGGTCTGATTAATCGCTTCAGTCACCTGGTTACAACAGTTGTCCTCTTGACTGTCTCTGTCTGAAACGACGTTTGTTCACTGTGCCTGACAGAGCAGGTGAATGCCTCACTTCTAGACACTGTGATGTCTGAAGGAAAAAAGGGGTGGAAGAAGACCTTTACTGAGTCCAGTGTCAGTCAAGCTTCCTGCGGGAAAAGATGGTGTTCCTGAGTGAGAGCAATCAAGGAGGAAGTTGTAGAAGGGAAATGCTTGTAGAGGTGCGAGTAGAGGGGAGCTGTTCCCTGGGGCTGGTAGCCTCAGAGCGGGTTTCACTCGTAGGTCAGAGAGCCTAAGGCAGTTGCAGAACCCCAGAAGGAGAGATTGTGTAGGGCCACCGCTTGGAAAAGAGGAGGACCCTTTGGATGAAGGACCCAGGTGGCCCCAGGCAGCCTCCCAGTGAGCGGGCAGGAAGAGCCTTAAATTTGCTCCCCTTGTCTATGGGAAGCCTAAGGGCAGGATCCCTTAGGGCAGAGCTCGGTAGGGAGGGTGGAGCTTGGATCTAGGGAGAGGGAGGTACCCTGGGCCAAGCTTACAGCTAGATGCTTTCAATGTATGTTATTTCATACTCGGGAGCGTCTTGGGGATTATGTTATCCCCCATCTTTTCATCATTTGGATTGATTGATTGACTGATTGAGATGGAGTTTCGCTCTCGTCGCCCAGGCTGGAGTGCAGTGGCGCGATCCTAGCTCACTGCAACTTCTGCCTCTCGGGTTTAAGCAGTTCTCTGCCCCAGCCTCCCGAGTAGCTGGGATTACAGGCACCCGCCACCAGGCCCAGGTACATTTTTGTATTTTTAGTAGAGATAGGGTTTCACCATCTTGGCCAGGCTGGTCTTGAACTCCTGACCTCGTGATCCACCCGCCTCGGCCTCCCAGAGTGCAGGGATTACAGGCATAAACACACATTAAGAAAACACCATGTTCACTGTTTCTAAGTGCACGGTTCAGTGGCATTAAACACATTCACACTGTTTTACCACCGTCACCACCATCCTTCTCTAGAGCTCTTTTCATGTTGCAAAACTTCTGTCTCACTAAACAATAACTCCCCATTTCTCCTTACCCTACTCCTCCTACTTTCTGTCTCTGTGAATTTAACTGTTCTAGATGTCTCATACAAGTGGAATCATATAGCATTCGTCTTTTTGTGACTTATTTCACATCATATACTGTGCTCAAGGTTCATCCATGTTCTGGCATTTGTCCTAATATCCTTCATTTAAAAAGCTGAATAGTAGCCATTGTATGGGCAGATCTCATTCTGTTTACCCATTCATCCATTGGTGGGCAGTTGGGTTTGCTAGCAATAATGCTCAAAATCCTAAGGAAATTGAACACTCGAACAAAGGATTCTTAGCAAAGCAATTTTACTTCTGCGCAGAGGGGTGCCTCCTTGGCCGGTCGCCACGAGAGCACACCTGAACAAAAGGCACGAGAGCCTTTATTCCTGACGCAAGTCCTGCCCCTGTACCCTTTCCCCGTTGGCTGGGGCCGGGTTGTACAATCTAAACTAATCCCGGTTGGCTAAACTTTTGCTTTTTTTAGATAAGGCGGGCACGTGAAAGAAAGCGGAGAGGAAAGGGGAAGGGGGGAGCTCTATAATGAGCTAGAAAGTGAGTCCTCTTTGCAAATAAGGAAGGGAATGTGAGCTGGTACTGATAACGCCTGGTACTGTGGCATCTAACAAAGGCAAAAAGGAAAAAAAGGGAAAAGGCAGCGGGGTGGAGGGTACTATAAATTAAAGAATAAAAGATTGATCGAGTTCTTTGAAGAGAAACCTCATCATATCCTACAAGTTGCTTCTACCTTTTGGCTACTGTGAATAAGGCTACTGTGAACACAGGTGTTCACATATCTCTTCGAACCCCTCCTTTCAGTTCCTTTGGGTGTATACTCCGAAGCAGAATTGCTGGATTATATGGTAATTCTGTCCGAATTTTTTTGCGGAGCCACCATACTGTTTTCTGTAGCAGCTACCCCATTTTACATTTGCAACAACAGTGCAATGGAGTGGAATTTCTCCACATCCTTCCCAACACCTGTTATATTCTGTTTGTGTGTGTGTGTGTGTTTCTAGTAATAGCCACCCTAGTGGGTGTTAGATGCAATATCATTGCGGTTCTGATTTGTCCACTGTTTTCACAGAAGTTCAAACAAAACTGAACACCCTTAAGTGAGAGAGCTCATCGTCAGCTGTGGTCTCCATGCTTCTTTCTTCTACATACCAGTTCTCTTCAGAATGAGAACAGAATTTCCATGGAAGCTGGACTTGGCACGAAGGGGCCCTGCCTTCTACCAACCGAGTCCGGTTGCCCTGATACTGGGAAAGACCTTTCGTCTTCCACATTGACAAACGGCTGTTTTCCGTAAGGGAGACTGCTTGGCAAACCAGATCACCACGAGCTGCGTGGTGCCAGTGGAAGGATTTCAGGCTCCCAGAGTGAAAAGAGAAGTTGCTGTGAGTTCTTCCATAGGTAACTGGGAATGCACACATTTTGTTTTTAAAGAAGACACACAGAGAGGGGGATCCTCATCAGCTGCCCATTATCCATGTCACTGGAAATCAAAAGCCAGGAACACTGAAATGCCCAGCTGGTGGCGAAGACTGCATTCCCAGAAACCCATTTTTGGAAGCAGCTTTATTTGAAATAATTAAAAAGATTCCATCTTCCTAGCCAACTGGCTTCATGCTTCAGAGCAGCTTAACTTTGTGTTAAGGAATCCAGTCTTAGTGATAGACATCTCTGTGTGGGGCCACTGAAGTTGCCTTTGAGAGTCTCATTTTCATTTTGGAGCAATTTATGGCCACTACTTGTGATAGGTAAGGAGCTGGAGTGCATTTCTGATGAGCTCGCAGGCGCGGACTCGCGAATCCCCGCGGTTCGGGCTGTAGGTTTTTGGAGTAGCGGCTGGGATTTTATGTGTGAATGTTGATATGCAGCTGGTACTGTCTGCAGGCTCCGCCTAGCCCAGCACCGTGGTAGAAGGCGTGCGCCACCTCTTTCTGACCATCTCTAACGGGGTGAAAGGGACCTTAGCACCACTTCAGGTCAGCAAGACAGCTCGATTTCCAAAAGAGTTTCCCCCACCCAGGTCTTACTTCACTAATAACTTGAAAATTCAGTTCAAGCATCATCGCAATTCAGAATGGAAACCGACAGCGGATGCTGGAAGTCACTGCCAAGACCTTGTTCATTCCAAGGCATCACTCTACAAAATGATTGGGCTGAAAAGCATGTTTAAACTCTGCAAAAAAAAAAAAAAAAAAAAAAAAAAAAAAGAAGTACACACACACAAGGGTGTAGGATCTCCAGCAGAACCTTCAGAAGCCTTGCCGGCGAGAGCGCATTTGGCTGGCAGAGTCGCTCTTGCACACCTGCTGGAAAGCTGGGTGGGAAGATATTCTAAACTCGCTGTGAATTTCATTACGTCTCTCTCCAGCCAAAGCCACTCAGGGGTGTGGTGGCGTAATGGGTCTGCCACACAGATGGGCTGCGAAATACACAGCCCATCTGTCTTTATCGTGCTCATTTCCTCTTTTATTAAAATGTTAATGAATATAGTTTTTATTTATCATTCAGTGACATGTGCAGCATCCTTTTCTGGGAGACAAATCTGCAATCTGCCTAACCACGTGAGCCGACAGAGAACTTTCTCCCCTTACATACCGAACACAGGAATTAGGGACGTTTTGGTTCCTTTTAAACCGCCACATGCAGGTTGCACAAAATAATCCCTTTGCTCATTGATGGCGGCATGGGGGCGGGGGGGGCAGAGTTTCCTTTCTGGCTTGCAGATTACTAGCCACATGACTGCAGCCTCCGTTTCCACACCTGCTCAATGGGATAAGTATTCCTTCTCCTAGTGCTGTCCTGCTAAGCAAATGAGATGTTCCCTGAGAAGGCCTTGGCATTCACCTCTTATTATTCAGACATGCACTTCTGTGGGCTTGAATTCGTTTTCTTCATTCTTTCAGACTCTCCGTGGAAAGTGCATCTGTCAAATGTTGGCCCCGAGATGACAGGCGTCACCGTGAGCGGCCTGACTCCGGCTCGCACCTATCAATTCCGGGTGTGCGCAGTGAACGAAGTGGGCAGGGGCCAGTACAGCGCTGAGACAAGCAGGTGCGTGAATCCCGCCCCAGGTGGGGGCGCGGAACAGCCAGGGGCCTGAATGCCAAACAGAAGCATCACAATAGGTGGTGGAATTGATCACAGCAACCCACTGGCCTCCCTCAGGGAGACCGCCCAAAACATGAGCAGAAAAGCCTGTCACAAAGAGGGAAACACCGTCCCACGCAGGCTTAGCTGGGCCTTCCTTCGTTGCTGTGAGGCAGGTTTCTTGGATTTTTCCTGTGGCGACCTGGCTGTGCCTACATAAATCGCTCCTGACAGCACAGCCCTCTGTACACAGGAAATTAAGAGCTTACATGTTTTCCATGTCCTTTGCCCACCCCACTGCCGGGTGGAAGCTGGTGCCACAGTCTTAACAAGTCAACACCCAGCGTGCTGTAAGGGAAGCCAAAGACTCCTCTGTCTCTGCCGAGGCTTTGCGTTCCTGAGCGGTCTTCGTGCTCTCCCATCCCTGTGAGGGCCGCCTCTGAAAAAATCTCATTCGGAGGTGACATGGGAAAATGGCTTCATCACATTTCAGCACGCCCTCCCCAACCAACCTGAGCTTTCAGTGGACTTGACTTGTAGAACAGCTGAGCTCTAAATCCTTTTTTCCCCCAAAACGTGGGAGTTTGATATGAGAAATATTGAAAGAGCCGAAGAAAACAGTTTGGGAGGAGTCTGAGACTGCGGGCCCAGGAGCGGATACGTTCAGGTTTACAGTCTTTCTAAAGGGCTGAGGTGCTGGCGCTACTCACAAAGAACAAAGTCACCTCTGCGCCTTCCTCGCTGCTTGGTTAACTGATTTTCTGTTATGTTGATTTGTGGTAACTGTTTCTCATGTCCTTTCGGTTTCGTGGGCTGTGAGTTTTGCTTTTCTTGAAACCCGATTTTCGTGAGTAGTCAGGCTCAAGATTCAGCAAGATAGATGAAATGCAAAGGGGCCCCCCTTGTTTCTAGTACTCATCTCTCTTGTTCCTACCCATCTTTTATGTTTAGGTTGATGCTACCTGAAGAACCACCCAGTGCTCCCCCGAAAAATATAGTGGCCAGTGGGCGGACCAATCAATCCATTATGGTCCAGTGGCAGCCGCCCCCAGAAACAGAGCACAACGGGGTGTTGCGTGGTTACATCCTCAGGCAAGTACCCCGTGATTGACCATCTTTAGGCCGCCATTAGAGCTGAGCGTCGATTTCACGGAGGGTTGCAAACTCTAATGTCTGTAAGAGCCAAACAGGAACCAAAGGAGGCAGACCAGGTGTGAGATGTTAGGGAGTGGTGGAGACTGTGGCAAACTGGAATGCACAGACCAGCGTGGGCAGCCTTACAGAGACGTTCTGTGCATATTCGACCATAAATGGCACACACAAAACTGGTGTCGGGGTAGCATTTTAGCAGGAGAATGGAGGGAGTATTAGGGGTTGGAAGCAAGGTATAATATTCATTGTGCTTTTTTTTTTGAGATGGAGTTTCACTTTTGTCGCCCAGGCTGGAGTGCAGTGGCACGATCTTGGCTCACTGAAAACTCCACCTCCTGGGTTCAAGCGATTCTCCTGCCTCAGCCTCCCAAGTAGCTGGGATTACAGGCATGTGCCACCACACCTGGCTAATTTTTGTATTTTTAGTAGAGACAGCATTTCACCATGTTGACCAAGCTGGTCTCAAACTCCTGACCTGAGGTGATCTGTCCCTCTCAGCCTCCCAAAGTGCTGGAATTACAGGCATGAACCACCGCATCTGGCCTCATTGTGAGTCTTTTGATTCCATTTAAGTTTTCAATCAAGGGCATGTGTTGTTCAATACAGTAATTTTAAATTAAGAATAATTAATTTGATGTAGTTATTAGCCAGTTGTCACCATGCTGGTGTGTTGTTCACTAATGCCAGATCTTCTAGTATTTCCAGAAATTAAAAAATCTACCTTTGTACCTGAAACCTCACAACTTTTAGATGTTGGGAATGAAATCAATATATTTGGAAACAAAGGGCAGGGCTAACGCACACTTCTGCGGGCCAGATGTGGCTGAAGGGCAGCCAGGGTGCTATCTTTGCTTTATAAAGGACAGTTAGGCTTCTAGAATTGTTGGGAACACTGTATCTGAACTTGTCTGTGTTTGAGAAAAGAAACCTCCTTTGCCAAAACTGCTAATTTTAAAATTGCCCTGAACGTGATATTCGCAGTGGTCTGTTGACACAAGTAAAAGTAAAGCAGAATTGCATGATAATTATTAAATCTCTTCTAATAGATTGAAGCACTGTGGACAGATTTGTTAATTTTGCCAGTGTTACTGGGGCAAGAACAGTAGGTATCCCCTTATTCCCTTCCTGGGCTCGTTCCAAGTGTCTGATCAGTAAATAGTGGCTAACGAAGGTCATCAGCAGACAGATTTAATTTCTTAGATAAATGTAAGAAATTGGGAAATGCTGCGTCTTCAGCTTCATTATCCTTGTGTATGAAGGGCAACACCTTCCATATATGTGTGTGTGTGTGTGTGTGTGTGTGTGTGTGTGTGTGTGTGTAGTCATCCATTCATCATTTAATATGTGTTTTTCTATATGCCTGGAATATTTGCCTGTCAAAATCAATTTGCCGCTGTTTTCAAGTTTTTCCTCCAGTGTTGAGATTCTCTTCTAAATGTAAGCCAGACGGTAAACCACCTGAAGTGGTTTAAATGGGCTATCCCCAGGGGTACACAAAGAGCTCCAATCCATAGCAAGGTCCCTTTTGTCTCGAGGCTCCAACTGTCCTTCCTCATTTCAAAGAAGGGGGAAGAGGAACTTGCAGTTCTGTCCCCTCGGGGTAAGGGCCGTGGGCTCTAGTTCCTGTTGATCCCCTGGGACAGTTCCTAATTGCCTGACCTCCTCCGCTCCAGAAAATAGCCCCGAGTCCCCGCCGCCTGCCTGCGGCCGAGGGCTCCTGTGGCACTGCTGCTCTTGCCCCTGCCTTAGCCATTCCCTCTCGTTCTGCACCCATCCACTAATGAGAATAATTGGCTGCCCTCTCTACCCAGCTGCACAGGCTTGTCATCCCTCTGTCTCTGCCTTTCTTCAGCACGTGCAGAAAGAGTTTCCTTAGGCTGAAGCTGTCAAGTAATGACTTTAAAAGTCATCCCACACAACCAGGCCCAGGGCACAGAGTTTAATAATAAAATCTCTCTGATGTTACGAGGCCACGTCAGGGACTGCACGTTTCTCTATTTTGCAGGATTACTACCGTTAAAAGGATTTTCTGTGATGGGGTCAGTAGAGTCGGGTGCTGGGGATGAGGGCATCTTCTGTATTTGCAGGAGCTTAAATCCCAAAAGCCCTAAGATGAGGGTGTGCACTACCCTAGGCCTGTGAATATCAAAGTTTTCAGAAATTAAAGAGCCATGCCAAAATGAATTAGCTTAGAAACATTTCCGCATAATCCTCCGGTCTGCACATCAGCTCTCTGTTTGTGAGTGTGTATCCTCCAGGGCACAGCCTCTGTGTCAGATCCGAGGCACAATGCAAGGAAAGCAAAGAGAAATAAATCACTTCCGTGGCTCCAGCCATAAGAAGTAGTTAGGATGTGTGTGCAGTAATAAAATATTTATAATAATAGGCAGGGTGTTTCTTTGAGAGGAGCATAGGGGTTATGTCCTTTAAAAACATTCTCCTGTTTATTTCTGTATAAAAAATCATCTTGTTCTGGCTGAGATGGTCTCCTGGGCAACATATCCTACCAGCAAGAGGAGGCTGCCCTGCACTTCCGTTATTAATTGTGACCTTCTTACACATCCTGTGACTATTACAAAAGCACTCAGAGCCACTGGTCAGAATGGGCCAACATGCCTGTTCCGGAGGGGAGCACAGGCTCTTCGGAAGATGTGAATTCTGCAGTTTGTTTTTCACAGTGGTATAAAGAGTGGTCCCGGAGAAGATGGGTGGCTCATGTAGGTGTAGTTCCTTATAACTCACAGTTATCTCTTCCATACTTCTCAGTAGAAGAGCAGTGTTTAAATATATATATATATATTTAGGGAGTGCTTTACACCTTCACATCTCTTGTACATTCAGTGTCTCCTTTGACTCTTGCAACAAGCATGGAAATGCTACCGTCATTCCCACCTTAAAGAGGTGGAAACCAAGGCTCGGAGAAGTTTGGAATTTTCCCAACACCACCCAGCTCCTGAGTGGTTGTTGAGCAAAGTCTTCCGATGCTGGTTCCTCGGCTCTTCCCTGGACTGTGCATTGTGTAGCGTTGGGTCCACACGAGGAATCCTTCTCAAGGGCCATCCTCATTCTGTCGTAGTGATTACAGACGGTGCTTGGGGCCACCATGCCCAGGCTACTCAGGTGCATGGTGTGGGCACGGAGCCAGTTTCTACCTTTTCCCAAATGGCTGTCTCAGTCCCATTTGTTTCAAGAGTTCATCTCTTGTAGATGGTGAATGTAAGTGGAAATGCCTGTCACACAGGTGAATCCATGCCAAGCCTTTCTTCCACTGGCCCACTGCCTTGAGGACCATCGTGCTATGTCGGCGACCTGAACACCCCCTGGGAATTGCACGTGTACTTGCTTGGTGCAGGTCGTTCAGTAAAGGAGTCAGAGGTGGACACATTATGAAGCCAAAACGTGGTTTGATAACTTGATTTTCATTTTTGCCCATCACAGAATAAGGCCGTCCTGTCCCTGAGTCTCCCACCAGGCAAGCCCAGGGGCCACTTGCTCCTTTCAGGCAAGAGACAGAAGGCAGCCCGGTACCTTCTTGCTATTCAAGGGCCGTCTGCTTTTGATCATTTGTTTTCTATCAAACAGGCCCCACCGAGTGCACATGGTTGGCAGCAAGAGGGAACGAGAGGATGCTCTCGGAAACTCCTGATTTTCAAGCCGTCCTTCTCTTGGGAAAGTTGTTTTACATTTTAGGGCCTGAATTTCTGGGTTTCTTCTCTGCTTCGATGTCAGCAGCCTTACTGATGTTCCGGTCCACGCGTGTCGTCTCGGCTCCTTCCCCTTCGTGCTCAGGTGCCCTGCCCCCATGGGACCACATAGGTGATGGACATGGAAACTGCAGAGCCACCGAGCTCAGAGATCAGCATCCTGCAGGAGCCTGAAGATTTCCACATGCCGTGAAAAGCCAGCAGATTTGCTGCCACTCAAGTGTGGGACTGTGAGGCAGGAGCCACTTCTGGGATAGAAATCAGAGGCTCTTGGAAGCTGCAGGATGACAGGGCAGTCACTCCTACTGGGTTTACGCAGGGGTACTGATCCAGGAAGGCTCAGTAAATTACCTGAGTCAGTTCAGTGCATTAACTTCTATAGACCAAATCATGGAGAAACGTTTGCAGTCAAAATAATACGATGACAGATCTTCTCACAGTACACACAACAGTTTCCTAATTTATACATCCTAAGTCCTGAGTTGTGTATATTGTCTTCTCTTTTATAAGCACTACTTGAAATTTCCACCTTTCGTACACTCAGAACATAGTACCCAAGCGCCCACAGAGGTCTTCTACAAAGCAGTTTGTCATACTCAGCACTGCACTGGTATTTTAGAAGTTTCAACACCTTTTCAATGCCGCTTATTCCAGTTCTGGGATGCACTTGGACAAACCCGCAATTCCTAAATGGAACTCTGTCCCTGGAGACCACGAGACGGTGTGCCGCCCGCTTCTGGAGCTCTGTCCCTGCAGACCACGAGACCGTGCGCCCCCCGGTTCCGGAGCTCTGTCCCTGGAGATCACGAGACCCTGTGCCGCCCGCTTCTGGAGCTCTGTCCCTGGAGACCATGAGACCGTGTGCCACCCGGTTCCAGAGCTCTGTCCCTGGAGACCATGAGACCCTGTGCCGCCCGGTTCCGGAGCTCTGTCCCTGGAGACCACGAGACCCTGTGCCGCCCGCTTCCGGAGCTCTGTCCCTGGAGACCACGAGACGGTGTGCCGCCCGCTTCCGGAGCTCTGTCCCTGGAGACCACGAGACGGTGTGCCGCCCGCTTCCGGAGCTCTGTCCCTGGAGACCACGAGACGGTGTGCTGCCTGCTTCTGGAGCTCTGTCCCTGGAGACCACGAGACCGTGTGCCGCCGGCTTCTGGAGCTCTGTCCCTGGAGACCACGAGACCATGTGCCACCCGGTTCCGGAGCTCTGTCCCTGGAGACCACGAGACCGTGTGCTGCCACTTCTGGAACTCTGTCCCTGGAGACCACAAGACCGTGTGCTGCTGCTTCTGGAGCTCTGTCCCTGGAGACCACGAGACCGTGTGCTGCCACTTCTGGAGCTCTGTCCCTGGAGACCACAAGACCGTGTGCCGCCGGCTTCTGGAGCTCTGTCCCTAGAGACCACGAGACCATGTGCCACCCGGTTCCGGAGCTCTGTCCCTGGAGACCACGAGACCATGTGCTGCCGCTTCTGGAGCTCTGTCCCTGGAGACCACGAGACCGTGTGCCACCCGGTTCCAGAGCTCTGTCCCTGGAGACCACGAGACCGTGTGCCGCCCGCTTCTGGAACTCTGTCCCTGGAGACCACGAGACGGTGTGCTGCCCACTTCTGGAGCTCTGTCCCTGGAGACCACAAGACCGTGTGCTGCCCGGTTCCGGAGCTCTGTCCCTGGAGACCATGAGACCGTGTGCCGCCGGCTTCTGGAGCTCTGTCCCTGGAGACCACGAGACCATGTGCCACCCGGTTCTGGAGCTCTGTCCCTGGAGACCACGAGACTGTGTGCTGCCGCTTCTGGAACTCTGTCCCTGGAGACCACGAGACCGTGTGCTGCCGCTTCTGGAGCTCTGTCCCTGGAGACCACGAGACCGTGTGCTGCCGCTTCTGGAGCTCTGTCCCTGGAGACCACGAGACCGTGTGCTGCCGCTTCTGGAGCTCTGTCCCTGGAGACCACGAGACGGTGTGCTGCCGCTTCTGGAGCTCTGTCCCTGGAGACCATGAGACCCTGTGCCTCCCACTTCTGAGGCTCTGTCCCTGCAGACCACGAGACCGTGTGCCTCCCGCTTCTGGAGCTCTGTCCCTGGAGACCACAAGACTGTGTGCCGCCCACTTCTGGAGCTCTGTCCCTGCAGACCACGAGACCATGTGCCACCCGGTTCTGGAGCTGTGTCCCTGGAGACCACGAGACTGTGTGCCGCCCGGTTCTGGAGCTGTGTCCCTGGAGACCACGACACCGTGTGCCGCCCGCTTCTGGAGCTCTGTCCCTGGAGACCACGAGACCGTGTGCCACCCGGTTCCGGAGCTCTGTCCCTGGAGACCACGAGACCGTGTGCTGCCACTTCTGGAGCGCTGTCCCTGGAGACCACGAGACCGTGTGCTGCCTGGTTCTGGAGCTCTGTCCCTGGAGACCACGAGACGGTGTGCTGCTGCTTCTGGAGCTCTGTCCCTGGAGACCACGAGATGGTGTGCTGCCACTTCTGGAGCTCTGTCCCTGGAGACCACGAGACGGTGTGCCACCCGCTTCTGGAGCTCTGTCCCTGGAGACCACGAGACCGTGTGCCGCCCGCTTCCGGAGCTCTGTCCCTGGAGACCACAAGACCGTGTGCCACCCGCTTCGGGAGCTCTGTCCCTGGAGACCACGAGACGGTGTGCCGCCCGCTTCGGGAGCTCTGTCCCTGGAGACCACGAGACCCTGTGCCGCCCGCTTCCGGAGCTCTGTCCCTGGAGACCACGAGACGGTGTGCCGCCCGCTTCGGGAGCTCTGTCCCTGGAGACCACGAGACCTTGTGCCGCCCGGTTCTGGAGCTGTGTCCCTGGAGACCATGACACCGTGTGCCGCCCGCTTCTGGAGCTCTGTCCCTGGAGACCACAAGACCGTGTGCCGCCCGGTTCCGGAGCTCTGTCCCTGGAGACCACGAGACCGTGTGCTGCTGCTTCTGGAGCTCTGTCCCTGGAAACCACGAGATGGTGTGCTGCCGCTTCTGGAACTCTGTCCCTGGAGACCACGAGACCGTGTGCCTCCCGCTTCTGGAGCTCTGTCCCTGGAGACCACAAGACCGTGTGCCACCCGGTTCTGGAGCTCTGTCCCTGCAGACCATGAGACCGTGTGCCGCCCGGTTCTGAAGCTCTGTCCCTGGAGGCCACGAGACCGTGTGCCGCCCGGTTCTGGAAGTCTCCCCATGTTCAGACTGACAAGAGGAAAGTGTTTCTCAAACTGATTTACAGCAACTCCCCGACGGAAATCATGTCTGGAATTTTTGGTCCTAAGTCACTGTAGTCCCTAGACAAGTTACATGTAAAAAGCTGTAATTTTTTCTTAACCGTAATGTAGTTGAAATGTCAGTTCCATTTTGCCTTGAGCTTATAATTACTGTGAGATTAGAGCACGCTTTTCAAAATCATTGAGTTAGGAAATAGTATTGTTTAGGGCTGACCTCTCAGCTCTGCTCTTGTTTATTTACTTCCATTTCCCCGTCACCCTGCGGAATAACCGCGGGTAAACACACTTCCCGGGTTCGGTTATTTCCTGATGGTGATGGGCTTCCTTCGTGGCACAGGTACCGCCTGGCTGGCCTTCCCGGAGAGTACCAGCAGCGGAACATCACCAGCCCGGAGGTGAACTACTGCCTGGTGACAGACCTGATCA
This sequence comes from Macaca nemestrina, assembly GCF_043159975.1. NCBI lineage: Eukaryota > Metazoa > Chordata > Mammalia > Primates > Cercopithecidae > Macaca > Macaca nemestrina. The sequence continues at coordinate 152,360,581 of NC_092128.1, read as the reverse complement.
TCTGGACACAGTATGAGATACAGGTGGCAGCGTACAACGGGGCCGGCCTGGGCGTCTTCAGCAGAGCCGTGACCGAATACACCTTGCAGGGAGGTAAGCTTGTCTCCAAAACCACGAGGTGGCGGGATCTTTGCTGGGGAATGGGATTTGCAAAGTTTGATTGGAGTATGTTAGAAAGAAAAACAGAGAATTCAGTCCCCTAGGGAGCGTTTACAAGAAAATTCATCACATATTTAATGGGATCTCTCTAACTATTCCTCAACGAAAGCAGAACCGTAGACGGGAGACAAATGCTATTCCAACTACTTTTTCAGGGACTCAGGAGTTTCTGTACATGCCCTTTAGTGGGTGCATCTAGTCTTGAAAAGCCTGTGGAACTAGATTGTTCTAAATGGATTGATTGTAGATTTTCGAAGGAAAGTTGGCTGTGGAGTTCTGTGTGACACTGTGAGCATTTTTCAAAGAGCACGGTGATGATTCACAGTTTTATTTTTAACAATGGAACATGATTATTGGTCGTCGGATTTGCAACTTGCTACTTTCTTTGGTTGCCCTTTCCAGTTACACAAGCAAACAATCTACTAGGTCAATAAAAACCGCCCCCACCCCTGGAAAAAATGACCAGACATAAACGTCATAAAGCCAGTGGTTCTTAAACACACGTGGTGAAGCCCGGGCGCGGCATGGCAGGCCTTCCACAGCGTCTGGTTCCTCCACCGTTTTCTGAAGGATTCAGATCTCAGCCACAGGAGGAGCGAGGGTTGGGAGGTCTCCGCATCTGCATTTCACTGTTACTGCTCTTAGCAGGAATAAATAGACCCTTTCCCAACGCAGCCTCATTTGTCCCACAGCAACCCAAATCCTTGCCCAGGGAGGTCATTTTTCTACCGAGTCTAAAACCCTTTTTCACTCTGCGATTTATGCCCTCGCCTGATTCACAGGTGTGATTTTATTTGCTTAGGCATTTTTATTGCTACCAGACCTTGACCTTTTTCAAATGATAAGGTTTCTGACTGCCCACTTCTCTCCCCAAATCATGCCTGAGACCTAATGTTCCTTGATATTACATGCTGTTATTATCATCCCGTATTGATTGGCTGTCTGTTGTCATCTGTAAGTCCATAAATCCTCCTTTATAAATTAAGTGCAGTCAGTTCTGCCTGCACAGTGACTAGCAGAAATATTTAAAATGCAGGACAGCCAGGAAGGACCTGTTCATGTACAAGTAAATCTTGATTACTCATTCGAGAAGGAAAATGGCTAAAAACCTGGACAGTTAATGTTCGCTTTAGTCTATTTAATCAAGTAACAATAAATGTAGAAACACTTAAAAAGACTCCTATCGCTATTAGTAATCCCTTGTTACTATTAACCGTGACTGTTTCATTTTATTTCTGGTGCATTTGAGTTCTGCATGGGGCAGAGGGAAGCGGATCTCCACCTAATTGAGAAGGGCTTTGAGGCTTTGGACTCTGGCTTTTATTCAGTTGGCATTGGGGAACCATGAAAGGCTTAAGATCTGTGAGTGACATGAGCAAAATGCTACATTAGGAGGCGGAATCTGTGCGTGGGTGTGCAGGGAAGGTGGGAGGCAGGGAGCGGAGAATGGCAGCAGGGACTCCAGAGACAAAAAAATGAAGTGATGAGTGCCCCCCAGCTCTGAAGGCTGGCAATGAGAAGAGATAGGGATGTGAGTTTGGGTGGGACGCCATCATTTTCAAAACAGCTCGCATGGATTCTGGGGTTGTGCCTTCCAGCAACCCTGTAAATGAATGCAATTTGGCCCCACAAGCACCTCCCAGTACCTCCTGTACAAGAGGGCTGGGTATAAAAACAGGAACAGAGCCCAGACCCTTCCTCAAAGTGTGGACAGTTTATAGGAAAGAGCAGGGCAAGTTTCATTTTCAGGCACCTGTTCATAGGAAGCTGAACATTAGCTAGTTGGATTTTAGTTGGTCTGAAATCACACAGGCCACAAAGGCAGAACCAGCACTGACATCCAGGCTTCCGAGACAAGGCCGCTGTTCTCTGAGTGACATCGGCTGCCTCTGATGTCACTAGGACTTGAGAGGAGATTTCAGCCTGGTTGGTGAGGGATTGTGCTTAGACTGGTGGGCTGGGGTGCAGGGTTCCCCCTAAGATGGTGGCACAGTAGGTGGGTTCTCACCTCCATGTCCAAGTAGTCTTCTGGATAGGGAAATTACTAAATTATGCTTTGCTCTGGGAATGAACTTTTTCCCGTATGTGATGAGAACCTGACTTCGATTAGTCCAAATCTGGTTCATCATCTATACTTAAAAAAAAAAAAAAAAAACACTATTCATGAGCGAACATTTGTGACTAATGCTGTACGTGCAGTTTCCCGTCTGCAGCTTGGCTTCTGTAGCAGCACCATGCTTCCCTTGCTTGGGTGTTTGACATTGAGGGTTGACATACAGAGCCCCTCATGGGTCTCGGGGCACCCAGCAGACACAGTCGTAATTCCTGTCTTCGTGTCTTCTTCATGTCTTCCGCCTCGGCACTCCCAGGGGCACCCTCGTATGGAAGTGGATGGCCGTACCTTCTTCCCTTCTAAGCCCAGTGTGGAAACGCAGGTGGGCCTGTCCTCTCTTTGAAGGACTCAGCCCTCCCTCTCTGGATGTTTCGGACTCCCGTGTGCTCAGTGGGATGGTAAATGCCCCTGGGGAATCTCCCCAGAGCTTGCTGGGATTGGGCAGGTCATGTCATACTTTTCTTCCAGACCCTGGCTCCAGCCCTAAACTTATTCCTCGGCCACTACGACAAACATCTCAGGCTTGTGACGGCCTCGGAGACGCCGGGCACCACCCACCTGACCCTTCTTTGTTCGAGGGACATGCTTGAGTCCCAGGATAAATTGGGGATGATAACACTTACCAGAGCATTAGGACACTGTCCCTTGGATGTGGCTGGGATCAGGCATGTGGCAGGCAGCAGGAGGGGGTGGCCCATGGTCTGGTGGACAGGGCTGGCTCCGCTGGCTGCACAGCCTCCATGCCTCAGTGTAACTGCACTTATCCCTCAGCGCTATTCAAGGACCTCCCAGCCAGCCACATCGCCCCTGAACAGAATGAAGCGAGGGTATGAATTCTGTCCCAAATCCACGTTCCTGTCTGTGACAGGACATGGCTAGGGGAGGATGTCAGACCACCAGTCTGGAAGGGAAAGGAAGGGAAGACGGGGGCAATGCTTGCCTGGCTCTGGAGGGGAAGACGCAATGAATGGGATGGAAAGGGATCTGCCTAGAAGGTGGTACATGAGGAAGCAGAGTGACAAGAGGGACCGTGAATGCATCAGGGGGACAGTGGTGGGGGCGCAGTGAGCGCAACGTGTTTCACACACACGTATATATTCACACATCTTTCTGGATACGTGAGCCCCAGAAAGAGCCCTTCCCAGGAGTCCATCCAGGCCTCACTCCGTGTTTACTACTAATGTGCCTTCAAGAAGCACCTGTGCCGTTCTGTGCCTCTAGTTTTCATTTGTAAAACTGTGGCATTTACACCTGTCCTGACTCAAAGAGCACTGTGAAGAGAAGATGAGATACTACATGAGAAAAGGCTTTGAAAATGAGGAGACATCGCACACATGCGGGCAGTGTGGCTTCGTCTGTTTTCGCTTTTCCACTGTGATGACGCTACATCACACTAGAGTATTTGAATGCTTCCACAGGGGCCATCACACAGGTAGAGACCTGGGGGCCATCTCCCTGCTGACAGTAAAATCAAACCCAGACACTCAAGAATTGATGTGAGCGCCTGCGGTGTGCGTGGAGCTGTGGGACAGGCCCTGACCCTGAGGGTAGGGAAGATATCTGTTGTGTCATCATCCTTGGGGACCTGCAGTCTGGCCCCGGAGGCGAGACTGACATTCATGAAATAAGAGCAGGAAGTAGAAGAGAGATCAGCCTCACTCATGCACGGTCACCCCTGGGTTATCTGCAGATCGGGGTACTGGGCGTGCCTTAAAGAGTCCTGAGTCAGCACCCAGAGGAACGGGCTGTGGACACAAGGCTGTGCCTAAAGAGGCTCTCCCTGTGACCCACGTGGCGGCGGTACCTCAGAGTTTGCAGCTGTCTGTGTGGCTTCGGAATGGTGTCTGGCTGCTCACAACAGACCCACAGTGACAGGAGCTTAAACAGGGTGGAGCTGTGTTTTCACTTCTCTCACATCAGGGGTTGGGCGGTGGGTGGGGCAGACACAGCAGCAGCTCCAGGGTCATCAGAGAGTCGGGGTTCTCTGTCTGTTTGGCTGCCACTTGAGCATGTGCCTTAGGTCACAAGCCTGCTGTTGCAGTGCCAGCCATTGCATCCCCACTCTAGAAGGCAAGGAGGAGGAAGGCTCAGGGCTGTGCCTCGGGAACGAGTATGCTCAGCTTTAAAGAACTTTCTTAGAAGTCCCATTGGCTGCTGACTCTGCTTACAATTCCTGGAATTCTCTCTGCGTGGGAGTGACTGGCAACGTGGCCTTCCAGCTGGACACATATCTGTCCCTTATTAATGAAGGGAGGGGAAATGGATATGGGAGGGGAAGCTCACAGCTTCTACCTCACTTTCTTTTCTTTTCTTTTTTTTTGAGACGGAGTCTTGCTCTGTCATCCAGGCTGGAGTGCAGTGGCGAGATCTCGGCTCACTGCAAGCTCTGCCTCCCGGGTTCACGCCATTCTCCTGCCTCAGCCTCCCGAGTAGCTGGGACTACAGGTGCCCAACACCACACCCGGCTAATTTTTTTTTTTTTTTTTTTTTTTTTTGCATTTTTAGTAGAGACGGGGTTTCACCGTGTTAGCCAGGAAAGTCTCGATCTCCTGACCTTGTGATCTGCCCGTCCTGGCCTGCCTCACACAGAGTGAAAACTGCAAAAGCACAGGTCCTCCAGGCCACGGCTTCCCACCCATCCCCTGAGGGCCCCTCAGCCTCAGGCCCCCAGCTCGTGGGGCTGTTTGGACATCAAGTGTTCAATGCTTGTTTGCTGCTGGGGGCCGCACTTAGGGGCTTGAAGTACCCCCAGCTATTAGCACCGATTGTCAAGGCAGCCTAGAGGCCTGAGTAGGTCCTTGAAGCTGAAAAGGGAGTAATTAAAATGCCTGTAAACTGAAAGGGAAAGCATAACTCATGAAATTAATTATTTGTCAGCATAATTTGGGAAATTATTGGAATGTCTACAAACAGAATTTGACAGCGAGTCGGAGAGCATGCAGAAGGCAGGAAATGCCTAGCCAGGCGAAGGAAGCCCTAGGCCGACCAGCCTCTTTTCTCCTCCTCCCTTCAGTGAATGGCAGCTTGATGCATCTGGGGAAATGAGATGTAATTCATCTTGACTTTAATACGGCCCTTGGATTGAGCTCCTCCTGAGAAAGTATCCGAATGTCAGGGAAAGATGGTGCAGCGTGCGCTACCATTAGGTGGCTGTGGAACTTGCTAGACTGCCCATCTCCAAGAGAACTCAGCAGTGACACAGCATTTGCCTAGGCTGAGGGAGGGAAGGGCATGTAGGCACAAGCAGCAGGCATGGAGCAATGGAGAAGCTGTTTGCTGCAGGGGGAGGTAGCAGCTCATTCTTCTAGAGCATAGATTTTTGGTCTTAAATGTGTTTTCTTCAAGGCAACTCTTTAAGGAAGATTAGCAGTGTGTAGTGAGCGCAGTGCGATATTGACTCCTGAAGCCATTTGAACCCACTACTCACTGGTCATACGCCTTGTCTGCCTGTCTGCCTGCCTGCCTGCCTGCCTGCCTGCCTGCCTGCCTGCCTTCCTTCCTTCCTTCCTTCCTTCCTTCCTTCCTTCCTTCCTTCCTTCCTTCCTTCCTTCCCTCCCTCCCTCCCTCCCTCCCTCTCTCCCTCCCTCCCTCTCTCCCTCCCTCCGTTCCTCCGTCCCTCCGTCCCTCCGTTCCTCTGTCCCTCTGTCCTTCCGTCCTTCCTCGGAATCTCGATCTATCACCAGTGTAGTGGCACGATCTCGCCTCACTGCAAGCTCTGCCTCCCGGGTTTACGCCATTCTCCTGCCTCAGCCTCCTGAGTGACTGGGACTACAGGCACCCACCACCACGCCCCGCTAATTTTTTTTGTATTTTTAGTAGAGGCGGGGTTTCACCGTGTTAGCCAGGATGGTCTCAATCTCCTGACCTCGTGATCCACCCGCCTCAGCCTCCCACAGTGCTGGGATTACATGCATGAGCCACCGCGCCCTGCCGAGTTTTTCTTTTCAATCCCATTTATGGCTGAGATACATTTAAAATGCATGGTTTGTCCACTCCAGTTCTTCGCAAGCTCTCGACATGGGCTAGCACCTTGGATACACGGGGATTACTTAATATAAACTTTCTAACTTTCCTGACTTTTCTTATCCCCCTTCATCCACCATTCCCCATTATCTTGTCGGCCAATCCCATTTAATAGATTTTATTAACAGTGCTTCCATGACCTTTTCCGCTCAAGGCATTTTAAAATGGGACATATTAACTTACAAATTGAGCAGCAAAGCTCTAATACAGTTTCAGCCAAGTGAACTTTCTGAAGGATGAGAGGAAAGGTTGGCGCTGCCACAGAAGCTGTGGCCTGAAACTCCGACAGACTCAGTTCCGCATGTCAGATTTCCATGATGATTACCCACGATGAAATGGAAAATAACTGAAATTTACTCGAGAATTTTAAATTTAAATAACTGAAATATACTCAGAAATCAATACGCTTTTGGTTTCGCGTGGAAAAAATTCTGTAGAGTGTGAGTTGGGTATAACTGAGTGCCCAATATAATTAGAAACATTTTTCTTATTGCCAGTGTTTACTTCAGCAACTTTCTAATAATGTAGCTTGGGAGGGAGAGTACTGTAGTCATTTGAAGCAATCAGTAGTTCATGTTCGATGCTGACTTGCTGTTTGGCTCACAAATTCAGTTTTTGTTAGAAATTGTTCAAATAATGATGAAAGACACAGGAAGAAAGAATGTGGCTGTGAAGTTTTCAGGTGAACCTGAGTGTGGAATACTAGACACTGCCAGGATATGAAATGTAATTGATCACAGTTTTGTCCTAAAAGAAGCCCGTATGGATTAGCAAACTCCTTCTATCCATTTTTAAAATTCATCCATTAAAACGCAGATGTTGGTTTTTCTACAAGGGGTCCAAAGACAAATTATGCTATAAATCATCATCATTCTGAGCACACCAAGATTTTCCTTTTTTTTTCTGGCTTTATTTCTTTATCATTTTCCTTCTTGTAACAGGTATATTTGTGCTATAATGATTTATTCTGGTTTCAGAACATTACCTTATAATGAAAGAGAAATATTTCATATTTTAAAAGAAATGGGAAAAACATTTGGTTATCCACATTTCTAAAACATTAGTAAAAGCTCCTAAATGTTCACTAGGGCTTTGAAAGGTTTTCTAAAGTAAGGATTATAAATGAGCACTCTGTTTGCAAGCCCCATTCTTATCTCCTCTTGGGAAATTCTCAATGTGGCATTAAATGACATTGCACAAAAGATTTGTTTCTCAATCCCTACGACTTTCTAGACCTCAGGCTGTACCTGCAGAATAGGATAATGTTCCAGATTCTCCCAGCATTGCCTAAAACACTAAGTGAAAACTGAACAAAATAGATACGGGATGTTCCATTGGGGTGGGCGTCCTTTGGTCTTTTAGAACCTACAGGAAAGGAAAGGACAGGAAGCTCGCACTTTAGGGGAAACCACCGTGTACCAGCCTTCACCATGCTGTACCGCGTCCTTACACTCACCGTCTTACTCTGTTCATCCCTGGGGGTCACACAAGATAAGCATCATATCCCTACTGGACGGAGGCAAAAATGGAATCTCAGAGTGGTAACTCACTCGGCCAAGGTGATACAGCTGGGCAATGCTGAGGAATGCCAGGACCGAAGCCTAGGTCTGCTGGGCTCCCAAGCCCAGGCTATCATCTGCCATCACTACCATTTATGTTTTGTTTTTTTCATTCTGTATGTATCAGGCCAGGTGAAAAATGGCTTCCAGATTCCTACAGCCATGTGTATGTGGAATAGAAAAGACGTGGGCGCGCCTCTCACTCTGCTGCCACGTAGGGTGGGTTGGCAGTGGTTTCTGGGCACTTTGGACTGCAGTGCACAATGAAAACTCTGTTTTGCATTGAAACCCAGCACACACACACACACACACACACACACACACACACACAGAAACAGAGCGTCCATGGAACAACAGTGACTCTCCCAGTGTATGATGTACTTTGGTATTTTCCGTTCTATTCCGTTCTGTTTCATTCTTTAAAACAATGCTGCTGCAACCACGGAATTGATTTCCCTATCCACGAGTGCATTCGTGACCTACAATTTGAAATATCCTGAATTCCAGCAATACAGGCCGTTAGGTTTGACTGATTCTTGCCTCCCTGTCAGAAAAAGCCTCCACCGAACAGAGGATTCATCAAGGTGTGGGCTGTGAAGCCTGTCTTGTCCCTCCAACTGTAAAGACAGACAGGGGTCTGAGTGAGGGCGTGAGCAGGGCCGCCGGCCAAGGCACAGAGCGGAGGCCTGGGGTGGAGCGGGGAGGGTGGGATTTAGCATTTGTATCCATGCAGATCACCCCTGTGCACACAAAGAAGGGGTTACTGGGACTTGCCCTTCACCTGCCACTAGAGGACATGTGAAAAAATAAAGCGATCTAAGTTACTGTGAGCATCACCTTATTTTGTGACTCGCAGGCCTTTCCTGCTAGCCTAGGAACCCTGTGAGGGCAGGGGCTGTGTCTGATTCGTCTTTTTCATATCTGTATCCCCGTATCCAAGCACAATGCCTGACCTATAGGTAAACAAAGCATAAATAGATGTCTGATCGAAAACACAGGACTTATTGTTCCTGTTTCAACACCCGGTGCTGCACCAGCTTTATCTCCGTCTTCAGCACCACAGCCTGCCTTCTGCCCTGACTCTTGCTGTCTGGAAATCTCCGAAGAAAGCAGTCCCGCGCCCTGTCACGTGTGGTTTGGCCTTCCTGTCTTTCTGCATCGTGATGTCCGACAGCAGCCCTTCCTGGGTGTCGCCCATGCTGAGCCTGGCTTTGCTCAGGAGCCTAAATGCAGAATCTTTTCTCCCTCTCCCCTGCTGGAAATGCTGCATCTGGGACTGCAGTCTAGAAGGTGCATGGGGAAATTAGGCCCACGAACGCATCCCCAGTGTTGGGGAGGTATGCCGCTCACCCTGGACATGCCAGGCCGCAGCACTGGTCCTCATTCCCTGTGCAGTGTGGAAAGGCCACTTGCCCCATGGCTGGAGAGGAGAGCTGGTTGTGGGAAGAGTGGAAGAGAAACCACAAATGTGCAATTTTCAGACGTGGAGAATGCATGCAGATAGGTGCGTGGGAAGCGGTGGTTGGGAGAGGAAGAGGAGGAGACACCAAGTTGGCCGGAGCCCGAGCGAGTGGCCAGAACTTCCACCCTCGGCAGCCTTGGGCCTGTGTTTTAGAAGCTCAGTGTTTGGCACGGGTGAAGATACATTTTAGGAATTAAACTGGTATTTTGTTAATAGAAATAACATCTTGTTCCCAACTGGCTTCAGAGTCAGAGGACTGGGTTCACGAGGACCCGGTATACAGACAGCCTGCCAGGGCCTGCGGGCTCTCCCCACGTGCTGTGCCCCCACCCCAGCCTAAACACTGGCCCCAAATGCTTCTTCTCAATGCCTGGCAAATAAAGATTTGGAAAAAGATAAGTTCAGAAAGGGACACACGAAACTTTTTAAGTGTTAAAGTATTTTCTTCTGAAGGCCATCAGAAAAGATACTCGAGCTTATTTGTCAAAGGTTTGTCAACCTAATAATGCGGTAGAAATGTTTAATGCAGTGAGAACCTTCAGGTGTATCAAAACTGCAAGAACCATAACAACACAAGAACTCAGCCGTGGCCCATAGCAATCTGGAATTAATGATAACACCCGGCACACAAACGGTAATATATACACCCACCCAGTGGTGTGTGGCCAGTGATTCTACCAGGTAATGAGCTCTCTGCTCCCTGGTTTGACAGGCGTATACATTTAATTCTATGAGGTAACCTGGAGAAATGGACTCCTGTGAATCCCTGCTACATACTGGATAGATGCATCAGTCCCTGATATTTGAAATCATACACATTTGGGGTCATGAAAAACGGGGCATGCCATTGTGGCAAGGACACGAAAATTTGTGCTTCTTGTGTCATGAGGTAGAAGCAGCTCCCTTGCTGGTGGCTCGGCTCCCCAGCTCCTGGCCTGCTAGAGGAGATCGGAGCCAGCAGGTGGGCCCTGAATGGTCCAGTAAAGGCTGCCCAGCACCCAGGAGAACTGATACTGCACCTGAGGATCATGGATAATGAAATTTTACTGTGTAAAGACACTGAGATTTCACGGTTTATCTATAACAGGGAAGGTGGTGTTGCTTTAGTAAATACAACTAGGCTTGTTAGAATATCGGACAGTGCACTCTGATTTCCTTCTGTGCTAAATCCAGCTGATTTTACAGCATTCTCAGTGGGCTCCTTAGCATGTTTAGGTGGGGTCTACACAGTCCCGTAGGGATACTAATAGGATGTAGAAATCACTCATTTCTTACCACAGAGGCCTGGATATTCACAGCCACCTGGCCCAGGAGGGCCCATGAATTGCTCTCCCAGCACCTCCTAATATCAATTTATTAATTTTATTTGACATGTTGCAAATCTCCAAAACATCCTAGAACTCCATGCTCAGCACAGGTTTCCTCGGATTAACCATTATTTTCAACTCTTTCTCCATTTACATAGATGGAAGAGAAGATGAATAGTAACTATCTTTACTCAGGGGCGTTGCAAATAAGCTTTATATTAATTTCATCACATTATTTGACTTAAATATCAAAAATAAAAATGTGTGTCTCTCTTTTTAGCAGCAGGGAAAATACCTGCCTGACATAGTCACAGACTCTGTGGGCTTCACCCGGCAGCACACAGTCCTGGGGGAGGAGAGGAGAAGTGGGAAAAGGGGCTTGTGGGGACGAGAGTGGGGGGTTTCTATCAACCAATTAATTAGGATCTAGATAGAATAAAAGCAACAAGCAAGGGAAGAATGGAGGAGGGGAAGGAGAGAGGGAGGAAGAAAGAAAGGAGCAGGGAGGAAGGTAGGCAATTAGGTAAGAAGGGGAGGAGGAAGGAAGGGAAGAGAAAATAAGTAGAAAAACAAATTGTCAGTGGTAGTTCTCAGAGATGGTCTGTGGACCCACGGCATCAACATCTTCTAGGAACTTGTTAGAAATACAAATTCTTGGACCTTACTCCAGACCCACTGAATCAGAAGCTCTTACCGTATGTGTTTCGACATGCCCTCCAGGTGATTCTAACGCCCACTCTAATTTGGGAAACTTCTTTAGGCATTGATAGGTAGAAGAATGTAATACCACGGACTGATAACCATGAGCCCCACCAGCTGTCATAGCGGAGGGCTTGTGCCCGTGGAGATCAGTCCAGGCTCCTGGAGAGAAACAATAAGCAACAGTCCCCGGGAACCACAGCATGTGACATGTGACCTCACCACGTGTGCAGGCAGATGTCTCAGAAGAAACCTCAACTGTGTTTCAAGAAACTCTGGTGGTTGGGTGGGAGGCTGGAGTCTCCTTAAAATAAAGGTCATGACTTTGGAAAAAAGGTGGATATGGGTGATGACACATTATCTACATAAGAGGACTAGGCTGTTGGGACTGAGGTGAACCAGTGAAAACACACGTTTGGAGGAGACGAGAATTTCGTAACACTCTATGTCCCACGTTGCCACCTCCAGCCCTTTGGAACAGAGGCTGGGACGGTCTCATTGGCCACACTGAGTTCCGGTCTAGTAACCCTTTTCTTCTGGTTTTGATCGGCTCCCTGTCAAGATGAATGGGAATTTTGTTAGAACATGGGATTTTGTTCTGACTTGGGATGGGGTTCATCTCAAAAAGGAGAAGAAGAGTCCATTCAGCAGAAACCCTGTTGGAAGATGAGGGGTGGAGAGGAAATGCTTGGATGGAACTCTGCAACACTTGATGGGGACAGGACTTCAGATTCACGTAAAAGGAGGACGCCAAAAGAAGCACAACCCTGTGATTCCCAGGAAGCCATCACCAGGGGTCATGTCAGGTCCTCTCAGAGTGAGGCACGTTCTACCAACCCCGCTTCCTTTTTAGGGGGGTCACTGAATTGATAGACCTAAATACCGTATTCATCCTATAGCTTGATTTTCTTTATTATTTTATTTATTTATTTATTTTGTGGAGAAGTCTCACTCTGTCATCCAGGCTGGAGTGCAGTGGCACGATCTCGGCTCACTGCATCATCCACCTCTTGGGTTGTAGCAATTCTCGTGCCTCAGCCTCCCGAGTAGCTGGGATTACGGGCATGCGCCACCATACCTAGCATATTTTTGTTTTTTTAGCAGAGACAGGATTTCACCATGTTGGGCAGGCTGGTCTTGAACTTCTGACCTCAAGTGATCTGCACACCTGGGCCTCCCAAAGTGCTGAGATTAAAGGCGTGAGCCACCATGCCCTGCCGATTTTCTTCCATTCACTCATTCATTCAGTAAGCACCTTGTAGATAACATGAGAAATATGAATTGGGTGAGAGGTAATTACATGGATTCCTACTCACACCACCCACGCAGGGTGAGGATTGAGCTATGCCCAAACAGTGTGATTTACTTGATCAGCCACCACTTGGAGGATGACTCCATCAAACTCCAGCATGCTGGGCTTCTCCTGGTCAGTACTGTCTGTGACTTGGAACAAATGGAGATGGCATCCCTATCAAATATGCAGGTGTCACAACTGAGGGGGTAATTCATCAATTCTGCCCCAGAATCAGAAATCAAAAATAAATTGCTTTGTTAGATCGGTGGTTGGAATCAACAAACTGAAACGTAGAAAGGATAAGCCAACGTGCTGCACTCAGATACACCAACCACTCACATGACAGCAGGATGGGGAGACATGACTTGCCACCAGTTACCATGAAACACTTGGGGTTTACACCCAGAGAGAGCCAGGACCATGATTTAAACTCTGTGGATGACAGGTTTCCAGATTGAGGCAAATGGCAGCAGCATGCAGCCCTGTGCTGGCTAGATGCACGCCAAGCATTGGCTCCGGGTGCCTGGCCACCAGGGGAAGTGGGAAAACTCAGGGCCCTCCAAGGAGCACAGCCAGAGGGGCAGTGCTCCGTCTGTCTCATTGTGTGAGCCACAGAGAGAGAACCAAGGCATTTGTTCCGCCTGTCGTAGTCAAGTCCAGTTGGATATTTTTGTGACATTCAAATAGTGTGACAGCTATATATATGTGTGTACGAAAACGGCTTACGCAGAAGACAGAGGGGAACCAAAGGGCAGAAGTTGCCGAAAGAAAGGTTTTGGTTTGGCATAAGGGAAATCCTCCTTACTAGGTACACCCAGCACGAGTTGATGTGAGGAGCAGGAAAATTGGGTCCAAGAAGTTTTGCTGGCAGCAGTTGACAGGTCACAGGCTTGGGTGAGGTGACAGGACTCCTGCCCAGCAAGTTGGCACATGCCATGACCTTGGAGGGCCCCTGGGGCACCTTCTCCTCCAGTCTGCATAACTCTATCTGGACACCATCAACGGGCTTTTCATATGTGCCTCGGTGCTATGAAGCTTCACAGAAGAAGCATCCTGCACCAAAACTCTGGTAATTATAATTTCATAGAACAAAACCATGATGCTGAACGGAGTGCATGTATTCCAGCTTGCCTCCATGCTTTGGCACGTTCCCAGGTCGCACTAGCCTTCCCGCTGTGTTTCCTCTGGCAGTTCTCGCTTATATTTAAAGCTTTGACTCAGGAACTGTCTCCTCCATAGGGCCCCCTTTAAAGAATTCCACGCTGACCCTCACTGTAGCACTATTACACAGAAGCGTAAATGTCTGCTTCCCTCACTACACTATGAGCTCCATGAAGGCAGAGACATCAAACTTAGATTTGTTACATAAACACAAAGAAAGGACCAGGTTTCATAACAGTAGGCCCCATACATGTGTATACACATGCACACACAGACAAGTATACATATACATGTATACATACACATATGCCTCTATATATACACAGGCACACACATGCAGGCATGTGGACACATGTACATGGACACAGACAAGTCTATATAAACATACATTTAAGTATACATAGATATGTGCATGTACATGTATATATACACATACTTCTGTACATCTGCACACATACACATATACATGTAGTTACCAGACAAAATTGGCTTCTATGTAATTGAAAATCCAATGCCAAAATAGTTATTTCAGCAAAATATACTACTTACAAATTGAACTTGTATATTTTGCCACATTATTAGTCTGTAATCTTTTATCACAGAATTTTCAGGCAGGAAAGGAGGAGAAAAGTTTACTAGCCAATGGTAACGTTACTCATAACAGAAAATCAGTAGATTGTGTCCAGAAAAAGAGAGGACTAAGGGTCTGTATAAACATCTGAATTTTGTGTGTATAAACATTAGAGCAAAAGTACAAAAACCTTCGATTACTAAAACATATCAAAAAAGAGAGAAAATAAAAAAACCACATAAAGACACACACACTTACGCATGTCAAGAAGTATACATGTAATTATATGTGTAGCAAATATCTATATATTAATATATGTCGATATGGCAAATATCTACATATTAATATATGTAGATATGGCACATGTCGACATATATTAATATATGTAGATATGGCAAATATATGTAGATATATGACAGAACTGAAGTGAAATTTATTGATTATATCAATAAATATAATAGACTTAATTAGCTTTGTAAAAATAAAAACATTTCCCCAGCACTTTGGGAGGCCAAGGTGGGTGGATCACCTGAGGTCAGGAGTTGTAGACCGGCCTGGCCAACATGGTGAAACCTTGTCTCTTCTAAAAAGACAAAAATTAGCCACACGTGGTGGCACATGCCTATAATCCCAGCTACTCAGGAGGCTGAGTCAGGAGAATCACTTGAACCTGGGAGGCAGACGTTGCAGTGAGCTGAGATAGCGCCACTGCACTCCAGCCTGGGCGACAGAGTGAAACTCCGCCCTAAAAAAAAAATACATAGATAGATAGCTGGATAGATAGATAGATCATGTCCTAGGCCACAGAAAACCCAAACAGGTCCAAAGAATGCAGAGAAATGCACCAGGTAAGTTGCAGATTAGTTTTATATTAAGAGAATTGATGGAAATACTAAAATGATAAAAGTTATCAAATCCAACGGTACATTTAAAACAGTAGATCATATTCAAGTGGGATTTATTCTAAGAATGCAGTTTTGACATTTGCCAATATTCAACACCCATCTGGAGTACAAACATATAATAAAATGGAAATGTATTGACATTTATTCAATATGGTAAACTGTGCGTGTACCTCAAACCCCCAAACCTGCATTCCCCATCTACTTGACTGTGAAACCCTACAGGCATCCCTGCTGAAGGCAGAAGCATTAGGTAGTCCACAGTCTCCTCTGCTCTTTATTATTGAAATTGACAGATTTGCCACAGCCATAGACAAGAGAAAGCAAGGTGAGGTATAAAGCCCAAAAAGGAAGTGATTAAACTATCTGTATTTGCAAATAATAATATTTGGTATCTAGAAAATACTACGAACAATAAAGAATTTGGCAAACCAGCAAGCTATAAAATCAGCATGTAAAAACAAACCGACATCATATGCACAAACAAAACAGCTTGAAGTTGTAATCAGAGAGAAGATACCATTTACAATAGTAGAATAACATTAGAAAAGAAAAGAAAGCTGGGGATAAACTTAAGATATATCAAACACATATGAAGAAAACTACAAATGCTCCTGGAAGTTACTAGAGAAGGTGTAAACAAATGGACCATGTTCTTGAACAGGAAGACTCAACATCACAGAGAAGTTAGTGCTCCTTGTGTGAATTTAGAATTGTCACATGATCCCCAATAAAATATATCAGATTTTTTTCTAGAGCTAGAAAAGTTAATTTAAAATTCATTCATAAAAATGAATGAGCAAAAGTAGCCAGGAAACTTCTGAAATAAAAGTAATGAGGGTGGACTAGTCTCCTTTAGGTATTAAAACATACTGTAAAGCTCTATAACTAAAATGGTGTGTCTGTTGGTGGATGACTAGAAGATGCACGGAACAGAACAGAAAGCCCAGAAATGGACCCCATTAGATATGGAAATTTAGTGTATAATAAGAGGGCATCTTGAATAACTGAATAAATAGACTTTTTGATAAGCATTATTGAAATAAGTGAATACCTATATGGAAAAAATACAAAACCGTATCCATTCCCTACCGCCATATACAAGGATACATTCCAAGTGGATCAGAGATATCAATATTAAAAACCAATATTAAAAATATGAAACTATACAAGTACTAGAATAAAACACTAGTTTTAGTCTCTCTAACCCAAACGTGGAGAAAACTTGTCTAACGATGACTCAAAATCTAGAAGCAATAATGAAAAGATTGATGACTATTTACAAGTTTTAAAAAGCTAAAATATCCCATATGCAAAAAACAGAATGGGCAAAGGAAAACAAGATAAAAGGCAGATTGGGGGAAATACTTGCAGTTTATATCCCAGAGAAATGGTTAATATCTGTATATTAAGAGCTTCTAAAACAGAGAAGAAAAAGAAAATTGGAAGAAAAATGGGCAAGCTATATGAAACAAGAGTTCACAGAAGTGCACATGGCCCACAGCCACAGGAGAACATGCTCAGCCTTGTCCACATAACACATAAAAACTGAGGGTACACAGAGACACTATTGCTTACAGATCAATATGATAAAAATTCAGAAGTTTGACAATACTCTGATGAGGCTCAGGGCAGGGGGAAGAGGCACCGTCATTCATTGCTGCTAGGAATGCAATGATATAACCCCTAATTTATTCAGTCCAAACACATCAATCAATGGGTGCTAGAATTAGTGGGAGAAGTTTGATGAGGAACAGGATATACTCCTCACAAAGTAAGTGTACATCACAAAGGGAAAAAAGAGAGTAACTTGACCCTGGAGAAACCTGGCAGGGAGTGGGTGCAGTTAACATCCCCAGTAATGGGGCACATCAGAACTGTGTACCACTGGATAGGATGCGATGACAAGAACACAGCCTCGCCTCTGTGCTATTCCTGCCTACGATGCAAGCCTGAATCGAGTTAAAAAGAAACATCAGATGGACTCAAACTATGAATTTATTGCGCAAGAAATCGGACTGCAGCCTCCAAAAGTGACAAGGTCGTGAAAGTCAAGAACTACTCCAGATTGAAGAAGACGAAAGAGACATGATTCCTAAATGTAACATATGATGGAAATGGGATTCTGTCACCACAGAAGACATTGTGGGGAAACAGGAGAAACCGTAGATTAGATGGCAGTGATGTGTCAATGCCGACATCCTGGTTTTGATGGCCATATCGTGGTTACCTGGTGAGTGTCCTTGGAAGTACATACTCCAGTATTTGGCGGGGATGGGGCTCATGTTAGCAGCTCACTGTCAGTTTTTTGTTTTTTGGGTTTTTTTTTTTTTGTATGTCTTTATACAATTCAAAATTGTTTATAAATTTGAAATATTTCAAAATGAAAATTATCTTCGGCATTTAAAAATGTTTCTCCTTCTTTTTTATTTAAAACACAAACTGATGCAGCCCCTAAAGGGAGACAATTTAGCGGTAACTAGTTAACCTGTTTACCTTCTGACTCACCAACTCGACTTGTAGAAATTTATTCCGGAAATGAACTTGCAGACAAATGAAAAGAGACAGGTAGAAGAAGATTCACTGCAACACCATTTGTTATAGCAAAAGACTGGAATCTACCTAAATGCCCATCATTAAGAGACCGACTGAGTAGACCATGGTATATCCACACGATGGCATATTATGTATCATAGCAAAGAAGAGGACAAGTTTGAGAACTAGAGCTATAGGGAAAAAGAAGGTACCGAAATAGAAATCAGGATTCTCTGAATATATTTGCTTATAGAATTGGCTTTGAAAGCATGTAAATATATTTTATCTATTCGTGACACTAAATTAATTTTTTTTTTTGAGACAGAGTCTTGCTGTGTTGCCCAGGTTGGAGTGCAGCAGCACGATCTCAGCTCACTGCAGCCTCTGCCTCCTGGGTTCAAGTGATTCTCCTGCCTCAGCCTCCCGAGTAGCTGGGATTACAGGCATGCATCACCATTCCCAGCTTTTTTTTTTTTTTTTTTTGTATCTTTAGTAGAGATGGGGTTTCACCATGTTGGTGGCGCTGGTCTTAAACTCCTGACCTCAAGCAATCCATCCACCTTGGCCTCTCAAAGTGCTGGGATTACAGGCATGAGCCACCATGCTCAGCCAGCACTAAATTAATTTTTAAGCCTTTGGAAAAGAAATTCTAGAAAATGGAAGGCAACGTTAAGCACAGGGACAGAACTGTATACTGAGTTGCTGACATAACAATATGGAAAGTAACTATTTCACATAACTTTGAAAGATGGAACTTTCACTGTACATCCTAGTGGGATGTACTCTTAAGGACAAAGAAAATAAGGTTTTCAACTGTTTTCAGCTGTCAGAGTGTTGGTGGGAGTGGCATGGCAGATTTATGTCTTTAAGACAGTTGTAATTTTTGTGGGGCTAAAGCAACTAAGTGATTATGTTGATGTCTTTGGGAACTGAGGTTTTCAGCCTAGTCTTAACTTTAAATCTGAATTGGGACTATAATGATTTTACATTTTTTAAAAAAAAGGATTACATGTAAAAAGGCCTGGAAATAAGACTTAACCTAGTGGCACTGAGCTTCCTAGTAACAGAAAAATAAGCAAGTTTCTTGTATAAATACATGATTGCAGGTCAGAAGCAGATAATGTATAAGATGGAACATCTCATCATTCCAAAAAGCAAAGATACTACGCTATCAGCTATCAACGTGGGCTTGTCAAAAAGACTCTTAGGCCAACTTGAAGAGGCTCCTGCTAGTTAAAGATGGGAAAGTTTATAAATTCATAATGATAATAACTGCAGTGGACTGAAATGCTTCAAATACATTTCAATCCATAACTATCCAGTACTGAATTTGTATGAAACTTCCAAATCAAAAATCTCTTTTAAGATTTTTAGTAAGAAACTTGAGCTTTATTGGTGAACATAACATTTTCTACATCTGGTTTTATTCTTGTGGTGACTTCATTCAAGACTTTTTTTTTTTCTTTTTCTTTTTTTTTTATTATACTTTAAGTTCTAGGGTACATATGCACAACATGCAGGTTTGTTACATATGTATACTTGTGCCATGTTGGTATGCTGCACCCATCAACTCGTCAGCACCCATCAACTTATCATTTACATCAGGTATAACTCCCAATGCAGTCCCTCCCCCCTCCCCCCCTCCCCCCTCCCCATAATAGGCCCTGGTGTGTGATGTTCCTCTACCAGAGTCCAAGTGACCTCATTGTTCAATTCCCACCTATGAGTGAGAACATACGGTGTTTGGTTTTCTGTTCTTGCGATAGTTTGCTGAGAATGATGGTTTCCAGCTGCATCCATGTCCCTACAAAGGACATGAACTCATCCTTTTTTATGGCTGCATAGTATTCCATGGTGTATATGTGCCACATTTTCTTAATCCAGTCTGTCACTGATGGACATTTGGGTTGATTCCAAGTCTTTGCTATTGTGAATAGTGCTGCAATAAACATACATGTGCATGTGTCTTTATAGCAGCATGATTTATAATCCTTTGGGTATAGACCCAGTAATGGGATGGCTGGGTCATATGGTATTTCTAGTTCTAGATCCTTGAGGAATCACCATACTGTTTTCTACAATGGTTGAACCAGTTTAAAATCCCACCAACAGTGTAAAAGTGTTCCTATTTCTCCACATCCTCTCCAGCACCTGTTGTTTCCTGACTTTTTAATGATTGCTATTCTAACTGATGTGAGATGGTATCTCATTGTGGTTTTGATTTGCATTTCTCTGATGGCCAGTGATGACGAGCATTTTTTCATGTATCTGTTGGCTGTATGCATGTCTTCTTTTGAGAAATGTGTGTTCATATTCTTTGCCCACTTTTTGATGGGGTTGTTTGTTTTTTTCTTGTAAATTTGCTTGAGTTCTTTGTAGATTCTGGATATTAGCCCTTTGTCAGATGAGTAGATTGCTAAAAGCATACGATCTTAGTTCAGGCTGCTCTAACAAAAATATCATAGACTGTGTAGCACATAAACAACAAACATTTATTTCTCACAGTTCTGCAAGCTGGGATGGCCAAGATTGAGGCAGACTCAGTGCCTAGTGAGGTCCGCTTGGTGCAGAGTTGAGTTCAATTCCTGGATATCCTTGTTAACTTTCTGTCTCGTTGATCTGTCTAATGTTGACAGTGGAGTGTTGAAGTCTCCCATTATTATTGTATAGGAGTTTAAGTCTCTTTGTAAGTCTCTAAGGACTTGCTTTATGAATCTGGGTGCTCCTGTGTTGGGTACATATATATTTAGGATAGTTAGCTCTTCCTGTTGAATTGATCCCTTTACCATTATGTAATGGCCTTCTTTGTCTCTTTTGATCTTTGATAGTTTAAAGTCTGTTTTATCAGAGACTAGGATAGCAACCCCTGCTTTTTTTTTTGTTCTCCAGTTGCTTGGTAGATCTTCCTCCATCCCTTTATTTTGAGTCTATGTGTATCTCTGCATGTGAGATGGGTCTCCTGAATACAGCAAACTGATGGGTCTTGACTCTTTATCCAATTTGCCAGTGTATGTCTTTTAATTGGACCATTTAGTCCATTTACATTTAAGGTTAATATTGTTATATGTGAACTTGATCCTGTCATTGTGATATTAGCTGGTTATTTTGCTCATTAGTTGATGCAGTTTCTTCCTGGCATCGAGGGTCTTTACATTTTGGCATGTTTTTGCAATGGCTGGCACCGGTTGTTCCTTTCCATGTTTAGTGCTTCCTTCAGGATCTCTTGTAGGGCAGGCCTGGTGGTGGCAAAATCTCTCAGCATTTGCTTGTCTGTAAAGGGTTTTATTTCTCCTTCACTGATGAAACTTAGTTTGGCTGGATATGAAATTCTGGGTTGAAAATTCTTTTCTTTAAGAATGTTGAATATTGCCCCCCACTCTCTTCTGGCTTGTAGAGTTTCTGCCAAGAGATCTGCTATTAGTCTGATGGGCTTCCCTTTGTGGGTAACCTGACCTTTCTCTCTGGCTGCCCTTAACATTTTTTCCTTCATTTCAACTTTGGTGAATCTGACAATTATGTGTCTTGGAGTTGCTCTTCTCGAGGAATATCTTTGTGGCATTCTTTGTATTTCCTGAATTTGAATGTTGGCTTGCCTTACTAGGTTGGGGAAGTTCTCCTGGATGATATCCTGAAGAGTGTTTTCCAACTTGGTTCCATTTTCCCCCTCACTTTCAGGCACACCAATCAGACGTAGATTTGGTCTTTTCACATAATCCCACATTTCTTGGAGGCTTTGTTCATTTCTTTTTCCTTTTTTTTCTCTAGACTTCTCTTCTCGCTTCATTTCATTCATTTGATCTTCAATCATTGATATTCTTTCTTCCAGTTGATCGAGTCAGTTACTGAAGCTTGTGCATTTGTCACATATTTCTCGTGTCATGGTTTTTATCTCTGTCAGTTTGTTTATGGCCTTCTCTGCATTGATTATTCTAGTTATCCAGTCTTCCATTCTTTTTTCAAGATTTTTAGTTTCTTTGCACTGGGTACATAGTTTCTCCTTTAGCTCTGAGAAGTTTCATTGACTGAAGCCTTCTCCTCTCAACTCATCAAAGTCATTCTCTGTCCAGCTTTGATCCGTTGCTGGCAATGAGCTGCGTTCCTTTGGAGGGGGAGATGCGCTCTGATTTTTTGAATTTCTAGCTTTTCTGCCCTGCTTTTTCCCCATCTTTGTGGTTTTATCCACCTTTGGTCTTTGATGCTGGTGATGTACTGATGGGGTTTTGGTGCGGGTGTCCTTTCTGTTTGTTAGTTTTCCTTCTAACAGTCAGGACCCTCAGCTGTAGGTCTGTTGGAGATTGCTTGAGGTCCACTCCAGACCCTGTTTGCCTGGGTATCAGCAGCAGAGGCTGCAGAAGATAGAATATTGCTGAATAGTGAGTGCTGCTGTCTGATTCTTGCTCTGAAAGCTTCGTCTCAGGGGTGTACCCCACCATGTGAGGTGTCGATTTGCACCTAGTGGGGGATGTCTCCCATTTAGGCTACTCGGGTCAGGGACCCACTTGAGCAGGCAGTCTATCCATTCTCAGATCTCAACCTCTGTGCTGGGAGATCCACTGCTCTCTTCAAAGCTGTCAGACAGCTGTCAGACTCCACCCAGAAGTGGAGAGTACAGAGACAGGCAGGCCTCCTTGAGCTGTGGTGGGCTCCACCCAGTTCAAGCTTCCCCCAGGCTTTGTTTACCTACTTAAGCCTCAGCAATGGCAGGTGCCCCTTCCCCAGTCTTGCTGCCACTTTGCAGTTAGATCTCAGACTGCTGTGCTAGCAATGAGGGAGGCTCCGTGGGCATGGGACCATCTGGGCCAGGTGTGGGATATAATCTCCTGGTGTGCCGTTTGCTAAGACCCTTGGTAAAGCACAGTATTAGGGTGGGAGTTACCCGATTTTCCAGGTGTTGTGTGTCTCAGTTTCCCTTGGCTAGGAAAAGGGATTACCTTCCCCCTTGCACTTCCCAGGTGAGGTGATGCCTTGCCCTGTTTCAGCTCTTTGCTGGTCAGGCTGCACCAGCTGACCAGCACCGATTGTCTGGTACTCCCCAGTGAGATGAACCCGGTACCTCAGTTGAAAATGCAGAAATCGCCCATCTTATGTGTCACTCGCGCTGGGAGCTGGAGGCTGGAACTGTTCCTATTGGGCCATCTTGCTCCCCTCCTCATTCAAGACTTTTAATGATAACCTCTTCAATTATTTGAATGCCGCAATTGACAAGAAAGCCTTTGCCCAAGTAGGAAGGACAATTACTGGGAATTATTTATTGCTTTTTCCTAAGTTGAGAGAAATTTTTTTCTTATCATTAACTAGAATTCAGATAATTAAGTCTCTTTAAATTATACTATAAGGGTACAGTGTTTCTTTATGTCAACAGTTCTTCATTTTATTTCTTTGACAAAAGTAATGAAGGGTTTTGTGATCATGTGAATTGATTTGGAATCTGATCAAATGTTTTTAGTATCAGGTATTTCAAAATAATGGGCATTTCTGTAGACCTACCTACATGGATGCCGCTCTACCAGTCTTAATTATTTTTCTTTAGTGCTTAAACACTGACTTCCTTAGGATTATAAAATTGATCATGTCTCACAGTTTTTGACACCATAATGTAGTTGAAATTTTGCTTTGAACCCATACATTTTACACGTACATGTTAGTATATGCCATGATCTAAATATTAGTGTCCCTCCAAAATGTATGTTAAAATTATAGTCCCCAGGTGATGGTGTTAGTAGATAGTGCCTTTGAGGGGGATGCTGAGATTTGGAGGGCTGGTTGGGTTTAGCGCCCTTATGAAAGAGACCTCTGAGAGCTAGCTAGTCCCTTCTGTCATGTGAGATTACAGTTAGAAGGCACCATCTCTAAGAAAATAGGTCCTCACCAGGCACTGAATCTGCCTCAATCTTGGCCATCCCAGCTTGCAGAACTATGAGAAATAAATGTTTGTTGTTTATGTGCTACACAGTCTATGATATTTTTGTTATAGCAGCCTGAACTAAGATCGTATGCTTTTCACAGGCTCTTGCAGCGGTCTGTTGCATTCACTCAGGTGCTCAAAAATGTCATTTAAGAGGCCATTTTTGATACCAATAACCTCTGCTTTAACCAATCTTCAAAATGAGACCCCTTCACCAAAAGTAATAACAACAACAACAATGATAATAATGATGCATTGTTCACAGATTCTTGCAAAACTCTTTGGACAGCCAATGCATGTCAATTTGAAATTGCAACAGGAAATTTAAAAGTTTCCACTTTTGAATAATATTGTTTGAAGATGACAGGTCAGATGACCAGAGATGAACTTCATCTAGATCATTAAATCAAACAAGCTTCCACTGTGCACCAGGAGAACTGATGTTGGTAACAGCACTTGATGTGTAACGCGAGTCTGAATCTCTCAAAAGAAATTCTTGGGACAGGCATGGTGGCTCATTACCTGTAATCCCAACACTTTGGGAGGTTGCAGTGGGAGGATCACTTGAAGCCAAGGGCTTGAGACCAGCTTGGGCCACATAGTGAGACCCATCTCTACAAAAAATGCAAAAAATTAGCTGAGTGTGATGACTCACCTGTATGTGCAGCTACTCGGAAGGCTGAGTTGGGAGGATCGCCTGAGCCTGGGAGGTTGAGGCTGCTGCAATGGGCCGTGATTGAACCATTGCATCTCAGCCTGGGCGACAGTGCAAGACCAGATCGCTAAAATAAAAATAAAAATAAAATAACTTCTTTTGTCAAAAATGACATTCTCATTCCATATTTTTCACAAAGCAAGAAGCAAGTGGGACCATAGCATCTTGGATTTTATTAGATTTGCTATTCTGATAACATCACTTAATGAGGAATACAGTTCTGTAGGCCGTGTTTTACCTAGAGACCTTCTCTGCAAATACAACAATGGATTTCTTGATTCCAAGGCTCTTCAGATTGAATTTTGCTATAAATTGTTTATACCTTTTTACTATCATTGGTATCCAAAACTTTTAGTTTTTTTCTTTATTATATATTCCAAAGTGTTTGTGTAAGCTTTGACCACTGCATTCCCAGCAGCTTGTCTGGTGTACGATAGATACTGTAGTGCTGCCACGCAGGTTGGTTCTTTAGGGTGACACAGCTGTCCCCAGTGCTGGCACATAGGCTGCCCAGCTCACAGCTGTGACCTTCACAGAGAACTGCCTTACCAAGGTGACACCCCTCCCATGGGTCCTCCTGTGGCTAATGGCTGGCTGCCATGGCCACAGGAAAGCCCAGTCCCATTGCATCAGTTGAGGACAACTTAAGACACCTCTAATGCCAGAGCTCCCCAGAGAATCAACCGAGGCCTCAGCTACTGCCGTCCTATAGAACAACTTCTCCTTCTGCCCAGTCCTGGTCTCCCCACTTCCTGGCAGATGTCTCTAATGAGTCCTAATGAAACTTAAACTCCAAACTGTTCATGCCCAGAGTCTATGACTGGGGCAAACAATTGAAGACAGGTAATTTTTTTTTTTTTTGTACCATAAATAATGTTCAAAGCATTGATTTTGAGGGATTCAAACTCATGCCATACACCAAGTGCCGTTACTCACATCAGCACTTATCAATCTTCAGTGGAAGCTTGTTTGATGTAATAATCTTCTAGACTGGGTGTCTCTGGGTCATTTGACCTGTCATCCATGCATCTTCTAACGGTATTATTCAAAAGTGGTACTTTTCTTATTTCCTGTGCTTCATTGGTCCCAAACATGTTGCTGACAGTTTCTAATGCACCCTGGCAAAATGAGCGATTCTGCAATTGCAGGAGGAATTTTGGCTTTGACTGTTAAATGCAGGACATTGTAACTAGCTTCTTGTATTCAGTCTGATACAGTTGTGGCCCACTCATAAATACTCCCGCTTCTTACTGTGTAACTGCAGACCATTTTCTCAGTTCTGATCTTTTTCTGTGTGAGATCAATGCTTTAGGGAAAGATGCTGGCATAATTTGCCTGACATCATTGCATCTTCTGATTCCTTTTTCATTAAATACGACATTGAGACAGAAGAAGACAGGATTATTGGAAAATGCAAATCTGAGTTTGACATCATTTTCATTATAATTTCCTGAGTAGCAACTTTTTTTACTACTCTACTTGGTGCACTTGATGACTTTCTTTAATTAAAAAACGTTTCTTATTATGATGGGAAAATATCTCCATAAATATGCAGTAGTATTAAAAATATCAACATAAGTAATTTTACTAAACATGCATGTATTTAAATATAAAGGTATATAAAGTGGCCTGTAGGTCTTAATGGCTTCAAAAATTAACTTTTCAAAAAGTTTTGATTGCATACAACCTCAAGAATGTTTCAAAATAAACCAAGTTGAAAAATTCAAAAACCAAAGCTTGCATTAAGCAAAATAAGCAACATTGACATTCCTTTTTATTTGATTGGACAATTAAAGTTCTGAAAAACTCATGAATATAAATGTCAGTGATGTCATCTCTGATCCAAAATATTTTGAAAAGTCAGTTATTTGAAGCTATAAAACCCTACAGTCCTCTTTACTGAGTTGATTTGATTATGTAACTTATTGTAACATTTTTAAAAATGTGTAAAAACAGTAATTTATTTTGAGATTCCATCAAAAATCAGATCTTGCTGAATTTACATCATCACTAGCCAGGAACAAAGGGAAGGGGGTAGCGGGGAAGAAAATTTTAAAAATCGTTTTTATTTTAATAAGGAACACCTAATACCAGATAATAATTGTAAACATAATCATACATTTCACTTAGTCACATAGGTAAAAATACTAGTAAATTAATTGAATAAGAAGTGCCCCCACATGCTGAGCATGTTACTGAACCAAACTGGGTTCGTTTGCCCCTGCATGAGAGGAAGATGCTGAAGCACTGGGTTTTTGCAGCAAGAAAGCTTTATTGCAAGTCAGCTGGCGAGGAGCAGGAGGAAAGACTCAAATCCATCTCCCCATGCTGGGGGCTGTGCCGGGCTTTATAAGCATAAAATAATGAGGTGTGATCTGATTGGATCTTGCAGTGGGGTAATACCAGAGCTCGATCTG
The DNA here is from genome assembly GCF_043159975.1 of Macaca nemestrina. Taxonomy (NCBI): domain Eukaryota; kingdom Metazoa; phylum Chordata; class Mammalia; order Primates; family Cercopithecidae; genus Macaca; species Macaca nemestrina. The sequence goes on along the minus strand of NC_092128.1, from coordinate 152,333,759 downwards.
ATTGGATCCTGGCTCCAGCTTTGCAGTGTCCATTTCTTAATTTAGTCCCTGCTCTTCTGCCTGAGCACTTAGGTTCCCCCACTGTGGTTGCACACTTGGTTCATCTGGGTGTGCTCAGGGTACATGGCCTTCAACATGGGGGTCCGTGGCAAGTGAAAAACAACTCACAACCTACTTACACACAAGTCGAACCACATTGTGAAGCGGCATCATTGTCTAGGATAATACCCAAAGTTTGTTGTCTCACACTGAGGAAATCAAGGATGCAGACACACAAGGAGTGAGGTTAAAAGTGGAGGTTTAATAGGCGAAAGACAGAAGAGCTCTCTCCTGCAGAGGGGTCCAGAGTGGGTTTTTCCAGTCTGCCACAAAATGCAAAGGATTTTACAGATGAGCTAGAGGAGGCAATGTCTGATTTACATAGGGCATGAAAGATTGGTCAGACCAGGTGTGCCATTTGCATAAGGCACAAAAACCTGGTTAGGACTAGATGTACCATTTGCATAGCATGCAAAAATCTAGCCACCCCCACCCTAATCTTTTATTATGCAGATGGGTTATCTCCCTGGCTGGTGCCTTGTTGCCTGTGCTTTTACTGTACACATGGTGACAAAGAAAAGGGAAGATGGAGCCTCCATGTTGAACGTGTCTGGCCTTCAGGTAGCCCTTTTCTGTTGGCACAGCTGCCGGCATTCACCCGTGGAAGCTTCTAGCTTGCTTATCTGTGTCTGCAGCTCAATTTTTCAGGCTGCCCTTTGTTAGAAAAGAAATTATTTGGGAGCTGCTTTTTATTAAAAGGGAAGCCTTGCCAGAGACTGTTTTACCCTCACTATCTGCCTAAATAATTTCTTTATAGCCCCTGTATCAGTTGGTCCTGTGCCTGGTACAGACAAATTCACAGATGAGAAGCAACCTGCAAGTGAAATAAAACAGCTTGATAAGAGGGGTCTGTGGAGGTGTCAGGGAAGTGGAGTGTGGTTCAGCCACCCTGTGCCTCCCTGCAGCAGATCCTCTCAAGAGAGTTACCAGGTTCAGAAAGTTTACAGGAACCACATGCTTAGTTTTGTTTTACTTTTCTTTTTTATTTTTATTTTTATTTTGGAGTACTTTCAGATTCATAGAACAATTGAGTAGAAAGTTCAAAGAATTTTGATGTACTCCCTGCCCAACATGTACAAAGCCTCTCCCATTATCAGCATCCCCCACCAGAGTGGTACATTTCTTATGATCAGTGAACCTAACTTGATACATCATTACCCAAAATCCATAGTTTACATTAGGGTTCACGCTTGGCACTGTGCATTCTATGGGCTTTGAGAAGCATATGGTGATGTGTATCCCCCATTATAGCCTACAGAAGTGTTTCCTTGCCCTCAAAACCCCCGTGCTCCTCCTGTTCACCCCTCCTGACTGCCAACCCCCAGCAGCCACTGGCCTTTCTACTGTCTCCATAGTTTGACCTTTTCCAAAATGCCATATATAGTTGGAATCACACAACACATGGCTTTCCACAATGACTTCTTTCACTGAGTAATGTGCAATGCATGTGTATAGCGAAAACACAGCATATGTATAGTGAAAACAGCATGAAATGTAATTTCAACAGTTGCAATTTTTTTTTCTTTTTTTAGACGGAGTCTCACTCTGTCACCAGGCTGGAGTGCAGTGATGCGATCTCGGCTCACTGCAACCTCCATCTCCCAGGTTCAAGTGATACTCCTGCCTCAACCTCCTGAGTAGCTGGGACTACAGGTGTGCGTCACCATGCCCAGCTAATTTTTGTGTTTTTAGTAGAGATAGGGTTTCACCATGTTGGCCAGGATGGTCTCTATCTCTTGGCCTCATGATCCACCCACTGCAACCTCCCAAAGTGCTGGGATTACAGGCATGAGCCACCGCGCCCAGCTGACAGTTGCAAATTTTTGAATGGCTGTAAACAGTGGTTTATGGCTATGAAAACTAACAGACATCAGTGTCTCTGGGCCCCTGTGTAACCCGTCCGAGGCACAGTGAGAGACCACTGCACTGTCCTGCCTCCTTCCCTACCCACTCCCAGCAATCCCCTCTTCAGGTAGAAGAAACGGCTACTTTCTGATCCAGGTTTCACACATTTCCATGACAAATAAAACCCCTAGTGCCTGAAACTGCTCTTCTGATTTCTCCTTTCACCTGTGATTATTCCCAGAGTGTCGGGGGCTTCAGGACAGAACACCTTGTCATTGGCTATGAGCATCAAGACAGAGTCGAATGAGCCTGCTCAGGCGGGTGCTCAGGTGGGGGGAATTATCCAGTGAAAAGATATTTTTCTGCTCAATGAAAACCAGAAAGGAGCATAACACCTGTCACCTTACCAGCCTGCCTCCAGGCCTGCCACTGGAGGCACAGCAAGAGCCTAATGCTAATCATCCAGGGAAGAAGTGTCCCTTGAGGCTTAGTCTGAGCCCCAGGAGGCCACGCTGCACACCAGAAACCCCTTTTGCCTTCACTATTCTGCAGGATAGTTGGACTAAGCCCTTGTCTTTGTCTTAAGAAGGGGCAGGGTTATGTAACCCTCAATAATTAAGACCTTTCCAGCCATAACCACTCTTTTATTTTCAACACTGTCAAGAAGGATTTGCTGGCTGTAACTCTTTCTCACTTGAGGGCATTTTTAATTCCATTGTCCACAAATTCGTGAGTCATTTCTGATGGCAATAATCAAGACAAAGAGAAGCCGAAGACCTGGGAATAAAAGCAAGCTTGGTGATTTTTTGAATTAAACTTAAGGTATTGAGAGAGAGGAAACTGAGGCTTTAAAACCTCCCTTGGCCTGTGACTGGGAAAGGAGAATGTGTGCCCACAGGTCAGGCTCCAAATCAGACACCAGGGGACCCAGGTAGAGTGAGTGTCACAGTCAGGGACTCAGGTAGAGTGCGTGTCACAGCCAGGGGCCCAAGTAGAGTGAGTGTCACAGTCATGGACCCAGGTAGAGTGAGCGTCACAGCGAGGGGCCCAGGTAGAGTGAGTGTCACAGCCAGGGACCCAGATAGAGTGAGTGTCACAGCCAGGGGCTGAGGTAGAGTGAGTGTCACAGCCAGGGACCCAGGTAGAGTGAGTGTCACAGCCAGTGACCCAGATAGACTGAGTGTCACAGCCAGTGGCCCAGATAGAGTGAGTGTCACAGCCAGGGGCTGAGGTAGAGTGAGTGTCACAGCCAGGGGCCCAGATAGAGTGAGTGTCACAGCCAGAGGCCCAGGTAGAGTGAGTGTCACAGCCCGGGGCCCAGGTAGAGTGAGTGTCACAGCCAGGGCTCTGGGGTAGAGTGAGTGTGAGAGCTCGTGATTTGAGGTAGCCCACATAATGAGAAGCGAGGGGAAAATGCCTTGGTAAATGGGTGAACTCAGTTAGGAGTTTGTTTCTCTGTAACCATGGTGTACCCCGCAGAGGCACTGCCTCCAGGATACTGGACCAGAACTTGGTGTGAGGATTGTGCTGCAGCCAATCAAAGGTACAGAGGTCCTCTTGAATCTGCAGGAGACAGCTACTTATTTAAATTATGCAAATTTTTTTCTTGCATATGATCCTTGTAGCCTTATTTTAGAGAATTTAACAACATTTGATATTTGGTATTCTGGCATTCCAGAGTCAGTAATTGGGCTTCGTGAAACCCCGGAGCTAAACCTACCGAGAATGAGATGCCTTCCTCAACCCCACAGGTTGTGGGTTCTAAGAGAAAACGTCATAACAAATGTTGGTCTTTTCCCAGTAGCTCCTGATGTTTATTCTTTCTTTTCCCTTTTCTTCCTTTTTCTCCTTTCTCCTCTTTTGTTTTCTTTTCTTTCTTTCAGCAGAGATTGTTCTAGTCATCTATTGCTGCCTGACTGACTATCCCAAAACTTGGAGATTAAAAGCAACATCTGTTTATATGTCACGATTTTGCGGGTCAGGAGTTGGAGCAGGGCTCGGATATGTGACTGTCTGTGCCTCTCATTCAGTTGGGAAGATGGTTTCGTGCACATGTTGGCGCCGTGGCTAGGAAGGCGGGAAGGCTGGCTCCCTGGGCTGTCCACTGGGGCAGCTGCCCCTGGCCTCACCAGCCTGCAGCCTCAGGATCCCTACACTCCTATGGCTGCTCAGGGCTCCCGGCAAGCAGCAGAAGCTGCTGGTTTCTTAGGACCTGGGTCATATTATATTGGTCAAGCAGTCTCAGAGCCTACATTGAAGGGTTTCAGACACAGACAACACACCTTCATGGGAAAAGTATCAAAGAATATGCAGCATTTTGCTTTGCTTTATTTTTTTAGGAACGGGGCCTTACTCTGTTGCTTGGAGTGCAGTGGCAGGATCATAGCTCACCATAACCTCAAACTCCTGGGCTTAAACCATCCTCCCACCTCAGCCTCCCAAGTAGCTAGGACTACAGGTGCACGCCACCATGCCTGGCTGATTTTTTACTTTTGTAGAGACAGAGTCTCACCCTGTTGCCCAGGCTGGTCTCAAACTCCTGGTCTCAAGCGATCCTCCCACACCAGACTCCCAAAGTGTAGGGATTACAGGCATCAGTCACCATGCCCTGCCTGCAGCATGTTTGAAAAGTGAGATTTATTGTGGTTTCATAATTTACATACAGTAAAACTCACCCTTTCTAGTGTACAGTTATATATACATTTTCACAAACATCTTTAGCCCATATTCACCAGCATAATGGAGATATGACTATTTCTGTCACCTCCCTCAAAAGTCTTTTTGCTTTTATATTCACCCCTTTACCCCTGCCCCAGCGCTTGGCAAACACTGCTGTTTTCTCTTATTCTATCTTTGCCTAGTTCAGAACGTCATATAAATACAGCGTGCAGTGTGCAGTCTTCGGAATCTGGCTTCCTTCCCTTAGTGTCATGCATTTGAGATTCACCTGTGTTCATGTGTATGAGTATTTTGTCCTCTTCTACTACTGAGCAGCGTCCCATTCCATGGACACACTACAGTTTGTTTCCTATCCATTAGTTTAAAAACATTTAGGATGTTTGCAATTTGGGGTGATTATTAAAGCTGCTATGAATATCACATTTAGTTAGTTAGTTAGTTAGTTAGTTAGTTAGTTAGTTAGTTAGAGACAGGGTCTCACTCCATTGCCCAGGCTGGAGTGCAGTGGTGTAATCACAGCTCAGTGCAGCCTCAACCTCCTGAGCTCTAGTGATCCCCCCACCTCAGCCTCCCAAGTAGCTGGGACTATAGGTGTGCAGCGTCACGCCCAGCTACTTTTTTCATTTTTATTTTTTTGTAGAGATGGGGTCTCGCTATGTTACCCAGACTGGTTTCAACCTCCTGGGCTCAAGCGATCCACCTCGGCCTCCCAATATGCTGGGATTACAAGTGTGAGTCACTATGCCCCGCTTCATATAGATTTTTTATGTGAACTTTTACATCTCTTGTGCACAGTTACCCAGGGGCAGGATTGTCGGGTCACGTGGCTCGCGCATGCTTAACTTCGTAAGAAACCACCAAACGGTCCCACCAGGTGGCCGTGCCACGGGCATCCTCATCTCATACCACAAGGGTCTCGGGCGCTCCACATCTTCACCGACACAAGTTGTTACTGCTGTCGGTTTGTGTTGTTTGAGTCCTTCGAACAGGGGTCCAGGGCATCCCATCACGGTAAATGGGATGGTGAGACTCTCTTCGCTCACAGATTTCCTGTCGTTCTTTTGGCTTTGGTGAAGTAACTATTCTTTTTGTGCACATTTTTGGTTTTCTTATAGTTGAATTTTGAAAATTCTTTATATTTTCTGAATAGTAAGTTTTTGTTCTTTTCCTTTTTTTTTTAAGAGACAAAGTCTTACTTGGTTGCTCACTGCAGCCTCACACTCCTGGGCTCAAGGGATCCTCCTGCCTCAGCCTCCCGAGTAGCAGGGACTATAGGCACGCACTACCACACCCAGCTAATTTTTTTTTTAATTTTGTAATTCTTTGTCTGACTGTGTTGCCCAGGCTGGCCTCAAGCGATCCTCCTGTCTCAACCTCCCAAAGTTCTAGCATTCCAGCTATGAGCCATGAGCCACAACTCCCGGCCTGGATAAACATGCTTTATTGGATATCTGTCTTACACTTATTGTCTCCTAGTCTGTGGCCTGTCTTTTCATGTTCTTAACAGATGTCTATCATGAAGTCAGTTTTATTTCTTTTTCTTTTATGGATTATGTCCTTGATATTGTATCTCAGAAATGTTTGCCTAACCAGGTGTCACAACTATTTTTCCTAAAGTATTATAATTATAGGTTTACCTTTATGCCTCTGATCCATTTTGAGTTAGGTTTTATAAATGGTATGAGGTATAGATCCAGGTTTTGTCTTATTTTGTGAATGAATATCTAATATTTCCAGAACCATTTGTTGAAATCACTGTCTTTTCTTTGTGCTTTTATTGAAAACCAGTGATACATGTGTAATTTCTTGCCTGTCTTCTCTGTCACTGATCAATATGTCCACCCCTTCTCCAGTAACACACCCTGTTTTAATTACTATTGATTTCTAGTTTTGAAATCATACAGTAAAGGTTGTCCAATTTTTTTTCAGACTTGCTTTGACTATTCTTACCTTGTTTTTCCATATAAATTTTAGAATCACCTTTTCAATGTCTAAGAAATATCTAGCTGTGGTTTTGGTTTTTTTTTTTTTTTTTTTTGAGACCGGTCTTGCTCTGTCACCCAGGCTGGAGTGCGGTGTAGCTGTGATTTTGATTGGGATTGCATTCACTATATTGATCAGTTGGGGGAGAATTGACCTCTTTACTGCGTTTTCTTCCAATGGATTCATGTGATATGATTCTCTATTGACTTAGTATTTAGTTTCCTTCATGTTTTGTAGTTTTCAGTGCACAGATATTGCACATCGTTTGTTAAACATATCTATTTTATGTTTTTAGAGCTGAAATAAGATATTAGCTATAGGCGTTTTATGGGTGCCCTTTTTAAAATTTAGAATGTTCCTTTAAATTCCTGCTTTGCTGAGAGTGTTTTTTTTTCGTTTTTAAAAAAATCACAATTGGTTATTAAATTTTGCCAAATGCTTTTCCGAAATCTATTAAGATGTTCATATGTTTTTCTTCTTTTTTCTGTTGATGTGATGAATTACTTCGATTGCTATTCACATCTTGAGCCAGTCTTGCATGTATAAGATACACCTCACTTGATCAGGCCAGATTATGACTGTTAAATATTGTTGAATTTTATTTTCTAATTATTTTCTTGAGGATTTTTTGAACTTGAGTTCATGAGGGATATTAGTCTATAGTTTTCCTTCAGTGGCTTTTTCTGATTTTGGTATCAGGGTAATGCTTTAGAATTGGTTTAATTTATTCCTCAAATGCTTGGTGGAATTCACCCACGAAATACACGTAGTTCTCGCCTTTGTTCCTCTGGGTGCTATGTGTCTGCAGCTCCCAAAGCTTCCGTCCTCTCTCGTAGCCCACATTCAGCCTTCAGCCATTCACTGAGGATTTGGGGTGAATTTCAGAATTTCCATTGTCTCCTCCTCCCGCGCTCTGTGACGGGTGAGTGGGACCCATCCTGACCCCTCGGAGAGGCCCATCTCTCCTTGCGTTTCCGACCACTTGGCTGGTATGCAACCTAAGCTGTCTTATGGACTCAGGAAAAGTGATTGTTCTGTACTTTGTTCAGCTTTTCTTGTTCTTAGGTGAATGTGACGTTCTTTCCAATGCTTAGCATCCCAGGCACAGCAAGCCCTGTGTCCATTTTTAACCCACGCATTTTACAGGATGGCAAGTAGGGCAGTTTCCCGGTGACTTAGAGAGGGGGCTGAGGGGCATCACGCCGTGGCCAGCAGCGGATGGGGACAGAGGGCCCTCCTACATGCCTGGGAAGAGAAGACTTGAGGGGCTTGGCCAAGTGTATGTTTGTCTCATCTCTGCCTGAGACAGGCTTTTGGGGAAGGAAGCCGAGAAGAGTGTAGCGATTTTCACCAGGACCGCATGGGATCCCATGTGTTCTGGCCAAGAAGACCCTTGTTTTTGTTTCTCTGCTTGGATCCATAGGATCCGTTAGGCTTCTATGCCTCACTTTTAGAACAAGCACCTGAAGAGCCAGGACTTTCCTTCCACCCAGTAGAAGCCTTGATGGTGCAGCCAAAGGCTTGGCCCCTCTCTGCAGGCCAGCGGGGTTCCCATCCTGAAGATGCTAGCCAGGCCCACTGCCCTTTCTGAAAGGCCTTCAGTTCCCCCGTTGCCTTCTGTATGCGTGATTAGCTGTGCTGCTGGGCATGGTAGGAAATCCCAGAGAGACCCGTGCACTGTCAGCACCCCGCTTCCCCCCGCCTCTCATCCAGCCGTGCTCCCCGTGCACCCATCCTCACCAGCCTCCTTGGCAACACTTTGCCTTTTCCCACGGCTCTCCCAGCGGAGAGTGCCCTTCTCAAGACCTTACCCCTCACAGGCCACCCTTCCTCCCAAACACAGTCCAGATGAGGCCCTCCAGCCCTCCCAGGCCAGGGGCAGGGACCTGCCCTCCACCAGTTTACTGCTCTGCAGAGCATCTGCCTCTTACAGTTACACAAGTGTGTCCACTAGAAAGGGCATGCCTTGAAGGCAGTCATTTGGCGGGTATATAATTGGGTTCAGTAGCTGTTCTGTAAAAGAGAGAAACCATGGATAATCAAAAAATGATTGTCCCCATTGACAGACAAAAAGAAATATCGCCTCCAACAGTGTATATGGGAGGAAGGTGATGATTTTATTTGCTTGTTTTTTTTGTTTGTTTGTTTATTTTTGGTTTTTTTTTTTTCCATGTAAGGAACAATTCAGCTTGAAACATAGTGGTATATATTGAGGAAGGATTTCTAGATGAAACCTTGCCTTGATCTCAAATATCTGTTCATTGAAACAGAAATTAGAGAAAGCTTTGCTTGTGTCCGCCTTGGAACCACCGGAAAGGCCCATCTGTGGAATGAGAGGATGGTCTAGTCCACTTTTCTGCCTCTACCTTAAAGAATTCTGCAAGAGAAAATGAAAAATAGCCCAATTCTCTTTCTTGGTAATGCCACTGTAAGCTTCCCAAAACATTCATCACACTTCCTCAGTCTCAGTGCAGTAATTGCATGTGAGCGTGATGGCAGCTAAGGGTTTCCTTTCCGTCTCTCCTCCCCATGGTGCCTCCTGCCATTTGTTCTGCTGTTGTCAATGACCGCCCTGCCACAGTGCCCACCGCGCCCCCGCAGAACGTGCAGACGGAAGCCGTGAACTCCACCACCATTCAGTTCCTGTGGAACCCTCCACCTCAGCAGTTTATCAACGGCATCAACCAGGGATACAAGGTACGTGGCCTGGGTTCAGGGCCTGTGGGCACCTGTCGTTGTCTGGAGCCACAATGTGACGCAGCTGGAGGCGGCCCCTCCTGTGCCTCAAGAGCCGGTTGCGTCAAGATACAGGGCGTCTTGACCTTGGTGAGACCACCATTTATTCCAGAGTCTTGGCATCAGCTCTGCAGGTTCAGAAATTCAAATTCCTAGTTATCAAGAGGATGGTTCAAACATCAGTGAGCAATTTCTTATGAGAAAGGCCATTCATTTTTAAATGGCGGGTGGGAGACCTGTCTCAGTGAGTAGAATCAACATTTGCACAAACCACTTCTTCCCAGAAGGAGGTCCTCTCAGGAGAACACAGGCCCCGAGCAAAGGGAACAGCATGAGTGATATTTCCATGGAGAAAGGATATTTTTCTCTCCCCGCTTTCTACTTCAGGGAGAGTTCTATCTAAAGAACTGAGACCAGTTGATTCCAGCTACCCGCCCGGACTGAATTAGACACATAGACAAATTTCCACCATCCGACTTCTTGTGTCTTTAGCTACCAGAGTGTGTTAACTTCACTGCTGTACCAGGATACACCGTCCCAAAGCACAGCTGATCTTCCCTTTCAGATCAGCTTCTCCTGATTGGATTTGGGAGCCCGCCTTGATTTTAGCTGCAACAGATCCTCTAATCGTCTTTAATAGCCAGTAGACAGGGGAAGCTCTTCACACTGAAGGGATTCCATCTAGTTTGCCTCAATACCTGGTAATTTCACATTCAGAGGGTGAGTTTCCTCAGACACAAGGTTCATTTTTCCCCGCCCCCATTTGGATTCAACTTGCTAAAACACTGATTTGTCTGCCAGAAAGGCAGAAGTAGCTGGAAATTTACCCTGTCTTTTGTTTATCCTCGGAAGTATCCAAAGACAGAAGCTTTTGTGAAAGAAAATCGTATCAATCAAGCAAGATGCTTTTGCCTTCTTGGCCTCTCCTGTCGAGTCTCATTGGTGAGGCCGCGGTGTTCATTTGATGTCTTCATTGTCAGTTTGATCTGCGTAAATACGCTTTGTGTCCGGCAGCATGTCAACTTTCAGACCCAGTTAGTCCTAGCAATGTTTGGTGCCTAAGGAATTAAAACTCACACACATACGTAATGCTGCCAAAACATGAACACAGCTTTCCTTAGGATGTGGATATAGACTGTATTTCTTTAAAATTGTGAGTTTGCATTATCTCCATAATAGTCTCCTAAAATCCTTTTCACGAAACTAGTGTGATATAAATTATAAATAATTAAGGTTATTCCTGTTGAATCATGGATGTCTTTTTTGAGACAAAGTAGGTGCTTTCTAGAAAAATATTTATGTTTGTTTCATTGCACTGTTTCAGCTGAATTAACTGATGGTTTCATCTTTACTGTTAAAGATGTTATTCTTTACTGTTAAAATATATGTATATTATATGGTATATATCATATATACTATATAGTATATATTATATATAGTAGACATAAGTTATATAGTATATATTATATATGTATATAATATACTACATATATATAACATGTATATATAGTATATACCATATATGTGTATGTTACAGATGTGTATATGTATATATGTAATATATATTATACATTTTTTTAACCTTCTTAAGTGAAGAGAGGGTGAAGATTTGAGGGGGAGTGTCCATTATTCCAATATGAGTTAAGTAGTTATTTTATTTACATAGACAAGTATAAAATACATGTAAATATACATGCTTGTATACAGAAACCTGTAAAATATATTTTTATCTCAACTTTTTTGAAGTGTGATTATAAGATGTAGGATTTATGGACTTTCTTAATTATGACTTTACATTTTAAAAGACGTATTCATTGCAAAATAAAATTCTGCTACAGACATGAGTGTGGAGAAGCACCATTGAAAACAGGCTGTCTTTTTCACCCTGTTCCATCTCAGCTTCTGGCATGGCCGGCAGATGCCCCCGAGGCTGTCACTGTGGTCACTATTGCCCCAGATTTCCACGGAGTCCACCACGGACACATAATGAACCTGAAGAAGTTTACCGCCTACTTCACTTCCGTTCTGTGCTTCACCACCCCTGGGGACGGGCCTCCAAGCACACCTCAGCTTGTCTGGACTCATGAAGACAGTGAGTATTCCTTCTGCGTGTCTCTTAAGTCAGTCGTCAAAGAGGTGTGCACCGCTGCGACTTCCAGAATCAGGCAAGGGCAGAGGTGGATCACGAGGAAGCCCCAGATTTTTAGAGTGCTTGCAGTCGGCTCACCTAGGGAGATCAGGCATCAGTACTGATAATGCCTGGCAGAGTATGGCACGTGGACTGTGGAGGGTGGCCTTGGCTCAAGGAAGGAGCTCTGGGGACAGGGGGTGGAGAATCAGGTTCCAGCTGTGTGGCCACACCTTTGGTCGTGCTGAACTCGCTCTTCATCTAGACTTCAATTTCTAATTCCCTCACCTCCTTGCATGATTCCCCTGATGCCTCCCAGCATGTTCTTTCCTGACCCTCGCTCCCAGGGTCCTTTTCCCTACGCCCTTCTAAGCTCTGTGAGTTTGCATTATCTCCATCTGGTCAGTTCAAACCCATTCCTTCTCTGCTCACAGGCCAGCTGACGCATCTGGAAAACATTAGCTAATGAAGTTACCCCGAGAAAATAATCACAGATGCACACAAAGATTTATATACAAGGCAACTCGTTACAGTTATTTGTAGTTGGAAAAAATGTGAAAAGCATTCAGATGTTCCAGATGGGGAGGACTGGAAAAAAGTATAGAATGACAATATAAGAAATATTTTGTAGTTGTTGAAAAAGCAACACTCTGAAGATCAAAAATTGTGCGCAAAAATGGTCATGATATAACATTGTGAAATAGTAGTATACAAAACTATGAGATCCAAATTTTATTAAAATACACTGTATGAAATATGAACAGATAAAAGACCTTGGAAGAAATATGTCACACAAATTTAAGACTTGTTATCCCTATGTGGTATGATTATGAGTAGTTTTTGCATATTTCTTTGTATTTTTCTGCATTTTCCAATTTATACCACGAGTCTGTACTCCCTTTATAATGAAAGTTAAAACTAGGATAATTAGGGCCATGCGCGGTGGCTCACGCCTGTAATGCCAGCACCTGGGGAGACTGAGGCGGGTGAAACACAAGGTTAGGAGTTCAAGACCAGCCTGGCCAACATGGTGAAACTCCATCTCTATGAAAAATTCAAAAATTAGCTGGGCATGGTGGCGGGCGCCTGTAATCCCAGCTACTCAGGAGGCTTGAGGCAGGAGAATCACTTGAACCCGGGAGGCAGAGGTTGCAGTAAGCCGAGATCATGCTACTGCACTCCAGCCTGGGTGACAGAGTGAGACTCTGTCTCAACAACAACAACCACAAAAAACACTAGGAAAATTATTTTTTTAAGTCACCCAGGGCTGCTGCTTGTCTCTTCCCCAGAGCTGGATGGGCTCAGCCTTCTGAACTTGGCTCTACAGGAATTCAGTGGTCACCAGCTCCACCCCGTGCTGCTCCCGTTGTTGGACTCCCAGCCTTACTGCACTCCCAGCGGGTGACATTTGCAGAGGCCAAGGCCACCAGGATGGATCCCTTGCCTTCCCGCTTCACCCACCATTTCCAGGTCCTTACCCTTGCCTCTCTCCCCTTTCCTCTCAAACGATGCAGTCGGGCCTCTCTAAGGGTGCTCCGTCATCCTATTCCCTTCTTCCCCTGTCCCTCTTCATGGCACCATGATCCTTTCCCTCCTCCCACAGATATGTTCAGGTCTCCCTCGCTCAAAATCGGCAGCTTCCTGACAGTGCTGCCCCTGGAGCTGCCGGGATGGCTCCCCACTCCCTTTCAGTCTAACCATTGCGCTGACCTCGAATGCCTTAAGTTCTCCTTGACCCTTGGCAGCCTAGCTTTCTCCTTGCCATTCTCCTGGAACGATCTCGCCATTGATTCAAGGTCTATGTCAAATGAGTGACACGGGAGGAACAGAACAGATTTCTTGACCCTCTGAGACCAACAGGCCCTCCTTGCCAATAAAAGATAAAATGAAAAGCAGCATGCTGCTGTGAATTGATCCCAGAAGTTCTTCCCATACTCTGCCTTTGCTCTGCTCTCCTCTTTTGTTTAACTGATTTTTGTTTGTTTGTTTTGTTTGTTTTTGTTTTTTTTTTTTTGGAGACAAAGTCTTGCTCTGTCGCCCAGGCTGGAGTGCAGTGGTTCATTCTTGGCTCACTGCAACCTCCGCCTCCAGGGTTCAAGCAATTCTCCTGCCTCAGCCTCCCAAGTAGCTGGGACTATAGGCGCCGGCCACCACGTCTGGCTAACTTTTTTGTATTTTTAATAGAGATGGGGTTTCACCATGTTGGCCCGGTTGCTCTCAAACTCCTGACCTCAAGTGATCTGCCTGCCTCGGCCTCCCAAAGTGCTGGGATTACAGGCATGAGCCACCAACTCAGCCATGTTTAACTGAGATTTTTATTGACAGCATCACCGATTCACATGCAATTATATGAAACAATATTGAGACCATGTACATTTAGCCCAGTTTCTGCCAAGCTGACATTTGCAAAACTATAGTATTGCATCACGTCCAGAATATTGACACTGATGATACAATTCACAGATCTGATTTGGGTTTCTCCAGTTTTGTTTTTTCTCTTTTGTGCGTATGTGTGGGTTTAGTCCTGTCCAGTTTGTCACATGTGTAGGTTTGTGTATCTACCACGATAATCAAGATCTTGAACGTTTCCAAGGCCACAAAAATCATCTGGGTTCCTTTATAGCCACACCTACCTTCCTGCAGCTCTTCCTTTCTAACCTGTATGCCTTTCATTTCCTTTTGTTGCATGCTTTGCAGTGTCTAGGATTTCTAGTGCTATGCTGAATAAGAGTGATGAGACCAGACATCCTTGCCTGCTTCTCACCTGAGAGGGAAAACACTCAGTGGTTCACTGTTAAGGATGATTTTTTTATCAAATTGAAGTTATTCCTCACTATTACTAATTGGTTGAGAGTTTTTGACATGGATAAATCTTACTTCTGTTCACGTGCTCTTACTGCATCATTTGACAAGATCATCTGGTTTTTCATCTTAGCTTGTTGATACGTTAGATTATATTGACTGATTTGCAAATGTCAAACCAGCTTTGTGTACTTAAATTCCACTTGGTCACGGTTTATAATTCTTTTCGTATGCTGTTGGATTCACTTTGCTAGTACTTGGTGGAGGACTTTTGCATGTAAGTTCATGAGAGATATTAATCTGTAGTTGTCTTTTTGTGTGTGTTATCTTTGTCTGGTGTTGGTATCAGAGTCATATGGTCTCATAATATATGTTTGGAAGTATTCCCACTTCTTCTGTGTTCTGGAAGGGATTGTGTAAAATTGGTGTCAATTTCTCTTTAAGTGTTTGGTAGAATTTTCCAGGGAAACTCTCTGGGACTGAGGACTTCTTTTTTGGAAGATTTGTAATATTATAGGGCTGGGCACGGTGGCTTACGCCCATAATCCCAGCACTTTGGGAGGCCAAGGCAGGCAGATCACGAGGTCAGGAGATTGAGACCATCCTGGCTAACACGGTGAAACCCCATCTCTACTAAAACATACAAAAAAATTAGCCAGGTGTGGTGGTGGGCACCTGTATCCCAGCTACTTGGGAGGCTGAGGCAGGAGAATGGCATGAACCTGGGAGATGGAGCTTGCAGTGAGCCAAGATCGCGCCACTGCACTCCAGCCTGGGTGACAGAGTGAGACTCTGTCTCAAAAAAAAAAAAAAAAAATTTATAAATGATTTTAGGACTATCCAGGTTGTCTGTTTCACCTTGGCTGAGTTTTGGGAGTTGGTGGTTTTCAAGGAGTTGATCTTCTAAGAGTTCAGATTTGTGAGTATGAAAATGTTTGCAGTACCACCTTCTTAATGACTACAGGATCTGTAGTGATGTCCTGTTTTTTATTCCTGATATTGATGATTAGCATCTTCTGGCTTTTTCATGTTCTCATTCTTACTGGAGGTTCATCAATTTTATTGCTTGTTTTTTTTTTGTTTTTGTTTTTGTTTTTTGTTGTTGTTGTTTTGCTGTTGTTGTTGTTGTTGTTTTTTGTTTTTTTAGAACCAGCCTCTTGTTCCAGGTCTCCTCTTCTTCATGGTCTTCTTCATTTTCAACTTTATTGATTTCTGCTCTTTATTATTTCCTTCCTCTGTTTGCTTTGAGTGTATTTTGCTCTCCCTTTTCTGCTTTCTTGAGGTAGCCATGTTGACTATTGGTTGAAGGCCTTTCCTCGTTTCCAGTGTGAACGTTTAGTGCTGTACATTTCTGCCTCCATGCTGCTTTAGCTGCATCCCACATGTTTTGACACTCTGTGCTTTCATTTTCATCCAGTTCTCTGTATTTTTATTTCCTTTGAGATACTCTCTGTGACCCATGAATTAGTTGGAAGTGTGCTATTCAATTTCCATGTGTTTGGAGATTCTATTGTCTTTCTGCTATTGATAATCTAATTTGATTCCATTATGATCAGAGAACACACTTCATATAATTTTGGTTATTTTATATTTGTTGAAGTTTGTTTAATGGCCCAGGATATGGTCGATCTTGATGAATGTTCAGTGAATGATTTTTTTAAAATGTCTATTTCTGCTTTTCAATTGTAAATTTTATGTCTCATCAGAGAAAACTGGAAATAATCTCAATTTTTTTTTTTTTTAGAATTTTCTAACTGAATCATTTTTTGATAGGCAGGGAGCCTGTTTATCCTATTTAGCATAATAGCACGTCTTTGTAAAGGTCAAATATCACATTAAAAGACTGAAGGTAGGCTTGAAGTCAGCTCTGCGGGGTGCAGCTTTTGAAAGGAAAGTTTGGAGCCTGGAATGAGAGGGGCTTCAGGGGCCACCTGACCACAGGCACCTGGTACTGACCTCCTTTATAAAGAAGAACCAGAACAGCAAGTAGGTAACCACACTTCAAACAGATCCAAGAGAGAAGCCGGAATTCAATAGAGAAGTCACAGGAAGCACCTATGGCAAGGAGGGAGGTGAGGCGTGGCAGCTCTTCCCAGACTGGGATCGGCTGGGAACCCAGAGAAGTTCCCCACTGTGGGAAAAGGGAAAGCGAGAGACCCCCGTGGTCCACATTCCCACCACAGACTCCTGCAATCCGAGCCACAGGAAAGCCCCTCAAAACTCACAGCCCCAAGACTCACGTAGGGAGACTCACAGGGAGACTGTGTGTTGTCCTGCTCCAGAGAGGGAGCCCACACTGTGCCCCACATGCCCGAGCCCTGACCAGCTACTGTGCATTACTGCTCGGACAGTCCAGCCCCACCAGACCATTCTGCCCTGGGTCCCGACAGACCATTCCGCTCTGGGTCCCGACAGCCTCTGCATCTCCATATCCTGCAGGCCCACTGACACCCCCCACCCACAGATACAACATCCACCAAAAATTCTGCTTTGCAAAGATAGGATGTATCCAAGGGCACGTGGCAGGCTCTGGCCTTGAAACGGAGCCCCCCTCCAGCCAGAGGCTCATGTGTGTCCCGCTGGCATTGAGTGTCCTGTGCCTCCCTGCAGTGCTCCTGGGATACCCATATCCCATGCTTACTGCAGCACCATTCACAGTAGCCAAGATATGGAATCAGCCCAAGCATCCATCAGTGGACCAGTGGATAAAATGTGGTATATATACACAGTGGAATACTATTCAGCCACAAGAAAGAATGAAATCCTGTCATTTGCAGCAACATGGAGGGAACTGGAGGGTATTATATCAGTGCCCTCAGAAAAACAAATATCACCAATTCTCACTCATAAGTAGTAGCTTAAAAGGCCAATCTCATGGAGATAAGAGAGTAGAATGAAAGATACTAGAGGCTGGGAGGGGTGTGTCGGTGGAGCAGGGTGGTGGGGAAGAAACAGAGGTTAGTCGATGGGTATAAACATTCAGTTAAATAGAAGGAGTAAGTTCCAATGCTCAATATCTCAGTAGGGTGACTACAGCTATGTGTACAATTATTATGTATCAATAAAAAAGAAAATAAAGAAAGCTTTGGACTCTTGGGTGCTGGAGAAATGGCCTGTTTCTCTCTGGCTGATGGTGCTGTCATTAGTTCCACACCCAGCAGGCCTTCTTTCCCAAAGCCCCAAGGAAATGAGAATTTGTTGGGGGAGGGTGGCAGTAAAGAGGAAATAGAATCTAAATTTTAAGCTGAGACATCACCAGCTGGTTCCAGCAGAGCTAGAGGACAGCATCTTTGGGCAGGAATCCAGGAAGCAGAAACACTGAGAATATAAAAGGAGCAAAAAGCTTTCTTTCCTTCTCCATCGATTGAAAAAAAAGAACAAGTCAGTTCAAAAATCCGTCAGAATGTCTTTCTGGAGGCTCACAATTGTGGGAGGATGAGATGGTCTTGACAGCCTTTCTACTTTACCGTCTTCCACACTGGAAAAGTGAAATTTGTCAGAGCGTTTGAGCTTATCCGTGAAAAGTCTTTTCAAAGTTTCACCCAGATGATTGGGGTTTTTTTTGTTTTTTTGTTTGTTTGGTTTTTTTTGAGGCTGTTACCATTTTTAAAAAATTACAACTTGTCTTAGAAGGCTTTGTCCAAGTACCAACTGAGTTCTCGGTATGGAATTCACCCTAAAAATCTAATGTTTGTGCAAATGAGGCTGGCAGTAGCCAGAACAGGGACTTTGCAGGGGTGAGGCTTCTCTGTAGGAATCCTGGATACTCTTTCAGGACAACTGACACCCTTGACTTCATGCTCTCCTATTTTAAGCTCAATTCAAAGACTTGCATTTTTTATTACTAAGAAGACCGTGTGGCGCCATCCAGCACGTTCACTAGGGAAGTTGTATGGTGCAGAGCTTTCAGCAGGAACCAGTGTTCCCTGCCTGGCATGGAGGGTGTACTCAACTGATACATGCAGAAACGGACAGAGTTCTCATCTCTTCTCCATTCTTCTTTTCCTCCCTTGTCCCCAGTTCTGCCTTCGAACTGCCCTTTCCTCCTGCGCTTTTCTCCTCCCTGGCTTTGTCGCTTATGTTTCTGAACGGGTATCTGGAGGGGTAAGCATGGGGGCATCATCCAAGAGGAGGTGGGGCTCTGAACGGCAGGTGGGGAAGCAGAGCCAACCTGGGCAGCTGTGTTTGTGTTTGCTGCCCAGAGCAGTGGATGGAGGGGCACTTTCAGGCACCGCACAGGTGCCTGGCTTAGGGAATGGGAGCACACCATCTCTCTTCCCCTCATCCCTTCCCTCCACTTGATCGTAAGACGCCAGCACCTGCAAAAGCATTTCCTTTCCACCTGCTCCTCATGCCCTGCACAGCAGCTATGGCTATAGAGGGACCATGGCAGGCTAGGGGCACATGGCAGGGCTTGGGAGTAACGGCATCTGGGAGAACATTACCATCACGACATCCGCCTATCTCCTCCAGATGGGCAGGCATCCTCTCCTCCCTCCCCATCACCACGCAGTGTGGGCTGGCCCTGATGGGACCGATGGGACCTGCTGTGGGAGCAGTAAAACGCTCTAAACCTAGGTGAGCTGGTGCAAGAGATGTGGGTCAGAACCGCCGAATGCACCTGCTGTCCGGCCAGCAGCAACTTGCTCTGGGCCCTGCTGTCCC
The DNA here is from genome assembly GCF_043159975.1 of Macaca nemestrina. NCBI lineage: Eukaryota > Metazoa > Chordata > Mammalia > Primates > Cercopithecidae > Macaca > Macaca nemestrina. The sequence goes on along the minus strand of NC_092128.1, from coordinate 152,314,822 downwards.
TGAGTTGCAGGCAGGGGTCCATCTGCACATGGGGCAGAGTTCTGTGCCTGTGGCCACACATCCTCAAGCAGTTTGCTTTGCTGAGCTTCACATGCATCTTGGATTTTTAACTCACGTTTTAGACTCTCGGGTCTTTTCTATGGGGTGGCATCCTCTGATCCTAGGAATGACTTTATGTTCTGATGAGAAGTTCATCATCATGACAGCGGCTGATGACCATGGAGCATTTTCACGGTGCCCGGGACGTCCTCGTGTTTTCATGTTTTATTACATTTTCTTCTCACAATGGTCTCGCCGAGTTATTTTTACTTTCCCCGTTTCACAGATGAACAGACTAAGGTGTTGAGAGTGTAATTGCATAGCCAGCAAAGCAGCTCAACCAGGTCTGACACCCAGCTTGGACTCCAGCCTTCAAGCGTAACTCTGCGGCTCTGCCTGCGCATGTTAGCAAGGGGGCCGCAGGGCACAGAAGCTCCTGGGAAAGGAATTTGTTTTTGCTGGGACTTTATCAGGCCCCTCTGGAATCCTTCAGGACCCTGAGTGGGGTTTGGAACCTGGAGTTCTGGACCAGGTTGGCAGGTGAGCCTGCCCCTGGGCCCAGGGTCTTGTTCTGACTTGCAGAAGGTTCCAGATGGCCCCCACACAAGCCAGACACGGGGCTGCATGCACCATGGAGGAACTCAGAGGAGGCAGTTGCTCTTGAGGACCCAGCCAGCCTGGTTGTTCTAATCAGATGAGATCAAGGAGAAAGAGAATGATTTGTATATAAATCTCCTGCCGCCAGTAGCTTCAGTGCCCTGTGTGGCTGGGATGAAGCTGGAGAAAATAATGTATGCGATGATAGCCAGGATGCCTTGAACGCCCTCCTTCCTTCTGCATTCCACTGAAGTCTCCTGCAGGGTTTTGCAGCCCCAGCTCACCACTTTCCTTCCATAGTTAGAACCTTCCCCACACATCTGATCAAAAGAAAATTTGGGCTATTGTGTTAACAGATGACTTTGCTTTTAATTGGTAGAACCAGGAGCTGTGGGACATCTGAGTTTCACGGAGATTCTGGACACATCTCTCAAGGTCAGCTGGCAGGAGCCCCTGGAGAAAAATGGCATCATTACAGGTAAGTAGCCCTGTCTTCCAAGAAAGAAAAAGATAAGTTTGTCCTCGCAAAAAGAAGTGGATATGACTTCAAACCAAACTGCTGACGACATGGACCCGTGCCCATGGCCTTCTCGAGAGGAACTGAAATGTCTTCCTGGCCGTGTGGCAGAGTCCCGGCACTGGGACTGCTCCAGTGAGAGCCAGCCTGATCTGGGGGCCTTTCACCATGTGGGCAGCAGCTGTAGTTTGAGATCTATTCTCACGTCCAGAGTCTCTGACCAATGAGTCAGTCATGTTATGGCATATTTGTTCACATGGTATGTGTCTCACTTAATTCTCATAGCAGCGTGGTAAGGTCGATATCGATATTATGACCATTTTACAGATGAGGAAACTGAGGCCCCGAGAGGGTGGGTGACCTTTCCTTCATTCAGCAAACGGCACGGAGTGCTCCTGTGTGCAGCCAGGCCTCTCAGACACAGCCAGGCAGCGTGACTATGAGGCTCACACGCCCTGTGTCTCAGCCCTCGTCCCACAGCTGTGAGCCACAAGGCCAGGATGAGATCTGGATCTTCTGACTCCAGATCCCATGTTCTGTCCCTTCCCCACCCTGCCCTCCAGTGAGAGCCCTGAGGAGACTGTGAGGCAGGTACTTCGGAGGAGGTTCTGAGCTGTGGGAGGGGCGGGGGCTGAGCCTTAGAGGTGCCTGAGCAGTGAAATCTCTTCTCCTGGTTTGAGGGGTCTCTGTGGGAGACAGCTCACCTTTTTAGGGTTTTTAATGATTGTATGTATGTATGTATTGAGGCAGAGTCTCGCTCTGTCGCCCAGGCTGGAGTGCAGTGGCATGATCTCCGCTCACTGCAACCTCCGCCTCCTGGGTTCAAGCAGTTTTCCTGCCTCAACCTCCCAAGTAGCTTGGATTACAGGTGTGCGCCATCATACCTGGCTAATTTTTGTATTTTTGGTAGAAATAGGGTTTTGTCATGTCAGCCAAGCTGGTCTTGAACTCCAGACCTCAAGTGATCCACCTGCCTCGGCCTCCCAAAGTGCTGGGATTACAGGCCTGAAAAACCTTTTAGGTTAAAGCTTAATTTAAATCTTAGTTCAAAAAAAAATTCTTGGTTTGACAAAAACAGCATAGGCTTTAGCCTCAAATGAGGTTGGGCAGGGCCCCCCATTCCACTATTTTAGTCAACATAAGAGCCTCAGCAGACCTCTGGGGTCCTCAGTTCCAACTGGAGCTGTCAGGAGAATGAATTGAGAGAAGCTGTGTCAGTGGCTGCCCACTGCCTGGCCCAGAGCAGCTCAACCTCCAACAGGCATCTTTTTTTCTTTTTCTTTTTCTTTTTTTCTAAATATTACTGAAGATTTCTAGCAAGCCACTTAATCTTCTTCTTGGTCAGTCATATATGGGACTCTTCTACGTGAGCTCCCTCTGGGGGCTTTGCCTGTGGCATCTCACGTCCCGGCAGGGGCTCCTGCGTGGGTATTTTGCAGCCGCGCCCCGAGGTTGAGTGAGTTGCCCATCCTGACGCGAGCGGTCAGTTGGGAGCTGAGCCGCATCTCCACTCCATGGTGGCAGCGTTCTCAGCTGGCCGCGGGAGCTGTGGAATTCAAGTGCCTGATTGTTCTGTGAAGCAAGCTCACGTTCTCTGGGTGTGTCCTAGAAGCCTGTGCTGGGACTGTGCTGCCCGGAGACCAAGAGCCTCAGGTGGTCTGTCCCTGCTGCCGGGCCGCAGCGTTGGGGACTGTTTCTTCTCTGCTCTGGCGTCCGGGATGACAATGGCAATGATGGCCCTGACCACTTCCCCTGTGCTTGGCACCTTAACCTTTCAGGATCGCATTTTGCTTTCTCTGCAGCCACACAAGGGGTGTCTTATAACCCAGGCCTGGCGATGACAAGGCTGAGGTTTAGGGTGGTGACGTCCCACGATCACAGCCCGTGGGTATGTGCGCATTCTCTCCTCTGCAGCGTTGATGTGCCGGGGGTGAGGTTTGAACCGTGCTCTGAACCCCACCGCAGAGGACGTTCATCTTCCCCATCCACAGTCCTCTTAGCGTCTCCGTAGTTTCTCAAAGCACCCTGAGGGCACAGAAATGCCTAACGGTTCTGTTTATTAAGTAGTTAGATCCAAACAACTAAAGTGTTTATATGCTGACAATTAGAATTGCCATTTAAAAAATACTACACAGTAGCTGAAAGAAATAAAACTTGCATTTGTTTTTTCAGTGACCACAGTTAGTTCCTAATGAGATGTCTGCATCCGCCTCACACTGCCCAGCCTCTCAGACCTTGTGACCAGATGGCCCCTCGTCACCCCCATTTCCCGGTTCACGTTGGTTTCCTGGCCGTACTCGTTTCCTTATCGCAACATCCACCAAAAATTCTGCTTTGCAAAGATAGGATGTATCCAAGGGCACGTGGCAGGCTCTGGCCTTGAAACGGAGCCCCCCTCCAGCCAGAGGCTCACGTGTGTCCCGCTGGCATTGAGTGTCCTGTGCCTCCCTGCAGTGCTCCTGGGAGATCACTGCAGCATCCCAGGGGCCCTGGGGTACAGTGGGAGACTGTGTTCCTACAGTGACCTGTTTCTACACAGAACTCCTGCTACATAGCAAACCCAGTGCCAACCCCACCACTTCTAATCAGTAGAATCTCCTGTAATCATCTGTGCCAACCAGATCCCCTGATAGAGCGGTATGCCCAGAGCCCATACACAAGGTCACCTTGGAGCCAGTGCCACCTCTCATCTTAACTTTTTTTGTTGATGAGATGGAGTCTTGTTCTGCAGTCCAGGTTGGAGTACAGCGGCACTATCTCGGCTCACTACGACCTCTGCCTCCTGGGTTCAAGCAATCATCCTGCCTCCACCTCCCGAGTAGTTGGAACTACAGACGTGTGCCACCACGCCTGGCTAATTTTTTGTATTTTTAGTAGAGACGGGGTTTCACCACATTAGCCAGGATGGTCTCGATCTCCTGACCTCATGATCCACCCACTTTGGCCTCCCAAAGTGTGATGTGCCTCTTATAAGCATATAGCTAGACTTTGTGGGGTTTTTTATTTTTATTTTTTGTTTATTTGTTTTTTGAAATGCAATCTCTCTCTGTTACCCAGGCTGGAGTGCAGTGGTGTGATCTTGGCTCACTGCAACATCCGCCTCCCGGTTCAAATGATTCTCCTGCCTTAGCCTCCCAAGTAGCTGGGATTACAGGTGTGCACCAGCACACCTGGCTAATTTTTGAGTTTTTAGTAGAGACAGGGTTTCACCATATTGGCCAGGCTGCTCTCGAACTTCTGACCTCAGGTGATCCACCTCCCTCAGCCTCTCAAAGTGCTGGGATTACAGACGTGAGCCACCACGCCTGGCCTCACCTTAACTTTTAAAGAAAGTAAATTTATGAATCTGGCTCTGCCTTCCAGAAGCTTATCTTTTGAAATGCCCACTTCAGACAGTGTGAAAACTCCAGGAATGTGGGAAAGTCACTGCTAGAATTGGACACGATGTGTTGTACATTCTGAAGTCGTCTAAGAATGGCAAGTGCTGAGTATGTACAATTAAAACAGCCTCCTGTTGCCTGGAATCGAAGGAATTAAGTGAAGGCAGGGGGAACTGAGCAGGGGAGGCCACGATAGACTGCAGGAACCTAGTTTAGTTTAATCTTGCTTTAAACATTCAAAGGAAGGAAAAACAAACTAGTGGGTGATTTTTAAAAGCTGAGCAGGAGGCTACCATTCGGAAGAAGAACACTTTCCAGTTCAGATCCCTCAGGGACCAATTCGGCGGCTGGAATTAGAGCTCTGCTTACCACTGACCCCAGAAACGGGGCTGTCCGGGTAGGAAAGAGAGAATGCCCCTCTGCCCAGTTGCCTTTCAGGTCCGCAGTCGGCCATGTTTTGGAAATCTGGCAGAGACTCCGTGGTAGACAGTGTCCACACCAAAGGAATTCCTTTTACAGATACACACATCAGCCCCTGCCCTGCCCTTTGCGAACACAGCACACTCTCCATTCCTGTTCTAAAGCCAAAAGAAAAAAATCCATGGGCATAATAATTCGCGTTGAGCCAACATTTCACGGCTAAGCGGTGGTTGCCAATACTTCCAATTTACGATCGTCTGTTTCGCCAGCTAATGGGGCTTCGTGAACTCATTTTCGTATTTTATTTAAACAAATACCTGTAGTTACAAGCAGCGGTCTATGGTTTATGGTGGAGCTTGACTTGGAAGCTCGAGCTTTCCCGGGCTGGGTAGAGCCGGAGGCCTGAGTTTGGAGGTGCCTGTGCCATGAGGGACAGCAAAGTTGCAGTGGGAGCGCCAGGCAGACTCTCTATAGGTTCCTCTTGGCGGCCGCGTTGTCCCCTTCTCTCTGTGTGTGGCCTGTGCATTTTCCATTCCTGCTCACACCGTAATGTGCACCTTGTATCACCGGAAGCTTCAGTGGACGCATGCAGCTCTTTAGAGAAGGTCCTAGAGGAGGTGAGATCGGATGTTATCACCTCACCGCCCAACATCACCTGGTACCCGCAGTGATGCCTGCATCAGGGGAGCTCCCCTGGCACCCACCAAGTCGACAGATTCCCCGTGGAACGTGCAGGCAGCACCATTAAATTCTATTCTGTGCTAAAGGCAGAGTGTTTCATTGAGGACAGCAAAAGAAAAACTGCGTTCATGGGCAAACCTGGCTGCCACAAGCCAGTTTCCAGAAGCGTTGGTGTGGCACCACCATGCTCTCCAAGGCTTCCTGCAAAGGCTGCACCTGCTATTAAAGGCAGCTGCGGGAGCCCAGGATGACTGACGGCCTGGGCCTGGGCTCGGCACTGCTCTATGGGCCAGAGACGCTGTTGGAAACGGTGGTGTATTAGCCCTGGTCTGTGGTGAGCACCCCCAGCCTCTGTTTTAATTCGAGGCCTGGAATGAGAGGGAAGCATGGAGCAGGGGGCGGCTGTGCCTGCCCAAGTAAATTGCCCATTTCGCGCTTATTGTAAATTTCAGCGTCCTCCACTCTCCCTCCGTAAACTCTGATTTATGAGGGCCAGGATGCAGACAGACAGTTTGTGATTGGATGCACTGCTCTCTTCTAGAGAATTTACTTCAGATCAACAGAAAATTATTTCTGAAGCTCCTCTGGCCATTAGTCTCAGTTAGGCAGCCATTGGGAGCAGGTAGGATGCCAAGCGCGAGGTACCCCCGCTCCTGGCTCCAGGTGCCTCTCTCCTCTCTCCTCTGGGAGCTGGAAGCGGAGGATGCATCCCCTGGCCAGCACTGCCCGAGCCCTCCACGCACCTCCCCCAAAAGCTGTTGTTCGTAAATTAGAGGACGTCTTTCCCACTTCACGCCCACCGCTGTGTCTGTGCTCACGGACATCACACGTCTCGGGCCTGCACCGTCTCCGCTGGCGTTACTCTGCAGATCAGCCTCTCTAGCTGTCCGTTTGGTTTTTGTTTGTATCCATAACCATTTGAGCACACCGTATTATCGATGTTGATCCTAATAAATCCCAGCAACGCTGCCCTTCCTGAAGATGCTGGAATTGCCGTGTTTCAGCTCTAGGTCGACAAGACGAACATGAGGCTGTGTTTTAGCTGATGAAGAACAGCTTTTAAACAAATAAAAATTTCTGGCAGGCAAAGTTGTAACATTAAACAAAGGCTCCTCTTCCCATAGGTTCAGAGTAGACCCCGAGGATCAAATTATTTCGCGATTGACCAGGCGTGACCCACCAAGGTCACGGATGTCTTTCGGTTCCCTCGCACACGTCAGGAGGAGGTGCTAGAGGAGGAGGCTCTTGAGAGGCAGGGTCTCATCCACTGTGAGAAACAGACTCACCCGTCCAAACCCAAAGGATGGACTCAGAGACCCGGAGAACAGCGAAAGTGGGACTTTTAATGACAGTCTTACAAGATTGAGTGTCTGATGGGCAGGCACACCCAGCACGGTCACAACAAGCCACTTATTCCCTACTGTGCAGGTCCCTCCCCTGGTTCCTCACAGGCTGAGTACTGTGGGGGTCACAGTCTTCCCGGGCATCACCCATTGGTTGTTGGGCAGGGGCTGTAAGTGTTTTCTTTAGGGTGGTCTTGTTGCATTTTGTTGCAGCCCACAATGCACTGCAATCCTAGTCAGCTCAGGGGCTCTTCAGGTATTTGATTTATGACGTAAGTAGCTGGGCAAGCTGATAAGAATAGATGAAATGAGCTATTCTGCAGGATAGTAAACGTTCATCTTAGATTAAACTTCTTTGGTTCGGGTGGGGACAACTAAGGGGTGGGGGGAGGCTGACAAGCAGGCACTGGCGATTGAAGCAGGGGCCTAGTATATCCTGTTTCTTCTGTAGTTTGCTGACCTAAGCAACTTTGTCTTGGAAATGGACCATGTATCCATTATTTCCTTCATCCACTGAGGACTGTCTGGGGTTCCAGCAAGTCCACGAAGCTTTCTGTGGCTTGGTTTCTTCCTCTGTGAAACAGGATAACAAGAGTCCCAATTTCAAAGGTGTGTTGTGAGGGTTACATGAATGAATGGGGCAGGCTAGATGTCTTAGACATCAGGATGGGCAGATGAGGGAAATGCTAAGATGTAAAGCGAGGGCAGGGCCTGGGCTGGGCGCGGTGGCTGATGGCTGTAATCCCAGCATTTTGGGAGGCCGCGGTGGGAAGATCACTTGATGCCAGGAGTTTGAGACAGCCTGGGCAACATAGTGAGACCCTCATCTCTACAAAAAATTTTAAAAACTGGCCAGGCGTGGTGGCACATGCCTGTAGTACCAGCTACTTGAGAGACTGAGGTGGGAGGATCACTTGAGTCGAGTGGTTCAAGGCTGCAGTGAGCTGTGATCAACCCACTGCACTCCAGGCTGGGCAACAGAGCAAGACTCTCTCTCTCTCTCGTGTGTGTGTGTGTGTGTGTATACGTGTATATATATACACACACATATATATATAAATAATTTTTTTAGTGGAATTATTGGTGAAATGCATTCATAATTTGACAAGAGAAGGTTGAATTGAATTGAGCACAGCAGGCTGACAGCTGTCGTCATTTTTCAGTTCATGCACCTGGTGCTGAGGTTACCAGAGCATCCGATAGGCCCTGTCCTTGTGAAGCGCACCCTGGTAGGGAGGGATAATATGTATTTTATTATTTATTCATTTATTTATTTATTTATTTATTTTAAATAACGTTAGGAAGGAAATGGGAGAAGGCAATGGTGAGTGGTTGGCCTGGGTAGTCAGCCTTCTCCCCTCTCCCTAGGAGGAGGAAAAGGAGACCAGGACCTGAGAAGCAGCCAGATGCCTTTGATGTAGCCACCACAGAGGATGGTTTAGTGACCCTCCAGGGCCCAGGCAGAGACCCCAAAGGCAGAGACGCCGGGCCGCCGCACCACTCGGTGACAGCTCCCGGGATGGCAGGCGCTCAGAGTGCTCTGGAGGCACCCAGCAGCCAGGTCGTCCCTCTGGTGGCCCTTGTTCCTTGGAGCTCCCACTGTGTCAGCCCACATGGGGGTCCCTGATGCCCATGCACAGAAGCTGCCGGACTGTTGGGGCCTGTGGGACAGCCAGAGGGAGCAGGTTCCAACATTAAATTTTTTTCAAAATAGTAAAGTCTCAAGATGCTGTCCTCTAAATTCTTGTTTACCTGCAAGTGCAACTCGTAGCTTTATTTATTGCTTTCATCAGAATGAGGAAGAAGTTTCAGCTGCATCCAAGCGCTTCTATATCCCTGAGGTTATTGACTAAAAATAGGGAAGAGCAAGTGTTTTCAGCTGTTTTCTTTTGCGTGTGGACCTATGAGCTCTTTCTACCACTGTCTCCCTCTTTAAAAGACACTTTTAAGTGTTCTCTGGTCACATAAACTCCCCTCCATGGGAACTGATTGATTCAGGAACCAGTTGGGTCTTTTTTCTCCTTTTTTTTTTTTTTTTAAGACAAAGTCTCGCTCTGTGGCCAGGCTGGAGTGCAGTGGCACAATCTCGGCTCACTGCAACCTCCACCTCCAGGGTTCCAGCGATTCCCATGCCTCAGCCTCCTGAGTAGCTGGGATTACAGGCGTCCGCCAACATGCTCGGCTAATTTTTGTATTTTAATAGAGACGGGGTTTCACATGTTGGCCAGGCTGGTCTCCAACTGCTGACCTCAGGTGATCCACCCAGCTTGGCCTCCCAAAGTGCTGGGATTACAGGCATGAGCCACCACGCCCCACGGGTTTTTTTCTCTAAGCCCCAAGTCACAGTGGAATCCCGGGTGGAATAAATTTTGATTGTGAGGCCCCACTGGACTGAAGAGAGTATAGGGGGAAATCAAATGTATTAGAAAACAGGATATTTGAAAAGGGGAGAGGCAGAGCTAGAAGAAAAACACACACTCAGGCGAAAAGAAACTTTTCCACACAAAGCGCTTTGCAAAATGGAAGAGTGATCTAGCAATCATTTCGTAAAGGAAAAAGTAGAAGTGTTTCCATGAATTCGTTGCAACACAAGAGCAAGCCATTGATTTAAGGTTCTGTGTAATAAAAATACCAGCTTTCAAAAATGAAACGATTGGCTGGGTACCATGGCTGTAATCCCAACACTGAGGGAGGCCGAGGCGGGAGGGTCTCTTGAGGAGTTCCAGACCAGCCTGGGCAACAGGGGGAAACCCCATCTCTACAAAAAGTACAAAAGATTAGCCAGGCATGGTGGTGCACGCCTGTGGTCCCAGCTACTCAGGAGGCTGAGGTGGGAGGATGGATTGAGCCCAGGAGGTTGAGGCTGCAGTGAGCTATGATTGCACCGTTGCACTTCAGCCTGGGCAGCAGACTAAAAAATAAATAAATAGATAGATACATACATACATAAAATTTTTTTAGTGGAATTATTGGTGAAATGCATTCATAATTTGACAAGAGAAGGTTGAATTGAGCACAGCAGGCTGGCAGCTGTCGTCATTTTTCAGTTCATGCACCTGGTGCTGAGCTTACCAGAGCATCCAATAGGCCCCATCCTTGTGCAGCTCACCCTGGTAGGGAGGGATGGTTCCCTGTGGTGGGACCGTCACTCCCATAAGCAAGTTTGTGAGATCACAGTGGGCGCACAGAGGAAGGAGCCTTGACCTGTGTCACATGTCAGTAGCACAGTGGCTCTGAGGCACCTTCAGTACATCCAGCCAAGCTCTCCATAGCTCCAAGCCTGCAAAGATGGTGCTATGGAATCCAGGTGAGCCCTTGGCCTTCAGGAGACCATTGCTGATCTGGTCCTGTTGCTTTCTAGGCTACCAGATCTCTTGGGAGGTGTACGGCAGGAACGACTCTCGTCTCACGCACACCCTGAACAGCACGACTCATGAGTACAAGATCCAAGGCCTTTCATCTCTTACCACCTACACCATCGATGTGGCTGCTGTGACTGCCGTGGGTGCTGGCCTGTTGACTTCTTCCACCATTTCCTCTGGAGTGCCCCCAGGTCAGTAAAATCGTGTGCGGTCCTCCTGCTGTTGCCTCTCTCTTGGAGATTCCTGAGGCTAGAAGTTGATTGACACTTTTATGTGGAAGCCACTAAGTGCCTTGAAAAGGAGGAGTGGCCTCCTGCCAAGATGCTGGAGGGTAAATGGGTGCTGACCCCACTTCAGCCTCATTCTCCAGAGCATTCCACCGTGGCCTCACATCCCTTCTGTCTTCTCCTCCTGCTTTGGCCTCAGAACACATGTTGAAAGTGTTTAAAGCCAGTTCCCAATGCATATCTAAAATATCGTGAATACTTTCAAAACAGTAGCGATGATTCTATTAGTCCATTTTCATGCTGCTGATAAAGACGTACCTGAGACTCGACCATTTACAAAAGAAAGAGATTTAATGGACTGACAGTTCCACATGGTCGGGGAGGCCTCACAATCATGGCAGAAGGCAAGGGGGAGCAAGTCATGTATTACATGGATGGCAGCAGGCAAAGAGAGAGCCCGTACAGGGAAACTCCTGTTTTTAAAACCCACAGATCTTGTGAGACTTATTCAGTATCGCGAGAACAGCACAGGCCCCCATGATTTGATTACCTCCCACCGGGTTCCTCTCGTGACACGTGGGAATTGTGGGAGTTACATTTCAAGATGATATTTGAGCGGGGACACAGTCAAACCATATCAGCGATGATGGCGTGTGGTTTAATTGGTTAAAAATGGGTATATACAGCGACCAAGGTTAACACTGGAAGCACATCTGTGTGCAAGTTGCCAGGGTTTTCCTGAGATGTCTTGGACATTGTTCATCTAGGGCAGGGAAATGGGTTAGCTGACCTCCGGAAGGCTGTGCTTCCAGAAACACTGTGATCCACACTACGTCTGGAGCCACAGAGTGGAGTGTTAGAAGGGAAACTGAGGCCTGGCTGCTTTGGCCAAACCCCTGATAACCAAGGTGCAGGGAGGCGCTGGAGTTGCCATTCCTTCATTGCCAAGGCTGAATGCTTGTAGCTGGAGAGGGGTCCTAAAGCCTTGCCCACTCATCCTGGGTAGTGGCTGGAGGCAAATCAGATGGAGAGGACTGCTTTGGGGACTCTGTGTTCTGTTTACTGTGCTTGAAGTTTATCACCATTAATGATTGAAGAACCATTTAAAAATCCGGAGCGCTGAGAAATAGAAAGGAAAGAGCCCACTTGTCCTTCGATTTAAACATTTTCTATTTCAAATTCATTAAAAACTAGATGTGGGAAGGACCCTTGAGATCCTACAGACCCTGCCCCCACCAATACTGAATCGATCACCAAAATAGTTTCATTGTCCCTGTGCAAGACCTGGTTTCAAACACCCCAAGCAACAGCAAATGAGGAAAGCATTCCTCAGAGACAGTGTGGTCTGAAAGCTGCACTAGTCTTGCATTTTTCTTTTCTTTTTTTTCCCCCCGCTTTTTAGCCCCTTATCTTTCTCTAGAGTATTTTGCATGGCACAGTAATCTAAAAGCTCTCACTTTGAACTCATAGTGCTACAGTTCCGAGTGGGAGGTGCTCTTTGGGGAGCAGCAACTGAAGGGTCTCTCATGTAGGAGTAGGCTTGAGCCACGGGCACCCTCAACGGGAGGCTCATTCAGAACCCACCTTCCACCTTATCCAGTTACCCAAGCAACTGAAAACAGGCAGAGCGAGGAGAGTTCTGCCCTTGCACGAGAATGTGGTCGTCTTGGAAACCAGACCCAAGAAGCCTAAGGCTCAAGACCTGATCCTGAGCAGGTGCCACGCTACCTGGGAGCAACCCTGGGCTTGTGCACTCTTCCCTCCACCCCTCTGAGGCCGCGGTAATTATGAAAGGAAGTACGGCCATTCGTTCTTTGTGTGGTTTCAGGAGCCAGGAAGGATTACATTCATTCATCCTTTCCTCATTCAGCCATCATCTGTTAATTACCTACAAAGTACGGAGATGTCTGTAAGGCATGACACATCCCTTCAGAGTTTCTCATCAAGGAGGCTGTGTTCGCGGTGTGTCTCCTGAAGTCCACCGGGTCAGCCTATTAAAGCAAAAACCATGTACTCATCATGCCTCTGGGGAAGCTGTGCTGCTTCTCACCTTCATGCTTTTGAGAACAAATCCTTTTTTGGTGTTGAATGGTGTTGAAACTGTTTACTTTTGAAGCTGACACATTTGATACCTTTCCTAAGCTGTGACGGACTTTAAATCTCTCCCTTTCCTCCCTGGTTCCTCTCTAGACCTTCCTGGTGCCCCATCCAACCTGGTCATTTCCAACATCAGCCCTCGCTCCGCCACCCTTCAGTTCCGGCCAGGCTATGACGGGAAAACGTCCATCTCCAGGTGGATTGTCGAGGGGCAGGTACGTGTGTCGTTAGACCGGGAGCCGGCATTTCCAAAGAGCAATGTTGGGGCCTGTGAGTGAGTGGCGCCCCTGCAGATGATGGCATGGGGGTGCGGGGGAGATGGGCATGCTTGGAGTGGGAGAAGCAGGGGCTGGAGATAGCCCAGATAGCAGGGCAGAATGTTGGAAGACAAAGAACAAGATGTCAGGCTGGGGTCCTACCAGGTGATGAGACAAGAATAACAAGGGTTAAAATGAAAGTTGTGATTCAAAATAGGTACCCAAAATTGGATAGAGTTGATGATTGAGTTTTTAAAAATTCTGTATCACAATTAGCTACTAAATATACTAATAGGATTAATTGCTTGGTACAGCTTGTGTGTCATTAGCTATGCATTCACTCAACAATATTTTTAGAGACGATTGTTCTATCTGCAGGCACTATTCTGGGCATGGGGGCTATTGCAGTAGACAAAGCTGGCTGAGTTTCTGCTGTCGAGGAGAAAAGTGCCGTCTGGGGAAGAAAGACCTCCAGCTGTGGGAAAGCTGTTATATTTGAGGGACAGCAAGGAGGGCGGGTGCTGGAGGGAGGGGAGCAAGCCCTGGGGTTGCAGGGAGTGAGTCTGGGGAGAGTGAGGGGTGGGTTCCACAGGACCTGAGAGAGTGGACTCCCCCGAGAGACTTCTGGTCTGACTCCAGCTGTGCAAGTGCTGCAGCACGCAGAGGTCCAGGACAGCGCCGGGCTTGAATAGGATCACGCTGGCACTGGTGAAACCATGCAATCTGCCAGTTCCATGTTCCAACAAAAGCAGGAGGAAAAAGATAAAGGGCCCAATTATGAGGAGTAGTAAAGTTTCAAAATAGTTATTATCTGTAGTAAAATCCTTGTGGTTTTCATGACTGTACTTGTACTATATTGCAAGACGATCCACTCCTGGAAATTGGCCATAAATTAGGGAACAAATCCTATCTACCTCTTCAAAAGTTTCATTAAGCAAACATTTCTGAAAATCTAAGGAGGATCCTGAAGGCGCAAACCATCTGGATGGGACTGACCCACAAATGGGGCTGGAACAATTATTTACTTAGCAAAAATAGCAGTAGAGCCCTACCTCACATCAAATTAAGAAAATCAGTCCTCAGCCAAGGAAGACTCAATTGGTGAAAGCAACCTTAAAACCCTTAAGATTAACTATAGGACAAGAATCACCATGTCTCATGAAAACCAAGTCTAGTGATTAAAATCCATCAGCAGAAGGCAATACTTTTAGGCCCACAGGAGCACGTGCTGTGGTCTTCGGTGTCTGACAATGCCACGTAGCTGAGGCCAGGAAGCAGCGCTCATTGCGGGCTTTAGAATGTGGTGTTATGCTAGGGCTGGGCGGGCCACAGCGACAGAAATGCCAGCGTCTTCAGGGCTCAACATACAAGAGCTCATTTGTGCGTCCAGGCAGGCCTGGGAGTGGACGACGCTCCTTTTGCCCATGTTCCGTTGCCCAGAAGTTGGTCACGTGGCCCGGTGTTGCCGCAGGAGAGTCTGGGAGTGTGGTGTTTCAGCTCACCTGGGAGGGAAACACGTGGAGTGATGTGGGGACCCTCGGCACAGTTTCTTGGCCACAGCATCCTGGCTTTATGTCATACAGCCTGTTTGTTTGTTTATTTATTTTTGAGATAGAGTCTTGCTCTGTCGCCAGGCTGGAGTGCAGTGGCGCCATCTCGGCTCACTGCAACCTCCGCCTCCCAGGTTCGGGCAGTTACCCTGCCTCAGCCTCCTGAGTAGCTGGGACTACAGGTGCCCGCCACCATGCCCGGCTAAGTTTTTGTATTTTAGTAGAGACGGGGTTTCACCGTGTTAGCCAGGCTGGTCTCAATCTCCTGACCTCGTGATCTGCCTGCCTTGGCCTCCCAAAGTGCTGGGATTGCAGGCATGAGTCACCGCACCTGACGTCTAAAGAGGTTTTACATTTTTAATGTAAAACATCTTAAATATATGCAAAAGGAAGGAGAATAGTAGAGTGAGCCCCCTGGTACCCATCAGTGAAAGTCAGTGATCCTCAAGATTTCGCCACATCCATCCACCCCTGCTTTTTTATTGGCGTATTTTGAAGCATATTTCAGACCACATGTCACTTTGCCCCCATACGTGTCACACGTGTGTCTAAAATACCTGTTCACATGCCAATATGGATGAATTTCACAGGCATAATGTTTAGCAAAAGAAAAACCAGACCCCTACTTGGAGCATATACTGTGTGATTCCATTTATAGAATGTTCCAGAACAGGAAGTAGTACTCTTCAGTGCTGGAATTTGGGTTTTCCTGGGACCCCTGTGGTTACTTACCATGGGGGTGACGGTGATTGGGAGGGGTCCACCTGAGGAGAGGGTGTCTGGAATGGCAGGAATGCTGTCTTTTAATCTTTATCAGGGCTAGATGTGTGTGCTTATTTTGTGTATACACCAGTGGTCTGCGAGCTTGCCTGTGTGTCTTACTTCAGTGAAAAGTTTGGAAGTTTGGCCAGGCCCACACCTGTCATGCAGCACTTTAGGAGACGAAGGCAGTGGATCACTTGAGGTTGAGAGTTTGAGGCCAGCCTGGCCAACATGTGAAACCCCATCTCTACTAAAGATGCAAAAATTAGCCGGGCGTGGTGGCACACGTCTGTAATCCCACCTACTCAGGAGGCTGAGGCAGGAGAATCGCTTGAACCCAGGAGGTAGAGGTAGCAGTGAGCCAAGATCACGCCACTGTACTCCAGCCTGGATGACAAAGCAAGTCTCTCTGTGTCAAAAAAAAAAAAAAAAAATTTACATGAAAATATGGGTATCTTCTCTCATACCACTGTCACACCTGATAAAATTATTGTTATTGTTTTTTTGAGATAGGATCTCACTCTGTCACCCAGGCAGGAGTGAAGTGGTGCGATCTCAGCTCACTACAACCTCTGCCTCCCGGGCTCAGGCAATCCTCCCATCTCAGCCTCCTGAGTAGCTAGGACCACAGGCGTGCGCCACCACCAACTTTTTATGGTTTTGGTAGAGACAGGGTTTTGCCATGTTGCCCCGACTGGTCTTGAACTCCTGAATTCAGATGATCTGTCAGCCTCAGCCTCCCAGAGTGCTGGGATTATAGGCATGAGCCACCACGCCTGGCAATTTGAACATTTTAGTATCATCTAATCATCAGTTCACACTCAGATTTCCCCAAATTTTCCAAAACACCTCTTTACAGTGGTTTTGATAAAAGTAGGATTCACATAAGGTTCACACTATTCATTTTGTTGTCATGTCTCTCAAATCATAGAAAAAAAAAACACCGTAAACAGCTTTATTGACATATTGTAATTGACATACAGTAAACTGCATATATTTAAGGTGGCCAGTTTGACACTTGTGACTTATACATATACACACACCTGGGAAGCTGTGACCACAGTCGAGATAATGAACACGTTCCTCACCCTCAAAGGTGTCCTTGCAGCCCCCAGTATCCCTCCCTACCAACCCTCCCCATCCCCACAACCACTCGTCTGCTTCCTGTCGCTATAGGTTACAGCTCCCTTAATCTAGCGGAATCCCCCACCCTTTCCCCGCATGCAGTTACCTCATTGAGAAAACCCAGCCAGTCATCCCATGGGACATCTGCATTGGAGATGCACCTGGTTACATCCTTATGGGGTCACTTGACCTGTTCCTCTACCCCCATTTGCCCTGTAAACTGGAATTTCATTGCAAAGGACTGGTAGATTCCATTTCCACTCCTCCCTCCCTCCCTCCTTCCCTCCTTCCCTCCCTCCCTCCCTCCTTCCCTCCTTCCTTCCCTCCTTCCTTCCCTCTCTCCCTCCCTCCCTTCCTCCCTTCACTCCTCCCTTCGTCCCTCCCTCCCTTCTTTCCTTTCTGCCTCCCTCCCTCCTTTCCTCCCTCCCTCCCTTCTTTCCTTCCTTCCTCCATCCCTCCCTTCTTTCCTCCCTCCCCCTGCTTCTCTCCTTCCTTACTCCACATTCCCTCCCTTTTTTACATCCTCCCTCCCTCCCTTCTTTACTTCCTCTCTCCCTCCCTCCCTTCTTTCCTCCCTCCCTTCCTCTCTCCCTCCCTTCCTTCCTTTCTTCTTCCCTCTCTTCCTCTCTCCCTCCCTCCCTAAGACTGCTTCCCAGTTACTGCAGCAGGTTGGAGGCATGTAGATCTAGTTGCCCCACTTAGGGATGCTAATTTGGGTGGCAGAGCATAGCAGCCTGATCCCTACCTTGTGAATTTCTCCATCAGCTTTTTATCTAATGGTCTCATCCATCCATGATCTTTGCCTGAATTAATTATGTTCTTAGGATATTCAAGATGATAATTTTCTACTTCTATCAATCTTCCCTCATTTAGCTGTTGGAACTCTGAAAAGAAGCATCTCCCCTCATCCCTCAGACTATTTAGTTACCTTCAAATATAGGAAGGCAGAATAAATGCTTAATTCTTTTCCCTTAATTACCAATTTTCAGGGTGAGGAATTGGTCCCCTGGTTACTTCCAATGTTAAATAGATTTTTCTTTCTTTTTCTGTCTTGTGATCTCTTTTGCTGAGTATCATCATGAAAGCACAGATTCTTACCTGTTCAGTGGGTTTCAGTCACCTGCAGTCATTATTCTTTTTGAACCTAGAATTGGCCCGTCTTTGGCCTTGGGAGGCTTTCGTATCCTGGGGCTCCAGCCTGAGGCTGCACTCTTTGATGACTTCCTGCCTCACGCTGAGATGGAGCCGCGCCTGCCGGGCCTTGGTTTCTTAAGTGTCAAATGCTATTTAAAGACCATAACGAGAGCACCAAGGTGGATGCTTATCGCTCCCAGGTGGTCACTGCTTCGACACCTTCCCAATAGACAGAGAACATCTTTTCTGAAGCATCATGAATTCATACTGACATTTCCAGTGAAACTTCAGGTTACTGACCTTAAATGTATATGTTATGTTATGTTAACTTAAATATATATTTTATTTTATTCTATTTTATTTTATTTTATTTTATTTATTTGAGATGGAGTCTTGTTCTGTTGCCCAGGCTGGAGTGCAGTGGTACTATCCCAGCTTACTGTAACCTCCACCTCCCAGGTTCAAGCTATTCTCCTGCCTCAGCCTCCTGAGTAGCTGGGATTACCAGCGTGAGCCACCGTGCCCGGCCTAAATACATATTTTAACTATATTTTCCCTTACGCTAAGACTGTGCTTTTTAGGACTCTTGACTCGATAATCTTCTTTATCCTCCTGTTGTATTAAGAGGTTCAAAATTGCATATACCTGTGGTCTGTGAATTTGCCTGTGTATCTTACTTGTATGAAAAGTTTATGTGAAAAGACAGATACTACTGTATTAGGAGTTTCAAAATTGTAATCTCAGTGGTATGACTAACAGAGACTACTGAATGAAATTTAAGTATTTGTCCTCAGAATATGTTATACTGTGGAAGTATAATATATTCAGTTTATACCTACAGTTTATATTGTTTATAATATATTTAGTTTATACTTACAGTATACAAGTACAGTTACAATACTGTTCTAAAGCCACACTGTTCTTTTCTCACTGTGGTTATCTTGATATGGATTTAAGTTCATTCATTTCAGGACTTGTTTTGTTCTTTTGCTTCAATTTTTAGCACTGACTTTGTTTAAAAATCACTTTACATTTTATTTATTTTATTTATTTATTTATTTAGAGACGGAATCTCGCTCTGTCACCCAGGCTGGAGTACAGCTGAGTGGTGCAATCTCAGCTCACTGCAACCCCCACCTCCCGTGTTCAAGCTATTCTCCTGCCTCAGCCTACTGAGTAGCTGGGATTACAGGTTCCCGCCACCACACCTGGCTAATTTTTGTATTTTTATTAGAGATGGGGTTTCACCATGTTGGCCAGGCTGGTCTTGAACTCCTGGCCTCAAGTGATCCACCGGCCTCAGCCTCCCAGAGTGCTGGGATTACAGGTGCAAGCCACCACGCCTAGCTCATTTTACATTTTTAAAAATTGTTGGAGGATTTTAAATTTATTTTTGAGGATATAACTCATTTACATGATCTCAAAGTCAAAACTATTTAAAAAGTGATGTTCAGAGAAGTTTCCATTCTTTTGTCCCCTTACCCTGTTGCCTGTCTGCCATAACCTTATTTATTAAACTTTTGGCTTATCCTTTTTTTTGGCAACTTAAACAACTCTCCGTATTTGTGTACTTCCTCTGTCTTCCGCAGAAGGTAGCATATTGCGCCTTGCTGTCTTCCTGTGACAGTGTACCCTGAACACCCCTGGGTATCATGTGTGCAATTGTCCTTTCTTCTCACACCTGCTCAGGTCTGCCTGGTGTGCATGAGGTGGGGCTTGTTTATGTAGCTAGTCCTCTGCTGACAGGCATTGGGTTGTATATTAGTTTTATATCACTGCCATTACAAATCACCAAAACTGAGTGGCTGATACAACATAAATGTGTCATCTTCTAGTTCTGCAGGTCAGAGGTCCAGCATGGGTCTCACTGGCTAAAGTCAGGGAGGCTGCAGGGCCATGTTTCTTCCAGAAGCTCTGGGGATGAGTCAGCTTCCAGGCTCATTCAGGTTGAGGCAGAATTCAGTCCTTGCAGTTGTAGGACTGAGGTCCCCATACTCTGCTGTCAGCGGTGGTCATTCCTGGCTCCTGGAGGTCACCACGGTCTGTGGCTCGGGGTCCCCTTCCTTCATCTTCAGAGCAGCCGGGGCAGGTCGAGTCCTCTCAGACTCTGGCTTTTTCCTCCTCCTTCCTTCTCATCTCTCTGGCTCACTCTTCAGCCTCTCACTTTCACTTTTAAGGACTCGTGATTACCTTGTATTCACCTGGACAAGCTCCCTGATTTAAGGCTCTTACCCTTCATCACATCTGTGGAGCCTCTCCTCCATGTAAGGCAGTGTACTCATGGGTTCCAGAAATTAAGGTGTGGGCGTCTCCAGAGGACCTCATTCAGCCTCAAGCTTGTTTTCAGCCTTTTGCATAGTCATTTTGTATTTTTGCCACCTTATCTTTGGGGTAGATTCCCAGGCATGGTTGGCTGGATCACAAGGCAAATGCACATGTAAACTTCCCAGACATTGCCAAATTCCTCATCTGCAGGTTGCTGCATTCCCAGCAGCAACATGTCTATATTTTTGGTCATGGAAAAAAAAAAAAATTGAAGTCTAATTTATGACTTCTTTCTTGCATGCCTCTGGTTTTTGAGTCATAGGCAGAAAGGTTTTCCCCACTTTCAGGTTCTAAAGGAACCCAACCACTTTTCTGCTACCAATTTTCTGGTTTCATTTTTACATTTAGAACTCCATCCATTCGGAACTGGTTCCTGTATGTGGAGTGAGGTATGAATCCATTTTCATCATTTTGCAAATAGCTATGTAATTGCTTCAGTGCCATTTATTAAAATGACCTTTTTTCTTTTTCCTGATTTGTAACATTAAATTCCTGTATGCACTTAGGTCTGTATCTGAACTTTTCATTCTTTTCTATTAGTCCGGTTATTCATGCACTAATTCCACATTGTTTCCTTAGAGAGGTTTTAAACCATGCTTTAATATCTGATGAGGCCTCCTTCCCCATAACCAGTGTGCATGCACACACACACACACACACACACACGCACTGCTTGACTTTCTTAGGACTTTCTTGGCCACTCTTGTGGACGTCTGATGGTGTTGAATTTTTCTGTCCAGGAACATGCTACCTCTTTTCACTTGTTTAAATCTACTTTTCTCAGCTGCTTTCTTCTTGGCAAAGCACTGGGTTCTCTAATCCTGTCTTCACCTGCTCTCAGGCAGAAAAATGAGGGGTGACCAGTATACCTCAAAAACTGTAATGTGAAGAATATGGGCTTTGAATCAGACAGACCTGGTTCCTGGTTCCCCCCTCCTTTTTAGCACCCGTATTTCCTAGCTCTTTAGACGTGCTTCTTCTTTGTGAGGCCGAATATCTGTCTGGAGAATGGTGTCAATAGTCCTATCTGTGAGGTTGTCATGAGGATTAACTCACGTGTGCCTATTTTTTTTTTTTTTTTTTTTTGAGGCGGAGTCTCGCTCTGTCGCCCAGGCTGGAGTGCAGTGGCACGATCTCCACTCACTGCAAGCTCTGCCTTCCGGGTTCACACCATTCTCCTGCCTCAGCCTCCTGTGTAGCTGGGACTACAGGCACCTGCCACTGCGCCCAGCTAATTTTTGTATTTTTAGTAGAGACGGGGTTTCACCATGTTAGCCAGGGTGGTCTCGATCTCCTGACCTCGTGATCCGACGTGTGCCTATTTTAAATGACATTTTCTGCCTGTGTTGTTGGCATAGAGGAACACAATTGATTTTTAAATATTTTTGTTTCTTTAATAAACTCTTCTGTGTTCTAAGTGCTTTCATAACTATGAACATGTTTAATTCTCATAATGGCTCTCTGGTGGCTGTTATGACCCCATGTCACAGATGAGACATGAGAGGGTTGGGTTACCTGCCCGGGTCACACAGCCAAGCCATGAAGCCGGATTGGAGCCTGCAAATCTGGGAAGTCTGTGGCTGCTCAGCCTGGTGTATTGGTGTTACAGCCAGAAACTTTGAGAATTCTCTTGTTAGTTGGCTAGTTTTCCTGTAATTTTCTGTAAAGAATTCGTATCATCTGTTAATAGTGACAGTTTTTGTTTCTTCCTTAGAATTTTTTATATCCTTTCTTTCTCTTTTATTGTTTCTTCTTATTTGAGTATTTTGTAATCTTACTGGGAGTGCTAAAACCTCTTCTATCATATTGGATTGGGACAGTGATAGAAGACAATCTTTGTTTTATTACTTTAAAGACATTATTTTAAGATTTTATGAGGTATGACATTTACACCATTGATGTAGGCTTTTAAAAAAAATATCCAGCCTCTATTGAGTTAAGTTGATTCTTTTCTAATCCTGGTTTGCTAGGAGTTGGTGTTTTTTAAATTATTTTTTTAAAAGCATAAATAAATTTAATTGCATCAGACTAGTTTTTCATCTATTGAGCTGCCCATATGGTTTTTCTGATTTCATCTGTTGGTAAGGCGATTCATGCTGCCCTTCTGTTTCACCATCCCGGAGCTCCTGAGACAGAAGAAATCTGGTCACGATGTTTGTTTTGTTTGGGGTTAAGATCGTTGCTTCCATGTTCGTAAGTGAACCTGGCCTTTTCTGGTTGTTGGTTTGGCTTAGGTTTTAAGATCGATAGTTTATTTTCTCACCAGTTTTCATAAACAAAGATTGGATTGAGCTTGTGTTCCTTAGCCCTCAGGCGGAGGACCCTTGTGGGCATTTACACGATGAGGTCCCTCAGGCAGAGGTGAGACCCTCATGGGCATCTGCAGGATGAGGTCCCTCAGGCAGAGGTGAGACCCTCTCTCAGGTGGAGGTGACGCCCTCATGAGCATCTGCACAGGGTTCTCAGTGCCTCCCAATCCTGCCACACCTTGTGGGAAGGGAGGTGCCCAGACCCACGAGTCAGTTCGTCAGAACCCCTGAGGCAGGGGCTGCAGTACTCTTCCATTTGTGAGACTTGGAAATGACAGGTCTGCATCTCCACGAAATGAAAGATCTGCATCTCTACTGAGGGTCCTGCCTCAGGGGACCTCTGTGCTGGGCCTTGGAGGTGGGATACCCTCAGGCAGCCTCTCCCCGGCTGCTATTCTCCAGCAGTTCAGAGTGCCCTAGGGAAGAATGAACGGGGAAAGCTTCCGGCCTTCCCCCTGGTGCCCTTGCCCCTTCCCCAGGCCTGTGTTGGTTGCATACACCCCCCTAGGCTGTTTCTGAGTGTCCAGGTCAGGGAAGCTCCATAGCGTGGAGCCCACGGCCGGTGAATCCCTGGGGCTGCCTGACTCCTGGGCCAGCTCACAGCCTGCAGCCAATGGTTAAACATTTCACCTGGAATTTCCAATTCCCTTGAAGGGTAATCTTTTCCTTTGATTTCAAAAGTGTTTTAGAGGCCGGGCACAGTGGCTCAAGCCTGTAATCCCAGCACTTTGGGAGGCCGAGACAGGCGGATCACGAGGTCAGGAGATCGAGACCATCCTGGCTAACACGATGAAACCCCATCTCCACTAAAAAATACAAAAAACTAGCCGGGCAAGGTGGCGGGCGCCTGTAGTCTCAGCTACTCGGGAGGCTGAGGCAGGAGAATAGCGTAAACCCGGGAGGCAGAGCTTGCAGTGAGCTGAGATCCAGCCACTGCACTCCAGTCTGGGCGACAGAGTGAGACTCCGTCTCAAAAAAAAAAAAAAAAAAAAGTGTTTTAGAAACTACAGACAAGCCTTAAGAATCCTACAGAGAACTCCCCTTCACCCAAAGGCCCCATCCATGATTTGCCAGTTTTCCCTAAAAGCCCTTGGTAACAAAAGGCTCCACTTCAGGACATGGGCTGCACCCAGTGGTCTCCTGTGATCTCAGTTATTTCTTGACTTCTGTGACCTTGAAATTTTGGAGACTACAGGCTGGTTATTTCCTAGATTCCCCTTGATTTGGATTTATCCCAGTGTCTTTAGGAGTCATCCAAGGCGATGCATTTTTGGCCAGAATGTGGGGGAAGTGATGCTGGGCGCCTCCTGCTACACCTTCTTGGGTTTGACCTGGCCTTGGCATGTCCTGTTGTTAGTCCAGTAATTTTGCTCACTTGACTGAGATTTCTCCACTCTAAAATTACCCCTACCTCCGCACCACCCGCTTTACAGTTAATCAGTATTTTATGAGAAGATACTTTGAGATTCTCTAAAAACCTCATTTCTGTTTCTAGTCTCATCCACCAGTTTGTCATCCATTAATATTTATTGCTGGAATTAATTAGGGCAATGAGGGCACCAGTGATTTTTTTTAAAAATTCAATCATTTCTTCTTCATTTATCAATTGACCTATTCCTGAAAGCAACAGCTTTCTTCTCATTCATTTTTTCATTAATTATCATCAGTGTGGACGCATGACTTTTTATTTTGGTTAACAGATTTTAACCCATTGCTATTATTGCTAATTTTGATGCTGAACCTTTCCTCCATTTGGCCCGTTGGGGGTTGCGGGGGAGCCCTTCCAGCTGGCTTCTGTATTCTTTTGATGCCTCCATCAATCGTTGAACACATCCTTATCTTCTGGCACAAGATGATCTCAACTCATCTTGTTCTTTCTCTCTTCTTTCCCAGCCATTTCTGCAGGGAACCTTGGGTTAGTGCAGTGGAAAGTGGGATTTAGAAACCAAGATCCAGGCAGTCATGTGCTCCTTGCTCCTGGGGCATCACTGCTCGCAGCTAGGAAATTACGTATGTCTATAGCTAGTTCGTTTTCTGTATCTAGCCACATATTCTGAAAAGCAGTATTTTACACCATCACCTCCAAATACAATACAAAACCCTTAGTTTATGTGAGCTTCCCCCTTTCTGCATCTGTCCCAGCCCTTCTCTGGCTCCCAGTATCCTCAGTATATTTATTTTTTTGCTGAATTCCACTCTATGTGGCCAGTCTCATGATCAAAGTGGGCTGCCACCCTGCTTGGACACCCTTCTGCTTGGACGCCTTCTTTGCCCAGATCCTGACCTCTGACTGAACTCTTTCACACCCTGCTCTGGGAAGGGGGGGATGATGGCTGCCCTTAAAATTTTTGCATATAAACTTAAGCTATCAAAGTCTAACGTGACTGCACTGTCCTCCTTCCAGGACTTAAGTACAGGACTCAAAATTTCCTGAAGTCCAGTCAAGTCATACTTGT
Source organism: Macaca nemestrina (assembly GCF_043159975.1). Taxonomy (NCBI): domain Eukaryota; kingdom Metazoa; phylum Chordata; class Mammalia; order Primates; family Cercopithecidae; genus Macaca; species Macaca nemestrina. The sequence goes on along the minus strand of NC_092128.1, from coordinate 152,290,241 downwards.
TATATGTCCGGCACGTCAACTGTGTGTCACTTTTCTGTATCCACAAAGGCAACGATCCTTATTGGGGCATCCTGTCTCATAGTGAGTGTTGGCTTAGATTTCTCCACATTTGCCATTTTCTTGTGTGTGTGTTTGTTTGTTTGTTTGTTTTTGTTTTTGAGATGGAGTCTTACTCTGTCACCCAGACTGGAGTGCAGAGTCACGATCTGGGCTCAATGCAACCTCCACCTCCCAGGTTCAAATGATCCTCAGCTTTGTGAGTAGCTGGGAGTATAGGCATGTACCACCACATCTGGCTAATTTTTGTGTTTTTGGTAGAGATGGGGTTTCTGCATGTTGGCCAGTCTGGTCTCAAACTCCTGACTTCAGGTGATCTGCCCACTTCGGCCTCTCAAAGTGCTGGGATTACAAGCGTGAGCCACTGAGCCCTGTCGACAGCAGGGTATGCTTTTAACAATGATGAATGAGCAGGCATCTCTTTAAGCACCTTCTGAGGGTGTTTTACTGGCAGGCCAGTGTAGATAAGAGCCGCTGTTCAGCCTTCTACAGACTCAGGCAGAATGCGCTCCAACCTTCCACATCACCACCCAACACCTTTACAGCTCCGTCCGGGGAAAGAACAATTCTGCAGTCCCCTCTTCTCATCCTTACTGCCGGAATTCTGGCCACACGTTCTTTTGGGGAACTCCATGCTGCTTCTGTCCATGGGCCACCTTCCTGGCCTTCATCACATTCCACAGATCATCTCTGACTTATCCCCCAGGAAAGACACCATGATATGCAGCGAGCAGAACAAAACCTTCGGGGGTGTAGACACAAGCGGCACAGGCTTTGGGATCAGAGCGACAGGGCCCGGAATCCCAGCTCCACCACTTTCTAGCTGTGTGGCTTTAGGGAACTCTTTTAGGTCATGTTCTTTAGCTGTAAAGCCTAAATAACAGTGCCTGTCTCGCGGGTGATTGAGAGAACTAGAACATGGTGCTACATTGACTTCTCGGAGATGTACACACATCTGCTTTCTGTCGAGCGTGAGCTACTTTACAAACGCACCTCCTCTGAGAAAACCTGCCAAGCCCCTGAGGCCGTCTGTGGCCCTGTCCCAACCTCCCTCTGTGCTCACCCATCCCCTATCCCGTGGTCCTCCCAGGATGCTGGCCCTCGTTCCCCAGCCACTTCTCTGAGAATGTCCCATGGGCTGCCTGGTCCAGGCAGGCTCCAGAGGCACCCATGAAGCCCAACTGTCCTAAACTCCAGGCAGCGGGGCCCTTGAGGCTGTAACTAGTATAGATGAGGCCTCTGGGACCTCCTACACCTCACCCCCTTTGAATGGGATGCAAGACAAACCCAGGCCTTCTCTGCTGCAGGGAGACTCCAGGTTCCCCTCTCACAGCCTCTCACCAGGGAAGCGGTTGTTGACTCCTAGTCTGTGCCTGGTCCTGGGCTGGAATTTGGGGAGGAGAAAGACTCCAGAGCGCATGGTCTAGATGCAAAGCCATTAATCACATAGAAGCCAGGGAGGTGATGTCAGAAAGGTCTGCTGGGGCGCCAGGAGGACACTGAGGAAGGAACAACAGAACCCATCGGTTGGGTGTGGAGGGCCCAGGAAGAGGATGACAGCCAAGCCCTGTCTCGAGGCTCCGTGAACGTGAGCCCAGGCAGAGAGCAGCAGAGTGGGGCAGGGACGAAGGCTCCAACCACAACACTCTCTGCCAGAAGAATGTTCATGTTTCTTTCCTTTGATCCACTTTTCAATCGTATCTTCTTTGCAGAAAAGTTTCCTTTAGATGCTATTTTTAAAAGTGCATCAAGCAGGTTTTATTACTTAGAGTTATCTTCAGTGAATTATGGAATGAAGGATCCTAATCATTGGAGGAACCCACTGAAAGGCCCTATAATAAGTTGATGCTCAGATGTGGGTTGCAAAAAAAAAAAAAAAGAAAAAGAAAAAAAAAAGCAGCAGCTTTTATAGGTATTTCTGGCTCAGTAATGCTTTGCTTAATTAGTAACCTTTGACTGTAGAGTGAGCAAAACATCCCTTTGCGTGTTTTTATGGTGCACCATAAAAGGGAGAATGCAAATGTTATATGTTTTCATTTGCCACTCCTGTTTGTCTGCTCAGTTACCTCTGTAAACCCCTGCCATTCACAGCCATTTACTGTGCTCTAATGGCCAAAATAACGTCTAGTCTTCTCAAAAGCCTGCTCTAAGCAGAGTTTTCCATAATGAAGATGCTAGTGGTAACACTTTAGGTACAGCTAAAACTGTTTTCATTCTGAAAATGGAAAGCAAAAAAAAAAAAAAAAAAAAGTCCCACTTAGTGCTTATTTGTGCATAATAGTAGCCATTTTCTTAGAAGAAACTGTTTTAGAGAGTGTTATGGGCTAATAAAATAAAGCACAAGTCTGTTTAGTGCTGGTCTCTCTGTAACTAAAGAGTAGTGGAGATGGAGCAGCCAGGCGCCCAGCATCCCCAGGTAGGACACTTAGAGACACCAAGGCTGCCGGCGGCGTCGACAGCAACAGCGTTTGGAATGACGCATGCCTCGGTAAAGTCGGGGGCGTGAAGCAACACTGTCTGTCTCCTAAGCACACATTGTGCCGAGGGACCGGATCCCGGGCTGATGGATGGGAGGCCACGGGCTGTGTTTCATTTTGCTGTTTGCTGAGGCACTCACCTGTGAGGACATCTTGCAGGATGTATGGGGCTTTCTGTTCCCCTGGCATGCCCTTGATCCAAAGCAATACTCTTCTCCCAGAGGTGAATCCTGGGGAAAATGTCGTCTCAGCAGATGAGTGTATCTGCTTTCCCTTGTCAGAAGTTGAAGCCCATACAACCCGGGGACAGTCCCCTTTTTGCCTAAAGGGCCAGGGTGTTTTTTTATTTTTTGCTTTTTTTTTTTTTTTTTGAGATGGACTCTCACTCCGTTGCCCAGGCTGGAGTGCAGTGACGTGATCTCAGCTCACTGCAACCTCCACCTCGCAAGTTCAAGCGATTCTCCTGCCTCAGCCTCCCGAGTAGAGTAGCTGGGATTACAGGCACGTGCCACCACACCCGGCTAATTTTTGTATTTTTAGTAGAGAGGGGGTTTTACCATGTTGTCCAGGCTGGTCTTGAACTCCTGACCTCGAATGATACAACCACCTCGGCCTCCCAAAGTGCTGGTATTACAGGTGTGAGCCACCGCACCTGGCCCAGCCAGGGGTTTGAAAGCCAAATGGATTGCCCAGGAATTCCAGGATGGGATTGGCATTCTGTAGAACTTGCTTCTGCTCCACTTGCCCCTCCCGTCCCCATGTGCTAACACTCGCTGTGGTCCAGTGCTGTGCTAGACGCAGGGGCCTCTGAGGCAGGTGCAAAGAGAACCTGCCTTCAGTGAGTAGGAAAGACAGACTCAGGAAAGAAGCAAGATACCAAGACCTCATGGCAGATGGCTGTGCCTCAGAGGGAGAAGCAAAGGACCGGGACCTCAGAGGAGGTTTCCTTTATTGTTATCGAACCGGACTTGTGGACCTTCCTGGCACAGCAAAGCCAAACCATTGACATCGGGATTGCAGCGAGAGAAAGTGAGGCATTTCTTTCAGGGCACCAGGCCAGGAGAATCGGGTCACTCATGCCTAAGACCTGACCTGTCCTATGGCTTACAGTAAAAGGATCTATAAAGGCAGAGAGGCAGAGGCTTCAGGCAGAGTCAAGCATCAGGACACAGAGGCGACATATTGGTTTTACCTAAAAGGACATCTTGAAGCAGGAACCCACAAGTTATAGGTATATTCAAAGATTTTTCTGATCTGTGATTAGTTAAGGGGTTGAAGCTTTGTCTAAACATTTTGGATCAGCAGAAAAGAACATTAGCTCTGGCCTGAGGGTGTGAGTTCCTCCAGGCTCACAGGAATTCTTTTTTTTTTTTTTTTTTTTTTTTTTTTTTTTTTTTTTTTTTTTGAGACGGAGTCTCGCTCTGTCGCCCAGGCTGGAGTGCAGTGGCGCGATCTCGGCTCACTGCAAGCTCCGCCTCCCGGGTTCACGCCATTCTCCTGCATCAGCCTCCCGAGTAGCTGGGACTACAGGCGCCCACAACCGCGCCCAGCTAATTTTTTTTTGTATTTTTAGTAGAGACGGGGTTTCACCGTGGTCTCGATCTCCTGACCTTGTGATCTGCCCGCCTCGGCCTCCCAAAGTGCTGGGATTACAGGCGTGAGCCACCGCGCCCGGCAGGAATTCTTTTAGGAGGAAATTTAGAACCAACAGCAGAAGTCAGAGTTCCGTCCTAAGCTCCCCCATATCTGAAGTCTTCCTCAGCTCCCCCATATCTGAGGTCTATGTGTAGTGGACCTGTGTAGCCAGCCCGTTTGGTGGGAGTCCGGGTTTCTGAAAAACAACTCAGGGACACATAGTAAGATGTCACTTTAGTTTCTATTGGGAACCAAGCATCTCCTGACTCTAGCCTCCTTGGCTATTGTTTTCAGCCACTTTTACCTTCTTGTTTGTCAAGTTGCTAATTTACTTTTTTTTTTTTTTTTTTTTTTTTGAGACAGAGTCTTGCTCTGTCTCCCAGGCTAGAGTGCAATGGTGCAATCTCAGCTCACTACAACCTCCGCCTCCTGGGTTCAAGTAATTCTCCTGCCTCAGCCTCCCAAGTAGCTGGGATTACAGGCGCCCGCCACCACACCTGGCTAATTTTTTATATTTTTAGTAGAGATAGGGTTTCACCATGTTGGCCAGGCTTGTCTCAAACTTCTGATCTCAGGTGATCCGCCCACCTCGGCCTCCCAAAGTGCTGGGATTCCAGGCGTGAGCCACCACGCCCAGCCTTGCTCATTTACTTCTCAGGGCTTGTTAGGTGCCTGGAATTTCCCTTGAAGGAACTCAAGATTTTTCTTTATTTCCATGTTTGGGGGCCCATCAGTCCCTAAGTGGGATCCCTGCTCCATGTCATCATGAGGACCTTCCTTTCAAAAATAGGCAGTGTGGACATGTTGGTAGAGACCTGTCCTGAAATGTAGCTGTAAAGTGTCCACTTTCCTATGCGTGTCTTTTCTGTGATTTACTTTCCTCTCTTCAAAAGTCCACAGTGTTTACAGCACATCAGGCAATGTCAAGGCTTAGAAATTCCAGAGGCTCCTGGAATAAGACACTCAGATCCCCGCACTCTATCTTTAATGCTGCCAGCATTCCATCTGGAACCATGCCTGGCTGTGGCAGGGCAGAGCCAGCTGGGACCTGCTTGGATTTGTGTGGCCACAGGCAAGGCCAGGGAAAGGCGAGGTTACCTGGTAAAGCCAGCACCAGAGAGGAACTTTAGGCATCTTAGCAACAAACCACCCTCCCGGCAATGGTTGTTAGGGGTGTAGGAGACGCTCCCTGGAGCTGGCTAGTTGGCAGAGGGTGGAGAACAGAGGCTGGGGGCCAACCATACTGGGATGGGTTGTGGGACCTCTGTAAGCCTCAGTTTCTTCATCGTAAAATTCGGAGACCAGCAGTTCATTTAACGCTTTAGCATGGGACCAGCACGTATTAGATATTTAATAAACCTAAGTTCCTAATAATAAAAATAATGAAGTCAAGGCAAGTGTTTAGCATCCAAGAAGGTTGCTTGAGACACTGTGAGCTTCAGAGGAAAGACCGCCTTCCCCAGAGGGAGGCCTGTGGAGTGTGCAGGGCCCTGTCCTAGAAAATACCCGAGAAACCAAGCAGAGGCCAGCAGGGCAGGCTCAGGCGGGATGAGCACCACACAGGAGCTGAGAATCGGGGGCTGGGGACACTGAAACCCCCGTCGGGGTCGCCGTGGTCATTGAACCCAGGTCTACGAAGTCCCCAGTGACTGTAAGGATCTGTAGCCCAGGAAGAGGCAGCCTGAGCTCGAACACCCACAGTGACAGTGAAGAGTCAGGCTGATGCTACTCACAGTGCACTCAATCAGAACCGCGAACTCCCATAGCTTGAAAATGTCAAATCCAGCAGTCCCTGTCTCTTTTTCCCGGGAGACACTGACTTTAGGAACAGCAAGGAGACTTCTCACCCAGCACATTGGGCTCCCGGGCTTCACCCAGCTGGGCAGAGGGTCAGGGGCAGCCCCTCTTTGCAGAGGCGTTGGCCTGTTCCTGCCTCACCCCACCTTGCAGCAAACAAAGATGGCAAGATAGCCTGGGCCGGCTCTAGGTAAGGGGCTCACCTGGGTCAGGAAGCAGACAGCTCCAGTATGGCCAGGGCCTCTCAGGTTGCTCTGTTTGGTACAGTAACATCCTGTATTTATTTATTACGTAGTTACCGTCTTTGTCCTCCTGGGAACACAAGCTCAGTGAGAGCGGGGACCTTGTCTGTGCAGTGCCGGATCTCCTCTTGGCACCCAGAACAGGGCCTGCTGCATAGAAGGAAGGCATGGTGCCGGGAAGCACTGTGAACAGGTGGACGGGGCATCGCGCACACACCATCCGGGACAGACATAGCCCAACACAGACATATTGGGCCGCCTGAGGCCCAATGAAGTTTCCAACCTTGATTGACTTCACTGTCCACCTGGCTACCTGTTACCTCTGAAGGGAGAAATTCTAGTGTGCCACGTGTCCTACAGGTTCATAAAGCCAAATGCTTTTGTCTCATCACTTCAAGATCTGGGGCTGGGGGTTTCTCATCACTACTTCTGTCTCTTCCTTCCCTCATTATGGATGGATGTGAGGCCTGTCTGTGGCCCTTTGGATAAGCATCTGTCAGCATTTCGGATGTAGTAAACCCTGACTGTAGTTGAATTTCTTTTTCATAATAAGAGGAACATGAGTGACATTATTTCAGAATAGTCAGTCGCATATGCACAGGAGAGCTGTCATCGGCCCTAATAGCACCTTCAATAATCCTGCGGTCATCTGGGTAAATTTGCCGAGATGGACCTCATTTTTTGTTCTGGTGTAATGTCTCTGCCTAAGTGTTTAGGTACTGGGGAGACAGGTGACAATGACATACATACTCAGAAATCTCAGAATGTTTCTTGGCTGCTCGACTGTCCATAATAACACCCGCACAATGATTTCTCTCTCCTATTTCTCAACCAGCATAGAAAAGCTCTATGAGATGAATGGTGGAAGGGGTCTTTTTGTTCATTTGTCTATCAGATCCGTTGAGGTCCTATTATGGGGCTTTAAAACTACCACAGGAGAGGAACATACTGCAGCATAAGTGACAACTCAAGTGGGACCAAAGGAAGTGTTTTACCACAAATGTCATTTTCGAGAAATAGAGGTCAACGTATATATAAATCACAACTGTCAAACCAAATTAAATTTTATGAGACTCATATTTCCCCGTTCTTTCTGAGGACTATTCCCTGCTCTGATTCCTTCATCCTAATTCTCTTGTTGGATTTTTTAGATTTGCCTGTGTGTTTCATTTTTCCAGCCATTAGGTTTTATATTTCTTTCCTTCATTCGTCCATTCACCCAGCAAACATATATTAAGCACCTACTGTTTTATGGATTTTATTGTTTCAGGTATCATGCTACATATTAGATTACTAAGGTGAAAACGTTTTAGTTTCTCCCTCCAAGAATTCACAATTTTCAGGAGGAGGGTGTAGGAGGGAGGAAGGAAATGTAGTCTTTTTTTTTTTGTTTTTTTGTTTTTGTTTGTTTTGAGACAGGGTCTTGCTCTGTCACCCAGGTTGGAGTGTAGTGGCACAATCTTGGCTCAATGCAGCCTCAACCTCCCAGGCTCAAGCAATTCTCCCACCTCAGCCTCCTGAGTAGCTGGGATTGCAGGAGCATACCACCACGCCCTTTTATTTTTATTTTTTATTTTTTTGGTAGAGATGGGATCTCCCTATGTGGCCCTGGCTGGTCTCAAATTCCTGAGCTCAAGCGATCCTCCTGCCTCAGCCTCCCAAAGTGCTGGGATTATAGGTGTGAGCCACTGTGCCCAGCCACAAATGTAGTCTCAATTTTGGTACACATGAGACTTGTGAGAATTGTTGTGATGATCTTTGGCCAGGGGAGTATGTGAAAGCAAGTAAGTGAGCAGGGTCAGCCAGGAAGGCTCTGCAGAGGAGGTGAGACTCAGGTTGGACCTTGAAGGGGATATAGTCTTTCGATGGGTAGGAAGACATTCCAGGCAGAGAGAAGAGAGGAATGAAGGTCTCAGAGTTAGAAACTTGCACAGCACCTGTTGTTTTAAAGTGTAGATCTTATTTTTATTTGGGAACGGTGACACCAACAGATCGGGAGACAAATGGCGTTGGAAAGACGGCTTGTTGCTGACAGATCCCGAGGGGAGGTGGCAGGGCACGCCACGCAGGGCCACATGTGGAAGCACCGGGTTGGTCAGGAGGCAGAGGAGGAGGGGACTGTGGCAGGAGCCTCTGCTGTGGCTTCCGAGGGAAGGGCTGGGCCAGGCAAGGTTAGGACTGGCTGGTGTCAGTCTCAGCGGGCTCCGGAGCTGGAGGCTGTTCCTGCTGTTGGATGCCCAGCCCCGAAAGGATATTAAACAATAAAGACAAAACCATGACAACCTGGAAAGACAGAAGTCCCAAGGGAAGGGCTGGGAATCCGGAGCTGGGCTCGTTCAAAGCCTGAAGTCTCCTTAGGAGCTAAAATAAATGCAGCACAGCGTCGATTCCCCTGCCGGCTCATCAGGTGTGCAAACTCTGCAGTTTGTTTGGGGGAACTGGCCTCTGGGCCTTACTGGGCCTTACTGGTTTCCTGTGCCTTTGCCAGAAGCTCCCATCTGTCCCTCCCTCCGCAGGGGCCCTCCAGCCGCCTCCTCTCGGGAGGCTCCGTCTGGCTGTGGTGGGCGCGGGGAGCAGCCCTCAGAAGGAGGGGTACTCGGTGTCTGTGGAAGTTGCTAGATGTGCAGGTTTTCCTGCTGACACCAGAGTTTCAGCCGGGCAGGGTGCGCCTGGCTTGGCGGGTTTCCATGGAAGGGGTTCTGGAGCGTCTTTTTCTCCTCCTCTTAGCTCTGGATGGAGGGGGGCCGCCTCCTCGCGTCCCTCCTCCCCTCCCCACGTGCAGCTGCACCTTGTCTGCTTCCTCTCCATGTGCAAAGTTACCTTCGGGATGAGGTTAATGACTGTCCTCTGAGCAGCCATTGACCCTGGCCTCTGGAGTGCTGAGCTCATCGTGGCCACCACAGCCTCCCAGTGGGGGTGTTCCTGGTCCTGCCTAGCCCACCAATTTCCACCAGTTTTCCCAGGGGCCAGACCTCGTGTGCACAAACAGGCCCAGCCTCCTGGCCCACTGGCACCAAAGCCCGGCCAGACCTGGGAGTGGGCAAGCCGGGGGTGCGTGGCAGGCGGCAGCATCCCCGTGGGTATAATGGACAGACAGCACCCCTAATGGGCCTGAAGGACTGCCCCTGCCAGGTGGCATTTGAAATAGATGCCATTTCTGCCTTTGTCCTAAGTCTCGTAAAGCGCTGTTTATTAGCCTTAAAAAAAGTTAAAAAACAAAGCCCTTCAAAATCCCAGCTTCCCCACAGAGCTTTGATTTGTTTTATCTTTAAGGAATTCTGCCTCCCTCTACATCAGCACATTGTTGGTGAGCACCCAGTTGCTTCTAGAACACTCTGTCTTGGCCTTGAAATCTAACTGGAGAGCCAGAGGAGCCCAGCCAGGGTTAAAGAACTCCTGTCTCTCAAAAAAAAGAGTCCTCATCTCTTCAGACAAAAATGTTAACCTTTTATTATAGAAATTTCAGTTTATCCCCTAGAGGTCGCTAAGTAAAGTTACATTTTTGATGATCATTTGTTTTGGAGCTCCGCGTAAAGCAACCCATTTTCAGTACTGATTTTTAAATCATTTGCATGTTCATTTGTAAATTCGTTCATGTGTTAAACAAACACCAAGTTGAGACTGGACCTTGGAAGAGATGCTGGAGGTGCAGGGATGGGTGAGACCCTGGCCTTGCCTCAGGGCGAGTCCACAAGCAGCCAGAAGTGATGACACAGCATGGTGAGAGGACTCAGAGGCCGAGGAGAAGGAGTCAGTGCCGTGGGGATGATGCACTCCAGCAGGGCTTGCCACACTTCTTCTGTAAGGGTCCCAATAGTAAATACTTTAGGCTTTCCAGGTCAGATGTTCTCTGTTACAGCTCTGCAGTTCTGCTGCAAAAGCGTGAAAGTAGCTATCAGCCACACAAACCAGTGACTGTGGCTGTGTTCCAATAAAACTTTATTTACAAAAACAGGAAGTGGGCCAGATTCGGCCCCTGGGCCAGAATTTGCTAACTGCAGTACTAGAGCCCTGCTTGTTTGTGTTTGAAATGGGGTCTCCCTCTGTGGCCCATGGTGGAGTACAGTTGCATAATCACCACTCACTGCAGACTAGACCCTCCGAGCTCCAGCGATCCTCCTGCCTCAGCCTCCAGAGTAGCTGGGACTACAGGCATGCACCACCACACCTACCTAGTTTTTGTATTTTTTATAGAGATGGGGTCTCATCATGTTGCCCAGGCTGGTCTCGAACTCCTGGACTCAAGCAAACCTCCCACTTTGGCCTCCTGAAGTGCTGGGATTATAGACATGAGCCACTGAACCTGGCCTAGAGCCTGCTTTAATATACCTGCTAGGGGCCATCTCGTTAAGGAAGGTAATTGTGTTTGACTTACTGTGTGTTAATTTGGCCCAGACCCTGTGAAGTTAGATGCTACCTTGTAGAAGATTATAAGTTGCAAAGCCAGAGGTCGCGGTTATATCGCTCTCATAGCTGGTTTAATGTCTGACTTTTTGATCTTATTGAGCATTGTTTCTTTCATTCACGCTACATACTTTGACTTATATTCCCCTCCGAACCAGTTTTACCATCCCACTAGTTGCTCATTAATGAGCGAAATAAATCTTTGACACACACTATGTATTCGTATGAGAATTTGTATTTATTTATTTTTGAGGCAGGGTCTCGCTCTGTCATCCAGGCTGGAGTGCAGTGGTGTGATCATAGCTACTGCAGCCTTGACGTCCTGGACTCTAATGATCCTCCTGCATCATCCTCCTGAGTAGCTGGAGCCATGCCTGGCTAATTTTTTTTTTAAATTATTTTGTAGAGATGGAGTCTCCCTCTGTTGCCCAGGCTGATTTTGAGCTCCCAAGCTCAAGAGATCCTCCTGCCATGTCTCCCAGGAGTTGTGTTTTTATTTATTTATTTATTTATTTATTTATTTATTTATTTATTCTTTTGAGATGGAGTCTCACTCTGTCACCCAGGCTAGAGTGGAGTGGCGCAATCTCAGCTCACAGCAACCTCCACCTCCCAAGTTCAAGCGATTCTCCTGCCTCAGCCTCCCAAGTAGCTGGGATTACGGGCACGTGCCACCATGCCCAGCTAATTTTTGTATTTTTAGCAGAGACGAGGTTTCACCATGTTAGCCAGGCTGGTCTTGAACTCCTGACCTCAGGTGATCCACTTGCCTTGGTCTCCCAAAGTGCTGGGATTACAGGTGTCAGCCACCATGCCTGGCCAGGAGTTATGTTTTTTGTTTTTTGTGTGTTTGTCTTAGATGGACTCTCACTCTGTCACCAGGTTGGAGTGCAGCGGCGTGATCTCAGCTCACTGCAACCTCCACCCTCCTGGTTCAAGCGATTCTCCTGCCTCAGCCTCCCGAGTAACTGGGACTACAGGCACGTGTCACCACACCCAGTCAATTTTTGCATGTTTAGTAGAGATGGGGTTTCACCATGCTGGCCAGGCTGGTCTCGATCTCGGGACCTCGTGATCCACCCACCTCAGCCTCCCAAAGTGCTGGAATTACAGGCATGAGCCACCACGCCCGGCCTGGGAGTTGTGTTTTTAAATGAATGGTTTGACAATGATGATCCGCACTGTGCCGGGGATACATTGAAGAGGCTATGGGAGCACAGAATTAGGACATAGATTCTGGCAGCCTAGCGGGAGCAGTGAGAGGCTGAGAGGGATGCTGCCCTGAGGCTTCCCAAAGGCCGGATGCTCTCCAGATTCCAAAGGAGTCAGCCAGTTGCAGAGAGGAGGGGTGGAAGGAGCAGACACACTCTGAGAGGGGGAAGAGCAGTGCAGGGGGACAGGTGTTGGAGACTGCGTGATGCCTCCAGGTAATGACAAACTGCGGCTGCAGGAGGAAGTGCACGCAGAGCCTAATGGAGCCATGTGGTGCCTGCCTGGGTTCACCAATCATTTGGCACCTGTTCCAATCAACATCTTTCAAAAAGGGAGACCAGGCACTGGGCAGGAAGGGCAGGGGAGTTTGACCTTGGCTGCCACCTTCAATGGTCTGCCCTTGTCCCAATCCGTTGATTCCGGCCCTGAAACCGTTTTATGCTCAGCAAAACAACAGCCCTGTAGATAACCAGACACTCGCTGCTCAGAAGGCAGGTGAAGGGAGTCACCTCATGGAGAACGGCCCCAGGGCCTCGGAAAGGCCTCCCTCCTCAGGTCCTCCCTGCGGGAAAGGATGAAGTGGAGATTGGCCGCCCCACTGGCCCCCGTTTCTTATTTATTTACTTATTTTTTTTATTATTATTATTATTTTTTTTTTTTGAGATGGAGTCTCGCTCTGTCACCCAGGCTGGAATACAGTGGCGTGATAGCTCACTGCAAGCTCTGCCTCCCATGTTCACGCCGTTCTCCTGCCTCAGCCTCCTGAGTGGCTGGGGCTACAGGCGCCTACCACCACGCCTGGCTAATTGTTTTGTATTTTTAATAGAGATGGGGTTTCACTGTGTTAGCCAGGATGGTCTTGATCTCCTGACCTTGTGATCCACCTGCCTCGGCCTCCCAAAGTGCTGGGATTACAGGCGCGAGCCACCCACCCCGGGCCGGCCGGGTTGCTGACCATTCAGTGGTTTCCCAGCATCTCTGCAGAGGGAGCCGCAGGCCCAGCGTTCTCAGAAAAACCTGATGAGCCTGGCTGCCTCTGGCTGTGCTTTCCCCCACTCTCCTGCTCTCTCAACGCAAGCTTGCCTTTCTCTCCCGGGCAGCCTCCCAGGCCTTACTGGTTCTCTTTCGTTCCTCTTTGTCATGGGGGTGGAACAGCCCTGAATCCCGGAACCACTGCCCTGACCCCCACAGACCCCACAGCAGCCCTTGTGGCCGAAAGCGTGCCCTGAGTGCCCAGTGCCTGAACCGGATCGGGGAGCCCACAGGGTCAGGAAGCCCCCAGGCCTCAGGTGATTGCTTCTGGGGCCGGGAAAGTAACCAGACAGACTGAATCCATATATGCCGAGCATCCAGGCCAGAGGAGGGCAGGGAGCTCTAGGCAGCGCCCCCACCCAGGACCCCAGCGTTCCTCCATCTTGTTGATTTCTCCCTCAGGCAGCCCAAAACACACATCCAGGGTGGGGAGGGTGGGGCTGCAGGGGCAGACCAGAGGAAGGAGACTTGGAGTCGCTTAGCGAAGGTGAATGACCATCCGTGGTGCAGCTTGGGGTCTTGGAGAGTAAGTTGAACCTACCAGGTGTCTGTTTTCCCCGACACATGCACAGACCAGGCAAGGACCTGGAAGGCTGCCAGGCAAAGCGCCCACCGGTCACTTGGTACCGTGAGCTACGCTTGTGAGTGACGTGCACCCTGACTGCTGGCTCTTCCCTTAGCGCTTACACGTCATTGAGTGATAAATAAAAGGTCCTGAATGGACCGTCTGAAATTTTTAAGTCATCCCTTTTTCTTCCTTTCTTCCTTTTTTTTAAAAAATAAAAACAAAAACAAAAAACTTTCTATGAAATCGCCCAGTGCTTTGGTTTAATCCCTAGAGGACTGGTTTCCCTAAGAGGAGCCCACCTAAGTCACCGAGAACTCTAAAACCGCTAAACCAGGCCACGGGGCCCGCATTCAACAGGGAAGCACTTTGCACCCAGTAAAATCCAACTGAAAAAATGCGGGGCTTGGTCCTCCCCACTCCCCAGTATCTGGTCCCAGCCCGCCCACGACCCCCATCTCCTCCCCTGAGACACTGCCTAGGCAGCCGGGGGCCTCCCACGGAAGCCTGAGCAGCTGTCTTGCTTGCCCTTCCCTCTGTGCTGTGGTGCGTGTTCTTTACCTGGAGGCCCGTAAGGTGTTGTGAGCTGTGCTGATCTTGCAACAAACACTCGGTGACCTTGAATGAGTCACTCATTTCTGGACCTCGGCTTCTTTCAGCATAGCATGGGCTGGAATAATGTCCTCCAGCTTCCTAGCTTATGGGTGGACCCATTCATGCATCAGTCACACAGATAAATATTGCACGGCCTCGCTGGGTGCGGCAGCTCACGCCTGTAATCCCAGCACTTTGGGAAGCCGAGGCAGGTGAATCACGAGGTCAGGAGATTGAGAGCATCCTGGCTAACACGGTGAATCCCCATCTCTACTAAAAATACAAAAAATTAGCTGGGTGTGGTGGCGGGCGCCTGTAGTCCCACTACTCGGGAGGCTGAGGCAGGAGAATGGCATGAGCGGCAGAGCTTGCAGTGAACTGAGATCATGCCACTGCACTCCAGCCTGGGCGACAGAGCAAGACTACGTCTCAAAAAAAAAAAAAGATTATTGCATGGCCCCTCTCCACTGCACACTGTGCTGGGGCCAGAGCTTTCGAGCCGACTTGAGTGAGCTACCCTGAGATCCCCGGATCCTGAAGTTAATTCTCTTTTTGCCCATTAGGATTGGATGGCTCCAATCTCAGCATTCTGCCCCTGGGTCCCTTCCCTCTTCACGGACGCGATGGAGGGAGGCAGCTGCCATGGTGCCATGGGCCCTGACGGGGCATAGGGAGGCCTCAGTCCTGTCTGACTCAAGAGCTAGTCCAGCCCCAGGTTTGCCTAGACCCTTCCCTTCTCCGAGATGGGTGTTCTGTGGAACCTTAATCTATCCACCTAACTCTTGTTTTCTGTGTCTCTGAAGTGAGGATTGGAGAGTTTCGATGGCTACCCCCAGTGCTGAGAACTGGTTCACTTTGGTGCCAGGGGACTTGCCCCCTTCACCTCTAGCTGTGCCAGCTACACAGTCTTTTCCTAATGGCACCGCCCTGTGCTTTTGCCGACTTCGGGGCTGTTCATTATGTACGCTGGTCTCCAGCTCATTCTCTACCAAATGTTTTTGGCCCGTCATTCTACACTTCATTTTACTGTTTCTTTTTTTAATTGAAGTGAAATTCACCTCATGTAAAATTAACCATGTTAAAGAGTACCATTCACAACTCAATAGATTCCCAGTGCCATGCAACCACCACGTCTGTCTAGTTCCAAAATGTCTTTATCACGCCACGAAGAGACCCCACACCCAATATCAGTCACTTCCCATCCTCTCGTCTCCCCATCCCCTGGCAACCATCAACCTGCATTCTGTCTCAATGGATTGAAAGATCCTGGACATTTCATCAAATGGAATCATGCGGTGCGGGGACTTCGGGTCAGGCTTCCTTCACTTTGCATCCATCATGTTTTGAGATTCGTCCATCTGGTAGCAGGTGTGGAGGCTTTGTTCCTTTCTATGGATGAATCCTGTTCCATGGTGCAGAGAGTCCTTTGGTTTATCCACTCAGTGCTGGGCGTTTACCTTGTTCACGGCTTTGGCTGTTGTGACTGGTGTGCTAGGAGCATGTGCCTGCAGGTATCTGTTAAGACACCTGTTGTCTGTTCTCTTGGGTCAATGCCTGGGGACAGAGTTGCTGGCTCATGCGGTGACTCTGTGTGTAACTTTTGGAGGAGCCCCTGACCGTGTGGATGTTTTCAGCTGAGAGCACTGAGAGTTTTGCGCTTTGCCTTTCAAGTTCTCTAGGAAGCAGGCCACCAGCACGCCTGCTTACACAGTCTCCTTTGCATCCATATCTCCAGTTGACCAAGGTCGTTTTGAATTCTCCTGCCACCCTCCCAAGACTTGGCCACCCGCCAACTTGGTTTCCTCTGCACACTTAGTGAGCACGTTTCCTATCCTGTCATTTAAGCCGCTTACGAAGCGTTAAATGCACCAGGCCCCAGGCCGATCCCACTCCAGCAGCCAGTTTGGCCTGACATGCTCTCCATGCTTGCAGCTGGCCTTCTCTGTGTCCCTTTGGGTCCCCCAGAGCCACAGGGTCACACGAGACCAGAGTGTGCTTGTGATGGGGGTGCAGAGATCTCCAAAGAAGAGCTCCAGGGCTCTCCTGGTGGGTACGAGGCCATGGCTGTCTCCCCTGTGACTCCCTGGCACAGCTTGTGTGGCACCGTCAAGGGTGGAGAGAGGGACACGGTCAGCTTGGTGCAGCAGTAGAAGCGGCACTGGCACTTCGGTTTCTTAAAAGCACAAGGATGAGGCGGGGTGCGGTGGCTCACGCCTGTAATCCCAACACTCTGGGAGGCCAAAGCAGGCGGATCACGAGGTCACGAGATGGAGACCATCCTGGCTAACACGGTGAAACCCCGTCTCTACTAAAAATACAAAAAATTAGCTGGGCATGGTGGCGGGCGCCTGTAGTCCCAGCTACTCGGGAGGCTGAGGCAGGAGAATGGCGTGAACCCGGGAGGCAGAACTTGCAGTGAGCTGAGATTGCACCACTGCACTCCAGCCTGGGCAACAGAGCGAGACTCCGTCTCAAAAAAAAAAAAAAAAAAAAAAAAAAAAAAAAAAAAAAACAGCACAAGGATGAGTGCGAGGTGGGGCTTGGGGTCAGATTAGGGGAAATGGAATGCTACCGAGCAGGCTGATGGTGTGGAGCTCCCAGACAGGGAGTAAAATTAGCACGGGGCAGACCACGGGGCAGGAGCAAAGACTCGGGAGAGGCAGAAGCTGGGGAACTTGCAGGGCACCCTGCAGGCATCACCAGCAGACCTGGAAAAGGCGAGTCTCTGTTGAAGGAAGTGGCTCTTCCCTCATCAGTGCTGCCAGGAGGCAGTTTCTTTAAATCTTAAGGGGACTGGGCCTGCTGGTCTGGCTTCCAGGGCAGAAGCCTCATCCTTCCCTGCCTAAGGACCTTCCTTACGCCGTGGGCCAGCAATGGCGTCTGTTTGGTGTGTGGTTGGGGTAGAAGCTGGACCCCCAGCCTGTGCCCACCATTCTGTCACTGTTCACCATGGTACCGGCCAAGTCTTCCTCTCCAGGCTCTCTCTGAGCCCTCACTTGTCAAAGAGAGGAAGGATGAGATGGTATGGACGGTCCCCTCCATCACTGATGGCCTCCAAGTCCTCAGAGGTTTGTTCCCAGGGGTTTCACCCTTTGGGTCCAGTCCTTCTGTGGCCCAGTTCTTGACTGTGAACTTTTGACTAAAACTCACCCAGACTTGATGTTGGGCGTAGCAAGAGCCTGTATCTCCAAGGCATGAGAGGGGATTGTGCAGGACTCAACTCATCCCAGGTGTGGGGACGCCTTGCAGCCCTGCCCAGCTCACTAGGTACCAGCAGGTGCACAAGGTCTACAGGGCAGCCTGAGTCCCTAAGGCACGTCTAGCCTATCTCAGTGTCTCACTCTGCACAGGTGGGAGCTATCGGCGACGAGGAGGAGTGGGTCACCCTCTATGAAGAGGAGAATGAGCCTGATGCCCAGACGCTGGAGATCCCAAACCTCACGCCCTACACTCACTACAGGTGAGAACAGCAGTAATAAGCTGTTACAGGAGGAAACGCTGGCAGCCCAGGCAGGTGGCTTCTGTTGGCAATAGTAAAACCCAGTCGTATGCATGCAAATGAGATGTTTCCAAGCGGCAATAATAGTACATCAAAGCCTTAAGGAGCAGGCAGGATGCATAGGTGGGTGTTATTCCAAGGGAAATGATAGGCAGATGTTAGACTCATGAGGCTCCTTCTATCAGTACCAGCTGGCAAAACACCCCATAGAAATGGCCCACTATTATATTAGGCTGAACAGCCAAGAACCACAGGCAGCAGAGACGTGGCACTTTACCAAACTCCACAACCTCTTGGGACTATTAACATGCCTTGTGCAAACAAAGCAGACGTCCTCGGAAGATTCTTCTGCTCCCCTTCCCAGGCAGGGCCCAGGAGCTGCTAGTCTCACTCATCAAGCAATTAACATACCATTTAACCTTTAGCTTCTTGATCCCTGAAACTGATCTGGGCAATAAATCCCTGGCCTTAACAAAGGGTAGGGTGATCATGAACTGTTAGTGCTGTGATCACTTCCCGTAAGGCCTTGGAAGGAGATGGAATTTCCAGTTATCACCAGACGTTGAGTCTGATAATGTCATTGTTCTGCCAGGATGGATACATTTCATACAATTGGAGAATGGAAGAGTAGGAATTACTAATTCAGGGACTAAAAGGTGGAATTACATCCTTGTGAAGAATTTTTCTTTCCAGAACAAAACCAAAGTTAGAGTTTAAAAAAAAAACAGCCTAATGAGAGATGCTGTTTACCTTGTATTCATTTTAACATCCTTCAGAAGCTTACAACAGACAAATCAAGACACAATACACAGTTTTTTTAAAGAAAAACGTTCAGCTTAAAATGAGCTGTTGGGATTCAAGACTTACCATGTGAAATTAACTGAAGCTATATAATGATTTAAAAGATCAGAAACTGTAAGTAGAGATCAGTGTCCCTGTCTGAAACTCAGGTACATTTGGGCAACCTCTATAGCAAATGCGTATGTGCACACTTGGGATTTTTTTTATTGTATGTAAATTGAATTCAAATAATTGTTTATGTATGGATAAAGAAGAGACTGAACTGAAAGCACTCCTGTAGATTTTAGAGAACATCGAACTCCACCCTCATTTTATAGTCAAGGAAATGGAGATCGTCAGATTTGCTGAAGGTCTCACAGTTCCTCATTGGATTGGAATCACAGAGTGCGGTGTGAAGCCTGAAACTTTGATAGAGGCCTCAGTTAACTTAGAAAGTTTGTTCTGCCAAGGTTGAGGACGCGCCCGTGACCCAGCCTCAGGAGATCCTGACAACATGTGCCCAAGGAGATCAGGGCACAGCTTGCTTTTATACATTTTAGGGAGATGTGAGACATCAATCAATATAGGTAAGAAGTGCATTGGTTCAGTCTGGAAAGGTGGGACAGCTTGAAGCAAAGGCAGGAGGACTCCAAGCAGGGGAGGGGGCTTGCAGGTCACAGATAGGTGAGAGACAAAGGGTCACATTCTTCTGAGTTTCTGATGAGCCTTTCCAAAGGAGGCCGTCAGATCTGCATCTATCTCAGTGACCAGAGGGATGACTTTGAAGAGAATGAGAAGCAGGTTTGCCCCAGGCAGTTTCCAGCTTGCTTTTCCTTTTAGCTTAGTGATTTGGGGTTCAAGATATTTTCCTTTCACCCCTCATTCTTCTCCTGAACCAACAGAAAAAGAGGTTCAGGGTGCCGTTTGGGTCATTTAAAAGGCTAGACTTCAAAACTGCCATTTGCTAGTAACATCTTGACATTCTAATTCAGTCCCATAGCTACTTGCACCTTAACTCCTTGAGGTTTTCCTAAACTTGAATTAGGGCAACTAATAACATTGATTTCTGGACACCCAATCCATCCAACTACATTTCACTTGGAAGTTTAAAATTTTAAAATTGTTGAGTTGCAGTTGATGTACCTGTACCTTTCTTTGAAGGCTTCTAGGGGGAAAAGGCCACATATGCAATTTGCTTTTTTTTTTTTTTTTTTTTTTTTTTTTTGAGGCAGAGTGTCGCTCTGTCACCCAGGCTGGAGTGCAGTGGCATGATCTTGGTTCACTGCAACCTCTCCTTCCCCGGTTCAAGCGATTCTCCTGCATCAGCCTCTTAAGTAGCTGTGATTACAGGTGCCCGCCACCATGCCTGGCTAATTTTGGTATTTTTAATAGAGACGAGATTTCGCCATTTTGGCCAGGCTGATCTGGAACTCTTGACCTCAGGTGATCCCCCGCCACCTCCCACCTTGGCCTCCGTAAGTGCTAGGATTACAAGTGTAAGCCACTGCACCTGGCCACAGTTTGCAGTTTTAATGAAACCAGGTGAAAGGAGGGTGTCCTTGAGCAATAGCCTTTATGTATGGGTAGACACCTATCTGAGCCCTCCCTTGAGAAACGGTCAGGGCCTTTGTGGTTTCATTCTTTTCCTTCTTACCTTTGCTTGGCCGTAAGTCTCATCAGTGGTTTTGCCTTTAGATTTCGAATGAAGCAAGTGAACATTGTCGGGCCGAGCCCCTACAGTCAGTCTTCCCGGGTCATCCAGACCCTGCAGGCCCCACCCGATGTGGCTCCAACCAGCGTCACGGTCCGGACTGCCAGTGAGACCAGCCTGCGGCTTCGCTGGGTGGTGAGTGGGGGTGAGAAGGGAGGCTGGAGGCACACACTAATCCAGGGCTTAGGAGTTTCTTGGTCACGCCTTTGTCCTAGTCAAAACTAATCTCATCGTCAAACCAAAAAGTATTGCATTTTACAATTAGTGTTGGATCTTAGGCCAGCCCAGGAGATCTGATTAATTAGTAGCATTACTCACTCTCTTCTTGGAACTGAGGAATATTCCTTGGGGCAGGAAAGCTGGTGGTGCCTCACGCCAGATCTCTAAGTCCTTAAGCTAGGTCAACATGGAACCAATACTCAGTATTTGTAAGAGAGCCAGCCTGATATTTAATCAGAACATTTGCCCACAAAATTAAGCCAAAATGTATTAAAAGAAATTATATGCAGCCAAAGTTACTGACATGGTTTCATTTAATTCACAGAAGAAAAGTTTCAGGGAAAAATAAAGTAGATGCTTCTAAGACTGTTTCTCCCAGGAATGCCTCCTCCATGGAGTTGGCCTCACAGGACAGGCCCGTCCCTTAAGACCTGTGAGGGTGGCAGTTCTGAGATGTCAGCTCATCACGGCCCCTTGTTCCTTCCTAGCCCCTGCCAGATTCTCAGTACAACGGGAACCCTGAGTCCGTGGGCTACAGAATTAAGTACTGGCGCTCAGACCTCCAGTCTTCAGCACTGGCCCAAGTCGTCAGTGACCGGCTGGAGAGGGAATTCACCATCGAGGAGCTGGAGGAATGGATGGAATATGAGCTCCAGATGCAGGCCTTCAACGCCGTCGGGGCCGGGCCGTGGAGCGAGGTGGTGCGGGGCCGGACGCGGGAGTCAGGTAAGGGGAAGGCGATTCCCGTCCTGCAGACACCACATTAGAGATGGGGCTGAGGGCCCCTGAGCCTCCAGATCCCAGGCTAGTGGTGTCTCATTGGCCTGTCCCACTTGTGTCTGTCTTGGAGCTTTCCTAATCCTGTGTTAGGCCAGACTCGGCAGGAATTTCCACCTGATTTCATTAGGGCCCCAAGCCATTCATTGGAAACTGGTGATGATTTCCAACAGGGGCTCGACTCACATTACTATTTTCTAAATGAGGGATAATTTTCACTACCAATGATGAAAAGCAAGAATGTGTAAAGATCCTATGGGGAATCTTTAAAATACAAGGTATTCAGGACCTTCTTGTCACAAATTAATAGAGGTAGTAGATTAAGTAATCTAGCCTGTGGTAATAAATAGACCTCTAAAAGTTTAATTGCTTGGACATAATAGGAGTTTATTTCTCACTCATATTGTGGTCTAAGGTGGGTGTTTCTATTTGGCGGGTCGCTCTTTTCCATGAGGTGATTCAGGGACCCAGGCTCTACTGTTCTGTGGGAATAATCTCCATCTGCACCCAGCTGCCAGCAGGGAAAAGAAGGCAAAGAATGGGCCTCTTCAAACCTGTTCAGGAGTGGAACGTCACTGTTCGTCTCAGTCATGGGGCTCTGCCAGTTGCCAGGAAGAAATGGAGACGTGTTTTTGGCCGACCTTGAGTAGACCTCTGCTGCACTGTGCTAATGCTGAAAGTAGCCGCCTAATCTTCTAGGCTTTGCGGACTAACTTCCACCAGCCAACGGTGGGTCAGAGGAGCTTTTCTTGCCCCCCTTGAATTTTTAGAAACCCAAGGGAAGGATGACAATTAACACTCATGAAGGACTCACCGTCACCTGACCCCAGTCCCTTCAGTCTGATCTGAATTAGTGAGGTTCTGTCTGAAGAAGGAATGAACCAGCTGCATCTCTGCCCCACGCTTCTTGGATGAGAGTCACAGCATGTGCTTGATTGCGGAGGGGCTGTTCATTCTGGACTAACGTAGGCTGTTAGAAATATGACTTAAAGTCCTGACTTTGTCCAGACATGGGATGAAGAGGCAGTATGAAGGGTTGAGATGGTGAACTGGGTCGGTGGCCAGAGGAAAAGGAAATATGACTTAAATTACAAATATGACTTAAATTCCTGACTTTGTCCAGACACGGGATGAAGAGGAGGTATGAAGGGTTGAGATGGTGAACTGGGTCGGTGGCCAGAGGAAAAGGACAAGACTCCCCCATTTCTTCTCCCAGGGAGCCTAGATCCATTTTGCTTATTGATTCAAACCCTCTTATTCACTCTCTTTTCCTTCTCTTCTCTGACTCTCTGCGTTAATGAGAATATTCGGTTCCATTGTTTTTGCTGTCATAGACATGGCTGTTTCCTGGAGACAGCTCCTGAGCCCAGCTCCTTTCCTTGGCGCTCCGAGGGGACAGAATCGCCTTGAAGCTGGGGAGTCAAGAGGTGGCCAGGGCCTGCCTACAGCTGTTTCCACCCCACAGTCCTCGGAAATGCCCTGGGGCCTACCCTGTCCCCCACCCAGAGCCTCCCTGCTTCTGTCCCTGTGCTACAACGCCATGTAAAGAGACAGTCCCCGTGCTGTTGTTTTCAATAGAAAAATTAATTAACTTGCTAGATGCTGGAAACTGCCATAGGAGACACAGTTGGAACTCAGAGTGACTTTGATGGGAAATGGACAGAAAGATGAGCTAGGAAGCCAAGTGCACGTTGGGTATCAGAGAAAAACCTCGCACGGTCAGCGGGAAGAGGCGGAGGACACGGGGGCACAGGGCCTGTTGGCATGGCTGGAGGCAGCTATGGGGGGGACCGCCATCCTCAGGACGGAGGAGTTTGAAAGGGAGGAAAGCATAGACACTTGGGGGGCCCAGGGCTCCCGGGCCTGGTCTGTTTGCTCCAAAGATGAAGAGGGAAACATGGAAGGTGGTGCCGAGGTGGGAGGGCGGCCTCTGAGGACGGCTGGAGGGAGGATGCAGATCAGCTCACAGCAATAAGGAAAGGGACCCTGGAGCCCCAGGCAGTGCCAGCCCCTCACCTCTTCCTGATCTTATCCATGCCAGGTGCTGCGATGGGTGCAGGTGTGCCCAACACCACCCTTCTACCCTCAAGGGGGCCAGGCTGGGGTGAGGAGTCTGTACCCTGGGCTTGGGCCCAGCAGCACCTGGCACACCAAGGGCACCAGCATATGCCCAGTGTATCTGCAGGTGCCACCCGCTCTGTGTGCCATGGCATGGAAGGGCCTGGGAAGCTCTGGATAAAGGCTCCTCTCATCCTTTCTTGTTCATTCCCCAGTTCCCACCAGTGACAGGTCTGAACCTGCTGCCACCCTTGTAGGTTTTGCTGTAATGCACACTGGTTTGCATCGCACACAACCCCCTGGGTTTCCTCAACGCTGGTCCACTGTCAGTCACCAGCGGCAAGCAAAAGCTCCTGTGCCACTTTGTGGCTTTATTTCTTCCTACTCTTCTCGGAGTGCAGGAGGTGAGGGTAGACGGGAGGACTCTTAAGCAGTAGCAGGGAGAAGCGGAACCATGGCCGAGTGGGAATGCTCTCAGGGCGTGGCGTGAACCCTGGAGCCCACCAATGAGAGCCCTGGAAGAGCAGCCATGGTGATAACCAGTATGCTTTTGAGAGGACCAGTGTTTCAGGAGGGAACTGCCCAAGCAGTAGGGTTGGTCCCGGTGTCCCTTGGCTCTCCTTCAGACTGCAGCTTTCATTACGTTCCAAAGGAAAGGTGGAGACGCACCAACACACAGCCTGGGATTGTGGTCACGTGGATTTCGAAAACCTCTGTTATCTTCACTATATGAATCTTTGTGACAAAGAAGAGAACTTGAGAAGTTCAGAGGGACAGTTCTAAATCCAGGAAAAGGCAGGCCAAGAAAATATTTATTCAAAATTAAAACTTCTGCTATAACCAACAAAAAATTATAGATAAAATATAACTTTCTGAAATCTTAAATGTATTGGCCAGACACAGTAACCCACACCTATAATCCCAGCACTTTGGGAAGCTGAGTCTGGAGGATCGCTGGAGTCCAGGAGTTCAGTCTAGGCAACATAGTGAGACCCCATCTTTACAAAAAATACAAAAATTAGCCAGGTGTGGTGACATACACCTGTAGTCATAGCTACTTGGGAGGCTGAGGTGGGAAGATGGCTTGGGCCTGGGAATTTGAGGCTGCAGTGAGCTGTGATTATGCCACACTCCAGCCTGGCCAACAGAGTGGGACTGTGCCTCAAAAAAATAAGTAAATAAATAAATTCATCAATGCATTCGTAAGAAAAACAGGGAAATCCTCAGGTGTCAGAGGCGTAACAGGAACCAGGAAGAGTTCAGCAGGAAGTGTTGGGCTGGTGCTGCAGCTGTCCTGGGTGGGGTGGGGATTGGGCTGGACCTTTCCTGGTGGTTTCAGGACCTAGGATTTGACGAACTTGCAGGAACAAGAGAGTCAGCGTTGAATCTGTGTAAGGGGAGAGTTAGGGCCTAAACTCCTGCACTTGAGACACGGCTCTTGAAGGCCTTACCCTCCTTCCTAGGAGAGGCTGAAACTCTGCCTGCAGAGGTTTGACTGTATGTCTACCTGGACTCTGAGTAGAGAATGAAAAGTCAGTCTGTGTCCTGTGCCCCACTCAGGACTGGGTTTTGAATTTGTATTATATGAATGGCCTGGGAACTCCCAGAACAGAAATTAATGTAACATTTGGTTCCAGAAACCAAAAGCACAAGCAACTAAAGAAAAAGTAGATACATTAGACCTCATCAGAATGAAAACCTTTATGCTTCAAAGAATGTCATAAAGGAAATGAAAAAAACTCCCCAAATGGAAGAAAATATTTGCAAATTATGTATCTCATGAGGGATTTATGTCCAGAATATATAAAGACCTCTTACAACTTCACAACAAAAAGACAAATGACCCAATTAAAAACTGGGCAAAGGATCGGCATAGACATTTCTCCCAAGGAGATTTACAAATGGCCAGCAAGCACATGAAAAGATGTTCAACATCGTGAACTGTTAGGGAAATGCAAATGTAAGCTGTAACGAGATATCACTTCACACTCTAAAATAAGATGGCTAAAATAAGAAAAGCTGGACAATAACAGGTATTGGTGGGCACGGAGAAACTGGAACCCTTGTACGTTGCTGGTAGGAATATTAAATGATTCAGAAACGTTGGAAAACAGTTGGCATTCCTCAAAGGGTTGAGCAGGGAGTCACCATGCGACAAAGCAACTCTACTCCTAGGTATGTACCCAAGAGAACAGAAAACATATGTCTACACAAAATCTTGCACATAAATTGTTCATAGCAACTTTATTCACAGTAGCCAAAAAGTGGAAACAACCAAAATATCCCTCAGTGGACAAATGGATAAATAAAATGTGGTCTGTGCATTCAGTGGATGATTCAGCAATAAAAAGGAATGGAATTCTGATACATGCTACAGTGTGGAGGAACCTTGAAAACATTAGGCTAAGTGAAAGAGACCAGGCACAAGAGACCACATATTGTATGATTCTATTTGTAGGAAACATCTGGAACAGGCAAATCTAGAAAGGCAGAAAGTAAATTCATGGTTTCCTAGACTAGGGGACAGCATTTGAGAGGAATGAGAAATGATTGATGATGAAAACAGAGCTGCTTTGGGGGATAATGAGATATTCCAAAGTTCATCGTGATGATGGTTATGCAACTCTGAATTCACTAAAAAAAAGTTGAATTGTACAATTTAGAGGAATGTATGATATATTAATCATCTCACAATAAGGCTTTCAAAAAAAAAAAAAAAAGCTTAGCCTTCCTGAGATTAATTTTATGCAGATAAAATGTTATTAAAATAAGTATAGGCTGGGGGCTGTGATTCATACCTGTAATCCCAACACTTTGGGAGGCGGAGGCAGGAGGGTTACCAGGAGCTTGATACCAGCCTGGGCAACATAATGAGACCCCATCTCTACAAAATAAAAACAAAAACTACAGAAAATTAGCCAGGCATGGTGGCACATGCCTGTAGTCCCAGCTATTGGGAGGCTGAGACAGGAGGACTGCTTCAGTCCAGGAGGTTGAGCCTGCCGTGAGCTATGATCACACCCCTGCACTCCAGCCTGAGTGACAGAGCAAGACCCTGTCTCTAAAAAAAAATAGTAAGTATGGCTCATAGATTGTACACTTTGCCTATGGTTGGAAAGCCAGGAAGATCTGTGTATAATATCTTCTTACCCTCAGGGAAAACAGTGATCAACTCTTCCTGAAATAGTTACGTATCATACCCCAATAAAGGATTTTACTCTCCTCCAAAAATAAAACAAAAAGAAAATACACAAAAAACTAAAGAAATATGGTTTCAGGCCAGACCATCTGGGCAACCAACAGAGGTAAAAATGATTCCTCTCGGGAGAGATATTGCCAAAACCAAATTATCCAAAATGAAAATCAAGCCTTTTAAAAGATGAATCACAATTGTCAAGCACACAGGCAATAATTTGCCATGAGTAAAAATGACCAGCTTTAAAAAGAGAGAAAGAGAAAGATAGAGGGCTTCGATTACATTAAAATACATACAAGTCTGAGAGAAAATATACAATAACTACATTTAAAATTATTAAAGTCTTAAATAAAGCATTAAAATTTTAAGTAAAGATTAAGGTACCGTTTCTTAAAGCAGTTTTTTTTTAGAAAAAATAAAAGGGACACAATCATTGAAAATGAAAGCAGTTTAGACACTGCCAAAAAGAGAATTACCAAATTAGAAGCTAGATTTGAATAAATAACTCTTAAAACAACATAAAGACAGAAGATTGAAAGTAGATTAAAAGACATAAAGAACAGAATGAGATCTACCAGATAGCTAATAGGACTCAAAAGGGAAAGAGGAAGAAAATGAGAGTTACAAAATACACAGAGATAATAGCTGAGAAAGTCCAGGGTTGATGGAAAGCATTATTTACAAGACTGAAGAAACACCAATCCTGAGTGGAGTAAATAAAACTGAATTCATATCAAAATGTATTTGGTACAACTGTAAAATGCCTAAGAGAAAATCTTAAAAACAGTTGGAGTGAAAGGCAGATAATCACAAAGGCAAGACTATTTGACTGAGGTAACTACTCAGGAACAACAGAGGCCAGAAGACAATGAGATGGTAATCTTGAAGGAGCTAAAAGCAAATAACTGTCAGTCTCAAATTTTATACCCAGCTGAACTAATCTTCCAGGATTTTATCCAGAAAACAGCAAAGTAAATGCTATATAAAAATGGAGACAATTTAATCAAACTAGAAATATCATTTTGAAAATTTTTTGAATAACACTCTTTTTTTTTTTTTTTTTTTTTGAGATGAATCTCACTCTGTCACCTGGGCTGGAGTGCAGTGGCATGATCTTGGCTCACTGCAACCTCTGCCTCCTGGGTACAAGTCATTCTCCTGCCTTAGCCTCCCAAGTAGCTGGGATTACAGGTGCCCGCCACCATGACCAGCTAATTTTGTATTTTTAGTAGAGATGGGGTTTCACTATGTTGGCCAGGCTGGTCTTGAACTCCTGACCTCAAGTGATCTGCCCACCTTGGTTTCCCAAGGTGCTGGGATTACAGGCATGAGCCACCACACCTGGCCAAGAACCCTCTTTAAAAAAAAAGGAAACCTATGGCAAAACTGCTGATTTGAAACTCTCTCTCTCTTTTTTTCTTTCTTTTTTTTAACATTTCCAGCTGTTGGAAACCTATCTTATAGAGTCAAGAGAATGCAGAGGATAATATTTTATGTGTAAATGTATTCCAGGTTTTTTTTCTTCTGACTTTGTTCTTTTCAGACAATCTTATATCATCTTTTACTCAAGAACCCTGAGGAGACTTTCTCTAGCAATGTTGTTTATTTTTGTAGACACTGCTATGTTTTAATTAATATTGAGATATAGATTTTGTATCAAAAAAAGCAAGTGGATTTACCTTTGTCCTAGCTGATTGTAGCATGTATGGTGATATGGTTTGGCTCTGTGTCCCCACCCAAATCTCATCTCAAACTGTAATCTCCACATGTCAAAGGAGGGACCTGGTGGAGGTGATTGGATCATGGAGACAATTTCCCCCATGCTGTTCTCATGATAGTGAGTGAGTTCTCACAAGATCTGATGGTTTTATAAGGGGCTCTTCCTCCTTTGCCCTCTCTTCTCTCTTCTGCTGGCATGTGAAGAAGTTCCTTGCTTCCCCTTCACCTTCCGCCATGATTGTGTTTCCTGAAGCCTTCCCAGACATGCATAACTGTGAGTCAGTTAAACTTCTTTCCTTTATAAATTACCCAGTCTTGGGTATTTATTTATCACAGTGTGAAAATGGACTGATATATATGGCTAGAGGGAAATCACATAGAGCCCTTGCAGAATCCACTGTGTCAGCCTCACTGTTTTTCTGTTCATAGTTCATGTTCTGTTCACTTGTTGGGAAGATTTTGATCAAGAGTAGGAATTGTTCTTGCAACTGAAGCTGTGTTTTGTCAGTTATTACATTTTTTTCTTATTTTGAGGGTTATAGCTTACAGAAAGGTATTTTTTAGTTTTTAGTTGAATTTCTGTTTAATTAGAAACTTTGGTGCAACACATATCACTCTGGGAAAAAAAGTTTTGGTTCATGTGTTTCCATCAAAAATTTTATAATTGGGTTATTGATCTTCATTTCAAGTTGTGGATGATTCAGATTCTGGACATGTTGAATGCTGGAATAACTAGCTCCCAGGGACCCCTCTTGGACCACTCTCTCCTCTGATTGGTGCTGGTGCTCTGTCTCTGTCCCTCCTTCCACCTGCGGAATCTCAGGGGCCCAGATGCTGCAGGACTTCAGCTCCCCCACCTTGTGTTTAGCTCATCAGAACGGAGATTTCACAGCCTTCTTCTCTGGGAATCTCCCCACCTGTGACTGGCAAGGCCCTCCCAGGTGCAGCAGTTTTGACTTTGTGCCTTCCTTGGCCCTACTAACATCTGACACTTACCCTCCCCAGCAGAAAACTCAGGGTTTTTTTTAAATGGGGGGAGGCAGGGAGGAGATGGGGAGGTGAAGGGGTTGCCAGGGTGGAATGGTGGAGTGGACCCAATGGAGAGGGAGAGGGATTGGAGAGAGAATAAAACCACGGCACTTTGTCTGAAATAAGTCTCCCCTCAATGGAAATAGCAGCTCCTGGGAGCTCAGGAATGGTCCAGTGGGCAAGAGTGCTGAAAACATGCAGGGAACACAGAGCAGAATGCTCGAAGCCACATTTCAATGAAGTTTACAGTTTTGAAGTGCAGTTTAACAGGTTCTGTGACATGATATATTATGATATATTCTAAGGATAAATGAGGCCTTCAAAACCAAGAGAGACCACATGAGGAGGAACAGCGAGCTGCGTAGTGTGAAATGCTACAGAGGGGAGAGAAAAAAATGAAGGGGAAAAGAAGCCATAGAATGGCTTTGTTTTTAATGAAAGGGGAATTCCCAAGAACATCTCAAAACGTAAGATGTCAGGTTGGAAAGGGAGTTAAATCTACTTCAAAATAGATGATGGGTAAGAGGTTTCTTTTTCAGTTCTTGAAAACTTGCAACTTCATGGCAGATCTTGTCCTGGTAGGATTTAAATGCGCTGAAATTTCCATCCTGAACTCTGCCATCTTCTCCACTTTAGCCACCTCACCTCCCTGTCTCTGTGTGAGAAATTCAGCCGCGTTCAAAGCCCAGTCAGTGTCCAAATTGCTGCAATCCCCAGGTTGCCCTCATTCTCCAAGGACAGGGTTGGCTCTCCAGTAAACACGTGCTCATCCCACCACATCTTAGAAAAACAGCCGTGATTTGTAGGTCTGTAGGGAGAATTGGGCACTTACAGTTTCAAAGAGTGACCCACAGGAAGCGGTTAAGGATTACAGAAGTGGACCATTTGTGTTGCTATGACAATGGCCTTTTTACAGACAGGGACAGAGGTTTTAGAACCTGGTACCAACATCTTGGGCATACAGTATTTGGTGTTCTTACCTTATTCTAAATAAATTCGGATACGTTGTAGGTTTACATTTTTTTTTTTTAAATTTTAGTGCCCCCTTTAGCTCATAGTTGATTCAAGGTCTCAGTTTATTCAACTTTTGTATAAAATGAGCAATGTGCAAGCCATTTCCTGGTAACAGCCATGGTGGCATTTAAGACACCCTGTGGGAGCTCCGTGCAGGCCCAGGGAGCACGAGCGAGCCGGGTGGAGCCACAGCTGGAAGACAATGGGGACTCGGGGCTGCTTCTGTGACAAGCCCCCTTCCTCTTTGGAGAACTGAGCAAACTTAACATTGCAAGTATGTTTCCGTGACACCTTTTGTGTGACACCTCTCTGCTCTAATAAATTGATACTATTTCATTGAAGCACTGAGTAACTGAATGAATGACTCTCAACTGACATATTTGGGAAGATTGGACTGGCTGGCATTATCTCCCTCCAAAAATAGAAGGGGGCTCACAGTGGTTTTATAGTGACAGGCATAACTAGGGTTTTTCTATTTTGTGGACACATTCACTGACTGACACTCAGCAGCCGATCTAATGTCCATGCAGGGAAGGTGGTAGGGAGAGAAGAGGAGGGAGAGATGCTTCCTCCCAGGGCTCTCAGCACCAGGGAACGGGCCCCTTCCTGGGGGCAGGCATTCTAGGCCTTTGCTCTTCAGGTTCCTCTGTGATTTCTCCTCTGGGGAGACCCCACAGGGTGTGGTGAGAGTGCGGTGTGGCCACTGACCCCCGTCCTGAGGCTTAGTCATCCTCAGCCACTGGCCTTGTTAGGCTGTGGCCTGCTATGGGGCCGCCCTTTCTTGCCCCTCCCTTGTCTAGGGAAACACTGGTTTGTAGTGGTGAGGGGAGAAGCTTCCCACACAGCATGAGAACAGCTCTTCTAGGATGCACACGAACCCTGGCATTGTCTTAAAGACTGTGTTCGTGTCGTAGCAGAATACCCCAAACGGGGTGGCTTAAATGACAAAAATGTATTCTGTCACCATTCTGGAAGGTGGAATCTGAACTGGAGGTGTCGGCAGGGCCGTGATCCCCCTGAAGGCTTGGGAAGGATCTGTCCTCGGCCCCACTCCAGCACCTGGTGGTTCCGTGGCTCGGGCAGCCTCCCTCCCACGTCCCCACGGAGTTCTCCCTGTGTGTGTCTGTCTCCTCCCAAGGCACTCTCCCTGTGTGTGTGTCTGTGTACAAATTCCTTATATGGACACTAGTCATATTGGATCAGGGGCCCACCCTATGCGGTATGACTGCATCTTAACTAGTTACATCTGCAACAATTGTGTCTCCAAATAAGGTCACCTTCTGAGGTACCGGAGGTTGGGATCACAAAATAAGGATTCAGGGGGCACACAGTTCAATCCATAATAAAGATCAAACTACCGTCATATAGACAATCTTGCAATCAAATGTCACAGGTTGCATTATTGTGCAACCCCCCCACCATGTTACTTTCTGTCTTCAGACTAACTAACAGTGCTACCCTCTCAGTCTCCGTGTAATGAGGAAGTCTGAATGTCTGAAGTAATGGATGTGTGAATGGATGGATGGATACATGATGGGTGAATGGATGGATGGACAGATGGATGGATAGATGGATGGTAAATGAATGAATGAGTGGATGGGTAGATGGGTGGGTGGATGGATGGATGGATGGATGGATGGATGCATGATGAGTGGATGGTTGGATGTATGGATGGGTAGATGGCTGGATGGATGATGGATGGATGAGTGAATGGATGGATGAATGATTAGATGGATGGATGGATGGATGATGGGTGGATGAATGGATGGATGATGGATGGGTGAATGGATGAATGGATGGATGGATGGATGGATGGATGGGTGATGAGTGGATCCATGGATGGATGGATGATGGATGAGTGAATGGATGGATGGGTAAATAGATGGATGGATGAATAGATGGATGGATGGGTGATGGATGGATGGATGGCTGATGGGTGGATGGATGAATGATGGATAGAGGAGTGAATGGATGGATGGGTGAATGGATGGATGATGGGTGGATGGATGGATGATAGATGGGTGAATGGATGGATGGATGAATAGACGGATGGGTGATGGATGGATGGATGGATGGGTGATTGGTGGATGGATGGATGATGGATGGATGAGTGAATGGATGGATGGGTGAATGGATGGATGGATGAATAGATGGATGGATGGGTGATGGATGGGTGATGGATGGATGGAAGGATGATGGATGGATGAGTGAATGGATGGATGGGTGAATGGATGGATGATGGGTGGATGGATGGATGGATGATGGATGAGTGAATGGATGGATGGGTGAATGGATGGATGGATGAATAGACGGATGGATGGGTGATGGATGGATGGATGGATGGGTGAATGCATGGATGGATGGATGGATGGATAGATAGATGGATCAATCGATTTATGGATGGATGGATGGATGGATGGATGGATGAGTGGGTCTATGAAAGAGCAGAGGAAGCCCTCACGAGTGCTCCTGCTATTCTTGGTGCATGCGTGCCTCCTGCTGTTCTTGAAACCCTAGGAAGTCTTGCAAAAGAGAAGGGAACAGATGCTTCCACTCACCTCTGTGTTCCAGCGCCCTACCAGGCACCTCAGTGTTTGCTTTCATTCTCACTCTATAGGCTAGGACTGGTCATAGCATCCTCCTTTCACTTTCTTCAAAACAACTAGCTATTGATCACCTGCTGACCAACAACTGCTGGCCACCAGGAGGGGAGAGTGAGAAGACTCTAAGGAAGGAAGGTAGGCCAGCCTTAGCCTTTCACAAATGGGACAACTGAGGCACAGGTGATCGGAGCAGCATCCCCGGCTCCAGTATAAGAAAATGATCTTACATGTGGGCCGGGCACAGTGGCTCACGCCTATAATCCCAGCATTCTGGGAGGCCGAGGCAGACAGATCACTTGAGGTCAGGCATTCGAGACTAGCCTGGCCAACATGGTGAAACCCCATCTCTACTAAAAATACAAAAATCAGCCAGGCGTGGTGGCGCATGTGTGTAATCCCAGCTACTTGGGAGGCTGAGGCAGGAGAATGGCTTGCCCCCAGGAGGCGGAAGTTGCAGTGAACCGAGATCGCACCACTGCACTCTAGTCTCAAAAAAAAAAAAAAAAAAAAAAAGGAAAGAAGAAAAGGAAATTATCTTACATGTACATGGGTCAAGAATGACATGGCCGGCCTCTGCTGCCCATCTCCTTGTAGAGAAGCATTAATTAAAATGGATTCAATGCAATTTTCTCAGCTTTAGTTTTCTCATCTGTAGAAAAGGGGTAATGATACCTACTTCATTGGGATCATTGTGGGATTAGATGCAATTATGTGACTGAAGGCAGTTGGCACAGACAGGCACCGGATAAGCACCTAGTCAACCTACTCTCCCTTTCCCTTCTTTTGTGTAAATCCTCACGTCCCCTCCTCTCTTCAGCCTCTCCTGTCTCTATCACGGAATACCACGTTTAGAGCTGTCAGTGAAATGGCATGTGTCTGAAGGTGAGGATTTCCTATTTGAGATAAAAGTCTGCAGTTTCCACAAGTTAATACAGCAAACAGACCAAGCATCTTTTTTTTTTTCTTGCTGGGTGGACTCAGGTAAAATTGAGCTGCTAAGTACCCAGGATTTATGGAATTTGTTGCTAATATTAAAGAGATTTACATGTCCGTTATACTCCTGCAGGTTTAATCTGATCACTACAAAATGCTCAGAATACATTGCTATTTCAAGGACAACTAGATTATTTGGGTGAAAGCTGGATCTTTGTACGTAGATACTCTGGACTTTGGATGCCAATCTACTTCATTGGTTCTTTGCAGTTCCTTCAGCCGCCCCTGAGAACGTGTCAGCTGAGGCTGTCAGCTCGACACAGATTTTACTGACATGGGCTTCCGTGCCGGAACAGGACCAGAATGGGCTCATACTGGGCTACAAGGTGCGTGATGGGATGACCTCCCTTTGCTTAAAGAATGGGCTGGGGAAATGCGACCACGTGCCATTCCCCCAAAGCAGCAAGCTTCCTCTTCTTCAGCAGATCTGCAGTGCCGGCCAGTTTGTGACTTTTATTAGGACATCCAGTTGTCTTATCTAAGCCTCATTGCAGTCTGGGAATTAGGCGTCGGTATAACCACACCACAAACGCCAAAACAGGGTGCCAGAAGAAAAGCGCAGCCGGAGTGGACCTGACCTCGGGGCCTCGGTGCCGTGGGCCAGTTACTGAAACCCGTGCCTGTGTCTCCCCGCTTGTAAAACGGGAATAATGATGGTAGCTTTGTCCTGGAGTTAGTGTGAGAATTCATTGGGTCTTTTACACAGCACGCCTTGCTGGTGTGAAGGGCTGGGCGAGGTGGATTGCTGTGTGTGTGTTTCTATGTGTGTCATCACGGTCCTAGCAATGGCATCCACTGGAAGGGTTGAATCTGTCCCAGCTTCTTGGGGGAGCCATTTCTGGGTTCCACCTTCCATACATCCACCCCAACCCTTTAAAACCCTGTTCTGTTCCTCATTCCATCACTCAGGGGCGACAGGCTCTGTCTCCCCGTCTGGCCCTTGGCTCAGCAATGCCAAGCATCAGAATGAGCTTTTCTGGACCCGGCCAGCAAGGCCATGCTTGTCTCAGTGCTGCTGCCTGGGTTTTGAGCATGCCTCCTCCACCTTTCCATACTTCACATCCCTATTCTTTGTTTCCCCAGCCTGCTCTCCTGTGTCTTCCCCCTTCCCCGGGCGTTCTAAGCGCGCCCTGCTGGCTCCGTGACACATGGCAGTCCCGTTGAGGGGGTTCAGTGACCAAAACTCCACACCACATTCCTGGGGCCCAGAGAAACGTGCTTGCTGTGCTATTTTCAAACGGCTCCCTGGTGATGCTATCCTTTATGGCCTTCCATGTCCCTGATCTCAGGGAGCAGTTCCGAGAGGGTGGGCGTTGAGTGAAGACTTAGCAGGAGGCCCTGGAGCAGAGCAGCTTGGGGTGGGGTGCCCTGGAGCAGAGCAGCTTGGGGTGGGGTGCCCTGGAGCAGAGCAGCTTGGGGTGGGGTGCCCTGGAGGAGAGCAGCTTGGGATGGGGTGCCCTGGAGGAGAGCAGCTTGGGGTGGGGTGCCCTGGAGCAGAGCAGCTTGGGGTGGGGTGCCCTGGAGGAGAGCAGCTTGGGGTGGGGTGCCCTGGAGCAGAGTAGCTTGAGGTGGGATGCCTTGGAGCAGAGCAGCTTGGGGTGGGGTGCCCTGGAGCAGAGCAGCTTGGGGTGGGGTGCTCTGGAGTAGAGCAGCTTGGGGTGGGGTGCCCTGGAGGAGAGCAGCTTGGGGTGGGGTGCTCTGGAGTAGAGCAGCTTGGGGTGGGGTGCCCTGGAGGAGAGCAGCTTGGGGTGGGGTGCCTACAGCCTGCACAACTGCAGATGGCCCAAGGAGGCCGGAGCTCGCGGTTGTGTGAGGATAGCAGGTCTTCTGTGGCAGGAACCCAGCTTCCATGGCTGGGAAACCCAGGGGGCTGCTGGCTCCTGTGGCAGGAAGCAGAATGTGACTGAGTTCATAATCGAGTCTGTGTTAGTGGCTGTGGTTGGCACGGCTGCAGTGGGGCCTCCGATCTTGCAGATCACGACCAGGCAGCAGGCGCGCCAAGGTATGGGCACTAACTCAGACTCCCCTGGAGTGCAGTCACTTCACCACCGCCTTCCTTCCCAAACGCCAGCGTGGACAAATGAGATCCACAAGCCCTGCCCACAGCCATCCTTAGGGAGAAAGCACAGTTGGCTGGGCCTTGATTCACGAAGGTGGCCTGCCCTGTGCCATGGCGGTCCCTCTTGGCACCCTCCTCCTTATAACCCTCACATTGTGTCGATGCCACAGATCCTGTTCCGGGCCAAAGACCTGGATCCCGAGCCCAGGAGCCACACCGTGCGAGGGAACTACACGCAGTCGGCCCTGCTGGCAGGCCTGCGCAAGTTCGTGCTCTACGAGCTCCAGGTGCTGGCGTTCACCCGCATCGGGAACGGGGTCCCCAGCACGCCCCTCATCCTGGAGCGCACCAAAGACGATGGTAGGTCCAGGGTTCGCGCCTTCGGGAGCCTCGCTGCCTCCCAGGTTGGCCTCTCCAATGCAAACAATTTGAATTGTCGCTTTTAACTTAATTTTCAAACCACTTTCTTTTGCAGTTGAGGGAAACAAAGCAAAATTGTTTTTCAGTCGCTGAGCACTTCTATGGCCAATTTCAGCCTAGAGTGGATTTTTACAGCCTAATTATGAACCTGGGCAGAGTTTCCCTCATAACTCTGCCATGGGCAGCGCTGGGGAGAGCAGGAAAGGCTGGGGGCCGGGCTAAGCTGTGGATGCGAGCTGTGGACGCTCCTCTTGGCGGGGGCTTCACGTATCTAGTGTAGTGCCCCCTTATCCAGCAACATATCCCAGGACCCCCAGGGGATGCCTGAAACTGCAGATAAGAGGGGACTACTATAGTTTAAAAAATCCACAGTGGACCTCGTGCCTTAATTCTCAGTACTGCCCCGGTCTCACTGTTTGCATTGTGGGAGGTAATTAGAAGTTGTAGAAAGCCCCATGTTTGACGGCTCAGGGTCCCCAGCTCCCTGTGTTTCCAGACCTGAATAACAAGCACGCCTTGCCAGCTTTGTTTTCATGGAACTCTAAATCATCGGTAAATATGTTTTCCCACTTTGCAGATGTCAAACATGTAAAGGTTAGCGTCTCTACATTTTCACTATTAGACAGACTGTAATGAATACATCAGGGGGAGAAGTACTGATCTCCCCCATTGCTAAAAAAACACCCACTATGGGGATCAGAGTGGCTGAAGAAGTGAAATAACCATAGGTTTTCTTAAGCATCTTTGCTGAGTAACTAAATGAGCCCGAAAATCCTCTTAACTGCTGAGTGGAAAGCGCTGTCTCCACGTTGCTCAGAGAGCGCCGCCCCCATCCTTGCCTCGCCTCAGGGAGAGACGGGAACCCTGCAGAAGGCTTTGTCCATCCTCCCCTGACACAGGATCTCAGGCTAGAGGAGGATCCAGGAGGGAAAAGGAATGTGGATGTTGCTTCCTTTCAAAACTCTTTCCAGCTCCAGTGTATTCCAGGTTCCCCAGATGAAAGGAAAAAGGGGCATATTAGAAACTGTAACAGCAGGCCCAAGGCCACTGTTCCCTCCTGAAGCAGGCACTGGTGAGTCCTGGAATGCTGCCGCTTCCCCTCCCACAGCGCTCCCATAGACCTGCCTTTCCTCCTCTGCATTCCAGCGTAATCCCCGTAAACAGCCCAGGAGAGGGCTCAGGGGAGCAACGCTACTTAAGACTGAAGTCAGTGTTTGCGTATCTGTGACTTAGTCCTGGTTGCGAGCCTGGTGGCCTCCTTCAAACATTTATTTCACCGCAAACTAGGCGTCATAACACACATTCAAAATTTAAAATACCATTCCCAGCTTCATAGCCGGGGACAGAAGTCAGCAGCCCAGAATGACGAACATGCATCCTTTTATTTTCACATTGATTGTTTCATGCCCATTGCCTCTTACCTGGGAATCAATCAGTTATTAATTCCAACAAGAAGCTCTCATATTGGCCACACACTTACTTGCCTGTTCGTTTAAGTAAATGTATTTTATGAGGGCTACGACCCTATTATTCAGCAGTTCCACCACACCTAACTGCTTTTTGAATTATTGGCACACCGAACCACACACAAGAATTATTATATGCATTTGTGCACATCAACTCTTAATTATCTAGGATGATGCAGGAGAGAGGTGGCATGCCTACGAGAAAAATGATTGAGGATAAACGTGTTCTTCCATCAGAAATTCTAACCTCCGTTACAGTTGGGAGGAACTTCAGGCCGCCTTATCTACCACCTGCTTTGCAGACGTCAAACCCAGTAAGGGAATCGGAGCTCAGATGAGGGAAATCCTTCCTCTCAACCTGATGTTTGCTGTCAGAGTCATTTAGTGACTGGTCTACTTGTGTCCTGGTAGGCTGGTCACACTCACGCTCTTCCTGGCACAGTTCATGAGCCCTGCTTTTGAGTCTTGGAAAGCAGATGGGCAGGGTTTAAAGGAAGTGTTTGCTCAAGATTCTTAAGGAGCCACACTACCGGTGAGGTTCCAAAGTCATCAGTCCAAAACTTTAGAGGGTTCTAAACCCATGACACTGTAGCCTGTGGTAGTTCGTGCACCCAGCTGACCCTCAGAGTCCTGTGGAACCTGTCACGCACCTAAGGAACATTGTCTTGACATCTGAATCCCTGTGGTTTTCCCTTCAGCTCCAGGCCCACCAGTGAGGCTCGTATTCCCCGAAGTGAGACTCACCTCCGTGCGGATTGTGTGGCAACCTCCGGAGGAGCCCAACGGCATCATCCTGGGTAAGGGAGCGGCGGTGGCCGGGCATGGTGGCTCAGGCCTGTCATCCCAGCACCTTGGGAGACCGAGGCAGGCCAATTGCTTGAGCCCGGGAGTTCAAGACCAGCCTGGGCAACACTGTGAGACCCCATCACTACAAAAAAAAAAATTCAAACTGTTAGCTGGGCATGGTGGCATGTACCTATTGGTCCCAGCTACTTGGGAAGCTGAGGTGAGAGGATCGCTTGAGCCCAGGAGGTTGAGGCTGCAGTGAGTCAAGATTGTATCACTGCACTCCAGTCTGGGAGAGAGTACAAGACCCTATCCTCAAAATAAGAATTAAAAAAAAAAAAAGGAGTGATGATGTTTAAAAGGAGAGAAATAATAATCAAGTTGATGTCTTCCCTGTTTGTTAGATGTTTATGAGGTTAAACAAAAGCCTGTCTCCAGCAGCCTAGCATTTCCTGAACCGAGATGATCACGGGCCTCTTGGCTGTTTTCTGAGCTATGTACTAAGGGTTTTTTGTATGGAATGAAATTTACATTTTGCTAACCTGGAATTTCTTCCATTCGTTTGCGGCTCATGGCGATACCGTTCGTAACCAACCTCCCCTTCCGCTCTGAAATATCAGGCTATTTTGCTGTGTGTTTGGGAAACAACAGGCTAGTTTTTCAGAGAAGATGCAGACCTGGGCTTTGCTCCCATGTTCCTGGAAACATTTTTCCTACAGCACTTGCACCCAATCCTTGTAAGAAGCCAATGAGATGAAGCGCATGCCTTGGGTCCCAGGGAATTTGTTTACTTCTGACTTTTCAGCATTACACCCGGCATACCAACTCTGGTAACACTGATGAAAAGCCTGAATTTTTCCCAGTTCCCCAAAGCAGCAAATTCTATTTGAAAACATCCCCAGTTCCTTGATTCATTCACCCTTTCAGAGAGACAAATTGAGGACTTTCCGTGTGCAGGTGTCTTACGCACAGTGGCGGGTGAGGAATGAATGAGGCGCGCCCATCCCCCAAGATGCCCACAGTCCCGTAACGGAGACACACGTTGAGAGTACTGTGAGATAAGCCATCTGAAAGAGGTTTCATTCAGTGCCTCACACACAGCTCCTTCTGGGTTCAGTGCCTCACACACAGCTCCTTCTGGGTGGGGTCTCTGTGGGTGGAAGGCTCCTTTGGAGTGGGATCTGGAGATAGGTGGCTTCTGAAGCCTTGGAAGAAGGGAAGGGGGTGTCCGCTCAGCCAAGACTGCACTGATGGCTCTGACGGCTCCAAGGCTGGGGTTGGAGGCTGGGCCAGGTCTTGAGCTACTGTGAGCTCCCTGCTGTGCCCTGGAGAATGTGGCCCTGAAAGCCGGATGTTTTAAGCTGGCCTATGAGAGGAAAGCACGGCAGCCACAGAACATTGCCCCAGCCCCAGGTTAGCTCTCGGGATATCGGCGGAATCCTGACGCACCGGAGACCCCTGATTTGTCTAGCCTGCGTTCTGGGTGATGTACGGTCATGTTATAAACCCAGACTTACAAACAGGTGGTAAAATTCACCACTTTTGCCTGCATTTGATCTTGGGATTCTAAGAGTTGGTTTGAAGAGTTTCACATCACTAAAAAAGAGTTTGGAGGCCTGTGTCGAACGGCAGCAGGAACTCATCCAAGGTCTTTGAGTGAGAATGCTGCACAATCAGATTTGCCTTTGAGATAATCACTCTGGCAGCCTGAGAAGGGTGGACACAAAGCCAAATATTTATTGAGCCCTTGCTTCCGTGAGAGGGGGCCTGGAACTTCCTCAGTCTTCTGTACAAGGAGGCTGTGGCCTATTTTCACTTTGCCTCTTTCTTGATGTGATTTCTGGAGTTGCCAGATAGACGTGTCTGGCTTTGAGTATGGCATTTCTCAATGAGGCGACCTTTGGAATTGTGGGTTCCTGCTACTAAAATCTGAGATGAGCAGCCACTGTGGAGGTGAGCATTTCAGGGTCTGGCCCGGCAGAGAGGGAGCTACGAGCCACATCTGGTGCCTGCGCAGTGAGCCCGGTCTCGGGGTAGGAAACGGTCTGCCCAGCAGACAGCTGTGGTGAAGAGATTTGCAGGAGCCCCACCCAGGCGGGCCCTAACCTCAGCACAGCACCCAGGCATCAGCCTTTTCTGAAACAAGCAGGGCTAATATCTGATTACCCAGGACCTGTCCCCAGCATGCTGTGAAACAAGAAACATTGACAGAGGCACAGGAGTCCATAAGAATGGTGTTCCCCGTGAAGAAGCAGGTTTGCCCCAGCCCCACCTCTACCCTGGCAGGGCCCCCGGCTCCCACTGCCGGCCTCGGTAGACCCTCCTGGCAAGTCCTCATTCTGTGGTCACCTCTGTCCACTCACTGTCACCTTACCGGGCTGCCAAGAATCAGTTCTGGAGTGCGAAGGTATGGGACAGGTGCAGGAGCAAAGCATGTGCTTCATCTGTGCTTCTCTCTTGCCATAGACAAACCTGTGCTCAGATTCCAGTGCTGAGACTTTGACCCAGGGCTTCCCTGCACACGTGGGGAGGCTCTGGCCTCAGCCAGCCCTAGGCCCAGCCCTCTGCCTGACACACCTGCTTCTCCAGGGCCTCTGACCTTCCTGAGGACTCACACCGATGTCCTCTGTAGCCCCAGGTCCTCACTGCCCCGCTCCCTGACCACGTGTCCACCTGGTCAGGCTTGTCCTCAGCACGCCTGCTGGCACAGCGTGAGGCCCGCTGTCCAGTGAGCCCATCAGCTGGTTTCGTCATCTGTCGTTTACTTTCCAGAGTGTCTCTGACATTTCTTTTTCTGACAACAAGAGCACTATAAAATGATAATTGAGGCCACAATGAAATCCCATTTCACATTCACCAGATTTGGCACCATAAGAAGCTGTGATGATGCCAAGTTTACATGAGGATGTGGAGAAACAAGACCCCTCCACCCTTGCCAGGAGAGGGAGTTGGTGCATCCACTTTGGGGAGTGCTCTGGCAATACCCAGGAAAGGTGACCACATTCATGCCACACCCCAGAAGCTCTGCACTTCCAGGCCTTCGCCCTAGAGAAATTCTTGCCTGTGTGCACAAGGAGAAACGTACAAGGATGTTCATTACAGATTCACTGAAATAGCACGAAAGAAAGCAGCTCTCGTCTGCACAAGTCGGATGGCATGAACCTTGGGACTGCCTGCTTTTCCTTTCCTCTGTGTTTTCAACACTGCATCACCGACAAGCAGGCCGGCAGCATGGGTAACGTTTTGGACTCAGATCTCGTCCTGTGCTTATCAGCTGGGTGAATTTATGCATGTTTCTTAGCATTCCCATGCCTCAGTTTCCCCATCCCTCAAAGGGGAAGCACATTCATGCCTCCCTCACTGGTTAAATGAGTTGCATTTAGAACAGTACCTGCCACATAGTGAGTGCGGAGTAAACGTTAGCTTCTGTATCACATAGAATATTTCATCGTTTCCCTGGCACCAGAGGAGGCTGGAGGTTCTCTGGACTTGGGAGCTCCTCCTGGATCACTGGGGGCTCAGCCTGGTCCTAGTATTCCCGTTGCATGCACCCGTAGTGTGCTGCCTTGATTTGTCCTCCATGACTCTGGTTGCTGAAGCAGAGGGTTCTTGCTGACAAGAGAAAGAAAATTTAGAAGGTTGTTTGGGTTGCAGAGAGTTCCTAATGTGCGTCGAGAGGTATGGATCTTAATTTGTGGTCGCTGCAAACCACTGAAGCCCAGGTAAGGAGAAGGGTGATCATTTAAATACTTTGAGCACTCCAACCACAGCCGAACACTGCTGAGTCACGCAGCACCGTGTCTACCTGCGAGGCAGACAACCTCACTGCCGAGCCTCCTCTGTCATGCAGCATTGGGTTGTAATTGTAATGCATGTTGTCCAGGTAACCTGTCACCCGTGTGTCATTACAGCCGGCACACCACACGGCGGAGGCTGCGGGAAGACGGGAAGACACTTCTCGCCAATTCAGATGGGTGTTCACAGGGGAGAAAGCAAAACATCTTTTCGCCTGACTCACTTTACATCCAGAGACCTTGAATCAATGTTCCCACTCCGGCAGCTCAGCCTTCTGAGTACATAAACACCTCTGCTGCCCGAGCTTTTGTAATCTATATCAAAACATGTTCTTGCATTTCCAAAAGAGATAAACAGCGTGAACCACCGGCAGGTGCCTAGAGGAGAAAAAACTTGCTTATTTGCATAAATATTTTACTGTGGAGTGCTTTTAGCATTTAGAACTTTTCTTTGGGGGAATGGGGTCGGAGGCCCCTTAGTGCAAACATCCGTCCCTCACCCCCCAGCTGACGTCACGTGCCCTTTACTGCTATTATGCTAACATGATGATGCGTGAGCTCTTCAGACCCACGTGGGCCTGCCCTGGCCAGACACGCAGGATCCCGCCCTGCCAGCAGGAGGGCCTAACATTTACCTTTAAGCTTATTACGAAGGGTGTGCGGGAACTCCGCTGAGAATCAGGAGCTCCAGCAAATGTGATCCCTGTTTGCAGATTCAGCATTTTGATCCCCAGCCCTCGGACAGATAAACTGCAAAACCCACAGACCACAGCAGCTAGGCTCAGCCAGTGTGGGCTTCCTGGGGCCATTCAGTGGCTTGCGGGTTCTCTGACCCACTCGCCCAGCAACAGCAGCTGCAGAGAGATCAGCAGCACGTGCCCCTGATGGTCATGCTTTGGGGTCCTGAGCACTGGGGCCCCAGTAATGCTCACTGAACAGCAACTCTCAGACTATGCCTTTTGTTTCTCAGGGAAGTGCACAATTTATAAAAGGTTTGCAACTAACTGGGCATGGTGGCGCACACCCGTAATCCCTGCTACTCAGGAGGCTGAGGCATGAGAATGGCTTGAACACAGGAGGTGGAGGTTGCAGTGAGCCAAGATTGCGCCACTGCCCTCCAGCCTGGGTGACAGAGCGAGACTCTATCTCAAAGGCTTTGCAGCCACCTAAAACGTCCGGACAGAAGTCCCCAAATTGCTCTGTGTATAGCTCTGCGGCGTCAGTCTTCAGGCTGACCCGGAGCTGAGAATGCCTACAAGGCTTCCAGCATCCAGCCTCAGCTCCTCAGTGCCACCTTCTTGTGTTTCGAGCAGTGGACTGTTCTGGAACTTGTCTCAGGCCCGTGGCGCAGTCCCTTTCTGGATTCTGATTGTCTAAATGCGCAGTGCCTCCTCCGTCTTCCAGGTGTATTCAGAAACCCACTCAGGCCTCTCTCATTATGTTTTTAATCTTCTGTTTGGATCAATGTGTCTCGTACTTGGCCTTGCTCCTTTTAATGCCTGTATTATCATAATTCACCCATACCCTTAAAAACAGGGCTCCTCATAGGCCGCATTTTACTGCTGCTATTGATTCGGCCTGTTCATGCCTCCCTCGCACACGCCGCCGTCTTCTGGCCTTGCGTCGCTGAAGTTCGGCACGCCAGTGTTTCTGATCTCGCTGTAACTGTAATTACATAATAGCCTTTTCCACGGAAACGCTCTTATCTCTGAACACCATCTATCATTATTCTCTAAAAATGCAAGGACTATTACTCAGCTGCTCCTTTGTGCCATTTATGTACAGGAAAAAAAAAAAAAGCCGTCTTCTATTGTCCATCGAGTCTAGGACTTTTTAAACGTGTGAAGGTGAG
Source organism: Macaca nemestrina (assembly GCF_043159975.1). NCBI lineage: Eukaryota > Metazoa > Chordata > Mammalia > Primates > Cercopithecidae > Macaca > Macaca nemestrina. The sequence continues at coordinate 152,246,251 of NC_092128.1, read as the reverse complement.
CTATAGACATTCATCTTTATGTTCAGCAGACCGTGGTGTGGCAACCAGGTGATATTATCTTTATTTTAGGGCAAATAATAGGAAGGTACAAATAGAACCCAGAGGCCAAGGAATTTTCTTCCAGTGCCTAGGGAACCAGATCAAAGAGTAAAGAAGAACCCAGATTTCTGCAATTAGCGGGGATGGCGTTGTGCTTTGCAATCTGCATACATTATCTCACGGGGGCTTTGCCAGGCCTGCATCCTAAAGGTCAGGGGAGGGGAGGGCGACCCCACTGCAAACTCCCCCCTTCCTCCTTCGGCCCAGCAGCACTGCCACACAGTGCACTATTAAGCAGTCATTAAAATTCATGCTTCTAACGGGAAAACATGCTTTTGCTATCTTGTGCAGAAATCGCAGAATGAAAAACTCGTATTGAGTGTGGAAATCTGGGTTTGTTGAGTACTCATATGCATAGAAAAATGATTACCAAAGACCAGGCGCGGTGGCTCACACCTGCAATCCCAGCACTTTGGGAGGCCGAGGTGGGTGGATCACCTGAGGTCAGGAGTTCAAGACCAGCCTGACCAACATGGAGAAACCGTGTCTCTACTAAAAATATGAAATTAGCTGGGCGTGGTGGTGGGTGCCTGTAATCCCAGCTACTTGGGACACTGAGGCTGGAGAATCGCTTGAACCCAGGAGGCAGAGGTTGCAGTGAGCCGAGAATGCTCCATTGTACTCCAACCTGGGCAACAAGAGCAAAACAACGTCTCAAAAAAAAAAAAAAAAAGATGAATAGAGGCCAGACACAATGGCTCACACCTGCCATCCCAGCACTTTGGGAGGCTGAGGCAGAAGGATCACTTGAGCCCAGGAGTTCAAGACCAGCCTGGACAACAAAGCGAGACCCCATCTCTATTTTAAATTTTAAAAAATGATTAATAGCAGGAGATGATGAACTAAGAGTCAGGCAGAGGTTAGAACTTGCCCAAGGCCTGGGTCAGGACCCAGGTCTCCTGGCTCCCTACTGCCCAGTCAGGAGCTTCTGAGAGAGAGGCAAGGAACCACACACGAGAAACAGTCCACAAATCCGAGGCAGTGTATCCTTCAAGGCAGGTGAGGTGAGGCCCACGTGGGGCGATGAAGGGGCAAGTGCATAACCATGTAATGGAAGCCTGTGTAGTCTGTGGCATGGCCAAGGGCAAGGCTCACCCTGGAGGACAGAAGAGTCAGGTGGACCCATTGATAGAAAGGAGGGTCTGTAAGCAAATCTCAGACAGCTTGGCAAGAAGAAACCGGTTCCCACATAATCCCCAAATCCTGTGACCCACAGGACGTGCCTTTGAACAACATCTTCATTTCATCTCAGGATTATTATCTCTAGCAATGGAATAATCTGAGCAGAGATAAAACATGGTGAAACAGTAAAGATTAAACAATAATGAAAACACATCTGTAACCATGCCCTGCTCCTGAAAGTAAATAATACCTCATTAATTCAGACATAGTCACTGAAAGGCAATGTGGATTTTGAGCGAGAGGTCTTAATCACACACAACTCTCCAACATATTAAGTAACAAATCAAGGGAACTCAGGTAGGCTGGTGAGATCTGTAGGAATGGCACATTCCGGGCCATCAGGGATGCCAGGTAAGTCCCTCGTTAGTCGCCTATTGGGGCCAGGCCTCCGAGCATCTTCCAGCCGGGGCTTCTCTTCACTCTTAGGGATAGGCATGTTTTTGTTTTTATTTTTGAGATAGAGTCTTGCTCTGTTGCCCGGGCTGGAGTACAGTGGCGCAATCTTGGCTCACTGCAACCTCCACCTCCCGGGTTCAAGTGATTCTCCTGCCTCAGCCTCACAAGCAGCTGGTATTACAGGCACCCACCACCACGCCTGGCTAATTTTTGTATTTTCAGGTAGAAGCGGGGTTTCACCATCTTGGCCAGGCTGGTCTTGAACTCCTGACCTTTTGATCCACCTGCCTCAGCCTCCCAAAGTGCTAGGATTACAGGCGTGAGCCACCGCGCCCGACTGGGATAGGCATGTTTTTTCACACTGTGAAGAAGAAATCTCTTCAGCCACTGTGCAAAATCAGTGAGGTAATCCCACCTCGACAGTGTGGAGGGAGCAGGCTGAAACCCACGCATACATACACGAGTCTGTTTTTAACACAAACTTGATTTCTGCTGCTTTAGGGAGAGATTTGTATCTCTTCATCTCTAGGAACGATATTCAAATGCCTGAAGTTACACCAGGCTGCACTTCATTCTTGATGGTTTTGATTTTGTGTGTGTTGGGTTTTTTTATGTTTTGTTTTCTGTTTTTGCTGGAGAGAGAGTCTGGCTCTGTCACCCAGGCTGGAGTGCAGTGGCACCATCTTGGCTCACTGCAACCTCCGCCTCCCGGGTTCAAGCGATTCTCCTGCCTCAGCCTCCTAAGTAGCTGGGATTCCAAGCGCCCATCACCACGTCAGGCTAATTTTTGTGTTTTTAGTAGAGATGGGGTTTCACCATTTTGGTCAGGCTGGCCTCGAACTCCTGACATTGTAATCTGCCCACCTCAGCCTCCCAAAGTGCTGGGATTACAGGCATGAGCCGCTGCGCCCTGCTGAAGTTTTGTGTTTGTAGTAGAGACAGGGTTTCACCATGTTGGCCAGGGTGGTCTCAAAGTCTTGACCTCAAGTGATCCACCCTCCTCAGCCTCCCAATATGCTGGGATTACAGGCGTGAGTCACTGTGCCTGGCCGTTTTGCACTCTTTACCTGGCACTTTTGCATGATTTTTGAGCCAAGTGAATATTATACATCTCAAGAAATTGTAACAGAATATTGAATATCTTTAGACAAAAGGCAGCTTAAGCCTAGAAGGTCTCCAAGATGAACATTGATTCTGTGGCCAGAGATGCTTTTTCGAGGCAGAACACAGCCGCCAGAGACCTTAGAATTAGGGTCATTCTCCTGGCCCCGAGGAAGCAGGACTCTGTTGGGGAATTTACACTTCATGGGGAAACTCCGGTCCAGGGAGTCCTGGTCTGTGGTCTGCTCAGTGCTGAGCACACGTCGTAGGTAGCCAGTCAGGCATTGCAAAGTTGGGGGTGTCACTCCTCAGGGTCTGGCTGGGGGCTCAGCCATGTCTGTTCTGGGCCCCTGTGCTGCCTCTGGCGGGCACTCACTACCCTGTCCTGTAACTGCAGGGCCTAAGGTGCTGACCCCGCATTGGTGCCTGTAGACAGGTCCTGGGAAGGAGGTTCCATGAAGACTGTGTGAGGAATGATAACTCTGTGTGTGGTCATACCGGCCACTACAGGGCGAGGGACTGCTAGGGAAGGTGTCCTGCCAGCTGGAGGAGGGAGGAGAAGTCGTGACTACGCTTGTTTCGTAATAATATTAAAGCCAGGAGCTGGCTGGGCGCGGTGGCTCAAGCCTGTAATCCCAGCACTTTGGGAGGCGGAGACGGGCGGATCACGAGGTCAGGAGATCGAGACCATCCTGGCTAACACGGTGAAACCCTGTCTCTACTAAAAAATACAAAAAACTAGCCGGGCGAGGCGGCGGGCGCTGAGGCAGGAGAATGGCGTAAACCCAGGAGGCGGAGCTTGCAGTGAGCTGAGATCCGGCCACTGTACTCCAGCCCAGGCGACAGAGCGAGACTCCGTCTTAAATAAATAAATAAATAAATAAATAAATAAATAAATAAAGCCAGGAGCAACCAGGCATGGCTGTGCCAGCCACGTCTTCACCACCGTGAGCCCCCAGAGCCCTCCTGGCACCCCGTGAGGTGTCCTGTCATCTCCTTGCACCATGTAGTCCAGCAAACTGAGGCTCGGAGAGGTGTCATGGCTCATCCACGGTCACACAGCGAATGATTGGCAGAACGGGATTCCAGCCCAGAGGTGCGCCCTCAAAGGCGTGTCCTTCTTCGAGGGGCCCGCTGGCTTCTATTGGAGAGGACGCTTCTGCGTGGTGGGCCCTGGGGTCCGTGGTCCCGAGGAACTGGGGCCTGGCGAGAGGACGCTCTCCCTTTGCTCACGGATCGGCGTCGGTGTTTACTTCCCCCAGGAAGAGTAGGCACCCGCGGGGCTCCATCCCGGCTCCCTCATCACTTTCTCACTGGGGACCCCGCTCCGAGCTTCACGGCCTCGTCCTCATCCTCGTCGTGTGCTTCCTGGCAGGCCTGTAGTCAGGGTCTGGCGTGGGAAGCACTGGAGGGATGCAGCAGGGTCTCTGTCTGGATGTGCCCATCGGTGTAGCCACTGTGGTCACTCCTTCCTTACCGTCAGGGTGCAGGGTGGCCAGGAGCCCCAAAGCCTCAGACTGGGTTTCCATTGTGTGCACACAGCAGACTGCCTGCTCTCACTATGCAGGGGTGGGGGAAACGGGAGGCCTGGGAGAACAGCTGGCCCTCTCCCTACTCTCACTGTGCAGGGGTTGGGAAATGGGAGGCCTGGGGGGAAGAGCTGGGCCTCTCCCAGCTCTCACTACACAGTTGCAGGCGGAAGGGGAGGCCCGGGGGAAGAGCTGGCCACCGTCTGTAGCCTGCCCTCAGTCGGTCAGTGACTGGGAAGGAACAGGGTTCTAGCAGGGACACCCTTGCCGGAGGCCTGAGGCCAGCAGGGCCACATCCAGGAAGTCTTGGGATACCCAGTCCCCAGTGTGGGGAGGATAGCCCGTCCATTGGAGGTGGGACAGTGGCTGTGACGGCCACTCTGGGGACCTAAGTTCAGGGTCCTGCAGACACCTGGGCCTAGAGGTGGTGGTGTCATGGACAGGGCAGGGCTTTTGTCCCTGTCTGTGTGGTGGTGATGACGATGCTGACAGTGATCGGTGATGCCTGAGGCCTGATGCAAGGATGCACTTGAAGTCTGACCTCTGTGTAATTGTTCTCCCACCTCCCAGATGGCGGGCTGGGGAGGGACTCGTTAAACCTCTGGATGAGTGACAAGGCGCAGGAGCTGGCAGCATGCCTGTGAGCTCGGTCGTCCATGAGCCAGAGACCCCAGAGCAGGAAGAGCAGAGAGAGGGAGGGGTTCACCCGGAACAGAGGCTGAAGGCGGGGGGCAGGCAGCGTGGGGTCGCTCAGCAGCTCCTCCCCACAGAGGGTGAGCCCCCAATGCAGAGGCCACTCCATGAAGAGGCAGCACTGGTGAGGCCAGGGTGCGACTCTTCCGCCTATGCATCCTCCCTTGTTTAACACCAATGATTATTAATTTTTTTTGGAAGCCACAGCGCCCCATTATTTCTGGCTTCAATCAGCACAGGAGCTCAGCCGCTGGACCACACGTTGTCTCTGAGCCAGGCAGGGTGCAGACTGAAGCTGCGGAGTTGACAAGGCTCCTCCAGACGCCAGCGGGGGGAGGCCTGGGGTGGCTAGTGGAGACGGGTGGTCGTTAATAAGGAACAGCTGCTCAGCCCCAAGCCCCTCCCAGTTGAGGAACTTAGCAAGCCAGGAACCGTCCCTCAACTAGGAAGCACAGGGGGTTCTGTAAGCAGAGCTGCCCTGGTGGAGCTGCTCAGGAGGGGTGGGGCCACAGAAGGGGCTGGATGGATGTTGCCGGGGTCCCTGGAGGGAGCTGGGGATCAGAGGTGCAGGCAGACAGGGAAGACGAAGGAGGGAAGGAGGAATGGTAGCTGTGGAGCTGCTGTCCTGCCTGGGCAGGTCATGCTGCCATTGGCAAGAATTAAAGGACTTCCTCAGAGAAGGAGTGGGAGAGCCAGACTGTAGGAGGGAGGGAGAGGCAGAGACTGAAAAGGCACAGCCCTCTGCAGCCCCATGGGGAGCAGGGTGGGACCGGGTCCCTGTGGCATGCTCGCCGTGTGCCAGCATCCTCAGGAAAGATGAACCAACGTTCACACCTTGTTCCGGTGAAGGATGGAGCAGGAAACAAGCTCACAGGGAAATCCACGTGGAACCCCACCATTCATCACAGCCCCAAGACCACCCTTCAGTGCACAGGCAGTGACCTCCAGGAATGGGGAAGAGACAGATGGCCTTGCCGGGGTTTCTACTCCAGAGGTCAGCACAGGGTGTGGGCACAGGGCTTCCCTGTGCTGTGGGTGAGTGGCTCAGCAGCTGTCTCCCGTGTCGCCTGCCTGCAGGGTACCAGATTGCCTACCGCCTGGCCAGCAGCAGCCCCCACACCTTCACCACCGTGGAGGTCGGCGCCACAGTGAGGCAGTTCACAGCCACCGACCTGGCCCCGGAGTCTGCATACATCTTCAGGCTGTCTGCCAAGACGAGGCAGGGCTGGGGGGAGCCACTGGAGGCCACAGTCATCACCACTGAGAAGAGAGGTAAGACCTTGGGGGACCCAGGGGTACTGCAGACGTGGCGGGCACCGCTTCCTCAGTCAGGCCTTCTGGAGTCTGTGGGGTACCTGGGAGGCTTCGGCCTTCCCTTCGTAGAAAGAGAAGGGATGTGAGCATTTACAAAGCACCCATTGAGCCGATACGGAGCCGGGCACACTATCAAACAGCATTGCATTCACACGTTCAGCCTCACACCTGCTCTCTCAGACATGTGAGCATTGCATTCACATGTTCAACCTCACACCTGCTCTCTCAGACACATGAGCATTCATTCACACCTTCAGCCTCACACCTGCTCTCAGACACGTGAGCATTGCATTCACACCTTCTGCCTCACACCTGCTCTCTCAGACACGTGAGCATTCATTCACACCTTCAGCCTCACACTGCTCTCTCAGACACATGAGCATTCATTCATACCTTCAGCCTCACACCTGCTCTCTCAGACATGTGAGCATTGCATTCACACCTTCAGCTTCACACCTGCTCTCTCAGACACGTGAGCATTCATTCACACCTTCAGCCTCACACTGCTCTCTCAGACACGTGAGCATTCATTCATACCTTCAGCCTCACACCTGCTCTCTCAGACATGTGAGCATTGCATTCACACCTTCAGCTTCACACCTGCTCTCTCAGACACGTGAGCATTGCATTCACACCTTCTCCCTCACACCTGCTCTCTCAGACATGTGAGCATTCATTCACACCTTCAGCCTCACACCTGCTCTCTCAGACACGTGAGCATTCATTCACACCTTCAACCTCACACCTGCTCTCTCAGACACGTGAGCATTCATTCACATCTTCAGCCTCACACCTGCTGTCTCAGACACGTGAGCATTCATTCACACCTTCAGCCTCACATCTGCTCTCTCAGACATGTGAGACAGTCTCGGGTTTAAGGAGAGCAACGTTGCTCACAGAGTCTGAGTACCTGGGGCAAGGCTGCAGAGTCACCACATTTGAGGGTGAGCTCCCTGAAGGCAGCCCCCAGTCTCTGATGTTAAACCCATGTCCTCTGCTTAGCAGGTGTTCAGTAAGTAAGTTTTCCAAATAGCTGACTTCCTGATGAGAACTGCTGGGGTGAGCAGGGCCCTGCTTCACACACGGGGGCAGGTGCTCTGTGCACTGCACTTGGCCTATCCTCCCTGCAGCCGACGGAGCAGTATGTCATTAACTCCGATTTTTACCAAAGACGAGACGGAGGAAATTGAGAGAGTTTTATTAATTTGCCCAGACACACAACTGCAGAGCTGAGATTTGGATCTGCCCCAACACCGTGAGGCCAACTCTTCCCATGAGTCTGTAGCGGGCGCTCTTCTCAGTGGGCTCCGTGCACGTCCTTGGGCCTTTCAGTGCCCAGGGTTGGTGCCACAGGACCCTCACTTCAGCAGCCCCGGCTCCCACTCCAGGTCCTGACATCGAGGCCAGACCCAGGGACCTTGTGGGAATGAGGACAGGAGGGAGCTTCCAGGCACTGCTGCAGGGACACTTGGAGCACATGGCTGTGGCCAGGCTCCTATTTTTTTTTTTTTTTTTTGAAACAAGGTCTTGCCCTGTTGCCCAGGCTGGAGTGCAGTGATGTGATCATAGGTCACCGCAGCCTGGAATGCCTGGGCTCAAGCCATGCTCCCACCTCTGCCTCCCCAGTAGCTGGGACTACAGGCACACACCACCCAGCTAATTATGTTCTGAAGAGACAGAGTCTTACCATGATACCCATCTTGGCCACCCAAAGTGCTGGCGTTACAGGCATGAGCCACCATATCCAGCTAATTATTTTAATTTTTGTAGAGATGGGGGTCTTACTATGTTGCCCAGGCTGGTCTCCAGCTCCTGGGCTCAAGCGATCCTCCCGCCTCAGCCTCCCAAAGCTCTGGGGTTGCAGGTGTGAGCCCCTGCCTTTTGTCTTTCCATAGCATTCAATGAAAACACATCCCCTCCATCACCACTACCACTATCATTATTATTAATGTTATTAGCTGGAGAGACAAAAGCCCTCAGTCACCACAGACACCCGAGGTGCTTCTGCAATTAAAGCACATGGAAGAGGTTCCCTGTGAAACGGGTGCCCCCATTGCCCTGCTGCCACCCCAGGTATCAGCACTCAAGGCTTCTCAGGAAGATGGTAATGGGTCTCTCAAGCAAACATTTTGACTTCATTCTCTAATGTATTCGTGTGGTTTTATGGTTCATTTATCTTAAGCATTGACTGTGCCCCTCCCATGAGCCAGGCACGTGTGCAGGTGCGTCACAGACATGGTCTCACAGCAGGTCCCCTTATTTCCCCGTGTCCCGCCTCACAGTCCCGCTCCGCGGTCCTGCCCCACTGTCCCACCCCACACTATGCCACCTGATAATCGGGCCCAGAGATTTCGGAGATTTCTCCCCTCCTCCATCCTCGTGGCTCAGGGAGAGGGAATCCAAGAGGCTTGCTAGTTACCACTAAGTCCAAGAGAGCCTTTGAAATGGGATACTCTGGGCCACCTTGTGTGCTCACAGAGGCAAGTGCTGATGAAGTGAGACCGGAGCCCTCCTCCCACACCCGCCACTGCAGGCCAACAATCAATCGCCACTTTACACATGCCACGCATTCTAATCAGAATCAATAATCTTCATGATAAACAATTAAACAATTATTCCTCCCGCTGCGGGGCTTCTCTGCTGAAATCAATGGGGTGCGGAGGCACAGCAGTGGCAGACGATGGGCACTCCAGGCTGGGCCTGGCCCCGGGCACCCCACGTCCCCCATCCAAGCTACTGCAGACACCAGAGGCAGTGACAGCCCAGAGGTGTCCTCACCTACAGCAGTACGGAGTAGACGCCATAGATGCTTTAGGCCCTGGGTGACTGCAAGAAGGAGGGAATTCAGCTTTAAAGGTGGACTGAGCCCAACATCAGAAAAAGAGAGACCAAAGGCACCACAGGGCTTGGAGCAGCCCCCAAGACCCTGTGACCCCAGCAGTCATCACAGACACAGTGCCTGGTGGTCTGGCAGCCTAGGGACCCCTATGTGGCTTTGTTCCTGTCTGTTGGTCTCTACGAGTAGTGCATCCAAAGTCAGCCTTAAGACAGCTGCTTGGCTGGGTGTGGTGGTTCACGCCTATAATCCCAGCACCTTGGGAGGCCAAGGCGGGCGGATCACCAGGTCAAGAGGTTAAGACCATCCTGGCCAACATGGTGAAACCCTGTCTCTACTAAAAATACAAAAATTAGCTGGGTGTGGTGGCACATGCTAGTAGTCCCAGCTACTCAGGAGGCTGAGGCAGGAGAATCCCTTGAACCCGGGAGGCAGAGATTGCAGTGAGCTGAGATCACACCACTGCACTCCAGCCTGGCAACAGAGCGATCTCCTGGGGATCCTCCTTGGGAAGGGCAGCCTCTCACATGTCCCTGGTCTGTCCTCATTTGGTTGCAGAGCGGCCGGCACCCCCCAGAGAGCTCCTGGTACCCCAGGCAGAAGTGACCGCACGCAGCCTCCGGCTCCAGTGGGTCCCGGGCAGCGATGGGGCCTCCCCTATCCGGTACTTCACCGTGCAGGCGCGAGAGCTGCCCCGGGGCGAGTGGCAGACCTACTCCTCATCCATCAGCCACGAGGCCACAGCCTGCATCGTTGACAGGTACTAAGACAGCAGGAGGACCGCCCCCCCAAGGAATGGTGCCCCGGCCGCCTCCAGCCAGCTCCTGTCCAGATACTGGGGAGTCTGTGTGGGCCAAGCAGGCACACCCCTGAGAGCACCGGCCCCCTTTCTTTTTGACACTCCCCATGCTGGGAATCCCAGAACTCCTGGATCCTGGAGCCACCTCCAAGGGTCCACCCCCAGCCCCTTCCTGGAGTCTGATCTTCAGGAAGTTCAAACTTCCTGGGCTGGTTTGAACACCCCAGGACCCAGGGATTGGCGAAGCAGGGGGGTGGGCTAGACGTGTGGGCTGGAGTCCTAGCCCCTCCCAAGGCTGGCAATGGGGAGGGGACCATGTGGAGGAGGGCTGGGCCGGCCTCAGGTGTCCAGGGCTGGAGGGACATTGCGTCCCCTTGCGTTCTCGAAAGCAGCAGGGAGATGGATGGCACCACGAGTGCTGTGCTTCCTTAGTGATGGCTGATGGGGAGACGGGAGGGCATGCCTGGGACAAGACAAGAATCCATCCACTCAGTTATTTACTGGACCTGTGGGCTCAGCGTGGGAGAGGGTTGCACTGACAATAGCAGCGGTGTCCTGTGGGTCCTCCAGGGTCCTCACGACTGCGGTTACAGACTCACCCACTGTTTACAGACAAGGAAACTGCCACAGTCACACAGATGGGCGTCCTAGGGCTTGGAAGCTACCCCAGGAGTCCCGCACCCTCACCATGTGTCCTGCCTGGGCCCTCCTGGGGCCTGTCGGGTTTGCAGGCCCTGCCCGGGCAGGGCCACCTGGGACACCTGCCTTGTGCTTCTCATCGGCCCAGAGTTTGGTCCCTTGTTGCTGAGCTCACACTCCAGGCTGTGGAGTGGGGCTCTTAGAGTGAGTCCCTCCGTGTCCAAGGGCTCTGGAGCCTGCACCAATGCCTAAGAGGGTGGAGGGGATGAGACGGTCGTCTCCAGGCTGGCCGAGCTTCCTCTGTCTCTCAGATGGTCACATAGGTCAGCTCTGCGTCCCTACAGTCACCCAGTGAGGGGAGACCATGATCCCGCTTTACAGAGGAAGACCACAACCAGAAAAGTCGGTCACTTGCCCATAGCCCTCGCCCAGCCTCCGTGTCGCCCAGCCGCCTTCATCTTGGAGGCTGCCCGTCTCAGCCCTGCCTGGCTGAACCTGAATGTAGGGAGGGAGGCAGGTCCCAGGTGAAGCCCCTGGCAGCTCCTCAGAACACCACCCTTGCCCTACTCTGCCCTGGAGGCAAAGTTCAGACTTTGGAGTGAGGGCTGATTGGAGTGTGGGTGTCGCTGGTCCTAGATATAACAACGGGGGTTTCAAAGAGAAGAGAAACATCCAAAACCCCCATCCTTGGCTTGAGGACCAGGCCCATGATGGAGGTGAAGCCCTTGCCCAGGGAGGGGGGGCCCACCGGGCATCTCGGTACAGAGCTGTGAAGCTGGAACTGTGCAGGCTCAGCCTGGCTTCTGTCGCTTGCCGTTGAGTGATCTGGGGCAGGTGACGGGTTCTCAGGCATTTTGAGCTCCCTGGCCTTTGAGTTGCGAGGTTTGAAGATGATGATAAGGCCCTCTGGGCGGTCGTGGCCATGGATGCCACTGTCGCCTTTGCCACCCCCACACGGTTTCCCCAGGAGGCACAGCTGGGTGTCAAACGCAAATCCTGACCAGAGTCTCTGAGCAGCCCAAGAAGGGTCAGCCAAGCTGCGGGAACCCATGGAACCCATGCTGCGGCTCCCAGGCCTCCATTGGAGACCACAGACCAACAAGGAAGCCAGCGCCCCAGTGCACAGCTCCAGCTCTCTGCGGCCCCAAAGGACCCACCCTGGCGCAGTCACCCTCTCCAATCTCATGGTCCAAGCAGCCCTCTGCTCTTCTGAAAATCGAGGCGGAATGGTCCCTGCACACAGGGCTTGTTCGCAGCAGGGCCAGAGCCACTGCCTGGTCTCCCCCGTGCAGGGCACAACATCTGGTGAGGTCCATATGCTGGCAGGTTGGAATTTAGAAAAGTTGTTCCATCCCCACAGCTGTGGTTATGCCCCTCATGTTAGGAAAACGAGGCTGCAGCAGCTCCAGCTTGATGTCCCCTCTGAGGTGTTTTCCCTGGTGTTCTAGTCACTCAGCTTCCAGACAGTTAAAGCTTTGACAGGACTTCACCACCACCACCACCGCCGCCATCCTCATCGCCATCATCATTGCCGGAATCCCCTCATCCTGTCCAGCACCTGTCATTTTCAACACCACTTCCATCTGTCATTTCATACAATGTTCATAACAACTGTGTGAACACACAGACCAGAATTCTCACTATCCCCATTTTACACACACACATGTTGAGGCAGAGATATCTTAAGTAACGCATATGCGGGTGCCTCGACATCTCTAAATGGAAAGGATATTTCCTGAGATTTTTGTGGTTGTCACATTCCGGGAGCCAGAGGTCAAGTCTCCATCGACACAATCCATGTCCTGCAGTTAATTTACAAGGGTCTGCAACATCTGAAAACCCAACACATGTGCATCTGAACACCAAGCTTTCCACAGTCAGTCTCCCCTTAGTAGCCACGTGGCCTTGGAAAAGTCCAACCCTTGGCTGCCTGCTAGGACTCTGACTTCTCGTCTGTGAAAGGCAGCGAACTGGCAGCCCAGAAATAAGGCGATCGGAAGAGTCAGAGTGTCCGCTAGATTCCTGCTGGCATCTCACTTGCCCTTTGAGCGACAGCAACAGAACTCGAGAGGCACAGTTCTCTTCCCTCCGGAGGAAGGCGCTCCTAGTAGCAGATACCATCCTCCCGGAGCCCTGGAATTCTCCTGGCACAGCCCCGAGGGTCAGGGGAGTGTGGCCGGGTGCGCCCAGCCTGACTTAACAAACTACACAAGATGCTTAGCTTAATCGGCAGTGTGTTCACAGATATAAATAACCTCATCCTTTGTGTAACCATCTAAAAGAAGGAAAAAAAAAATCCAACCACTATTCCTGAAGGCTTCTGAAACCAAAAGACTAATTGTGTGCCTGGGACGTCATGCTGGAAAGGAGAGGTCCGTGTTTCAGGACAGACAGTTTAATTTGGTATAGGACAGACCACTGTCAATTTCCTAATGGGCCAGAACTAGGACAAATGCTTCCTCTGCCTATCAATAGAGAGCATGTCACAGGAGAATCCCAGGAAGGCGATATTTTGTACACTGCCACAGTGTAATCTCCCTTCCTGTTTAATAATCCTGACAGCTACATTTTACTTTCACCAGTTGTGTGAAATCTGCAAGTATCCAAAAAACATAAAGAGTTTAACTGTCTCAATTTGGTGACCGTGACTACGTGCAGGGAACATGGGTCTAGACCCCCAGGGAGAGGGGTTGGGTCTGAGACGTGTTCAGGCGTTGCCAGTGTCTGCTTGATGGTTCAAGTGAGATGGGGTAGCCACCCACAGAAATGCAACAGAAAGGAAGAAGAGGGCTCTGAGCCCAGTGTGACTTGGAGGTTTTGGATGTCACTTTAGGACAGAGCAGTGGCCGTGTGGGCTCAGGGGGTGGCTGTGTGTCCGGTAGTGATGGGCTCAGCTCCTCCTCTGAGCTCTCCCATGGGATAGATCAGGGGGTCCAAACAGAAGACAGAAAGGCCCGGATGGAATGAGCATGGAAAACAGCAGGGATTCAATGAATGTCAGCACAACGGCCCTAGCTCCATTCGGGTGACCTCCTTCCTTCCTTCCTTCCTTCCTTCCTTCGTTCCTTCCTTCCTTCCTTCCTTCCTTCCTTCCTTCCTTCCTTCCTTCCTTCCTTCCTTTTTCTTTTTTCTTTTTCCATATAATGTAATTTTTAAAAATACCATTATTTAAGAATCAGATGAACTGAGTGTGGTGGCTCATGCCTGTAATCCCTGCACTTTGGGAGGCTGAGGCAGGAGGATGGATCATGAGGTCAGGAGTTTGAGCCCAGCCTGGCTAACATGGTGAAACACCGTCTCTCTACTAAAAATACAAAAATTAGCCAGACGTGGTGGTGGGCGCCTGTAACCCCAGCTACTCAGGAGGTTGAGACAGGAGAATTGCTCGAACCTGAGCAGCGGAGATTGCAGTGAGCCGAGATCGCGCTACTGCACTCCAGCCGGGGCGAGAGAGTGAGACTTCATCTCAAAAGAAAAAAAAAAAAAAGAATCAGATGAACTTGGCCAAGGCTGGGATACATGAGCTTGATATTCTTTGTGATACAATAGTGAGGTCTAAGTGTTTGTGTTTGGTTGGTTGGTTATTTGTTTTTGTCTGTCACCCGAGCTGGAGTGCAGTAGCTCCATCATCGCTCACTGCAGCCTCCAGCTCCCGGGCTCAACATACCCTCCTGTCTCAGCCTCCTGGGTAGCTAAGACTACGGGCATATGCTGTCATGCCTGGCTAATGTTTAAATTTTTTTTTTTTTTGGAAATAGGGTCTCACTGTGTTGCCCAAGCTGGTCTCAAACTCGTGACCTCAAGTCACGTAGAGAATCAAGTAATTCTCTCACCTCAGCCTCCCAAAGTACTGGGATTACAGGCATGAGCTACCATGCCTGGCCAATAGTGAATTCTTAAGAACATTTTTAGTGCCTTTCAGATAAGCAAATAAAGACAGCAGTGAATCGCTTTAGAAAGATGCTCAGCACTCATCCATTTTATATTAGAACCAATATGAATGAATGAAGCTCCTCCTGTTTAAGACTCTGCATTTAGCTCTGAGGCAGGAACATGGAACTTAAGCTATGTCCTTCCCCGACGCCCATTCCAGAACACTTTGGCTGTGGAGGTCAAGTTTGTGTATATGGTTAGCCATCCGAGGCAGTACGAGTACAAACTGACTTTCTGAATATATTGGTTATTGATTTGGGGTAGCAAGAGTTCTGATAGCAAGTTCAGATAGTGAGGGTCCTGTATTACCCAAATTATTTATTTCCTGAGTTTGAGATGATTAGAAGAAAGAGATTAGATGGCAGATGTTTTCTCAAAAATATCCCTAAATCTATCCAGCTTCTGAGTTTGCACACGGAGATTTGGGAAGTGAGGCATGGGGAATGAGCAAAGGCCTGGGGAGGCACCAGGCAGCGTCGATGGCTTCCTGGGGACGAGTGAGGGCTCCGAGGTGGGGGAGCCAGAGAAAGCTCTTGGGAAGACAGGAAAAAGCACATCACATTTATTCATTGCCTGCTGTGCGCCACGATCCACCTGAGTCCATGAGGATGGGTGATGTGATGTCATTTTCACAACAGCCCTGGAAGCCCGGTGCTGCTATCTCCATGTCCATAGCTGAATACAGCGAGGCTCTGAGACACTGAGTTGCTCCAGCGAGTAATGGCGGAGCCAGCATTGGAATTCTGCCAGGCCCACTGCAAAGCAGAGTTTTGGGCTGGCTTGGAAGCATGAACAGAATGCAGAACTGGGGGCAGTTAGAAGGGTTGTAGGAGGGTGTTCTTGCATCCTGTGTGCGTTTGTTCCTTTATCAAGGAGTCACCAAAGTCCTGCTCTGCCACAGGAGGGAGCATGGCAGGAGCAATGGGGGCAGGGGGCTCATGGATCAGACGTTTAGCCTAGGAGGTAGACCAGTCATCCACAGGAGCAGCGCTGCAGGGAAGTGAAGAGGCAGGTTGGGGTGAGTGCACAGAGGATGCTACCGTCTGGGACCACAGGGCCAGGAGAGGGGATGAAAGCTCTGCCCGCTGCCTGTCTTATTTGGGCAGTGGGACTGCTCCTCCCGTAGGCTGCCGGAGCTGCGTTCTGCCTGGTTTCAGGGCCGAGAGGGTTACCTCCCGCAGATCCGCATTCTGTGTTCCCTGCAGCTCGCAGAGACACTTAATCAATCCTTGTTGAATGAAGTGAGTCCGGCAAAACACAGGCCTCACGCTAGGAACTCTGCTCTCTGTCCTCCTGCGCACCCAACCCCATTTGTCTGGGAGCCAGGCTGATTTGTCCAGCCACCTGACACGTATTTACGGCACACCACGTGCGCCCGACTCAGTGCCAGATCCAGGCAGGACAGTGGAGAAAGAGGGGTTTCAAGGAGCTTGCAGTGTGACTCCAAACCCCCAAATCATAGCAAAGCATGAAGTACTAAACAGTGCAGTGCTGAGTATAATTACAATTCAATGCCAGAGGCCAGTGAGAAAGCAAATACATCAATAAGTAAGCATAATCGTAAATAAATAAATAAGTAAACAAATCATTTCTGCAACATCTACTGTGTGCCAGATGTGACTCTGGTATTTATATGTCCTCATAGGCAACCCCCTCCCCACCCCGAGAAACTTCAACGATGGGGAATAGCGTCCTTATTCAATCCTTCCTCTCACAGATCTGCTGAGCGCCCTCCTGGGTGTTCTTGGCTCTTGGGGTACAGCAGGAAAGGAGGCCGACTCAATCCCTGTCCTCTTGGATGTTGAGTCTTGTAAAGACAGACAGTCATCAAGGAAATGTCACCCATCATGATGCAGAAGATGAAGGGAAGGAACAGGGCACAGGAGACACAGGGCAGGGCCATCTGAGCGAATGCTTACAGATCCACAGGAACAGCTGATCCGTAGCAAGCTTGCACCACATGCCTGACTCTCTGCTGAGTGCCTCACCTGAGTTTAAGCCTCATATCAGTTTCATGATGCCTGTGCTATTATCAGCCCAGATAAGGAAACTGAGGCAAAGTATGCTGTCCAAGGTTAACTGGGAGCTAGAAGCCAGGCAGTTTTAATTTGGGGTCCACGTTCCTAATGCCCACTCTGCTGCCTCCTGGTACAGGAGGAGAAGGAGCCAGTGGGGCTATGGTGGGAGGCGCAGGTGGATGAGGCAGGGAGGTCATGGGAGAAAACACGTGATTATCACCCAGACGAGACAAAATAACTCCTAGGATGCTAGGAACAGAGGGGAGATTGTTTGTTTTAACTTAGCAAAGGCTATCTCCCAGAAATGTGGAGCAAAGGTCATTTTGTGGCCGGACTTCAGAAGCATCTCCATTAAAGCTGGGGCCAAGGCCAGCTGCCTTCTGTGGCTGTTTTTCCAGTTGTGGACGCTGAGTGCAGAGGGGCTGAGATGTGCCTGCGGTCAGGGACTGGGAAGTAGCAAGTCCAGACCAGGTTCTGGAGGGTTGCAGTGGAAAAGCATGCCTTGAGGTGTGAGCTGGTAGAGAAACACTGTCACCTGGTCTTAGGCAGGACGGGGACCTGAAAGCAGGAATAGCATCTGATCATGATTTCCAAAAATGGTTATCAGTTTTCTAAAAAGCAGAATCCTTCCCTTAAGCCAAATATGACCCAGCCCAAATGCATAAACCCGATGGGCATGGAGCTGCTGTTGGCTGATACGGGCCGTGTGGGGCTCTGGACATCAGAGGCTTCAGAGTCCTGGGGGTCCACAGGGTTCCATTTGAAAGGCACTGGTTTACAGATTCCGCTGGGAATGAGGACAGAAGACTGGGTTTCAGGTGATGAGGGCTTCGGCTTAGAGTGATAGTTGAGGAGACTTTTAGACATGAGTAACAGAGGTTGAGAGTCCTGAGGCACCCCGAGTTTTCTGGTCTGGAAACTGAGCCCTCATCTATGAAGAGCCACTGCCCGCCAGGGAGGAGAACAGAGCAGCTTCCTCACTTGCTCATTCGGAAGTGAAATAAAGGGCATCTGAGAGGAACCAGCCAGTGACTGAGTATGCATGGGCTGCAGGGCAGGTCCCTGACTAGCTAGGGCTTCACCAAGATCCCAGCATCATCTGCACAAAAGAGTTTGGCTGAAGTCTAGTCTCAGACATGGCATGGGGCTTGGCACAGGAGACCCATTGCATGTGGAATAGCTGAACGGATGGAAGGAAGGAAGGAAGGAAAAAGGAAATGAAGAAAAGGGAGAGAAAAGGAAGGAGGGAAGGGAGAGAAGGAAGGAGGGAAGGAAAGAAGGAAGGAAGGAAAGTGGGAACGGAGGAAGAAGAGAGAAAGAAGGAATGAGGGGAGGGAGGGAGGAATGAAGAGAGGAAGGAGGGAAGGGAAGAAGAAAGGAAAGGTAGGAAGGAGGAAGGAAGGAAAGGAAGGAGGGAATGGAAGGGAAGAGAAAAGGAAGGAGAGAAGGGAGGTGAAAGGGAGAGAAAGAAGGAGGAAGGAGGGAAGTGAAGAAGGAAGGAAGGAAAGCAGGAAGGGAGGAAGAAGGGAGAAAAGGCAGGAAGGAGGGGAGGGAGGGAGGAAGAAAGGGAGGAAGGAAGGTGAGTGAGCAGATGGAAGTAGGCCTGAAGTGCTAACACCAGAAGGCACCTCAGGCAAGCATTAGTCCCATTAAAATCTCCATCGAAGGGCTGGGGGCATTTTTCACTTGGATGCTTGACAGGATGTGGTCTTTTGTAAAGTGACATGTGACTGTTGCCATTTACTAGTCCTGCAGCAATGGGCCTCCATTTTATCATCCTTGAAATGGGAATAATAATGCCTCCTCTCCCAGAGCTCGCGTGGGTTGAAAGGGGTTGCACTTGCCAAGTGCTTGGCACCATGTCAGCCCCAGTGAATGGTAGGGATGCGGGCCCGGTGGGTCTCTGCCTGCAGCCGGGCAGGAAGTGGACCTTAGAGAGCCCTGCGAGGCTGGGCCTGGCCAGTAAAGAGCTCCAGGAGGACGGAGCGTGGGAATCAGGCGGGAACTCATTTTACGCTCCGGATCAGCACAAGGGCCCAGGGTGTTAGCACTTCCTGAGGAATTCTATGGCTCCCTTGGAGAGCAGTGATGTGCCCACCGGAGTGCCAGGGGTGGCTCCAGTGAGGGGTTGGCAGTGCCTCCCCGAGGAGCCCTGAGCAGAATCTTCCTCCTGGCCAGGACGCCCTGCACTCACTGCCCTCTGTGCGGCTCCTTTCTCCCTGAGGATTTCGACCACCCAGGTGTTCAAAGGCTCCTCCCAGTACAGGTCCAGGGTCCTCTTAAAGCCCCTGCTCACTGCACCTAGGAAGTGATTGAGTCCAACCCAAGAACAGCCTCCTCGCTGACCTGTCTCGGGCCCACACAGGAGGCCAGAGCTCTCAGGGCAGGGGAGGGATTTGCCCCTCCTCCCAGGGCTTCACCAGGAGCACCTGAGGGCAGGACAGGGAGGCAGGGCCCCGCAATCACAGTCTCTTCCACATTGCAGACTGAGGCCCTTCACCTCCTACAAGCTGCGCCTGAAAGCTACCAATGACATTGGAGACAGCGACTTCAGTTCGGAGACAGAGGCGGTGACCACGCTGCAGGATGGTGAGTAACCCAGGGCCCAGACTGTGTTCCTGGCCACTGCCCCTGGAGCCTGAGACACTTAGGCCCCACTTTCGTCTTGAGCCAGGAAGGGGTCACCAGGGAGCGGTGGCAAGCAGTAGAATTCCATTAGTGACAGACAGCTCGGAGGGTTTCCGCACAGCCTGTGGTCATAAATCAAGGTTTCAAGGGCTTCCAAATGGAATGGAAGGCTCTTTGATTGGCTTCCAAAGCCCCTACTATCCATTAGCATCCCAGAAATTGAATAATTGATAGAGTCATTAAAAATAAATGTCAGCGGGTAGCTGGGTTTTAAGAGATTTTCCCAATTTTTCTCATTCACGAGCCGCTCTTTGACAACAGCGCAGGTAAGTGATGGGAAGTGAGGTCTCCTCAGAGCTCCAGGTGGTGTTTTCACCTGCTCCATCCTATCTCGGCGGCGTTGGGCCTGAAGATGGATTGTCATTCTGTGTGGCCCAGGCCTGTGGCGAGCCCAGGAGGCCGCTCTATCAGCCGCGTCCAGCGGTGATCACAGGACGGGTGGGATGGAAAAGAATGGATGGTGGGGAATAGCTCAGCTCCCAGGCCGGAAACCCAGCACTTAGTTCACCCAGCAGCGCTTCATCATCATTCCCGCAGCCTACCCCCAAAGCACTGTCTTTTCCATTTAACGCTCCAGTGGAAGAATTTTCCAATAAACCAATTTCCAACTGGCTCACCCTATGACCTCACATCTTCAATTCTGCTCTCTTGGTGACCTGGAAGTGTGGTTTCTCCCACACAGGCCTCCCTTGGCCTCAGGGACCAGCAGAGGAGTTGAGCAAACCATTCCTGGCTTCTCAGCAACTCACAGAGGCTGTTTTGCTGCAAACCCTGCACTCCCAGCAGAGCAGAACCCGCAAGAGCCTCCGACAGGCGCCAGCTGTGCTCCCAGGAAAAGTGCACCTGCCCCTAGAAAAGCACTGTCTGGCTTCTGTGGCTCCTGCCTCTCGCCCAACTCTTTTGTGAGCGCAAATCCTGGGGGTTTATTGGAGCTGTGGGGAAAGCCAGTGAGGAGGAGAGGAGCCGCCCTGGGTGTATGGGGTGGTCCAGGGCCTTAGTGAACCCTGCTGGGCCCTGAGGAGCTGGGATCAGCCCCAGGAGCTCACTGTCCAAGGGTCCCACGTCCTTGGATTCAACCAACTGTGGATTGAAATGTTCAGAAAATAAGTTAAAAATACAAATTAAAGAAATACAGTGTAACAACTATGTATTTGTTTGGAGAGTATTATGACATTGCACAATTTCTAGATCACTCATAAGGGTGCCTACAATTATAACATTGTAACATTGTTATATAACAGTGTTATAAATTAGAACATGGTAGGAGGACTGATGAGTAACCTAGAAATGGTTTACAGTATTCAGGAGGATGTGTGCAGGTTACATGCAAATACTGCACAGCTTTATTGTAGCAAACCTGGAGGCCCAGGCTACTTGTAACTGGAAAAGCCTTCCCCACTTAAAGTGGGGACCAATGTCACACTAAACCACAAGGGAAAGGCTTTGCAGCAACTAAATTACAAAACAAAAACTATATAAATGCATTCATTTTAACCTTACCTTTAACACAGTTGAGGTAATGTTTGCAACTAAGCACTAAATCTTAGAATAAAGAACAAAAACCCACACGAGCTGATGTCATTGTCATAATCTCTCTGACAGATTGTGTGAGAGCAAAGTGCAACAGCCTCCTTTGCCCTCCAGGGTGGCATCCAAAAGGACCATTTTTGAAAAAAAAAAAATTCAAGGGCCTCTTCAGACTCCGGAGGCTTTTCTTATCCTTTGATATTCAAATCAGGCTTTGATGCACCTATCTTGTCATCGTCTTTCCTGGGATGTGCAGTTTTCTTTTTGCAATGGATTTGCATTGTATTTGTGTTGTATTGTCTTACACTATCTAGAGATTGGCAGGCACAGATTCTCTCCAGGGGTTGGGAAACCCTTGGCATGATAGGGAGAGTCCTCTGAGTATGTGTACAGTTTACTGATGAACAGTTTCTTTTTACAGTGATTTCTATTTCTCTGCACAACCTCACAACTCGAGGACATTGAGAACTCCCTGTAATGGCACTGCTGTGTCACCATGGCTGTCAGGAAGCTGGCTAGAGGGCCCACCATTAAGCTGGAACCACAGGAGATTAACAGGGTTGGAGGGAGACCCATTCCTAAAGCAGAACAGGGACGGTGGAGGTGTGACTGATGCAGGCACTGCCAGGGCTGACGAGGGGGTGCCTCTCAGGTCCAGAGGAAAATCACAGAGCAGGTGACCCTGGGACCCAATCTTGGGTTCCGAGTGGAGAGGCATCTGCTAGATGCACAAGCAGGCCTGTGGGAAGATCCTCATTCCGTTCAGTGAATATGGACTGGATGTAGAATGCATGTCGTGCTTCTGCTGGGCCCCCAGGATCTTACAGCTGGGGAGGGCTAAGAGTTCAGTTCAATATGCCAAGACAGGACCACACAGATTTGGAGGGAGCAGAGGAGGCAGGGAAGAGGGGCACAGAAGATCTCTTGGATGTGGCAGATGACAAGAAGTTTAGTTTGGCCAGAGTGCAGGGCATGGTCATGGGCAGAGGTCAAACCAACCTTGTCCCTCCACAGAGCAGAGCAGAACCATGGCAGATCCCTCTTTACTTTACCCTGCTGTCCCAGCCAGCTGGGACACCAGAAATTGACCCCCTTTCCTGACAGCCCTTTAGCATTTCAAACCAAGTGACCTGGCATGATCATGTGTCCTATTCAGGAAAAGTAGCTCTCACCTAAGTATCTAAAAAAAAAAAAAAAAGATATGTTCCCTGCCTCTCCCAGAAGATCTGAGCGCTGCAGGGAAGGTCTCGAGCCAGAGAGCTCCAGGACAGTGTCTCTGGAGAGGCGGCTCTCAGAATGTCCACCACAGAGAGAGCCCAGTCTGGGTCTGTTTCTCAGGGCCATTGTTAGGGTTGGGTTCCTCCTATCCCGGGCACAGGCTTTGAAGGAGAAGCTCTGGGAAGCCCCAAGGAAGGGCAGGAGAAGGGGACCCCTGGAGAAGGAAGGAGGCAGGGCTCATCAGCCTCCCACACTCCCTGAGGGTGGCCCTGGGAAGGGCGGCAGAACATAACAACCACCCTGATCCCCGCTTTTCTCTCCTGTGTGTTTCAGTTCCAGGAGAGCCCCCGGGATCTGTCTCAGCAACGCCACACACCACGTCCTCTGTCCTGATACAGTGGCAGGTAAGAGCGCGGGGAATCACATGCATTTTGTCAAATGTGTTCTCATTTCCCTGCACATTCAGCCACGATGGCTGCACGTGGACTGCAAGTGGAGCCCTGAGCTAAGCGTTTGAGTGTAGAACCAAGGAGACACCCCCTCAGACTCACAAACGCGAGGGGGAAATGGTGTCAATTATCATCTCAGTGTAATTTCCAAAACATGGGAAGCAGGACTGCGATGCACGCAGAGAGTGAACTTGACTCCCCTTATTCAGGAGGACCGGCAGGATGGGGAGGTCAGTCTGAGAGCGTTGGAGGAACTGGGTATGTCTCGGCATTTCACCGAGGATGTTGGAGCAAGGCTTCTATGTATACACAAATTGGTTATTGCCCTACAGGGCAGTAAAACTGCAACCACTGGAGTTAGCTTTTCTAGAGAAGTAATCTGCAACCAAACAAAATATCTACTGGATTGTACGTATTTTCTCGAAGTCTGGGTCTTTATTTATTATTATTATTATTATTTTGGGGTGGAGTCTTGCTCTGTCACCAGGCTGGAGTGCAATGGCGCAATTGGCACAATCTAGGCTTACTGCAACCTCTGCCTCCCATGTTCAAGCGATTCTTCTGCCTCAGCCTCCCAAGTAGCTGGGATTACAGGCACATGCCCCTATACCCAACTTTTGTGTTTTTAGTGGAGACGGGGTTTCACCATGTTGACCAGGCTGGTCTTGAACTCCTGACTTCAGGTGATCCACACGCTTCAGTCTCCCAAAGTGCTGGGATTACAGACGTGAGCCACTGTGCCTGGCTAAGTCTGGGTCTTTAATCTCCAGTGCGCAGTGAGTCAAACAAAGGCATGTTCTTCCAGATAATCACAGACTCCTTGGTGGGCCTGCTCAGCAATTCTCCGGTAAGGCATTGAAGGACACGCTGCCATCTCTTTCCATTAGTTTCAATTTTGGGCAATGCTTACTAACAAGTACATTGACGACAAATATAACAGAGGGACAAAACTGCCGAAGGAAGGGCTGCAGGCCCCAGGGAGATCCCAGCTGAAGAGTGAGGTGGGGAGCTGCGCCGTGTGGCCCGGGTCCGGGGCAGGCAGATGTTGAGTTTCCCCAGGGCTGGAACTTGGCTTGGCAACAGACACAACAGACGGACGGGCAGGGGGCCAAGCGCAAGGGCAGAGTCGAAGCTACTGGCCCGCAGGGAAGTTCCCGCGGCCAGAGTGGGGGCTGCCTTGCCAGGGAGCTGGGAACATGGTGGGATGGGGCTGGTGTGGGGCGGGTGCGGCGCGAGGCCAGGTCAGCCTAGGAGTAGCTGCTGGGAGCTGGGGTTGGGCTGGGGTCAGGAGGGCAGTCTGGTGGGCGCGAGATTTTTCCTCGGAGCTGATGCTCTCCTCAAGGACAATGGCAGGGTGCCCGAGGCAGCAGGTGGGAATGATGGTTCGGGAAATCAGGAGAAAATCAAGAGGGGAACAATGGTCCGGACATGGCCTTGGAGAGTGAGGGGGTTTCCCAGCCACATGCCCTCCACTGGTACGAAAGGAGGAGACAGGAAGGGGTTCTGGGGAAAGGAGGGGCTGCGGGAAATGGAAGGGATGCTGGGAAACACAGCCGAGGCCACCAGCAGGTGTCCCAGACAGCGTCTTCCAGGGCCCTGCAGTGGGGCCACTCCAAGGAGCAGTGGCTTCACTCTGCAGCACGGAGGACGAGGCCCAGACTAGGACAGTAGGTGCCAGAGATACCTGCTGGGCCGGGAGAGAGACGTGCTGAGTGAGCAGCGCCAGCCGCAGCCTTCCTGGGCATGGGCTTTAGGTGCGTGGTGCTAGAGATGCAAGAGAGGAACCCAGTGACCAGAGCCTGGCTGGACCGTGGGTGGGGCCAGCCAGGGGAGCTTGGGAGCGGCTCCGTTTCCCCTGTCTTGCTGTATGATCCTATGAAATATGACTATGTTTGAGGTATGAAAGTGGCAATTTATGTGATTCACCCGCATATCACTTGCTACTGCCACTTATCTGAGGGATAGAGAGTGGGCGTTTAACAAGCTGGGTTCTGTGAAGAGCATGTAATCTTCTTCAAGTGTCCATGGAGGTGTGCGGGGCGGCGTCCCGGCTGCCTTTGTCTTGCTAAGGGATCCACCTTCTCTGGGTAGGATAGGAACATTTCCAGGGCATGAAAGAATGTCCCAGCGTCTCCTGGTGGAACTGGAAGAGCGCTTCTGTGGCACTCAACCCTGCTGAGCTTACCAGAGCATAAGGGGGCCAGCGTGGGAACCAAGAAAACAGCCTGGGCCCCACCCCTGCCCCTGGGAAGCCACAGCCCCTGATCTGTCTGGGAGCCACTGGCAAAGTGACAAAGGACCCACCCGCACTTACCATCAGGCGACTGTGGCCCTGAGAGGCCCCCCTGGCTCCGGGTTCCTCCTTTGTAAGAACAGAAGGTCACAAAGCTGAGCTCAGGTCTCATGCAGCATCTGCAGTCTTTGGGGCCCACCAGACCCCCAGACCCGAGCTTCAGCCCTGACTCCCGTGAGCGTCTCCAGTGGGAGGTCAGAGACATTCAAAATGGAAACACAAAGTCCCAAGTGCTTGTTTCCTAACCTGCACCAACACGGTCGACCACAAGAACATTGGCACTTTGTACCATGCTGAATCCTACCAGAAAATTCCCATTTTCTTTGTCGACATAGCAGCAGCCTGCCAATACCTCACCTAGGTAAGCTTCTTTCCTATGAAGGCAGTGAGTGTCAGGGCTGGGATGCGTCACCTCCACCAAACAAGGGTTGTGAAGGCATCACCTGCTGTCGGCCCCAGTGGATGGTGCAGAGCTTGAGCCCCCCTTGGTGCTGCTGGACAGCTCAGGGACGTGCCTAGTGCCGCCTGGAGGAGCTGGGCTGGTGTGTGCCTCAGCCGTCCCCCTCCAGAGCCCAACAGAACAAACTAATTGCACGAACAAGAGGTGGTCAATACAACGTCCTATAGAAATAAATGCTTGTCAACTGCCAGGCAATTGAAGTATAATTAAAATTATGAGTAATTTACTGCATCAGAACAAAAAGAACAAAGAAAAAGAAACTCAGTTTAAATATAGATTTGCATTCCCAATAAAATGTTTCACCTGTAAACGTGTTTTTGTTTTTTTGTTTTTTTGTTTTTTTGTTTTTAGTAATCTCTTTAAAAATGCAAACACAGGGCCAGACGTAATGGCTCACGCTTGTAATCTCAGCACTTTGGGAGGCTGAGGCAGGTCGATCACCTGAGGTCAGTTCAAGACCAGCCTGGCCAATATGGTGAAATTCTGTCTCTACCAAAAATACAAAAATTAGCTGGGCATGGTGGTGGGCACTTGTAATCCCAGCTACTCGGGAGGCTTAGGCAGGAGAATCGCTTAAACCCAGCAGGTGGAGGTTGCAGTGAGCTAAGATCACACTATTGCACTCCAGCCTGGGCAACAAGAGCAAAACCCTGTCTCGGAAAAAAAAAAAAAAAAAAAAGCAAACACGGGCTGTGATTTCAAGGCTATAGACCCATTTAAATGCCTCCCATAGTAGACTGTCAGGCTTGATTCTTCTTAGAAGGACAGTCAATCCTTGCCTTGCATGGGGTCCAGTTCTGTTTGAAAACTAAGGATTAGAACTCCCTCTGTCTCCCAGGGTGGAGTGCAGTGATGCAATCTCAGCTCACTGCAACCTCTACCTCCTGAGTTCAAGTGATTCTCCTGCCTCAACCTTCTGAGTAGCTGGGATTACAGGCCTGCACCACCATGCCCAGCTAATTTTTGTATTTTCAGTAGAGACGGGATTTCACCATATTGGTCAGGCTGATCTCAAACCCCTGACCTCAGGTGATCCACCCGCCTTGGCCTCCCAAAGTGCTGGGATTACAGGCGTGAGCCACTGCGCCCAGCCTTGTGTTTTCTTTTAAAGACAGGGTCTTTCCCTGTCACCCAGGTTGGAGTGCAGTGGAGCAATCATAGCTCACTGTAGCCTCCAACTCCTAGGCTCAAGAGATCCTCCCACCTCAGCCTCCCCAGTGGCTAGGACTACAGGTGTGCACCACCATGCCTGGCTACTTCTTTAAAAGATTTCATAGAGATGCAGCCTCACTGTATTTCCCAGGCTGGTCTTAAACTCCTGGACTCAAGCGATCCTCCTTCCTTGGCTTCCCAAAGTGCTGAGATTATAGGTATGAGCCCCTGTGCCCAGCCTGTAAGTGGATTTTGAGGCTGTTTTCTAGCAAGGAAAAAATTACTAAGCAATTGATCACACCATGCGGGAGGGTCTCGGTGTAACAGGCACCTTCCCAGAGGAGGGTTACATCTGCCTGGGCAAAGGCGGGGAGGCATCCCACCGCTTCACAACACATCTTGGAGTTGTTTCTTTTTCTCTCCACTTGTGCCATCACCCACAGAGGACCAGCTCTTGCATGGGGTGCTGAGCTCTGGAGGGGACCGAGGCAGTCCGCAGAATGTGAAGAGCTTTCATTAAGCGTGGTGGGCTCTATAAGGCATTGCTAGGAAGACAGCAGAAGGAACAAAACTAACTCTGGCTGGAGGGGCATCTGAACGCGCTTTGTGGGACGGATGGGCTCCTGTGGTGAAAGGCTGGAGAAGCTCGTGGCCCCTGGTACAGCCCAAGGAAAGGCTCACGGGTAACATCGCTGGTGTTGTGTCTCATGGGGATTGCGTGTAGAGCCTCCTGTGCTCTCAGAACCATCAGGAACGAACTCCGGAGAGAATCCCTGTCCTACTTTCCACAAAGCAGAAGGCACAGGATGGAGAGTGAAAGCTCGGATGCCCGGGGGAACCACGGTGGCCGGATCAGATTGGGATTTGGGCACCTGCTCTGCCTGAACTTGCAGGAGACAGTGGCACGTGGTTGAGCCTCCCTCAGCCCAGCTCCCTGTCTCTAGAACTGGGAGAGTTAGGTCCTGCCCTGCTGCTCCCCACCTCAGCAGAGGGAGCTGAGTGGGAAGTTCCACAGAGGCCAGCAATGGCAAGGGGCCCAGGGGTCCCTGTGCAGGCAGCTGGAAGGAGGGAGGCTTTCCATGCAGGTCCTGCCTCTTCCCACCCCCAGGCCTTCCCTCCACTCAACCCTGCAGCCTCCAAGATGCCCACCCTCCCAGGTCTTCCTCAGAGCATTGACTTCCTCCTGCCTCCCCTACCTGGTGATGAAACCCAGGCATGCTCCTACCAGGTCATTTGCATTTAAACAGGTGCTTTTGCTTTGGCATGCCCGTAATCCCAGCAATTTGGGAGGCTGAGGCAGGCAGATTACGAGGTCAAGAGATCGACATCATCCTGGCCAACATGGTGAAACCCTGTCTCTACTAAAAATACAAAAATTAGCTGGGCATAGTGGTGCGTGTCTGTAGTCCCAGCTACTTGGGAGGCTTAGGCAGGAGAATTGCGTGAACCCGGGAGTCTGCAGTGAGCAGCCCAGGAGGTTGCAGTGAACCAAGATCATGCCACTGCACTCCAGCCTGGCGACCCAGTGAGACTCCATCTCGGAAAAAACAAACAACAACAACAAAACAAACAGGCTTTTGAAAAATGAAGAACCTCCAGAAGGCTGCTGGTGAATTTCTGAGGCATGGCAGGCCGAGGGAAGGTGTTTTGAGATGGGGCTCCCAGTTCCCTTCAAGCTTCTCTCCACACAGATGGCCAAGCCAGGGTGCAGTGACACACAGATGAGGTCATCTTGAACTCCAGCAAGTCCCACTCCACCCCAGGGCTCTGGCTAAGCATCCGTCATGGCTGAGGCCTGGCCCAGGTGCTGTGGGCATTTAAACATGAACAAGACCTGAACATGGCCTGCCCCTGGGCATATGCAGAGTCAGAGACATGCGAAGGGCTGGCTGGGGATACGGGTCTGTGGTGCAAAGCGAACCTTTTGTTTAAAGTCGTATAATACTCTGGAGACCGTCTGGCCAGACTTCTGCCTGTTGTGGGCACGGGTTTGAGCCTGGGAGTTTGAGCAGCCAGCCCAAGCTTATACTGCAAGGTGGCTGCAAGGCCAGGACCCGAATCTAGAGCCTGACCTTGACCTCGTGGGTTCCATGGAGCTACCCCACTGATGCCTCCAAGCACCTCTGGAGTTGGAGAGCCTCTTTCATGGATTATAGACAGGTTAATCCCAAAGTCCAGGAATGGGAAATGTGGTTGAACCCAGTTCAGAACCCCATGCGGGCAGGCCTGGGCATCTCCGTGAAGCCACCGGGCCCTTTATAAGTGAGGCTCCCACTGGGAAGATGGCACCTGCTAACAGAGTGGCCTCCACCAGCTGCTGCCTTCAAGGAAGCCACCCTCTGGGGATATGGCTGCCTGTAACCCCTCCCCAAGCCTGGAAGACACCTGTCGGGAGGGGATGCATTTTGACTCTTCAGGGATTTCTGGTGCAGACAGCGTCAGTTAGCCTGTGGGCCATATGTGGCCCCAGCCCGGGGGCTCATGGACATTTTGTCTGTTGGGCAAGGGAGATTGGCCTTTTCTCATAACTCTAAATCGTCTCATTCACCTTGGCTAGAAATATCTGCAAGTCCAAGATCAGTTACCTTCGGCCCCTTCCCCTCCATCTTCCCGCCCCAGAGGCTGGGAAGCCACACTTGGTCCCCAGGGAGAACATTTTTATCGTCTCAACCTCCTAACTTCCTGCTTAGTTGATAGTTTTGGTGAATTGAATCCAGTGCTCCCCACCCCACCCGAGCTTCCCTCCTCCCCCAAAAGTAAATTGCGCTCTCTGTAATCCTGTCTCGTCTGTGTATCTGCAGAGCTGGCTGGAGGCCTCTGCAGTCTTCCTTCTGAGGTCCCAGTGCCTGGAGCTGCCGCGGGTCTAATCTGGGGCGAGAGGGAGGCTTTGAAGGCGACCTCAGGGTGAGGTTGCTTGGCTGGTACTTACAGAGTCCCGCCTGTAAGCTTTTGATCTGTCTGCTCGCCTCTTCGTCCTGCTGATAGTCAGTCCAGAGTCCAGAAATGGAAGCTGAGGTCTCTCATCTTCACTGCCCAGACTCCAGCCACTCCCACCCCACCACCAGTGTGAACAGCAAGGACAGGACTCCCAGCAGGACCACCTGGGACCATCTGGGTGGACCAGGAGCCTTGGGCAAAAAAAGCAGGCTCTCTGGGTGCACAGCCATGTGCTGGGTGAAAGCCTTTAGTGGGGATGTGTTGCTGTGTGCTTGTCAGGGGCCCAGGAAAGGAAAGTCAGAAGCCCCCAGGGTCTTGGAAGTCTCTGGGGCTCCTTCAGCAAAGGGCTCCTGTATGTGCATTTTTGCAAGACTGATTGTTATCTGGAGTAGCAGTAACCCAAGAACCCACCAAGCCCATCCATGGCTCCAGTGGATTGGAGGAAGCTCCTTTCTGGCCAGTCTCCTTCTGAGGAGCCCACCCAAGTGGGGACTGACCTGGGACCTGGGCTAGTCCTGGTTCAGGCGCTGGGAACTGTCCCCGTAGCCTGGCTGCTGCTCCTAGATCCACCCAGACCTGCCCCTGCCCTTCACACCCCTCACTCCCGTCTAGTGGGGCTATACCAGGCACTGTGCCCGCCTCACAGAGGGCCAGCCCTTCTCCCCTCATCAAAAGCCACCTCCTCCTCCAAGGGCAGCTCAAACGCCATTCCCTGCAGTTATCCTCCAGTTCTTCCCGGTAGAGCTCGCCCTCTCTGAGGCTTCAGAGCCGCCTTCCTCACTCACTCCCTGGCACCTGGTGCACGATAGCTCAGGAGATCTCATAGATGCAATGAGATGGCAAGGCTGGAATACATTCTCCGAGTGGCGGAGCTCAGTGTTTGTCTGTGATCCCCCCGTAAGATGCCCTGAGCTCTTGGTGAGTCAGTGTGAGGAGACAGGTGCAGCTTTTCAAGGAGCCAGAGCACCAGGCCTTCCTGGTGGCTCCGGACACTGCCCTCCCTCCCTGTGGGAGGGCCCCTGGGCACAGAGCTCTCCTGTCTCCCTTAGAGCCACCTCTTTGCAGTGGCCCAAGTCACACAGGACAGATGCGCTTTAGGGCTGATACTCTTTATGGCTGACATAGTCAGCAGAATGACCATGGAGAGCAAACAGCCATGGAGAACACTTGCTTGTGGCTCAGTGTAGAAACCACTCTGTCTCCTCTCTCTGAAAGCCAGATGGCCTGTGGAGAATCGCCTCTCTTCAGTCTCACATACTGACTTTTCCAACTTTTCCATCCATTATATTTCTTCTAAAAAGGAGGTTAAGTAAACCTTCTATTTCAATGTGGCTAACAGTTGCGTTTGAAGAAGAATGCCTTACAAAATAAGGGTTTTAATTTCAGTCTCAGTAACCAGGGCTAGAGTTTGAAAGAGCAAACTGTAGGATCACTTAAGCCCAGGAGTTTGAGACCAGCCTGGGCAACATGGTGAGACCTCATCTCTACAGAAAATTTAAAAATTTGCTGGGTGTGGTGGTGCAGGCCTGTAGTCCCAGCTACTCAGGAGGCTGAGGCAGGACGATTGCTTGAGCCCAGGAGGTCGAGGCTGCAGTGAGCTCTGATCGCACCCCTGCACTCCAGCCTAGGCAACAGGGTGAGACCCTGTCTCAAAGAAAAGAAAGAGCAGATGACTCAGAACCCCCTTGTGTGGTGATGTGAGTGGATGTGTAAGTGTGTGTGTGTGTGTGTGTGTTATGCACACACAGGATTTCCGCTGCGCCCCCACATCTGTGGTGGTGCTTTCGTGATGACACTGTCTGGAGCCAGTTTGCAATTGCATGCAATGCCGACCGGTGCCCACTCCTAGCACAAGGGACTAATTTTTAAAGAGTGGGAGTAAAACAACTGAAAACCTAAAAGCTGCTCTGAACGCGATTCTGTAGACTCCACAGGGAGGACACTGAACACGAACTCCGTCAGCATCCCCGGTTTTTAGGAGACTGTCTGACATGCCCAGCCCTAAGGGAAGGGGTGCAGAGCAGGACTGGGGGCCCAGGATGGGGGAGCTGGAAAAGGAGCAAATGAGCAGCCCAGGACACCTGTGAGTGACTATTGCTGGCATCCCAAACGCTGCTCTATTGTCAAAATCAGAGAAAAGAAAAAGAGCATTTAATACAATCAGCAGACACTGTAGCCTCCCCGGCCTGCTCCCCCATCCAGCCTCTGGACTGTGCCTCCCATTCTTCCTCCTTCCTTTTCTGCCAGCTCTCAGCTTCCCAGACTCAGGTTTGGGTTTTATTTTGTTTTCCTGGCAAGTTGAGCAGTGCTGGGAACCCCATGAGCCGGTGAAGGGCTCCCTGCTGGAGAAAGTGGTCAGTGGCCACAGGGTGTGGACGGATGGGCTGGCCACGTGCCTCAGGGACCCTGCCGTGCCTTGCTGATCGTCTGCCGCTGCCTCGGGTACACCGCACCCTGGAGAGACCCTCATCTGTGCTGGCTCACTCTCTGCTTTGTTTCTCTAGCGCTATTACTGGAGGCGCTTTGAAAGGCATTTCCATCTGTAGGTTGTCCCGACAGAAAGCAAGCAGTGCCAGGGAGGGAGCGGGTATCCAGAGAAAACCTGGGATGCCCAGTTACATCTGAATTCCAGAACCATCATTTTCAGATTCTGATTTAGTGGGGTGTCTTGTTTTTTTATAGCTTAAAAAAAAAAAGCAAAAACAAGAGAGCCTCATTTGACATTGAAGTCCCGGGTTCTGGTTCAGTGGTTCTGGCCTGGTGTCTGAGCACACCCCGGCCCTGTGAAGGTGGCCAGCCGGGGCCAGAGCAGAGAGGCTGGAGCAGAGCCAGCACCAAGGTCCCCTCAGCTGCTGGTGGTAGCCAATGAAGGGTAAAGAGACAAAAAAGGAAAAGCCAGCAGAAAAAAAGTCCCTCCCAGATACTAGCCCAACTCCACCTTCCATTTGAGAATTTGGAGCCAGATGCCAGGCAGCGCCGTGTCCCCGTCTCTGCTCCGTGGTGGGCAGCGGGAGTCCTCGGACCTGGGGCTGCAGCCCACAGGATGGATACGTGACCCTTGTCACTTTCTGCAAAATTGAAGAGGGCTGTGGGGCACTGACAAGCACACCATGGGGGGAACACTGGGGACTCAGACGCAGCCCCCCGAACAACAGCTCTCTCAGCCCCTGGGTTTGCACACTGGGGTCGAACACCCCTAGGCCAGGAGTGGAGCTGTGTCCAGACTGGAGTGGTGTCTAAGGGTGTGGGTTTGCGGGGCCCCTCGGATGTGGATTGCAAAGACCCAGCAAGTCCACTCAGGTGTTCCCGTTATGCTTTTCTGTGCCTGACGGGGGGATTATATCCCTTCGTGCTCTTCCTGAATTGGGAGTATCGTAGGGGAGTC
This sequence comes from Macaca nemestrina, assembly GCF_043159975.1. Lineage (NCBI taxonomy): Eukaryota > Metazoa > Chordata > Mammalia > Primates > Cercopithecidae > Macaca > Macaca nemestrina. The sequence continues at coordinate 152,213,603 of NC_092128.1, read as the reverse complement.
GGGAAGTCCACGGAGAGGGACGGCTGCTGCAGCCCCACATGGCAGTGACCTGGGGGCTGCTTGAGCTAACGCGGTAGCAGACCTCATTTTGGAAAACCTCTGCCGGGTACACACAGTGCCCCTCTGGTGCGCGCGTGTCGCATGTTGCATGTGTGAGTGAGTGTCGTTCCTCGTTGCTACCGCAGTGCAAGCCCCCCTCGCTATCCAAGCCATTCTGTCAGAGAGCCTGGGGTGCAAAGAACACCGCTTCCTCCACGTGTGGGTTTTGCCTCGTGAGTAGCAACAGCCCAAAGAGAAAGCGATTTCTCTGAACCAACCCCTTTTGGTGCCTGGGTTCAGAGAGTGAGGATCGGAGAGAGTTTGGATGCAAGGATGTGTTATTTACTGGGGCCCGCAAAACAAGTTACTACGCGTTAGGTGGTTGGAAAGAGCAGAACGTTTTCTCTCACAGCTCTGGGGGCCAGAAGTCCAAACTCAAGGTGTTGGCAGGGTCCTGCTCCCTCTGAAGGCTCCAGGGAGGATCCTTCCTGCCTTTTTCAGCTTCCTGTGGCCGACGACAATTCTTGGCGTTTTTCACTTACAGACGCATTACTCCAGTCTCTGTCCCCATCTTCATTGGTTGTTCCACCTGTGTGTCCTGTGTCCAAACTTCCCTCTTCTCATAATTTCCCTCCACTCATCAAATTAGGACCCTCCCCCTAATCCAGTACGACCTTGTCATCACCAATTGCACGTGCAAAGACCCTATTTCCAAATAAGGTCAGGTTCACAGGCGACAGGGCTTAGATTTAAGCGTGTCTTTTAGGGGGACACAGTTCAACCCACAGCAAAGGGACTCTTGTGCGGCAAGGCTGCGGCTCTGCCCGGGGAGCAGGATGGTGCTGTGGTGTGAGGGCCTCACAGTGAGCACGGCACCAGAAGTTCCGTGCACATCTGTCCTTGGACGAGGCTCCATGGCCTCATCTTCAGCCATCTCCTGGTCACAGCTTAGAAGGTTCCTGTTCCTTATCTCCCATCTGAGTATCCCAAGAAGAGAGACCAGATGCTCGGAGGGTCAGCACCCAGATGAGTGTGAAAACAACTCCTGTGTTTAGATTCCAGCAGGACCTGAACCTCCACTTCCTTATCTGCCTATGCTCCCTATTCCCTGGGAGTCTAATGTGCATCTAATGAGTGCCTGGCCATGGCTTGGTAAGAACTGCAGGGTGAGAGCTGGATGGCAAGGGTGTGTTGGTTGCCTGGGGCAGCTGAAACAGATCACCACACCGCAAGGCGATAGGCCAGGCCAGCCATCGTACAAGGGGCCATGGGGATTCCAGCCTGAGGCCTGAGTCAGGCACAGTGGGGGTGGCCTGGCATGGGGAAGCATCAGTGAGGGGCACGGTAAGGCAGTCACAGCCTGGGTGGCCAGGGGGGTGAGAGGGAGGGTGGGGTCAGCTGGTAGGTGCTTCAGAGCAGGCCGCCTCTCGAGATTCCACCCTGCTCTGGGCTCACTGCACAGCACGCAGCCTCCTCGCCATCCGCGTCTGTCCCCAGCCTCCTGCCCCAACCTGGGGGCTCATTTGAGGATTTGAGCTGGACAGGGGACAAAGTGCTCATGTCCCCACACACATGCACATGAAAACCGGCATTCTGAAAGTGGCTCCACAGCTCGGTGCTGTGCCCTGGGAGCTGCCTGGCTTCCTCTTGACGAATCTGACACCTGTCGCTGGAACCCGCGACTTCCTTCTGTGCAGCTGGCTAAACGGGTGGAGGTGAGCCCCGCTGCAGGCCAGCTGGGTTGACTCCCGTCGTGTGACCGAGTCGGTGTGATGTCTTTGCAGCCTCCGAGGGACGAAAGCCTGAACGGCCTTCTTCAGGGATACAGGATCTACTACCGGGAGCTGGAGTATGAAGCTGGGTCAGGCACCGAGGCCAAGACGCTCAAAAGCCCTATAGCTTTACGTGCTGAGCTCACAGGTGAGACTGTCCCCTCTGTCCTGGCGCGGGGAGCGAGGGTCCCAGGGGACCCTCGGCATCTGCTTAGTGCACATCATGGTGGGAAATGCCGCGGAGGAGGCTGAGAGAAGAGGCAGCCCTGCTCTTGGGAACAGGGAGCAGGCAGGTTTACCCACCAGCGGCAAGCGGAGTGCAGGTGTGCGGCAGGCCGGTGCAGCTGCGGGAGGCAGAGGGGCCTTGTCTGCCACAGACTGTGTTAAGGGGAGAGCGGTTGCCAGGCCTCCAGGGACTGCATGCTCCCCGCGTCAGTGGGGAAGGGCTTTGGGGCCTGAGATGGAGGCAGGGGGCCAGTGGGAACCTGTTGCAAAACCCAAGTCCAGGGATAGGCCCCACCTGTCTGTACCAGGCACAGCCTCAGCATGGAGCCCGTGGTGCTCACCCTCGGGCTGATCTTGGCTCGGCCTGCACTGCGCCATGATCATTGCTCAGATGAGGGCCCAGCTGCCTTCAAGGCAGCTTCTGGAACCCTGGGGAGGGATGGCTGCCCACTCCCACCCCTCCTCTGTTGGACGGAGGTTAGAGGGGGTTCATTTCCTGGCACCCAGCAAACGGTGTCACAAAAATATTCTTTGCCCCTTGACATCTTCGTGCTGGGGACAGAGGAGGGAGCAGCTCCAGAACACACCGTGTGGACAGCGCCCTCCCGCTTTCTGCCGTCCCCGTGGCATCGGGGCTGCCTGCTTCACTCGCCAAAGCCAGCTGCGGGGCCTTCCACGCACCCGGTTCCCTCCATAAGGCCACGTGTGCAGACGGCGGCAGCTCCTGAGCTCACACAGCGTGACCCCAGCACAGCGCCAGGCATGGTGTTGATGAGTGTCAGAAATGGGAAATTGCAGCACTCTGGTCTGCACTGTTGGCACACCCCGAAGGTGGCCCTTGCTGACCACCAGACAGTTACCATCTCCCTGGGCTTTGTCACAAAATCAAAACACAGCACAGTAGAAGGCCCCGGGATGCACTGGACGTATGCACCTGGTCGCGCAGCTCTCCCTGTGGTGGTTTGCTCGGCTCCTCCAGCCGGGGCTCCCTGCGTGAGCATGAGTCAGCTGCAGCTGCCCTGGGGTGACTGGGAGAAAAGGTGTCCTGCCACTTGGCACTAAGTTGTGCCAAAAACTAATGTGTTTCACTGAATCAGAGTGGTGAGGGCACCCTGCCTGTCTGGGACTGGGGTGCCTTGTGTTTATGAGGAGGTGTGGCAGCCCCCACCGGGAGCGGGTGGAAAGCTTGGGTGGCAGCGGAGTCTTTATTGCCCTGGGAGGTGCAGCGTGGGCAGTGGCTGGCATCCCAGTAAGGCGCCTGTCTCCCTCGTTCCTGCCGCACATCTCCTGCAATGGCCGTGTCCCTGCGTGCTAACCGCCTTTCTGCTTTGCTTACCCCAATAGCCCAAAGCAGCTTCAAGACGGTGAACAGCAGCTCCACATCGACCATGTGTGAACTAACACGTAAGTGCGCTCTCAGCGGGAAGCCCACGCCGCGAGGCGCACACACTGTGCCCAGAGCCAGCTGGCCTCTCAGTGCAAGAGAAAACCAGCCTGGATTAATGGCTCCAGTTTCTGGAATCGCCTCTCAAACGCTGTATCTCCACATACCAAACCACCAGGGAGATAGGAAAGGAAGCTTCTAGAAACAGAGGCTGGGGAAATTTACTAATATCTGGTCTTCAAGTTTGGGACAGAGAGGAAAGCCAGATAGAACAAGATCTCTCCAGCTTCTGTATTCCTTTTTTTTTTTTATTCTATTTTTTTCATTCTATTTTTTATTCTATTTTTTCATTCTATTTTTTTTACATTCTATTTCCAATGCCAGTCTTACTCCATCTGTTCATAATTTCAAAACTCTTTCTTTTTTCTTTTCTTTTCTTTTCTCTCTCTCTCTTTTTATTTTATTTTATTTTATTTTTTTAAAGAGACAGAGTCTCACTCTGTTGCCCAGGCTGGAGTGCAGTGGCGCGATCACGGCTCACTGCAGCCTTGAACTCCTGGCTCAAGTGATCCTCCTGCCTCAGCCCCCCAAGTAGCTGGGACTACAGGCTTGTGCCACCATGCCTGGCTAATTGTTTGTTGTTGTTGTTGTTGTTGTTGTTTAAGAGACAGGGTCTTGCCATGTTGTACAGGCTGGTCTTGAATGCCTGGACTCAAGCGATCCTCTTGTCTCAACCTCCCAAGATGCTAGGGCTATAGGCGTGAGCCACTGCACCCAGTCTCTTTCTTTTTTTATTGTGGTAAAATACATATAACAGAAAATGGACTTTCTTAATCATTTTTAAATGTACAGTTCAGTGGCATTAAGCACATTCAGGCCATTATGCAGCCGTCACCATCATTCTCCAGAACTTTCTCATCTTCCCAAACTGAAACTGTCCCTGTTACATACTAACTCCTTATACCCCATCCCCACCAGCACCCACATTCAACTTTCTGTCTGGATGGATTCGACAACTCTGGGGACCTCGTAGAAGGGGAATCATGTAGTATTTGTCTTTTCGTGGCTGGCTTATTTCATGAGCTTAACGTCTTCAAGGTCCATGCATGTCAGGGCAGGCGTCAGAATCTTAGTCAAGACTAAATAATATCCTGTCGAATGAAAGACCACATTTTGTTTATCCGCTCAGCCTCCCTTCGCCCTTTAAACAAACCGTGTTGTTTCTCCTTTGATTCCTAGCTAGGGAGGAGTTTCAAAATCCAACTCAGGGGCTAGACCTGGAGCCATAATGTGATCGACTTCAACAGGGAACTTGGCCAGTTTGGGAAGTGGACCAGGCAGGAGGGAGGGGCTGGCCCTCCCCGAGCCTGCTGTGTTCCAGCATCCTGCAGGGGTGGGGGTGATATGCAGGGCAGCACAGGTCCAGCATGGCCCAAGCGCACCACCATCCGCACCAGCACAGAGGTGCCAGGCACACATGCGGGGCCTCAGAAAAGCCAAGCCACCCACAGAGCAGTGTTAACCAGTGGGAGAACATTCCAGAATGTTTTGGCTTAAAGGTCAACGACTCTCACCCTGTCACTTACTGCAGAGCTGGCGCTTGGCCCCCTGCCCCGGGGAGCTCTCTGTGTGCGTCAGCCCACGCCCGTTCTTTCCCAGGACACAGCCACTAAGGTCTCAGAGGCCTTTGGTTACCGGTGTCTTTCCACATTCCATTTTCAATGCCACAGTCTTACTCCATCTGTGCATAATTTCAAGGAGAGATTCTGAACCAAAAGGCAGGCCCAGGTTATGTTCTCTATTCTACATCAGGGGTCTCCAACCACTTTGACACCAGGGGTGGGTTTTGTGGCAGACAATTTTTCCATAGACCAGGTGGTGGGGGATGGTTTTGGGAGGATGCAAGCGCATCCCACTTGTTGTGCACTTTATTTCTATAATATAGAATGAAATAATCCTACAAGTCACCATCGTGTGGAATCAGTGGGAGCCCTGAGCTTGTTTTCCTGCAACTAGACAGTCCCATCTTGCGGGGAGTGGAGACAGTGACAGATCATCAGGCATTAGATTCTCGTAAGAGTGCAAACCCTATTGGGAACCGCATGTGCGAGGGAGCGAGGTTGTGCAAGGAATAAGGAGCGCACAACCTAGATCCCTCGCACGCACAGCTCCCACTAGGGTTTGCACTTCTATGAGAATCTAAGCTGACCTGACAGAAGGCAGAGCTCAGGTGCAATGCAAGAGATGGGGAGCAGCTCTCAATACCCATGAAGCTTTGCTCCCTCACCCGCCACTCACCTCCTGCTTTGCAACCTGGTTCTTCACAGGTCATGGTTAGTGGCCCAGGGGTTGGGGACCTCTGTTCTAAATCCTTTACTTTAGAGGAGGGAGCTCCATGCCCATGCTGCCTTTTACCTGAACACAGGACAGGATGGATGTGCCTTTTTCTTAAGGGTGGTGGGTGCTTAATTAATATGGAGGAGAGAAGAAGGGTGCCCTGGTCACAGAAGATGCAGGCATTTCACAGATTTCTAACAATCCTCGCTCCTCTCCTTGGAGGGTGCTGCTTGCTTCATTGTGGTTCATAGGGGGAACTTTGGAAGAACAGAAGGTGTCCTGGTGGAAGCTGATCCGTGTTTCCTTCAACCCTGCAGATTTAAAGAAGTACCGGCGCTATGAAGTAATAATGACTGCCTATAACATCATTGGTGAGAGCCCAGCCAGCGCACCCGTGGAGGTCTTTGTCGGCGAGGCTGGTAAGCTCTGTGCACCTCCAACCCCACTGCCAGAGAGGGCCACAGTGGTGGGGACAGCCAAGCATGCTGTGCCCAAGCCCCTCAGGTATCCAGCAGTGTTCTTCCTCCTTGAACATGTTGCTGCCAGGGCCGAGGTCTCCATGCCACTGGCAGGAAAAGATGGGCTCAGCTGAGAGGTGGAATTTCCTGACAGCTTCAGTGAATGGTCAAGTCTTGCTTTTGCGACCTCAAGGGTTTGTTGGATACCTGGGGCCGTCATATTTACTGTGGCTTTGCTCTACGAGCGTGGCGTTAACTCAGTGGGGATCTAGGTGTGTGGGAAATGGAACCTCGTTATCGGGAGGGGTAAATGTTTGTATCTGCATCGGTCCTTCAGTGGGCTTCGGCAGTGGCCTGATGACTGGAACCAGCCTGGTAACCTGGTAACAGCCCATTCTCTGCCCAGGTGCCCTGAGCCCCCTGGATCCTGGCGTCCTACCCCCGGGCGCAGGTCTGGGAAAGCCACATGGGCCATTGTCTCCACCCCTTTTAGATAAGATGTGACTCTTGGGTCCGATTCAAGGGACTCTGCCTTCTGTGGGGCTCATAGTGGGAAGCAACGTCTGTTTTTAGATCAGATCCTGTCCCTATCCCTCTCTGGGCCCAGTGTGCCTCAGGTAATGACAGCAACGCCCTCCCTTCGGCCGAGGAGACCACAGAAGCTCACCCTCCTCGCTGGATGGTGACTTGAAAGAGTTCCCTGATTTCACTCAGAGCCTGGTGTTCCTGCTCCGTTCCGCTGGTGCAGATTTAGAAGGGTGTTGCTTCAGGTCCGAAATAATTAGAGTGTCCCTGAGGACAGAGGCTCAGCCCAGCAGGAGCTGCGGACTCCGGGGGCCAGAGGAGGGAAACACATCAGATGACCTTTTGCAATTGGGAAGGGTTATGATTATGAACCAATCAATAGCACCAAGGGTCAAGCCCAGCAGATTTTTTCCAGAATGGCCAAGCAGTATTTGCATACAAATGAGGATGCATGGAGAGAGGCACCAAGAGCATAGGGTATTTCTGCCTCTCTTTGCACAAAAATGTGTTCAAAGGGGTCACTCAGAGCCACCGAGGTACAGCTCGGCATTCCCTCAGGGATGGACCTGGCTGTAGAAGAGCCCCCCCATGGTGGGGCCAAGGGTGCTGTCAGGAAGGGGTGTCAGGGTGCCATCAGTAACGGGTGGGTGTCACTGCAGACAGTGACTACGGCAGATTCTGTGCTCTCCAGTTGTATTCAGGTGACTGGGCCCCAGTTGGCCCCCATGGCTGGGGGTGGGTCAGCCTGTGGCATGGGGGGAGCACGGGACAGGAGGATCGGGAACCGCAGTGTCTGAACTGCAAGCAGCATGTGTGGGTGTCGGAGCTCTGCCTTAGGGTTCACCTGTGCCCGGGGGTAGGACGCCAGGATCCAGGGGGCTCAGGGCACCTGGGCAGGCCCTGAGTGTCAGGGACCGAGGCAGACGTCCAGAGAAAAGAGCTTCAGCAAGCGAGGGGTGCCAGGAAGGGGTTCAGGAAGCCAGGGGTGGCATGGGAAACTGGGGGGTCACGCCAGGGCCAGCCAAGCGGCAATGAGACTGGATGCCCAGCGCCCGGCTCCAGGTCTGTGCCCAGCGCCCGGCTCCAGCTCTGTGCCCAGCACCCAGCTCCAGTTCTAGGGTCTGTGCTGTTTGTGTCTTAGTTCCTTCTCACACTGCTGTAAAGGGACAGGGTAATTTATAAGAAAAGATGTTTACTTGGCTCACAATTCTGCAGGTTGCACAGGAAGCATGGTGGTCTCTGCTTCCGGGGCGGCCTCAGGAAGCCTCCAATCATGGTAGAAGGCGAAGGGGCAGCAGGCATCTCACACGGCACAAAGAGGAGCAAGCGAGAGCGAGGGGGAGGTGCCACATGTTTAATGACCAGATCTCATGAGAACTAAGCCATTCATGAGAAACCCACCTCCATGTCCCCATCCCCTCCCGCCAGGCCCCACCTCCACATTGGGGATTATAGCTCGACATGAGATTTGGGCAGGGACACATCCAGACCATATGGGTCTGTCATTGTGGTAAGATGCGTGTAACATGTAAACCATCCTCTGTGTGCAATTCAGCGGCATTCAGAATGTTGAGCAGCCATCACCAACATCCACCGCTGGGACTTTCTCTTCTTCCCAAACAGAAATCCCATACCTAATAAGCAGGCCCCCTTTTCCCTCTGTTCCCATCCTGGGCAGCCTCTCACTTACTCTCTGTCACTGCAAATTCACCTGTTCTCAGTACTTCGTACAAATGGAGCCGTGCGATGCTTGTCTTTCTGTGTCTGGATCCTTGCCCTCGGCGTGAGGTTTTTAAGGTTCACCCGAGTTGTAGCAGATGTCGGAATTTCCTTCCTTTTCATGGCTCAGTAATATTCCATTGCATGCATTTACCATATTTGGTGTGTCTGCTCCTCCAGGGATGGTCACTCAGGGGCCTTCCCCCTTTTAGACTTGTGAGTGTGCTGCTGTGAGTGGGGGAGCAAAGGGCTTTTTACCAGTGCGGAGCTGAGACAGCCCAGGTGTGGGGAGGCAGCTGCAGAGGCTGCAGGTGGGCCCGGCCTCTGAGGTTAGCATCACGGTGCAATGTGGCTTCTCCCTTCCCCACTGGGCCCCCATCTCCCTTCCCTCCCCTCCCCACATGTATGTCCCTGCTCCAGCCCTCCCTTCCAGAGGCCTGCCCTTCTGCGCCCCCTCCTCTTCAGCATACGCACGCCCTCCACATGACTCACCTCTGCCCAGAGGCCTGGGCTCTGCCACCTGCACCCTTTGCAGTCCCACAGAAGGGAAAGGAAAGCCTACTTGCTGTGCCCACACCACCAAGGCCTTTTCCACGCACACACACAAGCTCCACGTGGCCACGCTGCACTGCCCACAGAGCTCGAAGGCAGGTGCTGAGAGTCAGCAGAGCCGGTTCCCACAGCGTCATACCCACCCGGAGTGCCCTGTGCAGCCCCTCCAGTTTAACTTGGTTGAGGCCTGAAGCACCCTTTTTGCATTTTTTTTTCTTTTTTTGAGATGGTGTCTTGCTCTGTCACCCAGGCTGGAGTGCAGTGGCATGATCTCAGCTCACTGCAACCTCCACCTCCACTTGAGAGAATTGCTCTCAAGTAATTCTCCTGCCTCAGCCTCCTGAGTAGCTGGGATTACAGGCACCCACCACCACGTCCGGCTAATTTTTTGTGTTTTTAGTAGAGGCAGGGTTTCACCGTGTTAGCCAGGATGATCTCGATCTCCTGACCTCACAGTCTGCTCACCTCAGCCTCCCAAAGTGCCGTTTAGGCTTTTATCCCCGGAGGAGCAGCTGCTGCTGCCCCCAGGAAGCCCTCTCTGTCCCCTCCCTCTAGGTGGGGCTGAGATTTCTCCTCTGTGCTGTATCCTGGGTGCTTCGTGCACAGCTCTGCCTTCCCCCCAGCAGCAGGACTGTCTTCTCTCTAATGCTGCTCCTCCCCCTTAGACCACAGCTGCTTCATCCCCAACAGCTCCTCACCCCAGGGTTATTGCCACAGGTGCTCAGAATATCTTTGTCATTCGGGCAAATCCCAAACTTCCACAGGGCAGGAGAGCAGCCGGGGAAACCTTGCACCCAGGGACGTGTCCTGGAGACAAGGCCTCCCAGATGCACTGAGATGAAGGCAGGTGGAATCAGTGTCTCATCGCAGGGCTGCAGGGAAGGCTAATCAGAAGCTCCTCATCCTGAGGAAGGGGAGGGAGAAGGAACGGGTGGCTCTGTCCCCATAACAGCAGATAACACTGTCACCATCTGCCACACAAGCACTCATGTCCTGGGCTGGTCTTTCCATGGGGCTCCTTCCTGAGGCTCCTGGCAGTAGGGAGGGAGAGGCAGAGCTGGTGAGGGTGCACAGGCTGGCAGAAGCTGTGCATCCACTTTAGGGCCCTGGCAGGCGGGGAGCAGCGCCAGGAGCCAGGGTTCATACAAGGGAATGTAACCGCCCAGCAGGCTCCTCCTGCCTGCCGCACAGACAAAACCAGTTCACTGAGCCCATGGTATTGCAGTAAAGACAGAGTTTAATTAGAGCCCAGCCACGTGGGGGAACCAGAGTTCTCACTGGAGTCAGTCTCCCTGAGGGCTCAGAGGTTAGACTTTTCCAGGACAGTTTGGTGGGCGTTCGGGCTGGGGAGCAGGTGCTGCTGATTGGCTGGGGATGCCGTCACAGGGCGTGAGAAATGGTCCTCACCTGCTGAGTCCACCTCTGAGTGGGGCCACAGGACCGCCTGAGCTGTGAGTCATGAATCCAGGTAGGGTCAGTCCGTTTTCAGAATGCAAAAGTCTGAAAAGCATCTCCAAAGATCAATCTTAGTTTCCATAATAGTGATGTTATCTTTAGAAGCAACTGGGGAAGTCACTAATCTTGTGACCTCTGGTCACATGACTCCTGAGCAGTGAGGGATTATAGCTTATGGGCTGGGTGCGGTGGCTCACGCCTGTCATCCCAGCACTTTGGGAGGCTGAGGCGGGTGAATCACCAGGTCAGGAGTTCAAGACCAGCCTGGATAACATGGTGAAACCCCATCTCTACTAAAAATACAAAAAATTAGCTGGGCATGGTGGCACCTGCCTATAATCCCAGCTACTCAGGAGGCTGAGGCAGGAGAATCGCTTGAACTGGGACCCAGGAGGCAGAGGTTGCAGTGAGCCAAAATCGCACCACTGCACTCCAGCCTGGGTGACAGAGTGACTCCATCTCAAAAAAAAAAAAAAAAAAAAAAAGGAGGCTTACATTTTAGCTGAGTTCAGGCTTCTCCCATACTCCTAATCTCTCAGCCTTTTATTAGTTTTACAAAGCCAGTTTCCACCCCTAAATGAGGAGGGGGATTGGCTTTAGGGAAGGATCATTATCAGCCTTGCTGTAAGTTAAACTAAAAATTAAATTCCTAGACACGGCCCCTGCATCCAGGTCTCTGCTCCGCCCCACCCATCGGATGGGGCTTGGCTCTTGCACACCCAGAACAACTCATGCGTCTCCCGCGCCAGGCCTGGCAGTGCCACCCCTGCAGGTGAACACCTCAGCTGTTGTTCGGCCTCAGCACACTCCTCCAGGCTCTGTGTTTACACTGCAGAGAGTTTCCTGGAAGGAGAAAGCCGGTTCGTCATTCCCTTTCTAGCCTCTCCTTCTCACAGCCCAAGTACCTGCCTTGTAATAACCCTAATCTGCTGAGGAGAGACACTGCGAACGTATTGACTTAGAGCAAGTAGGCCTTCAGAAAAGGAAATTAAATTGGGCCAGCTTCCGTCGCCTCGGCTGGAAGCTTCAGAGCATCACAAACTCGTGGGCCCGAAATGCTCAAAGGCTTTTATGAAAACTAAGACTTTGCTATGGGCCTATAGGTAAACGTGCACGTCCAAACGTCGGCTCTACCATTTACTGCCTGCGTGACCACGGGCAAGTCGCTTAACCCCTCTGAGTCCGGCCTTGAGACCTCGTGCTGCTGTGGGGAGACCTGTGAGTGAGGAGACTCAGGTTCTGGCTTCATTGCTGCCATTATCACACCAGTCCTGCTCACAAGATGAGTGTCCAGAATGTGCCTGGCCTGGGGTCAGCCCCCAGTCAGTATTTGGTGAATGACGGGGACCCTGGGTGAGTGACTCGGTTTGTCTGGCCTCATCTGTAAAATGATGAAATGTTCAGAATAGATGATCTCTGGGTCCCCTCAAGTTCAAATACGTGATACTTAAATCTGTTTAACCTCAGAGAGAAAGGGTCATTTTTAGATTTTTAGCTGAGATTGATGTACAAGCCCAGGCATTACAAATTGGTAAAAATAATACATCAGTAAGGAGTGCAGTATGCAGGAGGTAGGACCCAACACCAGCAAGCTTAAGCTGGAAGAATCATTATTAACTCCTGCACTGGAAGAGTTGCAGAGCCTGGGACAGCTTCAGGCATGGCTGGATCCAGCGCCCCAGCACACTGCTCCATGTGGCCTCTTGGATCCACTTTCCTCCTAGTTGGCTCCTTCCTTGGTCAGGCTCTTCATCAAGGTTGCCATACAGCCCTAGGCACAGAGAACTTCCCTTTTCTGCAGTGGAAGTCCACTGGCTGTCTTCAGCCTGCCCTTAGTTGCATATCTGTCCCCCAACTATTTGCTACAGCCAACGTCCTGAGGTTTCCAAAGCCAGGGAGGCGTCATCTCTGCCTGGACCACGTGGGCCAACTGTGAGGCAAGAGGGTCCCTAGAGGAGATCCAGTGCCACCGTCAGAAGAAGGGGACCCGGGCATTCACCATGACAGCTGTCCTGCAGTGCTGATGGGCAGAGTTTGACTAGGTGGCCAGAACTTTTCCTGGTGGAGGTATGGGCAGTGTCTGTGGCTTCCTCAGCAGGAGAGCTGTTCAGATGACCCAGCCAGAGTTCCGGGCCCAGCTCCACGTTCCGCAGCATTCCGGGCACTGTGGGGTATAAAGGAACCATGCTCCAGCCTTCCAGACACTCACTATTCATGGACGGACCCTGGTCTCAGGATAAGCCTGCACTCCTGCCCAGACCCCAAGCAGGCATCTCAGCCCCTGCCTGTATTTCCAGAGCCCCCAGGCTCCCCCTTCCTTGAGCATGTGCCCCCTCACCCATACCAAGCTGTGTCCGCCTGGGATGACCGCTCCCCACTCCCGTCCCTGGCAGGACACACAGTCCTCCCTCCCACGCAGCCCTGCATCCACACTAGCCCTTGGAGGGGCAGCTGTCTTCTCTCTCCCGGGCGGGACTAGCTGTTTCTTCCTCTGCTCCAGAACATGCTGCATACGCAGCTCTTTGCATATCCACCTGAGGACGGGTCTTTTTCTCTCAGTTCCACGAGGGCAGGGATCCCTCTTATCCCCAGAACCTTAGCATAAGGCCAGAACACAGAAAACATTCTGAAGATGTTAGAGGAAGGGAGGAAGGGAGAGAAACACATTTAGACAGGAAGGGAGGAAGGAGAGGAGCAACAGGCATAGCCCAGGCCACCAGCCCAGAAGCACAAGTGACTGAGTGACTCCTGAGTTCGAAGCGGGGATGGAGCAGCCCCAAGGCCCAGGGAGCTCAGGGAGGGCCTAAAGCAAGGCTTCTTGTCCAGAGGTGCCCGGCCCAGCTCTCCTGTTTGCCCTGCAACCACTGTGCTTTCCCAGGAGCTCTAAAACAATGAAAACTTTCAAACAAAACAAAACAGCAAAGCTGGCCTCACACGCCAAACAAAGCCCATGGTTTTCTGTTCGTTTCGGAATCCACGCTGACCGAAAACTGATCCAGCCCCAGTTGTGTTGTGGGGACAGTAGGGGCAGGCAGGATCTACCCACTCTGCCATGGGGGATCCTGGCGCAGACAAGCATGGCCCCCAGCCTAGCTCCCAGGAACTGCAAGAGCGAGGCCCCCTCTCCTAGAGCAGGGCCCTCTGACACCCACACCAGCCGCTGGGACCCCTCGTGCGGCTTTGTCATCCCCAGGATCGCTCTTTCGCCAGAGTTCATGGCAGCTGCCCAAGGACAGAGCCTCCAAATAAAAAGAGGTGCCATGTCCCCACACAGGCCATCTCCTTGGAGCCTGTGGCCTCGTGGTTCCCTCGACCCTTAGCTCATCCCTGGAGCCAGCTCACCTTCCCCACCTGCTGAGCCCTGCTACTGACGGTTCAGGTCACTCGGCGGTCCTGGGGGCTTCCGGGGCCTACAGCTGGGAAGCTGGGTTGGGGTGAATCAGGAGGAAGGATAAATCAATGAGTAAAGTCCCCGACTGCTCCAGCTTCCCAGGGAAAGAACAGAAGCCCCCAGCCCACCTCACCAAGCCCTCAAATGCTGTGAGCATGCCTGCTGTCTGCCCAGTGAGTCTAGGAGGTGCCTCGGAATCTCCTGGGCCCCTGTAGACAGTGCGGGCACAGGCATGGCCCTTCTCTGGGGAGGAAGGTGCCCCTCCCAGCCTCCTCCTCCACAGGCTTTCTCCAGATCTTGCCCTGTGCTTTGGGGTCTAGTAGTAGCCAGACCTGGGATGGCCACCCCTGGCGTCTGTAGCCTCCTTCTGGGGGCTGCAAGTAGTGGGGGCTCCAGCATGTCTACGTAGGAGGGGCTCAAGAGCCTCACTGTGATTCAGAGTGGGGCTTGGGACCCATCTTGACTGTGTTTGCGGCCCGGGTTGTGTGCATGTCGGGTGCATTATGTCTGTGTGAGGGGGTGTGAGACAGGACAGGTGGGCTCGCTGCTGCATGAGGCACAGGGGCCAAGGCCAGGGATGAGGCAGGGGGCACCAGATGGAGTGGGCAGGACTGGGTCCCAGGTGGGGGTAAACCTCCATAGATAACCCATTATTACCATTATTTTCCATCATCCAATACATTTGCACAAGGCTATGAGTCCAGCACCTTGCTATTAGAAATGAAGCTACTCTGAACACTGTTACAAATCTTTTCCAACATCTCCAATGCCTGCCTTGGGATAAAACGCTAGAAGCAGAATTTCTGGTACAATGACATGAACATTTTTCACCTTTGAAATACTTCAACTAATTGACACTCTGCAGCGGTGACCAGATACAGGTCTCAGGGTCCATTCCTCTTCCCTCCTGCTTTTAAATCTTTCCTAGTTTGTTAGGCAAAATGGTATCTCATTATTATTTTCCTAGATGGGCTTTTAAATGACTGGTCTGTGATTAAATGCCTGTGGAGCTCATGGTCATTTTTCCCATGGGGGGTCTGTTACAAGGTAAACAGACCCAAAATGTTCGAAGAGTTTCTTTGAGCAGACAGCAATTTATGAATCAGGCAGCACCAATCCAAAGGTGCTTTGGGGTTCTGCAGAGGGAACACAAGGGGAAGGTTTTCATGGTGTGAACATGGGAGCTGGACAAAGAAAATACTTGATTTAAGACTATGTTGTTGCCTTCTTTGGTCTCAACTGTTAGAAAATCCCTAGTTGTATTGGTTTTCATGCTACTGATAAAGACATACCCAAGACTGGGTAATTTGTAAAGTAAAAGAGGTTGAATGGACTCACAGTTCCACGTGGCTAGGGAGGCCTCACTATCATGGTGGAAGGCGAAAGGCACATCTTATATGGTGGCAGGCAAGAGAGAATGAGAGCCAACCCCTTATAAAATCAACTCTCATGAGACTTATTCACTACCATGAGAACAGCATGGGGGAAACCACGCCCATGATTCAGTTCGCTCTCACTGGGCCTCTTTCACAACATGTGGGAATGATGGGAGCTATAATTCAAGGTGAGATTTGGGTAGGGACACAGCCCAACCATATCACGAGTTGTATATCTGCCTTTAGTTGCATCTCTATCTCCAAACTAGTTGCTACAGCCAACGTCCTGAGGTGCCCTCAGTAAGTTGCTGGCAGTTTCTGATTGGTTGGGCTTAAGTTTTATTTTTCTTTAATATGGGCATTTACAAGAAATAGCCCAGGTTCAGTTTTGTTTAGGTTTGCAGAACCAGCAAGGTCAAGGTTGTCTCCATGGCTTAACGGACTTTGCTCAGGGGATTCTCAAGCCTGGTCTCCATTTTATTTTATTTTAATGGGTCCCAGTGTTTCATGTTGGTTTTTTGGAGTTTCTTATGTATTAGGGATATCATGTTTGATCATGTTTATGGCAAATACTTTTCCCTTTCTGTTGTTTGTCTTTAATTTTATTGTGTTTAAATGTGTGTGCTCAAACCTCCAGATCTGAGGCATCTTTCTTTCCTATTTTGAGACCAAGTAAATATTCACCCAGATTTTTAAAAATAATGTTCATGGTTTAATATTTTCCATTAAACTCTTTCGTCCTCCTGGAATTAATTCTGAGCCTGGCGTGAAGTGAGCTTCTAAATAGATCACTTGTTTCCAGAGACGTTTTTTCCCCGGAAACCATTTATTGATTTTTAATTTCTTTGTGATGCATCTTAATCATGTTTTAAATTCTTACACACAGTCAAGTCTGTCTGAGGACGTTCCTTCGTTCCACAGACATCTTTGCCCTGGTACCTCTAAAGCTTTCATTTGTATCAGTTTATTACACATTTTTTTCATGTTTAGGAGAGCTTGTCTTATTCCTCTTTGTTTTCTAACATTTCTCAGCCATTCTATGAATTTTACAATCATTTTGGCAGGTTCTCAAAAAAAAGCAAATGCTCCTGGGATTTTGATGGAAAGGTGTTAAATAGGAAAGGGATTTGGAAATGCCTGCCGTCCTCCTCCTCTTCGTCTGTCCGTGCTTGCTCCCAGGAGCTGGCCATCCCTCCAGCACTATGCTGCTGGCCTGGCAGTGCTCCTGGTGTAGGTCCTGCTGTTGCTTGTCAAGCCATTCCTGGCAGTTTTATTGCAGCGGTTGCTGTGAGCCTGGATATTGTAATGGCTTGTCCCTGCTCTGCCCACCGCCGATCGCAGCTTGAGACTGAGGCTCACATGGTTACTCAGGCATGTTAAATATTAGTCCAGCAAAAGGAGCAACATAGGTTTTCCCCAAAAAGGGAGCCAGGACTTGCTTTTTTTCTACACCCAATGGAGAGTGGCTGCTGAGCTCAGGTCAGAGCCCAGTGTCCAGCACTATGGCCTTTAGCCCCACAAATTTCACCAAAAAAAGAAGACAGACCAACACCCACGCTCAGCATTTAAAATCACTGGGCGGGGCGGGCATGGTGGCCCCTGCCTGTAATCCTAGCACTTTGAGAGGCCGAGGCGGGCGGATCACTTGAGGTCAGGAGTTTGAGACCAGCCTGGCAAAACCCCATCTCTACTAAAAATACAAACATTAGCTGGAAATCGCTTGAACCCGGGAGGCAGAGGTTGCAGTGAGCCGAGATTGTGCCACTGCACTCCAGCCAGGGCAATTGAGTGAGACTCTCTCTCACAAAATAAATACAATAAAATCACTTGGTGGCTTTAGGTGGTGTTTTTTTGCTTACGGTGTACATGTGGCTATGGAAGACAGAGAAGTGTCTTGAAAATATTTGTTTGCTTTTTTTTTTTCTAAGAAAGAAAAAATTGTCATACAATATGGGTCCTACCTTTCTTCCAAGTGTGCCAAGTTTTTAATTACTGTTGGTTGGAATGAGAGAAAAAAAAAAATAGCACAGCTTCTAGCTGTTTCAGCTCCCCCTAGTGACAAATGAAGCCAGTCCTAATGCCTATTAAGTGAAATTAAAAGGATTCAGTGATGCTAGTTTGAAAACATGTGTTTGTAGGGAAGAGTGAATGGCACTTGTTTACAGGGTAATGAACGTCACAACCCCCTACTTCACAGGCTACAATATCTCATCCTCGACGTTCTGAGGGCTTCCTGGGTAATTATTAACATATCACGCGATAATGACATCCTGCAAACCACAGGCCGCCCCTGTCATTTCTGTGGCCAGTCTCTCCAGCTGATGCCGGTGGGCCGGGCTGCGTGCAGGGCCATCTACGTGACCCTGGATGATGGATGAACATCTGCCGAGAGCCTACTGTGCGCTGGGCACAGATGGTCACCATCCCCTGGGTGGGAGCCGTTGCTCTGTTTCACAGACGAGAGTGATGAGCCAGCTTTATCTGAGATCTGCAGGTGGCTCCCTGGGCTCCGTCCCACCCTCTGGGCTGCAGCTCGTGTTATTTCAGACGTTCCCTTCATGCACAAACGCACTAAGAAGCCCTCGCCAAGGAGTGCAGAGTGGAGAGGTTCTGGGATGCAGGTGCCTCTGCCGTGGGGGTGATTCTCCAGGGCACTGCACCCGGCCCACAGCAGGCCGTGCACAGGCATTGCTGAGTGACTGGGAGGTTGGCCCACCCCTTCCCCATGCCAGGGAGGATCTCAGGACTCACCGCTTCCTTCAGGCTCTCTGCAGCATACGCTATCCCGGGACACCCTCTTGCTGAGGCCTGTGGGGGGCCTTGTTGCGATTTCCCTAACTAGAAGTTAAACAACAGAAAAATCCCAGGAGCCAGCACCCCAAAAGCACCATGGGGATGCAATGCCAAGAAGAGTGGGTGAGAAGGACGGTGAAGGGCGGGTGATAGGAGCAGCTGCTCAGGGAGCTCAGGTGCTCCCAGGAGGGAACTGTGGTGCCCCGAGGCAGACACAGCCCCCAGAGGGAGGATATGGCCCTGGCCCCAGCCTCATCAATGTTGGGCCAGAGGGCAGGGAGGCGCCGTGCTCATGGGTGTGAGCCTAACCAGGCCTCTCTGGGCGGGGGCTCTCAGGGAAGCCTCTGGTGTGTCCACCCATCCTCTACACTTCTGCTGGGGTGACCCTTGTGAAATGCAAATCCCATCCCCTCACTTTCTGTTTCCACCCTTCAGGAGATCCCCATTGTGTATGGGGGAAAAATTAAATCCACTCCTGAGACTGGCCCCAGGGACCCTGAGGTCCTGCCAGGCCCACCCCCGCCGTGGTCACAGTGGGCGTCCTTCTGGCCCCAGGCCGGTGTTCCCTTTTGTGCTCAGGCTTCACACGCACAGCCCAGCAGATGCCAGTGCCCAGGAGACCTTGGTGGCAGGATGGTGTTATTACTCACCCGATTTCCATCACTGTAGAGAAAGGTTGTGGAGCATCGCGCGATGCCCACTGCTGCATTTGGAAAGGCTCCCACACCTCTCACCATCCTGGGTTTCACTCCTTAGCCAGCTTCCCTGGGACCCCTCCGGGTCGCCACACTGGCAACCAGTGGAGGCCTCTTTCTCCAGCACCCACTTGCTCAGCAACTTGCTGGCACCGACGGGAGCAGAAAGCCCCAAGGTACTGGCCTGCCCTTCAGCTGCTCCCCCAAGGTGTGAGCCCGCCTTTCAGCTGCTCTGCCAGGGAGAGGGAGGATCACCAGCCTGGGCCTTCATGACCTTCTCTGGGGTTGAGCCCGCAAGGGTTGTGGTCTCTTGTGAGTGGCAGAGCTAAGGGTGGACGGGGGGCTGCAGGTGGGCTCTGCACCACAGGAAAAGCTGGGTCATCCGCACAGAGAAAGGAAGCATTGTCTCCACAGGTGTGGCCGGGCAGACCGCCCCTCCCAGGGCCCCGCTTCCCGTGCAAAAGTAGGGTTCACACCCACCCCACTGTTGAGAGTGCACCCAGAACAGCAGATTCGAAAGGGCTTTGATGGCAGTTTCTCACCCCACCCCCAGGCGTCTCTCAAACCCTCGCCCTGCTCCTCCTCCCCAGCCACGCTCTCCCGAGAGAACTCTCCCCCTTTGCCTGTTTTTCTGTTGTTTAACTTCTAGTTAGGGAAATCTGAAGCATACACAGGAGACAGATGAGTGCAGGCGCATCAGACCCTCACACTTGGCCTTAGTGTGCTTTGTAGATTCTGTGTCACTTACAGTTGGAAGGTTTGGGGCAGCCCTGCCGTCAGTGCCATTTTCCCAACGGTGTGTACTCACTTTGCGTCTCTGTGACAGCGTCTTTTTTTGCGGTAAAGTTTTTTTTTGTGTTTGTTTTTCTGTTGTTGTGAGATGGAGTCTCGCTCTGTCACCCAGGCTGGAGTTCAGTAGTGCGATCTCGGCTTACTGCAAGCTCCGCCTCCCGGGTTCCCACCATTCTCCTGCCTCAGCCTCTTCCCACCATTCTCCTGCCTCCTGTAGCTGGGACTACAGGTGCCTGCGACCACGCCCGGCTAATTTTTTGTATTTTTAGTAGAGACGGGGTTTCACCGTGTTAGCCAGAATGGTCTCGATCTCCTGACCTCATGATCTGCCTGCCTCGGCCTCCCAAAGTGCTGGGATTACAGGCATGAGCCACTGCACCCGGCCAGTAAACTGTTTTTTAATTGAGGTATGTACCGTGTTTTTTCAGACAAAATGCTTTGCACATTGAACAGACTATGGTATAGTATAAGCATAGCTTTTATATACACTGGGAAGCCAAAACATGTACGTGACTCCCTTTTTCAATGATCTGGAACCAAACCCACAATATCTCCAAGGCCCGCCCGTGTCTAGAACACTCCTGCGCTCGCCACCCAGCTCAACCACAAGGCACCACAGCCAGTCTGGTTTCATCCAAACATCCACCTACTCCCCTCCCATGTGATCCTGAAGCAGCTCTCAGATATCATATATAGAGGTTTACAGCATCGTATCATTTTATTCACAAATACTTTTAGTATATATCCCTATAAGAACTCTTTAACATATGTATTAGGGTTCTCTAGAGGGACAGAACCAATAGACTGTATATAAATATAGAATACATTAAAATGTATAATGTATATTATATATAAAATATATAATATATAAAATATATAATATGTACATATGTAAAATGCAAATTTATATATAATATATAAATATATAAAAATATTTTTATATAAATATATATATAAAGGGGAGTTTATTAAATATTAACTTACATGATCACAAGGTCCAACAATAGGCTGGGATGTTGCCACTACTGGGGATGGGGAAGCTGTTTCTTCTGGCAAAAAAGTCTCATTAGAGTTGACAAGCTCAGTGTCCTCAGCTTCATCAGGGTCCTCCCACACATCCCCATTCCAGGTTGCAGAGTCCCATTCTTTTTTTTTTTTTTTTTTTTGAGACGGAGTCTCGCTGTGTCTCCCAGGCTGGAGTGCAGTGGCGCGATCTCAGCTCACTGCAAGCTCCGCCTCCTGGGTTCACGCCATTCTCCCACCTCAGCCTCCCAAGTAGCTGGGACTACAGGGGCCCGCCACCACGCCTGGCTAGTTTTTTGTATTTTTAGTTGAGACGGGGTTTCACCATGTTAGCCAGGATGGTCTTGATCTCCTGACCTCGTGATCCACCCGCCTCGGCCTCCCAAAGTGCTGGGATTACAGGCTTGAGCCACCGCGCCTGGCCCCCATTCTTTTTTAGTCAGTGCCCTCACTTTAACAGGAGACACCTGGCAAAGCTGTGCATGCACCTTAACTTGCAGGTCAGCCACTCACATGTTAAGAGCTTGTGTCTGTTTTTCCACACTTTCAGCTCTTTCTCTACAGGAGTTAAGCCTCTCACTCAAGGCAATCTTAGCAGATTTGAGACTCAATATCTGCTTCTGAAGCTGGTGGACAGAATCCCTGAGTTCATCATTTTCTTTCATCACTTTGTCCACTGCACTCGGGAGCAACCAACCAGCTTCATTATGTTCCTTGGTTCTCCACATATGGTCAAAGGTATTATGTAGAGAGTCACTAAACCCCTTGCCTCTCGCAAGCGGTAAATCACGAGTGTCAAATGCATTTATTTTGCGTAACTCTCTAAACAATTCATGCCAAGGACTATCAGCGTACTCCATACTACTATAAGTAGAGTCCTTAGCATTTTTGGGTCTAATCATATTAAAACAGCCGACTCCAGAAACCCCAAAACCAACAAAACAACTCTATCCTGAATATTCTGTTTCTCTAGAACCACTGCTGGTACCAAAATCTGTATTAGTCAGGGTTCCCTAGAGGGACAAAACTAATAGGAGATATATATATATATTCCCATATATATATATGGGAGTTTATTAAATATTAACTTACATGATTACAAAGTCCCACAGTAGGCTGTCTGCAAGCTTGAGGAGCAAGGATGGCCAGTCCGAGTCTCAAAACTGAACCACTTGGAGTCTGATATTCACAGGCAGGAAGCTTCCAGTACAGGAGAAAGATATAGGCTGGGAGGCTAGGCCAGTCTCACTCATTTCACATTTTTTCTGCCTGCTTTATATTAACTGGCAGCTGATGAGCAGGTGCACACCAGATTAAGGGTGGGTCTGCTTTTCCCAGCCCTCTGATTCAAATGTTAATCTCTTTTGGCAACACCCTCACAGACAGGATTAATACTTTGAATCCTTCAAGCCAATCAGTATTAACCATCACAAGGTATAACTACAAAGTCATTCTTACACCTAGGAAAATTAATAATAATCCCTCAATGTTATCAGTTATCTAGTGAGCATTTGAATTCCCCTGGAATTTTCTGCTCTGACAGCCCACAGTTCTGTCTTTCTAGACTTGGTGAGCCCCAACCCATGCCATTGAAACCATGATGCAGATCTATGAGCTGCTTTAAAAAAAAAAATTTGTATTTTTAATTGACATATAATCATATACATTTATGGAGCACAAAGTAATGTTTACCATGTGGAATGATTAAATCAGGCTAATTAGCGTCTGCATCACATCACATACGATCATATTTTTGTGGTGAAAACATTTAAAACCTACTCTTCTAGCAACCCTGAAATGGTGCACCGTGATTTCTTACAGTCACGTGAGGCGCTGCTTGTCACAGAGTCCAGTGGGGGCTTGCGTCCCCGGTCTCGCCCTGGCCTTCGATTTGAGACCGACTCCTCGCCTGGGTTCCAGAGCACTCTGCCCTGGCTGCTCCAGCTCTGCTTCTCTCTGGGGTTCCTTGGGGCTCAGCTTTCCCCCGGTCCCTCCCCCACATCACTCTGCATCCTTAGCTGCCTCTGGAGCCACAGCTCCCACACGAGCCCCCCTCCTGTCTGGAAGACTCTCGGGGAACCCAGGCCTGTGAGTCCCACTGTCTGCCTGGCATCTCTGCTGGGAGGACCCACAAGTTCTTTGACCCAACTTTTCCAAAACTTAGTTTCTGTGTAGTAGCCCAGGAGCAGGCACTTAGAAGCCAGAATGCCTAGGTCTGGCTCCTGGCTCTGTCCCCATAACCCTGGGCAAATTACTCCACCTGCCTGGGGCTCAGTCTGCTTGCCTGCAGGGCTGCAGAGAGGACGGGATCCACAGAGGGCCCTCGAAGCAGGGCCACAGGAGCTCTGCCTGGGGACGAAGCCATCACTGCTCCTCCCCAGCCTCTCAGCAGCAGCAGCCACGGTGGCAAGAAGCCTGCTCACATGTGCCCTGGGAAGGGTGCCTCCACCCACCCCAAAATCCATGATAGAAACTCCAGCCTCAGCCCAAGTCTCTCCACCACACCCAGACATTACGTATTGTCAGAGGCTGCTTTTGCCCTAGGAAAGCACAGTTGAATAGCTACAGTAAAGCCCTTTAGTTCCTCAAAGCTTACCACCCTTACTATCTGGACCTTTACTGAAAGTATCGTTAATTCCCAGCCTAGATAAGCAGCGTGGACCTTCAAGCAAGGCAGATTCAGGTTCGAATCTAGCCCATTATGGGGGATGTGACTTAACTCCTCAAGGCCTCGGCTTGCTTGGTTCCCTGGTCACTGCGACTGGTGGATTCCAGGCCCTTGCCAACAGGCCTGCCTCTGCCACTCTTCTCCCCGTTGCAGCCCCACCCTCGCTCAGACCGCCCTCTGCAGCCTGTGTCCTTGCAAAAGCTCCTCCAGGCTGGGTCCCCACACCCTGTGCACTCCCTAGCTATAGCCAAAGTCATCTCTCTCATGTACAGCTTTGACAGTCTCACTGTCTTTCAAACCTTCCCAGAGAAACCTCTGATCTCTAAAGCCATTCAGTCCCCCGGACGTGCTGTGCCATCTCTCCCGGGCCTTTGAACACACGGCCCCCTCCACCTCAGCTGCTGACCCCTCCCTGCCCCTTGCTCTCCGTGCCGTAACTCTCCTCTCCACTCTTCAAGTCTCTGCCTGGATGCTCCTGGTTGGGGGGCCCTCCTCGGCCCAGGCACTGCCTGGGGGAGCCCTGCTGCTCACCCCCACAGTGCTCTGGGCTCATCCCCAGCACAGAGCCCACCCTGAGGGCTGGAATTGCCTGCTGACCTGCCCATGGCCTGCTCTAGACTATGCACCACATGAGGACAAGTGGCTGATGCCATCCCAGGCACACAGATCCTCCCTCATGAACCAGTGCTTCTCACGGTACCTAGTGGAGAAGCGTTCGGAGAAAATTTATCAGATGGATGTTGCCTCTTGGCTAACAAGGGCTGCCTATCTCCTTCCCCTGACTCTTCAGGACAAGGCCAGAGATGCTAAGGCCATAGCTAGGAAAGTCAGGCTCTGGAATGAGACCGTCTAGACTTGAACTCCAGCCTTGCTTCTTGTTGGGGCATGCTATTTAACTTTTCATCTTATTAAACAGAAATAATGGGAGTGGCCTCCAATGATCCGCTGTGCGGATCACATGGGTAAATATGAAACCTTGGCCTCCTCTCCCGCCTGGGGTTAGAGCAGCAAGGAGACCCAGGCTGGCCAGAACAGAGACTGGTGGTACTTTGCCCTTGTTAAGAGTTCTCGGGACCAGCCATGGTGGCTCACGCCTATAATCCCAGCACTTTGGGAGGCTGAGGCGGGAGGATAGCTTGAGCTCAGGATTTGAGACCAGCCTGAGCAACCTAGCAAGACCTCATCTCTGGAAAAAAAAAAAAAAAAAAAAAGAAAGAAAGAAACAATTAGATGGGTATGCTGATGCATGACTTTAGTTCCAGCTACTCAGGAGACTGAGGTGGGAGGATCACCTGAGCCCAGAAGGTGGAGGCTGCAGTGAACTGTGATCATGCCACTGCACTCCAGTCTGGGAGACAGAGCGAGACCCCATCTCAGGAAAAAAAAAAAAGAAAAATTATTTGAAAACATCCTCCCGCAAGGAGAAACAGAATGGATGCTTCACGGTCAAGGCCTAATAGCCAGCCGGGCCAGATTCGTGTGAGGCCGTAAAACCCCATCCGCAGCTTCTGCGATGGTGTACAGGGGAGCAGAGTGCCTAGTGCTGGCGTCAGGCTTGCTTTCCTGAGTTGGTCTGCTTGTCCTGCAGCTCTTTGCTGTCCTGGCCTGTTTCTCCCACCCCCATTTGCTCCTGGGTCTTGTAAACAGTGTTTCTTTGACCTTCCCCTCGAGGACCAGAGATCACCTGGTTTCTGGCCCAGGCGCTCCTGGCCTTCGGATGTGGGAGGATTGTAAGAATCTCAGGGAGACCCCCACCCGCTGCCTGCGGTGGTCTCTCCTTTGTCATAGATGACAGGTGCTTGCCACACGCAGGCAGAAGCAGGGCTTAAAGGTTACTCTCATTTCTCAGGTGAGAAAAAGCAAAGTGCGAATGGTTTCAGAGGGTCCTCCAGGAACGCTCAGCTGATGGGCGGGACCAGGACACACAGGCCTGACCACTGCATCTAAGGCAGCGAGGCCCTGTGGAATCAAATCAGCACTGAGACAGAGGGCTTCCGGACGTGGGCCCTGAGGGCACGAAGCCAGCCTGTGCCCTCCTTCCTGCCTCACTTGCCCCGTAGGGCATCTCATGTCTCCTGCCTCTGCGGAAATGTCCTGTAGCTCCCGTTACC
Organism: Macaca nemestrina; assembly: GCF_043159975.1. Classification (NCBI taxonomy): domain Eukaryota; kingdom Metazoa; phylum Chordata; class Mammalia; order Primates; family Cercopithecidae; genus Macaca; species Macaca nemestrina. Next base: position 152,188,288 of record NC_092128.1, on the reverse strand, counting down.
TGCAGGGTGTCACAGAAGCGCCACCATCTGCTAGCGGCCCAAACCCATCACACACACCCCTCACTTGCCCCTCACAGGGTTCCCAGAGTGGCCAGAGCCTGCTGCCAGTTCCCATTGCACTCCTGACAGCCCCAGGGTTAAAGGATGGGGACAAGGTTGCAAGGGTGTTGGCTGGGACACCTGGGCCAGGTGCCTTGAATTCTGCCCCAGGGCTGTTTGCACTTGACATACCAGCTCACAGTCACTATCTCCGGATCATGGCCTCTGCTCTTGTCCCAGCCCTCCCGTACTTCCTTCCTCTGCCTCAGAGCAGGATCTGCAAACCACTCAGGGGCCTAGTCTAGCCCATTACCTGTTCTTGTAAATAAAGTTTTATTGGAACACCGCCACACCCATGCATGTTGTTGGAGGCTGCTTTTGCCATAGAAGGTGGAGTTGAATCGTTGCAACAAAGCCCTTTCATCCCTCAAAGCTTAACATCCTTACTATCTGGGCCTTTACCTAAAGTTGTGCAACTCCCACCTTAGAGAAGCAGCTGGACCTTAGAGTTAGGCGGATCCAAGTCTAGATCAAGCTCATTCTGAGGCCTGTGACTTAACCCTTGAAGCCTCAGTTTTTTGTTTTTGTTGTTGTTGTTTTGGTTTTTTTTGACAGAGTCTTGCTCTGTCACCCAGGCTGGAGTGCAGTGGCACAATCTTGGCTCACGGCAACCTCTGCCTCCCTGGTTCCCGCCATTCTCCTGCCTCAGCCTCCAGAGTAGCTGAAATTACAGGCATGCACTGCCACGCCCGGCTAATTTTTGTGTTTCAACTAGTGACGGGGTTCCACCATGTTGGCCGGGCTGGTCTCGAACTCCTAACTTCAGGTGATCCACCCTCCTCAGCCTCCCAAAGTGCTGGGATTACAGGTGTGAGCCAGCGTACCCGGCCTCAGCTTTCTAAAAGGAGAATAAAATCTTTCTCTAACAGGTTGAATTTTGCGAGTACAAACTGCATATAATGCAACTGATGAGTTAGGGGCTGTGGTTGTGATGCCGTCATGATCTGTGAGGACCCAGATCTTCCTGTGATGGGGACTTACTCTACGGGCCAGGGAGCAAACACAGTCTGCAAGCCGCAGAGCCGGTTAGCTGGAGTGGCTCCTAACTTTGTTTATCATAACAGTGGGAGATGATGGCTATTGAGCTGATGAGAAGGTGGACGCACTATTCCCTAATGATGGGAAGCAAAGATCATTACTGGACAAAATCAAATGCCAGAGTTGTCTAGTAGTATTGAGGGTTCAGAGCTAACCTTTAAAATGGAAATATCTCTAGGACAAAGATGTTTGTCATCATGAGTCTGAAGCTCTCTGGCCTCAATCTCCTTTTCCTATGGAAACAACTGCTTTTTAAAACACAATCTTTAAAGTCACTCAGTTTGTTAGGATTGCAGCTGCCATGTCAGAGCAGAGCAGACTAAGGCCATCCCCCGGGGCTATGGAAGGAGAGTATCCCCTGCCCCAGCTGCCACACCTGTGCTGCTCTCAGCCCCTCACCTGGAGTGCCCTGCCTTTCTCTCCACACATCCCTGTGCTTAGTTGGAACTTAGAACACACAGCAACTCTTCCTCGTCTGTGTTCTTGAGGCATCTGTACTCAGAACCACTCAAATTAACCCATGCACAGTTCTAGAATTCTGTCATCCTCATTGACTCACCTGCCAATAAAAACCCCATCTCCACTAAAAATATAAAAATTAGCCAAGTGTGGTGGCAGGCACCTATAATTCCAGCTACTCAGGAGGCTGAGGCAGGAGAATAGCTTGCACCCGGGAGGCGGAGGTTGCAGTGAGCTGAGACTGTGCCACTGCACTCCAGCCTCTGCGACAGAGCGAGACCCCATCCCCCCGCCCCACAAAATAAGGCCAGAAGCATCTCTTAGATTTCCTCTGCGTACCTGTAGTGCCCCACCCTGAGCCAGGTCTGGCTGTGTGTAAAGACATGCAAACCCTGATGATGGGTTATTACCTGCACACCCACACCATGAAATCCAATATTCATGGTAAGGGCTGCACCAAACTCCGGCCAGTCTTGGAGCCCTCAGAATGTGCGGAGGCTCAGAATGGGCTGAGCCCTCAGAATGGGCTGAGGCTGGCACCTTCCTAGAGGAGCTGGAGCTACAGCTGGGATGTATCAGTCATCCGTTACCACATAACAAATGATCCCAGCATAGCAACCTAAAACAACACGCATCTCCTACCTTGGTTTCTGTGGGCCAGAAATCTGGGCACAACTTCGGTAGGTCCTCTGCCTCAGGGTCGTCTGGCACAGTGTCATCCAGGCCTGTGGTCTTCTCTGAAAGTTCGACCAGGGAAGGATGCGTTTCTAGGCTCACCCATGCAGTTGCTAGTGGGATTCCATTCTTTGTGGACTGTAGGACTAGAGTTCCTTGCCATGAAGGGCCTCTCCATGGGGCCTCTCACAACATGGCAGCTGGCTTCATTAGCATGGGCTGGCCAGAGTGCAGGAGTGGGTAAGCAGGAGAGAAGGCACAGGCTCTTATTTCTGAGTCACAGCAGTGCCACATTCTACTCCTTAGAAGCAAGCCACGTATTCAGCCCACATTCAAGGGAAGGAGATTCCCAAGGGCGTGAGTACCAGGAGGTGCATCTGCAGACAGCTGCAGTGAGCTGCAAACAGCTCGGACCAAATCCAGCCCATTACTTGTTCTTGTAAACAAAGTTTTATTGGAACAGTGCCATGCCCATGCATTACGGATTGTTAGAGGCTGCTTTTGCCATAGGAAGGCAGAGTTGAATAGTTACAATAAAGCCCTTATGTCCCTCAGCTCATGTAGGGACCTGAAGCTCCTGGTGGGCATGGCAGATAGCTGCTCAGCTGGCTGGAGTGCACCGGGCACCATGTCTTTTGTTTCTGGGGCTCTGCGCTTGCCCAGACACAGGGTTCTGCGTTTCCTGGGTTGCCTGCTCAGGCTCGGCCCCTGGCTTCCTTGCACTTCTGCCTTGAGTCATTGTTCTCTGTCTCCAACTCTCACTTGTCCCCACCTGAGTAGAAGCAGGGTAACCCCTTTAAACCTCCTGATTCATCGAGAAGGGCTCCCGAGCTGCAGAATCACCCAGACCCAGAGCCTGTCTCCAGGTCCCCCTTCTCAGGGGAGCAGATTGCTGGCAAGATGTGCTGAGAAGGTAAATTAGATCAGAGAATTATATTTCCCGTAGTTCCACAGGAAATCAGAAAGAGAATCTCACCAGGAAAATGTTGATGTCATTAAAGCAAACTGAGGAATATACAATTTTTTAAAAATCATATAAAGAAACAATTATTTCATTATATTAAAACATTAACATTGATTCTCAAATTATCCATTAAAACCTTACTTTACCCAAACAATCAATGGGCTACAGAAACTGAAAGTAGAAATCTAGCACGGTCTATCATGGTCCAATACCGCTCTAGCCACAGCAGGTGCTCAGGATGGCACAGGGCGGCTTCGGTGATAGGAGGTGCCTGGCATGGCACAGGGTGGCTCTAGTGACAGACACTCAGCATGGCACAGAGTGGCTTTGGCAACAGCAGACGCCCAGCATGGCACAGGGTGGTTCTGGCAACAGTAGACACCCGGCATGGCACAGGGTGGCTCTAGCAGTAGGATGACCACCCGTCTGATGTGAACCTAACACCGCGTTAGGTGAACACCACACCCCGTGTTCCCACCCCTCTACTCTTTCTCCTTCCATTTCTACAGTCAGCAGTGCCCTTGCTCCCTGACCCACTGTCATGTCTCAAATCTTCCCTGTTATTTAAGGATCAGCCAGATGTTCTGCTTTCCAGGAAATACCCACATCCCCAGTTGGGCATGCTCTCTGGGCCCCTGACCCTGTCCTCACACTCTGCCTTGCACCGTGATTATTGTGATGCATGTCCTTCTCTGGTGAAACTTGTCTTTCACATCTGGTGTCCACCTATCCCTCAGCCCCAGGCCTAGACCGTGGTTAATATTCAGGAAGATTTTGGCAGCATTAGGCTGAGATAACAAACAACCTCCAAGCCTCAAGGGCTGGTCCTGCCAGTGGTGCTGGTCCCTCCCGCTGCCGCCCTCCAAGTGCCGGCATCGTCTCTTCTGCTACCTGCCGTTTTCGTCCCAAGACTTTGGCTGGGGGAGAAGCCCCCGTGTGACTACCAGCCTCAGGGCTGCTGGAAGAGAAGGTTGCAGGCCATGTGACTCTCCAGAAAGTGAATCATTTGGTCATGTGGGGTGAGAGGGGAAATATGCAGTCCTCCCTCAGTTGGAGCGACCACCAGTCACAGGGCCATGTCACTGTCCCCAGATCAGATGGATGACCTTCCACCTGGTGGACGGTGAATGTTTTGAATAAGTAGGTGCAGGCTGAATGAATGAGCATCATTCTCCCTGCAGAGTTAATTCCTACAGCTCTGAAAACTTTCCCTCACTCTCTGAGGCCTCCATTGCTCCACCAAGTACCATGTATAACCATTTGTTTTTTCTCCTGAGGTTTGAGCCACACCAGTGCCTGTCCAGCTGCCTTACCTTTAGCAGAGGTTCCTAAACCCTGAGGTGAGGGGGCTGCAGCCCAGGCCTGCCGGGCAGGGCCCAGGTTCGCCTTGGGTCTGCTGGGACATGGAGGTAGAACCATGAGCTGCTGGTGCTTACCACCCACCAGCAAATTAAGACTAAGTCAGGGCAGCCACTGTGTCCCAGCGGCTGCTTTTGTTCCAGCTGAAGCTCACTGGCCACTTAGGGACAGCGAGCCCAGGGAGGCTGGGTGAGGTGACAGAACGCTGTCCTTGCTGCTGCTTGGGGCTTGGCTGTAGCCTCCAGCCCACCCCTTCCCACAGAGATAGGAGACCCCGGGAGAGCCATGCCATAGCCCGGCTCAGCCCCCAGCACCCAACCAGGCAAGGCCATCCAAGCAATCAGCCAGAATCCCAGAACATTTCAGAAATGTCAGTAATTCCACGATGGCTATCAGGTAAGGGGCCCTCCAGAGGTCCTGAAAGCTTATCTCTCATTGCCTCACCAAGATCCCTCTGCAAGGCTGCAGAGGCCCCCTGGCAAGGGTACAGGAGCCATCACAGCAAGGACCCGAGTCACTCAGCTCCACGATGGCCTCATGGCCTGACCATGAGACTCCAGAGAAAACCCCAGCTTTGCACCTTACTCTTTAAATGCTGGTTGCAGGCCATCTACCTATCAGCAGATGCCAGCAACTGCCGGTCTAAAATGCTTTTTAAAAATAATTTCTTGTATTTTTTTTTGTAAAGCTTCCAAGCTGGTATGTATGTCATCCTTACACTGCAAACGCTAAGGTGGGAAAATAAAAAGCGAACGACAATCAGATGCTCCGTGGCTCCCAGACTGCACACACTTTACGAAGAATGAGAGTTGCACCGGGGCTTGTCAATAGCAGGGCCTTCCTCAAAGTCAGGTTCTCCTGTCAGGGTGGAGACCCAGCGGCTTTCAGGAGCCAAAAAATAAGTCTCCAAACCAACGTGCTTTGCTCAGTGTTGACATATATTTCTCTCTTCCCTGCTGGCGTCAAGAAAAAATGCTTTGTTGCCTGCAGTAATTTTACGGTGCAGAAGTGCCTTGGTGCAGCATTGCTGGTGGGCACAGCAGTGCGGCTCAGCTGCCTGAGACAGGGCCAGGGGCCTTTGTCCAGCTCGTGCTCACCCCAGAGAAAGAGGCATGCAGGCCCCTGATTTCTGGGGGTTCACCTGGAGCTCACAGATTCCACGGTTCCTACAGGCAGATATCCAAGTCCAGAGCTGTCATGGGCGTGCTGAGTTTGGCCATCTTTGGAAAGAAACCCTGGGGGTGTCATGGGGGCGGGGGGGCGATGTCTCACCGCCTACCAGGTAATGGCCGCGCTCAATTTTGCCTTTCACATTTTAATTGTACAACAGTAATTTTGCAATGGAGTTGCCGATGGCAAACATGCAGAAGACATTAACTTTATTTATGTTTTGGATTATTAATGTGGCTGTTAAAATTCCTCCAGTTAGTTTTGATTGAATTGTTTTTTTGTGTGATTCTGTTGTTTAATGGAGCGGTAAATAAGAATTTCTGATAATGAGGCTGAGCGTCTGTCACAACAACCTGGTGTGAGCTATTAACATTTCCATTAACGGCAGGGTGGGCAGTGATAATATGGAAACCACACAGTTAGAACAAAATAAATAGTTGGTGTCAGGCTGCGTGGGTGTTAATTACTATTTTATTCTGCACTGGGTGGGGGGGAGAGCAGAAAGTGGGGAGGGGGTGATGGGGAAGGGGTGAGTCCTGAGGTCAGTCTCTCCCAAGAAGGCCTCTCCAGAGAGCCGGGTGCTGGACCGTCTCCCTCGGACACGACTGTTTTATCGTCTCCATCAATGGTCCGTAAAAAGACTTGGTCAAAAGGCTGCACTCCTGGGCCGCAGCTCCAGCCCCGGCTGCAGGTGGAGAGGAGTGCTCGGCTGGCCTCTGCAGGAGCCAGGCCCCCGGCACAGCTGCCCTGGAGCTCCCCAGGGCCCAGCTCATGGACAGCCAGGAGAGCCCCAGTGGGAGGAGGGAGTAGCGGAGAATAGGCTGTCAAGAGGAAGTACGCAGCGTGGAATTCAAAGATGGTGTGAAGCTGGCACGGGGTAGACAGGACGGAGATGTTCTGGAATGCAGGTGTGTGCTCCCAATTCCCTATGACTGTGTGGTGAGGTGCGGAGGTGCGGCCACGCCTCTAATGGCGGTGTGGTGAGGTGCGGAGGCGCGGCCACACCCCTAATGGCGGTGTGGTGAGGTGCGGAGGCGCGGCCACACCCCTAATGGCGGTGTGGTGAGGTGCGGAGGCGCGGCCACACCCCTAATGGCGGTGTGGTGAGGTGCGGAGGCGCGGCCACACCATCCTCGTGTGTCCTTTGGTTTGCATGCACCATGTAGCCCTGCAGACGCAGAGGATACCCTAGTGAGCTCCTCCCCAGGGGGAGCGAGAGGGCTAGAGGTGAAGACTGGATCCTCAGAATTTGAAGCCAGAGCTGGCCTCAGAGAGCAAGGTGCAGCCATGTTCTCAGACATCGGAGCTCCCTGTCCCTCTTGTAGGGACAACTCTGTGTGTCTGGACGAACTTCATCTAGATGGGGTCTTCATAGCCAGGGATGCCTGAACCTGTCATGGCAACACAGCTATCTTTTCTCTAATCTCAATCAGCAATATCAGTGACAAAAACCACAGCAGTCAGGAGTCCTGTGACTCCCTCGCCGACAGAGCCACGGTGACCCTGTCACGTCCCAGGCATTGCTGGGACTTCAAGTTAACATCCTCACCCATCAATGCTTTGATCTCACAGCAGCCATCAGACCAGCCCCTAAGCCTGGTCAGGTATTAACCAAGAAGCACGTGGATTACGATCTCATACCTTTGGTTTCAAATACTCTGCTAACTGTATCTCGGTATAATCATTTTTCTGTGCAATTCTATATATTTTATTGTATGCATTTAAGAACATCATATGGGAAGGATTTGCGGTCTTCCCTGGCAAAAAAGAGCTGAGAGCTCTTGGCAGGGACACAGAGCCATGGATCCCAGGACATAACTGTCCAAGGCCTCCTAAGCCAGGGTGGCGGCCCAGGGCAGAATCTCTCACGTGGTTCCCAGCGGAACTAGGGCATGCGTGAGCCCCGTGGGTGTGTGGGGGAGGGTCCGGGCCGGCTCAGAATGAACATCTCAGCTTCTCTCCATGTTGCTCTTTCCTCAGCCCCGGCCATGGCCCCGCAGAACGTGCAGGTGACCCCGCTCACGGCCAGCCAGCTGGAGGTCACATGGGACCCACCGCCCCCGGAGAGCCAGAATGGGAACATCCAAGGCTACAAGGCAAGGCCCTCCCGTGCGGTTGCCTCCCCCGGCTCAGTGGCGCACCCCAACCTGCCCACTGCTTTGTCAGCAGCAGACCCTGCAGGCGCTCCGCCTGGAGAGCTGGGGCCCAAGCGTGGGAGTTTGGCTGGACCTGGCCTCTTAGCTGTGGTCACAGCTGCTTGTGGGTGGAAGGCATCACGGGGGAGCAGGCTCACTGTGCGGCTGGCTGTGCCCACCACAAAACAACCCAGGTTGGGGGCCCTTGTTCATCCAGCAGCTTCTCCCCACTCTGGGCGCATGGGGTGGCTGGGGAATCCTTCCGTTTCCTGGGCCCATTCTGGAGCCCCCAGTACACTGGCTGACAATAAAAGAACACAGGGCGCCTGGAAGAGACCAGATTCCCCATCCCAGACAGGCCCTTGGGTCACAGTTGGACACTGAGCGAGTCCCTTGATTCAGTCGGTCCAGGGTGGGGCCCGCCAATCGCATTCCTCACAAGGTCCCAGATGTGAGGTCCCTGGGAACCCCGTTTTGAGAACTGCCCATAATCACTGGAGGGTCTAGAGATGGGGAGAAAGAAAGGCAGCAGGCCGTAACAGGAGAGCCTCGAATGAGGAATCGTTATGTAGGGCTGGGTTATCCAGGGGTCAGGAAGCGCCTAGTGGCATCCCATCCTTGAGGCCTGGCCTTTGTGAAGAGTGCAGGGCCCCTAAGCATCCCGGGTCTGTGCCCTGAAAACGCCCCCATCCTTCTCCGGAATGAATTTCCCTGTCTGTTCTGCCGGGGTCCAAGTCGATCAGTCATCAGATTCTGTGGGCTAGCCTCCCCTAATGACTAAGAGACCAATTAAATGTCCATTTAAAGATGATTTTTGCAGGTGTGTTATGAAAATTAATACCTTCCTCCATGGCAGGGCTGTTTCAGTGATGAATGAGCTAATGGAGAGCCCCATGAGCTTGGAGGCATGGCGCTATTTATGTATGTCCAAAATATGTTTTCTAATTTCCTTAATGATAAAGACATTGAACTTGGATATTGATCTCAAGTCAGCAAGGCCTGGGCGAGCAGAAGATCTTAGACGGTCAGTTCAGTGAGCAGAAGCCCGCTGCATCCTGCAGGTGGAAATGAGTGACGCTCACCTGCCAGGGCCTGCCCAGCAGGAGTGAGGCAGGCGGGTGTGCGAGGCGGGCGTGCCAGCCCCGGGGCGCTCCAGGCTGCCGCCCCGAAGCCTCCGTGCTGCCTTTTCACACGGGCAAGCCGCTCTAACAGCCTGGCCGTGGTTTAGACCCACAGAGCCAAGGTAGGTCTTCTGATTGGTGTTGTCTTTAGGCAGCCTGGCTGGCACTGGCCGGAGGCAGCGGTCGTTTCCGGCCAGCTGTCTAGGGAAGCAATTCTGGCAACCTCTTTAAACCTTTGTGCTTGGGCATCAAGTTCAACTACAAGCACATAAAAGCTAGACAAGAGGAAATGGCACCCCAGAGGAATGAGGCCTTCCCAGCAGCCCTGAGCCCAACATGGTTCTCCTGCCTGTTGTTTTTGATTGCTGTAATCTCCAAAGTATGTTGCCATATTGAGGAAAACTTAAATGTCGGCTCTGAACAAAATGTGGGAACACGTTGTAGGAGTTGGGGGCTTTGTTCTCTCCACAGCTCAGAGCACAGGGTGGACATGGGATGGCTTCCCTTCTCTCCAGAAGATGGGGGAGAGGGAGAGGCCAAAAATCAAAACACTGACAGAGCTAGGTCTGCAAGGAAAGGCACGTCATTGGCAGCCGAAAGGAAGTTTCCCTTCCGTCCTCAGACCTCATCTTCAGCAGCGCTTTGTTTAATGAGGCAGTGCTCAAACCCTAGATGAACATCAGGAAAATGCTAAACAGCATCTCCCAAACAATATTAGCAGCCAGGGGTCCCCGTCGGTGCACAGTAGCCTCAGCTTCTCCCTGATTCCTCCAGGAGAGAGCCTTTCCACCTTCCCACCCAGGCACAGCTCGCCCCAGAACTCAGCTCACCCCCTCACTCTGACCTTACACTCAGTGGCCTCCCTTCCTGGAAGGCTTCCCCAGGGGCCACCCCAACCTCTTGCTCTTCCTAACAGATTTACTACTGGGAGGCAGACAGCCAGAACGACACGGAGAAAATGAAGGTCCTGTTCCTCCCCGAGCCCGTGGTGAGGCTGAAGAACCTGACCAGCCATACCGAGTACCTGGTCAGCATATCAGCCTTCAACGCCGCTGGAGATGGGCCCAGGAGTGACCCCCGGCAGGGGTGCACCCACCAGGCGGGTAGGAGGAAGGCGGGTTTCCTTTGGGCAGGCCTCCTTGGACACGTGTTTTGAGAGCGCCAGCTCAGGTCCCCTCACACAGTGGTTCCTGGCCCACCCAGGCAGAAGGCAACACCTTTTGTGTAGCTGGGAGTGTCTGGATGGGCAGCACTGGGTTTGGCTCATTTGTTCTCCCTGTGCCTGGCCTCAGACTGGTTACACAGTGGCACTAAATACATGTTAGGTGGGTTGGAGCAATACGTGTTTTTTTCCAGAGCCCCGGAGATTCAGAGGGGAGGAAGGGCTTTGAGTCTGCAGTGAGGCCTTGTTCATAACTGACAGCGTCCATTCCAGTTCCTCCAGGGAGGGGAACTTCTCATCAGGGTTGCCTGATAGCGTGTCCAGATCCCTGGGGTGGGGGGGTCTCCTCAGGCAGCAAAGTCAGGCCACAGCGACAGGTGTTCCCTTGGGTCTCAGGGCCACAGACCACCCCTGGAGACTGCTCACTACGTGCATGCCGCAGGGCAGTCCTGAGGGCTCGGACAGGCGCCGCGCTGCTCTGGCCTCATCTCCACGCACAGGGCGCAGCGCCTGTTCTCAGCAGACCCCTCTTCCAAGCACATCTCAGTTTCCTAGCAGGTGGAGGATGCTTTGAAGCTGCTTGGCCTTCGGCTCTAGGGAGCTCTCCAAGGCCCTCTGTAGGATTCTGGAAGTCTGAGAGACCGGGAGAGTGAGGTCTGGGAGCCGTGGGCAGAGACGTAGGGCTCAGGGCCTTCCGACATCCCGTGGGCTCAGCCAACCCACAGACAAAGGACTCCAGCAATCAGGGCCCCTCGGCATCATACTCCCACGTGCTGACCACAACCAGGTTGCAAGGACCACTTCCTTTGGCTTCATCCAGTGCCTGCATCTGAGCTGGAAGGATGAGGGCAGACCTGTGGGCAGAGATGGGGCAGGGCCATGTTGAGCACTGCCGGCCGGGCTGGTCGTAGCTACGGGATCCAGAGACTGGAGGGAGGGCAGAGAGGGAGCAGGGTGGGTGCCACTTCACAGGCACTTCTGAGCAGCGAGGGGCACCGGGGCGAGAAGAGTAGGTCCCCATCTAGGCCATCTGGTAGGGGCGGCCCCAGTACACGCCCACCTTACACGGCGCCCAGGCAGAGGGGGAGCTGCCAGCAGGTTCCACATCACCCTGGCCACACACCTGACCTTCTTTTCTTTTCTTTCTTTCTTTCTTTCTTTCTTTCTTTCTTTCTTTCTTTCTTTCTTTCTTTCTTTCTTTCTTTCTTTCTTTCTTTCTGTCTCTCTCTCTCTCTCTCTCTCTCTCTCTCTCTCTCTCTCTCTCTCTCTTTTTGTTGAGACAGAGTCTCGCTCTGTCGCCCAGGCTGGAGTGCAGTGGTGTGATCTCGGCTCGCTGCAAGCTCCGCCTCCCAGGTTCACACCATTCTCTTGCCTCAGCCTCCCGAGTGGCTGGGACTACAGGCGCCCACCACCACGCCCGGCTAAGTTTTTGTAATTTTGGTAGAGACGGGGTTTCACCGTGTTAGCCAGGATGGTCTCGATCTCCTGACCTCGTGATCCGCCCGCCTCGGCCTCCCAGAGTGCTGGGATTACAGGCGTGAGCCACTGTGCCCGGCCACACCTGACCTTCTGTAGCGCTACATGTTTCCACCAGCTGCCTCCCTCCTCCAGATCCAGGGGGACACTCAGAGTTGGGAGAGTCTCGTGGGCAATTTCACGTGCAGGAGCAGGGAGCGTCCTCCAAAACCCCCAGGCCTCTGAGGGAGAGGCGAGGAGGGGTCAAGAGAAGCTTCATCCCTCACAGAGCTCCGTCTCTCCCGCAAAGAGCAGGACTAGAGCCTCTGGAATCCTCCAGCAGTTGCTAGAAAATGGAGCTCTCTGCGTTTCATTTTCTGTTTCCATCTATTATTCATTTTTATGCCTCTGCCGTTTTGTCTCTCAAGCCTCTTTGTGTTTAAACACTGTCATTTTCTCTGCGCTTCTCGGGAGGGTCTGCGTTTCTGATTGATCCTCGGAAGTTCTGAGGTGATCAATAAATCTTTTCATTTTATGGCATTTAGGCTTTTACTGAGTTGAAAATAACATGTAATAACATTTTTTATTCTATACGGAGGCACAGACATGTATGTATATGATCTATAAAGGAGCCTCCGTAAAAGTCACTTTGTGTTCTATTCTCCCAGCCCCTGGGGCCCCCAGCTTTCTGGCGTTCTCAGAAATAACCTCCACCACGCTCAACGTCTCCTGGGGCGAGCCTGCGGCGGCCAATGGCATCCTGCAGGGCTATCGGGTGGTGTACGAGCCCTTGGCCCCTGTGCAAGGTAAGACCCGGGGTTGGGGAGATAGGAGCCTGGGCCACGCCAGTGCCCAGCCCTCCACAGTCTACACACTGAGCTGCGCCTGACCACCTCTGCGGGCCAGGAGCCTTCTGGCGCCTGAAGTGGGGGGTTTTGGAATCTGAGCTGGAAGGGGCCAGAGCTGAGTGCGTGGGGAGTGGAGACTCGCCAGCAGAGACCTGTGAGGAAAAGCTGAGCCAAGACCAGACCTCTGTGTTCTGAGACCAGAACGGCGCTCTCCCGATGGAGCCGTGTCATGTACGCTCTTGATCCTGTCTCTGTCACACCCAAGACGTTCCTCTCCTGTTCCTCCCGAGATGTTTGTCCTGTGGTCGCTGACTGAGACCACCCAAGGTTCCGCTTGAAGCCACGCCCCGCAACACGGGCCTTCGGCTACCCTCAGCATCCTAGGAGGGACGCTGACATCCCCATGTCTTAGACAGTGTCCTGGTGCTCCCCTCACTCATCCGTCCCCTCAGCGGACATCTATGAAGCTCCCATTCTAGATGCTGGAAAAGCCAAGACCTGCTCCAGATCCTGGAATCGAAGGACCCGGGAAAGCGAGGATCTTGACTGGCTTGTTTATCAGGACCCTGGCTTTCCTGCGTCCAGGGCAGAGGTAACACACAGGTAATTAAACCAGCAAACAACAGCCCGAGCGTGATCAATGCTCTGAAGGAAAGAGAGGAGGGCTAACACGAGAGGCTTAGGGAAGAGACCGGAGTGACAAGGGCCCAGACACACAAGAATCCCGGGGAAGGTCTTCCAACGGGAGGATCCGCCAATCCAGGGGCCCACGGTGGGCAGAGCTCGGGTGGTGCCAGTGGCTGGAGCTTGGTGAGTGGGTTGCAGACACTGCAGGCCACAGAACGTGGGGCTATGGCATATCCCACTGGAGAGTGAAGCAGGAGGACCAGACCTCCCCAAGACCGGGATCCCTCAGGCCGAATCCCCCGTCTCAGTGCCACGATGGAAAGAAGCTATCGATCATCTCCACACTTCATAGATCTGCCAGAAACAGCCTCCAGAGAAGAGCAGGGAAGGTGTTTCCTACACAGAGGAGTCTGAGAGAGGCAATGACAGGGGCTTGACAATGAGTGACAGGTGAAAACGGAAGGTGGAATGCAGGTGGCTCAGAGGAGAATGGGTGGCAGAGATTCTGTAGACCAGGGAGTGAGGAGGCTGGCCGGGGCTGTAGCATCATCCTACAGGAGAGCGGCGAGAAGGGGAACGGTGCGGGGGCAGGGGAGGAGGGATCAGATCAGGGATGTGTGTTGAAGGTGGAGCTGGTGAGATATTGGCTGCGAAGCGGAGGAATGGGGATTGCGGGCAGGTGGCTCTGCCCTGCTGTGCACGTGGCCGTTGCTCTGTACCTGCTGAGTCAGTGCGCACCCTGCTCAGGTATTATTCCAGTGCCTTCTGTGTCCCTCTCTCCTGCCATCTAGACACTAATGTGTCCACCAAAGATTCTGGTCTGGGGGGCACTTCTTTCTCACCACACTGTGGTGAAATACAAGTCCATCTGTCTCTGCCTTACGGCCCAGGGCAAGTTTCCCTCTGTAATATACACAGACAGACTGTAAAAATTATAGATTATTTAATGTCTGGGAGGAAAAAATACAAGCAGCACATCAAAGAATATCGGCGCTCTGTTTAAAGCAGTGATAAAAGTTTCCTTTTAAAATAAGCACATTTAGATGAAACAGGGAGTTGATTTGATGAAGAAAATTTAAGCACTAGATTTTTATTTCACCGACTCTCAGATGCCGTCCCCTGTAAGATTCATCGTTATTTTATGAAGTGCTCAGAAAGAAAAAATGCTCCCAATAAACTAGGGCCCAGTACTTTTGTATCATCAATTCGGAGCTGCATCCCAAGTCAGAGATGTGAAAATCCGAGAAAGAAAGAAAGAAAAAAAAAAATCACGCCTTAGACAATCGATGGACTCTGGTAAATAACAGTACAGGTGAGATGTGGGCGTGGTTTTTGAACCGGCAGAGAGGGCACGGGAGGGACATGGATTTAGTGTGGTAGCTTCGAGGGCGACCGGGATCTGTCATGACCTTCCGAGAAACCCAGCTCCTGCCTGGGAGCCAGGGGGCCTGGACGAGACTGCCTTCGAGGTCCCACAGCAGAGGCCCAGAAGCAGGCATGCCCATTGGTCTCGCTTGTCACGCAGGGAGAAACAGAATTTTGGAGATACACACAGGTTTCATGAGCCTATGTTACAAATGCCTTTTCAAGGGTCATAACCAACGAGAACCATTCAAATGAGAAATGACTGTGAAAGCATCATAGTTCTGATTAACCTATAAGTCCTTCCTAATCAAAAACAGCTCAAGTTTTCCCACTCTTCTTCAAATAAGTAACTGGTTCTGCTCCCTAGTCTTCTGTGTTAATGGATTTACAGAATCTCTCTGGAAACTCCATGGTGTGCGCCTCTGGGCTTCTCTCCTGGGCTGCTACTCTTAGTCTTGTGAGAAAGTACTTCATGGGCCGGGCGCAGTGGCTCACGTCTGTAATTCCAGCACTTTGGGAGGACGAGGTGGGCAGATCACAAGGTCAAGAGATCGAGACCATCCCCACCAACACGGTGAAGCCCTGTCTCTACTAAAAATACAAAAACTGGCCGGGCGCAGGGGCTCACGCCTGTAATCCCGGCACTTTGGGAGGCCGAGGCGAGTGAATCACGAGGTCAGGAGTTCCAGACCAGCCTGACCAAGATGGTGAAACTGCATCTCTACTAAAAACACAAAAAATTAGCCAGGCGTGGTGGGTAGCACGCACCTGTAATCCCAGCTACTCCAGAGGCTGAGGCAGAGAATTGCTTAATCTTGGGAGGCGGAGGTTGCAGGGAGCCGAGATCGCGCCACTGCACTCCAGCCTGGGCAACAGAGTGAGACTCCAGCTCAAAAAAAAAAAAAAAAAGGAAAAAGAAAACAAAAATTAGCCGGGCATGGTGGCATGCGCCTGTAGTCCCAGTTACTCGAGAGGCTGAGGCAGAAGAATGGCTTGAACCCAGGAGGTGGAGGCTGCAGTGAGCTGAGATCGCGCCACTGCACTCCAGCCTGGTGACAGAGTGAGATTCTGTCTCAAAAAAAAAAAAAGTACTTCATTCCAGGCAAGGCCATTCCATGGGTCATTACCCAATCGGAAGTACCGCACAGGGGCCTTGATGCGTTGGTTCCCTCCCCTCACAGGGGCCTCAATGTATTGTGTCCCCTCCTCTCACAGGGGCCTCGATGCGTTGGTTCCCCTCCTCTCACAGGGGCCTCGATGCGCTGGTTCCCTCCTCTCACAGGGGCCTCGATGCGTTGGTTCCCCCCTCTCACAGGGGCCTCGATGCGTTGGTTCCCCCCTCTCACAGGGGCCTCGATGCGTTGGCTCCCCTCCTCTCACAGGGGCCTCGATGCGTTGGTTCCCCTCCTCACAGGGGCCTCGATGTGTAGGTTCCCCTCCTCTCACAGGGGCCTTGATGTGTTGGTTCCCTCCTCTCACAGGGGCCTCGATGTGTTGGTTCCCCTCCTCTCACAGGGGCCTTGATGTGTTGGTTCCCTCCTCTCACAGGGGCCTCGATGTGTTGGTTCCCCTCCTCTCACAGGGGCCTCGATGCATTGGGTGCTCCTCTCTCTGTACTTTTACTCCCCTAGAATTGCTTCTCGGCTCCTACCAAACCTTCCTCCCAGCCCAGTCTCCCAGAGACAAGACCCGACACACCTGGCTTCCCTTGTGTTTGCAATGTTGCCGTTTCTTGTTCGTTTCATGACAGTGTTTGCATCACTGGGAAACTGAAAGCATTCAGAAGATTTTTAGACGTCCCGCTCACACGGGCATTCTGTGTTCTCGCTATACACAGGCACCTCCCGGGTATAATCACAGCGACAAGTGATGTTGGTTGAGCTCCCATCAGGCACTGTGCTAAGTACTTAATATCCGCTATCTCCAGATCCTCAGAACAGCTCTACGTTGTGGCTGCAGCTTTTCTTCTCCTCCTGCAGACACAGAGATTGGGCTCAGAGCCACAGAGACGTTTGCCCAAGGCCTGCATTTCAAAAATGATGAAGAGGGTTGGGATTTGAACCCAGGTGTTCTGAGTCCAGAGCCAAGGCCTAAACTGCTCCATGGTGCATTAGAAAGCGTCTGGAGCACTTGTGTGTCTGAAAGTAAACGTGAAGGTGAACTTCAGAGATGGGGCGTGAGGAGGAGTCACTAAAGCATTTTATATTCTAGACAAATCATTGGCTGCACGGCCGAGTGTGGGGTCTGTCACGCCCCTGGATGACAACAGGTGGAGTCACTTTAGTCACACCCATTTTCACCTCTTTTCACAAATAACAAGACCGTCCGTCACCAGCCTTGTCTCTTTTGTCTGTTGCAAAGGGCTGGTTCCTTCAGCCTGGATTTTCCTGGCTTTGCAACCAAGGCAATGTGCTGGGAGATTAGAGCGAGAGGGGATCAGCGCTGTCCTGCTTTGGGGCTCCTCCTTGGCTCTGCAGGGTGAGGGACGGCCAGGATCTCAGCAGAAACAGCTTCATCAGACCTCCCCGGGTATCAGGAAGAACAAGCCATGCAGACCCCCCACGTTTGGGCTTGTTGGGGGCTTGGGCACGTTCCAGACTTCTGATTCCTTCACGTCAGTCAAGCAGCGGATCCAGGTATGGGCTGCCCAGTGGTGCTAGTGACATGAGGCGTCCAGCCCCCACCCAACGGCCTTGTACAGCTGTCTCTAGACACGACACCTGGCTCTGACTAAGCCATGGGGTCCCCGCCGGGGTCTTTCCTGCCCTAACACCATCAGGCTGCAGGCACCATCTCCCGTGGTCTGACTCCAGCCGGGATGAGCCTGAGTGTGGCTGTAGGTTCCAGACCCCTCCTGGCTTCTCCCTCGGGCAGGACTCAGCAACCCTGTCCCCCCTGGCGCCACCCAGGTGGAAGGCCCTGGCTCACCATGAATGCCAGCAGAACCTCGGGACCCTGGCACTCGCCTGCCTCCCCCGATGGTATTGGCCAGAACCCTGGCTCGCCGAGACAGTAATCGCAGTCCTGTCCAACGAGCCACATCCCACAGCCACACACGCCAAAAGAAGAATGTGGACCAAGAGAGGATGGCAGATCAGACTCACTGAGTCGGCCTGTATCTCATCTGGGGGCCGGAGCAGTGGCCTCTGATGAAGATTCCCAATTGGTGGGTGGTGAAAGTAGAGCAGGCAGAGGTGGAGGGGCCCATTGCTCGCTTTTCCTGAGTCTGGGCCTGTGGGCGGAGTCTCCCCACACCGACTCTGTGCTGGGCTATGGGATTCGCTTTAGCCAGCGGGACAACAGCCGTTGTGAGGCAAGTGGATTCAACCGTGTTTGCACCTGGGAGGCACCCTGGTCCTCCTGCTGCCCTTGGAACCCAGCCACCATGTGAACACACCTGGGCTGGCCTCTGGGGCGACAGCCACCCATGGCCCAGCATGAGAGAGGGGCCACCTGGGCCAGCCAACCCCCGGTGAGACTCACTGTGTGACCGCAGACACACGCTGAGTCCAGTGCAGGCCAGCCCGGCCAAAGGACGGCCCCGTGGGACCAGGAGCTGGTTCGGTGGTGGTGGTTTTGAGTCACTCGGTTCTGGAGTGGTTTGGTGCATGAGAGGTACAACGAGTGAGGAGTCCATGCTGATCACGGAGCACCTGTTATGTGTTCTTACACAACAGTCAGAGTTGGGGTCCTGACTCTCCGCTGGGCACTCCCACTCATCCTCCCTACGCCCCACTCCTCACTGTGGGCCTATGAGGTAAGCGCTGCCAACCTCAGACCAGAGGAAGAAACTGAGGACTCCACAGAGACCACATGCCCTGCCCAGCCTCACACAGGGAGCAGGCAGTGGGCTTCAGACTCACTCCCATCCCCGTTCCTGCATTCTCTCTTCCTCCCAGCTGACTCTGCAGATTTCACAGTCAGCCTTGGCAGGATGGTGGTTCAGGAAGCACTCATCCTGGCGGCTGCTCTGCCTGCGGTGTTTGTGAGCTTCTTGGCCTGCTGGGGCTGGAGAAGGGAGGAAGTGAACTCTCTGTTGAATGTGGGAGGATGCCGGGATAGCGTGAAAAGGGCCACAACGCCCCACGATGGAGTGTGGCCAAGGGCAGGGTGGTTGAACAGAAAGCAATGACTAGGAAAAAGCAGAGCAGCTTCGTGCACCCCATGGAGGTCACACTGTGCAGCCCTTACCACCCTGCACCTCCACACCCGGACTGGCCTCGCCCCACGGCCGCTGCTCCCGCTCTCACCTGGAGGGGCTGCACTCCTGTCTGCTCCTCCCCGAGGTCCCCAGGAGACAGCTGTGCCTGCATGGGGGACTCGCTGAAAAATCTGGACCCTCACCCCTTCACTGTTGTATCAGGATTCCCCACGGGGAAGCACAAAAGCGGTAACTCGACCTCCCTGTGACTTTCAATATTTTACATGCTCATGGAGTCTGTGCGTGTCCCAGAGAAACGGTTGCAAACGCAGTGAAACATCAGGCGTCCTTGATTTGGGCTGGAATTATATTCACTTGCTGTGGTCGTGGTGGTTCTTTCAGAAAGACTGCCACGAAATGATCCGTATGTTTATATTTGTGTGTGTGTGTGTGTGTGTGTGTGTGTGTGAATTGCTAGCTACTTGAAGTATATTGTGAGGACAAAATATTTTAAAATGTGGTAAAGATAGTTACAAAGTAAACGGTGATCTCACCTGGTAGGGGCTCTGTGGGGTCCTCTGTCCTTTTTCCATGCCTCCTCACCCAGAACCAGGGCTGTGCCTGGGGCAGACATCTGCAAACTCCTGGCCAGGCACTGACCGGTCAGCCCAAGGGAAGTAGAGGGCACAGCATTTACCTGGTACTAGCAGCTCCTCTAGTCACTCCACTGGGAACACAGTCGTAGCTCATCCTGTGTGCTGGGCAGAGCCCAGGGCTGTCCCCGTCACCTAGGGAACACTCCTGGAACCCCTGAGGCATCACATTGTCCAGAGCACCAGGCCACCTGGAGCACCACACCACCCAGAGCGCCACCCCACCCACAGCGTCACACCACCTGGAGCATCACACCACCCAGAGCACCACCCCACCCAGAGCGTCACGCCACCTGGAGCACCACACCACCCACAACATCACACCACCTGGAACACCAGGCCACCCAGGGCATCACACCACCTGGAGCATCACGCCACCCACAATATCACACCACCTAGAGCACCACACCACCCGGAGCGTTCTCACCACCCGGAGCGTCACGCCACCTGGAGCGCCAGGCCACCTGGAGCATCAACCATCTGGAGCACCACGACACCCAGAGCACTGCATCACCCAGAGTGCCACACCACCTGCACCAGGCCACCCGGAGCATCACACCACCTGGAGCACCACGCCATCTGGAGCACCACACCACCCAGAGCACCACACCACTCAGAGCACCACACCACCCAGAGTGCCACACCACCCAGAGCACTGCATTACCCAGAGTGCCACACCACCTGGAGCACCAGGCTTCCTAGAGCACCAGGTCACCTGGAGCAGCATAACGCCTAGAGTGCCAGGTCACCTAGAACACCAGGCCACCCGGAGCACCAGGCCACCCAGAGCACCAGGCCAACCGGAGCACCAGGCCACCCAGAGCACCAGGCCACCCGGAGCACCAGGCTATTTGAGCACTGAGCCATGTGCTTGAGAATCCGATTTTATGGCAGAGCTATTTTCACATGTTTTAAAATGTTTTAAATGGTGGTGGTTTATGGGATTGTACCCTGAGGCTTTGTAGTGCAGGGCATGGTTTAAAAATTGATTAAATAAATACAATTCTGATACACCTGAGATGGGGAGAAGGCCAGCCTGGCTCTGCCTCCTGTTGGGATAGAATTTACAAAATTTGTTCATGGGTTTGGTTTTGCTCCAGGGAGAAGGAAGGCATTTTTCACAACAATGAAAACAAAACAAAACAAAAACAGTTGCTTCCTAGAATCACTTTACATTGGACAGGACCCAGTTTGTGTGCTGATGACAGTCACTGTGTGCACAAACTGTCATCCTCGTCACCTCTCTGAGCAGTGGAAGCTCAGAGTCAGGCTCTAGAAAACCCAGATTTGGAGGGTCACTCAAAAGTAGCCAAAATTGGCCCCAGGCATGGTGGCTCATGCCTGTAATCCCAGCACTTTGGGAGGCCGAGGTGGACGGATCACTTGAGGTCAGGAGTTCAAGACCAACCTGGCCAACATGGTGAAACTAAAAATATAAAAATTAGCATGGTGGCATGCACCTGTAATCCCAGCTGCTCATGAGGCTAAGGCAGGAGAATTGCTTGAACTCAGGAGGCAGAGGTTGCAGTGAACTGAGATCGCACCATTGTACTCCAGCCTGGGCAACAGAGTGAGACTCCATCTCAAAAAAAAAAAAAAAAAAAAAAAGCAGCCAAAATTGCTCTGAAATAATTTGGAAGAAAATGATTTAGCTGAATACATGTTTGATGAAAGGAATAATATGAAAACACTGAACCAGCTAGAAGGTATTTTGGAGATTTTTAGGATAAGGGAAATTTGCTTTGATGAAAGATGGACCTGTTTTGTAGTAGGAAGGCACTTTGTTCTCTTCTGAAGTGGAGGTGACCGGGATATTCCAGGTGCTGACTAGAAGCACATGGCCCTCCTGCACCAAGGGCAGCTGTTTCTCAGGGCTGACAGCAGGAGGGCAGGGCTGGGCAGGTGGACCCAGGATGGTGGGTGCCACTCACTGAGGGCAGGTCTTCTCAGAGATGCTCCTTGGAAAATGAGCTCTGCCAGTCGGTCCATCCTGGAAGTACCATATCCTGATATCCTCCTCTAAGAGCTGCCTGGTAGAGATAAATCTATTGAAAGTTCTGAGAAGTCTGACAGTTGAGAGAACTTGTCTAACTTTTTTTTTTTTTTTAATGCATCATTTTCAAACTTGTTTAACCAAAGAACTTTATTTTTTCTTCTGGAAAATGCTGCATATGTGAAATTTTCAGTATTTATCCTCTCTCCCAAAATGTGAAATCTCCATTTTCTATTTCTAGGTAATACAACCAGCAAGACTTTTGCACGATCACTTGTTTATAACGTCACATAGGTTTGAGTACTTTTGTCTCTTATGTTGCCATCGTCCTCTAAATCAAGGCATCAATACTTGTAGTGAAAAATTAATTTTTTTAATCCTTGCTTCAAGGTCCACAGATAAAGTTCTGATGACTCATTTGAGGCCCGTAGGCCACAAGCTGGCCAACCCAGGCAGGCTGCAGCCTCCTCGTGGGGTCTAACTAGATGGAGTATCTTCCTAGGTCTTGTATACGCTCCCTGTATGAATCTGTTCTCACACTGCTAATAAAGACATACTTGAGACTGGCTAATTTATAAAGGAAGGAGGTTTAATGGACTCACAGTTCCACACGGCTGGGGAGGCCTCACAATCATAGTGGAAGGCAAAGGAGAAGCAAAGTCACGTCTGACATGGTGGCAGGCAAGAGAGCATGTGCAGGGAACCTCCCATTTATAAAACCACCAGATCTCATGAGACTTATTCACTACCACAAGAACAGAATGGGAGAAATTGCCCCCATGATTCAGTTATCTCCCCTGGGTCCCACCCTTGACACCTGGGGATTATTACAATTCAAGGTGAGATTTGGGTGGGGACACAGCCAAACCCTATCACTCCCCTCCCTCGTGACTGTGTCCGGAAGCTTGCAGTCTTTGCACAACTCAGAGCTAAGCGGGAAGGGATGTTCCCCGGAGTGTCCAACCTGGAGACTGGCAGGACCGCCGCCCCCCACCCCACCCAGCTCCTCCCTCACACCATTCCTGAGACAGCAGCCTCCCCCTTTTGTGTTGTAAGCCTCAGTTCTTTTCTTTGTCAGCACCCACTTATCAAGCTTAAGCTCTAATTACACTTATCTGTGCTGAAAATTGGCTATTATCACCACGTAAACTCCTCCTAATTGTAAGAAATACTTCCTTAGCAAACTGCGGGGACCGCTTTCCTTGTTATCGCAACAGAACAGACGGTGCACAGTTGCTTCTCCAGGCTGAACCCCCTTCTTTCCTTTGCCTCTGGCGGCTGCAGGGGTGAGCAAGGTGGTGACTGTGGAAGTGAGAGGGAACTGGCAGCGCTGGCTGAAGGTGCGGGACCTCACCAAGGGGGTGACCTATTTCTTCCGTGTCCAAGCGCGGACCATCACCTACGGGCCTGAGCTCCAAGCCAACGTCACAGCCGGGCCAGCCGAGGGTAAGTGGGACTCCAGGGGCAGATGATGTCAGTTGCAACCTTAGCCTCCCGTCTCCTGCTTCACTGAGCTGGGAGCCGTCTACATGCTCAGCAAGGAGATGCAGGTGGCCGAGAGCTGGCATCAAATCGGTGATGTCTGGGGAACATGGACGTCTTCAAAAGCATGTGTCAACATGGACTTTGCAGGTGGACTTGTTACATCCATGAGCAAATTCTTAAATACTAAGGATGTAAAGTTTTAGTTTTTTTTTTTTTTTTTTTTTTTTGGAGAAATCTTAAGAGAAAAATAACTGAATTTGGCATTTGAAATAAATCAGAACATTTTAAAGTTTTCCAGGTCATGGGGAAGAAGCATGTAACTTCCCGCTTACCCAACTGTTCTGCCCTTTGTTTAAAGACAGGAAGGCGTGGGCGGCAGAACTGGCGTTCAGGGAGTGCCGCTTAGTCCCAGGCACAGTGTGGGGCGCCCTGCATGCACCAGCTCTTTCAGGCCCTCTTCAGTTTTTTTGTTGTTGTTGTTTGTTTTTTAAAACAGGGTCTCACTCTGTCACCCAGGCTGGAGTGTCGTGGCATGATCACGGCTCACTGCAGCCTCAACCTCCCCGGGCTCAAGTGATCCTCCTGCCTCAGCCTCCCAAGTAACTGGGCTACAGGCGTGCATAACCACACCTGGCTAATTTCTTTGTATCTTGTAGAGACAGGTTTTCGCCATGTTGCCCAGGCTGGTCTCAAACTCCTGGGCTCAAGCGATCCATCTGTCTCAGCCTCCCAAACTGCTGGGATTACAGGCGTGAGCCACCACGCCTGGCCTTGCCTCCGTGTTTTTAAGATGAAAAACCACGGCTGTGTGAGGCTAAGTAACCTGCTCAGACACTCTGCAGCCTCGACCAGTCTGACCCACACTGTGAAATCTTACACAGTGGGATGTGAGCCCCCCGGGGCTGATGCCTCACCTCTCTTTTCTTTATCCCGCAGGGTCCCCAGGCTCACCTAGAGATGTCCTGGTCACCAAGTCCGCCTCTGAACTGACACTGCAGTGGACTGAGGGACACTCCGGTGACACACCCACCACAGGCTACGTCATCGAGGCCCGGCCCTCAGGTAGGGTGGCAGGCCCCACAAACGGGGTCTCAGTCCAGCTGACGGCGATGCTTCTAAGACTGTGGCTGGGGCTTCCATCACTTTCTCTTTCAGCATTTCCCCCCAACAAAGCTGAGACGAACAGGGCAGTTTTGCTGAAAGAAGATGTTCATGGCTCACTTAACTCCCCCCAGTTTTCATAGTCACAGCTGTGCCGTTCACCTTAAGGGCATTCGATTTGGGATGTTTTAGCCCCAGGACGCTTACTTAGGATGATAACGGTTATTCCTAGAAACAGGTGAATGAGAACTTAGGGACATTAAAAGGCATTTTTGAACTCATCCGTGAGTGTTTTCAGGGACTCATGTCAGGGTTCTAAATGTTTGCAGCCGAGATGGAAAGCGTCGTGCTTGTTTCTGATAATACGAAGATTCTTATTAACAGCGAAAGCGACACATCGTTTGCTTCATTTTTTTAGGCTTCCGAAAATGAGGTCTAAGATCCATTTCCAGCCCTATTCACCAGCAGAATTTGTTTCACCCTTCCTTCCATTTGCCTTTAATAACTGAGGATGGGCATTATTGGGAAATGAGTTTCTGATCGGGTGCGTCGGATATGACTGCTGGGAGCTAGAGGGTATCACCTAACACGGAGAGCACGGAACAGCTCCAATATGACCTTCAGATGGTTGCACAGTTAATCATGAACATCTGAGCATGAAAATATGTGATGTGTCAGGCACACTATTCAGGAAGCGAGCCATCAAACCCTGCCTGCCAGAGGGACCACGGTGCTCGGAACTGCTTTAGTCTAATATTTAAAGAGGCTGTTAGACCAAGAGGAAAGACCCCAAAGGTACCTCTGTCACTGTGTCAGGACACTCATTCCCTCCTCCCCCACCAAATTGCTTTTGAAAGATTATTAGTTACAAGTGCCTTCTAGAAACTTCTTTATTTTATTATTTATTATTATTTTTTTGAGACGGAGTCTCACTCTGTCACCCAGGCTGGAGTGCAATGGCGCAATCTCAGCTCCCTGCAACCTCCGCCTCCCGGGTTCAAGCAATTCTCCTGCCTCAGCCTCCTGAGTAGCTGGGATTACAGGCACCCACCATCATGCCCGGCTAATTTTTGTATTTTTAGTAGAGAGGGGGTTTCACCATGTTGGCCAGGCTGGTCTCAAACTCCTGACCTCAAGTGATCTCCCCACCTCGGCCTCCCAAAGTGATGGGATTACAGGCCTGAGCCACCACACCCGGCCTCCTTCTAGAAACTTCTAAGGAGAAATTTATTGCCTACGTGTGAAAAAGCCAAAGGCAATATGAACATTTCTTTGACCCAAGAACTCGGAAATCCAGACGTGCTGCCCTGGGGGACCCTGAGAGTATCTTTTGAGCAGGGTGTCTGTCCTGTTGCGGAAACAGAGGGTCCTGAGTTGGTGAAGGATGTGAGTTGAGCAGTGGTCACTGCCTGTAAAAGCCCCTGGCCCCTTGCACAGCCAGCTGGACCTTTACTAATGACTTTGATTCAAGAACACTTTCAGAGATTGACAGGAGCTGAGATGTGTGGGGTCTGGGGCCAAATTGAGGCTTTGTGGCGGCCAAGAGGGAGGGGGCCAGTGACAGGGAGCAGCCCAGACTTAAGAAACCACTTCAGACACTTTCCTCCCCATATCCAGGGAAAGCACTGATTTCTTCATCAACTTTTCCAGTCTGGGCGACAGGGCAAGACTCCGTCTGCCTGTAATCCCAGTACTTTGGGAGGCCAAGGCGGGCGGATCATGAGGTCAGGAGATCGAGACCATCCTGGCTAACACGGTGAAACCCCGTCTCTACCAAAAATACAAAAAAAAAATTAGCCAGGCATGGTGGCGGGTGCCTGTAGTCCCAGCTACTCAGGAGGCTGAGGCAGGAGAATGGCGTGAACCCGGGAGGTAGAGCTTGCAGTGAGCCAAGATGGTGCTACCTCACTCCAGCCTGGGTGATACAGCAAGACTCTGTCTCCAAAAAGAAGTTTCTAGAAGACACTTGTAACTAATAATCTTTCAAAAGCAATTTGGTGGGGGAGGAGGGAACCAGTGCCCTGACACAGTGACAGATGTAACAAATAGAATTCAGGAGATCCGTGAGCTTGGATGGGGGAAAATATACATTTTCTTTTCACTGATCTCTAACTGGAATTTGGAATTTCCTTTAACTATGGATGCAGGCCCATTCATTATCCAGGGCTGCTGTAGCAAAGTCCCACAAACTAGGTGGCCTCCACAACAGACATGGGTTGTCTCATGGTTTTGGAGGCTGGAAGCCCACAGTCAAGGTGGCAGCAGGGCGGGCTCCTCCTGAGGCTGTGAGGGAGGATCTGTTTCCTGTAACCTCTCCCCCAGCTTCTGGTGGTTATGGGCCATCCTGGGTGATCCGGGGCTGACAGGTGCTTCATCCACCTCTGCCTTCATCTTCCCATGGTGATCTCCCTGTATGTGTGTCTGCGTCTCGGTTTTATGTTTTATGAGGATGCCAGTCACACTAGACTGGGAACCCACCTACTCCAGCAGGACTTCATCCTAACTAATTACATCCGCAACTACCCTATTTCCAAATAAGCTCATTTGGAGGTATTGGGGGTTAGGACTTCAACATATGAATTTGCAGTGGGGGGCAGGGACATAATTCTACGCATAATAGTAGCTAAGAAACCACATAACTCATAGCAGGACCTGTGACACTTCCAGCAATACTTTCATATGACCTCCCAGCCATTGCAGATATTTCATGACGCTATTTGGACGTGTCCTTACGTTTAAATCACAGTCATTTGTAGACTCTCTGCTGGACCTTGTCAACCAATGAGCCCATGAAGCATAGACTTTTGAGTTGCGCTGGGATAACGGTGGCCGCAGGTCACCGAAATCCAGCTCTTCACGTGTCTTCCAAGGAACCACGTCACCAAACAAGTTAGTGCAGAGAAAACCACCCATAATCCGTGCCTCCAACATTACCTGGAAACACGGGTTCCCAGGAACCTGCAGGTGCCTCCAGGTGATCGTAGGCATTACCAGTTGTATGACTCCGTTCTCACGTTGCCATAAAGAAGTGTCTGAGACTGAGTAATTTATAAAGAAAAAAAGTTTAATGGGCTCATGGTTCTGCAGGCTGTACAGGAAACATGGTGGCTCTGCCTCTGGGGAGGCCCCAGGAAGCTTCCAACCATGGCAGAAAGTGAACAGGGAGCTGGCATGCCACATGGCTGGGGCAAGAGGAAGAGAGTGAGTAGGGAGGTGCCACACACTTTTAAACAACCAGGTCTCATGAGAACTCACTCCCTATTTTGAGAACAGCACCAAAGGCGTGGTCCTAAAACCATTCATGAGAAACGCACCCCAGCGATCCAGGCACCTCCCACCAGGCCCCTCCCCCAACACTGGGGATGACAATTCAACTTGAGATTTGGGTGGGGACACAGAGCCAAACCATATCACCAGTAGAATTGGTTTCCTTCCCAATTTTACTTTATGTATCTACAACCATTCTGAGAAAGTGTCCTTGAGCCAACAGATCACCACAGGGACCCATGGCGCTGAGAGCAGATTAAGACGTCTGTAATCGCAGCACTTTGGGAAGCCGAGGTGGGCAGATCACTTGAGGTCAGGAGTTCCAGTCCAGCCTGACCAACATGGAGAAACCCCATCTCTACTAAAAATAGAAAAAAAATTAGCCTGGTGTGGTGGCACGCACCTATAGTCCCAGCTACTCAGGAAGCTGAGGCAGGAGAATTGCTTGAACCCAGAAGGCAGAGGTTGCAGTGAGCTGAGATCACGCCACTGCACTCCAGCCTGGGCAACAGAGCAAGACTCTATCTCAAAAAAAAAAAAAAAAAAAAAAAAAGACACCTGTACCAGAAAACCACAGAAGGGCCTGGCTACGAAACTTCCTTCTCCATGAACGCCTGCCTCCTTGACTAGAGATTATGGATCCCAGCAGACGGGTGGCTGTCACAGGGCCACAGAAGGAGGCATTCTGGATCTCGACGGCATCACTGCCCGTGTCCCAGCTGTGAGGTTGCAACACGGTTTTGCAGGATGTTACCACTGGGGGACATTGGGTAAAAGATGCACAGACTTGCCCTCCGTTGTTTCTTACAACCACTTGGGACTCTTCACCTATCTCAAAATGATTTGTTTAGCTTAAAGTAATCATTAAAAAAGCCACGGTGTCCATCCTTCCCCAGCCTGCTCGGCCAAGCACACCAATGTGTCTTTGAGCACTCTGGGGCGGGAGACCAGCCTGTGGGATGGGGCGGCACCAGCCAGACATGGGTGCCTGGGCTTAGCCTCTTAACGCTGTGAACACGTCTCGGCATTTTAAGGAGCCCTTGACCTCCTTCTCCTCAGGTTCTCTTTTTTTTTTTTTTTTTTTTTTTTCCCCCGAGACGGAGTTTAGCTCTGTCGCCCAGACTGGAGTGGGGTGGCGCGATCTCAGCCCACTGCAAGCTCCGCCCCCCGGGTTCACGCCATTCTCCTGCCTCAGCCTCCCAGGTAGCTGGGACTGCAGGCGCCCACCACCACGCCTGGCTAATTTTTTTTTTTTTTTTGGTATTTTTAGTAGAGACGGGGTTTCAAGGTGTTAGCCAGGATGGTCTCGATCTCCTGACCTCGTGATCCACCTGTCTTGGCCTCCCAAAGTGCTGGGATTACAGGCGTGAGCCACCACGCCCGGCAATCTCCTCAGGTTCTCATATGCTGCTCCGCCTGCCATCACGAAGGGAACAGGACGCCTGTTGGTTACTGGGGCAGCCCAGGGAGCCTGGCAGGCCGTGCGGATAAGAAGCAGTTGGCGTGTCGGGGAGGGCTTCACACTGGGCCCACGCCTCGGAGGGGCTTGCCCGAACATGGAGAAGCTTCTGAAGTCAGCTGAGTCTGAGCTCAGCAGGGTTGGGCCAGAGCGTGGAAACTGACCCACGGGGGACCAAGACGTGACAACAGACCTAACAAGAAGATGCCGGCTTTTTCGGCGAGGGCTGAAGATCCTGCACTTACTTCTGCTTGGCTGCTCAACATTCGAAAACAGGTCACCAACGATCTCCCCTTTCGGGTCATGACGGGAACCCAAGCGGGCCGTGAGACCCGTGGTCTTTCGTGGGAAGTTGAGAAAGACGCCCCCTCCCTTCTATGACTAAGGCCAGCAGCAGCTCAGGCAAATGAAACGCTTTATGGATTGTCAATATTTAAACACCTTGCCGGTACCTGAGGGCTTTGGATCTCAGCTATCATCCATTACAGGCCTCATTACACAAAACATTAAATGCTGTGTCATCTCATTTTCCCATTGAAGCTCCCTAGTAAGCTGTTCTCCAGGCGGGGTGTGGTTTGCTCCGGGTGCAATGAATGGGCCCCGTTTTGTATTGGGAGGGGCCACACAAGGGCCCTCACTGCTGGGTATCTGGGAGATGGGCACTCAGTGCCAGGCAGCCCCTCTGGCCCAGGTAGTCGTCTCGGCCTGATGTCTATCCAGCTGAGTCTCTACCTTGCCCCTGGGAGACAAGACACTCATCAGCTTTGTTGCTTTGGAGAGGGCGGCCAGCGGGCCTGGGCAGCCCGGGCAGATGGCAGTGGAGCGTCCTGCCCTCCCATCCCCATCCTTCCTTCCACCCCTACACATTCTACTGCATAGCGCCTGTTGCTGTGGCCATGTGGAGACACAACTGAACAGCAGCTAATGAAATTAGCACCAGGCTAAAGCACAGATCCCCTCTTATTCCTGGAGAGGGCGCTCCGCAAGTGTGAGCCCAAGGACACCGCCATCAGCTTCCGCCAGCACAGCCTGGCCGACACGTTCCTTTCTCTGGCTGTGCATAAGTTTCCTCCAAATCGGTGTTGCAAAGCTCCCTGGAAGGCACTGGAAACTATGCACTGGGCATATGCAGATGATTTATTTACACAGATTATTCTAAGGCATTTTACTGTTTAGATCATGAAGTCTAATTTACATATTTACACAATAGACTGGAATGACACTAAAGGAACTATAAATATATTTTCCTCTCCAAAGCAGCCATGAAATACATATTTAGAAAGTACCCAATGCAGGCAGACATTGTATTGCTTTTTTTTTTTTTTCCTCAAATAATGTGTGTAGCCGAGAGATGAGGGCTGGCGGCTGGAGGACAGGTCCCGTGCCTGATGGGGACACCCCCCAGCTGGAGGCCTGGACCACTGTCCACTGGTAATCCCCTGAGGGCTTCCCAGTTCCCTCCCCATTGATTTTGTTCAATTTCAGTCTTTGGCAACGGGGAGTTTTCAAGTGAATAAGGAAGAAAATCAGTATTTCTCTGAAGGTTTGACATCCACAGATGTTCCAAGTCAGCAGGTTCAGCAAGAGGGGCTGCCGCCGTGGCTCTGACGATGCCACGGTCCCCTCACGCACTGCTTGCCTTTCTCATAAGCGCATTTCTGACAGCTTGTCAGACCGGTTTCCCACTCTTTCCTGGGGTCAGCCCGCAACACAGGCTGTCTTTCTTCCTCATCTTAACATGCAGTACATTTTGCCTCCTGCCTTGAATGAGGATCCAATGGAAGGTAACTCTATTTTTAAAATCAGATGTATTTAGACTCGTGTTTAAGCCCCACCTCCTTCAGTAAAATTTCTAACCCGGATTGACCATTTATACAAAGAGAAATGGCAGTATTTAAGAAATAAACAACCGACAGGCTTGCACTTGCTCTGAGCTGCAGGCTGACAGTCAAGTGGTTGGTTGTGTGAGTGCGTGGAACCAGAAATCTCGGGCGGTGAATGACAGTTTCATTCAGCATGGAGACCCTGTTTAATTGTCCATGAAATCAAACTTTTGTATTGGCATGACGTCGGCCCTAATACCTGCAGCACACAGCTCCGTTCTGGGCATCGGAGGGATAAATTGAGTGCAGACCCTTGGACGTGCTGCGCTGGGCTCCGGATCAGTTCAGAAAAGAGGTGATCATGTTGCCGGGTGTATTAGGACATTGTCTTCGAACAGATGTGCCTCCTACCGCTTGGGTGGGGGAGATGCTGGCAACAGAAACTAACAGCTGACTCATTCTGTCGGCCGGGGACAAGCATGGATGGATAGCAGAACCTATTTATACGGAAAAGATTTCTTTTTTCAAGGACTTCGATATTAGCCGCTTACTTCCCTTGTTTAAGTGAACAAATCACACCATAAAAAATGAAGATGCATAGTTTATATTCTTTAAAGAAAAGCCACCTCAATGGGGAGCTGAATGGGCTCTTGCTGTTTCCCACTCAGCCTTCCTTCTGAGGTGGACAGGATTGGAGGTTGTGGTGACAGTGTGGCTTCTTTAGGAGTATTTTGCAAAGTCCCTTTCTCAGTGGCTTCCCACTTTCTTAGTGGTATTTATCCAATGGTGCTTCAGTAACAAGAGTCCAGGAAGGTGTTCTTTCGGGCAGCCAGGAAGGAAAGACCAAGCACAACAGACACGTGTGATTTGCAGTCACTCCACCGCGAGGGCACCTCCTCCTTCCACAGACATCAAGTGGCAGGTCCAGCCCAGAGGTGGACGTTGCCCCACAGGAAGTTCAAAGCCTGGGCCTCAGCAGGGGGCTCGATGCCTGTATCAGTCATTTTGGGGGATCAGTGATCTGGGGGTGTGGCTTTTCAGGGGTCACGACAGTTCTCTTCCAGCTGGGCACTGCTTTTCTTTTTTCTTTTTTTTTGAAACAGTCTCACTGTGTTACCCAGGCTGGACTGCAGTGGTGCAATCTCAGCTCACTGCAACGTCTACCTCCCGGGATCAAGCGATTCTCCTGCCTCAGCCTCCTGAGTAGCTGGCATTGCAGGCGCATGCCACTGTGCCCAGCTAATTTTTGTATTTTTAGTAGAGACAGGGTTTCACCATGTTGGTCAGGCTGGTCTTGAACTCCTGACCTCGTGATCTGTCTACCTTAGTCTCCCAAAGTACTGGGATTATAAGCGTGAGCCACCGTGCCTGGCCCTTGCTTTTCCTGCAATGGCAGCACAACTCGTTCAGTGGGGAAGAGAAACCAGGCTGGCTCTTCTAGACATCCTAGAGGGCTGAGCCTAGCCTGGGTGATTGACAAGCGGCTGACTGTGTGCCCAGAATTGCCTTTAAAAGGGATGAGGCCCTGCTGTCCTCTTGAGTGTTGATTGAGATGGAAATCCAGGCACTGGGGACTGTCCAGAGCATGGAAAAATCGGTTGCACAAATCTCATTTTTGCTAATAGTTCTGTAATGTTATTTTCCCCCTAATTTGTAGAGATACTTTTCTCCATCATTGATTTATTGAGATATTTAACAACGTAATACAAATGAGAAAAATAATCCACAGTTGAGAAACAGAGTGGACGCCTTACCAGCTGCCAGATTTTTTTCTTACCCACTCGTGATCATGGTGTAAATATTAGTACAAGATAAGTAGCCCGGTGAATTATAGCTCTAGTGGAATATATGCTAATTTGGGAAAGGCAGAATTAAGCAGAATAAAAAAGGGAGCATTTTCTTCTGTTAATTCAGAAGGAAATTCTCGGTATGACATTCCCCCTCCCCCAACATTTTTGAGTGTAAATGGATTGCTAAATAAATTGTTCTGCGTTAAGATTCTGTATCAATATTTTAAAATGTTATTGTGAAAAATGTACACAATTCGTGGAGCTATGACAGAGCGCTTAAAATAAAATGTGGCCTTTAGGTGATGGTACAGGAAGGGAGAATCATTTTTTTTTCCTCAGGAGCAGGAAAGCATTACAGAAACATTAATGCAAAAGACATTCAGAGAATCCACTCCAGAGGTGTTCAGACCTTCTCAGAACGGTCTGAAGAAATCCTTCACTTTCTTAGTGCTTTAATTTCAATGGCTTTAAGCAACACCCAGTTTATGAGTCTGTATTTGATCTTTAGTGTCTATTACAACATAAATTTGCCTATCTTTTTAGAGGAAAAATACAATTCATTCAATATTTAAAGCCCTTAAAATACTGACTTGCTCATAGTAAGCAGTAAATAAAATAGTGGTGGTTGTTATTTATTGAAAGCCTGCTGTACTAGACCCTGAGAAAGGCCTTGGGATACAAAGAAGAATGGGGGGGTTGGGGGTGGGAAGGATGGGAGGATGGATGGAAGGAAAAATGGATGGATGATGGAAGGAAGGAAGGGTGGGTGGGCAGATGGATGGGTAGGTGGCTGAGTGGGTGGCTAGTGGGTGAGTGGATGGATAGATGGAAGGAAGGAAGGAAGGAAGGAAAGAAGGAAGGAAGGAAGGAAGGGTGGGTGGATGGATGGGTAGGTAGATGAGTGGGTGGGTGGATGGATGGATGAATGGATAGATGGATGGATAGGTGGATTGGTGAGTAGGTGGATGAATGGATGGGTGGGTGGATAAATGAATGGATGAAAGGAAGGAAGGATGGATGGATGGATGGATGGCTAGAGGGAAGGGAAGGGAGGGCAGGGGAGGGGAGGGAAGGGGAGTGGAGGGCAGGGGAAAGGAAGAAGGGAGGGAGGGAAGGAAGGAAGGAAGGTAGGTTATATGGATGAATGGAAGGAAGAAAGGAAAAATGGATGGATGGATGGATGGATGGTGGATGGAGAGAAGGAAGGAAGAATGGATGGATAATGGGTGGATGGATGATTACATGGGAGGATGGATCATGGAAAGATGTATGGAAGGATGGATGGATAGATGATAGCTGGAGGGAAGGCAGGAAGAATGGAATAGATGAATGGTTACGTGGATGGATGGGTGGCTGGATGGAAGGAAGGAAGAATGGAAGGGATGAATGGTTACATGGATGGATGGGTGGAGAGAAGGAAGGAAGAATGGATGGATAATGGGTGGATGGATGGTTACATGGGTGTGACCCATAATGGGTGAATGGATGGATCATGGAAAGATGGATGGAAGGATGGATGGATAGATGATAACTGGAGGGAAGGAAGGAAGAATGGAATGGGTGAATGGTTACATGGATGGTTGGGTGGCTGGATGGATGGATGGATGGTGGATGAAGAGAAGGAAGGAAGAATGGATGGATAATGGATGGATGGATGGATGGATGGTTACATGGGAGGATGGATCATGGAAAGATGGATGGAAGGATGGATGGATAGATGATAGCTGGACGGAAGGCAAGAAGAATGGAATGGATGAATGGTTACATGGATGGATGGGTGGCTGGATGATGCTAAGCCTGATGGTGTGAACAGGCAGGTAAATGTGCAGATGGGCTTTAGAAGCCCATTGGTGGAAGCAGCCGTCCCTTCCTGGAACGTGGGGTGGGGTCGAGGTTGGCCTCAAAAAGATGAGGAAAGGACTCTTGATTTTCCACCATCCCCTGTCCACTGGCTGTGGGTAGCTCATTAGAACAGCAGTCAACAGCAGTCTCATCTGATTCCCTGATGGATGGCACAGGGCCTAACCAAAGAGTGGACAGCATTTGTGGATGAATAAGGGAGTGAGGCAGGGGAGGAGGGGGCAGCAGTTCCCCAGGCCAAGAGGAGGCCTGTGCAGAGTAAATGCAGAAGACTTCCCTGACCATTCTTAAGCCAAACTCACGTACGACAATATAAACCACATACAACCAGCATAAACTACATACAGCCAGCAATCTGTGTGTGAACCTCAGCATCCTAGGAGGAAAAAGGTAGGCTTAGGCTCTGGCTTGCCATTCTGACACTATTAATGGTGATGAGCGTCTTGGTGAGAAATGGCTGTAAATGAGAATATTTAGAAATAATGGCCAGGCATAGTGGCTCACGCCTATAATTCCAGCACTTTGGGAGGCCAAGGCGGGCAGATGGCTAGAGTCTGGGAGTTCGAGCCCAGCCTGGGCAACATTCAGAGGCCCTACAAAAAAAAAAAAAATTAACAACTTAGCCAGGCATGGTGGCATGCACCTGTAGTCCCAGCTATTCAGGAGGCTGAGGCAGGAGGATCGCTTGAGTCCAGTAGTTCAAGGCTGCAGTAAGCTGTGATTGCACTACTGCACTCCAGCCTGTGTGGCCCTGTCTCAAAAAAAAAAAAAAAAAAAAAGGAAAGGAGGAAGGGAGGAAGAAGAAAGAAAGAGTGAGAGAGAAAGCAAGCAGAGAGGGAGGGAGGGAGGGAAGATCAGTGTTACACTACTTTTCTGCCAGTGCAGAGATTTGTACCTTTCAAATCTCATTCGTGTCTACTCCTCGTTAACCTGTGACTGTAAGGACTTAGTCGGTGCAAATTCTAAATCCTCTGCAAATACAGACTGATACAATAGCAATTTTCTGCCTGTTTACTGTTGGGCTAATCCATCTGAGCGTACCCGGTGATTGCAGGTGGGTGATAAGGTTGGTTTCCGGAGCAGTCTCAGTGCCCATAAGGCAGTCAGCACGGGTACACACATATCCAAATGGGTTTTCCCTCACCAGATTTCCTGCTTTGTAAAAGGTCTCATACCTGAGCCTAGAAAAACAAATACAGTTCATGAAGGATTGCTACTTCAAATGAACATTTTGACCTCTGAGCCTACTTTTTTACCAAACAACCTCCTTAGAATTAAATTTATATTTTATTTCACAAACACACGTGCAGCACTTACTATGTGTGAGGCACTGTCCTGAGCACTTCATAAATATTAACTTATTTAATCCTTGAAGCAAATCTATGACGAAGATGCCTTTGTTATCACCATTCTACAGGCAAGGGTCAGAGAGGTTCCGTTCTTTGTCTAAAGTCACACAGCTAATTGAATTGCTGGGGCCAGGCTTGGCAAAGAGGCTGTCTAGCTCCAGGCTCCATCAGCCCTTTCTGCCCTGATGTTATAGTGTCATAAGTTTTTTATTTCTTTTTTTCCTTTTTTCTTTTTATGTTGTAATGTGAAGTCATAACAATTGCAAAGTTCTTTTTTTGTTTGTTTTTTGAGATAGGGTCTCACTGTGTTGCCCAGGCTGGAGTGCAATGGCACAATCTCAGCTCACTGCAACCTCAACCTCCCAGGCTCAAGCCATCCTCCTGCTTCAGCCTCTTGAGTAGCTGGGACCACAGGTGCCTGCCACCATGCCTGGCTAATTTTTAAAATTGTGCGTATATATGATGTCTCCCTGTGTTGCCCAGGCCGGTCTCGAGCTCTGGGCTCAAGCAGTCCTGTAACCTCAGCCTCTCAAAGTACTGGGATTACAGGCATGAGCCACCATGCCCAGCTCGCCATGGTTTTTTATGACAGATCTCACTGATCACATTTCTTTTGCTCTGTGGCTGGAGAGATGCCTCAGAACCCGACTCATGTGCCTCTAACTTCCTCTCTATGTCTGATTTTAATTTTAAGTTTATTAATGGCTTTAATTTCAAGTGTATTCATGTTTTCCTATATGTGAGGTTTCCATACATACATGTATTTTACTGTGGTGAGATACACATAACCTAACATTTCCCACTGTGACCATTTCAAGTTCAGTAGCATTGAGCACACCGACACTGTTCTGCAACCAGCACACCATTCGTCTCCAGAGCACTCTTTGACTTGCAAAACTGAGACTCCATCCCCATTCAGCACTCATTCTGCATCCAGTGCCTCTGATGCCTCATCCAGGTCGCCACAAGCCGACCCACCGGGCAGGTGCGTGGGGCTCACACCTGGGAGTTCGAACTCCTAACTCTGCCCTCGCCTCCCCATCCCTCTTGCAGATGAAGGCTTATGGGACATGTTTGTGAAGGACATCCCACGGAGTGCCACATCCTACACCCTCAGCCTGGATAAGCTCCGGCAAGGCGTGACTTACGAGTTCCGGGTGGTGGCTGTGAACGAGGTGGGCTACGGGGAGCCCAGCAGCCCCTCCACGGCCGTGTCAGGTAGGCCCTCCCAGGGAGGTCTGTCTTCTTCTGAAGGACTAGAGGGAGAAATGGAGTCAAGGGGGACGAAGGGGACATGAACTTGCTGCTTTAGGTGTCTCCAGCTCGGTTGAGGTTCTGCTCAGAGAATATGCAGGCGGGGAGAGCAGTGTCAGTCTCCAACACCTCCCCAGTGCCACCCATCCTCCTGGGCAGCTCCCTGCTGCCCTCTGGCAGGACCCCAGGCCCTGGAGCCTCCCCCAGCACCACCAGCAAGGTCCCTTATGGGCTCTGTGTCCACGCTGTGCTCCAGCAATTCCTAATGTGTTTCCTCGTAGTTTTTAAAATCAGAGACACATGCAAGTGTCAGAGGCGTGAGCGTGAGTCACGCAGTGTCCCCTCTGCGGCAAAGGCATTCCCAAGGAAAGCAGAGCCCCGAGCCCCTCTATTAGCTGGTGCGTCCTTGCCGGGGAGCACATGTGATTTTGGAGGGACAAGAACCACCCCGGCAGCCATGGGGGAGCCCACGAGTGCCTGACAAGAGGTCATGTCTTCCCGGGGCCTCCCAGAGAGCCAGCGGAGGGGCTGGGGACAGTAGCTGCTCTGGGCACAAGGCGAGCAGTATCGCCGTCCCTGAGGATGGCGTGCAGGTGGAGGTACTGCCGCTCCCGGGCTGGGCGTTTCTTTGCGTGCTCGTCACTGTGAGGTGCTGCAGGCTCCAGAGGCCACCCTGGGTCCAGGACCAGGTCTGCTCTCGGGGGAGTGGCAGAGAAGGCCAGGGCAGGGCTTCCTCCCCCAGGGCAGCCGTGTTAGATGACAGATGTGTCTGCAGTCAGCAGTCATGGCAGGGGTTATGACCCACAGGGCGGGGGCCGTGACCTTGCCTGGGAATCAGGAAGGTGCCCGAAGCCTGCCACAGGGGAAGGGACACCTGCAGGAGGCAGAAGGTGGTGGAGAAAAAGTCCTGGTCATTGAAGAGCCGTGGGTGGGGGAGCTGGAGAGGGAGGGGCAGCAAAGCTGGTCCGTGGTCATGCCCCCCCGACCCCCCATGTGCCTAGGGACTGAACACTGGCTGTGCCTTAGGGTTGCTTGAGAAAGTTAAACACACACCCTCGCTGTCCCCTCACCCCAGACAGTGACTTCCGTGGCTCCAGGCATGACTTTCTTCACCACACGGTGATTCCGTTGTGCAGACCGGCTGCGAGCCAGGGCACTGGGGGTTCAGAGAGGGCTGGGCTGCATTTGAGGAGAGGGGCTCTCAGCAGCACGAAGGGCAGGGAGGCCTCGGGGTCGGGGCAGCAGAGCCTCGGCCAGAAGCCCCGGCAGGGCCAGCTCCATTGGTCCTCCTCCTGGGATCAGGAAGAAGCTGTTCCTCTCCTCTGCGTTAGAGCTGCTTGAGCTACTGACCGCACTTGTTGAAACTGAACTTAGCCTTCGTCCTTTGTATGCTATGGGTTTGGAGGAAGGACCCTGTGCTCGCCTGTGGGTGAGCGTGGGCCCTAAGCCTGGTACGCTGGCCTGGGAACATGCTTGAATTCCGGGGTCACTCTGTGAGAGGGGCTGTGAGAAAGGGACCCAGAGAACCCCCTGATTTTTTTTTTTTTTTTTTTGAGATGGAGTCTCGCTCTGTCTCCCAGGATGGAGTGCAATGACACGATCTTGGCTCACTGCAACCTCCGCCTCCCGGGTTCAAGTGATTCTCCTGCCTCAGCTCCCAAGCAGCTGGGATTATAAGCATGTGCCACCACGCCCAGTTAATTTTTGTATTTTTAGTAGAGATGGGGTTTCACCCTGTTGGACAGGCTGGTCTCGAGCTCCTGATCTCAAGTGATCCGCCTGCCTTGGCCTCCCAAAGTGCTGGGATTACAGGAGTGAGTCA
The DNA here is from genome assembly GCF_043159975.1 of Macaca nemestrina. Taxonomy (NCBI): domain Eukaryota; kingdom Metazoa; phylum Chordata; class Mammalia; order Primates; family Cercopithecidae; genus Macaca; species Macaca nemestrina. The sequence goes on along the minus strand of NC_092128.1, from coordinate 152,149,814 downwards.
CGGTGCCTGGCTGATCACTTAATTTTTTAATGAGTAAGATTTAGAAAAAGCACAGATTTCTCATTTCCCTAATTTTCACTATGAATATTTTAAATGTACCCCAAAGTAGAGAGAATGAAGAACCCCCAGCACCCCTCATCCCAATTCAGGGATCCAAGATTTGCTGCATGAGCTTTACCTGTAGAAATGGATACAGAGCAGTTCTACATGCCGGTTCCTCATGCAGAGCATGCACTCTGACCCCACTTCCCGGGGCCTGTGGCTCAGGCGTCTCTGACACTCCATCGCACGCAGAGCTGGCCTTGCTGTGAGCTGGACCGCACTGAGCTCATCGCATCCTTCAGGGAAGCCAGCAACCATCACCTGCTGGCATCAGGACCAGGCCAGGCCCGGCAGCTGGGACGTCCTGCCCCATGTGAGAGTCGTCCAGAGCAGCCCAGCCTTTCTTTCCTGCCAGGTGCTAGGGCCAGGCCCACTCCGGGCCACTTGGCCGGTGGTGTCAGTGTGGCATCTGTCAGACTTGCTGTTGGAGTACTGAATGCACAGCCCGCAAACCCACTTCTGTCTTTTGGATTTAAAGCACCATCACCTCCTAAGGAGCCCTGTGAACCTGCCTTAACCAAAGCCGATTCCCTGCTTTTCTTCCTGGTGTGCACACATCCCCTATTCGTGAGATATAGGATAGAAGCTTCGGCTGGCTGTGTTTGGAAGGGTTCTGGCTGCTGGGGGCCAACACTTGGGCTTTGCCTGTAAGAGGCTTTGTGTTCTGAGGGCCTTCCAGTGCCACAGAACCCACTCCCCTTCCCGGCCCATAGAAGGCCCTGAATGGGACGCCGGGACCACCCAGCACCCATCAAGATACAATTGCCCGCTTTTCTGTTCTTAGCGAGCAGAATGAGACAGAAGGAAGAAGAGCATCCTTCAAAGCTGCCTTTAAATGCATTTTTTTCCATTCATTTCTCAGAAACACATCTAAAGAGAGGTCCAGTCATTCAGCTCGGTTTTGCTAGAGGCAGAAAATAAATAAAACACAGCCCCAGGCTTTAGGGGTTTGTGGTCTGCGAAGGGGCCAACAGGTAGAGAAATACACACAGTGCGTGTTTCCAGTGGGGGCTTCTGCACACATGCAGTCGGCAGGGGCAGGTCCTGGGGTGCTTTGTGGTTTCAGGGTTCACCCCGCGGCTGATGGGAACCACTGAGGATTTTAACAGGGGGGCAACTGATTTCTCTCTGAGGAAGATCTCTCTCAGGTGATGTAAAGGATGAATCTGAGCAAGACAGGAGGAGGTATAACAGGTGGAATGTGAGTGTCGTGTGCAGGCAGGAGGTGGTGATGGAGAAGGCAGGGGACCTGGAGCCGTCTTCTGGGATGTCCCAGCACCAGGAGAGAGAAGGACGTCCGGGCGCTTTGTTCTATCCTCACTTTAACCCAGACAACGTTTTCGTTTGCTGGCTTGCTTGTTTTGTGGAGGCAGGGTCTTGTTCTGTCACCCAGGCTGGAGTGCAGTGGTGTGATCGTGGCTCACTACAGCCTCTACCTCCTGGGCTCAAGCGATCCTCCCATCTCAGCCTCCTGAGTAGCTGGGACCACAGGTGTGCCACCACACCTAGCTAATATTTTTAATGTTTTGTAGAGAAAGGAGCCTTGCTATGTTGCCCAGGCTGGTCTTGAACTCTTGGGCTTAAGCAATCCTCCCACCTCAGCCTTCCACAGTGCTGGGACTTCAGGCACATGCCTCTGTGCCTGGCTGGTTTTTGTTTGTTTGTTTGTTTGTTTTGTCTTTTGTTTGTTTGTGTTTTTAGAGATGGGATCTCGCTACATAGCACCGGATCAGGCAGTGTTTTTAAACGGATGAAAATAGGAGAGAGCAAGTAGGAAGGGCAGTTTTAGTGGGCACGGTCGGGGCAAGGGCAAAGATACTGAAGTCTCCAGGGCAGGGGCGGCTTGGAGGACAGAGGAGCCCTGAGCCTGATTCCACAGAAAAGGTGGCAGATGGGGGCTGCTGAATTCCCAAAGCCTGCTGAGGACCATGGGAGCCTCCTGAGCTTGTCCCATGGGAAAAGTCCACCGGCCCGGCTGGACAATGGTTTCCTCTCACCTGTAACCGGGAGTTATCCACCCCAGCCTTCCCCGCCGCCCACGTGGCCCACGGGAGGTGATTGCAGCTGGAGTGTCTGCCCCACATCACTGTGTGTCCGTATCTTTTCCGCAGCTCAAGTGGAAGCCCCGTTCTACGAGGAGTGGTGGTTTCTCCTGGTGATGGCTCTGTCCAGCCTGATCGTCATCCTGCTGGTGGTGTTCGCCCTCGTCCTGCACGGGCAGAATAAGAAGTACAAGAACTGCAGCACAGGTGCAGGTCCGGCCCCTTCCTCGCATGTCCCACGATGCTACTCAGCCAAAACACAACGTTCGTTCTCTCATGGATCTGCCGGGCCAGTGTCCGCTTTTCCATTTCATTTGCCTGTAGGTGCTGAGAGAGACGCAATAGGTTTTCTTTCTGGGGGCAGCCAGGCACAGCCCAGGGAGCGCTCTACGCCTCGGGACCCAGATGCTGACCCTGCCTGCCCTCAGATTAGCTATATGTCTTGGATAAGGGTGTATGAGTCATCCAGCCTCAGAGATCCCCACTCTGTACCTTTGTTCAAATGCAATTGCTTTTTTTTTTTTTTTTTTTCTTTTGAGACAGTCTCACTCTGTCACCCAAGTTGGAGTGCAGTGGCACAATCTCGGCTCACAGCAACCTTCGTCTCCAGGATTCAAGTGATTCTCCTGCCTCAGCCTCCTGAGGAGCTGGAATTATAGGCACCCGCCACCACGCCTGGCTAATTTTTGTATTTGTAGTAGAGACAGGGTTTCACCATGTTGGCCAGGCCTGGTCTCGAACTCCTGACCTCAGGTGATCTGCCCGCCTCAGCCTCCCAAAGTGTTGAGACTACAGACGTGAGCCATCACGCCCGGTCTAATCACATTTTTTAATACTATTAGAAAGCCAGGTGTGTCTGGGCATGGTGGCTTATGCCTGTAATCCTAGCACTTTGGGAGGCTGAGGCTGAGGATCACCTGGGCCTGGGAGATCCAGGTTGCAGTAAGCCATGATCACACCACTGTACTCAGCCTGGGCAACAAAGCAAGATCCTGTCTCTTTTTTTTTTTTTTTTAAATTTGAGACAGTTTCGCTCTTGTTGCCCAGGCTGGAATGCAGTGGCCCAATCTCGGCTCACCGCAACCTCCTCCTTCCAGGTTCAAGCAATTCTCCTGCCTCAGCCTCCCCAGTAGCTGAGATTACAGGCATGCACCTCCACGCCTGGCTAATTCTGTATTTTTAGTAGAGACGGGGTTTCTCCATGGTGGTCAGGCTGGCCTCGAACTCCTGACCTCAGGTGATCCAACCACCTCAGCCTCCTGAAGTACTGGAATTACAGGTGTGAGCTGCCATGCCCTGCTGAGATCCTGTCTCTTATTAAAAAAAAGTATAAAGTGTTAAACAGGTAGCATATTGTACTATGCAATATTATAAACACAGTGACTGGGGCACACCTCAGATGTTGATGTTTTGCTGTGGCTCACAGACTATCACGGAAGCATCTCCATGGCATAGTTCTTCTCACCCACTGCAGCTTGAACCTCGCCTATGTCTGTGGCCCACCTCTGAGACCTCTGAGGCCCAGAGCAGAGCTGTGTCTCCAGCAGAGCAGGCATTCAGTTAATAAGCATTTATTGCTGAATGAATCACTATCATTAGAGAAAGGAACAAATGAACATAGGGTAAAGCCAACCACAGAGAGCACAGACCTTGTAACTCCATTTACATGAAGGCCAGGAATACCCACAGTGAATGGAAGTTTCCAGGTTTGCCTGTTGGTGGAGAGGTATAAACAGGGAAGATGCATGAGAGCACCTCACAGGTGCTAAACATGCTCTGTCTCTCCACGTGGACGGTGGTTACATTCACAATCATAAAGCATCATTCTACCACTTAAGATTAGCATAGCTTGTGCATTTGATTATCCTCAATTTTAAAAACCTCATCATTATCAATGAGGCCACTTCTCTGGATAACCAGAATGTAACTGAGTGCTAGACCGCAGCCTGTGTCTTGTTTCTTAAATAGAGACGGGGTTCGCCATGTTGGCCAGGCTGGTCTCGAACCCCAGGGCTCAAGTGATCCTCCCACCTCAGCCTCCCAAAGTGCTGGGATTACAGGAGTGAGCCACGCACGGCACCTGGCCTATGGCCTGTTTTGATCCCACAGAGCATCTACCAGAGCTGTAGCTGAGCCCAAGCACGTGGTCACTTCTGTGATATCGCCACTACCACTGGGCCAGACCTCCTCCTGAGCCCAGCTCATTCGTTGGAGGTTTTCCCATCCACTGGGTCTTCTCTTTTTGGAAAGGCAGATCCCTGATGAGCTATTCTTTAAAAAAAGGAGCTGGCTACATTAGCCCTGTTGGCCAAGGAGCTAGGCAGAGTAGGTTCCTGACCCCGGCCACAAGTCCCACCATCCTTGTGCCAAAGGGGTTAAAAAAACCCAGGCACCTAAAATGCCTCCCTATTTGCTTCTATAATGTTAAGCAATTCATCCCTCCAAGAAAGGATTTATTTTTTTCTGTATAAATTCACTTCTAACAAGTGTTCGTAAATCAGATTTTATTCCTGTGGGATTTACAATGTATGAATGGCGTGTCATTTTCCCGAGTTAATGCTATTACAGAATCCTGTGTCTGGTGCATAGAAAATCTCCCTGCTTTTCACTCTCCTCCTCCATCTGGAAAACAGACTTGAAAACGCAGATCTGACCTGCAGCTTCCCATGCTCAGCCGCACCCTGCAGTATTAACTTAACATCATAATTGAAGCCTGGAAAAAATAATACTTATCTACCAGAATGTCTCCCATCCTGCTCAGGAGACATTGCAAAACTTAAACCTCCGCGGTGACAGCCTCACTCGACACCCCTTCCTGCGTGTGCTCCTTATCCTCCCATCCTCATCTGAATTCCTTTCTGATCTCGGTTTCCACCTGCTCACCACTCGTCATCCCAAATCCCCTCTCCCAGGCAAGCCCATCTTTCATTTTCTGCGCTGTGTTCTTCCGTTACACACAGATAGAGCATTAAGGTTTAAGGCACGTCAAAGGGGGGCCAGGTCCCAGCAGAGAGGAGACTCTTGGGGTTTAGAAATGCCAACACACTTAGCAAATACCTGCCAAGCCCCTGGTATGTGTGTAGGTGCCGTCCTGAGGGCTGGCGGGGCACCGGGGAGCATGGTGGACTTAAGGCTGTACCTCAAAGCAAATATGCGTGAGAAACAGAGGTCACTTTATGTGGTCAGGGAGGTCCTCTCTGGTCTCAGGGCATTTGAGCTGTGATCTGCAGGAAGGGTTAAGAAGCCCGGAAAATACTGGAAGAAGGTGCTTCCAGCAAGAGGGAGAGCCCCGAGAGAGAAACCCGTGTTAGGGAGGGGCTGAGGGGTGGAAGATGATGTGGGGTTTGGCAGGGTGGACAGACCAGGCCAAGCTTGGGGACGGCTTGGAGGCCTTGGACTTTCCTGCAGAATGAGATGGCAAAATCTAGTGGAATTTTTTTTTATGTTGTTTGGTTTTTCAAAACTTTATTCATTTGCTCTCTTAATATATTTTAGAATATGTTTTGCTATATATTTGTAAATTTACTCTTTTTTAAAGTGTACGGTTCAGTGGTGAATGCACAGATATGTGCAGTTGTGACCACAGTCAATTCTAGAACGTTTGTATCACCTCAAAAGGAAGCCCTGTACCCTTTCTTTAGCCGTCACACTCCCATACATTTATTTCTACTTCCTGTTTTGCTAAATGATTATGAATTTTTATTTTATTAAATATTTAATTTCCCTGACTTTTAAAAGGCTTATGCATTCTTGGCCAGGTACAGTGGCTCACGCCTGCAGTCCCAGCGCTTTAAGAGGCCGAGGCAGAAGGTTTGCTTGAGGCCAGGAGTTCGAAACCAGCCTGGGCAATGTAGTGAGACCCCATCTCTACCAAAACAAACAAACAAAAAAGTCCAAAAAAGTTTATGCATTCTGAGTCTATTTTCATAAAACAGTGGCAAGAATACTGGTATTTTGGGATCAGGCAGAACAAACACTGAAATGTTAATATTGTCACTTGGCTCCAACATTGTGATCAATACCTAGCTTTCCTCCCCAGCTCAGCCCTCAGAGGGGCTGAAGCAGGTGTCCCCGACTCTGGGCTCTGCATGCGGCAGGACTCAGGAGCTGCCTCGCTGGCCAGCTCTGGCTCAGTGCGGCTGCGGTGACCACACCAGTAACATATCTGTTGTCACTCTCCTGCTGGGCTTTAGGAAAGGGAATCTCCACCATGGAGGAGTCTGTGACCCGGGACAACGGAGGATTTGCTGCCCTGGAGCTCAGCAGCCGCCACCTCAATGTCAAGAGCACCTTCTCCAAGAAGAACGGGACCAGGTAGGCAGCCAGCGTTGTGCCGCACCCACCCGGAAATCTGAGCTGCCAGGGTTGGGGTGACAGCCCACGCCCACGGGCACCTCCCGCATCCCACCTTGTGGTTCCATGAAGCAAAACCTAACCCACCGCCAAGCGTGATCCCAAACCACCAGGGGCAGCCCTGAGTCTAGGAGGGATGGGGTCGGCAGAGCGGCTGGACATATTTTCAGGGCATCTCTGGAGATTTAGAAAGAGGGCCTCAGGTGTGTGGGAAGGGCCTGGAACACCCAGGGGCTGCCAGGCTGGCCTTCCGTATCAACCGCGGGCACCTTGGATCCTGGCGTTCCTAGTTCACAGAGGTGTCATCTGGGCTGCCACAGGCCCGACTGGGTGTCCTCGAAAGCTAGCCTGGTGCTTGTTGCTGATTTCATTGTTCTTTGTATTCCAAAGTTTTCCCGTGCCGATACACATCGCCATTCCATACACGGATGTGAGTGCAGGCGAGAAGGATTTTCACCACCAAAGCCTCCTTAGCTTATAAACCTTTTCCTAAATCCAGCAGGAAGCAAGGTTTCCCAAACAAGAGAGGGGATGACCTGGGTTTGCCTTTTTGATGTGCAGAGCGCCATCCTCTGATTTGAGAACCCTTGACCAAGGAGAAGAGCCAGGATTGGGGAGGGGTCTTGAGTGTCTGGAAGGAAAAACCCAAACACCTGAGGATGCTTCCTGGAAAACACACACCTCGGGGCCTTCCCGGGGTGCCCCAGCCTTGGGTTGGAGAAGGCTCCTCTCCCTCAACCAGACTCACCTTGGATTACACTCAGTTGCAAGGGCGTGGAAATCACACGTCATCCAGACCCAGACAGACCCCAGGGTTTCCTCTTCCCTTTATTGTTTACAAAGCTGCAGGGGCCAGCAGTGCCTGGAGATTCCCTGGGCCACCCCCGCCCTCCACTGAGTTTGGAAATCTCAGATCACTCGGATGGTGCCAAGGCACGGGCAGGCCTTTTCCCAGCCACTGACGCTCTGCCAGCCCCACAGGTGCCAGTCCAAAGCACCGCAGGCCACTACCCCACGAGGCCTTCCCTAGGGCTGAAGGTGGATGCTGGTGGTGACATCTGGTCACACCTTTCATTTCTTTTGTCTACTGGGAGGCAAGTTTTTCCTGCCATGTAATAGAAACATGAAAAAGCAACCATGTGTAGTTTCAAGGCCAGGAGGAACTTGTCACAGAGAATTTTAAAATATTACATGCCCTGCTCCCTTGCTATAAATCTGTCTTGTTCTGAGAAGAGACACACACAGCCTTGAAGCACATTGCCCAAGAATAGACAGTCGTTCAGTTTGTGAAGTCCATCTGCTTCCTAGGAAAGAGAAACATCATTTGATGATGAGGTTGGAGGTGCTCAGCCCACAAAGACCCAAGGACAAAATAAAATTAAGATGCAAAAGAAAATGGACCCTTCCCTTAGGTTTTTAAATAAGCCATCACCTTTTCAGTCCTAGCAATAGGACCCTGTATTTGTCTGTCCTCACGCTGCTAATAAAGACATACCCAAGACTGGGTAATTTATAAAGGAAAGAGATTTAATGGACTCACAGTTCCACATGGCTGGGGAGACCTCCCAATCATGGTGGAAGGCAAGGAGGAGCAAAGTCAAGTCTTACATGGTGGCAGGCAAAAAGAGAGCTTATGTAGAGGAACTCCCCTTTATAAAATCAACAGATTGTGTGAGACTTATTCACTCTCACAAGAACAGCATGGGAAAAACCTGCCCCCCATGATTCAAGTACCTCCCACCAGGTCCCTCCCACGACACATGGGAATGATGGGAGCCACAACTCAAGATGAGATTTGGGTAGAGACACAGCCAAACCATATCAGACCCCAAATGTGATTGAAGGAAAGGATTCTCTGCTGAGAGGGGAAGTGTCTGGGCAGGGACACCTGAGATTGGTCCCGTAGCATCATCCCCCAAATATCTTAGAAATACAGGCACAGTTGATTTATGTCTCCCCAGTGCACATCTGTGCTTCCAATTTCTTTGTGGGGAAGACACCATTTTAGCTCCTTAGATAAAAAGATTTACCCAAATGTTTAGATAAGAAATGGCATCTTTCCCAAAGTAAATTACCTTTGAGATAGAGAAAGAAAGGCCCTTGGGCCTTCGCGGGGCCTTTCCAGGAGAAACTGAGGCACACCCTGGGGGAGACAACACCCATGGCACAAAACCAGAGGTCTCCATCCCCTCCAGCCTTCCCAGCAGAGTCTCCACCCAAGGCCCAGTTTCCTGGCCTGTAGCCTCTCCTTGCTTGGTCACCCAGCGTTACTTCTCCCATTGAGGGATGAGAAGACACTCCCTATGCAGCCATCATTCAGCTGTGCGCTCACTCCTCGCAGCATGCTGGAGGTCCTGGACGTGGTCCCCTTGAGTGCACAGCTGCCCGTCTAACTGCACACAGACTGCTTTTACTATCAAGTCCCTGCACACCCTTTGGAGGACTAAGAAGCACTCAATCCTGCCTGATTTGAAAACTCAACAATGTTGTACTCAGAGTTTTTCCCCATGTTCTAAGTTCTCTGTCTGAAAAATAGAAGCTGGGCTTTTACTCAGCTCAGATAGTCTCCAGGAAGTGGGGAGCTGAAGAGGGTATTCATTTTCTGTTGCTGCATGACAAATGACCACAAGTTTAGCAGCTTAAACCAACACCTATTTAGCACCACACGGTCTCTCTTGGGCAGGTGTCTGGGCACAGCTCAGCTAGTTCCTCTGCTCACGGCCTTGCATGGGTATAATCCAGGCGTAGATGGGCTGTGTTCTCATCTGGAGGCTCAACTGGGCAAGAATCCTCTTCCAAGCTCATTCAGCCTGCTGGCAGCATGCATTTCCTTGTGGCCGCATGACCGAGGGCCCCAGCCCCTTCTTGGCCCTCCTCTGGAGGCCGCCCTCATGTCCTTAAGGCCACTCATGGTCTCCTGCCATGGGGTCCTCTCCAGAGGCTGCCCTCATGTCCTTGAGGCCACTCATGGTCCCCTGCCATGGGGTCCTCTCCAGAGGCTGTTCACAACATGCTGTTTGCTTCTGCGAGGCCAGCAAGAGCATCTCTGTCTCTGGTTCGCCAAGATGGGGTCTCCTATAATATCATGTGATCATGGGCGTGATGGGAGTAGCTGTGCTTCGCCCATTCCATTTAATGTAACCCAGACTTCAGTCTGCCATGTTCCACTGATTAGAGGCATGTCACAGACCCTTCCCACACTCACAGGATGGGATGATGGGGGTGGGGGCAGTGATGGAACCATCTGAGAATTCCACCAGCCAGAGAGGATGAATGCTGTCCCACCAGACAGGGAGACCAGGCCTGGTGCAAACTTCCCCAATTCCCTCTCATCTGTAGGAGACAATTCCCACTCCTTAGCATGGCAGATCAGACCGTTCCTCATGACTCCATCCTCACCTCTCTCCACCACACTCTCCTGCCTGCATCTGGCAAGCACCCAAGCTCCCTGGCCTCCTATCTGTCCTGACCTCAGGGTGCTCTTTGTATGTGAGTGTGTCACTGCTCCTCCTGGCACAGACCAACTCTTCCCTCATGCCTGCAGGCCTAGCACAGTCTCTATAAGCGACAGGCACAGGTACACAGAGGCTGTTGACTCACCAGATAGCCAGTGCTCAGAATTTTTTGCATCAGTTGCCAGAGTGATGTTAAAGGCTGTGGGCTTCCTCTTAGTCCAACGCAGTAAAGGCCAGATGCCAGGTTAGGAGGCCTCTGGGGGAGGGCGTCTTTTGCCCAGAGGGTAATTGCGGCATGGGTCCTCATCCCAGGTCCCCACCCCGGCCGAGCCCCGGCGGTCTGCACTACTCAGACGAGGACATCTGCAACAAGTACAACGGCGCCGTGCTGACCGAGAGCGTGAGCCTCAAGGAGAAGTCGGCGGACGCGTCAGAATCCGAGGTCAGTGTGGGCGCCTACTTCCGGGCAGTGATCGTCAGCCCCTACTTCTGCAGTGAGACTTCTGCCTCCTCAGGCTGTCTTGTCCTGTTTGAGTCTCACAACATCCCCACAGGCAGAGCCAAGGACAAAAGCCTTCATTTTGCAGATGGAAAAACATGAGAGAGCCCAAGTTCCACCCCACGGCCTGCTCTGGGCCCCGCAGAGCTCACAACAGCCTCAAGCAGTGTAGACACTCCAAGGCTGATTCATGGAGGAGCAGGTTCTGATTCTCAAGTCCGGGAGGTGGCAGTGAGAGATACGCAAGGCTGGCACCCTCTGTGAGGGGTTCCTTGCAGAGCAAAGTGTGGGTGTTGCCTGGGTGCCAGCAGGCTGAGTGTCGGATGGTCGCTTACACCTGGTCCAGCTCATGTAGTCCCGGGGGAAACTGGGCCTAGACCACCTCTTACGGATGGAGCCAGCGGGACTCAGGGAAAATCAGTAACTTGCCCCGTGTGGGCTCCTGACCCGGAAGCCCATTCTCTCTCCATTTCACTTTCAGAGATAAACATAGGTTGCCATAAAACTTGGTGGTCTCTAGACCCCAGTTAGAGTGGCAGCGGGTGTGATCCTGCAGGGCGGATAGAAAATGCGACCCCTTCACCAGATAGGAGCTTCCTGCTCACCCCGGACATTCACTTCCCCTGACACCCTGCCAGCCTCCCACCCTGCCAGCCTCCCACCCTGCCCAGGGAGCTCCTGTTCTAGCTCCCTCGCTTGTGCTGAAGAAGAGGGATTTGCTCATGGCAGTTCTGGGTCACATTATCGGGCTCAGGGTGAGCCCAGACTTGGGATGTGTTCCTCTCCTCACCGAGCGGCTGGACCAGGGAGATGGCTTCCCCGAGGGAGTGTCAGCCTCCATGCTCTCCTTCCCCGACCCCAGGGCCTACCCGCCTCAGGCCTCCCCTGCGCCTGGGTGTGCAGCAGTTCAGACGTGGAGTGTATTTCCTGTGTGACGTCCTGTGCGGTGTCACCCAAAGAGACTTTAAGCAGCAAGGCAGCCATGAGGGGGCTCCAAGCAGGGGGCTCAACACACCTTCCGTACAGGGGCACCATCTCCATTTCTCATACTTACCGGCAAAAACAGCTGAAGCAGCAATTAGAGAGGTTGTCCCATCAGTCCTGAACTTTTTTCTCTCGGATATGCCAGGCCTGGAGAGGGGTGAAAACCACCAACCATTTGCTGTACACGTAGGCCTGCCCCGCCTCCTGGCACTCAGGTTCTAAATCAATATTTAATCTAAAGTAAGTCTCACCTTCATTTTAACCTGAATTCAGGCCTTATTGAGCCCCGGGGCTCTATCAAATGGCTTCTTTTCAATTGTGGGTTGTAGAGGAACTCCTGGCGGGAAGGGCCAGCAGGTGGGTGTGGCAAGGCCAGCTCTGCTTTGCTTCGCGTGTTCTGTTTGCAGAGGACGCTGGGTTTGCTGTCGGCACCATAGCCCTGGGCTTGGCAGAAACAGCAGGCAGCAAAGCAGATGCTCGGAAAGGGACATTTGTCTAAAACTGAGGGGCTGTCAAGTGAAATCCTGCAAAACTGACTTGCCTTTTGTGATAAGGAAAAAGCTTAACAGAAACTCGCTACATGTAGGAAAGCAGCACATTGCGCAGAGCAGGGCAGCCTTCGAGCAGGACAGTCTGTGTCAGTAAAGAGGTGCATCTCACGGCGCCAGCCTCGGGCCTGTCCCTGCTGCCGCTGTCAGCTGCTGCTCTTTGGAGAATCCAGACACCGTGGGGTGTCATAGCTATGGGTGGTTCCTGTGCACAGAGCACTCGCTGCTGTTTCCAGCGCTCACTGTAGGCCTGGCCCAGGGTGGACGTGCACTCCTTTGCCGCCCACCCCAGCCCCAGGAGGTGGGGCTGTCTCCTTATTGGTCAGAGGCTGAGGTTGTCCAGCAGGCAGCTGTTGAAGCTGACACCCAGCCAGACCCCCGTGTCTCCAGAGCTCAGTGTACCCCTCCCCTCCCCATCGGTCTCCTCCAGCCCCACACAAGAGGTGCATACCTAAATACAACACACACACCTAAATACACATGCACACATATGTACACATACACACATGCACACATACATATACTTACACACCTGAATACATGCTGACATGCATAAACACATGCATACCTAAATACAGCACACACCTAAATACACATGCACACATATGTACACATACATGCACACACATATACCTATACACCTGAGTATTTGCACACATACATACATACATGCATACCTAAATACAACACACACACCTAAATACACATATGCAAACATATGTACACATACATGCGTACACACCTACACACCTGGATATATGCACACACATGCATACACACATGCATACCTAAATACAACACACACCTAAATATACATGCATACATATGTATACATATGCACATGCACACACATATACCTATACACCTGAATATATGCACACATGTATACCTAAATACACCTAAATACGTGCACACATATGTACACATACATGTGCACACATACATATACCTACACACCTGAATACATGCTCACACATGCATATCTAAATATAACACACACCTAAATACACATGCACACATATGTACACATACATATGCACACCCATATACCTATACACCTGAATATATGCACACAAGCCTACACGCATACATACCTAAATACAACACACCTAAATACACACATACACACGTATGTACACATCCACACATGCACACACACACACCTGCACACCTGAACATATGCACACACATGCATACACACACGTATACCTAAATACAACACACACCTAAATACACACATGCACACATATGTACACATACAGACATGCACACACATACATATACCAACATACCTGAATACATGCTAACACATGCATACACACATGCATACCTAAATACAACACACACACCTAAATACACATGCACACATGAATATATAACCACACATAGATGCGCATACATACATATAACTACACACTGAATACATGCACGCATATACATGCACACATGTACACACACCCACATGCACATACCTAAATATATACATACAAAAATATGCATGTACACACATACACCATATACACATACTTACATATGCCTACATACCTAAACACATGCACACATACATGCATGTGCAAAAACAAGCACATACATATGTACTCATACACATGCATGCACATGCACACAGGCACACACCACACACATACTACATGCTTGTGCACATATATACACAGGCATACATATCTAAATACAAGTACAAACACATGCACACAACTACACACACATACACATATATACATGCATGCATAACGCACTTATACATACCTAAATACACACATGCACACACGTACACTCCTGCCCATATGCACACACACATACACATCTAAATACAAACACACAGAGGTGGCATGATGGAGGGAGGTGAGTGTGGGGAGGGAGGCAGGTGAGTGTGGAGAGGGGGAGGTGAGTGTGGGGAGAAGGGTGAGAAGGGAGGAGAGCAGGACCTGGAACCCACACTAAATGGAATTCTGCACAGAGAGTGTTGTCATCCTTATGTAATAGGCAGAAAGCCGAGGCTGAGTTTTTGAATATCTTCCCTGAGACATGCACTGATGAGCTGGACTGGGGAGGCAGACCTCAGCATCTAACTGGAAATCCCACCTTCCCACCAGTCCTGCTCTCAGAACTAAGTCTCAGGCTGCGTGGCTGGGAGGCCAGGGGTCCTGCTCTCAGAGCTAAGTCTCAGGCAGCGTGGCTGAGGTGGCGAGGGGCCCAGGAGCCAGGCCACGCTGCTCCCACATGGCAAGCCCTGTGCTGGAGGAAAGCATTCCTGCAAATGCACCTCATGGTTCCTAGTGCCTTTTGGGTGACAGGCTGCTTCTGGAAGCTGATGAAAGGTACAGACATGCTCTCCACCTACATACAGGCAGAATTTCACGTAGGATCTGGGAAGACTCCCCAGAAATTTCTTACAAACCCCACCACCTAGCGTCCCATGGAGTCCCAGCCAGGAATCCCCACACCTGGACCATCCTGTGCCCCTGAGGTTGTTGGGCGGATAAAGCGTGGCTTCCCTTGTCTGTAGACCTCTTTGCTGTGTAACCTTCCTGCATCCTGCTTTTGAAGCTTATGAATTTGGGGGATTTTAAGGCACTCCATATTCATGGGATCCCAACAGAGGGAACTGGGGACTTAGATCATTTGAGAAGTGCCAGCTCACATGGTAACGTTCACTTTGAACCACTATTTGAAACAGCTGGATTGAGACATAATTCACATGTCATACAATCCACCCATTTGAAGTACACAATTCAGTGGGTTTTAGTACGTTCACAGAGTTGTGCAGCCATCACCACAGTCAATTTTAGAACATTTCCATCAGCCCCCAAAACACCCTGTACCGATTAGCAGTCACTCCCCAATCTCACCAAACCACCCACATACACCTGCAGCCAACCCCAGCTCTTGGCAACCACTAAGCTACTTTCCACCTCTCTAGGTGTGCCTATGTGGACATTTCATCTAAATAAATCATGCAGTATGTTGTCTTTTGTGACTGGCTTCTTTCACTTAGCATGATGATTTCAATGCATTTGAACCACTCTTACTAAGTAATCAATTTGTATGTTTCATCAGTTCTCTTTTGCAATGTTTTAAAATCTGACTTCAGAACTTCTCACTTCACAGGAAACAAACATGTTGTATTTTCCTTGACATATTTGCCCATATGGTTTCTTGGAACAAAAGTGTATTTTTTTGTTTTGTTTTGTTTTGTTTTGTTTTCTTTTGAGATGGAGTTTCTCTCTGTTGCTCAGGCTGGAGTGCAGTGGCACAATCTCAGCTCACTGCAACCTCCACCTCCTGGGTTCAAGCGATTCTCATGCCTCAGCCTCCCAAGTAGCTGGGATTACAGGTGCCCACCACATGCCCGGCTGATTTTTGGTGTTTTCAGTAGAGATGGGGTTTTGCCATATTGGCCAAGCTGGTCTCGAACTCCTGACCTCGAGTGATCCTCTCAAAATGCTGGGATTACAGGTGTGAGCCACCATGCCCAGCTGGGAAGTATATTTTTCTTTGAAGGGTCTAATGGAACACAGGCTAAGTGTCGCAAGGGGATTTGGAAAGGCTGCCATCTTGACAATTATGTCTCTCCTAGTCTAACCCCAACCCAACTCCAGTCAGGATCTTATTCTTAAAAAATGCTTTATTGAGTTATAATTAACGTACCATATAATTTGCCCATTTAGAATATACAAGTCAATGGTTTTCAGTATCTTCAGGGTTTTGCAATCATCTCCACAATTTTGAAACTTTTTCATCACTCTAAAAAGAAACCCCATAACTCTACCAGTCACTTCCCATTCCCTTCTCCCTCCAAACCCTGGCAACCACTTTCTGTCTCTCTATATTTGCCTATTCTGAGCATTTCATATAACAGACTCATGTAATAAGTGGTTTTGTGATTGGCTTATTTCATTCAGCATAATGTTTTCAGGGTTCATCAGGATTCACTGATGTATGTTGTAGCACATATCAGTATTTCATTTCTATATTATATGGGGGAAAAATTCCATTGTATGGATATACCACATTTAAATATGTATTCGTCAGTTGATGAACATTCGGCTTTGTTGTGTCTGAGATCCCCAAGAACACTCCCAAGTTCAGTGATTCACTAGAAGGACTCACAGAATTCAGCACACAACATCCTCATGACTAAGATTTATTACAGCAAAAGAATACAGAATAAAATTAGCAAAGGGAAAATGTGCACAGAGCAAAGTCCAGAGGAGACAAGGTTCACATTTCCAAGAGTCTTCTCCTATGGAGATGCACACAGGACACACTTAATCCTCCACCAGGGAGTTCTGAGGACACATATGAATTGTTGTCTACCACAGCTTTACCATAGCCTTGCACTTAAAGCAAACTGCAGCTGCAGTGTAGGTACTGCTGATTAGAAACTCAGTGTCCAGGGTTTTGGGAGCTGGTCACATAGGCATCCTCTGCCAAGCATGTACCAAAACTCCAGACTCCAGAAAGAAAGCAGGTGTTTGCATAAACCATATTATTTGTACAGTTTAGACACTGCAATCTTATTATTTAGGGAAAACATTTTATCAATGAAAGGAACTTTTACCAGTGAAGTTCCCAGATGCCAACCAAGGGTAATCTTTGAAAGCAGGTCTTTTTAAGGCTAGTGGTCTCAGACCTGCTCTGTTAACTTCTTTCCGCACCAGATTGTTTTTACTTTTTGGCTACTGTGAACAATATGCCCTTTATCTGGTTGAGTTTGGTGAGTGTTTTTATTATCAAAAGGTTTGGAGTTTTGTCAGATGGTTTCTCTGCATCTGTCTGGATGATTTTTGTCCTTTGTTCTATTTATATGGTATATTATATTAACTAATGTTTGCATGTTAAACCAACCTTGCATTCCTACAATAAATGCCCATTGTTCATAGTGTATAATTCTTTCTTTATGTGGTGGGATTCAGTTTTCAATATTGCTGAGCATTTTTGTATCTATACTTATAAGGGATATCGGTCAGTAATTTACTTGTCTTATTTATCTTTGTGTGATTTTTGTATTAGGGTAATATTGGCCTTATTGAATGATTTGGGAAGTATTTCTTCCACAACTGGTATTAATTCTTTAAATGTTTGATAGATTTCATCAGTGAAGTCCCCTGGTCTCGGACTTTTGTTTGTGGGAAATTGTTAATTACTAGTTTTATCTCTTTATTGGCTATAGATTTATTCAGTTCCCCCCCCCCACCTCTTTATTTATTTATTTATTTTTGGTTAAGTCAGTGTCACTCATTTGTGTCTTTCTAAGGATTTTTTAATGTTATCTCATTAATCTAATTTATTAAGATACAGTTGCTTATAGTTGTGTACAGTTGTTTATAATCCTTCATTTCTGTAAAGGCAGTGGTAATTAATATCAATAATTAATTCCTGATTTTAATAGTTTGACTCTTCTCTCATATTTCTGGTTAAAGTTTTTTCAATTTTGTTAATCTTTGCAAAGAACCAACTTGTAGTTTCATTGATTTTTCTCTAGTGTTTTTCTACTTTCTATTTCATTTATTTCTACTCTAATCTTTATGACTCTTTCTTCTGCTTGCTTTGGAGTTAATTTGCTCTTCTTCTTTCAGTTTCCTAAGTTGGAAGTTTATGTTGTTGATTTGAGATCTTTCTTTTTTTGTAAATACAGGACTTTATGGCTAAAAATTCCCCTCTAAGCACTGTGTTAGCTGAATCTCATAAGTTTTAATATGTCGTGTTTTTGTTTTCACTCATCTCAAAGTATTTTTTAAATTTCTCTGTAATTTCTTCTTTGACACATTTGTTATTTAGGAGTGTGTTTTACATTTCCTCATATTTGTGAATTTCCCACATTTTCTTCTGTTATTTATTTCTAATTGTATCCTATTTTGGTCAGAGAAACCATAATTTATGTATTTTCAGTCCTTTCAAATTCGTTGGGTCTTGTTTTAAGACCTGGCATATGGTCTATACTGGAGAATATTTCCTATCCACTTGAGAAGAATGTGTCATTCCGCTGTTTTGGGGTGGAGTGTTCTGTATGTGTCTGTAGGTCTAGTTGATTTATCATGTTGTTTCCATCTTCTATATGTATGATCTTCTTCCCAGTTCTGCCATTTGTTAATGCATTGAAATCTCTATTTGTATTGAATTGTCTGTGTCTCTCTTCAAATCTGTTCATTTAATTTCATGTATTTTGAGGCTCTGTTGTTAGGTGCAAGTATGTTTATAGTTGTTATGTCTTCTTGACATATTTACCGTTTTATCAGATATTTGCTTTCTAATAAAGATATGTCTCATATCTTTATTCCCTATTTTTCATTATCAGCTTCTATTTGTTAAATGAATTTTCCCAATATATCATTTTGACTTCCTTGTTTTTGCCTTTGCTCTGTATTTTTGGTTATTTTTGTTAGTGTCTTACTCTAGTATTATTATCTACCTCAGATTTATAGTACATTTCTGTGACTTACGGGAACTTTACTCCTATAGTTGTATTTCTTCCTTTTCTTTCTGTGCTATTGCTATACATATTTTGCCTGTAGATTTTTATCAAATTTGGGAAACTTTAAGTCATTATTACTTTGAGGTTTTTTTGGGTTTTTTTTTTTTTTTTTTTTTTGCTTTTTTCTCTTTCTCCTCTCATTCTGATATTCTTATTACACATATGTTGGTGATCTTAGTGCTGTCTCATATTTATCAGAGGCTCTGTCCATTTTTAAAAGTCTTTTTTCAGACTGCATAATCTCTATCAGTCTATCTTTAAGTGCACTGATTCTTTCCTCTGCCAGCTCAAGTCTACTATTGAGCCTATCTAATGAATTTTAAATTTCAGTTATTGTATTTTTCGACTCAAGAACTTCCCATTTGTGTTTTTAAAATAATTTCTGTCACCTTATTGATATTCTTCAATTGTCATCATACCTTTCTTTAATTTTTTAAACACGGTCTCCTTTAGTTCGTTGAACGTAATCATAATAGCTCCCTTTGAAGTCTTTGCCTGCTTAGTCAAATGTTTGGGCACCCTCAGAGGCTACCTTCTGTTTTATTTGTTTTTCCTGTGTACGCATTACACTGTCCTGGGTTTTTCTGAAAACAGATCATTTTTGATAATATATCACAGCAACTCTGAATAATGATATTCATGCCTCATGGAGGGTTATTGTTGCTTGCTTGTTTGTTCAGTGATTTGGCTGGATTCGTTCAATGAAGTCCATTTCCCCTGCATTGTGTGTGCTCTGATGTTGCTCCTCAGTCTTGGGCAATGCATAGAGTCTTCCTGCCTACCAGGGATGACTGTGGTTTTAGCTGGGCTCCCTTTGCCTGTCCCTGTTAAGATTCTGGATGGCTTACCACTATTGGTATCATACCCAGCAGTTACTACTTGCTAGCTCTGGTTTTTTTGGCAATGACTTAGTGCATAAATTGCTCCTCACTTTCTGATCCAGTTGAAGTCCAGCTTTTCTGCAGTTGCCAGATGCTGTCAGTCTTTGAAGCTTGCTCTGACACTAAGAGGCCTCTTCTTAGCTTCAGAAGTCTCTTTTTCTGATTCTCTCTGTTAAACTGCTAGCTGGTTTTACTGCTTCCATTGTTGCTGACATGGAACTACCAGCTTCCTCTTCATTCCTCACCCGCAAAGGCTCCACAGTTTTCAACAATGTCCTTAGGTATGCTCTGTTCCAAATAAAGTCATTTTCCTCAGGCAGAGCTGGAAGCTCTCTGTTCTTACAGAATAACTCTCCACGCTGTGCAGGACCTCTGTGTCACTGCACCAAAGCGGAGGTGAAGACAATAACCTTCTTCTTCCAGAGTGATACACCCACTACACAAGTGGGGCACTGGGTTGAGAGGGCAGTCCCTACACTTCTGGACTTGCTTCTCCCAGCGTGGGACTTCTTCCTACAAACAAGCTGGGGTGGGGGCACTCAGGGCCCAGTATTCTTGGCCTACCACACCTGGTACAGACTCCCAGCTTACAAGCAAAGGCTGGATGGGGGACAGGAACCCCAGTACTCTTGGCCATCTCTGCCTAGAATAGAGCTTCTTCAACATGGAGTTGGGTTGGGGGAAAGGGAAAGCTGGATAAGAAATGCCAGAACTTTCCTCTCCAAGTTAAATTCCTAGACCAGCATCCCTGCCTTGTCACCACATCTGCCCAGAATGGAGTTTCTGTCACACTGAGCTGGAGGCGTTGGATAGGGAGAGCAGATCATGGCTCAGGCACCACAGACTCTCACTATCGAGTGAGATTTAGCAGATCTTCTTATATAAATCTCTCTCCACTTGCTATCTACTCTTAGCACCATTTCCAAATACTTTTTTTTTTTTTTTTTTGAGAGGCAGTCTTGCTCTGTCACCCAGGCTGGAGTACAGTGGTGTGATCTCGGCTCGCTGCAACCTCCACTTCCTGGGTTCAAACAATTCTCCCACCTCAGCTTCTCGAGTAGCTGTGATCACAGGTGTGTGCCACCACACCCGGCTAATTTTTGTATTTTTAGTAGAAATGGGGTTTCACCATGTTGGCCAGGCTGGTCTCAAACTCCCTGACCTCAGGTGATCTACCTGCCTGGTCCTGTCAAAGTGCTGGGATTACAGGCGTGAGCCACTGCACCCAGACTTCAAAGGTTTTCGATGGTTATTTATAAAATACTTTTCACCAGTTAAATCATTGTTCCACTGGGGAGAGGTCTGCTGACCTCCTCACATTGCCATTCCAGAAATATCCTTGCCTTCATGTCTAGTAACTCTGATATTCAGAGGGGACTGGGAAGAAATGTGGGCTCTGGCCTGGTCACTTAACTCCAAATTTCCAGAAACAGAATCCAGTCACAGAACTGCAGAAAAGGCTGTTAGCGAAGAAAGCATTGCAGGGAAGACAGACTGAAGGTTGCTCAGCAGTGGAATAAAACCAAAAGCTATAACGCCGGTTTTCAAATAGGACTATCTAAAAAGTAGCTTGGATTTAGATGAGGGTTTAAGACGTTTATCCTCTCTACTGGAGGCAGCTTATAGATTTGAATACATTAGAAACCGAAATGTTAGGAATAAAGAGTCATGAACGTCCTTGGCCCTGGCTTCAAGCCAGTGTTTTGACACAGCATGGTTACTGGTTAAAGCCGTGGACAGATGCAGGCTACTGCTCACCCCCTTCTCCAGGGCCCAGGGGATAAGGAGTGAGAAGCCCTGTGTGGTCTCTGCTAGAAAAACTCTCCTGAGAAGCTAAGATTGCACTAAAAAAACAGTGAGACCATCCTTTTATCCCCCAGGACATTTTTGAACCACTCTCAGAACTATTGCTAAAGTGAAAATTCTGCAGATCCGTCCGTTCCCAGGTGCTCAGGAGCCTGCCTGATCGGAGGTGCTGGTCTGAATTATGCCCTAAGTGTCACACAACACATGCTGTGGCTATTTCTGTTTTTCTGTTTAGAAACAAGAGGGTTTGTCATGGTTTTATCACACGGCTGCTTCTGAATGATATCTTCCGTTCAAATCACATGTTAAAGATTGTTTTCGAAATGCAAAGAAACTGTTTGCAAAATCCCCCCTGCTCCGACCAACTTAGACCAACCCCGTCATACCTAATTAATTCCTTAATAATATTTGAGTCTTTCATCTTGCCAATATAATACCCAAAGTGTCAAGATTATCTTTATTAGCTGCTTTCCAGGCATCTGTGCACCTTTAGAAACTCTCGCAGCCGGTCTGATGCCGCATCCAATCACATTCTGTCCTTCTAGTTTCCCGGGAAACCAACACACGTTGCTACTTCACATCACACAGGAAACTTACCAAAAAAAGACCCTGCAGCATTTCCTTTTTGTCAATAATTCTAACTCACTAAAATACATCCCCATTAAAAAATAATAATGTCATATAAATAATAAACAGAGCAGACGGCAGGAGGAAGAATGGCATTTTAAGATTGTGCTTTCTCAAAGAGACAATGACAGGGGCTGAGCAGGAGCCAGGAAGCCCAGCTTCTAGCTCCAGCTCTGCCTGACATTTATTGGTTATGTGGCCCTGAGTGTGTTCTCACTTCTCCTCCCTAAATAGCAAGAAGGAAAAGAAGCCTCTTGGAGCCTCTTGTCTGCTTCTTTCTGCACAATGATTACGTTCTCTCTGATTGGATATTATTATAGAATCACTTGGCTGGGTCGGTGGGCACTGGCCACTCAGAACTCATGGCCTCCCAGCTTTCCTCCCCAGAACAAAGCACTCTTCTCTTCCAACTGTAGTGTGAAAAAAAATCCCAGGACAAGATTCTGATTGGCTGAGCTGAAGCCACATGCCTAGCCATTGGCCAATCACGGTTTTCTGAGAGGCAAGCTAGCCCATCCTTCTGGTGGGGAAGAACTGCTTCCTTCAAAGAAGGCATCAAGGCCTAGATGCAAACAACAGGAATCACTGTGAGTTGGACAACCAAGCACTCCCAATTTGTGTCTCCTGCCAGGCCCCCTTCTTGGCACCCACATGTGTCACAGACCCCTTTCTCTTGAGACTATAGGACTTTTAGATCTTTGGCTGAGGAAACACATTATGACGCATAGCAACATACATACAAGCTGTGAAGGAAATGGTATAAACACAGAGATGGGTGTGGGCTGTGTGCTATACTCATTCTCTAAGCAGTTCTGCACATGGTCTTGGAAATGTGGACTCCAGTGAGAGCTCAGCGGTCCCTTCCAGACCACCCCTAGGCCCCACCCAGCATGAACCCTGCTTCCCTACAGCCTGGCAGCTGCAGGAGGACGGGTGGGCAGTGGTGTACACAGGGCAGAGAGAGGCCCAAAGGGTCACCAAGTGGGTGCAAGACAGACTAGCTGAAACTGAATTCATAGCACGCCCTCCCACTGAAATTGCTGATTTCTCCACCATGCAGAGACACTTTTCATATAAGACTCACCCATATAAAAAGTGTTTCTCTATCTTTTCAACGACTGGGATTGACGGTATCTCCTCCCTGCTACTAGAAAGACTTTATTTCTGCCACCTTTGGCTGAGGAACCAAG
This sequence comes from Macaca nemestrina, assembly GCF_043159975.1. Taxonomy (NCBI): domain Eukaryota; kingdom Metazoa; phylum Chordata; class Mammalia; order Primates; family Cercopithecidae; genus Macaca; species Macaca nemestrina. The sequence continues at coordinate 152,126,834 of NC_092128.1, read as the reverse complement.
CTGGTTGTGGTCCCAGTCTGGCCCTGGCCAGTATGACCCTAAGACGGTCACTTGCATTTGTGGATGTCGATTCTTTCAGACCCAAGACGAGGAAATTGAATCCAGTCACCACCTCTCACGTTTTTCCTCAGTAGGATCCCCTGTGGTAGCGAAGTTGAACGGGGAAGACCCCCGGGACCTGGGAATGTAGTCGAAAGAGGGTGAAAGTCTTGAACCTCATATTTGACCTTCAGATGATAATGAACCCTAACCCCAGTTTGTGAAACCTAGCACTAAATTTCTGTCCTTCATTCCTAAGTATTCTGTGAATTTCTCTTGAGAAAAGTGATACCTTCACTGTATTTCAATACGTGTGATTTCTCCCTAAGTTTCAGGACGGTTAGATTCCAAGTTGGTCTCTAAAGAGGTAACAAACCCAATTCGGGGGCTAATCATGGAGCTTCCTTTGGCTTCTTTCAGATGATCTTTGTTCTCTTTTCTTCTGTTTTAGTTTATACAGAGCTTTACCTTGTAAGCCACCTCAAGGCCTCTAGAAAACCAATGAAGAATAAATCTTAAACAGGCCGGGCACAGTGGTTCATGGCTGTAATCCTAGCACTTTGGGAGGCTGTGGTGGGCAGATCACCTCAGGTCAGGAGTTCGAGACCAGCCTGGTGGCCAACATGGTGAAATACAAAAATTAGCCAGGTGTGGTGGCGGGCACCTGTAATCCCAGCTACTCAGGAGGCTGAGGCAGGACACTTGAACCCAGGAGGCAGAGGTTGCAGTGAGCTGAGATCGTGCCACTGCACTCCAGCCTGGGCTACAAGAGCAAAACTCCAGCTCAAACATAAATAAATAAATAAATCTTAAACAGACACAAATACAGATCCCTGATCTCTTAGCTGAAACCCCTGAGGCCAGATAGATTTAGGAAGTCAGTGTTTCTCAAGCTTGGGGGTACATCGTATATTAAGGAACTGCTCCAGTAGGGCCAGGCTAGCACTTAGTAATCAAAACATTAGTCTTCTTGTAGCAAAACATGAGAATATTCACACTGAATAGCCCTACATCAGTTCAGCTCGGGGTGAGCTGCCAAGTTAGCTCAAGTTAGCTCAGCCTTTGCCACCAAATGAGTTATTAAAAAAAACCTTTTGAGATTCAGAACATTGCGGGTTTTGGAATTTGGAATAGGGGGTTGTACACCTGTTCAGCAGATCCCAGGGAGAAGCCTGGAGCTGGGAGTAAGTTACAGGGTCTGCGGAGGTGGGTGAACCCTCCGGGGTTGGGAACTCAGGTGCAGGCCCCCACCCAGCCTCTCTCACTGAGCCTTGCTTCTTTATTCATAAAGTGGGAATCGTAACATCTGCATCACAGGATCCTCAGCCAGTTGCAAACATCATGCCCGGGCATTAATCTGGTATGTCATCGGTGTTCTCGAAAAAGGAGCCACTGCCACATTTATCCTCGCCACCCGATGAAGGAGAAGCTGGCTGCCCCAGGGTCTTGGTGTGTGTGGGAAGACGTGTCTTAGCTCTGCAATTCTCCTAAATGCAGGGGAGCCACAGATGGATTCAGCTGTTCTGTGTATTGTACCATAAGCCAAACAGTTTACACTTAATGTTCAGAAAAGTCCCAAATCTGTGACTCGCTGTTACTTTCATGTAAATATTCCAGTTAGAGCTAGATTTTCAGTGTGTGTCCCCACATCCCAGGAGTCCCCGGCTCCCCGCTAAGCCTCCATGGGGCTTCTGCACAGCCTGGAGGCTGAGCGCTCTCACAGGCCTCCAGGACACACACAAGTCCCCAGGTGCGGGACGGTGTCGGCTCATGGATCAGAGCTTCCTGCCCGGGTGCTGACGTGGGTAATTCACTCTGACTCTCAGATGGCAGAGCAGCCGGCAGGAACATCGCTCACAGCACCCAGGGACGCTTTTGTTTTCCTGGGTCTTGGCGTGGACTCCCTGCAAAATTAGGGGAACTGGCAATTCTCCCATCCCCTGCCCACCCCCGCCTCCACCTGCAAGGACGCGGCTCACACACCCTGGGGAAACTGGATTGGCAGTTTTCCTTCTAGAGTGTCTACTTCTGAAAGAGCTGCTGTAGCTGGCAACGCGACCCACATCTGGGACCACAGCCCTCTGTCTTAACACCCACAAGGCGCAGCTCCCAGCCTGGCCGCTGGGAGCCTCTAAACAAATGCACATTCCCCAGCCTCCGACAGACGCACGGAGTCAGGATACTCGGAACCACTCCCAGGAATCTGCTGCCTCCATGCACAGCTGATGCCCTCAGATGGCATTTCGAGGCAGCTCACTCTTTTACCCTCTCCCCAGTTCCCTTGATACCCTCTGGGGAGAGACAAAGGTCACGTCTTCCTGACCCCTGTGAGAGACAGGGGCCCTGGGAAGCGTCTCAGCGTTAGTTCCACAGCAGAGCCTCAGTCTCAGTGCCGCCAGGTGGATCCCCTAGGAGCCCAGGAAGCTGTTAGGACACACAGGTGAGGGTCCCAGGATGGTTCCGTGCATCTGGGAGGATGTGGCACTTATTAGCAAAACTGAGAGACCTCCACCTTCTTAGGGGGAAAATAAAAATACATTTCACCCTCTGCTTTCTCCTTTTTTTTTTTTTTTTTTAGACGGAGTCTGGCTCTGTCGCCCAGGCTGGAGTGCAGTGGCGCGATCTCAGCTCACTGCAACCTCCACGTCCCAGGTTCAAGGAATTCTCCTGCCTCAGCCTCCCGAGTAGCTGGGACTACAAGCGCCCGCCATCACACCCAGCTAATTTTCATATTTTTAGTGGAGACAGGGTTTCACCATGTTGGACAGGCTGGTCTTGAACTCCTGACCTCAGGTGATCCGCCTGCCTCAGCCTCCCAAAGTCCACTTTCTCCTTTAACAGTCTTTCCAATGACTTCACATCAAGCTGAAAGACCATAAAATAGAGGTTTGCTTTCAGAAAATGAACATAGAAAACATGCAGGGTCCATGTTCTTAATGGAAGCTGCTGATTTATGTTATAAAAAGGAAAAAAAAAAGCCACACACCTCAAAGGGACTGATCTTCAAACATCAGTGGGAGGCCCCAGGCCACTTTTCCATGTGTTCGAGGGGCCAGGCCATTCAGTACCTGGCTGGGGAGACGTATTAGACACCCTGGCTTATTCAGGTGGCTTCATTACTTGTCACCTCCCCACCCTCAGAGGTCTCTGTGGATGTAGTGTCACACCATCACTTGCAAGGGGAGGATGCACCCCCATCCCCTCCCCTCTCCCTCATCACCCCCCACCCCCAGCCCTCCCCTTCCTTCTACCTCATCACCCCCCCACCCCCTCCCCTCCCCTCCCCTCTACCTCATCACCCCCCACCCCCTCCCCCCTTCTACCTCATCACTCCCCACCCCCTTCTACCTCATCACCCCCCCACCCCCTCCCCTCCCCTCCCCTCTACCTCATCACCCCCACCCCTCCCCTCCACCTTATCACCCCCCACCCCTCACCTCCTCTCGCCTCCCTTCTACTTCATCACCCCCCAGCCTCTCCCCTCTACCTTATCACCCCCCCACCCCCCCTCCCTTCTACCTCATCACCCCCCACCCTTCTACCTCATCATGCCCCCACCCCCTCCCCTCCCCTCTACCTCATCACCCCAACCCCTCCCCTCCCCTCTACCTCATCACCCCCCACCCCTCCCCTCCTCTCCCCTCCCTTCTACTTCACCCCCCAGCCTCTCCCCTCTACCTCATCACGCCCCCACCCCCTCCCCACCCCTCTACCTCATCACCCCCCACCCCCTCCCTTCCCTCTACCTCATCACCTCCCCCACCCCTTCTTTTCCCTCTACCTCATCAGCCCCCCTCCCCCTCCCTCCCCTCTACCTCATCACCTTTCCCACCCACTCCCCTCTACCTGGTCACCTCCAGAATCCTTTTGTTTTGGTCTGTAGCAGCCCACATCTTAGTCTCAGGCAAGACAAAGACCCAGACCTTCCCCCACCCCTGGGGCTCTTCTATGTTCTGCCTTGTAAGGGCAGGCAGAGTCCCCTGGGGGCTGTGTGGGGAGGCTGTGTAGACCTCTGCTGAGTGAGGGAGGCCACCCAGACCTTTGCTGGGGTGGGAAGCCCATGTAGACCTCTCCTGAGTGATGGAGGCCGTGTAGATCTCTCCTGGGGCGAGGGAGGCCGTGTAGACCTCTCCTGAGTGAGGGAGGCCGCGTAGACCTCTCCTGAGTGAAGGAGGCCGTGTAGATCTCTCCTGGGGCGAGGGAGGCCGCGTAGAACTCTCCTGAGTGAGGGAGGCCGCGTAGACCTCTCCTGAGTGAGGGAGGCCGCGTAGACCTCTCCTGGGGCGAGGGAGGCCGCGTAGACCTCTCCTGGGGCGAGGGAGGCCGCGTAGACCTCTCCTGGGGCGAGGGAGGCCGTGTAGACCTCTCCTGAGTGAGGGAGGCCGCGTAGACCTCTCCTGAGTGAAGGAGGCCGTGTAGATCTCTCCTGGGGCGAGGGAGGCCGCGTAGAACTCTCCTGAGTGAGGGAGGCCGCGTAGACCTCTCCTGAGTGAGGGAGGCCGCGTAGATCTCTCCTGGGGCGAGGGAGGCCGTGTAGACCTCTCCTGAGTGATGGAGGCCGCGTAGACCTCTCCTGAGTGAGGGAGGCCGCGTAGACCTCTCCTGAGTGAGGGAGGCCGCGTAGACCTCTCCTGAGTGAGGGAGGCCGCGTAGACCTCTCCTGAGTGAGGGAGGCCGCGTAGACCTCTCTTGAGTGAGGGAGGCCGCGTAGACCTCTCTTGAGTGAGGGAGGCCGCGTAGACCTCTCCTGGGGCGAGGGAGGCCGCGTAGACCTCTCCTGAGTGAGGGAGGCCGCGTAGACCTCTCCTGAGTGAGGGAGGCCGCGTAGACCTCTCCTGAGTGAGGGAGGCCGCGTAGATCTCTCCTGGGGCGAGGGAGGCCGCGTAGACCTCTCCTGAGTGATGGAGGCCGCGTAGATCTCTCCTGGGGCGAGGGAGGCCGTGTAGACCTCTCCTGAGTGATGGAGGCCGCGTAGACCTCTCCTGAGTGAGGGAGGCCGCGTAGACCTCTCCTGAGTGAGGGAGGCCGCGTAGACCTCTCCTGAGTGAGGGAGGCCGCGTAGATCTCTCCTGGGGCGAGGGAGGCCGCGTAGACCTCTCCTGAGTGAGGGAGGCCGCGTAGATCTCTCCTGGGGCGAGGGAGGCCGCGTAGACCTCTCCTGAGTGATGGAGGCCGCGTAGATCTCTCCTGAGTGAGGGAGGCCGCGTAGACCTCTCCTGAATGATGGAGGCCGCGTAGATCTCTCCTGGGGCGAGGGAGGCCGCGTAGACCTCTCCTGAGTGATGGAGGCCGCGTAGACCTCTCCTGGGGTGAGGGAGGCCGCGTAGACCTCTCCTGAGTGATGGAGGCCGCGTAGACCTCTCCTGGGGCGAGGGAGGCCGCGTAGACCTCTCCTGAGTGAGGGAGGCCGCGTAGACCTCTCCTGAGTGAGGGAGGCCGCGTAGACCTCTCCTGGGGCGAGGGAGGCCGCGTAGACCTCTCCTGAGTGAGGGAGGCCACGTAGACCTCTCCTGAGTGAGGGAGGCCGCGTAGACCTCTCCTGGGGCGAGGGAGGCCGCGTAGACCTCTCCTGAGTGAGGGAGGCCGCGTAGACCTCTCCTGAGTGAGGGAGGCCGCGTAGATCTCTCCTGGGGCGAGGGAGGCCGCGTAGACCTCTCCTGAGTGATGGAGGCCGCGTAGACCTCTCCTGAGTGAGGGAGGCCGCGTAGACCTCTCCTGAGTGAGGGAGGCCGCGTAGATCTCTCCTGGGGCGAGGGAGGCCGCGTAGACCTCTCCTGAGTGATGGAGGCCGCGTAGATCTCTCCTGGGGCGAGGGAGGCCGCGTAGACCTCTCCTGAATGATGGAGGCCGCGTAGATCTCTCCTGGGGCGAGGGAGGCCGCGTAGACCTCTCCTGAGTGATGGAGGCCGCGTAGACCTCTCCTGGGGCGAGGGAGGCCGCGTAGACCTCTCCTGAGTGAGGGAGGCCGCGTAGACCTCTCCTGAGTGAGGGAGGCCGCGTAGACCTCTCCTGGGGCGAGGGAGGCCGCGTAGACCTCTCCTGAGTGAGGGAGGCCGCGTAGACCTCTCCTGAGTGAGGGAGGCCGCGTAGACCTCTCCTGGGGCGAGGGAGGCCGCGTAGACCTCTCCTGAGTGAGGGAGGCCGCGTAGACCTCTCCTGAGTGAGGGAGGCCGCGTAGATCTCTCCTGGGGCGAGGGAGGCCGCGTAGACCTCTCCTGAGTGATGGAGGCCGCGTAGATCTCTCCTGGGGCGAGGGAGGCCGCGTAGATCTCTCCTGAGTGAGGGAGGCCGCGTAGACCTCTCCTGAGTGAGGGAGGCCGCGTAGACCTCTCCTGAGTGAGGGAGGCTGTGTAGACCTCTCCTGGGTGGAGGCCCAGCTCTTCTCGGAGACCTGGTGCAGAGTGAGGGGCTGGATGCAGCTGAGATAGTCACACCTGGATCAGAGAGGCGGACCTGGGGGGCTGCCTGCTCTCCTGTGTGGAGGGTGGGAGGGCCTGGCATTGGGCGGGGGTGGGGAGCGGGCTGGAGACCACGACACGGCCCCCCGGGGAGTTGCTCCCACACCAGGCCTCCTGCACAGCACGCTCCGGGCCCTGCGCCCTGCCCTGCACTCACACCGCCTCTCCCCTGCCCCGCAGGCCACCGACTCCGACTATGAGGACGCGCTGCCCAAGCACTCGTTCGTGAACCACTACATGAGCGACCCCACCTACTACAACTCGTGGAAGCGCCGGGCCCAGGGCCGTGCACCTGCGCCGCACAGGTACGAGGCGGTGGCGGGCGCCGAGGCGGGCGCGCAGCTGCACCCGGTCATCACCACGCAGAGCGCGGGCGGCGTCTACACCCCCGCCGGCTCCAGCGCGCGGACTCCGCTCACCGGCTTCTCCTCCTTCGTGTGAGCAAAGCGCCGCACCTCCCTCAGGGCGGAACGGAGGCGAACTTTCCGGAGTCTATTTTTGTTAAGACAATCAACTCCAATAACTGAGCTGAAGTTTTTGTTTAAAAAAAAAAAAAAATCTGATAAGTGATGATTTTACCTACTTGTGGACACTAGATTTCAATTAGGAAGGTTTTTTTAAACGGCTTTTTGTAACATCGCTGCAGGAAGCAGGTTTCTTTCTTTTTCTTTTCTTTTTAAGAGAAGGTGTATTTCACTGGTACAATGGCTTGGCACCGCCGGGGCCTGGGAGGACCTCAGACCTCCCCAGCCCTGGGTTTCTCCGTCTTCAAGACCAACTAGGAAGGCTCAAGCGGGGAGAGGGAATGGAGGGTCAGGTGAGATCTCAGAGCTGCCCCGGCTGGCCCCTGTCTCTTTCTACCTCCTCTTCCAGAGAACCAGCGGCTCACACCCTTCTCAACGCAGGACATCCTCGGCTCACAGCTCCCTCCTGGGGTTTGAAGAGCAAACTTTTCTCCCTGGGCTCAGCGCGTTTTGTCCCAACTTCATCTGTTTCTGAAATGTTCTCACTTGGCAATTTCTAAGTAAGGAGTCGGCTTTCGGGTTCCTGACGGCTGGACAGGGATGCTAAGGTGTGGTTCAGCTGTCACCGTCAGCGTCACTGCAGTGGTGCGGTCCTGAGGCTTTTCTGCCTGTCTTTCCCCCTTCCTTCCCACCTGACTAGGGAGGCCTCTTAAGGCTGGAAGCCACCACGCCAGCCTCTCCTTGCTGAACACAGCACACGGCCAACTCTGCGGGACACGAGGACATGGGACGGCGTCCCCAGAATTGCTTGTTAAGTAGGAAGCGTGCATTGTTAACCAGAGTATTTTTTAAATCTTTTTATCTTTTTTTAAACTATGTCACATGAAATGCGTCTTTGCTGTCTCCAGGTGCCTTTTTATTAATTGTTCAGCTTTGTACATGGGAAAAGATGAAAAGCAACAGTCTCTGCAAATAAAGCAAAACAGCTCTGAGAACACACGCTCCCGACTTGCCTCGTGCACACCAGGCCGTCCCTTCCCTCTGTCCCGGCTTCTGCCGGCCGCCCGCGGCGGCCACCGCTTCTCCACCGCTGGCACTGCTGCTGCCCCCTCTCCCAGTCCAAGGCCAGCTTTTAGCCTTAACAGGTTTTCTGGAAACATTTCATTTTTTCTTCAAAATTGTCATTGTTTGGTTTAAAATTTTCAGCTAGATGAAAAGAGTATGAACTACTTTGGAAAACTTAACAGCCCAGAGATGACCGTGCCTCCAGCCCCTCACGTCATCTTTGCAACAGACGGCTGGGCTGCCGGGGTCCACCCCTCAGCCCAGGACCCGGGTCCGGATGGAACAGGAGCACTGCTGGTGCCCACTGGTGTGTGTGTCCTGGGTCCTTCCCTGTAAGTGCCCCAAGTGCCCCCTCACCAGCAGAAGCGTGACACACACAAGACTCAAGACCACCTTGTCAGTGCCCCACGTGCAGGGTGAACAGGCAGGTGCCGTTCCCCCAGTGACCTGACGGTAGGGGACAGCTGAGCAGTATCTGGCCAGTGCCACCCGGGGGCCAGTCTCCTGGCCACATGCAGAAAGTGTGGCCCCTGCTTGCCTAGATGTTTTGTGCACCTCCATGGGCAGAGGGTGTGGATACTGCCTGGATGCTCTGCTGTCAGCATTGTTGAGTATGGCCCCAGGAGACCAAGGAGAGTTTTGTATAGGCTGGAAAACCCCTCTTCAGTCTTTCCAAAATTAGAGGGTATGGAAAGTTTCCTTTTTTCTCTCCTCCCTTCCTTCCCCACCTTCCTTCCCTTTATCCCTCCTTTCCTTCCTTCCTCCCACCCTCTCTTCTTTCCCCACTCCTTCCCTCCCTCCCTCCCTCCCTTCCTTCCTTCTTTTCTCCCTCCCTCCCTTCCTTCCTTCTTTCCTTTCTTTCCTCCCTCCCTCCCTTCTTTCCTTTCTTTCCTCCCTCCCTCCCTTCCTTCTTTCCTTTCTTTTCTCCCTCCCTGCCTCCCTTCCTTCCTTCTTTCCTTCCTTCCTTTCCTTTCTTTTCTCCCTCCTTCCCTTCCTCCCTCCCTTTCTCCTCCATTCCTTCTTCCTTTTCTCCTCCTTTTGCTGAGTAGAGGGGGAAATACTCTAAACCAAAAATCCTAGATGCTCTGCCCAAAGCCACTTCTGCATGAGAATCGCAGCCCACAGTTCCCTGGACAAGACTCTCCACCATGGACAGAGCTGCCTCCCTCTTGGCCCCGGAGAGAACAGAGTGGGCAGGAAGCCAGGATGCGAGCACTGGAATTTCTCGGAAGAGAAGCGATAAATGGAGGCCATGGCCAGCACTGCCTTCTGTGCGCTCTGACTGCTCTCTGCAGCCATAAGGGCGTGGCTTTACACACCAGGGAGAGTGTTGAGACGTCTTAGGTTGAGGATGAGCAGATTCGAGATGTGTTTTTTGCTCTTGGGTTTTCGATACAACATCATGACACTTTTGTTTCAAGCTCGTGTTTTCTGTCTCCCTCCACTCTTAGTAAATCTTGATCTATACGGAGCGGCCTGTCCGAGGCCACGCCGGCCTCCTGGCTGCTGCTGGACTGTGCCTGGGACAGTGACAACACCTGTCACTCGGAGGGACTCTGTCCCATGAGAACCACCTGCGCAGAGGAACAGAGTTGGGTGTCTCCAGGTAGATTTCAGCCTCCCAGAGCAATACGGGATTTGAGAAGCATCAATTCCTAACTCCTCATCTTCAGGGAAGGAAAAGAAAGCCACAGCCTTGGAAGAAGGAGATTGGATTTCAATCTCAGTTTTGAAAAGAGGACAGGCCGGGCGCGGTGGCTGAAGCCTGTAATCCCAGCACTTTGGGAGGCCGAGACGGGCGGATCACGAGGTCAGGAGATCGAGACCATCCTGGCTAACACGGTGAAACCCCGTCTCTACTAAAAATACAAAAAATTAGCCGGGCGAGGTGGCGGGCGCCTGTAGTCCCAACTACTCGGGAGGCTGAGGCAGGAGAATGGCGTGAACCCGGGAGGCGGAGCCTGCAGTGAGCTGAGATCCGGCCATTGCACTCCAGCCTGGGCGGCAGAGCGAGACTCCGTCTCAAAAAAAAAAAAAAAAAAAAAAAGAAAAGAGGACAAGCAAAATGTGTGTGAGCCAGGCTGGGCGGAATGTGCTCCCGCTCTCTCCGACTGTGCTGAAAGTCGCACCTTGCGGATGCCTCATGACGGCAGTGGCTGAGTCTCCCCACCCAACCCCACGTGGCTCATTTCAGATTGTGTTGGCCCTGCCCTGCGAGGATGCGGTCACGGAGCCACCAGGAGGCTCCATCTGAGCCGCAGGGATGGGTGTGCAGGGCTCCCTCCTCCTGGGGCGCCAGGGCAGAGATTCCTGGCAGGTGAGCAGAGAGAGAGAACTGCCAGGCCACGTCCCCTCAGCCTCCTGCGCGGCCACCTTCTGATTGAATCGGCCCAGCCCAAGCCCCTCTCCCAGCCTCCCCTTCAGCCTCTCTCCCCGCCTGCTTTTATAATGCACACTTCACTCAGTGCTGCAACAGAAAAACAAGGGGCCCCAGGGAAAGGGGGCCCAGACGGCCACACACGGATCAAGCCTCCACAGCCCCGGGAGGTGGCTCACTCTGTACCGGTCTTCAGAGGCTGTGCTTGTATCTGACTGTGACTGGGCTGAAGCATGGTGTTTGCCTAATGGTTCGTAGCATGGTTTTTATTTCTTACACATTCTTGGCACACAGTGTAGCTATTCTCCTGACGAACAACCCGTCTGCGTACCTAAGTGTGGCTCCCCATGGGCCAGCGTCCCGGTAGCATGGATCCAGTCTGGAAGGTGAGGACAACGTGGAAACTCATGAGCTGAGCCCGCCCGCTGGGACACGTCTCCTTCCCACATCACCTTCTGGTTTCGGGTGCCCTCAGGTCAGCCCTGAAGCGTTCCCTACAACATTTTCTGAAATTGTGCGGAAAACCAGATCTCATTTAAAAAAAAGAAAAAGAAAAAGAAAAAAATAAACAACTTGTAGGAAGACAGAGAGGTGCTATGGGTACAATTTTTAATAAAAACATTATTTTGTTCCTTAAACACTTGTGATTTTCTTTGGATGTTGATGGAATGATTCGGGAGACCTTAGGAACCTTCCTGAATTGTAAAGCTGTAAATATGAACCACTGGGACTTCACCCCAGTGTCGTGCTGGACCCCCGTGCTCCCCCCAACACCCTTACCTTTATCCTGTTGACATGCAGGTGTGTACAGGCAGCGTCCCCCCAAATTGGAGTTGAGGTCGGGGGTAGAGCCACTGCACACCCTGGCCGGGTGGTCTGGGGCAGGCAGCACGGAGCCTGAACCAGTGAGACCCCCTGCTTGGACCAGCAGCCGTTCCCAGGGCCAGCCCAACTCCACCCACCACCTGGCTGGACCACCAGAGACTTCACAGGTGTCCAGAAGGAGAAGAACAGCTCATAGCCAAACTTAGCCTTGGTTGGGGGGACGCGGAGCTGTGAGTGAGACGGCCTTCCCCTCCTAAGGGGTCTGGCCACACCATAACTTGTCACGCCCCAGGCGTGCTCTGGGTCGAGGGAATGAGACTAAACCATTTCCCTTCCCTTTCGGAAGTGGAATTTTGCTTGTTTCTTTCTTTTTAAGAGACAGGGTCTCACCCTGTTGCCTAGGATGGAGTGCAGTGGTATGATCATAGCTCACTGCAATGTCAACCTCCTGGGCTCAAGTGATCCTTCCACCTCAGCCTCCCTAAGTGCTGGGACTGCAGGGTGCCTGAAGTGGAATTTTCAAAGGCATCTGCTAATCACTGCAGGTACCCTGGGCTTCTGTGAAACACGGGGCCACTGTAGCCGCGGTGTTGGGACCACCAGGAGGAAGCATGGCTGCCCCCTTATCACCCACTTTGCAGGCCTTCAGGCCTCAGTGGCCCCGGGAGCGTTAAAAAAATCTCAGTATCCAGGCCACACCCAGGCCCATTAAATCCTCTGGGGATCGAGCGCAGACATTTGATTTGTTTTGAAAGCTCCGCAAATGATTCCAACGCAGCAAGGAAGCTATGCTGCCGGGAGGAGGGCCGGGGCGGGGCCAGCATTCTGACCTTGAACAAGGGGACAGGATTCTGACTTTGCCAACGTTGCCTTTTGCTCCGGAAGCAGTCGCTGCCACTGATAAGCCCCAGGTAAGAACCCTTTCATTTTCTCTCTTTTCCCACCATGTCCGGCCTACATCCCACCACCCTCCATAATATGATACGTAAATCTGCACCTTTCCCACCATCTCCAATATTTCAGAAGTTGCGGTTGCCGTAGAAAAGGCCCTTGACATTTATTGAACGTACACCATGTGCCTGACGGTGCTCTGTGTTCTTGTTAATCCATAGAACTCCCACCAGGACCCTGTGAGGTAGGTACAGTCGGGAGGTCCTATTGTGTAGACAAGGAAACGCACCCAGAGAGATGGAGCCATTTGCCCAGGTGTAGCCAGCTGACCGAGGCAGATCAGCTCCAAACCTAGGCAGCTGGGGGCTCCGGAGCCTGGTCTCTAGGCCTGACCACGGCACTGCATGAGGCTGTCTGCGATCACCCTTAGATCTATGGGCTGTTAGCCTGTGAGGAGGCAAGTACCTCTTCCTACAGCTCGGAGCCTGGCGTCATTACTGCAACATCACAGGCTGAATGCACAGGCGGCTCAGAAGATTATATTTTCCCCACACCATCCTCTCCTATTAGAAAGAGGAAAGGCAGGAGTTAAGTTGGGATAGGTGATGCAAAGCCCCGTCACTACTACTATTGTTGAAAAGTTCATGGGAGAAAGTTGTAAATGCAACTAGTTAGCCCAGAGAAAAGAACCACCCTGTCTTGTTGGATGACGATTACATAAGAATGACTCCACAAGAAGGAAAAGTGGCCCAGGTGAGATGCCAGCCACATCAGAAGGGGGAGGAGTTGAGCGCAGGAGCCCTGATATGGCCCCTGGGACTCCGCCATCGGCATTTGGTTTCCCGTGGGTGGGTGAGAAGACAAGGGAGGGAGGAGGACAGGGAGGGAGCCTCCGGCTTGATCACTCCTGGGAGGAGCCTGTGGATTTCTGGGCTTGGGGTCCCACAGAGCCCAGTGCCCATCTTCCTCCAGCTTCCATGCCATCTAAAGTGGGCCCTCCACGGGTGCCGAACCAGGAGGGACCTGCATCTTCCTGAGTTCAGGTCTCTTCTGAAAGGAACTGAATCTGGGTCCTCCTCTCCCTCACAGACAGCCCCATCCACAGGAGGTGAAGCTCCAATGCCCGCTGGGACTCTTGAACCAACGGGCACCACCCTTAGCAAAAAATCTCTAAGCCGAGCTGGGTTCCCAAGGGCCAAACTCAAGGGCGGAGGGGTTTGCCTGTGCTGTGGCTGCTGCAGCCCATTTCTCCTGCCCGACAGCAGCCTCACTGCTTCTGGGAAATCGCCTCTTCCCCCAACAGATCCTGCATGGGACAACCATTCTTTGGGGCCATCCTTCCAGGTCAAGAGGCAACGTGTGTGCCCCGAGCCAGGTGGAATGGGGCAGGGCAGGTGCTGCTCCCTCCTGGGAATGTGAACAATTTAAACAATTTGAATTCCCCAGCAGGAAGTGAACAACCTGGAGGCTCCTCTGAGATTCTTCTCTCAGAGCCCCCGGCTTCCAGAGCCCCCTTTCTTCCTGCCAGTTTCCAAGGTGGGCTCCTGTCCACATGTCCAGCTCCTCATGTCCTTTAAGTTCCTTTTGCTGAACTTAGCCTGAGTCGGTTCATTCACCTTCTTGTAACTGAAGAACCTGCTCATGAACCTGGGGGAGCCCCCACAGGCCTGAGCTCTGGCAGCAAAGCCCCTGGGAAGGCCCTTCAGCTCCCAGAGTAGCAGCCGCGTCCCTGCTGTGTGGGCTCAGGAGGGAAATGCTACCTACATCACAGTGCACACGCTCGCCAGCCACAATACACTCATGTCCCCAGTGTGAGTGAGAAGATTCGCCCACCTGGGCAGAGGCCTCACTCCCAGGGTGCCGGGGACACAGGCTGGAGTGGCCAGCCTGGCATGCTTCCCACAAAACGAAGCACTTCCGGCACACACACACACACACACACACAAAGTGCTCTGTGAAAGTCACGAACTCATTTACCCTTAGACAAGGTGACTTCCTCCACGGGTCACCATTCCCACGCCCACCAGCAAGAAGGTGTGGGGTTGACTCAGGTAGAAGAGTGCAGAGCCGTTGCACCTCTGCTGTGCGGGCCCCTGGCTCCACCCCGACCTCATGCTCTGACCCTAAGGAGAGGCAGGGGTGACCTCTGCTGTCCTTCACAGATGCAGGATCCTTACCTCCCCACACTTAGACCCTGTGGAAAGGAGAAGCCAGATGTCACAAGATGTGGGGGCCTCACCGCCGGAAGCACCAGTGTGCACTGAGCTGACCGCGGGTGCCCTGGCAGCCTCAGCACCCCCATGGCCTCCACCATGGGCTCGAGGGTGACTGCAGGATAGGACTCTCCTGGGTACCCCGGTTCATACCACGGCCAGGTGAGACCCACAGTGCTAAGAAAACGGCAAACCAGACCGGGCACGGTGTCTCACACCTGTAATCACAGCACTTTGGGAGGCCAAGGTGGGCGGATCACCTGAGGTCAGGAGTTGGAGACCAGCCTGACCAACATGGAGAAACCCCATCTCTACTAAAAATACGAAAAATTAGCTGGGTGTGGTGGCACATGCCTGTAATCCCAGCTACTCTGGAGGCTGAGGCAGGAGAATCGCTTGAACCTGGGAGGTGGGGGTTGCAGTGAGCTGAGATTGAGCCATTGCACTCCAGCCTGGGCAACAAGAGCGAAACTCCATCTCAAAAAAAGAAAAGAAAATGGCAAACCAAGACATGGCTCTGAGGTTGGTGACAAAGCCTTTCCATGTTTCCCAAGAAAATCAAAATTCCGCATGGTTACGCCAGTGTCTGTGAAATTCACAGTTAGATTTTAGAAGTTTGGTCTTTGTCAGTCCGTGGAACCATGTGCACATACTTTATTCAGGAACCACAGAAGTCTTTGCAAACCTTCCGGTTAAGCAGCCTATTTTTCTGAAATGCTTGGCTTGCTGGATGCTTATTTTAAAAGGATTTGAACGTGTCCATGGATTTGCACAAGTACCTCAGGATTTGCCAAAAATTCTTTCCCTTTAATGACTTAAGTCAATTAACAGCCGGCATGGGTGAAAATTCCAAGCTGTGAATTCTGGACTCTGTGGTCTTAAAATGTCCTGCTTCTCCTCAGATAAGACCATATTCTGCAGTCATTAAGCAAACCACTATATTATGGGGCTGACTTTCATCCAGACTCAACTATTTTAATTACAAAAAAAAAAAAAATTGTATCTGAGGCATCTTGAAAATGCATCAATTTCTGTGGGATTCTCCAGCCACTACCAATATGTTTGGCCTGCAGAGCTGGTGGGTCCACAAAGCCCCGTGGGGTCCCCAAAGGGAGGCCAGAAGAAAATTCCATTGCCCTGGTGGAGTCCCAGGTTTGCAGGGATGGATCCCTTGCCTCTGTCTGTCTTAGGGATCGTTTTGCAAGGACGTTGAGTGCCAGAGAACTGGAGAATCTGGGACTCGCTTGCCGCAGAGATGAGGTATGGCAGAAACCAGATGGAGATCCACAAGCCCCTGGGAAGGTCTCCAAGGGTATCTCTCATGGAGACAGGGGCCTCTCAGCCTCACAGTGGGCCCCCTGCAGAGCCCCCAGCATAGGTGTGGCCTGGCCTGGGCTCCCTCACTCCACCCTCTCCCAACCATTGCTCATACTTTCTCCACCACTGATGTCTTTCTCTCCTCTGCACTTCAGCCCATGCTCAGTCTCTTCCCCAGGTACCACCCCTCCCCACCCCCAGCAGTTCCAGCCAGCCTGGTGCCCCCATCCCCGACCACCCACTGTCTCAGGAAGGCCACACCCTGGGACCTTGTTCCTTCATGATTTTTACATCCTCCCCATGACTAGACCATGAATTCCATGAGGTTGGAGTTTGTCCTTTCTTCTTTGTTTGCACACCCCAATACCAGCTCTAGCATGCAATCCCCACATGCTGGATGTTTCGGGGAGATGGCAGCACATCAGATGCTACCTGCCTTGCAGCCTGCCTGTAACCAAATGCTGGGTCCATGGTAGGGTCACAGCAATCTGCAAGGTATACCATTAAGTGCAAAATAAGCATGCTGCCATTTGTGTGTGTATGTGTGTGTATAGGTGTATGTGGGTTGTATATGTGTATACACCAAGCATGTGGGGTGGACACACACATGCATCCCCCAAACCTCTGTCAAGAAAGGTCACAATACCGTGTTGCAGAGAAGGCCTCCAGTGCCTTCAGGATTTGCCTCAGGTTCAGAGTTGCCTCCCCCATGGACTCATTCTTCCAGGAGCAGCTATATCTCTGGCTGATGGAAGTGGGCGTATCAAGGAAGGCTTGGCCAGGCCCACAGCATGGCTGAACTCCACCCAATCCTGCCCTTCCTCCCTCCACAAGTGTGGACCCTGATGCAAACCCTGCCTTCCACATTCACTCTGAGGGCCACATGTGGAAAGAGCTGCCTAGGAAACCAGGCCAGACACCCTCAGGGAACTCCTCTCCCCTGGACTTGCCTGCCCTGCCAGTGAAGCCAGCACTCCTGGATTTTGGGGATCTGCTGAAATGTCTACCACACATGCAAAGTCATATGAGAAAGGAAATGTCTTCATAGTACACTACATGGCTCAGTTGTGGGTAGTATTTAAGTAGCTATTATATATTGAACTTTGTGTATTGACTTGTTAACAAATTGTTATATAATTCTGTTGGGAAGTGAGGGAGGGTAATGTTTGTGATGATGTTTGTGAGCAGGGTGAGGGCTAAGACTTCCGATTCCTGAGTGAGGAGTCATAAAATGTTTAAAAAAAAAAAAAATCAAAGTCCCAGCATAAGCACAGCACAGTACTTAGGAAGATGAGGGCCAGGCGTGGTGGCTCACACCTGTAATCCCAGCACTTTGGGAGGCTGAAGTAGGAGGATCACGAGGTCAGGAGTTTGAGACCAGCCTGGCCAACGTGGCGAAATCCCGTCTTTACTAAAAATACAAAAATTAGCCAGGCGTGGTGGCACGTGCCTGTAATCCCAGTCACTCTGGAGGCTGAGACAGGAGAATTGCTTAAACCCAGGGGGTGGAGGTTGCAGTGAGCCAAGATTGTGCCACTGCGCTCCAGCCTGGGTGACAGAGCAAGACCGCATCTCAGAAAAAAAAAAAAGATGAGGATAGATAGGATAAATACAAGATTCAACAGTTAAAGGAATTGCAAGTGACAGCCTGGGATGGAGAGTCAGAGCTGCAGGGCTGTAGCAGGGTAAGCAGACCTGGAGCAGAGACCACGCAAGGGACCGTCAGCTTTTATGATATGTTTCCTTATACTATTTGACTTTTACATATGTTACTTTCATTTAAAAAAAGAATTAAAAGGGAAAAAATCAGGGATTGTGTTGTTTTTCATTATGTAAGACTTTAAACAACCTAAATATCCATCAGAAGGGGATTTGGAAAATGAATTATGCTATTCCATGCATGGGAACCCATGCAGCTGTTTAAAAGGATGAGATGGGATTACATGCATGAAGATAGCCAGCTCCATATGCGTGTGTAAACACACACATACGCTAGAAGGTGTAGAAACTGTCTCTGGAAAGATGGACAAGAAACTGGTAACAGTGGTTGCCTCTAGAAAGAAGAACAAAAGGAGGCCGGGCGTGGTGGCTTACACCTGTAATCCCAGCACTTTGGGAGGCTGAGGCGGGTGGATCACAAGGTCAGGAGTTTGAGACCAGCCTGGCCAATATGGTGAAACCCTGTCTTTACTAAAACTACAAAAATTAGCCAGGTGTGGTGGTGCACACCTATAATCCCAGCTACTCGGGAGGCTGAGGCAGAAGAATCGCTTGAACCTAGGAGGTGGAGGTTGCAGTGAACCAAGATCGCACCACTGCACTCCAGCCTGGGCGACAGAGTGAGACTTGGTCTGAAAAAAAAAAGAACGAAAGGAGAGGAACCAGAGTGGAGAGAGACTAACCTTCCCACTGCTTGCATTTCTCACCATGGACATGTGTTATCCTTCCCAATAAAAAAGAGAAAACCTAAAATGTAAAGGCATCTAGGTTGCATGGTCCACCCTCCCCAGCACTCAGTGTCTGTCCTCTCTTGGCCTCCTAGGCAAGCCTGGGCACAGTCCTCAACTGGAGAGAATAAGCCACCTCCCAGCTGTGTGTGGTCTTGGGAAAATCACAACCCTCTCTGATGATGATGATGATGATGATGATGATGATGATGATGATTGAGATGGAGTTTGACTGTTGTTGCTCAGGCTGGAGTGCAGTGGTGCGATCTCGGCTCACTGCAACTTCCGCCTCCTGGGTTCAAGTGATTCTCCTGCCTCAGCCTCCCAAGTAGCTGGGATTACAGGCATGTGCCACCACGCCCGGCTAATTTCATATTTTTAATAGAGACAGGGTTTCACCATAGTGGCCAGGGTGGTCTCGAACTCCTGACCTCAGGTGATCTGCCCGCCTTGGCCTCCCAAAGTGCTGGGATTACAGGCATGAGCCACCGCACCCTGCCATTCTTTCCCATAATACAACACTAGGTTATTTTGAGGATTACATGGGAAGTGAGTGGGAAAGCAGTGTGAAGACTCCAAAGATATATTAGATATATTAGTGTTTGTTAGTTTATTCCCATTGTCACCATTGCTTCCACCACCACCATCTCAGGGCACTTCAGGTAAGAAACAGGGTCCACCAGTCGATGTGTGAGCCATCCCACCCTGGCCGCCCAGGTGTCTAACGAAAACCAGGGACAGAAGACCAGGACACCTGCCCTCACAAGTATGTCAGAGATGACCCAACCCAACCACTCCAAGGCGTCACCATCAACCCATTCGTACAGGTAGGGTTTTAAGTAAATAAATAAAAGCCTCTCTGTTTTTTTGAGATGGAGTCTTGCTATGTCACCCAGGTTGGAGTGCAATGGCGTGATCTAGGCTCACTGCAGCCTCCACCTCCCGAGTTCAAGCAATTCTCCTGCCTCAGCCTCCCAAGAAACTGGGACTACAGGCACATGCCACCACACCTGGCTACTTTTGTGTATTTTTAGTAGAGACGGGGTTTCACTGTGTTAGCCAGAATGGCCTCGATCTCTTGACCTCGTGATCTGCCTGCCTCGGCCTCCCAAAGTGCGGGGATTACAGGCGTGAGCCACCATGCTCAGCCTAAAATAGTCCATCTTAAAATTCACAACCTTGGTTTTAACCAGCCCAAACTGAAGCTGGACTGTAGTCAGCATTTCATTCAGGGGCAACTTAGGATCTTTTGGATAAGAAATTATACCTTGGGTCTGTCCTATCTTCCATTCAGAATTATCTGTACTGGAAAGTGCCATGCATTTTAAAAATATAATTTGAAGTTTCAGAAATATTGACTTACTTAACTCTTGACTTAAAAGCTTCGCCAGCTAAGGCTCACTCTTCCACACCCACACGCTACTTCTCAGCCTCTGTGTCTTCTATTCTTGAGTAGCCTCTAATTCTGATTGTCTTTCATCACACCCAGGACAATCACCACTAAATCTGGCGTCTAGATGTTCTGTTGCCTTCTGAATTAATCAGAATATAGCTCAAACTAAAACTGGAAACCCGCTGGAATCTCAATGAGACCACCAAGAATCTCAGTTGCTCTTAGCAGAGATTATTGGAAAACAAGAAGATTAATGGCATGAGGAAGCACAGGTTAGCTGAGGTGGAGGTTGAGGTGGTCAGAACACCCAATGCCCCTGTCTGCTCTCAGGAAGGTTGTTTCACCAAATCTACCACCAGCCAATTTGCCCTCTGTTGACAAGCTGCTCCCATCTAGCCAACGGGAAGAGAAATTCATCACCATGGCTGGACTGAGGAAAGAGCGAGTTGAGCCAGGTTGAGCCAGAGGCAGCTAAACCAAGGACATTACAGGATGTCAGGGATCCAGAGGGTCATGTGGCTGTGACTGTGTCCCCTAGAGGCAGGCCATGAACGGCTGTCTTCCCAGTGTGTGCAGGAAGTGCAAATTCTGCATCAGAAGCTGTCAAAACCCTGCCCCTTCTTGCTTGCACCAGCTGGTGATGTGTTGTGTGCTACTCACATCGATGACCTACTTACATTTTTCTAAATCAAAATGCACCTGTTGGTTTCTGTTTTCTGGAGTCTTATGCTCTCAGTTTCCATGAGCGTCTTCCAGCCTGGCCAACCCATTCCCCTGGGGGGTTCCCTTAGGCTGTGCGAGTTTCTTTGCTTTTAGCCAGAATAAAATCCTGGAAGTGTCACCCAGGTAGGCCCCGTAAAAACTGCCCAATGAGTCCTCTGTAGATCATTGGTCAAGATCAGAGGTTCAGAAACTGCAGCCAGAGGCCAAATGTAACCCCCTGTTATTTATTTATTTTTCTGAGGCGGAGTCTCACTGTGTCATCCAGGCTGGAGTGTAGTGGCACAATCTCAGCTCACTGCAACCTCCGCCCCCCGGGTTCAAGTGATTCTCCTGCCTCAGCCTCCCACATAGCTGGGATTACAGGCGCCCGCCACCACGCCCAGCTAATTTTTGTAGTTTTAGTAGAGACAGGGTTTCACTCTGTTGGCCAGGCTGGTCTCGAACTACTGACCTCAGGTGAGCCACCTGCCTGGGCCTCCCAAAGTGCTGGGATTACAGGCATGAGTCATCGCACCTGGCCCTGTTATTATTATTACTTTTCTAACAGCTTTACCAAGATATAATTTACATGCCACACCATACTGTCACCCATTAAAAGTGTATAAGTCAGGGGTTCCGAGCGCATTTACAGAGTTGTGTAATCATTACCCTATTCCGATTTTAGAGTGTTTCTATCATCCCCAAAGCAGACCTTGTACCCATTACTAGTCACTCACCATTTCCTCCCCACATCTGCAAACCCTGACCCAGGCCTACACAATCACGAATCTACTGTCTGTCTCTCCAGTTTGCCATTTTTGAACATGTTTTATAAATGAAATCATATAATGTCAAGCCTTTTGTGACTGAAACAATAAAAATTCACCCAAGGTAAGAGAGATTGACAGAAAGGGAAAAGTGACCCATCTCCATGTCTTCTACAGTAATATTGCTTCAAATATGATGATATAGGTAAATTGAAAGAAAAGAATGGAAAAACATTAATCAATAGAAAGGAGATGTAGATGCATATAAATCAGATAAACTGCAGAGCAAAGAAAAATTCCAGAGACAAAAAGGGAAGTTAAAGAATGATAAAATGGTCAAATCACTATTAAAACATGGCAATCCTAAATGTGTATATGCCAAAAATAAGAACTGAAATATGTCAAGAAAAAACTGATAGACCTGAAAGAAGAAATAGGCAAGTCTACAATTATAGTCGTAGACTTCAGCACATATAGTTGTGCACTCTCAGCAACTGATAGATTGACTAGACAAAAAATCAGTAAGCTTATACAAAAGCTTACCACCAACAACCAACAGAATCAATACATTTATTTATAGAAAACTCCATTCAGCAACAGCAGAATATACTTTCTTTTCAAGTACCCATGGAACATTATTAGTCCATTTTCATACTGCTGTAAAGAACTGCCGGAGACTGGGTAATTTATAAAGGAAACAGGTTTAAGTGACTCACAGTTTAGCATGGCTGAGGAGGCCTCAGGAAACTTACAATCACAGTAGAAGGTGAAGGAGGAACAAGGTAGTAGGAAGGCAAAGTGCCTAGAGAAGGGGGAAGAGCCCCTTATAAAACCATCGGATCTCATGAAAACTCAGTCACCATCGTGAGAATAGCACGGGGGAAACTGTCTCCATAGTTCAGTTACCTCCACCTGGTCTCTCCCTTGACACGTGGGGATTATGGGGGTTACAATTCAAGATGAGATTTGGGTGGGGACACAAAGCCTAACCGTATCAATCATTCAAGATAGAACATATCCTGAATTATAAAACATACCTCAACATATTTAAAAGAGTTGAAATTATACAGAATATGGCTTCTGACCACAATGGAATCAAACCTCAAATCAATGACAGAAAAATAAAAGGAAATTCTGCAAACGTTCAAAATCTGGAAAACAAAATTCTAAGTAAACCATGGGTCAAAGAGAAAGTCTTCAGGAAATTATATATATAAAGATATCTATGCATAGATAGATATGTATATCTATATGTGTGTATAACTACAGTAATATATATTACTAAATTAAAATGAAAATACAAATAAATTGGTAGGTTGAAGCTAATATAGTTCTGAGAAGGAAATTTGTAGCACTAAATATTTTAGAAAAGAAGGAAAGTTTTAAATCAATCATAAAAACTCCCACCTTAAAAAATTAGAAAGAAAAAGAAAAAGAAAATCAAAGCAAGGAGAAGGAAGTAAATAATAAAGATAAGAGCAGAAAGCAATAAAACTTTTTTTAAAAAAAAGAGAAAAGCAAGTGAAATTAAAAGTTGGTCCTTTGACAAGGGTTAAGAAAATGTACAAACCTCTAGCAAGGCTGACGAAGAAAAGAAACAATGAATGTCTGTGTCTCCCCCAAATTTCTATGTAGAAACCTAATCCCCAAGGTGATGGGGATTGGAGCTGGGGGCTTTTTTTTTTTTTCTTTGCCTCCCTAGTAGCTGGGATTACAGGCACGTGCCACCACGCCCAGCTAATTTTGGTATTTTTCGTAGAGATGGGGTTTCACCACGTTGGACAGAAAGGTCTTGATCTCCTGACCTCGTGATCCCCAAGGTAGGGGCTTTGGAGGGTGATTGGGTCTTGGGGATGGAACCCTCGTGAGGGAGATGAGTGTCCTTATGAAAGAGACTGCAGGCCAGGCATGGTGGCTCATGCCTGTAATCCCAGCACTTTGGGAGGCTGAGGCAGGTGGATCAACTAAAAATACAAAAGATTAGCCGGACACGGTGGCTGGCACCTGTAATCTCAGCTACTTGAGAAAGTAAGGCAGGAGAATTGCTTGAACCCGGGAGGTGGAGATTGCAGTGAGCCAAGATCGTGCCATTGTACTCCAGCCTGGGTGACAGAGAGAGGCTGTCTAAAAAAAAAAAAAGAGAGACTGCAGTGAACTCCCAACTCCTTCTGCCACATGAGGATATAGCAAGAAGGCACCATCTGTGAACCAAGAAGGGGATCTCCCGAGACACGGAATCTGCCAGCTCGTTGATGTTCTTGCCTCCAAAACAATGAGAAATAAATTTCTGTTGTTTACCAGCTGCCCAGTCTTTGGTGTTCTGTGATAGCAGCCTGCACAGGTCTCAGACACTAGGAGACAGACAGGAGAGCACATTTAGGTGCAAAAATCTTGTCTTTACCCTCACAGACCCTGGGTGATGCCAAAGGGAACCCCTAAAGAGAGAGAAGGAACCCAGAAAGCAAGAGGGAGAGCAAGAGGCAAGTTGACACCATCCCACCTGCCCAGGAGCCAATGCGGGGTGGAGGATGCTGTGAATGGTCCTGTTGATGTGAGGACCACAGGGATAGTCAGTCCTTCTCAGATAGCAGCACTCCCAACAAGTGACCTTGAGTGTGTGCAAACCCTAATGAGGACACACGACCTGGTTGTCAAGGCTGTGCAATCTGCATGTTTTAGGGTCCTCTCGAGGGACAGAATTAATAGGATACAAGTATACATGAAAAGGAGTTTATTTAGGAGAGTCAGCTCACACCATCACAAAGTAAAGACCCACAATAGACCATCTGCAGGTTGAGAAGCAAGGAAGCCAATGGTGGATTCGTCCGAGCCCTAAAATCTCAGAAGTAAAGAACCCCATAGTGCAGCCTTCAGTCTATGGCCAAAGGCCCAAGAGCCCCCGGCAAACCACTGGTGTGAGTCCAGGAGTCCAGAAGCTGAAGAACTTGGATTCTGATGTTCGAGGGCAGGAAGTATCCAGCACGGGAGAAAGATGAAGACGGGAAGACTCAGCAAGTCAAGTCCTTCCACGTTCCTCTGCCTGCTTTGATTCCAGCTGAGCTGGGAGCTGAATGGATGGTACCCACCCAGATTGAGGGTGGGTCTGCCTCTCCCAGGCCACTGACTCAAATGTTAATCTCCTTTGGAAACACCCTCGCAGACACTCCCAAGATCAATACTTTGCATCCTTCAATTCAATCATGTTGACACTCAATAATAACCATCCCACTGCATTTAAAATCCCCCAGGCTGGCAGGGAGGCACCCTCATGGGATCAAGCTATGTCCTGCCCTGCACCGGGGCCAGTGGTATCAAAAGTCACCTGGCTCAGGGACAAGCCTGGCATTTTGAAACCAAAGCACGTGTCCTTCCTGGGAATAAGTGGGTGTAAAACGTCCTCTTTCTTTTTAGAAGGGAAGATCTTGCAAGAGATTGGGCTGCTGGGGTGGAGAGGGGAACACATGACCAGCAGCCAACTGAATATCCCAAAGGGAGCTTTGTGGATGCCCCTGCAGCTCTCAGTGGTCTCCAGGCCCAGAACATGAACATCTTGTCAAGCCTGTCCACAGAGACAGGGGCACTCCTGGTGGCCTGTGTCATACCCTTGCTGCTGAGATAAACAACAATTGCAGCTCATTCGCCACCAGATGCTAACTGATCCACTGCTCCACCAGACACATCTACGGCTTTGATCGAACAAGAAGCTAATTTCAGTACCGGATAAGAGACCACGGCCATGGGCTGGTTCTGGCTGGTTTACAGAGGCTGTGCACTGAGTGCCTTTGTGTCTCTGTGTCACCTTTCAATATATAGGGCCTACCTGTATTGCATTTAAATGTTAAGTCTTGGCCGGGCGCGGTGGCTCAGGCCTGTAATCCCAGCACTTTGGGAGGCCGAGGTGGACGGATCACTCGAGGTCAGGACTTCAAGACCAGCCCGACCAATATGGTGAAACCCCATCTCTACTAAAAATACAAAAATTAGCTGGGCATGGTGGCAGGCACCTGTAATCCCAGCTACTTGGGAGGCTGAAGCAGGAAAATCGCTTGAACCCAGCAGGCAGAGGTTGCAGTGAGCCAAGATCACACCACTGCACTCCAGCCTTGGTGACAAGAGTGAAACTCTGTCTCAAAAAAAAAAAAAAAAAAAGATGTGAAGTCTCCACCTGCATGTTCCATTTTATGTTTGTCCAGTTTGCATATGTCAGGAACATTCACAGCTCCTCCTGTAACCTGTTGAAAATATGCCCCTGGCCAACCCGTTCAGCTTGATTTCTATTCTCCCCTCCCTCTCTCCAAGTGTCTCCTCCCAGGCTTCAGCTGGAGTCTACACTTCCCCACCTGCCGGAATGGCCTCCCTGAAGGCTGTGGCTCTTTATAAGAACTAAAGTCTACTATCCAAATTTCTAGGTCTTGTGATTTTTTAAGTTAACACTGGTCTGCTGCAGGGTGGTGGTGGAGGCCAGTGGTTCCCACCTCCACCAGGGGATTAATCAGAGATGGGGAGGCACGGGTCTTCCCCTGGGATACTGGATGGGGTGAGGACAAGGGTAGGAAAGAAGCAGCTGCTGGATGAAGAGGTCCTCCTCTCAGGGCCTGGAGACAACACAAACCTGGGCTCTGGGCATGGCAGGAGGGACCTGCAGCTGACCCCCGTACCGTCTGTGCCACCCAGGGCCCGGCAGCTGACTTGAATGCTCCACGAAGGGCCAGGCCTCAAGCAAGGTCAGGAAGGCATTCAGGAAAGTTCCCTGCCTATCCCATCCCTGAGTCACTGGACTTACCAGGCCATCCCCCGGGGGTTGCAGAGAAGGAGAAGACATGACTTGACCTGGCAGAATACAGAGAAAAGTTCCAGATGCCAAGTGACATCTTGGCCGCATCAGAACTGTAGACTCAAGTGCCTCAGATGCTCGTGGACGTTTGAGCAGTCCTGGCTGCTTTTCATAGTTCCACAGACATGTAGCTCACGCCTGTAATCCCAGCACTTTGGGAGGCCCCGGCGGGTGGATTACTTGAAGTCAGGAGTTTGAGATCAGCCTGGCTAACATGGCAAAACCAGGTTTCCACTAAAAAAATACAAAAGTTGGCCGGGCGTGGTGGTGGATGCCTGCAATCCCAGCTACTCAGGAGGCTGAGGCAGGAGAATCTCTTGAACCCGGCTGGCAGAGGTTGCAGTGAGCTGAGATTGTGCCACTGCACTCCAGCCTGGGTGACAGAGCAAGACTCAGTCTCAAAAAATAATAATAATAATAAATATAAATAAATAAATAAAAATAGTTCAAAGACCTTAGCTCCTTCCTGTGGCTGCCACTGCTGCTGTTTTTAAGTGTTCAGGGCAAACGGAGCTCATGGCAGGCAGAAGGAAGCCGGGGATGCCTTATGATGCGGGAAAGATCAACGGATCCTGAGACAGAGGGGCGGGACATTCTGGGAACAGACAAAAATGGAAAAGGGGGAAATAGAGCTTTCCAATCATTAGAAATAAGGCAGAAATTACCCAGCCGGAGGCAACTGGACCCAGCTTTCCCTGTCATCAAGGAGTCTCCGAGGAACAACTTTTGTAACTAAGTGAAAGTCAGTGAGTGGCTGAGAATCTTGTCCTGTCTCCCGAGGGTGATTACAGGACTCGTAACCATGCGTAGGTGCCCTGCCTCCTCCACAGTGGCAGCAGGTCCCCTAGAAATCCTGACTTGTGTTTAACTAAAATGGCTACAACTTGGCCGCACGCAATGGCTCACACCTGTAATCCCACACTTTGGAAGGCCAAGGGAGGTGAATCATTTGAGGTCAGGAATTCGAGACCAGCCTGGCCAACATGGTGAAAACCCCTCTCTAATGAAAATACAAAAATTAGCCGGGCATGGTGGTACACACTTGTAATCCCAGCTACTCGGGAGGCTGAGGCAGGAGAATTGCTTGAACCCAGGAGGTGGAGGTTGCAGCAAGCCGAGAGTGTGCCACTGCACTCCAGCCTGGGGGACAGAGCGAGACTCCGTCTCAAAACAAAACAAAACAAAAGGCTGCAACTTGAGGACAGAGAGCCTTCCAGATCTCTATGATGTAAACCCTGGAGGGGAATCTTAAGCTGTCTGGAACCTTCCCCAGGGCCTGCCAGGAGCTGAGCTACTTCTATGTGCTGGGGACAGATAAGACAGATGAGGTCATTGTCTTCACTCACAGAGCTGATGTTCTGGGGGGATGGACAGACAGAAACCAATAAGTAAGGTCATTTCAAATAACAAGGTCCCTGCCAGACAGAACAAGGTTCAGTAATGGGGAGACCCGTGCTGAAGGCTGGTCTCTTCCCCGCAAGGAGCTCAGATCATGCACCAAGGAATTGGCCCTCAGGAAATGGACATCGGTCAGTCAGAGGCCAGGGGATTTGCATCTTATTTTTTCCTCCATTGCATCATGGAAGACATGATTGAACCTTAGCACGCTGCAGCCCTCCCTGCCCCATATTCTGTGGCTGCAGCATCCTGTGGAAAAACCGTCGTAACCAGTTACTGCTGGGATCTCAGGAAGAAGAGCACAGCGATAAAAGGAGACCCTTTGCTACCACGGCAACTGCCTTTGGTCCAGACTCAAAAGTTCAGCCTCCATTTGCACAAAAATTGCACAAAAGAAGAAAGTCTTTCCTGGTCTAGAGAGCTTCAAGATCTTCTAACCAACTCTGCAGAAAAAAGATTCTACCTGAGGCTGGGCACAGTGGCTCACACCGGTAATCCCAGAACTTTGGGAAGCCGAGGTGAGTGGATCACCTAAGGTCAGGAGTTCAAGAGCAGCCTGGCCAACATGAAGAAACCCTGTCTCTACAAAAGTACACAAATTAGCTGGGCATGATGGCGGGTACCTGTAATCCCAGCTACTCAGGAGGTTGATGCAGGAGAATCACTTGAACCCAGGAGGTGGAGGTTGCAGTGAGCTGAGATTGCATCATTGCACTCCAGCCTGCGCGACAGAAGAGCGGGACTTCATCTCAAAAAAAAAAAAAAAAAAGAGATTCTATCTGATCTGACACACTGGCGTGGATTCAGACAAATCCAGAAATTGGATTTGTCTGAATACATTAAACGGCTGCATTAAATATATTAATTCATTCAATGCATTAAGTTGCTGCAGAGATTTCCACTGTTTCATTATTACACCGTTTATGTATGCAGTCTCTACAAATGGACAATTCAAAGCTACTGGCTCTTACAGGCAAGGGAAGGTCACCCAGGGGTTCTCATGGTCCACATTCTCAAAAAAATAATATAAATAAATAAAAATAGTGCCACCGACGTTAGCTCCTTCCTGCTGCTGCCACTGCTGCTGTGCCCTTTACTCAAATTCTCTCAATGGTTACATTTCACGTAACTACAGTGCAAGAGAAAACGCAGAAAACTGAGGTGAGCACAATTGGTGTATTGTGCGTCTAGAGCGCTATGCCATTTCACCACTGCTGCAGATTCACATAAAACCTACTGTCATCAAGATACAGAACCGTCCACCCCCAGAAAGGTCACCAAGCTGCCCCTCTGTGGTCACAGCCACCTGCCTCATCTGTGACATCCTTACCTGGCAACCACTCATCTGTTTTCCATCGCTATAATTTTGTCATTTTGAGAATCTTTTTTTTTTTTTTTTTTTGAGATGGAGTCTGGCTCTGTTGCCCAGGCTGGAGTGCAGTGGCCGGATCTCAGCTCACTGCAAGCTCCACCTCCCGGGTTTACGCCATTCTCCTGCCTCAGCCTCCCGAGTAGCTGGGACTACAGGCACCCACCACCTCACCCGGCTAGTTTTTTGTATTTTTTTAGTAGAGACGGGGTTTCACCGTGTTAGCCAGGATGGTCTCGATCTCCTGACCTCGTGATCCGCCCATCTCGGCCTCCCAAAGTGCTGGGATTACAGGCGTGAGCCACCGCGCCCGGCTTTTTGAGAATCTTTTATGTAGATAGGACTTTCAGAGACTGACTTTTATTTTTTAAACTCAGTCCAACATACCTGAGCTCCATCTAAGTGGCTGCGTGTTCCTTTTTATGTCGAAACAGTATTCCACAGTACGGTAGCATTGTTTGTTTAACCCTTCCTCTGTTTCCAGATTTTGGTTTATATAAATCAAACTGCTGCGAACATCTGCGTGTGGGCTTCTGTGCCTAAGTAAGTTTTCCCTCCAGAGGGAGAAATCCCCAGCAATGCGAGTGCTAGGTAATCTGGTGAAGTGTGTTTCTTTTTGTAAGAAACTGCCAGACTATTTTTCTGAGCAATCGTACCCTTTTACATCCCACCAGCAATGTGGGAGGAAACCATTTCCCCCACCTCCTCAACAGCATTTCGTCCTGTTACTAGTTTTTATTTTAGCCAACTTGATAGATGTGTGGCAATGTCTCATCGGGATTTTAATCTGCATTTCCCTTCTAGGTAGCGATGCTGAGCATCTTTTCATGGATGTATTTGCCATCAAATATCCTTTTCAGTAAAATATCTCGTCCTGGCCCATTTTCTAATTGGATTTTTTATTTTTTATTTATTTATTTATTTATTTTAGCTGTTCGGTTTAAGAATTCCTTATATATTCTGGGTGAGTACTTTGTTAGAAGCGTGGTTTGCAAATATTTGTTCTTAGTCTGTAGTGTGACTCTTCTTCTCTTCCCAGGGTCATTCACAGAGCAAATACTTTTAATTTTGATGAAGTTCAATTTATTGATCTTTTTTTGTGTATAGATCATACTTCGGCATCATGCCCAAGAATGCTTTACCACGCCCTACGTCCTAAAGATTTTCTATGCTTTTCTTTTCTTTCTCTCTCCCTTTTTTTTTTTTTTTTTTTTTTTCGAGACAGAGTCTCACTCTGTCACCCAGGCTGGAGTGCAGTGGCACAATCTCGGCAACCTCCGCCTCCCAGGTTTAAGTGATTCTCCTGCCTCAGCCTCCCGAGTAGCTGGGATTACAGGTGTGTGCCATCACGCCTGGCTAATTTTGTATTTTTAGTAGAGACAGGGTTTCACCATGTTGGCCAGGCTGGTCTTGAACTCCTGACCTCAGGTGATTCACCCGCCTCGGCCTCCTAAAGTGCTGGGATTACAGGTGTGAGCCACTGCATTTGGCCTGTTTTTTCTAAAAGTTTTAGTCTTATATTTTATATTAAGTCCATGATCCCTTTGGGGTTCGTTTTTGTGTAAGTATAACGTTTACATGGAGGTTTCCGTTTTAGCCTGCGGATACTAACTTGTTGGAGCAATCATACAGCAATTCAATACCCATTTTGGGTTTTTTGTCTTTGATTTGTTAACAATTTGTTTTCAATTTGTTATTTGTTGAAAGGGTTTTCTCTCCGCCATTGTATTGCTTTCACACTTTTGTCAAAAAGCTGTTGGCCATACATGTGTGGGGCTATTTCTGGGTCTTCTATTTTATTCTTTTAATCTATGTCTCTCATCCTCTGCCAGTAGCACACCGTCTTGATTACTGTAGCTAGTCTTGATATCAGATAGATTCTTCCCACTTCACTCTTCTTTTTCGGAATTGTTTTAGCTATTCCGGCTTCTTTACCCTTCCATGTAAATTTTAGACTAATCTGGTCCATAGCTACAAAAAAAAAAAAAAAAAGTCCTGGCCGGCATTTTGATAGGAATTGTGTTAAGTCCGAAATTCTTGGGGGAGAGTTGACATCGTTCCTACGATGAGCCTTATCCATGAACATGGAATATCTCTCCTTTTCTTAAAGTGCTTATTTTATTTATTTAATAACCATTTTGTAGCTTTCAGCATGCAAGTCAGGTGCATACTTTGTTAGATTTTCACCTAAGTAATTCTTTCTCTTTTTTTTTTTTTAGTGATTGTGGATGGTATTGTATTTTTAATTTTGGTTTCTGTGTGTCCACGGGTAGAATAGAGAAAAAATTACTTTTTGTATGTTCCTCTTATGCACTGCACCTTACTGAATTCACTTATGAGTTCTATGAAGTACTGTGTGTAATTCCCTGGGATTTTCTAAGTAGATAATTATGCCATCTGCATATCGGGACAATTTTAATTATTCATTTCTCATCCATATGTCTTTCATTTCCTTTTCTTTACTTTTCATGCTGGCTAGAACTTTTAATACTATGTTGAATAGCAGTACTGACGGCAGACATCCTTGTCTTGCCCCTCATCTTGGGGGAAAAGCATTCTGTCTTTTGCCGTTAACTATGATGTTAGCTGTAGGTTTTTGTAGATTTTAAAAACCATGTTAAAGAAGTTGCCCTCTATTCCTAGTTTTCTGAGAGTTTTTATATAAATGGCTGTTGCGTTTGTCAGATAGTTTTTCCTTATCAATTGATGTGATTCTGTGATTTTGCTTCTTTAGCATGTTAAGATGATCGATTACATTTATTGATTTTCAAATGTTTAACCAGCCTTGTATCTCTAGGACAAATTCCACTTAATCATGGTATATAATGCTTTTTATGTATTGTTGAATTCTATTTGCTAGTATTTTGTTAATGATTTTTTGTCTATGTTCATGCATGACATTGTTCTGCAGTTTTCTGTACTGTCTTTGGTTTTGGTATCAGGGTAGTACTGGCTTCATAGAATGAGTTAGGACGTGTTCTCCTCTATTCTGTTTTCTGGAGAGATTGTGTAATTAGTATCAATTCTTCTTTAAGTATTTGGTAGAGTTCTTCAGTGAGTCCATCTGGAGATTTCTTTTTCTGGAGATTTTCAATTATGAATTCATTTTTCTTAATAGTTATAGGGATATTCAGATAATCTATTTCATACTGGGCGAGTTCTGGTAGTTGGTACTTTTCAAGGAATTCATCCATTTCATCTAACATCAAATTTATGTGTGTAGAGCTGTTTGTAATAGTCCCTTATTTTAATGTTTACAGAATTTGTGGGGATCTCCCCTGGCCCATTCATTATATTAATAATTTGTATCTTTTGTCTTTTTTTCTTTGTCGCTTTGTCTAGACGTTTTCAATTTTCTTGAGCATTTCAAAGAAATAGCTTTGGTTTCACTGATTCTCACTCTTTTTGTATTTTCAGTTTTATTGATGTCTCCTCTTTATTATAGCTTTCCTTCTGCTGTTTTGGTTTATTTTGCTATTCTTTTTTTCTAGTTTCTGGAAGCAGGAGTTTAGATCATTAATTTAAGACTTTTCCTCTCTTCTAATGTAAACACTTTGCTATAACCTTCCCTCTCAACACTGTTTTAGCTTCATTTCACAAATTATTATATGTTGCATTTTCATTTCCATTTGGTTCAATGTGTTTTATTTCTCTAATACATCCCATCTGAGAGGTGGAAATATAGAATTGCGTCATTTGGTTTCCAATATCTTTGAAGATAATCTTGTTATCTGTTACTGATTTTTAGTTTTGATACCATTATGGTCAGAGAATACTGTATGGTTTCAATTACTTTAAATTCAGTACTTTCATTTTCAACCTATGTATGTCATTCTACGTGAATTGTATTACTTATAGTTAGATCATATTTCTTATCCACTCTACCATCCTTTGTCTTGAAGTGGTATATTTAGACAATTTACATTTAATACAGTTATGGACATGTTAAGGCTTAAATTTGCCATTTTATTATTTTGTTTTCTCTTTGTTCTCTGTTTTTTGTTTTCTTTTTTCTTGCATTCTTCTAGGCTGCTGTCACTTGTTTTTAACATTTTTTATAGTTTACTTGTCATACCAAAGTTTCAAACTTTACATAATTTGCTTGAGACATATCTTGCTACCTAGTGCTACATACTTTCATTAAACTGGAAGCCTCCAGCACCCTTGAGCATTTTCATTCCTGCCGCATTTTATTCAATATTAAGACCTCTACAAAGCCCCAGTCACCATCCAGTCTTGCCCTGTCTTCCCAACTCCATGCTCCATGCCCAGGAGAAATCATGGAAATTTCATGATGTTTTCAAGAGTCCTGTGACCCACCCCTAGAGAAGCATACTAGATTATTACCTGCCAAAGGAAGATGGAGGAAGACTAAGCCCAGGAGGTCTGAAAGAATCCCTCTTTCTTTCAACATGTTACAAGTAAATTTCTAGTTTTTTATTGATGGGTCCAAGTGTTGTTCTAGTTGTTCTATAGAACAACACTTGAGATGCAATTCAATGTGAAAGACTGGGCACCTCTGGTCTTTGAAATAGAAAAGATGACAAAAATTTTAATATGTCTGTACATATACAAGAAGACTGTTGACTCTTCGGGGCTTATATGGTTTGACTGTGTCCACACCCAAATCTCATCTTGAATTGTAGCTCCCATAATCCCCACGTGTTGTGGGAGGTACCCGGTGGGATGTAATTGAATCATGGGGGCAAGTTTTTCCCATTTTGTTCTCATGATGGTGAATAAGTCTCATGAGACCTGATGGTTTTCTAAAAGACAGTTCTCCTGGACGTGCCCTCTTGCCTGCCACCACATAAGATGTGTCTTCTTTCTTCCTTCACTTTTTGCCATGATTGTGAGGCCTCCCTAGCCATGTGGAACTG
Organism: Macaca nemestrina; assembly: GCF_043159975.1. Taxonomy (NCBI): domain Eukaryota; kingdom Metazoa; phylum Chordata; class Mammalia; order Primates; family Cercopithecidae; genus Macaca; species Macaca nemestrina. Next base: position 152,093,395 of record NC_092128.1, on the reverse strand, counting down.
TCAGCCCATTAAACCTCTTTTCTTTACGAACTACCTAGTCTTGAGTGTATCTTTATTAGCAGCATGAGAACAGACTACGACAGGGGCCAAACATATACAAGACCAAAGCCTCATCGCACTAACGTGCCCTCCACAGACAGTAGGAACAAACCTTTGGGACAAATATGTTGTTCCCTACATGTTATTCTTTTGAAAATGAAATCTTGTAGCTTTTCCCCAATCAGGTGAATTTAGGCTTCTTTTAAAATCGAGAAAGCCTCATTTTTGTGGGTGGGCTGATCAGCTTCAACAACTGGTGACAACCCTTCTGACTTTGACTTTACGCAACCTCGCCACGCCTCCATCTCCTAGATGATACTGCTTTTCCTTATTTAAATCTGCCACGGTCTGAACATTTGTCTTCTTCCCAACCATTAACATATTGAAAACCTAATGACCAATGTGACGGTATCAGTGGTGGGGTCTTTGGGAGATGATTGGATCATGAGGCAGAGTCCTTATAAATGAGATTAGTCTCCTTGTAAGAAAGGCCTCAGAGGGCTACACTGCCCCTTCCACCATGTGATGACACAGTGAGAAGGTGCCATCTATGAACCAGGAAGTGGCCCTTACCAGACGACACATCTGCTGGCACCTTGATCTTGGACGTCTTAACTGTGAAAAACAAATTTCTGTTCTTTTATTTATTTATTTTTTAGATGGAGCTTCGCTTTTGTTGCCCAGGCTGGAGTGCAATGGCGCGATCTCGGCTCACCACAATCTCTGCCTCCTGTTTGCAAGTGATTCTCCTGCCTCAGCCTCCTGAGTGGTTGGGATTACAGGTATGTGCCACCACGCCCGGCTAATTTTGTATTTTCAGTAGAGATGGGGTTTCTCCATGTTGGCCAGGCTAGTCTTGAACTCCTGACCTCAGGTGATCCACCTGCCTCAGCCTCCCAAAGTGCTGGAATTACAGGTGTGAACCACTGTGCCTGGCCTAAATTTCTGTTCTTTATAAGTTACTCAGTTTATATTTTGTTGTAGCAGCCCAAATGAACTAAGACAAAATCCTACTTATCACTCAGCAGCAATATGGAATTCTACTACATCTACAAATTGTTTCCTAATTTATTCCCTGCAAAAGAAGAAATACAACATGGCATGTGACAGTATAGTTTTTTTAAAGAGACTGATATTCCTGGACTCAGGCCTCTGCCATTCATTGGAACATTTTTGGAATATTGAAAGGAAAGTGTGTGATATGGATTGACTGTGTCCCCACCCAAACCTCATCTTGAACTGTAGCTCCCATAATTCCCACGTGTTGTGGGAGGGATCCGGTGGGAGATAACTGAATCATGGGGGCGGTTTCCCCCATACTGTTCTCATGGTAGTGAATAAGTCTCACGAGATCTGATGGTTTTATAAGGGGAAACCCCTTTCACTTGGCTCTTATTCTTTCTTTGTCTGCTGCCATGTAAGATGTGCCTTTTGCCTTCCGCCATGATTGTGAGGCCTCCCCAGCCACATGGAACTGTGGGCCATTAAACCTCTTTTTCTTTATAATTTACCCAGTCTCGGGTATGTCTTTATCAGCAGCATGAAAATGGACTAATACAGTGTGTTTCAGAGGCATCCCCCCACCCCCAACAGTTGGGATCCCTTGGCCTATTCAAGTATTTCCAATTCTTTTGACCTTTGTCTTGAACCACTTTGAAATGAAGAGGTGAGGGTGGGAGGGTGAGAAGAAAACAGGGCTGTAACCAAGACCCAAGGCAACAGTGAGAGACCTTGCCACTGAATTCTCTATAGGAAAACAGGGCTTGACTAGCTGGATGGAAATAAGATTCCTTCACAACCTCTAGCTCAGGTAGATTCACACTATGGAATCCCAAGATTCATATTTTTACTTTTCCTGGAAGCATCATATGTCCTCTGTGCCTTGGGGAGACAACATTTTATTTCCATCTCCCAAAGTTCTCTTAGCCTCAGGAACATGGAGCCACAGCCAGTGGCCTGGAGATTGGATCTGTACTAAACCCATCCATGAAGCTCAGTTGCTCCTCTTAGACAAATTTTCAAATGCAGATGCCAATGAATGCAAACTCTTCGGGTTGAAAAGGGGCTGAACCATGCAAGCCAGGGCAATAGAGCACTGTGTCTCAAGATTTTGGTTCCTTGACTCTGGGTGGGAATTTTAATAGATAAAGGGCTAGTGATTTCAATCAATGCCTTGTCTCCTCTGTACATGGTCAGCATGTACATGTTGGGCTAGCCCAGTGATTTCTAAAGTTTTAACATTCAATATCATCTTCACTATTTTTTTCCCATATCCAATAACCCCCTCCCCCATGCTATTATTCATGGTTTTCTTTAAGTCAATTTCTCTTTCTTTTTATCTTAAACCCATATAGCTTTATCTTATGAAATAGTATCTTAGAAATTCTGGGTTACATGTACCAGTTAAATTTTTTTTCTGATTTACCATAAGATGGTTGATATTAACCTAATGAGTCTCTCCGTGTACCACCCAAACCATCTTGTGTACAACTTTGGGAAACAATGTAGTGGGAGATGGAGAGGGCCTGAGTGTCTGAGCAGTGAGGATACAGCAGTGGAACATCTAATGGGACTTTCTTCTTCCACAGAAGATTCTGGAATTTTGAACTGTAATGTTTTAAGAAATACAGCAAAATAAGAGGGTAAGGCTCTCCTCGTTAATCCCCTTCCCTTCACACAGTGAGTTGAGGCAGGTCAGGGCTGTGCTCTCTAAAAGGCCAGGCCAGTGAGCCTGTCTGGGAATAATGTCAGGGAGGACATGGTATCCTCTTGATCTTTGCTGTCTTAACACCCCAGGCCCTCAATATCAATCTCACTTACGCAGTAGATGTGGAGACACTGTAGGATCCTATCCACTTGAAACTTAGTCAGCCAATATTTAGGCTGCAACCATATTCAGGGCCCTGAATCAGGTACAAGGCAAGGACTCCCCCTTCCAGGATCTTCTTGAAGTAGCTGGTATCTGAGTGGAGTCTTGAAAAACATGGGGGAGTGAGTAGAAGTTGGCTAAAGAGAGAATATTAGAGTTCAGTGGGGGTAGACTTAGACTGACATAAATTCAACACGCTGAACTCAAGGATGGTAGCAATCACCATGAAGATGGAACAGAAGCTGCTGCCACCACCCCCCGGCCAAAGCCACCCTCCTCCAATTTGCAAGCTCAGGTCCTGGCGGAAATGTCATTATGGGGGTTAAATTTTTCTTAGAAACGATTCCATATAAAAGCCACAACTAGCCAGTGTTTTATGTGCTGTGGACCACAGCTACCAAGTTTCATTTTCTCCCTCTTTTCTTTTCAGGATTCAAACAAAATAAACTCTAATGCTGTGATCAATGTTGTTTGCTAAAATATTTGAGGACCAGGATAGACATCAAAACCATGCAAGGTGGTATTGGACACCATTAATCAATATACTGATCACATTTTTATACAGCTTAACCTAAATGCCTCTTGAAATTCCCATTTAAAAGAATCAGAAATGCCGATATTTCAATACCAACAACCAACTATTACCTCCATCTCTACCCCTCATTCATTTATCAGGCTTTTTTGGTGCTTTTACCCATAGGTCAGGCACGTTGATAGGCACAGAAAGGAACAAAGATATTTAAAGAACATGCCCTTGTGTTCATGGTTCATGGTTCTATGAAGGAAAGAGACAGTTTAACAGATAATGCAAGTTCAACACAAAACTAAGGTCGGGTACAGTGGCTCACGCCTGTAATCCCAACACTTTGGGAGGCTAAACTGGGAGGATCACTTGAGACTGGGAGTTCAAGACTAGCCTGGGAAACAAGAGACCCTGTTTCTACAAAAAATAAAAAATTAGCCGGGCATGGTAGTACACACCTATAGTCCCAACTACTCAGGAGGCTGAGGCTGGAGGATCACTTGAGCCCAGAAGGTAGAGTCTGCTGTGAGCTACGATCTCACCACTGAACTCCAGCCTGAGTAACAGTGAGATCCTGTCTCAAAAAAAAAAAAAAAAAAAAAAAAAAAAAGGCAACACAAAGGCTTGACAGTTCTGTAAGGAACACAAAGTAAATCAAGAAAGCTACCTAGAAAAGATGGTTTCTGAGCAGGCTTGAAGGATGAATAGGAGTTAGCAAATAGAAAAGGAGAAAAGCCATTCCACACCCACCAGAATGGCTACAAATATAAAAGACTGACATTACCAAATGCTGAGGCTGTAGAGCAACTGGAACTCCCATACAATGCTGGTGAGAGTGGAAATGGCTTAACCACTTTGAAGAACGGTTCCAGTTTCTTATAAAATTAAACATACATTTACCCTATAACTCAGCAATTATTTACCTAGGCACTTATCCAAAAGAAATGAAAACGTGTCCCCAAACCAAAAACTTGTACGAGAATGTTCACAGCAGCCTCAATTATAATCCAAATGTTCATCAACAGAAAATGGATAAACAAATCTTGGCACATCCATATCATAGACTGCTTCTCAGCAATAAGAACAAACTACTGATACACACACCAGTGTGTGTGAATCTCACAAGCATTATGTTGTGCAAAGGAGGCAATACATGAAGAAATACTTACAGTTTGATGCCATCTGTATGACATCCAAGAACAGACAAAAGCAAATCTATGCAGACAGAAATGAGAAGGTGGTTTGAGGAGTTAGGAAGAAGGGTGGGGAATTGACTGTCACTTTCTCGGTGGTAAAAATGCCTGTTTCATTTTGACTATTGCTGATCCCAATTGAAACTGAACTCTTAAAAATGATTGGTCTCAAAACAGAATGGGGCAAAGGGCCCTGCAGTAATCTGCATACAGTAAAAACTAAAGATTTCAACATGGCAAGAGCACATAGGATACCTGATAAAAAGCTGGGAGGTAGATGGGAATGAGATAGTAAAAGAAATCATATTAGGAAGTGCTCCCCTGCAAACTCATGTTGAAATTTAATTACCAACATAACAGTATTGGGAAGTGGAGTCTTTTAACAGGTGATTAGATTAATGCTGTTATCTCAGGAGTGGGTGAGTTACTGGGAGAGGGTGCTAATTATCTCAGGAGTGGGTGAGTTATTGGGAGGGTGTGCTAGTTATCTCAGGAGTGGGTGAGTTATTGGGAGAGTGTGCTAGTTATCTCAGGAGTGAGCTAATTACTGAGGCAATGGGCTCCTATGAAAGGATGAAACTCGACCCCTCTTTCTGTCTCAGGTGCTCACTTGCCCTTCTGCCACATGCTGATGCAGCATGCAGGCCCTCACCAAATGCTGCCCCTTGATCTTGGACTGCCTAGTCTCCAGAACCATGAGCCAAATAAATCTCTGTTCTTTACAAATTACCCATCAATGGTATTCTATTAGAGCAATACAAAGTGGGCTAAGACAGGCTGTATCCTTGAAATTAAATACTCAGATTTTAATTTATATAGCATTTCTGTGCCCCTTATCTGTGGGGGATATATTACAAGACCCTCAGTGGATGCCTGAAACCTTGGATAGTACTAAACCCTATGCATACTATGCTTTTTCCTATATATACATACCTGTGATCAAGTTTGAGGTGCAACGGCAAAAATAGCACAAATCTCTTTTTCCTCCCTCACAATTTCATGGATAGCAGTCTGTTCTTACCACAGATCTTCGCATCTTCAGCATACATTTTTTTTTCTTTTTAAGTCAAAAACCTTCATCTTTTCACTTAAAGGAAGCGCTCTATGGCTTCTCTGTGGCATCTCTGAATTGCCAGTATCACTACTCTTGCACTGTAGGGCCATTATAAAGTAAGGGCTGCTTGCATCTAAGCACTTCAATACCCTGTCAGTTGATCTCATAACCACTGGCTACTAGTAACTTATTTGTGGATAATCTAGACAGAGTGGATACACTGGCTAAAGAGGTGATTCACATCACAGGTGGGATGGAGTGGGACAGTGCAATATTTTATCATACAACTCAGAGCAGTGTACCATTTAAAACTTATAAATTGTTTGTTTCTGGAATTTTCCATGTAATATTTTAAAACCGTGTGTTTTAGTCCGTTTTCACATTGCTGATAAAGACATATCCAAGACTGAGAAGAAAAAGAGGTTTAACTGGACTTAGAGTTCCACATGGCTAGGGAGGCCTCAGAATCATGGTGGGAGGTGAAAGGCACTTCTAACGTGGTGGCAGCAAGAGAAAATGAGGAAGACACAGAAGCAGAAACCCCTGATAAAACCGTCAGATCTCGTGAGGCTTATTCACCACCACGAAAACAGTATGGGGGAATCCACCTCCATGATTCAAATTATCTCTCGCAAGGTCCCTCCCACAACACATGGGAATTATGGGAGTACAATTCAAGATAAGATTTGGTTGGGGACACAGAGCCAAACCATATCACTGTGGTTGACTCTGGGTAACTGAAGCTTTGGAAAGTGAAGCTTTGGATAAAGTGGGACTACTGTACCCTAAGTGGAGGAAAATAATAGGGAGGTTGCATGATAATAAGGTTTTAGGAAATAAACAGAAAGCTAGGCTTGCCAACCAGGATACTTTGGCTTGAAGAATATTTTTTAAGAGTCATTTACCATGTTGTTTTGTTTTGGGTCTTGGTGTCTGCAGCAGTGTCTATGAAGGCAGATAACCCATCCTGGCCATTCTGGGTCCTGTTCTCTTCAAGTCCATCTATAGAAGGAGTTCTACACTCTTTTTTACCAACTAAAGGGTAGGCTGCTCTTCCATTGGTTTTCTTGAACAGAAGCAAGTTAAACTTGGACTTTCGGAGGTGGCAGTTTTCTTTCCCCCACTCTAACCAGATATAAGAATTAATCATCAGTTAGTAAGCTTGAAGCCTCTTTTCTTTTTCTTTGTTTTTTTAAATTATACTTTAAGTTCTGGAGGACATGTGCAGAAAGTGCAGTTTGGTTACATAGGTGTACTCGTGCCATTGTGGTTTGCTGCACACATCAACCCACCACCTACATTAGGTATTTCTCCTAATGCTATCCCTCCCATAGCCCCCCATCCTGACAGGCCCCAGTGTGTGATGTTCCCCTCCCAGTGTCCACATGTTCTCATTGTTCAACTCCCACTTATGAATGGCAACATGTGGTGTTTTGTTTTCTGTTCTTGTGTTAGTTTGCTGAGAATGATGGTTTCCAGCTTCATCCATGTCCCTGCGAAGGACATGAACTCATCCTTCTTTATGGCTGCATAGTATTCCATGTTGTATATGTGCCGCATTTTCTTTATCCAGTCTATCATTGATGGACATTTGGGTTGGGTTGGTTCCAAGTCTTTGCTATTGTGAATAGTGCTGCAATAAACACACGTGTGCATGTGTCTTTGTAGTAGAATGATCTATAATCCTTTGGGTATATACTCAGTAATGGGATGGCTGGGTCAAATGGTATTTCTAGTTCTAGATCCTTGAGGAATCACCACATAGTCTTCACAATGGTTGAGCTAATTGACACTCCCACCAACAGTGTAAAAGCATTCCTATTTCTCCACATCCTCTCCAGCATTTGTTGTTTCCTGACTTAATAATCACCATTCTAACTGGCGTGAGATGGTATCTCATTGTGGTTTTGATTTGCATTTCTCTAATGACTAGTGGTGATGAGCTTTTTTTTTCATGTTTGTCGGCTGCATAAATGTCTTCTCAAAAGAAGCCCCTTTTCATATTCATATATTTGTTTCACACTCCGATGGCTTTGACAATTTGGTCTGGCTCTTCATAATCTTGCATCTAAGATGCGGGAAGTTGCTTGGAATGGGTGATGGCTTTTGTGAAACAAAGACAGGCTCATGTGGAAAAGACTCAATGGGGGCACCTAAACCAACATGATTCATCCACTGGCTGAAGCTAAAATACCCATATGTCAATGCATCTAGGATCCCAGCACTTGCCATCATACATTGCAGGCCTTTGTCCAGTGGCTGCCAATGCCTCAGGGCATCTGGGAGATCTTGGGAAGGCCAAGTTGTTAAGTCTTTGGGATCTTTAGGTCCAGGATTGCATTTGAATAGGTTTCACAGTCACCCTTCCTCTCACCTTTAATTCAGTAGTACAAACATTAAATGGTGCCAAAACATGTTCGAAGCAGATTTTTGGGAAAGTTTCTTCCCTACTCTTTTCAGCTTACTGTTAGTGGCAAATGCCACAGACCTGGTCTCTGGTCTCTGGTCCCAGTTTTGGTTCACATCAGCCATGTGGCCCTGGCGAGTCACAGGCCCTTCAGGTACCTGAGCGTCTTCACACTGGGCAGAGGGTGGTGGCGGGTGCAGGAGAGGTCTATCCTTTCTTCAGGCGAGATTTCCACAGTCTTCCCTCAGGCTGAAAAAACAATGGGCCTGAAAGATTCATGCCTAAGTCTTTCCTCCGCTTAACTCCCGGCAAAGACAGAGTTCAGCTGGTTCTGCAGAGGAATCTCCTTTGAGACCCCCAGTACTAGTGATAGAGGTGCCCCCACTCCAGGAGTAGGTTCCAGGATTAACTCTCTGCTTATGGCTCCCAAATCTGCCAAAATGTCACCTGCCTTCCCGCCCCCTACAGTCTACCTTGGCGTCACGCTCCTTCTGAATGCTCTGGGAAGAAGGCAATGTCTCATATGATCCGACTCCTTTAAAAAAGAAATATTTTTGGCAGTACATCTATCTAATCCTTCCTTGGAGAAACTCCCAAGCTATGCTCTGTAACCCAAGCTGTACCTGCTCCCATTCACTTGATCTACTTTAGAAGCTGGGTTGAAACAGAATGTTGGAATCGGGCCTTATCATCTCTGAACATGAGAAATGGAAACGGCTCGGATCTGTCATCTCCCCAGCCTTCCCCAGTGGAGAGCTCCAGGAGGTAAAGGTTGGTTGGTGAGCCAGCCCCGAGGGCAGGCGGGGAGGAAGCTGGGCCCTCCAGCTCAGAGCCCCACCCAGGGGTCAGGAAGATGCCTGAACTGGTGGGAGGTGGCAGGTCCTGGGTCTTGAAGCTCTTTCCATCTTCCGTGGTTGGTTTTTCTTCTTCCTTCTCTCTTCTTGCCTCCTGCCCTTCCTTCCTCTCTTCCTTTCCTTCTTCTCATCTTCCTTCTCCCTTTTTCCCCTTCCTTTATTTCTTCCTCTCACTTTCTCCCTCTCCCATTCTTCCCTTCTTTCTTCAATACGGATTCCCTGGGCTCCTGTCACCAAGAATAAAGTGGTGCCCATAACCCTCCTCCCTTCCGTCCTGGGGCAGAGGCAGCTATTCATCTATGAATCTGTTGGCATCTGATGGCGCTAAAGGAAAGACACCCAATTCCGTGAGTGCATGTAACCAAGAAAGCCAACCCGGATTGGGGTCCAGGGTCCCCCTGAGGATGGACACACCCCTCTTCCTAATTTCTATCAGCAGGAGAAACTAAATATCTGAGAACATTCTCCATTTGGTATAAATTCTTGCATTATAGGTAAATTCGGACATCATCTTCATATCAATAATGTGTGTAACAAAATAGTTGAGCCATACCTAAATCAGCTTTTTTTTTTTTTTTTTTTTTGTGAGACAGAGTCTCGCTCAGTCGCCCAGGTTGGAGTGCGGTGGCGTGATCTCGGCTCACTGCAACCTCCGCCTCCCGGATTCAAGCGATTCTTCTGCCTCAGCCTCCTGAGTAGCTGAGACTACAGGCATGTGCCACCACGCCCGGCTAAGTTTTGTATTTTTAGTAGAGACGGGGTTTCACCATGTTAGCCAGGATGGTTTCTATCTCTTGACCTTCTGGTCCCCCCACCTCGGCCTCCCAAAGTGCTGGGATTACAGAAGTGAGCCACCACGCCCGGCCCCCCTAAATCAGCATTTTATTTTTTTTTAGACACAGGGTCTCACAGAGTCGCCCAGGCTGGAGTGCAGTGGCATTAACATAGCTCACTGCAGCCTCAAACACAAGCAACCCTCCTGCCTCAGTCTCCTGAGTAGCTGGGACTACAGGCATGCACCATAATGCCTGGATAAGTTTTTAAGTTTTCTTTGGAGTGACAGGGTCTTGCTGTGTTGCCCAGGCTGGTCTTGATAACTCCTGGGATCAAGTGATCTTCCTGCCTTGACCTCCCAAGTAGCTGGGACTACAAGTACATGCCACCATACCTGCCTAATCTTTATTTTTTTGTAGAGACAGAGTCTTGTATGTTGCCCAGGCTGTCAATCATTATTTTTTAAGAAGCAGAGGGTGGGAGGTGAGGGAGGATGCAGGATTCAAATTTTGAAGCTTAGTTCTAGCAACAGCACGCTCTCTCTTGAGTCTCTCCTGCTCCCTCCCTGCCAGCGACCTGGGGAAGTTTCATCTTGGGATCCCTACAAGCAGGTTCCAGTGACGTAGGGCTTCTCTCCTCTTTGCCTGGAGCCAGGGAGGGGGGCTCTTTTGACCTCACCATACTGGGAAGAAGTCCCTGTGCTGGGTTCACGGAACCTCATGGGAAGTGCCTCAGAGCTCAGTTTCCCTCATGAGGAAGGAGTTAAGGTAGAAACAGAGGAAAAGCCAGGCTTCTCAACCCCGGCGAGAAACAGAATGCTTCTCAGGGAACGAGGCATGAGGCTGAATGCAAGCAACCTTCTCCAGTCCAAACCAGTCTCAAGGCAGAAAGAAACTGCAAACCGAAGCTCCACAGTGAGCTTTGCGGGGACTAGTATCAATTAAAACAACACCTTCGCCAGGCGCCATGGCTCACGCCTGTAATCCCAGCACTTTGGGAGACCGAGGCAGGAGGATCATTTGAGACCAAGAGTTCAAGACCAACCTAGGCAACATAGCAAGACCTCTTCTCTACAAAAAAATAAAATTAACCAGACATGGTGGTGCATGCCTGTGGTCCCAGCTACTTGGGAGGCTGAGGTGGGAGGATTGCTTGAGCCTGGGAGTTAGAGGCTGCAGTGAGCCATGATCACACCACTGCACTTCAGCCTGGGCAATAGAGTGAGATTCTGTCTCAAAAAAAAAAAGTAATAAAATTTAAAAATAACACATCTTGAAGAAAAGGATAGAGCCTGTATTGTTGGAAATTTTCATTAATCAGCGAGGAACTCAAACCCTCACTTTGGCCAGATATTCTTTTTTTTTTTTTTTTTTTTTTTTTTTTTTTTTTTTTTTTGAGATGGAGATGGAGTTTTGCTCTTGTCACCCAGGCTGGAGTGCACTGGCATGATCTCACTGCAGCCTCCGCCTCCCGGGTTCAAGTGATTCTCCTGCTTCAGCCTCCGAAGTAGCTGGGATTACAGGCACCCGCCACCACGCCTGGCTAATTTTTGTATTTTTAGTACAGATGGGGTTTCGCCATGTTGGTCAGGCTGGCCTCAAACTCCTGACCTCAGGTGATCTGCCCACCTGGGCCTCCCAAATTGCTGGGATTAGAGGCGTGAGTCACAGCACCCGGCCAATTTGGCCAGATTTTCCGTCTGCATTTGACATTTAGGCACAGGGAACTAGATGATAGCTGGAATAGGAACAAATTTAAAAAGACAAAGGTCTGCAGCTGGGAGCGGCACACCTAGTGGTGGGCTGGAGCCTGCACCTGCTACGCATGAGAACCTGTTCTGCACATTTCGTCCCAACTTCATGTTCAGGGCGGCGGCTATGGTAGCTTGAAGTTGGCCTCGGCAGGAGTTTTTACCCCGCAGGCATTCTTAAAGATGGGTGCTTGTTCTCTTGGCCGGCTGATTGTTGCACATTGACCAATATTACACCGATAACCCTCCATCTAGAATTTGGGCCAGTTTCTTCTCCTGCTTGGGGACTGCAGACACAAACACCATCCTTAAGTCCCAGAGAGACTGATTTTCAGAGACTAGACTTAACAGAAGCAGGAAACTCAATTCAAACTTCAAACATTTAAAAAAACTGTCATGTTTTCACTAACTTGATGCTTTTTAAAAGGATGAAATAAAAGTCTTTTTCCTGTTCAAGCAAATCTTTTTCTTGTAACAAGAAAAGTCTTTTTCTTATTAATCAGGGCATCTCATCCCTCCTTTTTTTTTTTATTTATTATTTATTTATTTATTTATTTTTGACAGGGTCTCACTCTGTCACCCAGGCTGGAGTCCAGTGGCACCATCATAGCTCACTGCAGCCTCCAACTTTTGGGGTCAAGCGATCCTCCCACCTCAGCCTCCTGAGTAGCTGGGACTACAGGTGTGTGCCATCATGCCTTGCTATTTTACATGTTTTATAGAAATGGATCTTGCTGTGAACCCAAACACCCGGGCTCAAATGATCCTCCTGCCTTGGCCTCCCAAAGTGCTGGGATTACAAGTGTGAGCCGCCACACCCAGCCCTTATTTCTCTTTCATGAATTTGACTCCCCCTTGGTTTCAGCAATTCTGGCTAACGGAGGTTGCACAAGAGACCCACACTGACCCACCCAAGTGTCCTTCTTGGCGCCGGTGGGCTGTGGATGCGCCCAGGGCAAAATACTGAACTGCTGTCATTGTACTCTGGCTGTTTCTCTCCTCAAACTTCACGGAGACCTTCTGGTGCAAAACATTGGCAAGAACATGAAGGAGCAAGTGTGACCGTCGGGGAGGGGTGAGTGGAGGAGCAGTTGGCTCTTTTTTTTTTTTTTTTTTTTAGACAGAGTCTTGCTCTGTCGCCCAGGCTGGAGTGCAGTGGCACGATCTCAGCTCACTGCAAGCTCCGCCTCCTGGGTTCAAGCCAGTCTCCTGCCTCAGCCTCCCGAGTAGCTGGGACTACAGGCGCCCACCTGCCACCACACCCGGCTAATTTTTTTGTATTTTTAGTAGAGACTGTGTTAGCCAGGATGGTCTCGATCTCTTGACCTCGTGATCCACCCGCCTCGGCCTCCCAAAGTGCTGGGATTACAGACATGAGCCACCGCGCCCGGCCCGGAGCAGCTGGCTCTTTACTGCGTCTGGGAATTGGAGCCGAGGGGAGGTGGGGTTGTGGCTCTGAGGCCCAGGCACGAATATCCAGGATTCTCTCCCTCCTTTTTATAGCAATGCGAGGAAGCAAGACAAGCCCCAGGTGCCTTTCCCGGCCCTGCACTTTATTGGCACAGGCTAAAAGGCCCAGAGCACAAATGAATTTAGAACAGGTATTTAAAAATGTGAAGATTTTACTAGAGTTAGAAAGGGTGAGCTGAGGCCTCGCTCACTGCCTGGCCCCATGCACCTGTGGTCCAGGCCCGGCAGCATGCAGGCAGGTCTGTCTGTGTCACTGCAAATCCTGTGCACCTGTCTGGGGCTAAGGGTCTCCAGGGTACTAGAGGTTCAGGCACCGGCTCCAGCCTGGGTCCCTACTTTCTTTTTTCTTTCTTTCTTTCTTTTTTTTTTTTTCTTTGAGACAGAGTCTTGTCCTGTAACTTAGGCTAGAGTGCAGTGGCACAATCTTAGTTCCCTGCAGCTTCCGCCTCCCAGGTTCAAGCAATTCTCCTGCCCTCAGCCTACTGAGTAGCTGGGATGACAGGCATGCTGCACCACCAGGCCGGGCTAATTCTTTCTTTCTTTTTTTTTTTTTTTTTAAGTAGAGATGGGTTTTTAACATGTTGGCCAGGCTGATCTCGAACTCCTGACCTCAGGTGATCCACCCACCTCAGCCTCCCAAAGTGCTGGGATTACAGGTGTGAGCCATCACACCCAGCTGGCCTTGGTCCCTACTAGAACACATCACTCCGTCATATCATCCTGCTGGTCCCCTCTCCTAAGCAAGCTTAGCATCTTATTACAAACCAATTCAAGCACTTCTCTTCGAGGAGGGACAGAGGGAGAGACAAGAGGAAGGAACGGGGCATATCTGCAGGACAGGTGGGGTGTCGTTGGGAGAGGCAAAGTGCGGATCTGCGGGACGGAAAGGACAGAGGAGAGTGAGTTCCAGGCCCTGTAACTCGGAGGATGTCTCTAGCACTGGCCACACCCCTTAGCAGAAAGCAGCGGAGAACTTAGAGACAGACTTCGAATAGTGTCTACTTCACCTCCCATTCATTCAGCCTCTTAGTACCTCCTGCGTGTCCCCCAGGGCCTCAGATTTGATGTCACCCTGCCTGGGTCCTTCTTTTTTTCTTTTCCTTTTTCTTTTTCATTTTCTTTTTTTTTTTTGAGGCAGAGTCTCAGTCTGTTGCCCAGGCTAGAGTGCAGTGGCGCGATCTCAGTTCACTGCAACCTCTGTCGCCCGTGTTCAAGCGATTTTCCTGCCACAGCCTCCTGAGTAGCTGGGATTACAGGCAGCCACCACCACACCCAGCTAATTTTTGTATTTTTTAGTCGAGACAGGGTTTCATCACGTTGGTCAGGCTGGTCTCGTATTCGTGACCTTAAGTGATCCGTCTGCCTCGGCCTCCCAAAGTGCTGGGATTACAGGCGTGAGCCACCGCACCCAGCCCTGCCTGGACCCTTCTAACCCGCTGTGCCTCTGCTCTTCTGCACAAACAATCCCAGCACCAGGAAAGAGCCAGCCCAGCCCCCCACTACAGCCCTCTCCGTTGGGAACCATCAGACCCGTCTCTCTGCCCAGGCGGTCTCTGCGGATACCTGATGGGTATGGAACGCCTCTGCCCACAGTTTTCTGACCATTAAAACAGTTGTAAACGCTTCCCTGGGCAGGCTCGTGTGGCGGCCACCAAGTACAGGGTGTTGCTTTTAGAAAGTAAATACATCTACATATATTCACTCTCCAAAACACATCCTGTTCAATGAAGCTTCAAGAATAGGACAGTTTTGCTTTGGAATACAGATGCATTTCACAGCATTTCCCCTGCAGCCCAGGACAGATGAGGATGTTGCAGCCTTTAATGGTGGGGAAATGGGTGGGGGGTGAGGCGGCGGATAAGGACTTGGACAAATGTTTTTGCAGAGATGTATGTTTCTGCCTCAGGAAGCTGGTGTAAGAATAAGAATGACTCAAAGGATAAGACTTTGTTCTTTTAAACAGATGGAAGCAGTTTCCTCAGTGAATTACTGGAACCTAGTTCTGTTCATTACCTGAATTGTCCTTTTTTTTCTGTTTGATAATAGCTTTTGGTTATTTTATTACACTCCACTTTTAGGTGGCACGGAGTGGTTCATGCCTGTAATCCCAGCACTTTGAGAGGACAAGGCAGGAGGATCCCTTGAGTCCAGGAGTTTGAGACTAGCCTGGGCAACATAGCAAGACCCCATCTCCACACACACAAAATATATTTTTAAATTAGCTAAATGTGATGGTGCATACCTATAATTCCAGCAACTTGGGAGGCTGAGGCGAGAGATCGCTTGAGTCCAGAAGGTTGAGGCTGCAGTGAACCATGATTGTGCCACTGTATTCCAGTCTGGGCAACAGAGCAAGACCCCATCTCTAAAGAAAAAAAAAATCCACACTTTTATTGAGCTATCCCTCATATACAGTAAACCACACACCTCTTAAATTACAGTTGGGTGCCTTTTTCCATATGTCCCTACCTGTGTGGCATCAACCAAATCACATTATAGACTATTCCCAGCTTCCAGAAGTTTCTCCCACACTCCTCCTTACTTCTTCCTCCCCCTGCCACCCCCTGCTGGGTGACCACTCAACTCTATCACCATAGGTAAGTCTGACCTGTTTTTGAGCTTTATATGAATGGAATGGTTTACCAGTTGTCCTGTTTCTGGCCTGCTTTACTCCATGTCATGGACATTCCCTCATGCTGTCTGGATGAATTCATTCATTCATTCATTTTCATCGCTGTATTTCTTTCTTTCTTTCTTTCTTTCTTTCTTTCTTTCTTTCTTTTTTTTTTGAGACAGAGTTTTGCTCTTGTTGCCCAGGCTAGAATGCAATGGTGTGATCTCGGCTCACCACAACCTCTGCCTCCCAGATTCAAGCAATTCTTCTGCCTCAGCCTCCCAAGTAGCTGGGATTACAGGCACACGCCACCATGCCTGGCTAATTTTGTATTTTTAGTAGAGACGGAGTTTCTCCATGTTGGTCAGGCTGGTCTCGAACTCCCAACCTCAGGTGATCTGCCCACCTCGGCCTCCCAAAGGGCTGGGATTACAGGTGTGAGCCACCGCGCCCGGCCTGGTTTATTATTTTGATTTGCCTGATGAGTCCGACACTGCACTGGGCTCAGAGTGTAGCAGCGAAACAGCAAAAGAACTAGGACATCCCACTCCAGTTCTGCTTAAGGGGCCTTTCCCCAGCCCTGCACGTGGGCCAGGATAATTTTAGAGCACTGAGATGATAACGCAAAAACAGCAACCATGTCGTTCTTGAAACTAACTCTGGGATGAAAGGGGAAGCCTGTGAACAGCTAACTAGGTTTTATTAAAGATTTGCGGTCGGGCACGGTGGCTTATGCCAGTAATCTCAGCACTTTGGGAAGTGGAGGCAGGCGGATCACCTGAGGTCAGGAGTTTGAGACCAGCCTGGCCAACATGGTAAAGCATTGTCTCTACTAAAAAATACCAAAAAAAAAAAAAAAAAAAAAAAAAAAAAAAATTCAGCTGGGTGTGGTGGTGCGTGCCTGTAATCCCAGCTACTTGGGAGGCTGAGGCAGGAGAATCACTTGAACCCAGGAGGCAGAGGTTGCAGTGAACCCAGATCACCCACTGCACTCCAGCCTGGGCAGAAAGAATGAAACTCTGTCTCAAAAAAAAAAAAAGGGTTTGACCTGGCCAAGGGCAGAGAAGTTCCTGGCCTCCTCTGACTCTCGCTGGCCCTCAGGTGTCTGCTGTCTTCAGCCACCTCTTGATCCCAACCCCCTCCTCTTCCTCCTGCCTTTCACATAAAAAGAGCCTGAAATTTGTACTGACTCAAGATGGTTCTTTAGATTGCTAGGGCACCGTCTTCTTGCTTTGCTGGCTCCCTGATAAACCTGCTTCTCCTCCCACCAATGCTAAACTATCATGTTTGGCTTTTAAGCAGCAAGTGCTGAACCTGGGTTCAGTTACAAGAGCCCAGGAGTTGGCTGGTCAGCGGGGAATAAGATTCCCAGATCTCCTTGACCTCTTTGTTACTTCTGTGTTATTTTCTTATGTTCCACGTTATTTCCAATGCAGGAGGGTGTTGAGGGCCCACAGTCATGGCCAGTCATGACCTCCTTTGGTGTGGACGCTGGTTCCCTCAATAACCCCAGGGAAGCTTTTCCCCACCATATTGAGAAGTTGATCACAGTGAGTTTCTCACGCCCTCTGATCATCCTCAGTGACATTACACATTCTCCTCATCCACGTGTGGTGTGGTGCGTCCAGCCTGGGCCTGTGGCCGTCTTCAAAGCACACTGGGTTCTCCAAGGGCCTTGTCCTCATCGTGACTCCCCCAGAAGGAATATCAGGAGCTACTTCTCAGGGCTGCAGTGAACACTGAATGAGATCAGCCATGGGAAAGACATTTGCAAGCCCAAAGCTTACAAAGAAAGAAGTACCGGACTCATACCTGTCATGCCAACACTTTGGGAGGCTGAGGCGAGCGGATCACCTGAGGTCAGGAGTTCGCGACCAACCTGGCCAACATGGTGAAACCCCGTCTCTACTAAAAATACAAAAATTAGCCGGGTGTGGTGGCAGGTGCCTGTAATCCCAGCTACTCCAGAGGCTGAGGCAGGAGAATTGCTTGAACCCGGGAGGCGGAGGTTGCAGGGAGCTGAGATCACACCACTGCACTCCAACCTGGAGCAAGACTCTGTCTGAACAGAATGAGACTCCGTCTCAAAAGAAAAAAAAAAAGAAATACTGGAGATGAATCACATCACCTGGAAGACTTCTCCACGCATCACAATGTCCTTTGCAAGAGTAGACTGAAATACGGCCGGGCGCGGTGGTTCACGCCTGTAATCCCAGCACTTTGGGAGGCCGAGGCGGGCGGATCACAAGGTCAGGAGATCGAGACCACGGTGAAACCCCGTCTCTACTAAAAATACAAAAAATTAGCCGGGCGCGGTTGTGGGCGCCTGTAGTCCCAGCTACTCGGGAGGCTGAGGCAGGAGAATGGCGTGAACCCGGGAGGCGGAGCTTGCAGTGAGCCGAGATCGCGCCACTGCACTCCAGCCTGGGTGACAGAGCGAGACTCCGTCTCAAAAAAAAAAAAAAAAAAAAAAAAAAAAAAAAGAGTAGACTGAAATTAAGCAAACCCTTCATACTCGAGCCTAGTGTATGTTCCCATCCGGAGAGGACCTGAAGAAGACAACAGAAATCCCCAGAGGGTGAACCCCATCTGTGTTCTGCACTGTGATCCCAAGCACTGGCCCAAGCCGAAGGCGTTCTGTCCTGCACCAGGAGAGCCCTGGAGGCTCTAAGCTCTGGTCCGTTTCAGGGCTGTGTCATCGCGGACGTTTTCTCATTACAAGGTAACATCTGCGGAGTGAAATGCTCAGGTTATCAGCGCACAGTGGCATGAGCTTTAATAAACAAATCTACCAGCACAAATCCCGCATCTGTCAGGATAAGGAATTTTCACCACCCCAGGAAGTTCCTTGCACTCCTGCCCAGCCAGTTTCCACCGCACCATAGAGAACCACTGTTCTGATTTCTGCCGCTAGAGATTAGTTGTGCTGGTGGTTGAACTTCATAAAATGGAATCATCCAGTATGTGATTTTTGTGCTGTTTTTTTCCTTTTGATTGCTGAGCGGTGGTTCGTTGCAGAGATGTATTGCTTCTCCGTGCTCCGGGTAACAGACACCTGGGTGGTCTCCACTTTGCAGCTAAAACCAGTAAGGCCACTATCATCATTCTTGTGTAAGCCTTTTATGAACATATGCCTTCATTTCTCTTGGGTAGACATTTACAGGCGGAAGCATTGTAGGATTTTCATTTTTTATTTATTCCTTTTAGAGATGAGGTCTCACTCTGTTGCCCAGGCTAAAGTGCAGTGGCGTGATCATGGTTTACTGCAGGCTCAACCTCCTGGGCTCAAGTGATCCTCCCACCTCAGCCTCCCAAATAGCTGAGACTACAGACACTTGCTACCACACCTAGCTATTTTTTTTAAAATTTTTGTGGAGATGAGGTCTTGCTCATGTTGCCCAGGCTGGCCTTGAACTCCTGGGCTCAAGGGATCCTCCCTCCTCAGCCTCCCAAAGTGCTGGGATTGCAGGCATGAGCTACTGCACCCCGCCCATAGTAGGATTTTCAAAAGGACCTTGGAAGCGCCACCTCCTACCTGATCCCAGATGACCTTCTCCCATTCTGTGTCAATGCCATCATAAAAAGAAATACAAACGTTCGCCCAGATGCTGGTCAAGAGCATCCAACCCCCTCTCTCTGGCCAAGGAGTTTTATAATCTCCATTCACGCACTGTGCTCGGAATTTAATTAACTCTATGGAGGAACGTGATATCAGGACCAGCTTATAGCGGCTGTAACATTGAGGGGTTTATGGCCAGATATTAAAAGCAAAGCCATAGGGAGATGGGCTCGGAGCCAGGCAAATCAGCGGCAAGAAGGATAAAGATGTGTTGAAAATAAAATTTAATTTTCCAGCTGCGGTTATGAGCAAGTCATATTCCAGCTTCACTATGGGGTCATAGCCTAACAAATGAGGCAGGCCCGGAGGATGGCGTCAGAAACCCAGGTGAGCAACAGACCGAGGACGGCTGGCCGCCCCACGTGTGGGCTGGAGCCATCACAAGAACAACCTCAATGAAGGGTTTTAAGTTCCTGTCCTTTTCTGCATAAATCCTCATGACTGCAATCAAAGGAATCACCTGGAACCTATTTAACTAAATCGCTTTTCACAACAGGTCAAGCACAGCAGGGTTCCTCCTGTATTTGCCTGGAGTGAGATAGTCACAGCCAGCCAGGCCCTGCCTCTGGGCACAGCCTATTCCCGTGGGAGCCACCTGTGGCCCCGGCCCCAAGTTGACCAACTCCATCCTGGTTCCTGGACGTGTCCTTCCTCCCGTTGGTTCTGTGGCCTGGACACTGCGTCTTCTCCAGCCATGCCCTCGCCCCACGCCTTTCTCTCTCTCCACCTTCGGAAACGCCTGCATCCTGGAGGTCTCCTCGGATGCCGGCTCTTGCATGCACGCTTGCTGACGTGCCCGGCGTGCCGCTGCTCTTCCTCCCTGCACCAGCACCGACAGATCCAGCCCTCCGTGCCCTCCCTGTTCCCTGCCGTGTTACTGTGCGAGGCCTCACACAGGAGGCGTGATCCTCTCTCCGTTCTGGAGATCCAGGTGTCTGCAGGGCTGCGCCTCTCTGAAGGTTCAGGGAAGGCATCTGTCCTGGGTTCCTCTCCAGTTTCTGGTGGTTCCCCCGGCTTGTGGTAGCTTCTCTCCCATCTTCCTTGAATGTGTTTCTGTCTCTTCTTCCCATGGCATTTTTTTCATAAGGACACCATTCCTATTGAATAAGGGGCCCACCCTCCTCCAGTTTAACCTCATTTTAACTAATTTCATCTTCAATGTCCCTATTTTTCAAATAAGGTCACATTCTAAGGTCCTAGGGACTAAGACTTCAACTTCTGAATTTTGGGGGGTCAGACACAATTCAATCCATAAAACCTTCAACAGCACCTTATCCACTATATGCCAGGCCATGGGGAGGAAGTGAACAAAGAACCAGATGAATTTCTTTTTTTGAGACAGGGTTTTTGCTCTGTCACCCAGGCTGGAGTGCAGTGGTGCAATCACAGCTCACTGCAGCCTCAAACTCCTGGGCTCAAGCGATGCTCCTGCCTCAGCCTCCCCAGTAGCTGGGACCACAATGTATATCACTGCCATGCCCAGCTAATTTTTTATTATTATTATTATTTTTATAGAGATGGGAGTCTCGTTATGTTGTCGAGGCTGGTCTGGAACTCCTGACCTCAAGACTTTCTTAAATCACTTGGATTCATGTGGATGTCCAAAAACAAAGATGCCATTATGTTTTTACCTTTCTATTCATCTCCTCATCTGTAATTAGGCTCGGGAAAAGCAATAGGAAATCTCTAGGCTCCTGTGTTCTCCTCCCCTCTGCTTCAGGCCTCTGCTCTGTGTTGCAATGAGGCTTGCTCTCTTCTCTCTGAAGTCGCCTCTGCCAGGCTCCAGCAGAATTTCCCCACGGAGACTTGCAAAGAGACCCCGGTGAGACAGCACTCTCTCTACTTTGAATCCAATTTATTTGATTTAGAAGTTCCCGCGGTCTTTGGGTTGTGTCTGCAAGAAGCCAGGCTACCTGGGAGACGCATCATTCAGGAGCAGTCCACAGGACCGCCCTCACTTTTGACGCCAATTGCGAGTTCAGAGGCCCTTGAGACCACCCTTAGGTTCGATGATTTGCTGGAAAGACTCGGAACTCTCTGGAAGCTGTGATAGTCCCAGCTATGGTTTATCACAAGGAAAAGACGCCGACTAAAATCAGCAGGCAGGGGCAGGACCCACAAGGGTTCCACACACTGAGCGTCTGTTGTCCTCTTCTATGGAGTTGTGGACAGCGTTACCCCCTTCACAATGTGCGATCATACGCACAAAGCCCTGTCTACCAGGAAGGTTCCTCCACACCAGGGCTTTCCTGCGGCTCCATCCCAGGGCAGGGCTGACTCCTCACGTGGCTGAACTCAGCCTGCAGCCCATCCAGAGGCTGAGCTTATATCCTGCAGCCCAAAGCCCCTACCCTAAATCACATGGTTAAAAGAGTTGGTGTGACCCGAGGCCCCCAAGAAAGCAAAAACACTCCTATTAGTCAGAACATTCCCAGGGCTTAGAGGTCACCCTCCTGAAATGGGGGTTAAGGGCCAGGCCTCTCTTTGGGCCAGGTGAAATTTTTTACTACACAGTGAGGGATTCGTAGGTGCTTCCTCCAGGAATTCACCTGGAGGACGTCTGTTTCATACTCGGCATTGCAAAGTAGACCTGCTACAACAGGTTGACAAGAAGGGATGTAAAACCAGGACTTGCTGACGGGTTGAGTGGGTTTTCACATTGCATGTCTCTGCATTGCTGGGGTGGTCTGGAACCTGCATACATCATGCCTCTAATCATAGGGCTTTGAAATAAATTTGGGGAGAACTTCATGAACCTTTTTTTTGTTTGTTTATTTGTTTGAGACAGGGTCTGGCTCTGTGGCCCAGGCTGGAATGCAGTGGTGCAGTCATCGCTCACTGAAGCCTTGATCTCCTGGGCTCAAGCAATCCTCCCCCTCAGCTTCCTGAGTAGCTGGGACTACAGGCATGCACCACCACACCTGGCTAATTTTTATTTTATTTTATTTTTTTAGATAGAGTCTCGCTCTGTCACCCAGGCTGTAGTGCAAATGGCGTGATCTCAGCTCACTGAAATCTCCACCTCCCAGGTTCAAACAATTCTCCTGCCTCAGCCTCCTGAGTAGCTGGGATTACAGGCGCCCACCTCCACGCCCAGCTAATTTTTGTATTTTTAGTAGAGATGGAGTTTCACCATGTTGGCCAGGCTGGTCTCGAACTCCTGACCTTGTGATCTGCCCTCCTCGGCCTCCCAAAGTGCTGGGATTACAGGCATGAGCCACTGTGCCCAGCCAATTTTTTGTATTATTTTGTAGAGACAGGGTCTTGCTATGTTGTCCAGGCTGTCTCGAACTCCTGGGCTCAAGCAATCAGCCTGCCTCAGCCTCCCAAAGTGCTAGGATTAAGGTCATGAACCACTGCACCTGGTCTAGAAATGGTTTTGATGGGGGCAAGGAGGAGGGAATTGAGACTGGCTTAAAACGCCAACTGCTTCTGTTTTTCCCAGGAAGAGGCCTTGTGGACCTAACTGAAAGTATGGGGAAGGGGCTTGTCTCCTGACTGACAGAGTGAGTGCTGGACACGTTGCAGTTCTGAACTGTGTACAGCCCTTTTAATCTTCCTCAGTGTCTTCTCTGCTTTTCTCCACAGATCCCCTTAGAATTGAGAAACTGGAGCTTTGTACTGCTCAGGAAATCACGCTGAAACTGAGGCCCAGGGCAACAGTGGAGACTCAGGAGTGAAAAGCAAGAATCTATGTCACAGGAAGTTCCATCG
Source organism: Macaca nemestrina (assembly GCF_043159975.1). Classification (NCBI taxonomy): domain Eukaryota; kingdom Metazoa; phylum Chordata; class Mammalia; order Primates; family Cercopithecidae; genus Macaca; species Macaca nemestrina. The sequence continues at coordinate 152,070,515 of NC_092128.1, read as the reverse complement.
CCCTCATGCTGTACCCTGGGAACTCACTTTGGGTAATTACCAAGGAGAAATCAGAATCTTGGATCCCAGGAAGAAAGGCACCATGCTTGGTGCCTGGGTGGCCCCACCTCTCTTTACGACCACATACGAAGAAAGCATGATCTGAAATTCCAAAGCTTTGTTCCTTTACAATCAGGCTGTCTTGCTCCCACCACAGCAATGCAGAGACGTGCAATGTGAAAACCCAATCAACCCGTCGGCAAGTCCTGGTTTTACATCCCTTCTTGTCGACCTGGTGGTTGGGGCCTTCTGCAGGCTGAGTGGCAGGTGGCTCGGGAAATGAAATCCTCAATAATCACCCAAAGCTAATTCTCACCCACAGTGACCAGTGTAATCTTTGCCCAGCTGAGGTCCAGATACCATGGCTGTGAGGGTTAATTTTAGGGAAGTTGACTGGACCAAGGGATGCAGAGATGGCAGGTGACAGAAGCAGTGTTTCTGGGGGTGTCTGGCAGGGTGTTTCTGTAATCGAGCCTGATGTGGTTTGGACCTGTGTCCCCGCCCAAATCTCATGTTGAACTGGAATCCCAAGTATTGGAGGTGGGGCCTGCTGGGAGGTGATTGGATCATGGGAGTGGATTTCCCATAAATGATTTTGCACTAGGAATCCTCTGGGTGCCGTCCTCCCAATAGTGAGGGAGTTCTCTCAAGATCTGGTCATTTAAAAGTGTGTGGCACCTCCTCCCTCCCCCTGCTCCTGCTCTGGCCAAGTGATGACATGCCTGCTCCCCCTTCACCTTCTGCCATGATTGGAATCTTCCTGAGGCCTCCCCAGAAGTCAAGCAGGTGCCAGCACTATTCTTCCTGTACAGCCTGCAAAACCATGAGCCAATTATACCCCTCTTCTTTGTAAATTACCCAGTCTCAGGCATTTCTTTATAGCAACACAAGAACAGCCTAAAACAGGGCCCCTTGAGATTTCCATACCCAACATCCCTTGTCTCTACAATATCATTATAAACTGAGAATGTGCTGTTTCTTTGTCAAGGGTTCAAGTGATCCTCCCACCTCAGTCTTCCAAATAGCTGGGATTACAGGCATGCACCATCATGCCCGGCTACATTTTTTAAAAAAAATTTTAGTAGAGACGGGGTTTCATCATGTTGTCAAGGCTGGAGATAACTTTGGGGGTCACCAAAAAAAAATTGAAGAAGGAATGACTGCCTTTAAGGATGTTGCAACTGGCTGCTGATGCCCAGAACTCCGATTGCTCCAAGTGTCATTATCTGAGACTAAAGAAACACAGACGTTTCCCCTCAGTTATCTGAACAGTCTCCCTCCCTTACTCCCTAGCTGCATAAAAACTCCCGGGCACAGTGGTTCACACCTGTAATCCCAGCACTTTGGGAGGCCGAGGTGGGTGGATTGCAAGGCCAGGAGTTCAAGACCAGCCTGGCCAACATGGTGAAACCCTGTCTCTACTAAAAACACAAAAATTAGCCAGGTGTGGTGGCAGGTGCTTGTAATCCCAGCTACTCGGGAGGCTGAGGCAGTAGAATCGCTTGAACCCGGGGGGCAGAGGATGCAGAGAGCCGAGAAGGGGTGTCACTATGTTAGGCCAGTCTAATCTCGAACTCCTGACCTCGTGATCCACCCGCCTGGGCCTCCCAAAGTGCTGGGATTACAGGCATGAGCCACCGCACCCGGCCAGGAGTTAGGAAATATTTGCAACTAAACAATAATAAAAAAATTAAAGATAAAAATTCTACAACATAGCTAAAGCTGTCCACAGAGGCAATTTTATAGCTTTAAATAATTTTATCAGAAGAATAAAGGTTGAAAACAGATGAGTTTTCCACACAAAAATTTACCAGGAAGCATAGCAAGATAATTATTAACAATTAGTTGGTTAGAAATAAATTTAATTTTTTTCTTGCATCATTATATATCAAATAAATTCCAAGTGGTTTAAAAAAGTGAAATGTACAAACGAAGCCATACGACTCGCCATTGTCAGGGAGAATTACAGCAATTACGGCAACATTACTATGGAATTTCGAATTCCAAATAGTAGAAATCTATTCATCCATCACCTGATTATCTATTCATCCATTGCCTGATGAACAGATAAATAAATGTGGTATATCCATGCAATTCAATATTATTTGGCAAAAAAAGGCATGAAGCGCTGATACATGCTAGAACACGGAAGAACCTTAAAAACATTATAAGTGAAAGAAGCTAGTTTCAATGGACCACATATTGTATGGTTCAATTTATATGAAATGCCAGAATAAGTAACTCTATAGAGACAGAAAGTAGATTACTAGTTGCCTTGGTCTGGGGTGGAGGGGGGAATTGGAAGGTGATGGCTAATGGGCGTGGTTTCTTTTTCAGGTAATAAAAATATTCTAGAATTAATCATGGTGACTGATGCACAGTTACATGAATATACTAAAAACAATTGAATGGTACACTTTAAACAGATGTATTATAGGATGGTTGAATTACATCTCAATAAAACTTAAAAGTAGAGTTAGGTGCAGTGGTTCATGCCTGTAGTCCCAGCTACTAGGGAGGCTGAGGCAGGAGGATTGCTTGAGCCCAGGAGTTTGAGGCTGCAGTGAGCTATGATTGCACCACTGGACTACAGCCAGGGCCACAGAGCAAGACTCTGTGTATTAGCCTGTTTTTGTATTGCTGTAAGGAACTACCTGAGATTGGATAATTTATAAAGAAAAGAGGTTTAATTAACTCACAGTTCCACAGGCTGTACAGGAAGCATGACTGGGAGGCCTCAGGAAACTTACAATCATGGCAGAAGGCTAAGGGGAAGCAGGCATGTCTCACATGGCCAAAGAAAGAGGAAGAGGGAGAAGGAGAAGGTGCTACACACTTTTAAACGACCAGATCTTATAAGAACTCATTCAGTATCACGAGGACAGCAAGGCGGACGTCTGCCCCCGTGGTCCAATCCAATCTCTCCTTCAACACTGGGGATTACAATTCAACATGAGATTTGGGCAGGAACACCAATTCAAACCGTGTCATTTTGTATCTGAAAATAAAAGTATGAATCTAATGCTAATAACAAGTCTACTGTTCTCTGCATTTTCGGGGTGGGGAAACCCAAGCACAGAGAGGTCAAGGGACATGGAGCCCGCAGTCTGGCTCCAGCCTCTGTTTCATCAGTCCTGTATCTGCAAAAGTGTCCCACCACCTGATACTCACTCAGGAAATGCAGTGGGAGAACTAATTGGATAAAATAAAGTTACTTTCTCTCCTTGCATCATTGTATATCAGAATAATTTCCAGATGGTTTAAAAGGTGAAATGTACCAACCAAGCCACACAGCTAGAAATAAACGTAGGGAATCTCAAGGTAGAAAGAACTTTCTAGGCATAAAAATATGAAAGAAAGGGCAACATAGCTTGACCCCCATATCTACAAATAAAAAAATTAGCCAGGAGTAGTGGTGCATGCCTGTAGTCCCAGTTACTTGGGAGGCTGAGGCAGGAGGATGGTTTGAGCCCGAGAGGTCGAGGCTGCAGTAAACCAAGATCATTGTGCCACTGCACTCCAGCCTGGGTGACAGAGCAAAATTCGACAGAGAGAGAAAGAGAGACAGAGAGAGAGAGGAAAGAAGGAAGGAAGGAAGGAAGGAAGGAAGGAAGGAAGGAAGGAAGGGAGGGAGGGAGGGAGGGAGGGAGGGAGGGAGGGATGAAGGAAGGGGAGGTGAGGGGAGGGAAGGGAAGGGGAGAGAAAGAAAAGAAAGAAGAAGAAAAGAAAGAAAGAGAAAAGAAGAAAGAAAGAAAAACAAACAAGAAAAAGAAAGAAAGAAAAAAGAGAAGGAAGGAAGAAGAGAGAAAGAAAGAAGAAAGAAAAGAGAAAGAAAGAAAAGAAAAGAAAGAAAAGAAAGAAAGAAGGAAAAGAAAAGAAAGAAAGAAAAAAAAAAAAAGAAAGGTTAAAAGAAAGAAGAGGCGGCCGGGTGCGGTGGGTCACGCCTGTAATCCTAGCACTTTGGGAGGCCGAGACGGGTGGATCACGAGGTCACGAGATCGAGACCACCCTGGCTAACACGGTGAAACCCCGTCTCTACAAAAAAAAATACAAAAAACTAGCCGGGCGAGGTGGCGGGCGCCTGTAGTCCCAGCTACTCAGGAGGCTGAGGCAGGAGAATGGCGTAAACCCGGGAGGCAGAGCTTGCAGTGAGCTGAGATCCGGCCACTGCACTCCAGCCTGGGCAACAAAGTGAGACTCCATCTCGAAAGAAAGAAAGAAAGAGAGAAAGAAAGAGAGAAAGAAAGAGAGAAAGAAGAGAGAAGAAAGAAAGAGAGAAAGAAAGAGAGAAAGAAAGAGAGAAAGAAAGAGAGAGAGAGAGAGAGAAAGAGAGAGAGAGAGGAAGGAAGGAAGGAAGGAAGGAAGGAAGGAAGGAAGGAAGGAAGGAAGGAAGGAAGGAAGGAAGGAGAGGCAACAGAAACAAATAAAATTGTACTGATATGATGTTTAAATTTGAAAAAAATGAATAAAGTAAAAATAGGAGACAAACCACAATAAATTAAAAGTAGGAAGACAAACTAGAAATAAATATGTATAAAAGATGATGGCTTGGAAAGCAAGCTCTAAGGCTAGAATGAATGTCTAGCCAACATATAAAATACTGTACTTCTTAATAGTCAAAAATAACACAAAGTGAAGTATTAAAGAATCAAATTGTCAAGGCTGTAAAAAAAAGAAAGGCAGCACATGGTGTTAGTATAAGCTCTATGAAATGAGCTTCATTCATTGCTCATAGAAGAGAGAATCCCAGGAGCTTTCAGAGGCACCATTTGGAAAGATGCACCCAAAGTGTGCAGAAAGCTCCTACTTTCGACTAAGGAATCCTGTGCCGCAATTCATCTTCAAATAGCAATTAAATAAACACACAAAGATTTATATGCAGATATTAATTTATAACAGCCGGAAATCAGAAAGCTCCTAAATACGTAAGAATAAGTAAACAGTTCAATAAACTGTAATAAATTTATGTAATGAATTATATATACCAATTGAAAAGCTACTGATTGGCATCAGGAAGTGCAAGGAATAAACCATTAGAGAATAAAAGCAGGATACAAAAAAGACAGTACAGTGGATCCTCATTCTGAAATAACTAAATACCTAGACATCTGCGCATGAAAATACTGAAAGGAACAGTGCTTGACATCTACAAAGTACTCAGTAATATCATGGAATGTCTGAAAGATGAGAATGAAAGACAAACAGCAACATATGAATGCTGGCTTTTGGGAGGTGTGATCTGGGATATAGGTTTTGTCCATAATTTTGTGTATTTTTTAACTTTTCCACAGTCAACAAATTATCGTCATTATCAGAAAAAAACGTAATTACATTTTAAAAGGCTGTAGATATGTCAAGCAAAATAAAGACTAGGGGCTGGGCATGGTGGCTCACGCCTGTAATCCCAACACTTTGGGAGGCCGAGGCAGGCGGATCACCTGAGGTCAGGAGTTCGAGACCAGCCTGGCCAACATGGCGAAACCCTGTCTCTACTAAAAATACAAAAATTAACTGGGCATAGCGAGGGGCGCCTGTAATCCCAGCTACTTGGGAGGTTGAGGCAGGAGAATCACTTGAACCCGGGAGGCGGAGGTTGCAGCGAGACAAGATCACACCATTGCACTCCAGCGTGGGCAACAAGTGAAACTGTGTCTCAAAAAATAAAATAAAATAAAATAAAATAAAATAAAATAAAATAAAATAAAAGACTGAAAACTGCCTGTCATATTGAACAAGTAGGTAAAACTTGTTCAATTAAAAAAAAAGTAAAAACAATCAATAAAAATTTGAACAAAACGAAGGCAGGACAGATAGGTTTTGGAAGGCTGACCACAGACACAAACTCTTTACTCTTCAGATTGACAACAAATGCGTGTGGAGTTAATTTTCCGTTCATTGTCCCTGGGTGAAATAAAACCCACAACTGTTAGCAACGATGAAAACATTTTCATGGATTTTCTTTATTTTTTCATTCCCAGTCAGTAACTGACTATCGCTTTTATCAGACCCTGTTACCGCGACTGGCTCAGAACAGGTGGAAAATTGTAGCTGTTTTGTCAAAAATCACAAGAACAATTCAGAGGAGGGCATGGGACAGGTGCTGGTTTTTCAAAGCCCCTTGCCTCCGATAGAAGCCCCTCTTCCTCACATTGCCATGTGGCTGTGCAGAATCCTGGATTACTTTTTACCCTTTGGCTACCAGCAGCATCACAGCCAATGAACATGGGCAGTGGACGTCCTCAATAATGCACAAAATGACCCAATTTTCTGGAGAACGGAGACATAAAAATGTAACACTGAAACCTTAAAACCCTAAACCTGGCTCTTGGTTAGGACAGGCAGGCTGTCTCATCATCTCTCCATAAGAGTAGCTACAGTGTTTCTGGAGAGCAGCTGAGGCACAGATAATAAAGAAGATTTGGGATCATCTCCGAGCCAGACACAATAATATGATTCATATTAACCAGCTGCATTATAGACCCAGAGTCATTCTCTCTGGTTTATCCTAATACCTACTCCAGAAGATGCCTCCACTCAGATTTACATTTATGATCCTAAAACTCTGTTTTCAAATTTTCGATATTTGGAGAATTGTAAAATAGTGTAACAACCATTGCAGTCTTCCCAAGAGGGCTGTGTAAAAGTTAAACTGCAAAGAGGTGGTTGATGAAATAGTTACCACCAGCATTTTAGCCCCTGTAAAGCCCTCTTTGTCCCTCCCACAGTGGCTGGCTCTTGCGTAGTGACTCCTTTGCAAAGTGGCATTTTCCCACCTCTGCAAATGTCTGTTCATGCCCCTGGAGATCGGGACCTGAAGCCAGATTTGACACAAATAAAAATTGGTGCTGCGGCTTTGCGGCGGGGGAAGGTTCCCGACTTGACATTGCGTATGTTCCCCCAAGAGGAGTCCTGCATGGCTCTTGCAGCCATCTCTCAGTGGGCGCCCCCTGGAGTTGTGCACCAAGACAGCTCTAAGACATGACTTCATCCTTCAGCTCCCCGGCTCCCTCATCTCATATTTGAACCACTTTAAACATTGACCTCCCTTGTCCATCCTGAAGTCTTTCATGCGAGATACCTGCTAGAGACTGGACATCACTCACGCGATGGGAAATGTATTCAGTACCTCTCATGGTCTCCGTGCTTCCCAAAGATGAAGAGGTTTCATGCAGTGGCCACGCGTACTGTGGGGTGACAGTCACCTGAGGATGCAGGCATCATAAATTTGGAAAGGCTTCATGTGCTTAACTATAGCATCCTGTATCCCTTTTCTCAATTTGGAGTGACCATAGGAATACCAGAGGTATATAAACGGCCCCCAGTTGCAATTGTTTACTATGAGAATTTGTGGATAGCATGTGAGCTTTGAGCCTTTCATGACTCCTGATGGAATTATGCATGCAGGAAGCCATCCTTTGCATAGAGCGCAATACAAACAGTGCCCCCTGGAGTTGTGCACCAAGACAGCCATAAGACGTGACTTTCTCCTTCAGTGGGCATTGTTCCCATGGACCCCTCTAACCAAGGTAGAATTGGGGGTTGCTCAGGGGCTTCTCAATATGTGGCATACACCTGCTGGCTCTTACTCAAACAAATGGAGCTTTCCTTACGATGAAGAGATTGGGCAAAAGCCAACATCACATCTGTCAAAATAGGAGCAAATACAACCAATAAGACCTCACCCCTGAATATCATGATCTTTCCAAACTCTAACGTGGCATCACTGTGTCCTTATTTTTCACAGCAATATCCTTTGACTCATGTCAGATACTGTTGAACACAGAGACGTCAAAGATGGCAGCAGTGAAGTGATCGCATGAATCAGAATCATTTTCTGATAATTTTTGACTTTATTGCTTTATTTATAGCTTTCTTGATATATAACTACATGCCATTCAATTCATCATTTAGAGTATACAAGCCATGGTTTGCGGTATGTTCACACAGTTTTGCAACCATCGGCAACTCTAATTTTAGAACAGTTTCATTCTAAAATTTGATGAATTTGCACAGGAAAAGCACCCTGTCTCCATTAAGTATCACTTACCATTTTACTCCCACCCCCAGCCCTAGGCAACCACCCACCTCCTACTTCCTGTCTCTACAGATTTGCTTGTTTTAGGCATTTCATATTAATGGAATCCTACAATATGTGGTATTTCGTGATGGGCTTTTATCATTTAGCATGATGTTTTCGAGGTTCATTCATATTGTAGCATGTTTCAGTATTGCATTCCATTTTATGGCTGAAATGTTTTCTACTGCAGGAATAGATCACATATTGTTTAACATTTCAGCAGCTGACATACATTTGGATTGTTTCCACTTTCTAGCTGTTGCCAATAATGCTGCTATCATTCACGTACAAGTTTTTATGCTTCCATTTCTGCTGGCTGTACATCTAGGCGTAGAATGGCTGGGCCAGTGAAAACTCTATTTAGCATTTAGAGGAACTGTTAAAGTGTTGTCCAAAGTGGCTGAACATTTTATGCTCCCACCAGCAATGCACAAGGATTTCAATTTCTCCACATCTTTGCCAGCACTTGTTATTGTTTGTCTTTTTAATTGCAGTCATCTTAGAGGGTGGGAAATGATAGCTCATTGTGGTTTTAATTTACATTTCCCTGATGGTAATGATGTTAAAACATTTTTCATGTACTTTTTTTCCCATTATATATCTTTGGAGAAATGTCTATTAAGATCTTTGCCCATTTTTTCACATTGAGGGATTTTTAAAATTGTTATTATTGAGTTGTAAGATTTTTTATATATTTGAATGCAAGTTCCCTTATCACGTATATATTTGCAAACATTTTATCTTTCTCCCAGTTAATGAGTTGTAGTTTCATTTTCTTGATGGTTTTATTTAAAGCATAAAAATAATTTTTTTTGAGACAGGATCTGTCACTCAAGCTGGAGTGCAGTGGTGTGATCATAGCTTACCGCAGCCTCAACCTCTTGGGCTCAATTGATCCTCCCACCTCAGGCTCCTGAGTAGCTGGGACTATGGGACTACCGGCATGCACCACCACACCCAGCTAAATTTTGTTATTTGTAGAGACAAGGTCTCACTATGTTGTCCAGGCTGGTCTCAAACTCCTGGGCTCAAGTGGTCCTCCCAACTCAGCCTCCCAAAGCGTTGGGATTACAGGTATGAGTCAAAAGTTTTTAATTTTGATGAAGTCAAGTTGGTCTCTTTTTTTTTGATTGTGCTTTTGGTATCATATGTAAGAAAACATTGACTAACCTAAGGCCATAAAGATTTATTCCTGGATCATATCCCTAAATGTAAGAACTAAAACTATAATGACACTTCTAAGAGTGTCATTTAATTCAAATGGATCATACATCTAAATGTAAGAGCTAAAACTATAACGACACTCTTAGAAGAGTTAATTAATTCAAATAATCCACTTGAATTAATTTTTGTGTATGATGTGAGGAAGGGGTCCACTTCAATCTTTCATATGTGGCCATTCAGTTCTCCCAGCATGATTTATTTAAAGGACTATTCTTTATCATGCAATTCTCTTGGCACCCTTTTCAAATATCAATTGACCGTAAATATAAGGCTGTATTTCTAGATTCTCAATTTTATTCCATTGACCTATATGTCTATCCTTATACCAATACAACATTATCTTGAATACTATAGCTTAGTAGTAAGCTTTGAAATCAGAAAGTGTTCTTACTTTTTTTTTTTTTTTTTTTTTTTTGAGATGGAGTCTTGCTCTGTTGCACAGGCTGGAGTACAATGGTGCAGTCTCGGCTCACTGCCTCCTCCCGCTCCCAGGTTCAAGTGATTATCCTGTCTCAGCTTTCTGAGTAGCTGGGATTACAGGCACACACCATCACCCCCGGCTAATTTTTGTAATTGTAGTAGAGACGGGGTTTCACCACATTGGCCAGGCTGGTCCTGATCTCTTGACCTCAGGTGATCCGCCCACCTCGGCTTCCCAAAGTGCTGGGATTGATTACAGGCATGATTCACCATGCCCAGCCTTATTTTTTTATTATTCTCTTTTAAGTGTGTTTTGGTTATTCTGGGTCCTAAAATTCATATGCAATTCCATATGAATTTTAGGATCAAAACAAGGCGTCTGGGATTTTGATAGAGATTGCATTGCATCTGTAGAGCCATTTGGGGAGTATCCTTGTCTTGTTACTGATTCTTGGGGGAAATCATCCAATTTTTCATCAAGTATGATGCTAGCTATGAGTTTTTCATGGATGTTCTATAGAAGGTTGGAAACATTCTTTCTTATTCCTACTTTGTTGAGTGTCTTTATGATGAAAGGTGTTGGATTTTGTCAAATACTTTTTCTATGTCTATTGAGATGATCATATGGTTTCTGTCCTTTATTAATATTTATATTATATTGATTTATTTAAACCAACCTCACATTCCTGGAATGAATCCCAGTTGATCGTGGTGTGTGTGGTTTTTTTTTCGTATGTTGCTGACTTGGTTTATTATTAGTAATATTTTGTTGAGGATTTTTGCATCTCCATCCACTATAGAGATATTGGTCTGTGATATTGGGGTATTTTTGTTTTTGTGATGTCTTTTCCTCATTTTGGTATCAGGGCTAATACTGGCCTCAGAGAACGAGTTAGTAAGTATCCTTTCTCTTCTACTTTTTGTAGAGTTTGTGAAGCTTTGTTGTTCTTCCAGTGTTTGATAGAATTGCTCCCTGTAACTATTTCGTTATGAGATTTTCTTCATGGGAAGTTTTTTGATTGTTAATTCGATCTCTTTACATGTTAGAGGTCTATTCAGATTTCCTATCTCTTCCTGAGGCAGTTTGGCTAGTTTGTGTCTTTCTAGAAATATGGCCACTTCATCTATGTTGTTATCTGTGTAACTGTTCATAGTATATTCTCGTATACATATTTCTTATTTCTATAAGATCAGTACTTATGTCTCCTCTTTCATTCTTGATTTTAGTAATTTTACTCTGCTCTCTTTTTACCATGTTCAGTCTGGCTAAAGTTTTGCCACTTTCGTTGATATGGGCTCCGTGTTTGCTGAAGAGAAATCTGTAGTCATTTAAATCATTGCTCTCTATAAGTTATGCATTGTTTTTGTTTGTTTGTTTGTTCATTTTTGAGACAGAATCTCTCTCTGTCTTCCAGGCTGGAGTGCAATGGTGCGGTCTCAGATCACTGGAACCTCCACCTCCTGGGTTCGAGCAATTCTCCTGCCTCAGCCTCCTGAGTAGCTGGGATTACAGGCACCCGCCACAACGCCTGGCTAATTTTTTATTTTTATTTTTTCGAGACAGAGTTTTGCTCTTGTTGCCCAGGCTGGAGTGCAATGGTACAATCTCCGCTCACCGCAACCTCCATATTACGGGTTCAAGTGATTCTCCTGCCTCAGTCTCCCGAGTAGCTGGGATTATCGCCATGTGCCACCACGCCTGGCTAATTTTGTATTTTCAGTGGAAACGGGATTTCTCCATGTTGGTGAGGCTGGTCTCAAACTCCCGACCTCTGGTGATCCGTCCACCTCAGCCTCCCAAAGTCTGCGATTACAGGCGTGAGCCACCACACCTGGCCTTTCTTAGCTACTTTCAATATATTTTCTTTCTTTTCGTTTTCAGCCTTTTGATTATGATGTGTGCGAATTTCTTTGGGTTTATCCTGTTTGGGGCTCGCTTAGCTTCTTGAATTGATAGGTTTTGTCTTTATCCAACCTTGGGGAGTTTTCAACCATTATTTTCTCAAGTATTTTTTTCAGCATCATCCTCCTTCTCCTTTTCTTCTGGGACTCAGGTGACCTGAAAGTTAGAACTTAGGTACTGTCCCACAGGCCCCTGAGGCCATGTTTATTTTTTTCATTCTTTTTTTCTCATTATTTTTCAGTGTAGATTATTTCTATTGATCTTTCTTCAGTCAATTCATTAACTCTTCCCTCTGTCTCTCCATTCTGCCAATGGAACCCACTGAGTTTTTTTATTTCAATGATTACAATTTTTTAATTTCTAAAATTTCCATTTAAAAATATCTTCTGCCAGACATGGTGGCTCAAGCCTATAATCCCAGGACTTTGGGAGGCTGAGGAGGGTGGATCCCTTGAGGGCAGGAATTTGAGACCAGCCTGACCAATGTGGCAAAACCTTGTCTCTATTAAAAATACAAAAATTAGCCAGGCGTGGTGGCACATGGCTGTAATCCCAGCTACTCAGGAGCTGAGGCAGGAGGATCACTTGAGCCCGGAGCTCAAGGCTGCAGTGAGCTATGCTGGCCCCACTGCACTCCAGCCTGGACAACAAGGCAAGACCCTGTCTCAAAAACGAACAAACAAAAAAGGCCCAGCTCAGTGGTTTATGCCTGTAATCCCTGCATTTTGTGAGGCTGAGGTGGGTGGATCACTTGAGGTCAGGAATTTGAGATAAGCCTGACCAATATGGGGAAACCTCATTTCTACTAAAAATACAAAAAATTAGCCAGGCATAGTGGCATGCACCTGTCGTCCCAGCCACTCGGGAGCCTGAGGCAGGAGAATTGCTTGAACAGGGAAATAGAGGTTGCAGTGAGCTGAGATCATGCCACTGTACTTCGGCCTGGGCAACAGAGCAAGATTCCATCTAAAAAATAAAAAACAAAAACTTCTATATCTTAGTAAAAAATTTTATTGTAATATATGCTCTAAGACTGTTTGCAATTGCCCATTTGAATATTTATTTTAAATTGTGAGTCGGGCACGGTGGCTCACACCTGTAATCCCAGCAGTCTGGGAGGCTGAGGCAGTGGATCACTTGAGGTCAAGAGTTCGAGACTAGCCTGACTAACATGGTGAAACCCCATCTCTATTAAAATTATAAAAATTAGCCAGGCATGGTAGCCCATGCCTGTAGTCCAAACTGCTCAGGAGAATCACTTGAACCTGGGAGGTGAAGGTTGCATGGAGCTGAGATCGTGCCACTGCTCCAGCCTGGGCAGCAGAGTGAGACTCCGTCTCAAAAATAAATGAATGAATAAATAAATAAATTGTGGTAAAATGCACATCACAGAATATGTACCATCTTAGCCATTTTAAGTGTACAGTTCAGGAGTGTTTAGTACATTTATATTATTGTGCAACCAATCTCTAGAACTCTTTTCATCTTGCAAAACAGAAACTCTATACCTATCAAACAATAACTGCATTCCCCTGACCCCGCCTCTGACAATCACCATTCTGCTTTCTGTTCCTATGCCTTTGATTGCTCTAGCTACCTCATCTGTGTGACATCACACGGGATTTGTCTTTTAGTGTCTGGCATTTTTCACTCAGCATAATATCCTTGAAGTTCATCCAGGTTGTAGCCTGCGTCAGAATTCCCTTACTTTTTAAGGCTGATCATACAGTCCTTATGTGTGTGCCATATTTTATTTGTCTATTTATCTGTCAAAGGACACTTGGTTTGCTCCCACCATTTGGCTATAATGGAGCCATTAACATGGGTGTACAAATATCTACCCAAGACCATGCTTTCAATTCTTTGGGACATGTACCTACAAATGAAGTTGCTGGACCATAAGATAATTCTACCTATCTTTAATTTTTTGAGAAACCATGGAACTGTTGTCCATAGCAGCTATACTAGTTCATATTTCTACCAGTGGGACACAAGAGTTTCAGTTTCTCCACATCCTTGGCAACACTTTTATTTTCAATAGTAGCCATCCTAATGGGTGTATCATTTGAACATTGTTGTAATAGTTTCTTTACAGTAAAATCTATGCCAGATAATTCTGATGTCAGTATCCTCTTGATGTTGGCATCTGTTGATTATCACAGGAGTGGAACTCTTTGTTGGTTTGGATTACATCCTGGATGTTTTCAGTGGGATGTTTAGGATGCTCTAAGACTGTGGGTCTCATTGAAATCCGATGGAGAATGTTGATATTTTGCTTAGTGAACAATTAACCTCAGTAGATTCAAGTCACAAGTTCTGAGGGCCACGGTGCCAACCTCATCTCAGTTTTCAAAACCTTTGTGATGACCTTTTTTATTTTGATTGTCACAGTTCTGAAGGCTGTGAAGTCCAAGATCAATGTGTCAGCATCTTTTGAGAACCCTCTTGCTGCCTCATCCCATGACTGAAGGTGAAAAGGCAAGAGAAAGAGCCCATTCCCATAGGCCCCTCTTTTTGTGACCAAAGCAAATCAAATATTTTATTCCTAGGGTTTTTGTTTTTTTTTTTCAAATAAATCTCTTATGTATCTTGTCTACTCTTTGTAACAGCTGAGGCAATGCTAAGCAAATGAAATGTTAAGCAAATGAAAAAAGATACAATGTAACTTAAGTAGTAATATTCAAGTTATATTCGACATTTAGACATCTACAGAATATTCACATCTCTCCTGGGCGTGTGCCAGCCGGTGGTCCATCTGGGACCTGAGAAGTGGCTTCTCCATCAGTTCATCTCTGAAGTTCTTTGCTATGCTTGGGAGAGAGCACTGGAATCCACAAGGAGCTTGATGGAGCCTTTCCTGAGCTCCGCCCTCTCTGTGATCTCCCTGCTGCATCCCAGTTCCCTTGGCCCTAGTGGTGGAGGACACAGACAGAACAGAGAACTCAGCATTGGTGCCAGCTTTTAAGATCCTTACTGCACTGAAGGCAGAGGCAGTAACCCTTTCTCAGAGCATGGCTTCTGCTGGCCCTTACTGCCATGCCTCCACAGGATTGCCTGAGGGCTGGGTCATAAGAGAACAGAGGAAAAAAAAAGAGAAAAGAAAGAAAACCCGGGAAGTGGGGTTTCTGTGCTCCCTTTGTATATTAGCAGTCTTTTTTTTTTTTTTTTTTTTTCCTCCCAGAGCCAGAACATCCCATATTCACAGCATGCCCTCTCCCTGCTCCACACTGTCTTTCTGAGCCTTTCTGCCTGGTCTCTAGGGCTCACGTCTGGATTTCCACATGCATTATTTCCAGCTGGGAATACTGGAAGGGAAAAATGCCACTCACCACTCATTTGGTGGTTCTTTGATTTCTGGTATTCTTCCCTGATCCTCCTGCTACGATTTATTTAATTTCTAGAGTCCTCAGGGAGCTGCCATACGCATTCTGTCCAAGTTTTATAATTATATACGGTGGAAAAAATGGCAGTGTGCTTATTCCATCTTACCCAGAACTGGAACTTAAATTAGATTTAAGAAACTAAAACCAAAAGACTAATACAGATTAGCACAAATGCATTCTATTTACTGGAAAGATAATTAAACCCAGAGTCTTCTGGTGACAAGTTAGTGACATCATCTTCACCTACAAAGGACCGCTTCATTACCATACTCTAAATTTCATGCCCTAAGCATATCTTTATGTAATTTTGCTTTATTTGAAAGGATTATTCATTGACATTTCCAACTGCTACTGGACGATGTTGCATAAATGAATAAATGACTCTTAGGGATATTACCACTTTCTAATGCTGTTTTATAACCTGCATACTCTAGGGTTTGCTGATTTCTACAGCTGGGCATCTGCAGGGACCATCTCAGCTCACAGTTTTGAATACTGACCTCTATTATATTAATAGACGAGAAAGTCGATGGCAATGCCAACTTCACAAACGTACATTAAAAGATATCAGATGCGGCTGGGTGCGGTGACTCACGCCTGTAATCCCAGCCCTTTGGGAGCCTGAGGTGAGCGGATCACGAGGTCAGGAGTTTGAGACCAGCCTGGCCAACATGGTGAAACCCTGACTCTACTAAAGATACAAAAATTAGCTGGGCTTGGTGGGGGGCGCCTGTAATCCCAGCTATTCAGGAGGCTGAGGCAGGAGAATCACTTGAACCCAGGAGGCGGAGGTTGCAGTGAGCCAAGATTGCACCACTGCACTCCAGCCTGGGTGACAGAGCAAGACTCCATCTTGGGGGAAAAAAAAAAAAAGATACCAGATGCCTCTGTGTCATATTCCCTGGTGATTCTTTAAGAGTTTGTCGGAAGACACAAGGAGAAGTCAGTCCAGACGTGCATAGTCCTCAACTCGTTCAAATGCAGGATTCTTGTAGTTGAAAGCCATGGATCTCCCAGTCAAAACATCAGAATATTGTTTGGGATGTTGCTATTGTCTGAATGTCTATGTCCTCTCCCTCCACCAAATTTATATTGAAATCCCCACCTCCAAGGTAATGGTATTAAGAGGTGGAGCTGGCTGGGTGTCATGGCTCACACCTGTAGTCCCAGCACTCTGAGAGCCTGAGGCAGGAAGATTTCTTGAGCCCAGGAGTTCAAGACCAGCCTGGGCAACATGGTGAAACCCCATCTCTGCAAAAAAATTTAAAAGAAAGTTAGCTGGGCATGGTGACATGCACCTGTAGTCCCAGCTACTTGGGAGGCTGAGGTAGGCGTCTCACTTGGGCCCAAGAGTTCAACACTACAGTGAGCCATGATTGCAACACTGTACTCCAGCCTGGGCAACAGAGTGAGCCCCTAACTCTACAAAAAAATTAAGCAATGAGCTCAGCATTGTGGTTCATGCCTGTAGTCCCAGCTACTGAGAACTGTCTCAAAAAGAAGAAAAGGAGGTAGAGACTTGGGCGGTGATTAGGTTGTGAGGGTGGCACTTTCATGAAGGAAAGGGAAGTGGATTCCAGAGAGACCCCCTCATCTCTTCCACTGAGTGACAGCACAGGGAGTAAGTGCTGTCTGTGAACCAGGAAGCAGCCCTCGCAGACGCAGAATCTGCTGGCACCTTGATTCTGGACTTCCCGGCCTCCAGAACCGTGATAATTAAATTTCTTTTCATTTATCTATTTATTTAGAGACAGATTCTTGCTCTGGCATCTTGATTCTGGACTTCCCAGCCTCTAGAACTGTGATAATTAAATTTCTTTTCGTTTAGTTATTTATTTAGAGATAGAGACAAGTTTTTGCTTTGGCACCTTGATTCAGGGCTTCCCAGCCTCCAGAGCTGTGAGAATTAAATTTCTTTTCATTTATTTATTTATTTAGAGACAGGGTCTTGCTCTGGCACCTTGATTCGGGGCTTCCCAGCCTCCAGAACCATGAGAATTAAATTTCTTTTCATTTATTTATGTATTTAGAGACAGGGTCTTGCTCTGGCACTCAGGCTGGAGTGCAGTCACGTGATCACAGCTCACTATTTTCTCAAACACCTCGGCTCAAGCAATCTTCCCAACTCAGCCTCTCCAGTAGCTGGGACTACCACGCCCAGGCACGCACCACCACGCCCAGCTAATTTTTTTTTTTTTTTTGTATAGAGATGGGATCTCAACTATGTTGCCCAGGCTGGTTGCAAACTCCTGGCCTCAAGTGATTCTCCCACCTCGGCCTCCCAACATGCTGGGACTGCAGGTGTGAGCCACTGCTCCCAACCGGAAATAAATGTCTGCTGTTCCTGGTACCTAGTTCATGACATTTTGTTATTCCAAGCAAAACGGGTATAGACAAATATCTAGACTTGCTTTCCCCTTGTACTTACCTGTTTTCTCCCCCGTTGAAGCTGTTAACCTCTGAAGATTTGGAGCAGGAAGACAGGAAGTGCTTGCCAGATACTTTCTCTCCCTACCTGGTCAATATTGAAAACCTTAAGCTCATTGAGAAAACAGAATGTGAAGACAGAAGTGAGTTTCTGAGGAAAACATGGAGACAGAGGGAGAGCTTGTTTCAGATAAAAAGGAATTTCTCTTGAGTGCAAGGAGCTGGGGGCTACAGTTCCCCCCAATAGCCGGGACCTGTGCCAGACCTTTACCTATGCCCCAAGGTGGTGCTGGGACCTCAGAGACAATGGCCACCTGATGACCTCAGAGACAATGGCCACCTGATGTCCCAGGGAGGTGCCCCTCAGCCCTGACTCAGCCTCACCAAAGGTTCTAGGACCTCTAAACCAGATGAGAATCAGCACAGAGAGCTTTAGACACAGAGGGTCCACAGGGACTGGTGATGGCTGTCTCTGTCCTCATCCATCTGTGATCCAAGGGGCTCCCCAGCTCTCTTGGCCCTGCCTGGAACCCCAAAACATCAGCACAATTTCTATAAGGGGAGATGGAGTCATAAAAACACCTCAGGTTATATTTCCACCAGCCAAGCAGGACAGGGACTCAGAGACAAAATTAAGTTGATTTAAAAATATTGAAGGCATAGTACATTTCTGGCACACCCGAGTCTTGCCCACACTCCCAGCCCCATGGCCCAGCCACACGTGCACCATCATAAACAGAAATCAGAGGCTGGGCGCGGTGGCTCATGCCTGCAGTCCCAGCACTTTGGGAGACTGAGACGACGGATCACCTGAGGTCAGGAGTTCAAGACCAGCCTGGCCAACGTGTTAAAACTCCATCTCTACTAAAAATACAAAATATTAGCCAGGCGTGGTGGCAGGCACCTGTAATCCCAGCTACTCCGGAGGCCGAGGCAGGAGAATCATTTGAACCTGGGAGGTGGAGGTTGCAGTGAGCTGAGGTCACGCCACTGCACTCCAGCCTGGGCAACAAGAGCAAAACTCCACCTCAAAAAAAAAAAAAAAGGTAATGAGAGACAGAACCCTTATGGTTATGGATACAAGGCTGCCAGAACCAGGGAGTCTTATTTAGCCAAATGATTACAGCTCGAGTTTTATTTCTAAGCGTCTTTTTAGCATTATGTTGTCACCTGTAATAAGCAGCACTTCTTGTACAAGTGGTAGAAGATCCTAATTGGCCCCGGTAAAGGGATTTTTCATACACTTCAGGAGGCAAGGGATGAGCAGCAGATGCAGTTACACTAATGGTTTCATTTTTTAAGACAGTGAGTATTGTTTATGTGCTGTCCTTATTTTATTGTGCGCAGATTAACAATTGCTGGTCCCGAGTGGGGAGCCAAGTTCGGGAGGGTGCATTTCATCCACCGGCTGCTACGAGTCTCCTTGATTGCTTTTTCTCTCCCCTGCTGAGGTCAATAACCAGTGCTGATATTTCTGCTGAATCAGTTTGCTGGGATTTGTCTTGTCCTCCTGACCCATGTTAATTATGTCTTCAAATGAGTGCTGGGCTAAAATACAGAGCTTCTTTCTTTCTTTGATTTTTACTTTTATTTTAAGTTCAGGGAGTACATGTGCAGGTTTGTTCTATAGGTAAACTTGTGCTATGGGGGTTTGTTGCACAGATTATTTCATCAGCCAGGTATTAAGTCTAGTATCCATTAGTTATTTTTCCTGATCCTGTCCCTCCTCCCAACCTTCATCCTCTGAAAGACCTCAGTGTGTGTTGTTCCCTTCTCTGTGTCCATGGGTTCTCATCATTCAGCTCCCATTTATAAGTGAGAACATGCGATGTTTGGTTTTTCTGTTCCGGAGTTCATTTGCTGAGGATAATGGCCTCCAACTCCATCCATGTCCCTGCAAAGGACCTGATCTTGTTCTTTTTTATGGCTGCATAGTATTCCATGGTGTATATGTACCACATTTTCCTTATCCAGTTTATCGTTGATGGGCATGAAGGTTGTTTTCATGTCTTTGCTGTTGTGAATAGTACTGCAATGAACATATGCTTATACACTATTGATATACACTATTGGTGGGAGTGTAAATTAGTTCAACCATCGTGGTAGACAGTATGGTGATTCCTCAAAGACCTAAAGACAGAAATACCATTTGACCCAGCAATCCCATCACTGGGTATAAATCCAAGGAATATAAATCATTATATTATAAAGACAGGGCTTATTTCAATAGTGGGAAAATGTATTTCTCCCTATTTGATGGACCTTCACTTTGATTTTCAGCTCCATCCTCACCTTGCCATGGTCCATAATCAATAGCCACGTGGTTCAGGTCCTTTATCTGGGAGACACAAGGAGACCTTGGGAGGTACCTTCTTTTTGGACCTCAGAATCCAGAGTTAGCACAGGAATAAAAGGACTTTCTCCTCCTTCCTTTCCAGAGAAATGCATTCTCAGCCCCTTATCTTAAAATAGTCTGTCCTACTAGAAATCTGCCAAATTTCTTTCTTCTATCTTCTGGAAATTTAGATGGTTCATCTTATGGAAAGATAGCTCTGGGCCGGGCGCGGTGGCTCACGCCTGTAATCCCAGCACTTTGGGAGGCCGAGGCGGGCGGATCACAAGGTCAGGAGATCGAGACCACGGTGAAACCCCGTCTCTACTAAAAATACAAAAAAAAAAAAAATTAGCCGGGCGCGGTTGTGGGCGCCTGTAGTCCCAGCTACTCGGGAGGCTGAGGCAGGAGAATGGCGTGAACCCGGGAGGCGGAGCTTGCAGTGAGCCGAGATCGCGCCACTGCACTCCAGCCTGGGCGACAGAGCGAGACTCCGTCTCAAAAAAAAAAAAAAAAAAAAAAAAAAATAGCTCTGCCTCTAGAAGACCAAAAGTAAAAGCCAAGTTCAAACAAATAACATAAAAAGAAAATCATGTTCTCAAAAAGAAATTAATTTTGCCCAATTTATTTGTTTATTATTTATTTTTCAGAGACAGGCTCACACTCTGTCGCCCAGGCTGGAGTGCAGTGGGTGATCACAGCTCACTGCAGCCTTGAACTCCCAGGCTCAAGCAATTCTCCTGCCTCAGCCCCCTGGAGCAGCTGGGACTGCAGGCGTGTACCACGACACCCAGCTAATTTTTTTATTTTTCTGTAGAGACGTGCCTCACCATATTGACTGAGCTGGTCTCAAACTCCTGGGCTCAAGTGATTCTCTCATCTTGGCTTCCTAAAGTGCTAGGATTTCAGGTGTGAGCCACCACACCCAGCCTTTTGTCCAATTCAGAATGTGACTAGATGCCAGATACCTCTGCCTTTCCAGAACTCCAGACATTCATTCCACAAACCTGTTACATGGAGCTGTGGGCTCTTGGTGATATAGAAACAAAGACGTGCTATACCCTATCCTGGCACAAACTATATTCTCTATTAATGCTCATTAGTATAATTCAAAGGCCATTAATTGAGTCAAAAATGTTGACAATGGAGCATAGATTACGTGGAAAGGAAGGTAAGTTATCATGTTGTCAGAGACGTTTGAACCAGAGCAACTCCATCTTGAACAGGAGCTGGGTAAAATAAGGCTAAGACCTGCTGGGCTGTATTCCCAGTAAATTAAGGCATTAACAGTCACAGGATGAGCTAGGAGGTCAGCACAAGATACAGGTCATAAAGACCTTGCTGATAAAACAGATTGCAGTAAAGAAGCTGTCCAAAACCCACCAAAACCAAGATGGTGATGAGAGTGACCTCTGGTTGTCCTCACTGCTCCACTCCCACCAGTGCCATGACAGTTTACAAATGCCATGGCAACATCAGAAAGTCACCCTATATGGTCTAAACAGGGGAGGCATGAATAATCCACCCCTTGTTTAGCATATCATCAAGAAATAACCATAAAAATGGGCAAGCCAGCAACCCACACTGCTCTGCCTATGGAGTAGCCATTCTTTTATCCCTTTACTTTCCTGATAAACTTGCTTTCACCTTACCGTTCGGACTCGCCGTGAATTCTTTCTTGCACAAAATCCAAGAACCCTCTCTTGGGGTCTGGATCAGACCACTTTCCTATAACAACCTCTGTTGTCAGGACAATGCAGAACGGATGAGTTGATAAAATCTGCATGTACACAAACCACTGTCCTCACAGCATAGTATTCAAGACACATTCCTTTATCCCTTTTAGAGTCATATTTACTGTTTTGGTTTTTTTTTTTTTTTTTTTTTTGAGATGGAGTCTCGCTCTGTTGCCCAGGCTAGAGTGCAGTGGTGTGATCTCTGCTCACTGCAATCTCCGCTTCCCGGTTTCAAGCAACTCTCTGCCTCATCCTCTTGAGTAGCTGGGATTACAGACTCCTGCCACCATGCCCAGCTAACTTTTTTGTATTTTTAGTAAAGATGGAGTTTCACCATCTTGGCCAGGCTGGTCTTGAACTCCTGACCTCGTGATTCACCCACCTTGGCCTCCCAAAGTGCTGGGATTACAGGCATTAGCCACCATGCCAGCCCTCTTATTTATTTATTTATTTATTTTTGAGACAGGGTTTCACTTTGTCACCCAGGCTGGAGTGCAGTGGTGCAATCTTGGCTCACTATAGCCTCAACCTATTGGGCTCAAGCAATCCTCCTGCCTCAGCCCTCCAAGTAGCTTAGACTGAGGATATAGGTGCACACCACCATATCCAGGTAATTTTTGTATTTTTAGGCAGACAGGGCTTGGCCATGTTACCCAGGCTGGATTCAAACTCTTGAGCTCAAGCAATCTGCCTGCCTCAGCCTCCCAAAGTGCTAGGATTACAGGCATGAGCCACCATGCCCAGCCATATTTGCATCTTTGGGGGCCCAACTTAGGTAAATTGTTAAGTAGGAGCACCCCTTAAGTATCTTGAAACTTGCCATTATAGTGTCTTACTCCCTAGAAGCATCTATGGTCAGTTCTCATTATTTCCAATAATTACATTCTATAAAGTCACTGCAAAACTGAATTATTGAATTCTGAGCCACTGCTCTTAGGAAAACACCGAGTTAGGTTCCTGTGGGCCTCTGGTTGCAATATTTTCGTCAGCTCATCAACACGTAACCTTGTTTTGTGTGTGCTTCTGTTTAAACACATTTAATCTGAGAGACATGGTTGACTCATTAACATTGACCCCCCAGCCAACAGTGCTGTAATTCACGCCTGTGTTTGAAATGCTTGTTCCCTGGTGCCGTAAAGAAATAGCACTTGAACGTAAATTTAAATTACCCAGCAAGGCCATTTTTACTTCCTGCAGAAAGGGTATACTCACCAGCATTTTTGCTACAAGAGTACATCGAACAAAGGAGACAGGGTCATTTATAACCTGACGCACCCACCCTACTGCTGTGTCCAGTTTCCATTGGCTGGAACGGGACCTCATATTCTGTATTTGTTCTGATTGACTAGCAACTTAGAACTTTTTAAAAGAGGCAAAGGCAGAGGAGAACAAAGGAAGGAGGAAGTAACTTGTGGAATGCTGGGAAAGGTAAAAACAAACAAACAAACAAACAAACAAAAATACCTTCAAATAAGGAAGAGGAACAGGCTATGACCTAATGCTTGCTTGGACCAGTATAAGCATGCCAGGGCAAATATTTAGGCGACATTGTGGGAGCTAAGAACATAAAGCACATTGAATTTCTTTATCACGGCTAGCAGATATTTAAGAATGTTAGCCCAGGTCTTTGAATCAATTTTGCTTCTAAGTGAAGTTACTATTTATTCCTAATTAAATGGGGAGGAAAGTCTTTGAAGAGGAACCTCTACTTTACTTTTTACATCTGCATGAAGCGTATCTAACAGGCATTTCTTCTCCATGGGGCAAATCACTGCCTTGTTGTTCTTTGGACATCAGACAGCACTCAGCACCTCACATGGGGTGGCGGGCATTGTAAACAGCAAAATCAACAACAAAAAAAGCACAACAGTGTGAAAAACATGGCACTACATAGACTCTGAAAAGGCCACTCATTGGCTGTATGAAAGCTGGAACACCTTTGCTGGTGTGAATCCGAAAGTATCTGAGACGGGCCTCAATCAATTTAGAAAGTTTGTTTTGCCAAGGTTAAGGACACACCTGTGACCCAGCCTCAGGAGGTCCGGACGACATGTGGCCATGGTGGTCGGGGCACAGCTTGCTTTAATACATCTTGGGGAGACATGAGACATCCAGTCAATACCTGTAAGATGACAATGGTTCCATCTGGAAAGGAGGGACAACTTGAAGTGGAGGCTTCCGGGCCATAAGTAGATTTTAACATTTTCTGATTGGCCATCCATTGAAAGAGTTAAGTTGTTCTCTAAAGACCTGGAATTGATAGAAAGGAATGTCTGGGTTATGAAAAGGGTTGTGAAGACCAAGGTTTCATCAAGCAGATGAAGCCTCCAGGTAGCAGGCATCCAAGAGAATTGACTGTAAATGTATCTTACCAGACTTATGGTCTGTGTTGGTGTTAATGCTGGCTGGCTTTTCCTGGAGTCCACAACGGAGGAGGGTGTATGAGGCAGGCCCGATTCCCCCTTGCTATCAAGGCATGAACCAGTTTTTTAGGCTAACATTGGGATGCACTTGGTGGAGAGAAGAGGTTCATTCAGATGGCTGGGGGCGGTGGGTGGGGGATGCTTAGAATATTATGTTTGATTTACACTGGGAACGGGTACATCAGGTGATTCGAATCTTTCACCATTCTGTGTATGTCTGTGAACGACTGTAAAAGCCCCAAATTAGTACTCAACCCAATCTTTAGGACCGAGAGCAACCTCAGGCAGAAAGGACTTAGGTGACTCCAGCCCAGCAACTCGAGACTCAAGGTTGCACTTTTTGCCCGTCAAGCTTGACCTTGCTTTATGACATTTTTGCTGTGTTCCTTGGATTTGGGGAACTTGCCTGAGAATCTCTTGCCAAGGAGCTACCATGGTAGTAGAGTGCATCCTGCAAGGACTTTGGAGTCAAACAGCTCTGAAATAGTGAAAAGCAAATTCACAAATGTGGAATCCTCCAAGGATGAGGACAGACTCCACATTCTAAATTGCTTCATCTCTGACTTGCAAAGCCTCTCCTTCTTATGTCCCTGTGTTAGTTTGTTCAGCTGCCGTAGCAAAGGACCACAGGTTGTGCCGTTTAACCAATAGAAATTTATTTTCCTGCAGTTCTAGAGGCTAAACATCTGAGATCAAGGCATGGGCAGGGCTGGTTCCTCCTGAGGTCTCTCTCAGCTTTCAGAGGGCGTCTTCTCCCTGCGTCCTCACCTGGCCATTTCTCAGTGTGTGGCTGTGTCCTGATCTGTTCTTATAAGGACCCCAGTCCTGCTGGATGAGGGCCCACTGATCTGACTTCATTTTACTTTAATCACCTCTTTAAAGGTCTTAGCTCCAAACACAATCACATTCTGAGATGCTGGAGGTTAGAACTTCAACATACAAATTTTGAGGGAGCACAGTTTAGCCCATAATAGTCCCATTTCTTCAAATCCCTGATAAGCCATGTGGATTTACTCTCTCAATGTAAGATGTCAGGATCTTAAATATTTCCCTTCTCGGAACTGCCACGCTAAATTTTAACTGTGAGCATAAAAGGGTTTTCTCCTAACCAAAGCTGGGATCAGGCTGTGGGTTTGGGCCCATAACATAAAGATTAAGATTGAGAACAAAGCAGAAAAAAAGGCATTACCCAGGGAGGCATAGGTCATCCTCTTAAATCAAGGTCAATTACCAGGAGAACAGAGAGAAAGCAGCCTCCTCCAAGGCTGGACCAGGACAAAGGTCCACAAGGACTACCTGGGCCCCGAGGCCTTGGGCATCCATGAGAATGACCCCAGATTCCCGATATCCTTGCATGAGCCTCCTGACCTCAGGCTGGGGGTGGAGGGCACCTGTCCAGGTACAAAGCACAGGGCAGGGACTCTGAATGCTACTGGCCCTGCACTGAACCATGGAAGATTTAAGGAGAACAATGGAACTAAATCAAGCTTCTGCCTTTCATACTTGCTCCCAAATTGCATCTGTCCATGCAACGTCAGGGTTATGGGTTGAACTGCAGCCCCCAAAAGATACTGTGGTCCTAATCCCCATACCTGTGAATGGAACCTTATTTGGAAACAGTGTATTTGCAGAAAAACAAGTCGAGATGAAGTAATTGGGGGGGGCCCTAATCCAATAGAACTGGTGTCCTTGTGTGTAGGGGTCCATCAGAGTTGTGGGAGAAACTATAGGGAAAGGAGCAGGTCTTCTGAAAGGTCGGAAGGCTGTACATGGCTTTGGGGGAGAATAGCTGAAGGCAGCTCTTCTCTGACCCCGAGGCAGAGAGTGAGGAGTATGTGCAAGGCAGTGAAGGGGAAGTTTGTTTGAAGCTGTCCAGGAACTGACCTTTGAACATCTGCATGCCCCAGGTTACCTGAAAGGGGAACAATAAATGTTAATTACCCACAGATTGTGTGGGTTCCAGGCTTTCGGCATTGTGCCTGCACTGAATAAAAGCAAGCAGCTCCAGCTTCTCGGGGCTGTACTCTGGCCACTTGAGCCAGGCAGTCCCCTAGCTGCTCTTACACTGCATACCTGTGTCTGAGTACTCCTTTCATCCATCAGTCAGCCAGCATCTGCGGGACAGACCTGGCACTTGTGAAAAGGAGAAATTTGAAGGCAGACACACACAGAAGGAGAACACCATGAGAAGATGAAGGCAAAGTTCAGAGTGATGGACAAGACAGGTACATTAGTGACGTACTAATACAAGACAGTTGTATTAGTCCATTCTTGCACTGCTATAAAGACACACCTGAGGCTGGGTGATTTATGAAGAAAAGCAGTTTAATTGATTCACCATTCTGCAGGCTGTACAGGAAGCAAGGCTGGACCTCAGGAAACTGACAGTCATGGTCGAAGGTAAAGGGGAAGAAGGCACATCTTCACAAGGCGGCAGGAGAGAGAGAGGGAAGGGGGAAGTGTTGCATGCTTTTAAACAAGCAGATCTCCTGAGTGCTCACTCACTATCACAAGAACAGCAAAGGAGAAGTCCGTCCCTATGATCCAATCATCTCCCACCAGGTCCCTCCAGAGGCCTGGAACAGAAGGAACCAGCCCTGCAGACACCTAGTGATATGGTTTGGCTGTGTCCTCCCAAATCTCATCTTGAATTTCCATGTGTTGTGGGAGGGACCTGGTGGTTGGTGACTGAATAATTGGGCTGGGCTTTCCCATGCTGTTCTCGTGATGGTAAGTCTCACAAGATCTGATGGTTTTAAAAAGGGGAGTCTCCCTGAACAAGCTCTTATCTTGTCTGCTGCCATGTGAGACGTGCCCTTCACCTTCCATCATGATTGTGAGGCCTCCCCAGCCACGTGGAACTCTGAGTCCATTTGACCTCTTTCTTTTGTAAATTGCCCAGTCCCAGGTATGTCTTTATCAGCAGCATGAAAACAGACTAATATACCTTGATCTTGGATTTCCAACCTCTAGAACTTGGAGACAACACATTCCCGTTGTACAAGCCACTAGGTTTGTGATACTTTATTATGGCAGACTTAGCAAACTAAAACACCAAGAGAGATTGCTTTTAAATCCGCTGTCTTCTCCCTTCTGCTTAAAATTCACCATCACTCTTAGGATAAAATTCAGCTCCCTACCTTGCCCAACAAGCCCTGCATAGCCTGGTCTTTGCTGATATCTTCCCCATTTTTTTTTTTTTTTTTTTTACCTCTTCCTGAAATTCAATACACTCCAGAATTTCAGATCCAGTCATATCAGACCTGGTCCTACCTCCTGGCATTTGCTCCAGCTGTCCCCTTCATCTGCACTAAGCTCTTCCTAAGTATTTTTGTCATTTCAGTTTCTGGAAAAACATCATCCCCCACTGAGAGGTGTTCACAACCACTTCATCCCAAAGCAGTGTCCCCATAACTCCAGAGCCATCCTATCCCTTATTCTGTTTTTTGCTTCTTGCATAGAACTATCATGATCTGAAATTATTTTGGAGAAAAAAGAATTAAAAAGAAATATGCCAAAATACGAACATGGTGATATCTCTGATGAGATTGCATATGGCATGATTTCTGCTTTCCAGAGTTTCTTCAATTAACATGCATCATTTTCCAATTGGAAAAGAGTCAATAGCTTCTCAAAAAGAAACGGTTAAGAATTTACTGGCATCAGCGCTTTCTGTGCAACCCCAGTGGCTGGCAGGACACTTCCCTTCCAGGCAGTTCTCCAGCTTCATTTCTTTGTGACTTGTGCTGCATTTACAGCAGGGTAATACACTCAGGGATGACTGGAATTAAGAAACTAAACACGGCCAGGTGCAATGGGTGGCTCATATCTTTAATCCCAGCCTGTAAGTGCAGCCTCTGAGTTCTTTGACTCTCCATCTCCTCCAGGTAAGACTAGACTGGCCTAGTAACTCACTTGTAGCTGATAGAATAAAGCGTAAGTGATAAGCTAGGTAGAAAAAGATCTTTCTCCTTGGACACTTGCCCTGAAAACACAACTACTCTGAGATTGCCATGTGAGAGAGGCCCCGGACACCAGCTCCACCAGGAGCCTTCTGAGCGAGCTTGTGAGTTCACCATCAGGGATGGCCAGCCCAGTTAAGTCTTCAAACAATGGAACCTCAGCCAACGTCTGACAGCAGCAGCATGAAGGAGACCCCAAGTGAGAACAGCACTACCTATGCCTTCCCGCATTCTTTTTTTTTTTTTTAAACGGAGTCTCACTCTGTCTCCCAGGCTGGAGTGCAGTGGCACTGTGTGACTCACTGCAACCTCTGTCTCCCAGGTTCAAGCAATTCTCCTGCCTCAGCCTCCCGAGTAGCTGGGATTACAGGTGCCCACCACCATGCCGGGCTAATTTTTGTATTTTTTTTAGTAGATACAGGGTTTCACCATGTTGGCCAGGCTGGTCTCGAACTCCTGACCTCAGGTGATCCACCTGCCTCGGCCTCCCAAAGTGCTGGGATTATAGGCATGAGCCACCACACCCGGCCTTTTTTTTTTTTTTTTTTTTTTTTTTTGACAAGGGCTGTATTAGAGTTCTCTAGAGGGATAGAACTAACTATATGAATATGTAAAATGCATATATAAAGGGGAGTGATTAAGGGGTATTGACTCACCCAATCACAAGAAGAGGTCCCACAACAGGCCGTCTGCAAGCCAAGGAGCAAGGAAGCCAGTCCAAGCCCCAAAACCTCAAAATTAGGGAAGCCGACAGTGCAGCCTTCAGTCTATGGTCGAAGGTCCAAGAGTTTCAAAGCTGAACAACTTGGAGTCTGATGCTCAAAGTCAGGAAGCATCCAGCACAGGAGAAAGATGGAGGCCAGAAGACTCAGCCAGTCTGGTCTTTCCACATTCCTCCACCTGCTTTCATTTTAGCTGAGCTGGCAGCTGATTAGACGGTGCCCACCCAGACTGAGGGTGTAGCTGCCTCTCCCAGCTTAGATGGTGCCCACCCAGACTGAGGGTGCAGCTGCCTCTCCCAGCCTGCTGACTCAAATGTTAATCTCCTTTGGCAACACCCTCACAGACACACCCAGGAACAATCCTTTGCATCCTTCAATCCAATCAGGTTGACACTCGATATTAAGCATCACAAGATCTCACTGTTGCCCAGGCTGGTCTCGAACTCCTGGGTTCAAGAGTGCCTCCCACCCAGGCCTCCCCAAACTCTGGAATTACAGGCATGAGCCCCAGCGCCGGGTCATTCTTTCATTCTCGACCCACCAAATCATGAGCAAAATAAAATGACTGTTGTTTTACATCACTATGTTTGGGGTAATTTGTTTTGCAGACACTGGAACAGTGGTTCTCCACAGGAAAATGAGAATGACTTCCTAGTGGTTTAAAGGACCTGGTGGTGACTTGCACAGCATTTACGGCAGGGTAATACACTCAAGGAAGACTGGAATTGAGAAACTCAACATGGCCAGGCCCAGTGGGTGGCTCACACCTGTAATCCCAGCACTTTGGGAGGCCGAGGCAGGAGGCTTGCCTGGGCAAGTAGTTCGGGACCAGCCTGGGGAACATAGTGAGACCCCATCTCTATAAAAAATACAAAAATCAGCCAGACGTGGTGGCACACACCTGTAGTTCCTGCTACTCTGGAGGCTGAGGTGGGAAGATCGCTTGAGCCCAGGAGGTAGAGGCTGCAGTGAGCTATGATCGCACTACTGCACTCTAGGCTGGGCATGCAAACAAGAAACTAAACACTCCCTTACAATAAGGCAAGCCAGTGGGGGAGATTCAGTCCTACTGGTTCCCAGTCTCACTGTATTTGCTCTGTGCATGTAACCACACCCTCCAACACACTTCAAACCACACACATGTGCAGGCCCAGCCTCCACCCAGTCTTTAGTACCCAGAGCTAACTTGGGCAGAAAGGACTTAGGTGACTCCAGCCCAGCAACGTGAGACTCAAGGTCTCACTTTTTGCCCCTTAAGCCTGACCTTGTTTCATGACATTTTTGCCGTGTTCCCTTGGATTTGGGGAAGTTGCCAGAGAATCTTTTGCCAAGGAGCTACCATGGTAGTAGAATGGCTACTAGAAGAACTTCGGAGTCAGACAGCTCTGAAAACATTCTCTCTGCTCAGCCATTTTATTGGGCATGCATTTGGCTATAATTCAGAGAAAATTTGAATAATATGGGTTTAAAAAATAGTGTGTTATTTTTCTCACAGAAATTTGCAGATAGGTAGTTGCTGACATTGTTTCAGCTGCTTTAATAATGTCATTAGAGAACCAGGCCGTGCTCACTTTGAGTTTTCTTCCTCCCTCCCTCTCTTCCTCCCTCCCTCCCTCCTTTCCTCCCTCCCTTTCTTCTTTCCTTCCTCTCTCCTTTCTCTCTCTCTCTCTTCCTCCTCCCTTCCCTCTCTTCCTCCCTCTTTCCTCCCTCCCTCTCTTCCTTCCTCCCTCCCCCCTCCTTCCCTTCCTTCCTTCTTTCCTTCTTCCTTTCTTCCTTCTTTCCTTCCTCTCTCCTTTCTCTCTTCCTCTCTTCTCTCTCTCTTTCTCTCTCTCTTTCTCCTTCCTTCCTTCCTTTCTTTTTTTGGCCTCATGGTTACAAGATGGTTGGAGCAACACCAGATATCACATCTGCTACCAGGCAGTGAGAAGGGAGGAAGGATGAGGAGCAGAGCTAACCACATCTTTCCTTTCTTTCTTCCTTTCTTTTTTACAAAAACAAGTGAAAACACCAATGACTTTTCCAGATGCCCCTCTAGCAGTCCTTTCCCTAGGCCTCACAGGTCAG
The DNA here is from genome assembly GCF_043159975.1 of Macaca nemestrina. NCBI lineage: Eukaryota > Metazoa > Chordata > Mammalia > Primates > Cercopithecidae > Macaca > Macaca nemestrina. The sequence goes on along the minus strand of NC_092128.1, from coordinate 152,039,803 downwards.
AGCTGGACCACATGACTTCCCCTGGCTGCCACAGAGCCTGAGGAATTAAGAAATAGCTTTGTCATTATTGTCTTAGACAATTGTAAGTCATCACTTGCAGCTGAGCGAATTGCAGCTCTTAACAAGGAAGAGGGAGGTGGTGAGTTTTAGGTACCTAGTGAGCACTATCCACCCTAGCCACTAAACTAGCCTAACTGCTTAGTGACTTTGAGCTTACCTCTTGAGCCCTGTGTGCCTCAGTTATATTATCTGTATAATGGAGCAACACCATATCCTCACCTAGCTGCATGTCTGGCTCACTAAGCGTGTCCTGAAAAAAAGGGATTCCTACACAAAGGCTGGGCTGCTTCCCCTGTCTAACTACATTGTACAATGCCTATCATTAGCCTGGTGGTGGGTTACATCATGAGAACAAAGAAATATTCAAATCTCTGGCTCAGAGTCCAGCAATCTGCTTTCAGAAGGAAAAAAAAACCAAAAAGCACTAAAGTGAACGTTCTAGAAAAAAATGTGTGCTGCAAGTCATAATCAGCTCAAATGTGAGCTGCAGTTTCTCTGTCTTTTTCAGACTGGAGACACCAGCCAGAGTCAGAGTTATGGCCCTCGAAGCACTGTCAGGTCTCCCGCTCTGGCTTCATTTACGACCCATGGTTGCTATGCCTGGTAGGGAATGTGGGTGCCCTGGGAGGCTCTCTTTGCATTTACTTCGTGGCTCTTACACATTCATTTCTTGGAGTCTCTACTTTTTTTGTAGGATCATTACCTGCCTCCAAGGTACATCTCAGCCAATTTCCGTCATAGAAAACTGGCTCACATTTTGCCCTGGGCAATATCACCAGGGTTGTTCTGGGATGCCAGACAATAAGACATTGCTTCCGCCCTTAAACCAGATGCATTCCCTCCTCCTCGCCTGACCTTGTTGTCGTTAATCAAGCTGATTTTCTGTCACTGGCCTAAATTGGTACTTGCTGCAGTCTCTTTGCCCTACAGAGAAATTCCTTTTACCACCGCATCCCAAGGGGCCAAGTCCTTGGCTCCTTCTAACCAGAATAAAGTGACTCATTAAACTATTCCACTGGCTTTCAGAATGAGCATGGCTGCATGAGAACATTTTTCTACGTCTCCTCCTGGAAATCATACATAGGAGCAAGGAGAATTTAAAAACCGCATAAACTCCATTTTCAAGGAAACCGGAAAAGACATAGATAGAGTCCACAGACTTCAAAGTGCATGTCCAGACTTAGAAGATAGCTGGGATGGAGCAGAACTGTCAAAGGGAAGAGGAAGTGAAGAAGTGGGGGGAGGGCAGCTGCAGATGAGGAGTGCACCAACTCAAGGCACCTCCCAAAAGTGAGGTGCTCACCTTGAAGCTCAACAGCTGAACCTGCTGCCCGCAACACCAGCTAGCATGAAAATTGGGGAGAGAGGTGTGAGAGAAGCTCTTGTGGACCTGGTTTGATTCAGAGATGCAGAGAGCTGTAGAGAGGGAAGCCATATTTACCAAGAGTAGCCTAGCTCTGTGGCAGGAGAGAAGAAAAACCCTTGGGGCTGTGAAGACAGCGCCAATGCACTTCCTTCCACTGTTCTCAACAGCTTCCCACCAGAGGCTCATTCACAAGATTGTTGCTGGATGCCTTCCCAAATTCTGTTTTCTTTTCTTTTTTTTTTTTTTTTTCATATTTATGGAATTTTCACTGGGTACTTGGTCACCCACCTGGAAACTACATCTCCCAGGCTCTCTTTCAGCCGGATGTGGTCATGGGACCATGTGGGGCCAATGGGAAGTAAGCAGAGGGTAAGTGCACAGTTTGTGATTGACAGGAAAACCACGTTTTTTGGACTCTGCTCTTTTTTCTTCATTCATCGGGAATGCAGACGCAGTCATGATGCAGCTCCTAGCATGCTGGATTTGGACAGGAATCTAGGTGATGAAGGAGCAACAATGTGGAAAGAACCTGGATCTCCAAGTGACTTCATGGAGTGTGGAGCGTCCCCAACTGCGTGGACTGAGAACCCCAGGATTGTTAGGAGCTGTTCCGAGAGGGGAGTAAGTTTCTCTCTTATGTAAGCTGCTGTTTTTCTTAACCCATGCCCTATATTTTATATTCTTAACATAAATTTGCATCTGGAAGTGTGAACATAACAAAAACCTGAAATAGTGTCGTTAGCTTAGTGGCCCTTGAAGGGATCCTTGGAAAAGGAGTGAGCCTGAGTCCTTACTTCACCTCTTTGCTAAGTAAATCAGCCTCTCCAGGGGCCAGAGAAACCAGGTGTCTCCAGGGTCCTGTGTTATGTCCTCCCCTCTGCAGAGAGTTAAGTAAGTCTCTCTGGACTTGTCTCACTGTCTGTGCAGTGGCCAATTAACTTGCAAATCTTGTTCTTAGTCAAGGACCCCAAATTTGAGTAAAATTGGCTCAGAAAACCCCAACTGTGTAGGAACCCAATGATATTTCCTTTGAAATCCCACAGTAAACATATTGCACATGTCTTCCAGTTCTTTTTTTTTTTTTTTTTTTTTTTTTTTTGAGACGGAGTCTCGCTCTGTCGCCCAGGCTGGAGTGCAGTGGCGCGATCTCGGCTCACTGCAAGCTCCGCCTCCCGGGTTCACGCCATTCTCCTGCCTCAGCCTCCCGGGTAGCTGGGACTACAGGCGCCCACAACCGCGCCCGGCTAATTTTTTGTATTTTTAGTAGAGACGGGGTTTCACCGTGGTCTCGATCTCCTGACCTTGTGATCCGCCCGCCTCGGCCTCCCAAAGTGCTGGGATTACAGGCGTGAGCCACCGCGCCCGGCGTCTTCCAGTTCTAATCCTTTCCCCTTTCCTATTTCACAGAGCTCAAGGAGGGCTAATCAGGCTTTCTGGGTATTCTGTGAGGCATAAGTTCACCAGAAGGACTGCATCAAACTTACCTGGAACGAATGGCAAGGACTCTTGATGAGTGTCTTTAACCCATCTTGCCAGTTAGACCACGAATCACCACAGGCAGTGTCTTGTCTTGAGGTCTGCAGAAGCTTCAGGATTTTTAACACATTTCTTTGACCACACTGGGCAGCAAAATGTTTGTTTGTTGACTTTCTTTTTCCTTTTCTTTCTTTTTTTTTTTTTTTTTTTTTGAGACAGAGTCTTGCTCTGTGGCCAGGCTGGAGTGCAGTGGCATGATCTCGGCTCACTACAACCTGCGCCTCCTGAGTTCAAGTGATTCTCCTGCCTCAGCCTCCCGAGTAGCTGGGACTACAGGTGCACACCACCACGCCTGGCTAATTTTTGTATTTTTAATAGAGATGGGATTTCACCATGTTGGCCAGGATGGCCTCGAACTCCTGACCTCGTGATCTGCCCACCTCGGCCTCCCAAAGTGCTGGGATTACAGGCATGAGCCACCATGCCTGGTCTCATTGACTTCCTAAAAAACTCAAAACTCTTGACTATGAGACAGCTTCTAGTTGGAGTGTGTGCTCCATTCAAAACACAATCACCCATGAGTGCACCTGACCCATTCCCAGTCCAGTTTCTCAAACGTTGTTTAGTAGAAGAAAGTTTTATTTTTCTTCGGTCCTCAAACAAAATCTCACCCAAAACACCCATATATAAAAAGAGATGAAAGAGGCTCTGATGGTGTCAGGTTTGGAGGGTTCAATGGATCCGTTTTCTGGGCTCCTCTCAACCCCATTCCTTCTTTCTCAGTCAATCTCAGTGACCAGAATGAACTTCTCATTTGTTCAAATGAAAGCAATGAATTTCACAGCCTGTCTGTGATCCTCCGTGCCTCACTTTATCCTGTGACATTGAATTGAAATCACAGGCTCACGACCAGTGCATGCACCAGCAAGGATGAACCTCACACGCGCTTTGCTGAGTGAAAGAAGCCGGACACAGAAAAGTACAACACAACATACTCTTTTATTCCATTGATATGAAATTCCAGAACAGACAAAATAAATCTATAGTGACAGCAGATTCGTGATTGCTTCTGTGGGGCAGGCGGGCAGGGCAGGGATTTATTAAGGAAGGGCAGGAGAGAATAATCTCGGGTGATAGGAAATTCTCTGTTGTGATGCTGGTTTGGTTACAAGGTGTTTGCTCTTGTCAACACATCAAGTCAACACATGAGATGTGCATTTCGTTATATGTAAATTTCACCTAAAAATAAGCATAAACAAACATGAGCTTTAGCTCATGAGATGAATATTGAAGTATTCAGGGGTGAAGTGCACTGACATTGCCACTTGCTTTGAAATGAATCAAAAATCAAAAAGATTGATAGATGGGTTGAGAGAGAAACACAATGGAACCAATACAGCCAAATGTTCATTGTGAAGTCCAGGTGGTGCTATATAGCTGTTGACCATACAATTCATTAAACTATGTTTGAAGACATCCATCATGAAATACGAGGGGGAAAATAATTATAAGAATTCCATAGTGTTGAAGGCAGAGAGGAAACTGCCAACCTGGTTTCCTGTTGCAGAATAATTTTTATTTCAGACATTTTTTTTTTTTTTGAGACGGAGTCTCGCTCTGTCACTCAGACTGGAGTGGAGTGGCACGATCTCGGCTCACTGCAAGCTCCGCCTCCTGAGTTCACGCCATTCTCCTGCCTCAGCCTCCCAAGTAGCTGGGACTACAGGTGCCCGCCACCTCGCCCGGCTAGTTTTTTGTATTTTTAGTAGAGATGGGATTTCACCATGTTAGCCAGGATGATCTCAATCTCCTGACCTCATGATTTGCTCACCTCAGCCTCCCAAAGTGCTGGGATTACAGACGTGAGCCACCACTCCCGGCCTCAGACTCCTAAATATTCTCTTCTAAATATTTTCCAAGGCTTTCTTTTCTGCCCACTCCTTCAGAACATTTTCCTCCATTTTCTTTCACCCTTTAAAAGGTCATTTTTGGGGAGGTATTATGTGCATACAATAAAATTTTACATTTCAGTGTACAGTTCTCTGAGTCTGACGAATGCATGTAGTTGCATGACCATTGCTACCATCAACCATCACTTCACATCATTCCCTTGCGTTCCCCTGTAGCCAGCCCTTGCCCCAGCCCCTAAGCTCCCGGAAAATACTGATGTACTGTCTGTCCCTACAATTTTGCCTTTTTGAGAATGTCATATAAATGGAACCATGTAGTACGTAGTCTTTTGTTTTGTTTGTATTTATTCTATCCCCTCTCTTGCTTTTTCATTTTTTGTTTTTTTTAGAGACAGGGTCTCGCTCTGTCACCCAGGCTGGAGCGCAGTGGCGTGAGCATATCTCACTGCAGCCTCAAACTCCTGGGCTCAAGAGATCGCCCCTATTAGTCTCCCAAGTAGCTGGGACTGCAGATGTGTGCCACCATGCTCAACCTCACTTTGTTTATCTTTTGAGAAAGAGACTCTCACTTTTTTCATTTACTGTCTGCTGAGAAACAAAGTCTCCAAGCTTAGTAAAATTATATGTGAATGAGACCTGCTAGGTACCTGTGAAGGCCTGCGGGCTGTCCCATAGGATTTTCTTCTTGGGCCTTGAGGTAACTGGCCTCATGAATCTTTCATTTACTTAGAATTCTGGAATGTTTTGCTTGTTGGTTAAAGGTTGTGTCCTAAAGGCTGTGGCAGAAATGTGACTCTGAGAAATCTCAATGCTGACACTTCTGTTATAATAATTTTTGTTTTTTGTTTTGTTTTGTTTTGTTATTAAGAGATGAGTTCTTGCTCTGTCACCCAGACTGCAGTGCAGTGGCATAATCATAGCTCACTGTAACCTCGAATTCCTGGGCTCAAGTTATCCTCCTGCCTCAGCCTCCTGAGTATCTGAGACCAGAGGTGCACACCACCACACCAATCTAATTTTTTTTTTAAAGATGGGGTCTTGCTATGTTGCCCAGACTGGTCTTGTACTCCTGGCCTCGAGGGATCCTCCAGCCTCAGCCTCCTCAGTTGCTGGGGTTCAATGTGGAGCCTTTTGAACTGGAACTTTTCCACTCTCCACAGTGCATTTGAAATCTACCCATGTTTGGTGCAGCACACCAACATGGCACATGTATACCTATGTAACAAACCTGCACATTGTGCACATATACCCTAGAACTTAAAGTATAATAAAAAGAGAAATATCCCCATGTTATTGCATGTATCAATAATCATTCATTTTTTCCAATTGTTTTATTGTGGTAAAATAAACACAAAACATAAAATTTACCATCTTAACGTTTTCAAGTGTACCATTCAGCAGTACTAGACACGTTCATGATGCTGTGTGACCGTCACCACCACCCACCTTCAGAATTCTTTTCATCTTGTAAAACTGAAACCCTGCACCCATTAACCAACAACGGCCCATTCGACTCTCCCCACAGCCTCTGGCAATGACCAGTCTACCTTCTGTCTCTGTAATTTTCACTACACTAAGTGCCTCTTATAAGTGGAATCACACAGTGTTCGTCTTACCTCCCTGAGCCTAACGTCCTCAAGGTTGACCCATGCTGTAGCAGGCATCAGAATGTCCTTCTTTTTTTTTTTTTTGAAATGGAATTTTACCCTTGTTGCCCAGGCTGGAGTGCAATGGCACAATCTTGGCTCACTGCAACCTCTGCCTGCCAGGTTCATGTGATTCTCCTGCCTTAGCCTCCCAAGTAGCTGGGATTACAGGCACCCGCCACCATGCCCGGCTAATTTTTTGTATTTTTAGTAGAGATGGGGTTTCCCCATGTTGGCCAGGCTGTTCTCGAGCTCCTGACCTCAGGTGATCCATCCGCCTTGGCCTCCCAAAGTGCTGGGGTTACAGACATGAGCCACCGTGCCCTGCCAGACTGTTTTTACTATACATTTCTTTCACCAAATACTTACATGACCTATTTAAGAATTAGAATTTAATACAACAAAAAAAAAATGAAGTCAAACCTTGCACAGTGACTCACACCTGTAATACCAGCACTTTGAGGTCAGGAGTTCAAGACCAGCCTGGGAAACATGATGAAACCCCAACTCTATGAAAAATACAAAAGTTAGCTGGGCATGGTGGTGGGCACCTGTAATCCCAGCTACTCAGGAGGCTGAGGCAGGAGAATCTCTTGAACCAAGGAAGTGAAGGTTGCAGTGAGCCAAGATTGCACCACTGCACTCCAGCCTGGGTGACAGAGCAAGACTCTATCTAAAATAATAATAATAATATCAATGAAGTCAAGTCAACCTGAAGAACAAAAGAGTTCTTTGTGAAGATTTAAGAATGCAGTGACAAAATTAAAACAGTGATGATGAAGTACGTTACATAAATATAAAGGAGATCCATATCTTTATGATTTTCAAGAGGGTGCTATTTTCAGAAGAAATCTTGATAAATATTTTTTAAATTCAAAAACCAACAACTACAAATCTCAATAAAAAAACTTTGATATAACTAGAGCACCCACAGATGGATTTCTCTCTTTTAGCTACACTATGTTTAAATATATATATATGCTTAGGCCAGGCACGGTGGATCACACCTATAATCCCAGCACTTTGGGAGGCTGAGGCGGGTGGATCATGAGGTCAGGAGATCAAGACCATCCTGGCCAATAGGGTGAAACCCTGTCTCTATTAAAAATACAAAAAATTAGCCAGGCATGGTGGCAGGCGCCTGTAGTCCCAGCTACTAGGGAGGCTGAGGCAGGAGAATGGCGTGAATCTGGAAGGTAGAGCTTGCAGTGAGCCGAGATTGCACCACTGCACTCCAGCCTGGGTGACAGAGCAAGGCTCCATTTCAAAAAAAAAAAAAAAAAAAAAAATGCTTAGAGGAAGGGAGTCAATATTATGAAGCACCTATTATATGTGAAACATTTTACATATTTCATTGAATCGTCATAATGATCTGAAAGTTTAAAAGCATTATCCTTTGGGCTTGGGCAGAGTAAGTAATTTTCCCAGAAAAACTTTGCTAAGTAGAGATAGGCCAGCACCATCTGGTTCCAAAGCCTGAGTTGGTTCCAATATACCAGGTGGGCTTTATTTTATAAAATAAAGTAGAATTGCAGCAGGGAAAGAAGGAAACTATGTTTTAGAATATAGGGTGCTATGAATAAGGAAATGTACTTCTTATAAGTGGCTTAGAAATGGTTATTTACCAAAGGACTCTTATTCCTAAATTATTTGTCAGTGACATCATATTTTGTCATTTTTCAATAAACTTGGAACTACCTCTGACTTAATTTTTTTCTTTTTGAGACGAAGTCTTGCTCTGTTACCCAGGCTGGAATGCAGTGGTGTGATCTCGGCTCACTGCAACCTCTGCCTCCTGTGTTCAAGCAATTCTCCGCCCTCAGCCTCCCGAGTAGCTGGGATTTCAGGCATGTGCCACTATGCCCGGCTAATTTTTGTGTTTTGAGTAGAGATGGGGTTTCACCACGTTGGCCAGGCTGGTCTCAAACTCCCAACTTCAGGTGATCTGCTCACCTCGGCCTCTCAAAGTGCTAGGATTACAGACATGAGCCATTGTGCCTGGCCATTCTATCTTTATATCCAGTGTGTCATTTAATTATTTCCTCCCTTTGAAATGTTCTTCAGATTTGCCCCTTACTCTACAGTTTTAATACTATTACTACAAGTCTACAAGTCTCTCTGACCTCAGTTTTCTCATCTCTAAAGCATCCTTACTGATTAAATTTCCTAAGATACTTTTTTTTTTCACCTGAACTTTCTACATAAGATCCTATACTGATCTCTTTGCCTATCTCAGGAAGGATAAATTCCTCTTACAAGCTTCCTCATAAAGCTTGTAAATCTTTGCCCGTTGTTAAAATCCAGTTGTTTGTTTTATTGCTGTTGAGTTTTAGAAGTTTTTATTTTTCTGAATAGCAACCCATTATCAGATATACAATTTGCAAATCTTTTATTCAATTCCATGGGTTGCTTTTACACTCTGCTGTTAGTGTCTCTTGATGAATGAAATTTTTAAAATTTCATGAAGTCTAATTTGTCTATTTTTTCTTTTGTTGCCTGAACTTTTGGTGTCATAGCCAACAAATCACTGCTAAATGTAATGTGATGAAGCTTCTGTCTGAAGTTTTCTTCTAAGAGTTTTATAGTTTTGGATCTTACATTTAGATCCATTTTGAGTTAATTTTTGTAGATGATGTTAGGTGAGGGTCTAACTTCATTCTTTTGTATGTGGACATCTGTTTTCCCCAGCACCATTTGTTGAAAAGATTATATTTTTCCCATTGAATGGTCTTGGCATCCTTGTCAAAAATCATTTGACCATATATGTGAGTGTTTATTTCTGCAGTCTCTGTTCTGTTTCTATTGGTCTGTAAGCTTGTCTTTACACTAATACCATACTATTCTGATTACTGTAGCTTTGTACTAAGTTTTGAAATTAGGAAATGTGAGTCCTCCAAATTTGTTCTTTTTCAGGATTGTTTTGGCTACTCAGAATCCCTTGAAATTGCGTATTAAGTTTAGAATGAGTTTTTCTATTTCTGAAAAAAATATCATTGGGATTTTGATGGAAATTGCATTGAATCGATCCATAGATCACTTTGGGTGGCACTGACATCTTAACAATGTTAAGTCTTCCAATCCATGAACATGGAATGTGTTTTCATTTATTTATATCTTTAATTTATTTCAGCAATTTTTAACGTTTTTCTTGTGCAAGTCTTTTACCTACCTGGTTAAGTAAATTCCTAAATATTCTATCCTTTTTCATGCTATTATAAATGGAGTTGTTTTTGTAATTTCCTTTTCAGATTACTCATTGTTAGTATATAGAAATGCAACTAATTTTTTTGTGTCAACTTTGTATCCTACTATTTTTCTGAATCCATTTATTAGAATTAACAATTTTTATGTGTGGAATCTTTAGAGTTTTCTACATATAAGATCATATTATCTGTGAACAGAGATAATTTTATTTCTTCCTTCCAATTTGGATGCTTTTTATTTCTTTATCTTTCCAAATTGTTCTGGTTAGAACTTCCAGTACTACACTGATAGAAGTAGCAAAAACCGACTTCCTTACCTTGTTCCTGATCTTAGCGGAAAAGGTTTCAGTCTTTCACCATTGAGTATGTTGTTCACTATGTGATTTTCACACATGGCTTTTATCACATTAAGATAGTTTCCTTCTATTCTTAGTTTGTTGAGTGATTTTATCATGAAGTGGTGTTGAATTTTGTCAAATGCTTTCTCTGCATTATTCCTTTCTATTAATGTGGTGTATTACACTGATAGACTTCATAGGTTGAACCATTGAACCATCCTTGCACTCTTTCTATTAATGTGATAGACTTCCATAGGTTAAACCATCCTTCTATCATCCTTCTGGGTGCAGGCTTATGGCTCAGGCTTCAGTCTGACTGTCCATTCCTACAGACTAGTTTTAAAATCAGAGACAGTGAGGCAAAGGAAAAGGAACCTCCTGGCTGTCTTCTAGCTAACAGTGGCCACAGCAGAGCACTGTGTCCAGTGTCTGAAGCCAGCAGTAGACGCAACTGCTGGGTTTGGGATGGAGAGGCCAGGAAAGCAGTTCTCTCAGAGCCCCAGGGTGGCAGCTGCAGCATCTTCACTGGTGTGACCTGGGGGACATTGTAAATGGCAAAGGCAGCCTCCAAGCCTGCTTCTTAGACCTCATGGGGACTCCATGAGGTCCCTAAAATCCTCTTAACAAATTCCTTTTCTGCTTTAATTAACCACTTCTGGTTTCTGTTGCTTGTAAACAAAACCCTAACTAATACTACTTCTCTGCTTCAGGTGTTCATTCCTTACATTTGAATCCACAGTAGCACAGATCTCATGAAGAAATTTAGAATTAAAAATATGAAGCTACAACAGCAACAGCTCTCCTTGAAAAATAAAATACTCATTTCAAAGGTGGGTATGGTGATATGCACCTGTAATTCCAGCTACTCGGCAGGCTGAGATGGGAGGATCACTTGAGCCCAGGAAGTTGAGGCTGCAGTGAGCTATGATCGCGCCACTGCACTGCAGCCTGGGCAATAGGGCGAGACCCTGTCTCCAAAAAATAATGAGAAGAAGATTTAAAATTAATATTAAAAAAATAAAAATACTGATGTCAGAAATGATTCAAGAATGCTCTGCCTAAGGTTGTAACTTATAAGAACAGAGGGACATACAGGGTTTCCTCCAAAGATAATCCTAGGTCAGGAGAATTGGGGTGCAGGTGAGCCGAAGATAATCTAACTTCAGAGAAACCCGAGGTGGAATCATAGAGTGGAGAGAGTTGAAATGGGGGAAATAGGCTAAAATGAGGTGTTTAGGGGTGGAGGGGAGGAAAAGGGAGTCAATAAGGAGAAAGAGTCTAACATATGCTTACAATTTCAAGAGCCTATTATTCTCTTTGCTACTTTAGAGACCAGAGATTGCTCTGCAGGGACTAAGGGTCCCCAGGACAGCTGAGGCAGGGAGAGACCTTTCAGCTTAGTGATGCCTGGGCAGTCATGGCAGAGATGTCAAGAGGATGGAGGTGGGGATTTGAAGCCCAGCTCTCCCATTAGTGTATTGTGTCGCCATCATTACACTCTTATAGTTTAATGTCTCTGGGATGCCTCAGCCTAATAACATGAGAAGTGTAGCAAATGATCTGAGAACCTCACTCAGCCCTAAAGGCACAATAATATGCATAACTAAAAGGTATTATCCAATATTATTTGATGTCTCCACTTGGATGAATGCACCAGGTTGAGTAGGGATGACATTTTCTCTGTGCTGCAGCTCCTATATGGACGGAGACTGGGGACCACTGGGAGAAGCCATATCCAACCAAGAGTTCCCGTGATGAATGAAACATGGACTCTCGATTTCTGGCTTTCTCTTTTGCTTCTCTACCACGCCTCCCCTCCAAGACCTTGACCCAGGGAAGGGAGGTCAGGAGATTCATCTTGCCCCTGTGAGGCTGTCTCAATCTCTATGCACTCAGCTTAACAATTGGGACTAAGACCGGAGGGTTTCTGCTCAGGCACACAGCCTGTAATGCAGTCAAGAGCTTCGCTGCTTCATTCAGGAACTTCTTCAAGTTCAACTTAGCTGAACGCTACACTGCTTGAACAGACACCTTTGAGGACATGAGATCGCTCAATGGGGCAAAGCATTTGCTTATTAAGCAACTATATATGTATCAAAACTCACTTTTAGTTCCTCACCTCACTATGCCCCTCAAACTTAAACTATTATATCAAGAACTTTGCCCAGCCCCAGTGAGACCACCTGTTAACCCCACAATGCGTAGGCTCAGTCACTTGGTGGGTATCAACCCAATAACCACAACCAGGGAGGAGTTAACAAGGGGGATTTTATTACTTGCAACAAGTTCAGGGGAGCACCAAGGAGAGCTCCCCAGAGCATCCCTGGCTGAGTCGGGTTTTATAAGCATAGGGTAATGAGGTGTGATCTGATTGGATCCTGCAAAGAGGTGATGTCAGGAGGCATGATATGACTGGACACTGTCATGGGGTGACCCTAGAGCTTGATCTCATTGGATCCTGGATTCTGCCATGAGGTGTCTGCTTCTTAATTCAGTCTCCACCCCTCAGCCGAGAACTTTGATTTCCCCTATGCTTGCACACTTGGGTCATCTGGGCACTCTCAGGTTACTTGACCATAACCATGGCAACTAACAACAAGTCTCAATTTGGTTACATAAAAGTTGAAGAGCCAGATTTGGTCTGATGTGGTTACACACCCATTGAGAGACTGACCTTCAACCAGCAACAGTCCCCAACCTTTTTGGCACCAGGGACTGCTTTCGTGGAAGACAATTTTCCATGGACAGGGGCAAGGGGATGATTTTGGGATGATTCAAGCACGCTCCATTTATTGTGCACTTTATTTCTATTATTATTACATTTCAATAATAATAGATGTAGATTCTACCATAATGTAGAATCAGTGGAAGCCCCAAGCTTGTGTTCCTGCAACTAGATGGTCCCATCTGGGGGTAATGGGAGACAGTGACAGATCATCAGGCATTAGATTTTCATAAGGAGCACATGACCTAGACCCCTCCCATGGGCAGTTCACAATAAGGTTCATGCTCCTATGAGAATCAAATGCTGTGGCTGATCTGACAGGAGGCAGAGCTCAGGCAGTAATGCAAGTGATAGGGGGGTGGCTGTAAATACAGATGAAGTTTTACTCACTTGCTGGCCACTCACCTCCTGCTGTGTGATCCAGTTCCTAATGGACCAGTACCAGTCCATGACCCAGGGGTTATAGACCTCTGCTTGAAGCCACTGAAGACTTGCAATGGGCTAAAAGATGCCCTACCCCAAAAAAGATATACCCACATCCAAATCCCAGCAAGTTGTGAAGGTGATTATTTGAGAAAAGGGCCTTTGCAGATGTGATTATAAGGATTTTGCAATGAGGAGATCCTGAATTATCCAGGTAGGCCTTAAATCCTGCTGTGAATCCTGGTTGGAGAGACAAGCGGCTCACGCCTGTAATCCCAGCACTTTAGGAGGCCAAGGTGGGTGGATCACGAGGTCAAAAGATCGAGACCATTCTGGCTAACATGGTGAAAGCCCATGTCTACTAAAAATACAAAAATTAGCTGGGCGTGGTGGCATGTGCCTGTAATCCCAGCTACTCGGGAGGCTGAGGCAGGAGAATCACTTGAACCCGGGAGGCAGAGTTTGCAGTGAGCCGAGATCATGCCACTGCATTCCAGCCTGGCAACAGAGTGAGACTCTGTCAAAAAAAAAAAAAAAAAGAAAGAAAAAGAAAGAAAGAAAGAAAGAGAGAGAGACACAGTGATGGAACCATGGCGGCTGGATTTGCAATGATTCATCCTCGCCACCAGGAATGTGGATAGCTACCACTAGCTGGAAAAGGCAAGAATAAATTCTCCCTGCATCCTCCAGGGGGAGCACGGTCCCACCAGATTCCAGACTTTTGACTCCCAGGACTGTGAGAGAACAAACTGTGTTGTTTTGAGTCACCCCACTTGCAGTTGTTTGTTCTGGCAGTCCCAGGACATGAACACAACGGCTCAAGTCATCTCATGCCTGGCATGACCAGCGCTGAACTCCTGGTCTGCCTCCCGAGGCTGCTGCACTCAGGGTCTTCCCAACTGAGCTGATGTCTCTGGCCATCCCTCTGCTTAGGCTAAAACCTTGGAGACATTCTTCACTCTCCTCTCTCTCTTACATGTCACAGTCAAACCACAGCAAGATCTGCTGGCCTTCTCCTGGAAAGCATGAACCTAGAATCTGGGCAGCCTCCTTCACCCCTCTGCTTTGGGTGCCAGAAGACTGTGGGGCCTTCTAAGGGGTCTCCCTGTTACTTCCACGGTCTCTGCAACTTCTCTCCATACAGCAGGGAAAACGATCCTGTTAAAACATTAGTCAGGCCAGGTGCATGGCTCACGCCTGTAATCCCAGTGTTTTGGAAGGCCAAGGCAGGAAGATTGTTGGACACCAGGACTTTGAGCTCAGCCTGGACAACACAGTGAGACCCTGTCTCTACAAAAAAATTTCAAAATTAGCCATGTAGCTACTCGGGAGGCCTAGGCGGGAGGATCACTTGAGTCAAGGAGTTGGAGGCTGCAGTGAGCCATGATTGCCTCGTTGCACTTCAGCCTAGTTAACAGACTGAGGCCCCAAAAGAAAAGAAACAGTAAGATCACGTCACTTCTTGGCTCCCAATTTTTATTTGATAAATTTGCTCTGTATTTATTTGTCTCTCAATTTCTCCTGTCTCTATGTCACCTGCACGGCACGTCACACACATCTTGTCTCTCCCCTCTCACTCTCTCACCTATGTTCTCATTCCAACCAGCCACACGGATTGCCTTGTTGTTCCTATAAGACCCCAGGCTTGTCCCCTCCTCAGGGCTTTGCACAGGGGATCTGATCTCTGTAGAACATATTTTCTCTGATATTTATATGACGTGCCCTCTCTCCTCCTCCTTCAATTTTTTGCCCAAATGTCCCTTTCTCAGTAAGTTCTCTCCAGACGATTTATTCGAAATAGCAACACCTCCCCAGGCTTCCTCATCTTTCTTACCCTGCTTTTTTTTACTAGAACTTTTTTTTTTAACTTGTTGCCTTCTGTCATGCTATGCCCATTATTTATTTACTGTGTTTGTCATTTACTGCCTGTGTCTCCCTAGAATGTAAACTCTAGGCCAACAGGAATTTTTACCTCCTTCATTCCCTGATATATCACTCAGAAAAGTGCCAGATGCAGAGTGGGCGCTCAATAAATATTTGTTGAATAAATAAACGAGGTAAAAAAGCGTTGGTGGTCTCTTTCATAATATAGTGCACGTGTCAAGGGCCCAAAATAAATAAAATCATGTGGTCGTCAAAACTTATTGTCTGTGGTGAAGCATTTTGAAATATGAAGGTATTCGGCTTGCTAAAATGGTTGTCATTTTCATGTATGTCTTATCAGCTACATTTAGAAGTCGTCCCACTTTGTAGAATGCAGTTGATCACTTACCACTGAGAACAGTAGCATTTTTCTTCCTAGTCTGGACCAAGACAATCATTGCAAACGGCCACTCTGAGAATATTTGTAACCTCCACACATAATCCCAGGAATAGGCGAGGTTATGCTGCAGTAACAAATGACCCCAAGGTTTGGGTGGCTTCACATCTTGAGGATTTGTTTCTCGCTTGCACCAAGTCTCTGGTGCAGCTCAGTGACTCTCCAGGCAGCCTCCCTCCAGGTAATGGCTTATCTTTGCATAATATCTAATGTTATGCAGATACTAGCTATTTTATTATGCAGATGTTACATATTTATTATGCAGATATTTGCTATTTTATCATGCAGACATCATATATTTTATTATGCAAATATTAGCTGTTTCAATGCAAAATCACACATTTTATTATGCATATATTAATTATTTATTATGCAGATATCACATATTTCCTATGTAAATACTATTTTAATATGCAGATATTACCTATTTTATTATGTAAATATTAGACATTTTATTATGCAGATATTACATATTTTATTATGTAGATGTTACCTATTTTATGAATGCTGATATTATCTATTTTATTGTTCAAATATTAAATATTTTATTATGCAGATATTATATATTTTATTATATAGATATTACCTGTTTTATTAATGCAGATATTACCTATTTTATTACATAGATATCACCTATTTTATAAATGCAGCTATTACTTATTTTATTATGAAGATAATACCTATTTTATTATGCAGATATTGCCTGTTTAATTATGCAAATATCACCTATTTTATTATGCAAATGTTCCCTGTTCATTGTGCAGATCTTACATATTTTATTATGCAAATATTAAATAAGACGCTCTTGCCCTGCCGTGATCAATCACCTTGGCAGGGCGAGAGCGTCCGGGAGCCTCTCCTACAGGGATTTAAATGCTTCTACCTGCAGGTGATGCCGTTCATTTCCGCTTCATTTCATTGGCCAAAAACGGTCCCCTGGCCACACTGACCTCAAAGGCATGGGGGCCAGAAAGGAGCCAGACACTACAAATGCTGATGAGTTCACATCATATACTCAGTATACTCATCGCATACAGTATACTCATCATATACTCAGTATACTCATCGCGCCAGGAGTTGAGGAGAGGGAGGGATGAAGAGATGGAGCACGGAGGATTTTCAAGTCAGTGAAACTGCTCTGTATGACACCATAATGGAGGATTCGTGTTATTATACATTTGTCAAAACCCATACAGTGCACAGCACCAAGAGTGAACCATAATGTAAACTGTGAACTTCAGTTGATGGTGATGTATTGCAAAGAAAATATAAAATTCCAAGCCATATAAAATAAAATTCTAAGCCCAATGAAATTCCCAACCATCTGAATGGATCCCTTCTCTTGGCCAAGGGTGTTCCAAAGTTAACCAGAAAAACTAGTTCAGATCATGATGGGAAAGGGGATCAGATGTGCCCTGTTATACCCTCCTTCCACTTGGAATTCAGACACAGCTGACCAGTATTAACTTCAACACAGAGACCTTAAGGCTGGTAGAACAGACTCTTTGAGTCTGATGGGAACATATACAATCCATTCTCTCTGGAGCCTGTTACTTAGAGACTTCATCTGCGGGATAAAACCTTGGTCTCCACAGCTCTTTATCTTAACCCAGACATTCCTTTCTATTGATTCCAGGATTTTTTTTTTTTTTTTTTAAAGACAGAGTTTGGCTCTTGTGGCCCAGGCTGGAGTGCAATGGCGTGATCTTGGATTCAAGTGATTCTGCAACCTCTGCCTCCTGGGTTCAAGCGATTCTCCTGCCTCAGCCTCCTGAGTAGCTGGGATTACAGGCATGTGCCACCACGCCCGACTAATTTTGTATTTTTAGTAGAGATGGGGTTTCTCCCTGTTGATCAGGCTGGTCTCAAACTCCCGACCACAGGTGATCCGCCCGCCTCAGCCTCCCAAAGTGCTGGGATTACAGGCGTGAGCCACCGCACCCGACCTTGTTTATTTATATATATATATATATATATATATATATATATATATATATACACACATACACACACACACACACACACACACACACACACATATACACACAGAGTTTCGCTCTTGTTGCCCAGGCTGGAGTGCAATGGTGTGATTTCGGCTCACCGCAACCTTTGCTTCCTGGGTTCAAGTGATTCTCCTGCCTCAGCCTCCCGAGTAGCTGGGACTACAGGCATGTGCCACCACATCTGACTAATTTCGTATTTTTAGTACAGACGGGGTTTCTCCATGTTGGTCAGGCTGGTCTCGAACTCCCAACCTCAGGTGATCCACCCGCCTCAGCCTCCCAAAGTGCTGGGATTACAGGCATGAGCCACCGCGCCCGGCCTGATTCCAGGTCTTTAGACAACAACTTAACTCTTTCAATCAATTGCCAATCAGAAAATCTTTGAATCCTCCTATGAACTGGAAGTCACCCCTCCCACCACCGCTTCCAGTTATCCCACCTTTCCAGATGGAACAAGTGTATATCTCACATGTATTGATTAATGTAATGACATAATGATACACCTATCAAGTTGTAGCCTGATCGTCTTGGGCCCATGTTGTCAGGACCTCCCAAGTCTGTGTCATGGACGCGTCCTTAACCTTGGTAAAATAAACCTGAACTGATTGAAACTTGCCTCAGGTACTTTTTGATTGACAACATCAAGATTAGTTTCATCAACTGTAACTAACATACCACAATGATGTGAGATGTTGACAATAGGGGAAACTGAGGGAAGGAAGAGGAAAGGGAATACGTGAGAACTCTCCACTTCCCAATTTTTCTGTAAACTTAACCCTCTCTTTAAAAATTGCCAGGAAGGGCCGGCTCGGTGGCTCACGCCTGTCATCCCAGCACTTTGGGAGGCCAAGGCAGGTGGATCACCTGAGGTCAGGAGTTTGAGAACAGCCTGACCAACATGGTGAAACCCCATCTCTACTAAATATGAAAACTAAAAAATTAGCTGGGCATGGTGGCGTGCGCCTGTAATCCCAGTTGCTCGGGAGGCTGAGGCAGGAGAATCGCTTGAACCCGCCAGGCAGAGGTTGCAGTGAGCCGAGATGGCACCACTGCACTCCAGCCTGGGCGACAGAGCAAGACTCCATCTCAAAACAAACAAACAAACAAACAAAAAAAACCACAAAGATCTCTTCAGGGTCTCTGCTGCTGAGCCCCTTCCCGCCCCCGCAGGGGTCACCCTACAAGGTTCACCTGTGGAAACCCAGGTCCATCCTGGAGATCTTCTCCTGTTTGGAGTTAAGCATTTCTATCTTTGTGCTTTCCCTAAATATTTATCAATTATTTATTTTCACGACTGTTTCTCCTCCTAGTGGGCTAGAGGGCTGGGTCCACCCCTTCTTCTTATTTTTCTATCATGCATTGAGCACAGTTGAATTTGTCACTTAGCATTTTGTCAGGCATCCAAGTATTTGACTTTCATTAATTAACAGGATTAAAATTTTCCCACATCCTTGACAACAAACATACACTTTGGAGAAGGTTCATTCTTAGATCTGGTGTTATGGAAGAGTAATTTCCGAATGAACAGATTTTTGTTGTGGTCCCCAGAGTTGATTCTAGCTAGTTCTGAGAATAAGCGGTTGCCCTACTTTTTTTTAAATTATCTTTATTGAGTTGAAATTCACGTGATGTAGAATTAAACATTTGAAGGTGAACAGTTCAGTAGCATTTAGTCCATTCACAATGTTGTATAACCACCACCTCCAGAATTTTTCCATCACCCTGAAAGGAGACCCCATACTTGTTAAGCATTCACCCCCCATTCATCACTCCAGCCTGCTCCACCCGCAACCACCAATCCACCTTTCAGAATTTACCTATGTGGGACATTTCCTATAAGCAGAGACATGCAATATATGACTCTATGTGCCCAACTTCTTTCACTTTCAGTCATGTTTTCAAGGTTCATCTATTGTGGCATATATTAGTCCGTTTTCACACAGCTGTAAAGAACCACTGGCCGGGTGCAGTGGCTCATGCCTGTAATCCCAGCACTTTGGGAGGCCGAGGCGGGCAGATCACAAGATCACGAGTGTGGTTCCAGCCTGACCAACATGGTGAAACCCCATCTTTACTAAAAATACCAGAATTAGCCGAGCGTGGTGGCACGCACCTGTAATCCCAGCTACTTTGGGAGGCTGAGGCAGGAGAACAGCTTGAATCTGGGAGGTGGAGGTTGCAGTGAGCAGAGATCAAGCCACTGCACTCCAGCCTAGGTGACAGAGCGACTCCATCTCAAAAAATAAAAATAAAAATAAAAGAACTGCCTTGGCTTGGCGTGGTAGCTCATGCCTGTAATCCCAGTTACTTGGAAGGCTGAGGCAGGAGAATCACTTGAACCATGAGGCGGAGGTTGCAGTGAGCTGAGCTCCTGACATTGCACTCCAGCCTGGGCGAGAAGAGCAAAACCCCCTCTCGAAAACAGAGAGAGAGAGAAAAAAGAACTGCCCAAGACTGGGTAATTTATAAAGGAAAGAGGTTTAATTGATTCACAGTTCAGCATGACTAGGGAGGCCTTAGGAAACTTACAATCATGGTGGAAGGCAAAGGGGAAGCCAAGGCCTTCTTCACGAGGCGGCAGGAAGGAGAATGAACACAGGAGGAGCTACCAAACACTTATAAAACCATGAGATCTCCCGAGAACTCACACACTATCACAACAACAGCATGGGGGAAACTACCCCCATTACCTCCACCTGGTCTCTCCCTTGACACGTGGGGACTATGGTGATTACAATTCAAAGTGAGATTTTGGGTGGGTGTGAAGAGAAGAGGTTCAAAATCGTTAGAGACTAATACACAGTGTGTGTCGGTATTTGTCAGTATGTTGTCCTTTTTATGCCTGTATAATATTCCACTGGATGTCAGCACCACATTTTGTTTATCCTCTTACCCAGTGGTGGACAATCGAGCTGTTCACACCTTTTGACTGTGATGACCTGTGCTGCTGTGAACATGGTGTGTGACACCCTAATTTGAGCAAACTTTGGACCATAATCTCTCCACCCCCATATACATCACTCCCACTCCTCTTCCCCCAGAGCCCTCCTCCCTTCTCTGCTTCTTAATTGTTTGCTGTGGCTGTGAAAGTCAGGGCTTGCAACGTCCCCCACCAGCTTTACCCCCACTTCCCATCTCTCTGACTCCTTTCCCAGACTCCCCCTACAGTTACCACCAATGCCTCACCAGGCCCTCAGGAGAAGGGGAGAGCCGTCACAGTAGCCCTATACTCTCAGGAAATGTCTATGGATTCCTATTTACAGACACTTATATACAACTTCAGAAAATAGTCGATGTGTGTGTGAGAGGGCAACATAAATGAAGTTGGTTTTTTTGTTTGTTTGTTTGTTTTGTTTTGTTTTGTTTTTGAGACTTGAGTCTTGCTCTGTCACCCAGGCCAGAGTGTGGTGGCACGAACTAGGCTCACTGCAACCTCTGCCTCCCAGGTTTAAGAGATTCTCCTGCCTCAGCCTCCCAAGTAGCTGGGACTACAGACTACAGGAGCCACCACACTCAGCTAATTTTTTTGTATTTTTAGTAGAGACGGGAGTTTCACCATGTTGGCCAGGCTGGTCTTGAACTCCTGAGCTCAAGTGATCCTCCCCCTTGAAGTTACTCTGTACACTTCACTTGGTGATTTGCTTCTTACTTTCTCAAGGCTGCTATCTGTGTTCTGTGCACATTAGAATGCACAGATATACCTAATTATTTTCAGCTGCTGCAAAGCAGTCCAGCCCACCAGTGACCACTGCTTAATACTTAGGGGGTTTTCCATCTTTGACAACAACATACCAAGTAATTTTGCAATGAGCATCATTTAAATGTTTCCTTGTAGAAAAATGTCACTGCTTCCCCTGGGTTGATACTGAGAAGTGGTCTCTGTTCTTGGATATGAGCATTTTTAGTTTTAATCGAAACTACCCATCGCTCCCCAAAATAACGTGTGCAATGCTACACAAAATGCTGCAGAAAAACAGCCAGGCGAGGTGGCTCACGCCTGTAATCCCAACACTTTGGGAGGCTGAGGCAGGAGGATCACTTGAGCTCAGGAGTTTGAGATCAGCCTGACTAACATGGTGAAACCCCCATCTCTACTAAAAACACAAAAAATCAGCTGGGTGTTGTGGCTCATGTCTGTAATCCCAGCTACTCAGGAGGCTGAGGCAGGAGAATCGCTTGAATCTGGAAGGTGGAGGTTGCAGTGAGCTGAGATCGTGCTGCCACACTCCAGGCTGGACGATAGAACCAGACTCCATCTCAAAAAAAAAAAAAAAAATTGCACAAAATAACTTGTGATATGACCCACGAGAATGGCCTGTTTCCCTGCATTTTTGCCAACACCTTGCTTTATCCAACTTTGCACTTTTGCAAACGTGATGGGAGAAATTGTATTTAATTCTGGCTCTTATTTGTATTTTCCTCATTACCCGCCATGTCATTGCTTTTAGATTAGACTAAAGCAGTGGTTCTCAACTAGGGCCAATTTTTTCCCTCGAGGGACAATTTTTTTCCCCTTGAGGGACAATGCCCGTAGACATTTTCGTTGTCACATGAATGGACAATACTCTTGGCATCTCCCAGGCAGAGGTCACAGATGCTGCTAAACCAGACAGCCTCCACCATGAAGAAAGTCCATAGGGCCCAGGTTGAGAAACACTGCACCAAGGAAATGTGGGCTTTTGTTTTGTTTTATGAGATGGAGTTTTGCTCTTGTTGCCCAGGCCGGGGTGCAATGGCGTGATCTCGGCTCATGGTAACGTCTGCCCCCCAGATTCAAGCAATTCTCCTGCCTCAGCCTCTCAAGTAGCTGGGATTGCAGGCATGTACCACCACACCTGGCTAATTTTGTATTTTTAGTAGAGAAGGAGTTTCTCCATGTTGGTCAGGCTGGTCTCAAACTCCCGACCTCAAGTGATCTGCCCGCCTCGGCCTCCCAAAGTGCTGGGATTACAAGCCAGGCGTGAACCACCGCAGCCGGCAAAGGAAATGTGTTTTATAAACCCTATTGTTGTCTCTGCATCAGGGTGGTGAGACATAGTGCCTTAAAATAATTGATGTGGTTTTTATAGAAAATGGTGGTAATGAGATATTTTTCAGCAAAACCTCATCTCTTTACACATGCACTGGGGTATGGCTCTCTGAGAATTTGAGCTTGGCCATATGTCACGGACATGAGCTACACCGACTAAGACACCTTGTCAGTGATCATTAGCAATACGATTGCCCACGTGTAATTTTTCAACTCTAGTTCCAAGTGACAGGGGTCAGTGTTTCACAGCTCGTGATCAGGCCTTGACTCAGAACGCCTTTATTTTTTATTATTTTTTATTTTGAGAGAGAATCTCGCTCCGTCTCACCCAGGCTGGAGTGCAGTGGTACGATCTCAGCTCGCTGCAGCCTCTGCCCCTCGGGTTCAAGCAATTTTCCTGTCTCAGCCTCTGGAGTAGCTGAGACTACAGGCATGTGCCACCACACCCAGCTAATTTTGTATTTTTAGTAGAGACAGGGTTTCACCATGTTGGCCAGGCTGGTCTCGAACTCCTGACCTCAAGTGATCCACCCTCCTCGGCCTCCCAAAGTGCTGGGATTACAGGTGTGAGCCGCTGCAACTGGCCAGAATGTCTTTTTGCTATCTCCTAACCCCCCTCTCTTCTCCCACGCTGGGCGGATTTCCCTATCTAGGCAAATCCAAACAGCCCCTGACTGTTTATGGACCTACCTTTACTACACAGGCAGGCATTCTAAAATGCTGACTCAATCATTCAACATTTCCTGCTACGTAATGAAAATGTATTCCCCTCAAATTTCCCAAATCATTTTTTAAGAGTAAGAATTAACTGTTCAGCAAATGAATATTTATGCATATTCCTCCCAACCTCTGCCTCTCTATAAATTATGGCGTGAAATGCCGCAACAACTTGACAAAAAAAATAAATAAATAAACTTTATAAACAAATTTCATGGCATAAAAATCGCTGAAATAAACATCGACAGGCAGCATCGTAGAAAGGGCTGTTCTTCCTTGGTTTCTTTTAATAGAATCTCACAAATAATCAAAAGAACAAACATTACTAATGAAACAAAAATGAGTCAAAAGAGCTGTTCTTTCCAATGCTTTGTTAATAACTCCCATATATACCCCAAAACTCTTCTCACAGTGATGGACTAATAAAATAAGATAGCCTACAATAAATTTTTCCCTCTTTTTTTTTTTTTTTAAGACAAGGTCTTGCTCTGTCACTCAGGCTGGAGTTTAGTGGTGCAATCATAGCTTACTGCAGCCTTAAACTTCTGGGCTCAAGTGATCCTCCTGCTTCAGCCTCCCATGTAGCTGGGACTACAGGTGTGCACCACTATGTCCAGATAATTTTTTTTTTTTTTAGAGATGGAATCTCAGTATACTGCCCAGGCTGGACTTGAACTCTTGAGCTGAAGCAATATCTCTGCCTCAGCCTCCCAGAATGCTGGGATTATAGGTGTGAGCCACCAAGCCTGGCCCCTACAAAAATTTAATATGGAAGTCCAGTGCTGTGGTGCACACTTGTAGTCCCAGGTGTCTGAGAGGCTGAGAAAGGAGAACTGCTCAAGCTCAGGAGTTTGAGTTCAGCCTGGACAACATAGCAAGACCCCACCTGTAATAAACAAAGACAAATTAAAAGACTCTAATATGGTTTCAGCCTCTTGCTCCTTTTTGATGTGTGAGTGAAGCGTTGCTAGAGAAAACAGCAATCGGGACTGGAGTATGGTTTACCCAGACAGTGCTGCGTTCTATCACCCCATGATGCAACTACACAACCCCAGGGGAGGCTGGTGTCAGTGAAGCCAGTGCTTCTGGGGGTGGGGGGTATGAGTCTGAGGGACACACTGGAGCAGCCTCCCAAAGCTTGGTCTTACACGAATGTAAATTTGCAGTTGTTAATTTTTCTGCAACGAATGAGGAATTTTCCCAAGTCTCTCAACTATTTCCTATCAGTTGATTGCACAAATGTTTCAGCACCTTGGGGGTGACCCTTGTGGTCATCTTGCATGTCCACACCCTGGTCATGGCTTCACAAAGGGCAAGGTATTTCTCCACCCTTTGACTGAGCTTAGCCATATGTGATGCTTTGGCTAATGGGATGTTAGCAGGTGAGATGTCAAGGTGTAATGTGTCTTCATCCAGTTGGGCTTGAGCTCTCACACTTAGGCCACCACCATGAGAAGAACACGCCTCAGGTATCCAGCTGATCCCAGAAGAATAATAGGCACAGAGAGAAGAGGTGAACGCAATCCGGGCCTGGAGACAGGCTCAACCAAGTCCAGGCTCGATCAGCCATGCTCCAGCCAACCCGCAGATGTGAACCCCAGAAACAGGCCTGTCGTTGTCTGCCAGTGGGTTTGGAGGTGACTTGTTATGCAGCATAATTGCAGCACTTGCTGATGAATACACATCTATCGTGTGCTCAAACAAGGCATGCAAAGGTGAAAACATTTAATAAAAGAAGGTCTCACTGTCTAAAGAGCTTATAGTTGATTCAAGAGACAGACATGCAAATAAATGAAAAACACTGAGATAAATGTTAAAATGTATGAGCCCAGGGCAGTGGTGACTCCAGCATAGAGTGCTGTGGTCTGCTCCTCCTGGGAGCCAGGAACCCCTCCCGGGAAAGATGTCTTGAACTGAGAATGAATAGCGATTCACCAGGCGGCTACAGAGGTGTGGGGATTATAAGCAAAGGAAAAACGTGTGTGCAACGTTCAGAATCTTCTGGTCCTTCAGTCTGGCTGGAGCACAGGGCATCAAGGGAAGGTCAACAGAGAAATGGAGCCCAAATTGAGGGCTTGCATCACCCCGCACCTTATTACAACCAGAGCAGCAACCCTCCAAAATTCCCACGGAAAAACCTGATGGAGAAACCTGAAATATGATTAAAGAGGGACTTTGAAGTAGTGGAAGAAAAATTCAACCTGAAAGCTGTGTAATATATAAAATCACAACCTTAGAAAATGCCAGGACCGTCAGAAAAGACTCGATTTTTAGGCTATGCCTGAGATAGAACAAGGATGGAGGAAGCAGATAATATCATCTAGGCTGACAGGATCTGAACGTCAACAAAGAACTGGAGCTAGAGGGAACCGTCAGAAGGATAAAAAGCTTGCGAGTGCTGAGATCTCTGAGATAGAAGAAAATGAAACACTTTCAGCTGATGAAATTTCAGGTTCTGTACTCTGGGCAAAGAGTCTCATCCAGCACAGCAGAAAGCATCTGAAGTGCTCCTGGGCTCAGGCGGCAGGACTGTGTGCTGTCTGAGCAGAATGGCTTGCAGTTCATAGTGTCTGGGCACCATTGCCTGGGAAGGACCTGGGCAGTAAATTCCAAGGCCCTCAGCAGCCAGGCAGGCAGCATAAACACAGACAGCAGACTGAAGTTAAGACAATAGGGGGCGGTGGGGACTGGGGCTAACTTTCTCAGCCCCATTCACCTTTTGATGAGTAGATTTCAGGACCCAAACATGTTGCATCTTCTGATTGCTTTTGGTGAGGTCAGAATCACGCTTTTAATGAGAAATCATTCAATGTGGAAAAAAGTTGACTGACAAGCCAGGCACAATGGCTCACGCCTGTAATCCCAGCACTTTAGAAGGCCGAGGTTGGTGGATCACTTGAGGCTAGGAGTTCAAGACCAGCATAGTCAATATGATGAAACCCCATCTCCACTAAAAAGAATACAAAAATTAGCCGGGCGTGGTGGTGGGCACCTGTAATCACAGCTACTAGGGAGGCTGAGGCAGGAGAATCGCTTGAACCCGGGTGGTGGAAGTTGCAGTGAGCCGAGATCGCACTGCTCCATTCCAGACTGCACAACAGAACAAGACTCCATCTCAAAAAAATAAAAAAGTGGTCAGCTAATTCAATTTTTTATTTTTCGATTGACTGGTTGATTGTTGAGACAAGGTCTTGCTCTGTTGCCCCGGCTGGAGTGCAATGGCATGATCACCGCTCACTGCAGCCTCAACCTCCTGGGCTCAAGCAATCCTCCCATCTCAGCCTCCTGAGTGGCTGAGACTACAGACACACACCACTACGCCTGGCAAATTTGTAAAACTTTTTTGTAGAGATGGGCTCTCACTATGTTGCCCAAGCTGTTTCCAAACTCCTAGACTCAAGTGATCGTCCTGCCTGTGCCTCCCAAAGTGCTGGGATTTATAGGCATGAGCCACCATGCCCAGTCCTCGTTCAATTTTAAAACAAATAAATCAGAAATATAACTCATACGTCAAATTCAAGGTCTTGATAGACTAAATCTACCTACCTCGTGGCCAGCAGTGGGAAACCTCTGATTTAAATCCTAAGGGGAATGTAAGTGATCGCCTACAGGCTAGGATTCTAAAAATGGCCAGATTTTACCTGGAATCCAAAAGTCTCCATTGCTTTAAGGATCGGACCAGGACCGGTTTTCTGAAATTGCTTTAAGGATCGGACCAGGACCGGTTTTCTGAAACTGTGGGAAGAGGCACACAAAAGGCTAGGGAAGTAAACAGTAGCAAGCTTCAAAGTCTTTGGGAAGCCTCTATGCTAGGTCCTGAGAATAAAATACAGATATGGCAGTCACGGTTTCCTCCAAATTTGAATTTGTGGGATTTGGGGGTTTGCAGGTTTTTGAGGTTTTTTTTTTTTTTTTTTTTTTTTTTGAGAGGAAAAAAAAACTCATGCAGTGAAATAGAAATGAAATTGCATTTAGGTCTTCATTGACCTGAGAGTTTTCCAACGTATCTGAATTCATAAGCCCCCTTCATAGTAATATGTAATCGTAGGACCCATCTTAGGAATTTTAACCATTTTCCAATTTTTTTCTTGGTATATCTGTCAGTGTTCAACTAGGAAAGCAAAACTGCTATGAGTATTATGGGCTAAGGGATTTATTATAGATGTTAGGTTGGGGGTGGGCTGGGGAAATGAAGGGTTGAAAGGCAGAGCTGAGGGGGTTGGAGAAAATTCACTGAGCAGCTCCCCTCAGGAGGGTTTCCTGGCTCTCAGGAGGAGCAGACCATACCCCTCTATCTTGGAGTCACCACTGCCCTGGGTTCATACATTTCTAACACTTATCTCAGTGTTTTTCATTTATTTGCATGTCTGTCTCTTGAATCAACTATAAGCTCTTTAGACAATGGAACCTTCTTTTATTAAACGTTTTCACCTTTGCACGCCTTGTTTGAGCACACGATAGATGTGTATTCATCAGCGAGTGCTGCAATTATGCTGCATAACAAGTCACCTCCAAACCCACTGGCAGACAATGACAGGCATGTTTCTGGGATTCACATCTGCTGGTTGGCTGGAGCGTGGCTGCTCAAGCCTGGACTTGGTTGAGCCTGTCTCCAGGCCTGGGTTCAGTTCACATCTTCTCTCTGTGCCTGTTATTCTTCTGGGGTCACTAAGCAGCACAGGAAGCGTGGGCGAGTTGGCTCTTGCAGGGAAATTCAGGAAGCCACGCCCAAGCTGGAGTGCAGCAGGCCAGGGAGAGGACCGTGGGACTGCAGCTCGTGTGGTCGCTGTGCCTCTGGACTCACCGCCAAGGGTCTGCATGTGGAGTGAGTAGGGGGTGCCACCAATGGAGCTTAAGTGCACCCCCAGGTGGAGTAGGGGGTGGGCGGGGATGACTGGGCCCAGAAGCACCTTGGGTTCATCCTTCCCTTCACCAGACCAGGATGTTCAGGGAACAGTGGTTGCTCTTTCCTCTTCCAAATCCCCCATGAACTCCTCTTTCCAGAAACTCTAACCAGAAGCTTATGGGGCTGGGGCCTCTGGGACATGCAGTTTTTAGTCTCAGCGACATTGCTCAGATAATCCTGCCCATCGGTGCAGGGTAAAGGAGGACTTTTCAGTTAAAATGTGTCACTTTAGGTCAGTGTCGCTTTGAAATCATATGTGACATAATGTATTACACAGATATTTATTTCATGAGTTATACCAAAAATGCTGGGGCTCTCCCATTCATTCTGTATGAAAAGCTTGATTCATGGACAAAAAACTTAAAACTAAAAAAATGAATATTGAAATAGAATTCAGCTCTCTGTTATATTCTAAAGACGGACAAAAATTGTCTTGATGTTTGCAATTCTTGAATCTCGAATTTCAAATCAATCCATTGACCTTTTTTACTGGCTGCAAAGATTTTTAAATCAAATATTGAGAGTTCCAGATTGGGAATATTTTTCTACATTGTGGAAAATGTAGTAACAAAATTTACCATTTTAACTATTGTTAAGTGCACAGTTCAAGGGTATTAAATACACACAAGTCACACTGCTGTGCGACCACCACCACCATCATCTCCAGAACATTTTCATCTTGCAAAACTGAAATTCTGTCCCCATTAAATACCAACTCCCTATTTTCCCTCCCCCAGCCCCCAGCACCCACTATTCTACTTTCTTTTTCTATTTTGATAACTCTAGGTTCCTCTTATAAGTGGAATCATACAGTGTTGGTTCTTTCATGGCTGACTTATTTCACTCAGTGTAACATCCTCAAGGCTCATCTGTGATGAAGCGTGTGTCAGAATGTCCAAATAGGGTCCTTTTTTATTTATTTTATTTTATTGAGACAGAGTCTCACTCTGTCACCAGGCTGGAGAGCAGTGGCACGATCTCAGCTCACTGCAACCTCCGCCTCCCGGGTTCAAGCGATTCTCCTGCCTCAGACTCCCGAGTAGTTGGGATTACAGGCACCTGCCACCAGGCCTGGCTAATTGTTGTATTTTTAGTAGAGACGGGGTTTCACCATGTTGGCCAGGATGGTCTCGATCTCTTGACCTTGTGATCCTCCTGCCTGAGCCTCCCAAAGTGCTGGGATTACAGGCATGAGCCATCACACCCAACCTTTTGTTAACATACCATGTTTTGTCCATCCATGCATTCGCTGATGGACATCTGGTTTGCTTCTACCTTTTGGCTCTTGTGAATAAGACTGCTATGAACATGGGTGTGCATGTATCTGTTCGTATCTCTGATTTCAATTCTTTTGAGTATATAGCCGGAGGGGAATTGCTGGATCACGTGGTAATTCTATTTCTAAGTTTTTTAGGAACCACCAGAAAAGCTGGCTGGTATGCACCTGTAGTCCCAGCTCAGTGCCTATGAGTTCAGTTCCAGCTCAGTCCCTATGAGCTCATTCCCAGTTCAGTCCCTATGAGCTCATTCCCAGTTCAGTCCCTATGTGCTGGGACTAGAGGTGCATGTCACCCTGCTTTTCATGGCATGCCCTGTAGTTCCAGCTCATAGTGGCTGCACCATTTTTCATTTCCATCAGCAGTGCACGATCAGCTGGTTACTTTTTTTTAAAATACGTATTGTGTTTTATCTTTAAGTGAAAAGATGAGGGAAGGTTTCAAGTTACTGTTTGGTAGCAAATCCTCCCAAATAACACATGGCAGAGACAGTGGGAATAAAGCCTGCATTTGAAAGGATGGAAAGTCAAATTAGGTGATTCTCTCAATGACCTTTCTTCTTATAACACTACCTTTTAAAATGTAAAGAAATGTCGGCAGACCATTTTTTATACAATGACTGTAATTTAGAGATCTAGTCAAGGGCTGTGGAGAATTGTCTGGAGACAAAGTTGAAAAATCTTTATCTCTTTTTATTCTCCTATTGTTTAACTTATATTTAAAATTCAAAGTTTCGTATGCTTTCCATCTTTGAACAGTAGTCTATTCTATAAATGCATTAAAGCAATCGCTAAAGAAGACGGACATTTAAAAGCAGACAATTTAAGACAATTTAAAACTGCATAATGGGCAAATATGTGCCTTGGTGGCCTGAGTCAGTCAGTAAGTGAGAAAATGCATGGGGGAGAGATGGCCAGAGCCACCCACACTCCACCCAGCAATAGAGGACTCACCCATTATACGCATGGAGGCTTTGAAATGGTTCTAATTTAAGTAATAAAAACGTGTAAATACCAAGCTTGATACAGGGTTTCTTTTTTTTTTTTTAACTGAAAAGGAAATAGGTGCTATAATCATTTTTAGCCATTTCAATAACCCCAGGACATATTTTTGAACACCTGTAGGTTTATGGAAACTAGGTTGGAAATGCTGATTTAATCTTAAATCCCAGTCCATAAAAATGATTCTGAGACTGCTCTGGAACAATCCTTAAACTTAGAACATTCTTTCTTCTACAAAATCAGGTGAAAGGAAAGGTCGGGAGGACCTCCTGTTCTCAGGAAGGGGTGGGCAGGAGGGCATTTTGAAGACTCTGAAAGAGTGTCTGGCCCCAGCAGGCAGTGAGCATGAGGGAGACCCTTGCATGCTGAAGGCAGTCTCAAAAAGAGAAGCACAGGCTTTGGACCCACAAGGTGCCTTTCTGAGCAGAAGAAGTGATGGAGTGGTCTGCCTCGTCATTTTAGGTAATGCAAAAGCAACTCAGAATGAGCTAAACCCAATTTCCAGTGGGGGAAAACAATCTGTGAATTCCCTGCTTTGTTGCACCATGCTGGATTAGCTGTGGTGTAGAAAGGAGGCCTGGAACATCTCATGATCATCTTGCCTGACCTGAGAATCAAGTTCTGGCACACACTGCCTGTGAGTTAACTCAACAGATGTTCCTGCGTCACTCCACCTCTGCCTCCACTCCAGTGGCTGAAAAACCCTCCATTTCCCTGACTCCCTTGCAGCTAGGATTTGCTTGCCAAAGAGAGGCAAGCAAACCCTACTCTAAGCTTTTGGTCAAGGTCTTGTTTTTCCTGCATTTAAAAAAAAAATGTACCTGACCACTCTTTCTTCTTCTTTTCTTTATTTTTTGTAGTGACAGAGTCTCACTATGTTTCTCAGGCTGGTCTTGAACTGCAGGCTTCAATTAATTCTCCTACCTGTCTCCCAGGTAGCTTGGACTACAGGTATGCACCACCAGGCCTGGCTAGCTTTTGGAATCTTTGTAGAGACAGTTTTGCCCAGGCTATCTCCTCTCTTAATGAAGACACCAGTTAGATTAGATAAGGGTCCACTTTCACAGACTCATTTGAACTTAGTTGCCTCTTTAAAAACCCTGTCTCCAAATACAGTCACAATCTGAGGTACTGGGGGTAGGGGAAGTGGATTAGGGCTTCAACATAGGAATTTGAGTGGGACAGAATTAAGCCCATAACAGTCTTCCAGCACACACATTCCTCATTGAGGTTGAACAAGGTGATGCCCCACCTTCTGTCCCAGCTCTCCTACTGTAAACAGTGTCCTTCCACGATCTAGTTAGTGTCCTGCTTTTCACATTTTTATGCTTTTTGTCGTTGATTTTGCTGTGGATTTTGCTGTTTAAAATGACCCAAAGCATAGTGCTGAGGGCTGTCTGGTGTTTGTAAGGACAAGAGGCTGTGACGTGCCTTATGGAGAAAATACGTGTGTTAGAGAAGCTCCTTCAGGCAGGAGTCCCATTGGACATGAGCTTAATGTGCATTAAAAATATATACAAAATAAGGTGTCTTTAAAAAGAAACACACAAAAATACTAATGCACTGAGGCCACGAGTGGTGATTCACGCCTGTAATCAGCACTTTCATCTGCTGAGATGAGCAGATGACTTGAGTTCAGGAGTTTGAGACTGGCATGGGTAACATCTCTCTACTAAAAATACAAAAATTGTCCAGGCATAGTGGTGCACCTGTAGTTCCAACTACTTGGGGGTCTAAGGCAGGAAGATTGCTTAAGCCCAGGAAATTGAGGCTGTGGTCAGCTGAGATCACACCACTGCACTCCAGCCTGGGTGACAAAGTGAGTCTCCAAACAAATAAAAGAAAAAAAAGTAATGTGTTGATTGGTTCACAAAAATGTAACTAGAGACTCACAGGATCCTAACTTTATATTTCCCCCAGGAGAGACGGCTCAGTATTTACCAATTCAGTGTCTGTAGTGACTTCATAGAACATGGTTATAGAATTAGGAGAATCAACTGTAACTTGATGCCCATTCAGTCTGGAGAGGAAACATTGCACTGACTTTCAGCTTATTAATTGCATTGTTTCCTTCCTCCTCAAGGTCATCCTCTTCATCACTGGGTAGCCTGGGTGTCCAAATGTTTTCCTAACTATTTAATGGAGTTTGTAAAGTTTCTCTCAAACCATTAATGTACAGGTTGTTTCTTCAGAAGAGAGACCACCAAATAAAGAAAGGATTTAATTTTGGACATCTTGGAAATTGCTTCTTGAGCTCATTCTATTCATATATCAACTTGTCATTAAAATTGAAATATTCTCCATCCATATAGTACTTCTTTCAAATGAAAGAAATATAAAGCACATGATATAGTTTGAGCAAAAAAAAAAAAAAAAAAAAAAAAAGAAAGAAAAGAAACATTACATTTGATTAAATAATCCTAACCAAGCCCTGCTTTGCATGAAGCACTCCTGAATAAGATTTTTCAGAGTCTTAGCACTTTTGCCTCTGAGCCCTCATTGCAAGTCTCCTCAATTTATCAGGACAACAATCCAGAAAGGTAGTTATTATTATACCTGTCTTGAGTTGTCCCTAAAGCAAATATTGAGACAGGATTTTGATGCAAGTATTTTATTTGCGAGTGTTCCCAGCAAGGAAACAAAGTGAGGTGAGAAAGGGAGGAAGTGAATAAAAGGCATGCTTGTGTAAAGGCCACCGTGATGGGCAACCAGGGCTTAATCCTACTGAAAACTCTGTAAGACACTGTGTAGAGCACTCAGAATGTCCTTCCCCATAAGAAGCGAGAGAGCAGGGGTTATTTCTCCATCAGCTCCCTTTCTGCATTGGCTGGGGGTCTCTTCTGGGCCATTCTTTCCTTGGTGTTTCTAGTCTGGCCTGTGTGCAAAGGCTAAGGATGTCCCTGTAGACCAGATAATGAACTCAGGCAGAGGCACAGGAAGCTGCAGGTGTCTAAGAACCACCTGCAGATGAACTCTGGGAGGGGCTGAGGTGTCAGAGGCATTTGAATCAGAGAGACTTCACCTTAAATAGGGGCTGGGT
This sequence comes from Macaca nemestrina, assembly GCF_043159975.1. Taxonomy (NCBI): domain Eukaryota; kingdom Metazoa; phylum Chordata; class Mammalia; order Primates; family Cercopithecidae; genus Macaca; species Macaca nemestrina. The sequence continues at coordinate 152,006,363 of NC_092128.1, read as the reverse complement.
AAAATAAAGCTGAGACCTACTGGGCTGCATTCCCAGGAGGGTGGGCATTCTTAGTCACAGGATAAGATAGGAGGTCAACATAAGTTACAATTTACAAAAACCTTGGTGATAAAATGGAATGCAGTCTGGGCATGGTGGCTCACGCCTATAATCTCAGCACTTTGGGAAGCTGAGCTGGGTGGATAATGAGGTCAAGAGATCAAGACCATCCTAGCCAACATGGTGAAATCCCGTCTCTACTAATAATACAAAAATTAGCTGAGCATGGTGGCACAGGCCTGTTGTCCCAGCTACCTGGGAGGCTGAGGCAGGAGAACTGCTTGAACCCGGGAGGTGGAGGTTGCAGTGAGCCAAGATCACGCCACTGCACTCCAGCCTGGCAACAGAGTGAGACTCCATCTCAAAAAAAGAAGAAAAAACAGAATGCAGTAAAGAAGCTGGCCAAAACCCACCAAAACCAAGATGGTAATGATCACTCTCACTGCTCATTATAATGCATTAGTGACGTGGTTTGGCTCTGTGTCCCCACCCAAATCTCATCTTGTAGCTCCCACAATTCCCACCTGTTGTGGGAGATGATTGAATTATGGGGGTGGGTCTTTCCTGTGCTGTTCTTGTGACAGTGAGTAAGTCTCAGGAGATCTGATGGTTTTAAAAATGGGTATTTTTCTGAACAAGCTCTCTGTTTGCCTGTTGCCGTCCATGTAAGACATGACTTGCTCCTCCTTGCCTTCTGCCACGATTGTGAGGCCTCCACAACCATGTGGAACTATAAGTCCATTAAACCTCTTTTTTTAATAAATTGCCGAGTCTTGGGTATGTCTTTATCAGCAGTGTGAAAACAGACTAATACAATTAGCACATTAAAAGACACTCCTACCAGTGCCATGACAGTTTACAGATGCCATGGCAACATCAGGAAGTTACTCTATACGGTCTAAAAAGGGGAGGAACCCTCAGTTCCGGGAATTGCCCACCCCTCTCCCGGAAAACTCATGAATAACCCACCCCTTGTTTAGCATATAATCAAGAAATAACCATAAAAATGGGCAAGCAGCAGCCCACACTGCTCTGTCTATGGAGTAGGTATTCTTTCATTTCTTTACTTTCTTAATAAACTTACTTTCACTTTATGTATTTGTCTCAAATTCTTACTTGCATGAGATCCAAGAACCCTCTCTTGGGGTCCAGTCAAAAAGGGATGGGATGAGCAAAGACTGTTATAGACCCCATTTTATAGATGAAACGTGGGAAGCAGTGTGCACAAGGTTACCCAACAGTAACTGGGAGAGATGATGTAGTCGATGTCCTTTGCCATGCAACAGACTATCCCAAAACCTCCCAAAACCTAGCATCTTCAAGCATTTGTTGTCTCACACAGATTCTACAGATCAGGAATCTGAGAGCGGTTTAGCTGGACGTTCTGGTGTAGGGTCTCTCATGAGTTGCAGTCAAGTAGTTGGTGACGTCTAGGATCATCTGAAGATTTAATTGCATTGAAGACTGCCTTCCAAGCCCACACCTGTGACTGTTGTTCCTTACCAAGTGGGCCTCTCCAAAGAGCTATTCATAGCCCAGCAGGGTGGCATGCACCTGCAAACCCAGCTACTTGGGAGGCTGAAGCAGGAGGATGGCTTGAGCCCAGGAGTTTGAGGCTGCAGTGGACTATTACACGACTGCACTCTAGCCTGGGTGACAGAGTGATACCCCGTCTCTAAAAAATAATAATAATAATAATAAAAGAGCTATTTATGGCACCGCAGGTGACTTTCCCCAGAAGGACTGATCTGAGAGAAAGGCAGAGTAAGATAGAATCAGCAGTGTATTTTATAATTTTATAGCCTAATCTCAAAAGTGACCTGTGATCAATGCTGCTGTGTTCTACTAGTCACCCAGACCATATTATGTGGGAGAAACAAAACAAGGGTGTGGACACCAGCAGGGAATTCACTGGGTTGACATCTTGGAGACTGGCTGCTACACACAGAAATTTTTGGTTTTGTAGATAGAATTTGAACTCAAATTTTCCTGGCTTCATTGACTGTATTCTTTTTGTTACACGTAGTTCATATTCTTTCCTGTTTTGCAGAGTCCTCTTTCCTTTTCACCTCCCCCACTGACTCTCACTAGCTGGATTCGCACGTGCAGAGTTGGGGTCTGCGGTGGAAATAGCAGGAGCGGGAGACAGGGAATTTGTACAAGACAACGGCATGAGACTGGGCTCAGGGATGGTGTGCAGATCCACCTTCTCCCTCAGCCCCTCAATCCCACACTGTGCCACAGCTGCAATGTGCCTGGGGTGTCATTGAGGGAGGGCTCTTGACATGAGGAGTTCCTCTATTGTAAGGGTTCAGAGCTGGAGGTGGATCTTCTGGGAATCCTGGAGGTCTCTTATGAGTCTGACTCTTCCAAATCTCTTTTCCAATAAATTCCAAAAAACTCACAGGGACTCTGAGGTTCTCAGCTCCCACCTTTACCAGAGCCACAGCCTAGTGAGTCTCAAGACTGGATTATGTTCAGTCCCATGTGTCCATCACCAAGGGGGATCTATTACAGCCTTGCTCGTTGTTGAGTGACTATTTGTAGAGTTGGGCAAACATTGTCAAACCACAAAATTGCAATGCAAAAAGATAAAATATAATTGTATTTCACTAAACTTAGCTTCTATTCAAACCCCGTTCCATCGGATAGTACAAAATATGCCCTAGTCATGTTATGGGTGTCTGTTATCATTGCAGGCTTTGCTTCAGTTCTCCATTGCTATGTAACAAATCAAACCAAACCTTAAAGTCTTTAAAACATTTATTTATTCTCTCTCATCGTTTCTGTGGGTCATGAATTCAGGAGGAGCCTGTCTGGGTGGTCTGGCTCCAGGCCATAAAACCAGGTCATGGGTGGACCTGGAACAGCATACATTAGGTGGGGACTGGAGAAGCTGGACCCAGCATCTCTCACTCCACAGAGTCTCATGGCCTTTCCAAGTGAGATAGTTGAGCTTCCTGGAAGCATGGTGGCTCCGGAGCAATCAGACTGCATTGCATGATGCTGAAGCCTTCAAGATCAAGTATTCCAGTAAACAAGGAGGAAGCTGCATCATCTTCTATGCACCATGACCTAGCCTTGGAAGTCATGCAGGGTCACTTTTGCTACATTCTGTTGGTTGCAAGCAAATGAAGCACACCCAGATTCAAGGGGAGGGGAGGAGGGGACTTAGACTCACCTCACTCTGGGAAAGAGGCAAGGTTCTAGAAGAGCATGTGTAAGTCTCTGAGGCCTCTGTGTTCCCACCAGATCTCTGAGCTCACAGGTCTCTTTGCTACCATCTTCATCCTACCTCCTACAAAGGGAACCCTGGCTTACCTAGCTTCTACTCAGGGTGCATGAGAGGAACAGTGGGGCTGCCTCAGACCTCTCTGCCCCTGCAGCCTGCTCAGCCATCTCTATTGTTCTGCCTCCATACCTTGATGGTGCAAGAAACTCCTCCCAGATTGGAAGGGGTGCATGCATCCCCCTGACTCTTAAGTCTGTATCTTTTTGGAATATCCCACACTTGTTGGCCGCCCTCCCTTAAGGCTTCTCATTCACCTGCTTGTGTGGGATGCAGGATACAGAACTCTCACTAGTATCTAAATATCTGCTGTTTCCAATTGTCTTCTCATCCACAAATTCAGAGAGAATTTATTTCCTCTGCAGTGACATGAACTTTGGAGATACTGACTTCACAATATTTCTACAAAATTCCCCTGTCTTATATCCAGCCCTTAGCTCTCCAAAACTAAAAATGCAATGATTTGATTTGATGTTCCAATCTCCCCTGAGCCAGAAGCTGCAGGGGGTGGGGGAGCTCATGTTAAAAGTGGCGACACTCAGGGACTAACAGGAAGAAAAAAGAACATGTTAACAAATATCCTTCACAATGTCACCCCAAAACATGGGTGACCTCATTTACTTCTTACTAAATAGTTACCATCCCTACTGTGCACAGAAGGAAATGGATTTAGCGAGAGATGAAGTGACTTGCTCAGGGTCACAGGTAACATAGGTCCAACCAGAGTACTCAGTGGTTGTAGTATCTGAGTCCAACAGAAGTATCCATTGGTTATAGTGTCTGAGTCCAACCAGAATACTTAGTGGTTGTAGTATCTGAGTCAATGGAAATACCTAGTGGTTGTAGTATCTGAGTCCAGCCAGAGTACTCAGTGGTTGTAGTATCTGAGTCCAACAGGAGTACCCATTGGTTGTAGTATCTGAGTCCAACCAGAGTACTCAGCAGTTATAGTATCTGAGTCCAACTGGAGTACTCAGTGGATGTAGTCTCTGAGTCCAACAGGAGTACTTACTTAGTGGCTGTAGTGTCTGAGTACGACAGGAGTACCCATTGGTTGTAGTATCTGAGTCCAACAGGAGTACCCATTGGTTGTAGTATCTGAGTCCAACAGGAGTACCCACTGGTTGTAGTATCTGAGTCCAACAGGAGTACCCATTGGTTATAGTATCTGAGTCAAACCAGACTACCTAGTGGTTGTAGTATCTGACTCCAACAGGAGTACTCAGTGGATGTAGTCTCTGAGTCCAACAGGAGTATTTACTTAGTGGTTATAGTATCTGAGTCTGACAGGAGTACCCATCAGCTGTAGTATCTGAGTCCAAAATCTACGACTTTCCATTTGCATCACTCCACTATTTCTTGAATAGATGGATAGTTTTCACAGTTAACTGGGGCCTAATCCTACTTCCCAATCTTCATATTATACCACAGGCTCAGACTAAAAGACAGAATGGTTACAATCAGGACTGTCTTTTAAACCTGAGGCATTTAGGTGTCCTGCTGATCCTTGTCAATACTAACATAATAGCGGGTCTTTAAGCATCAGTGTTGAATGTTATTAAATGTGAGTTTTCTACCCCTTCTATGTATTTTTAACCATGCTGTAATTCTCTTATTGTTTGAAATAACTGCTGTTAGCAGGAACTGGCTCCATCCTTGGCAGAGCATCAATACTAATATGGTAGTAGTTTATTATACATCTATAATACACATTTTAGAAGCAAATGTTCTACCCACTTAATCTTTTTTATTTAAGTATTCTCCACTCTATATACTACCAACTATTTTCTTTCCTATTACCTCTAGTTTCTCAAGGGTCTTGGTAAAATAGTACGTAGACCAAAAAAGATCTAGTAAGTGAGTAAAGAATGGACAAATGAATTCATTCATCCATTCTCTAACCCAAGATACCTCAGGACAAATGCAATATATTCTAAGAAGAGCACCCTTATGAGAAGGTACATTATCTCAGTGTGACCCAGAGGTTCTGTCTCTCTCTGTTCTCTCTCTCTCTCTCATTTATATACATATACTATGCATACACACTTGTGCATATGCATATATGTCTATGTGTGTGTGTGTGTATATATATATATAGATATAGAGAGACAGGTAGATAGATAGATAAATAGATAGATACATGAGAGAAATAGAGAAAGAGATCTTTACATGATTGAGCCTTTTCTTTGTAGAGCCTTGGGGGTCAATGCAACACAGTGGTTAACAGTAAGGGTCTGAGATAAGGGGGAAAGTTACTGACTGTCAACTCCCCAGAAGACCCCTAGAATAACCTGTTGGCCAAGTAAAGCTGAGTTTATCACCCACTGCAGTTGAGTATAGCCCCACCTCAACAGAATCTTAGTGGTGTCTCAGAAGAGGGGTTAAGAGATGCCATGTATCAAGTTTTTAGGTCTAGGTTTCCATTCATTTCCTGGGGCTTCTGTCATGCCTTAACACAAACTGGGTGGCTTAAAACAACAGAAATTTCTTCTCTCAAAGTTCTGGAGGCCAGAAGTCCAAAATCAAAATGCTGATAGCGGCATGCTCCCTCCGAAGGCTCTAGGAGAGAATCCACTATTTGGGGCGTCTAGACTAAGGGATAGTTTGCACCACCAGGATGACCGACAGAGCATTAACAGACCATTTAGGCAACTATTACCAATTGATTCCTTGAATACTGATTCCAGGGGATGGTGGGTGTTTACAATGCAGATTGAGATGGTCAGTAAGAAACTTATTATTACTATTTATTTATATTCTTTAGAAACAGGATCTCACTCTGTTGCCCGGGCTGGAGTGCAATGGTTTGATCTTGGCTCACCACAGCCTCCACCTCCTGGGCTCTAGTAATCCTCCCACTTCAGCCTCCTGAGTAGCTGAGACTGCAGGCATGCATCACCATGTCCAGCTAATTTAAAAAAAAAAATTTGTAGAGATGGGGGTGTCACTACCTTGCCCAGGCTGGTCTTGAACTCCTGGCCTCAAGTGATCCTCCCACCTAGGCCTCCCAAAGAGCTGGGATGACAGGCATGAGTTACTGTGCCTGGCCACGAAACTTATTTAACATCGTGTAACCTGTTCACCTGTTCTCCTGAACACTTATTTCACCTCGGATTTTTTTTTTCCTCTTTCTTTCTTTCCCTTCCTTCCTTCCTTCCTTTCCTTCCTTCCTTCCTTCCTTCCTTTTTTCTTTCTTTCTTTCTTTCTTTCTTTCTCTTTCTCTCTTTCTTTCTTTCTTCTTTTTTTTTTGTAGGATATCCAATATCCTCAGAACCGTTAGGAAACTGCTAACTAAAGCAAGAAGGAAAAAGATCCAAGCCCCAAACCTGGGAAACACCAATGCCTAAGAGATGAACTGAAGAGGAAGAACCAATAGAGGCACAAGAAGAAGGACCAACAGAAGTAATGGAAGATACAAGTGGAAGATGACATGGAGAAGCCCACAGTCAGGGGAGCTTCAGTGTTGCCCAAACTCACCACACACCATGTTCTACTGAGTCTATGGATGACCTGTTGAGCAGATCATCCACACTTCTCCCGGGGTTCTGAAAGACACTCTTCTCTTCTTAGGAAGAGGAAAAGCCCCTCTCTGCTCCTGGGTGCCTGAGCTTAGGTGCTTCTCCTCCCTGTCTTTTCACTCTCAGTTCTGTGTTCTCTACCTGTCCCTAGAAGGTCTCTCTGTCTTTGTCACCTCAGATGTTCAAGATTCAGTTCCAGGATGTCCTCTGTCTTCAAAGCATCGTAGCTTTGCTGACCCTCCCATGTCAGTTTTTTCTGCCTCACCAATGAAGCGGCTGCTTTTTGGGAAATGTCAGATGGCATTAGCCCTGCCCCCTTAGGCTTCTCTAGAGACACGGACCCTCGGGAAGCACTAACTGATCCAGGAGAGCAAAAGAACAGAATCGGTGGCATCCTTTGACTTCAGCGTCCAAAGCTGAAGTGCTTTTACCTCTTCACTAAGACTGTGCTTAACGATGAGGTCACGCTCTCCTCCTGAATCACAACCACATACTTTATGTCTCCCGAAAGCAGTATTCAGAGGAAAAGAAAAAAATGCATTATCTGCCTGGCCGCTCACCGATGTCGCTGAGAAATGCAAAATAATGACAGTCCACCAAAGCACTGTTTATGGGCACCGTCCTTGTGGGATTCTCTAAGGCAGGGAGAGATCTGGACAGAGTCAGCAGTTTGGGCTCCCACAGGTCTGGGAGGTTTCAGATTCTCCTGCAACTTCATTTATCCTCCACTGGTTACTCTGCACAGCGATGGCAGCTGGAGCCCTGGACGGGTCCTCGTTGGATTTTCCTGACAGCTGCGTTGAATCATTTTTCCAGGTCACTCATTCTTCCTGAAATTGTGTTTTGTCTTCTGGCAGGTGGAGGGTGCAGCAGAACATTCTCACCGTCACTTGAGTTCGAGACCTCGAGACGCTCTCGTCTGTACTGCGGGGTCCCAGCAGGGACTGACGCTTCATTTCCTTGTCTGAAGCAACCGTACGTTCCCACCTAGACTCACAGGTCCTGAGGTTAACAACCTCTTGGTGGTGATGGCTTTGTTCATGATAATGAATTGTTCTTTCAGAGGCCACCAAAGGGGAGAACGCTGTGAACTGCAGGCATCACATCCATCAGGATTTGAAGAACAGTTATCTTGCCAGTCAGGGGTGCAGTGATCCCAAATTCTTTTATTTATTTATTTATTTATTTATTTATTTATTTATTTATTTAGTGAGACAGAGTGTTGCTCTGTTGCCCAGGCTGGAGTACAATGGCACGATCTCGGCTCACTGCAACCTCCACCTCCCAGGTTCAAGCAATTCTGCCTCAGCCTCCCGCGTAACCGGGATTACAGGCAAGTGCCACCACGCCCAGATAACTTTTGTATTTTTAGTAGAGACGGGGTTTCACCATGTTGGTCAGGTTGGTCTCGAACTCCTGACCTCAAGTGATCCACCTGCCTCAGCCTCCCAAAGTCCTGGGATTACAGCCGTGAGCCACCACACCCAGCCAGCGATCCCTGCTTCTGAATGTAACGCCGTCCTCCTGAGCCATCTGCCTCCCATTGTGGCAGAACAGAACCATGCAAAATATGGCAATTTAGGCACCAAGGATGTCTCCTCTCCCTCTTTCCCAAAGCCCAGTTAAGGCAATAATAAGGGAATGTTTTAAAATATAAGCTTACACTGACACAGCGACTATGAAAGGGACAAGAGAAAGTGGGTGAGAGACTGAACAGTGTGGGAAGTGGAAGGCGACAGGGAGATGGAGAGGTGATCACTCTTGCAGGCTGGAGGAGTCAGAGCTTGGAAAGCTTTGGGAGGGAGAAGGGGAGAAGAACGGAGCCAGTGTGTTTCCGTGGAATTTGAGATAAACGAGACATCTAGTCCCCCGATATGATACAGGTAAGATAAGATCTGAGAACAGGGGGCTGAAATGAATGTCTGTGATGGGGCTGCAAACCATCTGTCCTATCCCCCCACCTTCCACATAGAACCTGGCAGCCGGGCATCCAATGTCGAGCGAGAGACAGGAAGTTTACCAAACAGCGCCGTGTTCTCACTCGTAAGTGGGAGCTAAGCTATGAGGATGCAAAGGCATAAGAATGACACAACGAGGCTGGGCGTGGTGGCTCATGCATGTAATCCCAGCATTTTGGGAGGCCAAGGTGGGTGGATCACGACGTCAGGAGATCGAGACCAGCCTGACCAACATGGGGAAACCCCGTCCCTACAAAAATACAAAAATTAGCCAGGTGTGGTGGCGTGCACCTCCCAGCTACTCAGGAGGCTGAAGCAGGAGAATCGCTTGAACCTGGGAGGCGGAGGTTGCAGTGAGCTGAGATTGCGCCACTGCACTCCAGCCTGGTGACAGAGCGAGCGAGACTCCACCAAAAGAATGACACCACGGACTTTGGGGACTTAGGGGGAAAGAGTGGGAAGGGGGTGAGGGATAAAAGGCTACAAATTGTGTGCCATGTATACCTCTTGGGTGACGGGTGCACCAAAACCTCACAAATCACCACTAAATAACTTACTCATGTAACCAAACACCACCTGTTCCCCAATAATCTACGGAAATAAAATTAAAAAAAAAAAAGAAAACAAGTTTCTCCTCTGGAGAAATACAGCCCCAGGAGAAGGGTCCTCATGGTCTAATCTAGCACGTTGGAATATCTCAGCAGGATTCCCACCCAATTTTCTGACTTAACACTTCCTTAATAAGCACCTATCACGTTCCAGGCAAGTTCTCAGTTCTTGACATCCAGGAGAGAAGAGAACCAGTAACCAGGTTCCTGTCCCCATGTGTATTAGTCTGTTGTCACACTGCTGATAAAGACATATCCAAGACCAGGAAGAAAAATCGGTTTAATGGACTCACAGTTCCACGTGGCTGGGGAGGCCTCACAATCATGCCGGAAGGCAAAAGGCGCGTCTTACATGGTGTCTGCAAGAGACATGAGAAAGAAGCCAAAGCCCCTATAAAACCATCAGATCGGCCAGGCATGGTGGCTCACACCTGTAATCCCAGGACTTTGGGAGCCTGATGCAGGTGGATCACGAGGTCAGGAGTTCAAGACCAGCCTGGCCAAGACGGTGAAACCCCATCTCTACTAAAAATACAAAAATTAGCTGGGCGTGGTGGTGGGTGTCTCTAATCCCAGCTGCTCGGGAGGCTGAGGCAGAGGATTGCTTGAACCCAGGAGATGGAGATTGCAGTGAGCCAAGATCGCGTCACTGCACTCCAGCCTGGCGACAAAGTGAGATTCTGTCTCAAAAAAAAAAAAAAAAAAAAAAAAAATCAGATCTCATGAGACTTATTCACTACCACAAGAACAGTATGGGGGAAACCACCTCCATGATTCAATTACCTCCCACCAGGTCCCTCCCATAACACGTGGGAATTATGGGAGTACAATTCAAGATGAGATTTGGGTGGGGACACAGAGCTAAACCATATCACCGTAGCATGCCAACTAAGGGAGCTGCTATTCATTCCGGAAATGTTTATTCAGCACCTCCTGTGTGTCAGGCAGTGTTCCAGGCACTGACGAGACAGCAGAGAACAAAACCAAGTGCCTGCTCTCCAGCGTCTTTTGGTGAGATGGTAGAAAGAGTCGATAAACAAATAAAACAAACACTGTTTTTTTAAAAAGATGTTTCTTGTTAGCTCATTTTTGCTTTGCAATTTTTTAGTTGTTCTTCCTCATTTTTGCCATGGAATAAGATTCTTTTGTAATATTCCAGTAAAACAGCTTTTTCTTATGTTCAAATTTACCAGTGTCAACTGGACTTTGCCGGTGTCATGATACAAAGAGATAAGAAACAGAATCAGCCGAGGAGATCAAACATCCAACTCCTAGGAGTTTCATAAAGAGACAGCTGAGAATATGAGAACAGAAACATACAATCAAAGAAGCAATCTGTCACCAGGCACCGGGGCTCATGCCTGTAATCCCACTACTTTGGGAGGCCAAAGCAGGAGAATCACTTGAGGTCAGGAGTTCAAGACCAGCCTGGGCAACATAGCAAGCTCTGTCTCTACAAAAAAATTAAAATATTACCTAGCCATGGTGGCACACACCTGTAGTCCTAGTTATTCAGGAGGCTGATTGCTTGGGCCTGGGTTTGAGGCTTCAGTGAGCTGTGATTGTGCTACTGCACTCCAGCCAGGGTGACTGAGTGAGATCCTATCTCAAAAAAAAAAAGTTAAAAAACAGAAGCAATGGAGAAAGGCCATAACTCACCCACTATTGTAGGGTATCATGCTAGAACCCTTTGTATCAGAGAAGCTCCCAGAAAGAAAAAAAAACAAATAAAACCAGGTCACCTATTCAGAACAGAGAATTGTAACGGTGTCTTATCTCCCAACAGTGCTGGAGGTTAGAACACAATGGTGGATTTTGTAAAATGTCCAAGGGAACGTGGTTTGCAGTTTATAATTTCTTTTTTTTCTTTTTCTTTTTTTTTTTTTTTTTTTTTTTGAGACAGAGTTTCGCTCTTGTTGCTCAGGCTGGAGTGCAATGGCGTAATTTCAGCTCACCACAACCTCTCCCTCCTGGGTTCAAGCGATTCTCCTGCCTCAGCCGCCTGAGTAGCTGGGACTACAGGCATGCACCACCATGCCCGGCTAATTTTGTATTTTTTTTTTTTTAGCAGAGATGCGGTTTCTCCGTGTTGGTCAGGCTGGTCTCAAACTCCCGACCTCAGGTGATCCGCCTGCCTCGGCCTCCCAAAGTACTGGCAGTTTAGAATTCTTTACTGTGAAAAACTATCAATATAGTGAAATGACAAATGAAAAAAGATAAAATTATAAGCTCCCCACAGATTGAAGAGAGGGCTAAAGGGGCCCCCAAGAAACTTTAAAAACTTGGCTTGTGCCTGTAATCCCAGCATTTTGGGACTCAGGCAGGTGGATTGCTTGAGCCCAAAAGTTTGAGACCAGCCTGGGTGACACAGTGACATTTCATCTTTACAAAAAATACAAAATTTAGACAGGCATGGCGGCCTATGTCTATAGTCCCAGCTACTCAGGAGGCTGAGGTAGGTGGATCGCTTGAGCCCAGGAGGTCAAGGCTGCAGTGAGCCCTGATTGTGCCACTGCAATCCAGCCTGGACAACAGAGCAGGACCTTGTCTCAGAAAATAAAAACGGAGCTCCCAGCCATGTTGGAATGGGAGGTTGGACACACCTCAGCATGCTATTTCCTTATTAATCCCTAAGCAGAATTCTTCCCTAAGGAGGAAACAGAACCTAGGGCTCTAGAAAACAAGAAACAGATGACTCATTCCTTTATCACCTTTAGACAATTGTCTGAGGCCAGGACTGGACACTTCGTCCTTCTTTGCAGTCTTGGCATGAGAGCTCACCAGTTTCACAGTGCATTTCTTCCTCATAAGAGACCACCAGCCGTGGAGGAGTTCTGGTCAGGCGATGGAGGCTGCACAACGAGGGCTTTCTAGCCCTGCTTCACCTTTGGATGTCAGAAAGCCCAAAACTGCACCCCTGGATCATGCTAATACCATCATTTTTTGAACATAAACTTTTTAAAAATTTTTTTTATTATTTTAAGTTCCAGGACGTGCAGAACGTGTAGGTTTGTCCCAAGCCAAGGTGGTTTGCTGCACCTATCAACCCATCACCTAGGTATTAAGCCCTGCATGCATTAGCTATTTAGCCTGATGTTCTCCCTCCCCTCACCCAACCAACAGGGTTCTGTGTGTGTTGTTCCCCTCCCTGTATCCCTGTGTTCTCATTGTTCAGCTCCCACTTATGAGTGAGAACATGTGGTGTTTGTTTTTTGTGCCTGTGTCCGTTTGCTAAGGATGATGGCTTCCGGCTTCATCCATGTCCCTTCAAAGGACATGATCTCATTCCTTGTTATGGCTGCATAGTATTCCATGGTGTGTATGCACCATGTTTTCTTTATCCAATCTATCATTGGTGAGCATTTGGGTTGATTCCATGTTTTTGCTATTGTGAATAGTGCTGCAATGAACATACCTGTGTGTGCATGTATCTTTATATTAAAATGATTTACATTCCTTCGGGTATATGCCCAGTAATGGGATTGCTGGGTCAAATGGTATGTCTTGTTCTAGATCCTTGAGGAATTGCCACACTGTCTTGCGCAGTAGTTGAACTAATTTACATTCCCACCAACAGTATAAAAGTGTTCCTATTTCTCAACAGCCTTGCCAACATCTGTCGTTTCTTGACTTTTTTTTTTTTTCAAGATGGAGTCTCGCTCTGTCGCCCAGGTTGGAGTGCAGCGGCACAATCTCAGCTCACTGCAACCTCTGCCTCCCGGGTCCAAGCAATTCTCCTGCCTCAGCCTCCCAAGTAGCTGGGATTACAGGCACCCGCCACCGCGCCCAGCTAATTTTTGTGTTTTAAGTAGAGACGGGGTCTCACCCTGTTGGCCAGGCTGGTCTCGAACTCCTGGCCTCAAGTGATCCTCCCGCCTCAACCTCCCAAAGTGCTGGAATTACAGGCATGCCACTGCCCCTGGCCTTTCTGACTGGCATGAGATGGTATCTCATTGTGGTTTTGATTTGCAAGTCTTCAGTGATCAGTGATTTGAGCTTCTTTTCATATGTTTGTTGGCCACATAAGTGTCTTCTCTTGAGAAGCGTCTGTTCATGTCCTTTCCCCACTTTTTGATTGGGTTGTTTGCTTTTTTCTTGTAAATTTTTTAAGATCCTTGTAAATTCTGGATATGAGACTTTTGTCAGATGGGTAGATTGCAAAAATTTTCTCCAACTCTGTAGGTCGCCTGTTCGCTCTGATGATAGTTTCTTTGGCTGCATGCAACCATTTTTTAAACATGCAACCCACGAAGAAACGTGAAGCTCAGTTGCACATGTGCACATTTCTCGTTTCATAAACATTCATGACTCCTCCTGTGCTCAGGGAATACGCACACATAGCCAACCCGTTCAGCATGCATTTCAGTCTTAATACTTTCCTCTCCCAAGGGGCTTGCTCTGAGCTTCTGCAGGAGGCTACATCTCCCAGCCTGCAAGATAGCCAGGCTGCAGGCTGCAAACTTTTATGAGAAATAAAGCTGTCCCTTCCAAATTTATGAACCTGTGATTCTTCAGGTGACAGGGAGTTTAGAAAAAAGACATTATCTACTGGGCACGATGGCTCACTCCTGTAATCTCAACACTCTGGGAGGCCGAGGTGGGCGGACCACTTGAGGTCAGGAGTTCAAGACCAGCCTGACCAACATGGTGAAACTCCATGTCTACTAAAAATACAAAAATTAGCCAGGCATGGTGGTGCGTGCCTGTAATCCCGGCTACTCAGGAGGCTGGGGAAGGAGAATCGTTTGAACCTGGGGGGCGGAGGTTGCAGTGAGTGGAGATCATGCCACTGTGCTCCAGCCTGGGCAACAAAGAGAGACTCTGAAAAGAAAGAAAAGAAAGAAAGGAAGGAAGGAAGGAAGGAAGGAAGGAAGGAAGGAAGGAAGGAAGGAAGGAAGGGAAGGAAGGGAAGGAAGGGAAGGAAGGGAAGGAAGGAAGGGAAGGAAGGGAAGGAAGAAAGAAAGAAGCGGGGAAGGGGGGAAGGGGAAGGGGGGAAGGAGGGAAGGAAGGAGGGAAGGAGGGAAGGAGGGAAGGAAGGAAGGAGGAAGGGAAGGCAGGAAGGCAGGAAGGAAAGAGGGAAGGAGAGAAGGAGGGAAGGAAGGAGGGAGGAAGGGAAGGCAGGAAGGCAGGAAAGAGGGAAGGAAGGAAGGAGGGAAGGAAGGAGGGAGGAAGGGAAAGCAGGAAGGCAGGAAAAAAGACATTATCAGACAAGCAAGAATTCAGAAAAAAAGTGATTCTTGTGCACGACTTTCTTTTCAAGCTTGATAAAGTGCTCCAGCAAACAAGAGATCACACAGGGAGAGGAGAAGGTGTGGTTTATCAGACTGACCACAGATGGTTCCAATAAAGAAACAACAATGGAGCGATGACTCCGGTTTTTTGTTACTTAAGGAGACAAAAGAGAACAAGGGAAATGGAGACACCCAGAGACTAGCAGCTGTTTCTATCCTTTGGGCTGAAGAAACAATTGAATGAAACAGCATCCCTGGGCACAGGGGAGTTGAGAATCAAAGGCCCCCAGGAAGGGACTGTCCCTGTGGAAAGAACGTGTGAGTAGAGTGTGCTGTTAAGCTCTGCAGTGAACACCAGTCATGTCAATTCCGTGTATTCATTTAACTCAAAATATTGGGAGTCTGAGGAAGTATGGGGGATGTAGACACAAGAACAAAGTCTTCATCTGTTGGAGCAGAGACTTTACAGAGGCCTCAAATTTAAAAATAAAAGCATAGCTAGATCAGCACATTATTTAGAGTTTTGCAAGAGATTTACCTGAAAAAAAAAGAAAGAAAGAAAGAAAGAAATCTGCCAGAAGTTAAGTGGTTCTGAGGGCTGGGCACAGTAGCTTGTACCTGTAATCCCAGCACTTTGGGAGGCCGAGGCAGGCGGATCATTTGAGCTAAGGAGTTTGAGACCAGTCCGGCCAACATGGCAAACTCCCCTGCCCGCCACCCCCATCTCTACTAAAAATACAAAAATTAACCGGGCATGATGGCATGCACCTGTCATCTCAGCTACTTGGGAGGCTGAGGCATGAGAATTGCTTGAACCTGGGAGGTGGAGGCTACAGAGAGCTGAGATCATGCCACTGGGCTCCAGCCTAGGCGATAGAGGGAGACCCTGTCTCAAAAAAAAAAAAAAATAAAGAATTATACCAAAAGTGATTCTGGGTATATAACACAAAAGTGAAAGCAAGGACTCTACCAGCTCTTTGTACCACCATGTTCATACAGCAGTATTCACTAGAGCCGAAGGGAGGAAGTGACTCGAATGCCCACGAATGGATGAGTGGATAAACAAATCGGGTCTTTCCATCCAATGGAGTATTATTCAGGTTAAAAAGTGAGGGGAATTCTGACCCACGCTCAACTGCATGAATGAACCTTGCGGACAGGCTAAGTGAGATAAGTCAGACACAAAAAGACAAATACTGTATGATTCCACTTATAGGAGGTTCCTAGGGGAGTCAGACTCATACAAACACAAAGTAGAATGGTGGGTGCCAGGGGCTGGGGAGGGGGCTGGGGACTGAGTGTTTCATGGGGACACAGTTTCCCTTTGGGAAGATGAAAAGGTTTTGGAGGTGATGGTGGTGACAGCTGCTCAATACTGTGAACGTGCTTAATGCCACTCAACTGTGCATTTAAACATGATGAAAATAATAAATGTTATGTTATGTATATTTTATCACAAGAAAAACAAGTTAAAAGTGGTTTTCTGTGAGAAGTAGGACTTGTGGATAGGGAGGATTGATTTTCATCATAAACATGTGATACCATTTGATTTTTAATCTATGTGTACATAATACTTTGATAAACATTTTTAAATTAAAAATCAAACACAGTAAGTGATGCCTTTCAGTGGGAAGAAAAGGAAATCTGTATAAGAATATAAACTGTCACACCTGCTCCCTGCCTTTCATCTTGCTGGAATATGAAATAATATATTTTTCTTCCCTGGTAGAACCAGGAGAAATGCAGACACAGCTTGGAATGGCTGAGAGATTACGTTGAAGGTTTTCTCCTTATGAAAAGAGGATGCCTTTAGTTCACATTTTTCAAAGCATGCTCACAGACACCACCTTATTTCATATCACACTTTTGTACAATGAGCTGAAAGTACTTTTTCCTCATCCTTTTAAAAATAACGGAGCTGAGCCAGGCATGGTGGCTCACATCTGTAATTCCAGCACTTTGGGAGGCTGAGGTGGATGGATCACAAGGTCAGGAGTTCAAGACCAGCCTGACCAACATGGTGAAACCCTGTCTCTACTAAAAATAAAAATTTAGCCGGGCGTGGTGGCATGCACCTGTAATCCCAGCTACTCAGGAGGTTGAGGCAGGAGAATCGCTTGAACTGGGGAGACACAGGTTGCAGCGATCCAAGATTGTGCCACTGCACTCCAGCCTGAATGGCAGAGTGACACTCCATCTCAAAAAAAAAAAAAAAAAGGGGGAGCTGAAATTCAGAGAGATTAATTGTAAGTTCTTAGAGTAGAAGACTTCTCAGTACATGGTAAAATCACACTTGTATTCGACCTTTCACAAAATAGTAAATGTGCCAAATATTAGTGGTTAACTGAAGCACAGTTGGCTCCAAAATTGACTATTAGTGAAATTATTGTAGGCTCTGTCAATCAATCATCTATCTATATCTATCTATAAGCTCTCTATATCATCTATCACCTATTTATCATCTAATATCTATATCTATCATGTATATCTATATAACTCACCTGTTTCATCTATCTACCTATATCATCAATCTATATCATCATCTATATCTATCCATCATCTATCTATTGATGCATTTTTCTATCTATATCATCTATCCATCTATATCATCTATCTATATCTATCATCTACCTATATTATCTATCATCTATCATTTATCTATCTCTATCTTTATCTCTGTTTACCTACTTACCTCTCTGCCATCTATGTATAAATCTATCATCTATTCATCCATTTATTCATCTATCATCTATTTACCTACCTATGATCACCTATCATTTATTTATTTATTTTTTATCCATCACATCTCTACCTATTGTCTATCTACCAATCATCTATCATTTACCTGCTGTTCTATTTGTCTATCAACCTATCTGCCTATCATCATTAGGATGACCAAACTTCTCGACTTGCCTGAGACAGAATCACTTTACCCCTATTGTCACAGGTTAGCATTTGTCTTTGAGTTCTCATTTCTAACAACACAGTGTTATAAATAGGATAAGACCAGATGGGCCTCCATCTGGTGTACCCCTTTGTGTACTGGAAGCTCCATCTCCATGTGTACTCCATCTCCTCCTTTGTGTACTGGAAGCTCCTGCCATCTTCTTATCTGGTCATGTGTGAGACACGTGTGCAAGGAATGGAGTTCTCATGCTCACATATGGTGAAATCTGAAAGCTGATTTATCATAATCTGTCCCCTGTTTCCCAACTATTCCCAACACCAAGTGATACTTCTCTTTTAAGGAGAGCATGTAGGGGACTTAGTGATAAAATAAAGCTGTCTGGCTGGTAAAATGAAGTGCACTTGGACGGAAGAGGCTAGATACAGTTCACACCATGCAGTCTTGAGTAACAGTGGTGATATTCAACATAGCTGCCCCTATCAGTCCCTGTGGGGTAGATAGTTGGATGAACAGAGCTTACGCTTTACCTTCTGATATGATTTGGCTCTGTGTCCCCACCCAAATCTCATCTCCAGTTGTAATCTCCACATGTCGAGGGAGGGAAGTGATTGGATTATGGAGGTGGATCTCCCCATGTTGTTCTCATGATAATGAGTGAGTTCTCATGCGATCTGATGGTTTTATAAATGGCAATTTTTCCTGTGCTCCACTTCTCTTTCCTGCCAGCATGTGAAGAAGGTCCTTGCTTCCTCTTCACCTTCCATCATGATTGTAAGTTTCCTGAGGCTCCTCAGCCATGTGAAACTCAGTCAATTAAACCTCTGTCCTTTATAAATCACCCAGTCTCAGGCAGTTCTTTATAGCAGTGTGAGAACAGATTAATACACCCTCCAAACCCGTGAAACCACCAGACTACAGGTTGTTTGGGTCATTGAGAAACACAGGAAGATATAAATGGGTGCATGAGAAGTTTATGTGGGAAATGCTGTGCTGTAAAATCTGTTAGAATAATCTGAATGCTCTTGCCAGAGTAGAGTGGATGTTTAGTGCATGGAGCAAACCTACAACTAGGTTTGTACTTTATAATTGGTAATGTCTTTTTAAATTTTGCAACAAACCCTTAAGGTAGTAATAAACTAACAAAGAAAAGCAAAAGTCTGTGATTCATGAAAATTAAGTACTGAGTTTTCATTTCTCAAGAAAGTTGATGACAAATACATAATCAACACAAAAAGCTTGCTGACACATCAGGGGGTCCACAGTGAAAGTAACCCTCATATAAAAAAACAGAGAAAGAAGAACCTGCCTGCTGAAGAAGCCTTAGTATCTCCTTCAAGAGCTAATTGACTATTTTAAGACGACTGTGCTCAAAGATGACAATTCACCATGAGTGGCTGTGGAAGTTCGTTTAGGTAGCACTCCATGAAGTATGAGTTTTCATTTAGATCAAGTGACTTTTCTTCTAAATTAATATTGCTTATTTTCACTTCAACTTTTCCTGCATATGTGCAAAGGGTGAAGCAATAGCTTCACTCCACTATGTACCATCTTTGTTAACAGAGGAATTTCAGGAACAATTAAGTGATGCCAGTTTTGTATAAAGGTCAAAACATGTTTCACATAGAAAATCAGATAATTCCAACTCCTGTTGGACTTTTTTCATCCAATTCATATGGTCAAAATAAAGCCCTTGAAAATTTATCCTGTTGAAGGTGAATCATCTAACATTATCATAAGTGCTATTGAAAATTCAGTTAAGTTCAATGTTGAAGATAAAATAATTTTTCAACCGTGATGATGAAAGATTTTAACAGAGCACAGTGTCAAGGTAGAAACATCATTCGTACCAAATTACACAACCTAAGGAACAAAAATTGTGCTTGAAACAGGTTGTGCTACATACATAATTATTCCCAAACATGCAGCAAATATTCAGTCAATAGAAACAGAAACTATGCCTGCCACAACTTACAAATATTTTATTTAAGAGTGACCAAACTACAAAATTATTTAAATTATGTTTATGATTTTTTTTTTTTTTTTTTTTGGACAGAATCTCACTCCGTCACCCAGGCTGAAGTGCAATGGTGTGATCTCAGCTCACTGCAACCTCCACCTCCTGAGTTCAAGCAATTCTCCTGCCTCAGCCTCCTGAGTAGGTGGGACCACAGGTGCATGCCACCATGTCCAGCTAATTTTTGTATTTTCAGTAGAGGCGGTGTTTCACCGTGTTGGCCAGGCTGGTCTCGAAATCCTGACATCAGGTGATCCACCCGCCTCGGCCTCCCAAAGTGCTGGGATTAAAGGTGTGAGCCACCACGCCCTGCCAGATGATTTTTTTTTAATGAGCACTTCCCTTGCTTTTCACCTTCAATGCATTTTAGAAATGTTTGAGCCTTTAAGCACTTTAAAATAGAGCACTATTTAAATAAGTCTCCTACAATGACAGTGACTATTATTTTTGTAAATGAGTCTTCCAAATTTTGGATGAATTTTTTTTCAAGTGAGTTGGAAATTTTTAATTAAAGTAATCATGGCATACCGAAAGATCTCCAACACTTGAAGATCTTAGCAAAATGCAATTATTGGAAATAAAGTCTGCAATCAGGAAGGTATTGAAATTTGTCCCCACAAAAGCAAGCCTAGAAGTAAACAACTTAATTGATGTGAGCTCAAACCATGTACAAGATTTAATTTTAAACTTCTAAAATTGTGTTTGGGAGTAATCTAGATGTGCAGGGAAAATCTTTTGATGCAGCTCCTGTTTATAATTTGATAAACTGATACTCAGTACCTATCATTTCCCAGCAGCTCTGATTAGCAAAACGCTCAAAAGAATCAAAACTAAAGGAAATTATTTCACAAATTTTGATTTATAAGAATATTTGTCAACTGAGGTATTCTGAATGGAAGCAAAAAGACAAGATATGTAAAAAATTGGACTGAAATATTAACACATTTTAACACAAAAATATTAAAATTGATAATAACCTCCATGTATCAGAATGGCTCTGAGATTACCAAATACCTCCGCATCTGTAGAGAGAAGCACTTTTACAATTTAAAATATTATGATTGACTGAGAAGAATCAATTGAAGGTGTCAACGTTTTCAAATTCATTAACCATAAAAGCCACTTTGAAGAAGATTGCAGGCAACGTTATGAAAAATAACATAAAACAACATTGAAAAACTTCATTTTTCAGAAAAATGCCAGTAATGCGGTTTTGGAAGTAGATATGACTAAGAAACGGAGAGAAATATGTGAATGGCTAGCAAGCATAAATACTCTTCTTATTTTAGTATTTAGTATCAGATCATTAATATAACAAATTAAAAATTACTTTTTCTTAAGTTAGTGATAAACTGCATATAGATTTATGCAGCCAATAAATGCATATCGATTGCAGTCATTTTTTAAAAAGGTTTACTTTCAAAAAAACAGTTTTTGAAAGGAATTATTTTATAGGTCCATTAATATAATGAAACCAATTTGTTAGCCAATAAAAATATTTTTTAAATTATTTATATTTTGCATCCCTTTTCAATCTCAAGAGTTTCCTTGTTTAAACAAACAAAAAAAAAAATTAAATGTTTACTTCATCTAGAAACCTTCTTGTTCCAGAAGAGATTTAAGGAAACATAAGAAGATGTAAGACCTTCCAGCTTTGAACTTCATTAAATAAGATTTTTTTTTTCTCTTTTTCTTTCTTTTTTTTTTTTGAGACGAGTCTTGCTCTGTCGCCCAGGCTGGAGTGCAGTGGCGCGATCTCGGCTCACTGCAAGCTCCACCTCCCGGGTTCACGCCATTCTCCTGCCTCAGCCTCCAGAGTAGCTGGGACTACAGGTGCCCACCACCACGCCCCGCTAATTTTTTGGTATTTTTAGTAGAGACGGGGTTTCACCATGTTAGCCAGGCTGGTCTCGATCTCCTGACCTCGTGATCTGCCCGCCTTGGCCTCCCAAAGTGTTGGGATGACAGGCGTGAGCCACTGTGCCCGGCCAAACCTCACTAAATCAGATTTTTGAGGTTTAGAGTCCCATTTTAGGATTTGTCTTGCTTTTAGTTAAAGTGACCAGTTTCAAACTAGGCTAATTTTAACATTTGCTGTAAATAAAATTAGGGTTATCACATCATTTTTATTTTGCTTCATAATTATTCCAGTTCATCTGACTCCAACTCACTCCTGAGAAGCGTATTAGGTATGGTATCTGCAGGTGCACATAGTAGGCTATTTGTACACATTTTTAATTTGAAAATCATCATCCAACAATTACTGGGCACCCCTCCCCAATCCGTGGTGTGGCACAGCCTTCTCAAATATGATGATGAGGAAAGACAACTGTATAATAAGGTCCTTTATCAAAAGACAAGGTGTGTTTTTGTGACATCATGTGTTTTTGTCCAGAAAAAGTATCTCTGATTGGTTCAAAGGTACCTAAGTCTGACAGTGGCAAAGAGATGACCACCCCTCTCTGTTCTCTGGTGTGCAGATGTGTGATCAAGACCACAGGATCTGGCTGAGTACCGTGGCTCACGCCTGTAATCCCAGCACTTTGGGAGACCTAGGCAGGTGGATCACTTGAGCTTAGGAGTTTGAGACGAGACTGGGTGACATGGCGAGACCCCATCTCTAATGCAAAAATTATCCAGGTGTGGTGGTGCACAACTGTAGTCCCAGCTACTCAGGGGGCTGAGGTGGAAGGATCACTTGAGCCCAGGAAATTGAGGCTGAAGTGAGCCAAGATTGTACCACTGCACTCCAGCCTGGGTGACAGAGTGAAACCCCATCTCAAACAAACAAACAAACAAACAAAAAAGACAGCAGGACCTGCAGAGATTTAACAGATGCATTTTCTGGGGAAAGTGTTTCCTTCAGGTGGGCACAGGGTGGGATGAGTAGGTGAGAGGAGTTGTCAGGGAATGTGGATGGCGGTGTGGGAAGGAGTCAGTCCATGAAACTTGTAGTCATGGAGACCATATCCCAGAGATCAGAGCCTTCCTCTTCTTGTAGGTTACAAAGAACAGGGCACAGGGGAGTCAGCTGAGAGAAATGGGTGAACTGTAGAGACAATGAATGCTTCTTGCTGTGAATGGAGGTATGGTGGGCCTGTGGAAGCCTTTACCAAGGATTGCTAAGAAACAGATTTTGAGGGAATGTTCCCAAAGGGAGCTTCTTGCAAGTCAGGTGTTAGCCTGGGTTTTCCCAAAAGCCGACCTTGAGAAAAAGATTCAAGCTCCAGGCTGTTTATTTGGAGGTGATCCAAGGAGGAGGCAAAGGGATGTTAGACGGGAAGAGAAAGCAACCAGTCAACAGTGTGTAGTTGCACAGGTTATCATGGTGCACCAGCGAGCCTCCGTCCCACTGGAGAACTCTTGGAGAACATGAAGAGCAGGTGTTGGAGGAATGGTGGAGCTGGAGTTACTTATCCACCAATTTCCACCAGTCATTGTTTGAAGGCTGCTGGGAGAGGGGGGGCTGAGCAAAGGTTAATTAGGTTCCTGTGACCAGAGAAAGTACCAACAAGCACTGGCAGTCAAGAGCTTTAGGATGTGCACTGTCAGACCCCAAAGATATTCCATGGTGTGGCTGTACCACTGTATGTTGCCCAAACTCCTAAAGATAGAGAGTTTGTTATTTCCATCATTTCTCCGTTTGCATACAATGCAGCTATGAACCTTCTCAAAGAGTCTTTGTGAATGTACATGCACGATTTTCTCTAGGATCTGGACCTGGGATTGGAATTGGAATTTGATGGAGTAGGGGGTGTTGTCAACAACACTAGATATTTCCAAGTGGCCTCCCAAGGTCATTGCATCAATTTTCACCATCTCTGGTAAAATACAAATAATCCTGTTAGCTCATGTTCTCACCAATGTTTACTAGAGTCAGCCTTCCTAAATGTTGCCAACCTGGTAAGTGTGGCTTTAATTTGCATTTCCATGGTTACTAATGAGGCTGATCATCATTTTATGTACTTCTTGCTGATTATATATACCTTAAAAACAAAGTCTGGTGTTGAGTGTTTAATTCCATAGGCCCATGTGTGTGGCTTAGGAAGGAGTGCATGTGTGTGTGTTCATTTTGAGGATTTTTGCCAAGCGTAACTCTTTGTGATACCTTGGGAAGGTATTTGTAACAGTTAAATAGTGCTTTCTTTGGAGACTCCAATAATGATTTGAACCACTATAATTCTCAAGTGTGAATAATAACATCTTGAGAAAAAGAAAATCATGTTCCCCAATAAAATCATCATAATCCCATTACATTTACTAATCTTTTGTTGTATTATTAGCCTACATTTGTATTCGTTAATTCACACAAGTACCCAGCGAATCTAAACAGTACCAGTTACAAGGGGTTCTGTTGGATCCTGAGTAGCTATTTATCCTTTGATCACAATTCCACATTTTTGAGTTATATTTAGCTAGCATTCCTTGTTGACCTATCTATTTTCTTGACTATGAGCACATCAGGAAGAGCATTATCATTTTCTGCCATAAATAAATCCTTCATTAGTTTCTTAATCAGATTCAAGAGCAAGGTGAGAGAAAGTGGCTGAGCAGGAGGTACTGTAAAGACACTCTTCATCTCTCATCTTCATGCTGGGCTAAGCTTCAAGTCAGGGTCAGGCATGACACAGAAATTTAAAGCACAGTTGATGAGTAAGTAACCAGTGGTGAAAAGGGACCTGTGCAGTGAAGGGTTAACTTAGCAGGTCTTAGTTGTCCAAACCCTGCATATTAAAAGTCTGGTCCTTAACTGGCTCCTGGGAGGTAACCTCTAAGCGCTTGTGTGGCAAGATAAGTAAGCCCCCAAAACTGGGATTAGAACAGGAGGGTTCTTGGCTTCACCCAGGGAAGACTTCAAGGGCAAGAAAATGGTGTTAGACAGCAATCTTTTTTGAATGGTACTGTTCCTTGTGGAGCAAGGCACAACCTATGGGCCATTGACAACTGTATTTATATTCATGTAAACCCACTTTTAATTACCTGCAAATTAAGGGGTAGGTCAATGCAAGCTGAGGGGTGCTGGTAAGAGTGTCTTATGCCAATGAGCAATGAGGGCAGGTGGGGATCACTTTTTTCACCATCAGCTGGTTCCTGTGGTTTTGTTTTGTTTCGTTTTGTTTGGGTTTTTTTGTTTGTTTGTTTTTGTCTTTATAGATCTTGTTTTGGTTAGCAGAGTTGTGATGAGAAAACAAGTCCTGCCAGGCTCCTACCTCACATGAAATGCTGTATTAGCCTATTCTCACACGGCTGTGAGGACATACTCAGGACTGGGTATTTTATAAAAGAAAGAGGTTTAATTGACTCACAATTCAGCATGGCTGGGGAGGCCTCAGGAAACTTACAATCATGGTGGAAGGGGAAGCCCTTCTTCACATGGCAACAGGAAGGAGAAGAATGAGAGCTAAGCAAAGGGGGAAGCCCCTTACAAAACCATCAGATCTGGTGAGAGCTTACTCACTATCACAAGAACAGGATGGAGGAAACCACCCCCATAATTCAGTTATCTCCACCTGGTCCTTCCCATGACATGTGGGGATTATGGGAACTACAATTCAAGATGAGATTTGAGTGGGTACACAGCCAAACCATATCAAACACCCTGCCTGGTAAGAGTGTCTGTTTACCTGGAGGCCTCGGGCCATGCCAGATAATCTAACAATGGGATTTATGGTGGGGGCTTTGGGTCTCCTGATATCAGCTCAACCTCTACAGGGACTGGAGACTAAGTTCAGCCACATGAGTGGCTGGTCATGCCTACATATCCGGACTCCAATAAAAACTCTAGACACCAAGGCCCAGGTGAGTGTCCCTGGTTGGTAATTCTCCATTCTAGGGGTCATGCATAGTTACTAAGAGAAATAAGTGCTGTCTGCATCACTGCCCTGGGAAATGACAACTAGAAGCTTGCACCAGGTCTACCCTGGACCCTGTCCTATGGGACTCTGCTCCTTACTAATTTTAATCTGTATGCTTTTGCTATAATAAACTGTAGCTGTGAGGGTAACATCTTTTCTGAGTTCTGGGAGCCCTTCTCATGAATCATGGGGCCTGAGGAGTGGTCTGCAGTACTAGGCTGTGCACAATTATAATGCACTAATGTAAGGTATGAATCCAATTAGCTCTTTTCCCTCTGTATTAGGATTCTCTAGAGGGACAGGACTAATAGGATAGATGTATATATGAAGGGGAGTTTATTAAGGAGAACTGACTCACACAATCACAAGGTGAGGTCCCACAATAGGCCATCTGCAATCTGAGGAGCAAGGAAGCCAGTCCAAGTCTCAAAACCTCAAAAGCAGGGAAGCCAACAGTGAAGCCTTCAGTCTGCGGCCGAAGGCCCGAGAGCGCCTGGCAAATCACTGATGTAGGTCCAAGAGTCCAAAAGCTGAAGGACTTGAGTCCAATGTTCAAGGGCAAGAAGCCTCCAGCATGGGAGAAAGATGGTCAGAAGACTCAGGCAGTCTAATCCTTTCACGTTCCTCTGCCTGCTTTTATCCTAGCTGCACTGGCAGCTGATTAGATGGTGCCCACCCAGATTGAGGGTGTGTCTGCCTTTTCCAGTCCACTGACTCAAATGTCAATCTCATTTGGCAACACCCTCACAGACACACCCAGTATCAATACTTTGCATCCTTCAATCCAATCAACTTGACACTCAGCATTAACCATCACACCCTCCTATCTAACCTCTTTGTTCACCACTGTCTTCGTTCAGGTTACATTAACAACAATACCATAGATTGAGTGGCTTAAACAACAAACATTTCTTTCTCACAGTTCTGGGGGCTGGAAGTCAGAGATCAACGTGCCAGCATGGTGAGGTCCTGGTGAGGGTCTGCTTTCTGGTTTGAAGATGCAGCCTACTTGCTGCGTCTTCACTTGGAGAGGGCAAGAAAGAGAGACAGAGAGAGAGAAGGGGACAGAGAGAGAGAGAGAGAGAGAGAGAGAGAGAGAGAGAGAGAGAGAGAACTCCCTGATGTCTCTTCTTATAAGGAAAGGAATCCCATTCATGAAGGCTCCACCCTTATGACCTAATTATTCCCATCACTGAGGACCATTGCAGTGAGGGTTAGGGCTTCAACAGGTGAATTAGGGGCAGACACAAACATTCAGTCCACAGCAACCAGTAATCGTTGACATCCCCCATCCTGACCCAAATGTCAGTGCTCTAACCCCATAGGAGCTGGCCAAAATTTTCCAAATTTTAACACAGAGACCCTGGAGACAACATCTACTATAAACAAATGGCCTTTGGCTTCCATCAACCAAGCCCATAACTCTTGGTTCCCATTTCAGAGCGTTGTTTATTGGTGTAAAAGTAATTGCAGTTTTTGCCATTACTTTTCTAAATGGCAAAAACCGCAAATACTTTCAGACCGACTTAATAGAATTGACCAAGCCACAGATACAGCTTCCTTTAGAGACACATATTGTCAATTATTTTTCTTGCTGAACTATTTAAATCCTGTAATTAATTACATCCCTTCAGGTAATATATTTGTAGCCTATGCCCCTGACAAGAATCCACAACTTCAAACGTTTCAATAAGCAAATAACATAAAACAGCTTTGATTATTCGTCCTGTTTTTCTCAGCTCAGGTTAGAAAGTTCATTTGACTTAGAAGAAAATAAAATGTATTTTAAGTGAGACAAACAGATCACAGGAATACATATATATATATATATAATGTAATTCTAATTTTGTAAAAACTGCACGTGTATTTGCATAGAAATAAATATAGGAGATGTTAACAGCAGGCTCTCAGTAGGGAGACAGAGTTGTGGGCAACTTTGCTTCTTTATCTTTTCATTGAGTTTGTTGTTTGATTTTTCTGCAACCAACATGGATTAATTGAGAAAGTAAAGGATGAAATATTGATAGATGAATTCATTATCTCTATGGTTCTAGATTGTTTTCTTATCTGCTCTTCTTTACATGTTCTGAAGAAAATATTATGCAGCAGAAACGATAGGGTATTTGGTGCTAATAGGAGTCCATGGAGTTGCAATACAGATTCTGGAGCCAATACCAGAAAGAAGAGAGGCGTGATGGGACCTAGAATCTCAGCTCCACGAGGCCAGGGATGGGTCTCTGTATCCCCAGAGCCTGGCTGGCACCTGCACATAGCTGTGCCCTGTTTGTTGAAATGAATGAAGGGCTCACTTTGTTTTCTTTACCAAACTTGGTTTGAGAATTGAGGGAAGAAAGAAGGAGGAGAAGGAGAAAAAGGAGGAAAGTGAGGAGGAGGAGGAGAAGGTGATGTAGTTTGGATCTATGTCCCCACCCAAATCTCATATTGAATTATAATCCCCAGTGTTGGAGGTGGGGCCTGGTCAGAAGTGATTGGATCATGGGGGATCGTTCATTCTCAAGAATGCTTTAGCACCATCCTCCTTGGTACTGTTCTTACTGCGATAATGTATTCATCTGTTCTCATGGTACTAATAAAGACATACCCAAGACTGGGTAATTTATAAAGGAAAGAAGTTTCATGGGCTCACTGTTCCACATGGCTGGGGAGGCCTCACAATCATGGTGGAAGGCAAAGGAGAAGCAAAGTCACGTCTTACATGGTGGCAGGCAAGAGAGTGTGTGCAGGGGAAAGCCCCTTTATAAAACCATCAGATCTCGTGAGATTTATTCACTATCATGAGAACAGCACAGGAAACACCCACCCCCATGATTCAATTACCTCCCTCCGGGTCCCTCCCATGATACATGGGGATTATTACAATTCAAGGTGAGATTTGGATGGGGACACAGACTCAAATCATATCAGATAATGAGTGAGTTATCCTGAGATCTGGTTGAAAGTGTGCAGCACCTCCCGCTGTCAGTCTCTTGCTCCTGTTCTGGCCATGTGATGACATGCCTGCTCCACCTTCACCTTCTTCCATGATGGGAAGCTTCCTGAGGCCTCCCTAAAAGCTGAGCAAATGACAGCATCATGCTTCCTGTACAGCCTGCAGAAAAGGGAGTCAATTAAACCTCTTTTCTTCATAAATTACACAGTCTCGGGTATTTCTTTATAGCAACACAATAATGGCTTCATACAGGAGGAGAATGAGGAGGATGAGTAAGAGGAGGAGGAGGAAAATTAGGAGGAGGAGGAAAACAGAGAAGATGAGAAGGAGGAGGAGGAGAAGGAGAAGGAGGAAGAGGAAAATTAAGAGGAGAAGAAGGAGAAGGAGGAGAAGGAGGAAAATTAGGAGGAGGAGGGGGAGAAGAGGGAAGATGATGAGAAAGAGGAGGAGAAGAAGAAGGAAAATTAGGAGGAGGAAGAGAAGAGGGGAGATGAGGAGAAGAGGGGAGAAGGAGAAGGAAAATTAGGAGGAGGAGGAGAAAGGCTGAAGAATAGTCTAAATAAATGCATTCCATTGGCATTGAAGTCATTTGCAGCCATCGATTTTCAGAATAAAGTCTGGGGAAAGTCCCCATAGGAAAATTCTGCAGTGTTTCTGTAAACATTCACTCTCCTGTCCCTTTTCATCTCTCAAAATTCCCAGATCCTTTGCCACTGAGTTGAATTATCCTTGCATGTAGACCTGAAATCTGGTGGAGAAACGCCTTTACTCCCTGTTTGCCTGAGAGGCTCAATGGAAACTGGATGCAATTTTGATCAAAGGTCAAATTTGCCCATCCGTTTCCAGGATGGTTCCCCTGACAGCAACCAGGACCCAGGTTCAAAGTTTACATGGAAAAATTGCTTCATTGACTATATGAACCCAATGACTCACTTCAGAGAACGAAGACCTTTTAAGTGTATCTAAATCCTCAGAGCAAGGCAGAACGCACCACGTAATCTTTGGTGTGTGATTTTCCCAAACAGAGCTTCAATCACAGAAGCACAGTCTTCAAGAGACCCTGTGTATTTCACACACACTCCAGCTTCTGGGAGGGTCCATTGCTCAGTGCTATCAGCCCAAGCCCTCGGTATGAAACGAAAAACACACTCAACATGTGAAAACACACCTGGGACCACACACCAAAGGAGGGTCAGTGGACTTTGTAAAGGGCCAGAGAGTAAATACCTTTGGTTCTGTGAGCCTCATGGTTTCTGTCCTAACCACTCAACTCTGCCTCTACAGTTCAAAGGCCGCCACAGACAGCACATGAACAAGTGAGTGTGGCTGTGTTCCAATAAAACTTTATTTGCAAAAACAGGCTGTGGGCCATAGTTTGAGAATCCCTACTCCAAGGAAAAGAGTAACCTGGAAGATTCATGAAATCTTTATTTCAATTGTCTCAGAGTATGTGTGTGTACATGTATAACATGTATTATATGTACCCTTTGACTATATATTATGTATATGTATTTTGACTATATATTGTATATCTACACTTTGAATATATCTAGTTTATATAATATTTAATAGATTAAATATATTTCATTTATTATTTTTATATTAAGATAAATTATTGTTTCAATTGTATATTGATATAACATATTTTGTTATAAATCATTTTAATTATTATATTAAATATATTAATTAAATGATATTAATAGAATTTATAGGGGGGCGGAGCAAGATGGCCGAATAGGAGCAGCTCCAGTCTCCAACTCCCAGCGCGAGCGACACAGAAGACCGGTGATTTCTGCATTTTCAACTGAGGTACTGGGTTCATCTCACTGGGGAGTGCCGGACGATCGGTGCTGGTCAGCTGCTGCAGCCCGACCAGCGAGAGCTGAAGCAGGGCGAGGCATTGCCTCACCTGGGAAGCGCAAGGGGGAAGGGAGTCCCTTTTCCTAGCCAGGGGAAATGAGACACACAACACCTGGAAAATCGGGTAACTCCCACCCCAATACTGTGCTTTAAGCAAACAGGCACACCAGGAGATCATATCCCACACCTGGCCGGGAGGGTCCCACACCCACGGAGCCTCCCTCATTGCTAGCGCAGCAGTCTGTGATCTACCGGCAAGGCAGCAGCGAGGCTGGGGGAGGGGCGCCCGCCATTGCTGAGGCTTAAGTAGGTAAACAAAGCTGCTGGGAAGCTCGAACTGGGTGGAGCTCACAGCAGCTCAAGGAAACCTGCCTGTCTCTGTAGACTCCACCTCTGGGGACAGGGCACAGTAAACTAAACAAATGCAGCAGACACCTCTGCAGACGCAAACGACTCTGTCTGACAGCTTTGAAGAGAGCAGTGGATCTCCCAACACGGAGGTTGAGATCTGAGAAGGGACAGACTCCCTGCTCAAGTGGGTCCCTGACCCCTGAGTAGCCTAACTGGGAGACATCCCCCACTAGGGGCAGTCTGACACCCCACACCTCACAGAGAGGAGTACACCCCTGAGAGGAAGCTTCCAAAGCAAGAATCAGACAGGTACACTCGCTGTTCAGAAATATTCTATCTTCTGCAGCCTCTGCTGCTGATATCCAGGCAAACAGGGTCTAGAGTGGACCTCAAGCAATCTCCAACAGACCTACAGCTGAGGGTCCTGACTGTTAGAAGGAAAACTATCAAACAGGAAGGACACCTACACCAAAACCCCATCAGTACATCACCATCATCAAAGACCAGAGGCAGATAAAACCACAAAGATGGGGAAAAAGCAGGGCAGAAAAGCTGGAAATTCAAAAAATAAGAGCGCATCTCCCCCGGCAAAGGAGCGCAGCTCATCGCCAGCAACGGATCAAAGCTGGACGGAGAATGACTTTGACGAGATGAGAGAAGAAGGCTTCAGTCCATCAAATTTCTCAGAGCTAAAGGAGGAATTACGTACCCAGCGCAAAGAAACTAAAAATCTTGAAAAAAAAAGTGGAAGAATTGATGGCTAGAGTAATTAATGCAGAGAAGGTCCTAAACGAAATGAAAGAGATGAAAACCATGACACGAGAAATACGTGACAAATGCACAAGCTTCAGTAACCGACTCGATCAACTGGAAGAAAGAGTATCAGCGATTGAGGATCAAATGAATGAAATGAAGCGAGAAGAGAAACCAAAAGAAAAAAGAAGAAAAAGAAATGAACAAAGCCTGCAAGAAGTATGGGATTATGTAAAAAGACCAAATCTACGTCTGATTGGGGTGCCTGAAAGTGAGGGGGAAAATGGAACCAAGTTGGAAAACACTCTTCAGGATATCATCCAGGAGAACTTCCCCAATCTAGTAGGGCAGGCCAACATTCAAATCCAGGAAATACAGAGAACGCCACAAAGATACTCCTCAAGAAGAGCAACTCCAAGACACATAATTGCCAGATTCACCAAAGTTGAAATGAAGGAAAAAATCTTAAGGGCAGCCAGAGAGAAAGGTCGGGTTACCCACAAAGGGAAGCCCATCAGACTAACAGCAGATCTCTCAGCAGAAACTCTACAAGCCAGAAGAGAGTGGCGGCCAATATTCAACATTCTTAAAGAAAAGAATTTTAAACCCAGAATTTCATATCCAGCCAAACTAAGTTTCATAAGTGAAGGAGAAATAAAATCCTTTACAGATAAGCAAATGCTTAGAGATTTTGTCACCACTAGGCCTGCCTTACAAGAGACCCTGAAGGAAGCACTAAACATGGAAAGGAACAACCGGTACCAGCCATTGCAAAAACATGCCAAAATGTAAAGACCATCGAGGCTAGGAAGAAACTGCATCAACTAACGAGCAAAATAACCAGTTAATATCATAATGGCAGGATCAAGTTCACACATAACAATATTCACCTTAAATGTAAATGGACTAAATGCTCCAATTAAAAGACACAGACTGGCAAACTGGATAAAGAGTCAAGACCTATCAGTCTGCTGTATTCAGGAGACCCATCTCACACGCAGAGACATACATAGGCTCAAAATAAAGGGATGGAGGAAGATTTACCAAGCAAATGGAGAACAAAAAAAAGCAGGGGTTGCAATACTAGTCTCTGATAAAACAGACTTTAAACCATCAAAGATCAAAAGAGACAAAGAAGGCCATTACATAATGGTAAAGGGATCAATTCAACAGGAAGAGCTAACTATCCTAAATATATATGCACCCAATACAGGAGCACCCAGATTCATAAAGCAAGTCCTTAGAGACTTACAAAGAGACTTAGACTCCCATACAATAATAATGGGAGACTTCAACACTCCACTGTCAACATTAGACAGATCAACGAGACAGAAAGTTAACAAGGATATCCAGGAATTGAACTCATCTCTGCAGCAAGCAGACCTAATAGACATCTATAGAACTCTCCACCCCAAATCAACGGAATATACATTCTTCTCAGCACCACATCATACTTACTCCAAAATTGACCACGTAATTGGAAGTAAAGCACTCCTCAGCAAATGTACAAGAACAGAAATTATAACAAACTGTCTCTCAGACCACAGTGCAATCAAACTAGAACTCAGGACTAAGAAACTCAATCAAAACCGCTCAACTACATGGAAACTGAACAACCTGCTCCTGAATGACTACTGGGTACATAACGAAATGAAGGCAGAAATCAAGATGTTCTTTGAAACCAATGAGAACAAAGATACAACATACCAGAATCTCTGGGACACATTTAAAGCAGTGTGTAGAGGGAAATTTATAGCACTAAATGCCCACAAGAGAAAGCAGGAAAGATCTAAAATTGACACTCTAACATCGCAATTAAAAGAACTAGAGAAGCAAGAGCAAACACATTCGAAAGCTAGCAGAAGGCAAGAAATAACTAAGATCAGAGCAGAACTGAAGGAGATAGAGACACAAAAAACCCTCCAAAAAATCAATGAATCCAGGAGTTGGTTTTTTGAAAAGATCAACAAAATTGACAGACCACTAGCCAGACTAATAAAGAAGAAAAGAGAGAAGAATCAAATCGATGCAATTAAAAATGATAAAGGGGATATCACCACCGACCCCACAGAAATACAAACTACCATCAGAGAATACTATAAACACCTCTACACAAATAAACTAGAAAATCTAGAAGAAATGGATAATTTCCTGGACACTTACACTCTTCCAAGACTAAACCAGGAAGAAGTTGAATCCCTGAATAGACCAATAGCAGGCTCTGAAATTGAGGCAACAATTAATAGCCTACCAACCAAAAAAAGTCCAGGACCAGATGGATTCACAGCTGAATTCTACCAGAGGTACAAGGAGGAGTTGGTACCATTCCTTCTGAAACTATTCCAATCAATAGAAAAAGAGGGAATCCTCCCTAACTCATTTTATGAGGCCAACATCATCCTGATACCAAAGCCTGGCAGAGACACAACAAAAAAAGAGAATTTTAGACCAATATCCCTGATGAACATCGATGCAAAAATCCTCAATAAAATACTGGCAAACCGGATTCAGCAACACATCAAAAAGCTTATCCACCATGATCAAGTGGGCTTCATCCCTGGGATGCAAGGCTGGTTCAACATTCGCAAATCAATAAACATAATCCAGCATATAAACAGAACCAAAGACAAGAACCACATGATTATCTCAACTGATGCAGAAAAGGCTTTTGACAAAATTCAACAGCCCTTCATGCTAAAAACGCTCAATAAATTCGGTATTGATGGAACGTACCTCAAAATAATAAGAGCTATTTATGACAAACCCACAGCCAATATCATACTGAATGGGCAAAAACTGGAAAAATTCCCTTTGAAAACTGGCACAAGACAGGGATGCCCTCTCTCACCACTCCTATTCAACATAGTGTTGGAAGTTCTGGCTAGGGCAATCAGGCAAGAGAAAGAAATCAAGGGTATTCAGTTAGGAAAAGAAGAAGTCAAATTGTCCCTGTTTGCAGATGACATGATTGTATATTTAGAAAACCCCATTGTCTCAGCCCAAAATCTCCTTAAGCTGATAAGCAACTTCAGCAAAGTCTCAGGATACAAAATTAATGTGCAAAAATCACAAGCATTCTTATACACCAGTAACAGACAAACAGAGAGCCAAATCAGGAATGAACTTCCATTCACAATTGCTTCAAAGAGAATCAAATACCTAGGAATCCAACTTACAAAGGATGTAAAGGACCTCTTCAAGGAGAACTACAAACCACTGCTCAGTGAAATAAAAGAGGACACAAACAAATGGAAGAACATACCATGCTCATGGATAGGAAGAATCAATATCGTGAAAATGGCCATACTGCCCAAGGTAATTTATAGATTCAATGCCATCCCCATTAAGCTACCAATGAGTTTCTTCACAGAATTGGAAAAAACTGCTTTAAAGTTCATATGGAACCAAAAAAGAGCCCGCATCCCCAAGACAATCCTAAGTCAAAAGAACAAAGCTGGAGGCATCACGCTACCTGACTTCAAATTATACTACAAGGCTACAGTAACCAAAACAGCATGGTACTGGTACCAAAACAGAGATATAGACCAATGGAACAGAACAGAGTCCTCAGAAATAATACCACACATCTACAGCCATCTGATCTTTGACAAACCTGAGAGAAACAAGAAATGGGGAAAGGATTCCCTATTTAATAAATGGTGCTGGGAAAATTGGCTAGCCATAAGTAGAAAGCTGAAACTGGATCCTTTCCTTACTCCTTATACGAAAATTAATTCAAGATGGATTAGAGACTTAAATGTTAGACCTAATACCATAAAAATCCTAGAGGAAAACCTAGGTAGTACCATTAAGGACATATGCATGGGCAAAGACTTCATGTCTAAAACACCAAAAGCAATGGCAGCAAAAGCCAAAATTGACAAATGGGATCTCATTAAACTAAAGAGCTTCTGCACAGCAAAAGAAACTACCATCAGAGTGAACAGGCAACCTACAGAATGGGAGAAAATTTTTGCAATCTACTCATCTGACAAAGGGCTAATATCCAGAACCTACAAAGAACTCAAACAAATTTACAAGAAAAAAACAAACAACCCCATCAAAAAGTGGGCAAAGGATATGAACAGACATTTCTCAAAAGAAGACATTCATACAGCCAACAGACACATGAAAAAATGCTCATCATCACTGGCCATCAGAGAAATGCAAATCAAAACCACAATGAGATACCATCTCACACCAGTTAGAATGGCAATCATTAAAAAGTCAGGAAACAACAGGTGCTGGAGAGGATGTGGAGAAATAGGAACACTTTTACACTGTTGGTGGGATTGTAAACTAGTTCAACCATTATGGAAAACAGTATGGCGATTCCTCAAGGATCTAGAACTAGATGTACCATATGACCCAGCCATCCCATTACTGGGTATATACCCAAAGGATTATAAATTATGCTGCTATAAAGACACATGCACACGTATGTTTATTGCAGCACTATTCACAATAGCAAAGACTTGGAATCAACCCAAATGTCCATCAGTGACAGATTGGATTAAGAAAATGTGGCACATATACACCATGGAATACTATGCAGTCATAAAAAAGGATGAGTTTGAGTCCTTTGTAGGGACTTGGATGCAGCTGGAATCCATCATTCTTAGCAAACTATCACAAGAACAGAAAACCAAACACTGCATGTTCTCACTCATAGGTGGGAACTGAACAATGAGATCACTCGGACTCAGGAAGGGGAACATCACACACCGGGGCCTATCATGGGGAGGGGGGAGGGGGGAGGGATTGCATTGGGAGTTATACCTGATGTAAATGACGAGTTGATGGGTGCAGCACAGCAACATGGCACAAGTATACATATGTAACAAACCTGCATGTTATGCACATGTACCCTACAACTTAAAGTATAATAATAATAAATAAATTTTAAAAAAAAGAATTTATATTATATAATATGTATGCAAAATGGGATTATATATGCATGTGTGTATAATGTGTATATTTATATATATGAAATCATACATTTAAGTAGCTTTGAATAGATTCAAATATATAAACACATATTTATATAGAGAGAAGAAATCAAACATATAAATAGCTTAATATACGTGAAGTACAACAGTTATTTGTTTCCTGTGTCCACACGAACTCTAGGCTTTGGGCTTTATAAGAACAATGTTCCAGATATCCATAAGGGACAAAGAGTGGAGACGCTGCCCTTGTCCCTGAGGCCCGGTCACCCCCTCCATCACTGTGGTCCTGTGACCCATCCTTTCTGGACACTGGGGAGCAGTCCAAGGGTTTCAGTCACCCCCAAAATCAGACACTTCATCTTTTCCAGTTAGTTCTTCATGCCTCCCACGTGGGCAGGAATAATATTTCATTTTTACTCAACAAACACATATATATATTTTTTTCTTTTTTCTTTTTTCTTTTTTTTTTGAGACGGAATCTTGCTCTGTCACCAGGCTGGAGCGCAGTGGTGCAATCTTGGCTCACTGCAACCTCCGCCTCCCGGGTTCAAGTGATTCTCCTGCTTCAGCCTCCCCAGTAGCTGGGACTACAGGCAGGCACCACCACACCTAGCTAATTTTTGTATTTTAGTAGAGATGGGGTTTCACCATGTTGGCCAGGATGGTCTCAATCGCTTGACCTCATGATCCGCCTGCCTCAGCCTCCCAAAGTGCTGGGGTGACAGGCATGAGCCACCACACAAATATATATTTTTTAATTTCAACTTTATTTTACATACAGGAGGGTATGTGTGCAGACTTGTTACGTGGGAATAAATATTGTGTGATGCTGAGCTTTGGAGTATGGATCCCATCACCCAGATAGTAAGCATAGCATCAGAAAGATATGTTTTCAGCCAGCTCCCTCCATCCCTGCCTAATAGTCCCCGGTGCCTATTGTTCCCGTATTTTTTTTCTTTTTTTGAGATGGAGTCTCACTCTGTTGACCAGACTGGAGTGCAGTGGCATAATCTCAGCTCACTGTAACCTCCACCTCCCAGGTTCAAGCAATTCTCCTGCCTCAGCCTCCCGAGTAGCTGGGATTACAGGCATGCATCACCACATCCAGCTAATTTTTGTATTTTTAGTATAGCCGGGGTTTCACCATGTTGTCCAGGCTGGTCTCGAACTCCTGACCTCAAGTGATCCAGCTGCCTCAGCCTCCCAAAGTGCTGGAATTACAAGCACGAGCCACTGTGCCCGGCCTATTGTTTCCAAATTTATGGCCATCGGCACTGAATGCTTAGCTTCCACCTGTAAGTGAGAAAATGTGGTATGCAGGAATTATTAACAAAGGAAAAAATAGCTACAAAAGCATAGCTATAATAGATCTGAACTCTCTCTCCTGCCTATCACAGTTGACTCCAAATCTACAGCTTCTTTTAACTCTACTTTTTACTTTGCCTTTTTTACTCATTTTCATTCCAAACGACTGTTTTTCTAATGGCCAGATAGGCTGCATCTTAGAGAAAAAGAAATCAAACACGTTCACTTTTATTGCCCGGGAAACACCTTGGTCATAGCAGCTGCCTTCCTATTTATAAAATATATGTGATTTTTATTCCACCCAAGTTGAAATTTATGTACATTTCTATTATTGTCCAAAAGTCACCAAAAAAAAAAAAAAATCACTTGGAAATTCTTTTAGTGGCAAATAGGGAACAAAAATGGAACAGAGACAAATGAGCATGCAAGGCCACCCACTGGAACAAGGCCGATGTATTAGTGGGTTCTCACACTGCTATAAAGAAATACCTGACACTGGGCATGGTGGCTTACCCCTGTAATCCCAGCACTTTGGGAGGAGGCCAAGGCAGGCAGATCACCTGAGGTCAGGAGTTCGA
The DNA here is from genome assembly GCF_043159975.1 of Macaca nemestrina. Lineage (NCBI taxonomy): Eukaryota > Metazoa > Chordata > Mammalia > Primates > Cercopithecidae > Macaca > Macaca nemestrina. The sequence continues at coordinate 151,968,197 of NC_092128.1, read as the reverse complement.
GACCAGCCTGGCCAACATGATGAAACCACATCTCTACCAAAAAAGCAAAAAAAGTAGCCGGGCATGGTGGCTTGCACCTGTAGTCCCAGCTACTCAGGAGGCTGAGGCAGGAGAATCACTTGAACCCAGGAGGCAGAGGTTGCAGTGAGCCAAGATCGTGCCACTGCACTCCAGCCTGGGTGACAAAGCGAGACTATATCTCAAGAAAGAAAGAGAGAGAGAGACAGAGAGAAAGAAAGAAAAGAAAGAAAGAGAGAGAGAGAGAAAGAGAAAGAAGGAAGGAAGGAAGGAAGGAAGGAAGGAAGGAAGGAAGGAAGGAAGGAAGGAAGGAAGGAAGGAAGGAAGGAAAGAAGGAAATACCTGAGACTGGATAATTTAAGGAAAGAGATTGAATTGGCTCACAGTTCTGCAGGCTGTGCAGGAAGCATAGCGGCTTCTGCTTTTGGGGAGGCCTTGGGAAGCTTCCAATCGAGGCAGAAGGCGAAGGGGAAGCAGGCGTCTTACAAGACAGGAGCGGCAGCAAGAGAAAGGGAGGGGAGAGGTGCCATGCGCTTTTAAACAACCCAATCTCAGGAGAACTCACTCACTATCACAAGAACAGCACTGAGGAGATGGTGCTGAATCATTCAAGGGAAATCTTCCTCCGTGATCCAATCACCTCCACGGGGCCCGCCTCCAACATGGGGGATTACAGTTCCACATGACATTTGAGCAAGACACAGACCCAAACCATATCAGCCAGTATGCAAAATTCCCAGGCGTTTGACATCCAATAAGAGGATGTTTCACACAGGAGCAAGGCAATAACCCCATGCAAGTGATTCCTGCCCCCTCCAATTCCTCTATAATGCAAGGCAGCAGAGAATAGGGTCTTCTTCCAGGTCAACGTCCATGTGCATTCAGCCGTGCCTGATCCCCCATGCCTTTCCCTGGGGTTCCAGGTACCACTGCTGCACAACAAGCCATCCCAAAACTCTGAGACATGAAGCAATTTTTTAAATTGTATTTTATTATATTATTATTATTATTATTATTATTTTGAGATGGAGTTTCACTCTTGTTGCCCAGGCTGAAGTGCAATGGTACAATCTCGGCTCATCACAACCTCCGCCTCCCGGGTTCAAGCGATTCTCCTGCCTCAGCCTCCTGAGTAACTGGGATTACAGGCATGCACCACAACACCCGGCTAATTTTGTACTTTTAGTAGAGACAGGGCTTTTCTATGTTGGTTAGGCTGGTCTCCAACTCCCGACCTCAGGTGACCCGCTCACCTTGGCCTCCCAAAGTGCTGGGATCACAGGCGTGAGCCACTGCACCCAGCTGAAGCAATTGTTTTTATTATGCTCACATGTTCTGTGTGTCAGGAATTCAGACACAGATCTTCAGGGACAGCTTGTCTCTGCTCCTCCACCGTATTTGGGGCCTCTGCTGGAAAGACTTGAAAGCTAAGGGTTACTCAAAAGCTGGACCCTGGAAACATCTAGAACAGCACCATCCAGTGCAGCAGCCACTGGTCACTTGTGATCTTTGACCACTTGAAATGTGGCTAGTGCTACTGAAGAACTGATTTCAAACTATATTTTAACTTCAATTAATTTAAATTTAAATAGCCCTACATGGCCAATGGCTACCATACTGGACTGTGTAGATCTGGAGTTAACCTTGCTTTTGTGTCCGGAAGTTGGTGCTAGCTGCTGACCTGGACCTCAGCTGGGCTGGTGGCTGGAGCACCTACATGTAATCTCTCCCTGTATTCTCTTTGCATGGCCTAGTTGGGCTTCCTCATAGCGTGGCAGCTGGGTTCCAAGAGCGAGCATCCCTTGAGACTCAAGGAGCAGCTGTATCACCATTTTTGTTTTGTTTTGTTTTTTGTTTTTTGAGATGGAGTCTTGCTCTGTCACCCAAGCTGGAGTGCAGTGGTGCAATCTCGGCTCACTGCAAGCTCTGCCTCCTGGGTTCACACCATTCTCCTGCCTCAGCCTCCTGAGTAGCTGGGACTACAGGCACCTACCACCATGCCCAGCTAATTTTTTTTTTTTTTTTTTGTATATTTAGTAGAGACAGGGTTTCACTGTGTTAGCCAGGATGGTCTCGATCTCTAGATGTCGTGATACACCTGCCTTGGCCTCCCAAAGTGCTGGGATTGCAGGTGTGAGCCACCACACCTGGCCTGTATCACCTTTTATAACCCCAACTTTGGGAGTCCTATAGTGTTATTTATGCCAGGGTCACAAGCCTACCAAGGTTTGAGTTGAGGGAACATAGATCCTCTCACTTGATGGAGGACTCTCTACATCAAATTGTAAGAAGAGTAAGTAGACTGGAAGGTGTTGCTGTGGCAAGAGGACAGTTAATATTAAAATCAGTTATCGGCCAGGTACGGTGGCTCATGTCTGTAATCCTAGCACTTTGGGAGACTGAAGTGGGAGGATTGCTCGAAGCCAGGAGTTCAGGATCAGCCTGGGCAACATAATGGGACCTTGTCTCTACAATAAAAATTTAAAAATAAAAAATTAGCCAGGTGTGGTAGTACATACCTGTAGTCCTAGCTACTCAAGAAGCTGTAGTGGGATGATCACTGAAGCCCAAGAGCTCAAGGCTACAGTAAATTATTATCAAACCACTGCCCTCCAGTCTGGACAACAGAGCAAGACCCCATCTCTAAAATAAATTAATAAAATAACAAAATCAGTTCTTTATTCCTGTGTAATAAACCACCCAAAACCTGGCAACTTAACAACAATTATTGATTTTTCTCTCAATCTGCAGGGTTCAAAGAAGACAGCCTACCTCTGCTCCAAACAGCATCACCTAGGGCAGTTTATCCAGGTACTGAAGAATCCACTTTCAAGATGGCGCACTCACATGTCTGGCAGGTTGGTGCTGACTGTCCTCCAGGAGCTCAGCTGGGGCTATGGTTCAGGGCTCTGCATTTTTCTCCATGTGGGCCTGTCCGTGGGCTGCTTGCGCTTCCTCACAGCATGGTGGCTGGGTTCTACAAGTGAGCTTCCAGGAGGACAAGGCATTTTTATGACCCCACCTTGAAAGTCACATTGCATCATTTCCATTGTACTGTATTGGTGGAGGTAGTACCAGGGGCTGCCCAGGTCCTAGGGCAGGAGACAAACATTCCTTCACTGGGTCAGAAGAGAGAAAATAACACACACTGCAAGGGAGGTACATGGAGTGGGAGGCGTGGAGACTATCTTCAGAAAACGCAGTATACTATAACCAAGTCGAAACTCACTCTGCTCGCTGTACAATAGCCAGTAAGTTGAGAAACAAGGAGGTGGAGAGCAAGGAAAGTGACTTTATTTGGAAAGCCAGCAAAGCAAGAAGATGACAGACCAGTTTCCTAAGAAACCATCTTAAGTCAGTAAAAATTTCAGCCTCCTTTTATGTTAAGAGGAGGGGAAGAGGAAGGAATTGGGATCAAGAGGTGACCGATGACTGCAGATATCTGGATGCCCACGAGGATCTGAAAAGGTCAGGAACTTCTCTGTCCTTGGTCAGCTCACAGTGGTCCCACAAATCTTTAACAAAACCTAGTTAGCTGTTTACACACTTTCCCTTTCATCCCAGAGTTAGTTTCAAAAACTACTGATTGCTGTTTTTGCATTATTATCTCAGTGCTCTAAAATTATCCTAGCCTACATGCAGGTTAAAGCCTCCTTAAACAAAAATGGAGTAAGTTATACTGGTTCTTTTGCTGTTTCACTGTTACAGTACTACACATGGAAAGGTCAGAGTCTGGGGTATCCTGCTGGTCCTGTGCCTAGAAGGTTTTTTGAGCCTGCAATGCATATTAATGGTCTTTGTCTTTCCCAACACACACTCACCTCCATTCTTTTTTTTTTAGACAGAGTCTTGCTCTGTCACCAGGCTGGAGTGCAGTGGTACGATCTCGGTTCACTGCAACCTCTGCTTCCCGGGTTCAAGCAATTCTCCTATCTCAGACTCCTGAGTATCTAGGACTGCAAGTGTCCACCACCCACCACCACACCCAGCTAATTTTTGTGTTTTTAGTACAGACAGGGTTTCACTATCTTGGCCAGGATGGTCTTGATCTCTTGACCTCATGATCCGCCCACCTTGGCCTTCCAAAGTGCTGGGATTGCAGGAGTGAGCCACCACACCCAGCCACATTCACCTCTATTCTTACTGTTTTCTTTGTGCCCACTTTTCGTCAGCATCCTGGAAGCTATGGTCTCAGTTTATCGTTGCATCCTCCATTTCTGATCCTGTGTCTAGTATCAGCTAACTCTTCATTTTCGCTATGGAATACAAGCATATCCAACTTTTTTTTTTTTTTTTTTTTTTTTTGAGACAGGTTCTTGCTCTGCCACCCAGGCTGGAGTGTAGTGTCACGATTATAGCTCACTGCAGCCTCAACCTCCTGGGCTCAATCAATCCTCCTGCCTCAGCCTCTCAAGTAGTTGGGATTACAAGCATACACCACCATGCTCAGTTAACATTTTTATTTTTAGTAGAGACTGAGTTTCACCACATTGCCCAGGCTGGTCTCAAACTCCTGGGCTCAAGTGATCCACCCACCTTGGCCTCCCAAAGTGCTAGGATGACAGGCATGAGCCACCACACCTGACCCATATCCATCTCTTAAATAGAAGAGTTTGGCCCATTAGAGCTGCTGCCAGAAATGTAAATCAAAGAGGGAAACTGGTAAAGATTTTCATATACAGGTCCCAGGAGAAAAAGAGAGTGACAGTTTGCATCAATTAAAAACTGACTGTGGGGTTTTAATTACTGCTATTTCCAACCACTGCTCATGGCCTTGTCTGGCCAGGAACCTGTGTTGGCATTTAAGAAGTCCTTCTGAGCCAGGCACAGTGGCTCAGGTCTGTAATCCCAGCACTTGGGGAGACTGAGGCAGGTGGATCACGAGGTCAGGAGATCGAGACCATCCTGGCTAACATGGTGAAACCCCGTCTCTACTAAAAATACAAACAATTAGCCAGGCGTGGTGGTGCACACCTGTAGTCCCAGCTATTCAGGAGGCTGAGGCAGGAGAATCACTTGAACTCAGGAGGTGGAGGTTGCAGTGAGCCAAGATAGCGCCACTGCAGTCTAGCCTGGGCGACAGGGCGAGACTCCATCTCAAAACAAACAAACAAACAAACAACAAAAAAGCAAACAAAAAACCAGAAATCCTTCTGTTGCAGGGACAGATGAGCTCAAAAATTGGGGCTTCACCCAGGAAGATAGTTGGCTTCACCCAAGAAGGAATTCAAGGGTGAGCCAGTGGTAGAAGAAAATAGCTTTATTGGCCAGGCAAGGTGGTTCACACCTATAGTCCCAGCACTTTGGGAGGCCGAGGTGGGAAGATCACTTGAGCCCAGGAGTTCAAAACCAGCCTGGGCAACATGGCAAAACCCCATTTCCACCAAAAAAAAAAAAGAAAAATTAACTGGGCATGGTGGTGCATGCCTGTAGTCCCTGCCACTAGGGAGACTAAGGCAGGAGGATCACCTGAGCCTGGAGAGGTCGAGGCTGCAGAGAGCCATGATCATGCCACTACATTCCAGCCTGGGTGACAGAGTGAGACCCTGTCTCAAAAAAGAAAGACAGAAAAGAAAACAGCTTGTTTGAGGCAGCAGTGTACAGCCTGGTGACTGTTTCTGCACAGTAGGGTTACCCCCGTAGGCAGCGGAGAGCAGCAGCCCCGAGGCAGTTCTGCCGTCATATTTATTCTCTTGTTTAATTACATACAAATTAAGGGGTTCTTCAGAAATTTCTAGAAAAAGCACGGTAACTTCCAGGTGTTGCTATGGCAATGGTGAACTGTCATGGCACCAGAGGGAGTGTCTTATGAGACGAAAGAGGCGCTTTCCTCTCTTCCCTGTTTCTGCCTGTCTTCAATGTGGTCCAGCGTCAAGTCAAGCCCCATCTCCTACCTTACTTCCATGGGTGCACTGATTCTTCTGACCTACTATCAGCTTCCAGAACATTCCAGAAGTCTTTAGATGTGCATTGACCTGTGCCTGGAATGTTCTTCCTTTTCCTATCTCTCCCACCTCGTTTTTTTGTTTGTTTGTTTTGTTTTGTTTTTTTGAGACGGAATCTCACTCTGTCACCCAGGATGGAGTGCAGTGGTGCCAATCTCAGCTCACTGCAATCTCCACCTCCCAGGTTCGAGCAATTCTTCTGCCTCAGCCTCCCGAGTAGCTGAGACTACAGGTGCCTGCCACCATGCCCAGCTAATTTTTTTGTATATTTTTAGTTGAGATGGGGTTTCCCCACATTGGCCAGGCTGGTTTCAAACTCCTGACCTCAGGAGATCTGCCCGCCTCGGCCTCCCAAAGTGCTGGGATTACAGGCATGAGCCACTGCTCCAGCCTCTCCCACCTCTTTACATCATCCTTTTTTGAAAGCACTTCTCTGCCCTCATGCTGGGCAGGGTAGGTCTGACTTATGGGTCTGACTAGTCATGGGACATGAGTTGCCGTTGCTGCCATTGTTGACTGTATTCCAAGATGTATGAGAAAGATACGGGATTGCTTTCCGTTACTTTAGTCTCTGAAGTAGCCCCACTGAGGACTGGGTTTGAAGTTTGATAAAATGAATCCTCTGACACATAAATCTTTTAGAAAGTGAAGTTTTCTGTAATGAGCTCAAAGGACACATTCTCAGCAAACCCGGTCGCAAGACATCAAGCTGTGAGATTTGGGGTGAGCGCTGCCTTTTGCACCTTCCCTGTGTCCCGCAGGAGAGAAGCTGGATTGGTGGTGACAGTATGCTGCCTGTGTAGGGAGTGGTCCCATGGGTCGGGAGATCCTGGGTGGGGGAATTGGGGGCTTTCCAAGCCTCTTAGATACCCAACTATATCACTCTGAAATGCCAGCATAAATGCCTCGTAGACTTTCCCCAGGCTTGCTCTTTGATCCTCGCTACATTTCCAGAGCCCCACATGGCCTCTAAGTGGGTAGAAACTCATGAGTGACTGAGATCCAGTAGATTGTAACATAGCATAGCTGCCTCCTGCACACATTGACCTTTGTACAGTGGGTGCTGTCAACTATGAGAGAATGGGAATGTGTCCCAGATCAGGAAAGAAAGAGAGAGGAGTGATGGCACATTTGGGCTCCTCATTGGCTCATGCTCTCACACGAGCAGGAGGTAGGAGCTAGAATCTGCCCTGGCTTCAACTGGCCCCATTCCAGGTCTCTCTCATGATGCTGCCCCATGCTACGTGTGACGTTCATGGTTAGAGACCCATATGTTTTAGGCAACACAGTCTGTACACTCAGACTAACCACATTATGTATGGAAATATGGTACCATATATATTAGTCAATATATATATGGATATGTATGTATATGTAATATATGTTATATATTATATATCATATACAACATAATGAATATAACAAATACACATCACAAATAATATACAAATTATATCACATATAGTCTATTGATTACATTTACATTTATGTATATAGTAATCTTAATTATATATAATATGAATTAATTAAAACAATTATGTTAAGGAATGTGCACATATGATTGTGAGGCCTGCTAAGTCCAAAATCTGTAAGGCAAGCCAGCAGGCTAGAAACTCGGGCAAGTGTCGATGCTGCTGTCTTGAGCCTTAAGGCAGAATTTCTTCTTCAGGAAGCCTCCATTTTTGCTCTGAAGGCCTCCTATTGATTGAATAGGGCCAGCAAAATTGTCGAGGGTAATCTCTTCTACTTAAAGTCAATTGACTGGAGATGTTAACCACATCTACAGAGTGCCTGGGAAGCAACACCTAGATTAGTGCTTGATTAAATAACTAGGTACTCTAGCAAAGCCAAGTTGACACATAAAACTAACTGATCACACTACACAAGACATTGTTAAGGATAATATTGACCGAACTTGACTTTTTCCCCATACATGCTGACTCTAAAATCAAACACCAATATATATACACAGCTACATTGTATGCTTATGTGTAATAGTAATGTTCTAGGGATTAGGATGTGGATACCTTTCAAGGGGCCATTATTCACCCTAGTGAATAAATCAGGAAGTGATTAAAAGCAAAGGGTAAAGTATTATGCATAGTTTGTGCTTTTAAAAAGCAATGTGTATCTATTCATCCATAGCTCACTTAACAATCTTCATTTATTTCTGAAAACCCTACCACTGAGTGAAAAACTATTAAATAAAAACAATTTTCCATTATTTCATAGGAAAAACTGTGATGTACTGTGATGTGTTCCATCCCAACCCAAGCCATCTAAACTATTTTTACAGATAAAATATATACCAATGGAACAATGAAAACGAGGTTATAAAAGGAACACTTTTAAAGTAAATAAATAGAGTTTGTTCATAAAATACAATAAAGTTTTACTGTACTTGCTTTTTATTTTTTTCTCTGTGGTTTCCTCAGCAATTTTTCAACCTTTTGAAGATTCTTGGCTACTCAAAATACTCTTTCTCTCTCCTTCCTTCCTTCCTTCCTTCCTTCCCTCCTTCCTTCTTTCCCTCCTTCCTTCCTTTCTCTCTCTCTCTCTGACAGTATCTGGCTCTTTCACCCATGCTGGAGTGCAGTGGTACGATCATGGCTCAACGCAACCTCTGCCTCCTGGGCTCAAGGGATCCTCCTTCCTCAGCCTCCCGAGTGCCTGGGACTACAGGCATGCACCACCACACCTGGCTAATTTTTGTATTTTTGTAGAGACAAGCTCTCGCCATGTTGCCCAGGCTGGTCTCAAACTCCTGAGCTTAAGTGATCTGCCTGCCTCAGCCTCCCAAAATGCTGGGATTACAAGTGTGAGGGATAAAACACTACAAATAGGGTGCAGTGTATACTGCTCAGGTGTTGGGTGCACCAAAATTCCACAAAGCACCACTAAAGAACTTACTAGTGTAACCAAATACCACCTGTACCCCCAATAACCTATGAAAAAACAGTTTTAAATATCTACCTCAAAAGTATTCTAAGAATTAAATGAGTAGAGTTGTTAAAGATGCCTCATAAACATTCTGCTTCTATCCGTGTACCACAACTCTTTCTGCATGCCTTCATTATAGACAATGTGTTGTCACAATTTTTTTAGGATTCTGTCTTCTCCCTCTTTCATGCCCCAGCCCTCTCACCCCCACCATCACAACGGCAGGGATTGTGTTTTATCTATATTTATATTCCCAGTGTTTGGAATGCAGGAGGAGCTGGTTTGAATTTATATCTACACTTACATTTTAAATTATCGGTAGTCACCTAAAGCAAGAGCCACACCTAGGAGGAAAGCCCAGGTATCTATCAGACAATGCGCCTGAAATCCTAACCCTTTAAAAAGTGGCAACACACATGTCAGCGATGCCTGCAGTAAACTCATTGCTGCCTAACCTTCACAGGAGAGAATCTCAGCATCTTTAATGGAGAAATCAACTACCAATAGCAAAACATCTCCTTGGCCCTAGACAAAGGAAAGACAAGGACCAACCATGAACATGACGCATTAACATCCCGGACACTGACTGGAAAGCTCAGTGTTTACCTTACACATGTTTAGGGATACCCTGTACTGGCTATTGTATCAGTTGGAATGCATTTAGCTGCAAATAACAGAAAACTGTTGCAAGTAAATAGAGGTTTACTCACTGAGCAAAGGGATAGGTGGTGGCTGCCACTAGCTCAAAAGAATTGTCAAAAATTCTATATCATTCCATTATTTTGCTCCTTCATCTCTAAGATATGGGCTTTTGGATCTCACACTTGTTGCCTCATGGGCATATGACGGGCTGCTGCAGCTCCAGGCATCACGACTTAGTTCAAAAGCAAGAAGCCACGGGGCAGTGGCCAAAGGACATTTCCTATAATGATTCTCTCCTATTAACCAAGAAGGAAAAGTGTTTGTTGAAACCTCTCAGCAAATGTTCCCTTAAGTCTCAATGGCCAAAAATGTGATATGTGACAATCCCTTGTGGCAAAAAAAATAAAATAAAATAATAAAATAAATCCAGAAAAGCAGTATCTGACCATTTCTAATTCTCTGAAGTGGAAGATAAACAAAAGGGAAATGGGAATGATTGTTGTCTCACAGCAAGCATTTACTTTGATTAGAGTCTGTCTCAGAGCCATACCTATTCCCAACATCAGAAAAGCAGATTGGTGCCATAGCTTGAAACACGTAAAACCAGATTTAGCAAACAAATTCATATTGAACATTTATTAAGTGCCAAGCCATAGAGAAGTCACGGAACTTACATTTTCGGGAGGGTAGAGGGACAACAGACACATATGCAACTAAATGCATATGCTCATTTTAAACTGGGATATACGCTTTAAGGAAAATAAAACTGCATAATAGGGCTAGGCACTGGGCTCATGTCTGTAATCCCAGCACTTTGGGATGCTGATACAGGGAAATTGCTTGAGCCCAGGAGTTCAAGACTAGCCTGGGCAACACAGTGAGACCCCAGCTCTACAAAAAAAAAAAAAAAAAACTTAAAAATTAGCCAGGCATAATGGCACACACCTGTAGTCCCAGGTACTCAGGAGGCTGAGAGGGGAGGCTCGCTTGAGCCAGGAAGGTTGAGACTGTAGTAAGCTGTGACTTCACCACTGCACTCCAGGCTGGGCAACAGAGTGAGACCCTGTCTCAAAAAAAAATTTTTTTAAGTACATAATGAGGTCGAAAGTAATGCAGAAATGTGAATAACTGTAGCCAAAATCTAAAATAATATTTGAGAAAAGCTGTACTGAGCTGTACTGAACACCGAGGATTTTCTTCAAAAATCAAGTTGCCTTCTAATTGAAAGTGAGAGCGTGACTTGTCTTACCTCCTGAGGGTGCCCCTCATGCACTACTCGAAATATTCCTTTCATTTCAACAAAGTTTTCGAGGCCCTTTGTACTCTGCATGTGAACACCAAGGGCAACCTGATTTAGGAATGAGTTTCATTCTCATTATTCATTAAAGAACATTTGTTTCCTCTCCACCGGGGAGCTCTGCCGACCGTGCAGGCACTTTTTGACGATTTTCTTTCAATTCTGCTTATTGATCCAATGAAGAATCCCGGTACTTCTCTGGGAGTTGGTTTGCATTCCACATTTTAAGACGAGGAGCCAGGAATGTAAGTACAACTGTAAAAAGGAAAAGAACGCACGATGGAAACAGAGGCCTACAGCAGGAGCATTCGTCTGCCTCGCCGTTATCTCCGGGGCAAGGTGCATTCGCTCCCTGGGGTTCTATGACCACAATAACTGACTTTCATAAAACCCATGGCAAAGTGAACGATAGAATCTCGGAGCTGTAAATGGCCTAATAAATCATCACATTCAAACGTCCACATGCTGCAGATATCTCTACCGTAATGTTCCTGATAAACACGCATTCGGTTTCTGTTGGGCCAGGTCCAATGTTGCTAAAACTCTGCTATGGCGGCTCCACTTGCCTGGAACTTTTCCTCTTAAGCGTCACCCGCTGATCCTGATGTTGCCTCTGGACTGCCTGCCAGCGCCCCTCCTGCCAGGATCCCTCAGACTGACTCCAATCAGGCCTTTAAAGCCACCATTCCAACTCAATCGCCCTTTGTCAATTTCATCAAGCTTTCCATGCTGTCAAACCCAATGCTCAGTCTTCAGCTGTCATCTGATTTGTTCTAGTGGTAGCGTTTCTCACAGCCGATCGCTTCCTTCTCATTGAGTCATTTGCTTCATTTGGCTTCCAGGACACCAAAGCATCTCCATTTTCCTGCGGCCTCCCCAGCTGTGCCTTCTCCATCCCGTTTGCTTCTTCTTCCTCCCCTTCTCCTCACTCTCTAACTCCATAGGCCACAATCCCCTCTCTACCCACATCGTGTCCCTTGGCGACCTCATCCAGACATGTGACTTTAAGTCCTATCTATGTGCTGATGGTGATAAAATATGTATCCAGCCCAGTCCTCTCCCAACAATCCCAGACACAGAATCCAGCTTCCTCCACTTCACTGATGTCCTAACTGGCCTTCCAACTGGCACCTGCCCCTTAGGGTTGGTTCCAACAGAGTCCTCATGAAGGTGGAGTCAACATTTTACAAAATGTTCCTTGACCTGGGTCATCTCTTACCACTTCTGCTCTTGTTGGTCTTGGAGCACCCTGGGCCATCTCAAGGCCTTTGCTAAGCTTCTCTGTGCTTGACTACTTGCCTGAATATATCCACAGGGACCCTCACTCACCAATCTGAGCTCAGAGTCTTTAAGTTTCAATAACTAGACATGCAATTGTTTTCTTTTGTAATCTCCTGGACTACCTTGAGATTCAATTTTGTTCTGAGTTTTCTTTTCCTTCCAGATGGAAAATATTTCTCTTGCTGGACACTGTAGGGTAGGAAAGGAAAAAGAAATGGAGGCATGAACTTGAAGATGTGGGGTGTGATCCCCAGGCTGGCATGCTCTGGCTGTGTGTGTGTGTGTGTGTGTGCACTCCTGGGAAAGTTATTATATTTGGACAATGTTCTCCTCACATGTAACATGAAGATAACATCCACCTGAAGGTGTACATGCAGATTACAGGAGAAAATGCATGCAAATTTCCCTGGATGGCTTGGGTCACTAATATACACGAATTCTTCTTCCTTAAGTCTTCTCTTTTTGCTAAAACACAACAAAACAAAACAAAATACCCTCATCCCATGTTGATCTTGCTCTTGTGATGGGTGACTTGGGGTGTCAACTTGCTGAATTAAGGGATACCCAGATAGCTGGTAAAGCACTCTGTACTCCCAATCATGGCATAAATTCTTCTGAGTGCTTCTATGGGCACAGAGACCCTCCCTCTTCTCCTGAAAGCGAAGCCCAGGCGGTCTGGCATTTGATTGGAATGATAGGACTGCCCCAGGTGTGTCTGCGACGGTTTCTGGAGGCGATTGGCCTGTGAGTGGGTGGATTGAGTGGGGAAGATCTGCCCTCAGTGTGGGCGAGAACTGTCTAATCCACTGGGGGCCCACATGGAAGGGCAAATTCTTGTTGTCTCTTCCATAGCTGGGACATCCTCTTTTCTGGTCCAGAGGCATCAGAACTCCAAGCTTTGACTCTCCGGCTTTTAGATTCCAGGACTTTGGACCAACAGCCTCTGGGCTCTTAGACCTTTGGCCTTGAACTGAGCATTACACCATCATCTTCTTGTCTCTGAGGACATGGACTTGGGCTGAGCCACACAACCAGCATCCCAGGGGCTCCAGATTGCAGACAGCCTGTCATCGGACTTGTCAGCCTCCATAATTGAGGGAGCCAGTTCTCCTAATGAATCTCTTTCCATATCTCTCCCTCTATATCTGATTGGTTCTGTCTCCCTGGGAAATCCCAACTAAAACACACAACACTGTGATATTTTGCCCCAAAGAATGTCGATAACTCTTGGTCTTTTTGCTCCTGATGTAGCCTTCAAAATCCATCATGTTTAGCATTTGTGCACCTCCACCGATTCTGACCCTTGGTCATCTTGGCACCATTCTTAGAGGCTCAAGCCTGTGTTTGGTACATACTCCCAGGTACTTGGTGTTCTTTTCATATCCTCTGTATCTCTTAACGCATCCAAATTAAAGAGCATTCTCCCATGTACCAGTGGCCCATCACACAGATTCCATTAGATATTTTCCAATTATCATTTCATTAGGCCTGTTTATAATTGCACAGCCAGAGCTTTGTCATTCACAACTCTCCATGCCAGCTGAGCTGCGCTTTCATAGACTGTCCATTCACAATGAAATCCTAGCAATATATGGTCTCCAAACTGTAGAAGGAAAATTTTCCAAAATCTAGGATATACCTGAGGTGGTGTGCAGCATCCACAGTTTCTTGCTTCCATCAGCTCCAAATTCCCCAAATTCCTCAGTCATGTTCTATAGTTCCTGCAATTTCATGGCATAAATTTGCAGTTATTCAAAATATTTCCCCAAAGGAAAAAAACTAATCCTGATAAATTCACTGGAAAATATTTCCAGACTTCCAAGAACAACCAATACCTCCACCACCACCAAAAAAAAATTCCAACATTTACATGAACGATTTTAAAATCTGAAGAATATATTATGGGACTCATTTTATGAGACAGTGTTTTTCCATTTTTAATGTTAAGTGTGTACTTTTCAGGTACTCTTCTAAGCCTTTTAGTTATTGTCTCATTTGATTCTTTCAGAAACCATAGGAGTGACACACTCTTTAAAATATTTGTTATTTTGAAATAATTATAGATTCACAAGATGCTGCAAAGGGAGTGCAGAGAGGTCTCGTGAAAACGCCAACCAGTTTCCACCAATGGTGACATCTTCATCTTTTTTTTGAGACAGAGTCTCACTCTGTCACCCAGGCTGGAGTGCAGTGGCGTGATCTTGGGTCACTGCAACCTCTGCCTCCCAGGTTCAAGCAATTGTCTTGCCTCAGCCTCCCAAGTAGCTGGGATTACAGGTGCCCGCCACCATGCCCAGCTAATTTTTTTTTGTATTTTTAGTAGAGACGGGGTTTCACCATGTTGGCCAGGCTGGTCTTGAACTCCTGACCTTGTGATCCACACACCTCAGCCTCCCAAGTTGCTGAGATTACAAGCATGAGCCACTGCACCCAGCCAGTGACATCTTAATCATAGCAGAATGTAGAAAAATAGGAATTGACATTGGTACAACATGTACAAGCACTTCCATGTCAATTTATCACATGTAGGTTTGTATAACCACCACTGTAATCGAGACACAGAATGGATCCATCCTGACAAAGATCTGCCTCATTCTACCCCTTTCTAGCCACTCCTCAGCCTCCATCATCCCTAATGCCAGTAACCACTAATTTATTCTCTGTCTTTATAATTTTGGCATTTTGAGAATATTATAGAAATGGAATTATATAGGATGTGACCTTTTGGGATTGGCTTTTTAACTCATCATAATGCCCATGAGATCCAGCTAAATTGTTGCCTGTGTCAGTAGTTTATTTCTGGCCGGGCACAGTGACTCACACCTGTAATCCCAACACCTGGGAGGCCGAGGCAGGTGGCTCACTTGAGGTCAGGAGTTTAAGACCAGCCTGGCCAACATGGTAAAACTTCGCCTCTACAAAAAATACAAAAATTAACTGGGCATGGTGGTGGGTGCCTGTAGTCCCAGCTACTCAGGAGGCTGAGTCAGGAGAATCACTTGAACCCAGGAGGCAGAGGTTGCAGTGAGCTGAGATTGTGCCATTGCACTCCAACCTGGGCAACAAGAGTGAAACTCTGCCTCAAAAAAAAAAAAAAGAAAGAAAAGAAAAGAAAAAAAAGTTTATTTCTTCTTAGTAGGGAGCAGTATTCCGTGGGATGGATACACCACAAAACACCAATTAACCAATTAACCATTCACCTACTGAGGGACATTTTGGTTGCTTCTAGTTTGGGGCTTGATATAGTTTAGATATTTGCACCCATCAAATCTCATGTTGAATTCTGATCCCCAATGCTGGAGGTGGGGCCTGGTGGGAGGGGACTGGATCACTGGGCAGAGCCCTCATAGTTTGGTGCTATATTTGTGATAGTGAATTCTCACTAGATCTGGTCTTTGAAAAGTGTATGGCACCTTCCCCCAATACTCTCTCTCTCTCTGTTGCTCTGGCCATGTGATGTATGTGATGTGCCTACTCTCCCTTCACTGCCCGCCATGATTGGAAGCTTCCTGAGGCCTCCCCAGAAGCTGAGCAGATGCCAGCACCATGCTTCCTGTACAGGCTGCAGAACCATGAGCCAATTAAACCTCTTTTCTTTATAAATTACCCAGTCTCAGGTTTTTCTTGAAACAACACAAGAATGGCCTAATACAGGACTATTACAAATAATGCTGCTATGAACATCTGATTACAAGCTTTGAGTAGACACGAGTTTTCATTTTTCTGGGATAAATGCCTAGGAGTACAATTGCTGAACCATACAGTAAGCGTATGTTTCGTTTTCCAAGAAACTACCAATTTTCCGGACTGCCTGTATCATTTTACAGGTACCACCAGCAACATACAAGAGTTCCAATTGCTCCACGTCCTCACCATCACTTGGTGTTGTCACTTTTTAAAATTTAACTTTTCAGATAATTGCGTACTGATATCTCATTATGACCACAGATTTGCATTTCCCTAACAGCTGGTGATATTGAACATCTTTTCATGTGCTTATCTGCCACCCATATAAACCCTTTGGTGAGATATTTGTTCATATCTTTGGTTCAGTTTCTGAATGGATTGTTTAACTTGTTTTGCTGTTGAGTTTTGAGAGTCCTTTAAAATATTTGCAGATATGAGTCTTTTTCCTGACATATGGTTTGTACGTATTTTCTCCTAGTTCATAACTTGTCTTTTCATCCTCCTCACAGGGTCTTTCATAGAACAAATGTTCGTAATTTTAATGAAATCCAATTCGTGATATTTTTCTTTTATAGATCATGCCTCTGGTGCCACGTCTAAGAACTCATCATCGAGCTCAAGTTTCTGAAGACTTTTTCCTGTGTTTCCTTTTCAGCATTTTATAGTTTTACGTTTACATTTAAGTTCATTATCCATTTGGGGTTAATTTTTGTGTAAGGTCCAATGTTTAGGTCAAGATTCACTTTTTGAAAAGACTGTTTTTCTCCCCATTGAGTTGCTTGTTCACTGTTATAAAAATAAAATCAAACCAGAGTTTTGTTTGTTTCTGACAAGAAATTCACTGTCATTCAAAAAACTTTTTCCCCTCTGATAAGGTGTCATTTCTCTCTGGCTTCTTTCAAAAGTTTTTCTTTTCTTTCATTTTAACAAGTTTGAGTGTGATGTGTCTTTGGATTTATCCTGCCTAAGATCTATTCAGCCTCTTGAATCTGTACACATGTGCTCTTTTACCAAATGTGGGGATTTTTCAGCCATTATGCCTTCAAATAATTTCTCAGCTGCACTCTCTCTTGCACCTCTCCTTCTGGTAATCCACGGATTTGAATATTATTTCTTTGGCTATAGCCCCACAGATCCCTGGAGTGCTGCCCTTTCTCATTTTTTTGTTTATTTTCTCTGTTTGCAGAGTAGTTCATTTCTACTGTTTTATCTTCAAGTTCACTGATTCTTCCCTCTGTCTTCTTTATTCTGCTCTTGAGCCCATCCATTGAGTTTTTTCTTTTAATTATTATATTTTTCTTTACATTATCCATTTCTCTGCTGAGACCCCCCTTTTATCTTTTGGCTGGAGCATGTTTATGATTTCTCATTGAAGCATTTTTATGATGGCTGCTTTTCAATCCTGGTGAGATCATTCTGACATCTATTTTATCTCAGCGTTGGTGTCTTTGGGTTGTTTTTTCTCATTCAAGCTGAGCTATTCCTGGTTCTTGGCATGACAAGTGATTTATCTTGAAACCTGGACATTCTGAGTATTGTATCAGGAGACTATAGCTCTTACTTAAATCTTATTTTTGGCAGGCCTCCTGTGATACAGCTCTGGTGGGTAAAGGGGGCAGCACTCTGTTACCACCAGGTGGGAGTGGAAGTCCCTTCCCCGACTCAGACTCAGCTGTCATTGACACTACATGGGGAGGGGCTTCTCTTTATTGCTGGGCAGGGTGGGAGTTCGGGATCCCCCTGGGCTCTGCTGATACTGTCACTGGGAAGTGCAAGAGTCCTTGGTTCTTGTCTAATGCGGGAGACAGAATTCAGCCAAGAGACAATTCGTAATGCAAGCAAAGGTCTTGTTTTTGTTTTTGTTTTGAAACAGAGTCTCACTCAGTTGCCCAGGCCAGAGTGCAGTGGTGTGATCTCATCTCACTGCAGCCTCCACCTCCTGGGTTGAAGTGATTTTCCTGCCTCAGCCTCCCAAGTAACTGGGATTACGGGCATGCACCACCATGCCTGGCTAATTTTTGTATTTGTGGTAGAGACAGGGTTTCACCATGTTGGCCAGGCTGGTCTCGAACTCCTGACCTCAAGTGATTCGCCCACCTTGGCCTCCCAAAATGCTGAGATTACAGGTGTAAGCACTGTACCCAGCCTCAAAAGGTTTATTAAGGAGATACAAGCACACCCCAAGAGGGAAGCAGGCTGACCCATCTGGAAAACAGCTCCAGGCTGGTCAGGCTGGAAACAGCAGTAGTAGAGTTTATTTAAAGGGATGGCGCACTCTGAAAGAGATGAGACAGAGCAGGCTGCTGCGGGACTCTCTTTAGAGAATCTTACATGATTTTTCCTGCAGGGGCAGGAGGGGGCATCACTTGCAATCATGTTTTGGGCAGTCCCGTTGGGTGTGCATGCTCTGTGGTTGTGCATGCTGGTCCACACATCACATATCTCATCTGCATTTAAAATCTCCACCCAGGGGTGTGCTTTTCACTATTATAATGAGCAACAGGATATTCTACGGCAAGGTTTGGGAGCAGTGGGCATGCTCATCAGCATGGAAAGTCCTTACCATGGTTATCTCTGTCTAGGGCTTGATAAACCCCCATCAGAGCTGGAAGAGCCCACCCACAAGGCCAGAAGTAGTCAGTGTAGCCTTCGTCTTTTTCTCTGACTGTCAAAGGGCAGCACCTCCAAGACATCTTTTCCCAGGAGCTCCTTTGCCTGCCTATTTCCAGCTCTCTACCTCCTCTAACAACATCTTTCTAGCTGAGAGGGGTAGAGGTTCGCCATGACTGTTCCCTGTGTGGCCACGACGGACAAGCCGAGGGATGACCTCATTACCACTGGGCAGTGGTGAAGGCTCTGGCTCCCACAAGTTCTCCTCTGACACCACCCAATTACCAAGCTATCGATGTGCTTGCTGCCTGATGTGCACAGAGGCCAATACCATGGCACCAGCTGTTGAAAAAAGAAAAGCTGGCCAGGCACAGTGGTTCACATCTGTAATCTCAGCACTTTGGGAAGCCGCGGCAGTGGATCACCTGAGGTCAGGAGTTTGAGACCAGCCTGGCCAACCTGGCGAAACCCTGTCTCTACTAACAATACAAAATTAGCTGTGTGTGGTGGTGCGCACCTGTAATCCTAGCTACTCGGAGGCTGAGACAGGAGAATCGCTTGAACCCGGGAGGTGGAGGTCACGCCATTGCACTCCAGCCTGAGCAACAAGAGTGAAACTGTCTCAAAGAAAAAAAATAGAAAAGCTTTATTTGAGTTGACCAGCAAGGAATAAAAGGAAACGCTCCAATCTGTCTCCCCAAGCTGGGAGCTGGCTCAGGCTTTATAAGCATTGGGTAATGAGGTGTAATCTGACTGGATCCTGCCAGCGGGTGATGCCAGGGCTCAATCTCATTGGATCCTGGATCCTGCCATGTGGTGTCCGCTTTTTAATTTAGTCCATGCTCCTCCTTCCGAGCACTTAGGGCCCCCTTGTGGCTGCACCCTTAGTTCATCTGGGCATACTCAGGTTATGTGACCTTCAACCTGGGGGCCCATGGCAACTGAAAAGCAACTCACAAGTTTGTTACATGAAAGTTGAACCAGGCCAGGCATGGTGGTGCATGCCTGTAATCCCAGGGCTTTGAGAGGTTGAGGCAGGAGGATCACTTATATCCGGGAGTTCAAGACCAGTCTAGGCAACATAGTGAGACCCCCGTCCCCCCACACACACACACAAAAAGTTGAACCAGATTCGTCTCATGTGGGTAAAACCCCAGCAAGAAAGGGGAAGAGAGGGTGTCCTGTTGCTCCTGGGTGGAGATGAAGATCCAGGCCCCCTGTGTGGTGTCTACTGACCCAGCATGGCAGAAGAGGGACATGTTGTTGCTACTCAGTGGGGATGAATGTCCTAGTTTCACTCTATGCCTTTGCTGACATCACTCAGTGGGACATGGGTCCCGTCATTACAGCCTGGTAAGGATGGGAGTCTAGGCTCCCCACTCAACCCTTGCTGGCAGAGTGGACATAGGGGAACATACTATTTTCTGTGGTATTGGGTTGGGGTAGAGTGATTATTGTCTGAAAGTTTTCTGTCTTGACAGACTTCCGCTTTCCTGGTCCTCTGGCTGGAGAACAGTCTTGTATTCAGGCTTAAAAAATTCTGTAGCTATTGGCATTTCCTGTTGCTGGCCCCTCTGGTACCCAGTCAGAAATAGAAAAGAAGAAAAAGAAGAAAGTAGAAGAAAGAAGAAGAAAGAAGAAGGAGGAGGAGGAGGAGGAGAAGGAGGAGGAGGAGGAGGAGGGAATTGACAATCAAGTCATTCTTTCTTTCTTTCTTTCTTTTTTTTTTTTTTTTTTTTTTTTTTTTTTTTTTTTTTTTTTGAGATGGAGGCTCACTCTGTCACCAGGCTGGAGATCTCGGCTCACTCCAACCTCCGTCTCCTGGGTTCAAGTGATTCTCCTGCCTCAGCCTCCCGAGTAGCTGGGACTACAGGTGCGTGCCACCACGCCCAGCTAATTTTTTTTTTTGTATTTTAGTAGAGAGGGGGTTTCACCATGTTGGCCAGCATGGTCTCAATCTCCTGACCTCGAGATCTGCCTGCCTCCGCCTCCCAAGGTGCTGGGATTACAGGCGTGAGCCACCACACCTGGCCCACCATATCATTCTTTGTGTCTTGGAGTCCCAGGCCAGTCTGCTTCTCCTCTTCCCCTTTCAGAGTCTTCTCATGTTTGTTTTTTGTTTTGTTGTTGTTGTTTGTTTGTGGCAAAATAAACATAAAAGTTTCCATTTCAATTACTTTGTTTTTGTTTTTGTTTTTTGGCTTTTGTTTGTTTTAGAGATGGTGTCGAATGCTGTGTCCATGCTGCAGTGCAGTGGCGTGATCACAGCTCACTGTAGCCTCAAATTCCTGGGCTCAAGCAATCCTCCCACCTCACCCTCCCAAGCAGCTGGGATTACAGGTGCACACCATGACACCTGGCTAATATTTTAAATCTGTTGTAGAGGTCTTGCTATGTTGCTCAAGCTGGTCTCAAACTCCTAGCCCCAAGCCATTTCAACCATTTTTAAATGGTTTAGTCGCATTAAGTACAGTCACCTTGTTGTCTTGCATTTGACATCCTGGGTTTTTCGTTGTACTTGTCAAGATGAATAGGGAAAAGCACGTCTACTCCATCAAGTGGAAGTTAAAGGGATATTTTTAAGACCACAAGCCAACAAACAGTACACTTCATGGAGAAGTATGAGACAGTATGAAAATGTGATTAGTTCCTATAAGTCAAAGGGTCGAGATTTGCTCTTTCCTTTCCAGTACCAAGTAGATGCTAAGCAATGTGTCCTAATTAAGGTGGAGTTCTGGGCCGGGCACAGTGACTCACACCTGTAATCCCAGCACTTTGGGAGGCCGAGGTGGGTGGATCACCTGAGGTTGGGAGTTCGAGACCAGCCTGGCCAACCTGGTGAAACCCCGTCTCTACTAAAAATACAAAAATTAGCTGGGTGTGGTGGCAGCTGCCTGTAATCCCAGCTACTCGGTAGGCTGAGGCAGGAGAATCACTTGAACCCAGGAGACAGAGGTTGCAGTGAGCCAAGATCACGCCATTGTACTCCAGCCTGGGCAACAAGAGCAAAACTCAGTCTCTAAAAAGTAAAATAAAATAAAATAAAATAAAATAAAATATGGAGTTCTGGATGAATCAATCATTAGTCTTGTGGGTGCCCTTGCTGGGTCTCTGCAGTCATTACCACTGTGGTGTGCCCTGTATCTCTTTCTTGTAAAAGGCCAGCTAGCCAGAGAATCAATGCCTTCCAAGTATAACCCCCAACTGATGGCTGACGGCACCTGATGTGCAAATGTCCCAGCTCCCCCATCCATTGGGCAGGGTAACACTGAGGTGTGTGTTCCATAGTGGCAGAGCTCTCCAGTGGGCATGAACTTCTGGTGTCCACATGGCAAGTTGCTTGATAATGGACCATGTATTGACTGTTTTGCCTTCTCCTTCCCTCCCATTGTTTTCCCAAATAAACTTGAACTTGCCCTAGGATATACCTCTGGGGAAAGCCCAACTGTGATATATTCATGTTGGGAAAATCTAGGAGCATTTCAGTGAGTGCAAATTAGCAAAGATCCCACATCCTGCCTCATTCTGGAAAAGTGTAGGACACCCCAGCCCTCACTCCTCCATTCACTATTTCTCTGATAGTTCTCTTATTCACTCCTTTCTGTGCCTACTCTCCGTGGCATCTGACTATATAGCAGGAATTCCACCATATGTCCTTTGGGTAAGAACTTGACTGTCATGGATGCCAACGACCTTTATGCCTGTCATCATCTCCAATGTAGAGTGGAGTCAGGATAGTTGAGCGGGTTTTCCTGCATATCTGCTTTGGCTCTTAGTTCTTTATCTTTGTTTGTTTGTTTGTTTTGTTTTTGAGACAGGGTCATGCTCTGTTGCCCAGGCTGGAGGGGCAGTGGTGCAATCCCAGCTCACTGCAACCTCTGCCTCCTGGGTTCAAGCAATTCTCCTGCCTCAGCCTCCAGAGCAGCTAGGGCTTCTGCACACCACCACGCCTGACTAACTTTTGTATTTTTAGTAGAGACAGGGTTTCACCATGTTGGACAGGTAGGTCTCAAACTCCTGACCTCAGGTGATGCACCCACCTCAGCCTCCCAAAGTGTTGGAATTACAGGCGTGAGCCATCGCACCCGGCCAGTTCCCTTATCTTTGCATCAGAGACATTAATAATAGTAGTTATGTGCACTGACGCTTGTGGAAGTGCTCAGCACAGTGTCTGCAGGTGCTCGGCAACCAGTTAATCTACAAATGTTACTCTCCTTCCTTCCTCTGCAATAGCGAGGCAGTAATTTCTAAGAACCCTATTTCTAAGATCAGTTTTCTAAGAATAACTAAAATATGAATCAGTTTTTTCATCCAATTGCATGGATTATTCAATATTTACATCTAGTCGTGTCCTGGTCATTATGTCTTTGCTACAGGTACCACAAGTCCACAGGTTATGGTAAGAAGAAAAACATCACAAGTTTCCTTTTTTTTTTTTTTTTTTTTTTTAGGCTTTAGACAATTCCATCTCATACACTGAGTAGCCTGATCTATATTCAGAGCTTGAATGAAGGCTTAAGATTTTCAGTGTCATATTTCAAATCAGATTTTCAAAGTGTGAGTAGATATCAACTGTGTGGGTCTGAAAGTTCTCATTTCCATACCAATGACAGTTCAGGGAAATTTATGAACTTGGAACTTGCTTACTAGGAGAAATAAAAGCAGTTCTGTGTATCCTACAACCCAGCCAGGAGTCTTGAAACTCCACCAATGACATATGGTTTTCTCTAGGGTGCAACCTGGTGAATTCTCACTCTTTTACTTAAAATGACACACTCTTCTTCCTACTGGGCATGGTTGCACCAGCTGCTTCATATAATGCTTTGCAGTGGGAAACATCTACAAGTCATTACTCTTCAATACTATGAGGAAAGATGAGATTTTATAAGTTTAACTGCTTCTTGACAACAAAGACAAAACTTCCTCTTATTACATTACAGTAGTCAATTTCACCTCCCAGGGAGATTAAGATGGGGATACCAAGGACTCTCAGAAAATAGACTGTTATGCTCACAGAGCATTCTCCTAATTTCTTCATATTTTCTTCAATGTTTTTTACCCCCTTGGTTTTCCTACTAGTGTGGGTTGTGAGAACACACAAACTCCTTCCAATTGTTCCTCATTGGTGATGACATAGAGGAAGTGAGTCCCAGAGGAGTAAAGTTCTGGGAAGTAGAATTACAACTCAGCTTAAGCTTTTTACCAGTTAGTGATTTTTTTCAAAATCATAGAACATTTACTTGATGATCGTGTAGAAAACACGGATTCTTGATATATTAATAAGGGATTACTGAAGGAATGTGCTGCAGGAAATATACAAGCCAACTCACATTTCTATTTTCTAATTAGATACTATCCTATTGATAAAGTGCCCCTTAGTGTAATTAGGTAAGAAGTGCCTCTGTACACATAAATGATGGGTATATATCTAGATGTTATCTCTGACTTCTCAAACTTCCAAAGCATTTATAGCTCTTTCATAATAATTGTTCCATACCACTTTGTATAATTGTTATTTGTGGGCGTGACTTATCTTCCCTAGTAACATACAAAGTCCTTGAAGATAGAGTTTGTCTTACACAATATATGCAGCTCACATGGTATAAAATTCAAAATGAGGCTCTATAAATATTTTCTAAATAAATGATTCTGAGTCTTACCAATAAGAACTCACTTTTAGAGAAGGATACCCATTCTCACCACTTCTACTCAATATAGTACTGAAAGTCCTAGTCAGAGCAATTAGGCAAGAAAAAGAAATAAAAGACATCCAATCCAAAAGGAAGAAGTAAGATTATCTCTGTTTTCAGATAACATGATTTAATATGTAGAAAACCCTATAAACTCCACAGGAAAAATATTCTGTTAGAAAAAATAAATGAATTCAGTAAAGTTGTAGGATATGATAATAATACAAACTCAACATACAAAATCAAATGCAATCAGTTGTATTCCTACATGCCAACAATAAACTATATGAAAAGTAAATTATGCAAACAATCCCACTTACAATAGCACCAAAAAGAATAAAATACCTGGAAATAAATTTAAATAAATTTCACCAAAGAGGAAAGACTTATACACCAAAAACTATAAAATATTGATGAAATAAAATAGAGCAGACACAAATAAATGAAATTACATCCCATGTTCATGAATTAGAAGAATTAACATTGTTAAAATATCTATACTACCCAAAGCAATCTACAGATTCAACGCAATCCTATCAAAATCTCAATGGCATAATTTACAGAAATAGAAAAAGCAATCCTAAAATTCATATGGAACCAGAAAAGACTCCAAGTAGCCAAAGCAATTTTGAATAAGAACAAAGCTAGAGGTATCACACTTCCAGATTTCAAAATATATTGCAAAGCTACAGTAATCAAAACGGTATGGTACAGGCATAAAAATGGATATATAGACCAAGGGAACATAATTAAGGGCCCATAAATAAACCCACACAACTATGGCCAACTGATCTTTGACAAGAGTGCCAAGAATACCTTATGGGGAAAGGATGGTCTCTTCAATAGTGTTGAGAAAACTGGATGACCATACTCAAAAGAATAAAACTGGATCCTTGTCTTATACAATACAGAAAAAATAACTCAAAATGGATTAAAGACTTAAAAGTAAGATAAGTAAGATCTGAAAGCATAAAACTCCTAGAAGAAAACATAGGAGAAAGCTTCTTGACATTCTTGCACATGACACCAAAAACAAGGCAACAAAAGCAAAAGTAAACAAGTGGGACTACATCAAACTAAAAAGCTGCTGTACAGCTAAGGAAATAATCAACAGAGTAAAATGGTAACCTATGGAATGGGAGAAAACACTTGCAAACCATACACCTAATAAGGCGCTAATTTCCAAAATATATAAGGAACTTCCCCAACTCAACAGCAAATAAATATGTAAATGAATGCACACATACTGATATGCTTTGGCTGTGTCCCCACCCAAATCTCATCTTGAATTCCCATGTGTTGTGGGAGGGACCCAGTGGGAGGTGATTGAATTATCCAGGTGGGTATTTCCTGCACTGTTCTCATAATAGTGAATAAGTCTCATGAGATCTGACGGCTTTACAAGACAGAGTTTCCCTGCACATGCTCTTTTTTTGCCTGCCACCATCCACGTAAGATGTGACTTGCTCCTCCTTGGCTTCCAACAGGATTGTGAGGCCTCTCCAGCCATGTGAAACTATAAATTTAATTAAACCTCTTTCTTTTGTACATGGCCCAATCATGAGTATGTCTTTATTAGCAGCATGAAAATGGACTAATACACACACATACACATTATATATAACCCAATTTATAAAGGGGTAAGAGAACTGAACAGACATTTCTCCAAAGAGGACATGGAAATGGCCTACAAGTACATGAGAAGATGCTGAACATCACTAATCATCAAGGAAATGAAAATCAAAACTGCAGTTAGATATCATCTCACACCTGTTAGGATGACTATTATCAAAAAAGCAAAAGACAATAAATGGTGGTGAGGTTTGAAGAATTGAAACCCTTGTACATCATTAGTGGGGACTGGAAATTGATGCAGCTGCTATGGCAAACAATATGAAGCTTCCTAAAAAAAAACTAAAATAGAACAACCATATGATTCAGCAATCCCGCTTCTGGATATCCAGCAGTAACTTTTATCCATGGTTTTGTTTTCTGCAGTTTCAGTTACCTATGGTCAATGGTAGTCTGAAAATATAAAATGGAAAATTCCAGAAATAAACCATTCATAAATTGTAAATTGCACACGGTCCTGAGTAGCAAGATGAAATCTTGAGCTGCCCCACTCTGTTCCTTTCAGGACATGACTGACACGCACTGTGGACCCACATTTTACAAAATACCTGCCCACTGAGTCACAGTTATCAGATCTGACTGTTGCAGTATCACAGTACTTGTGTTCAAGAAGCCCTTCTTTAACTTAATATTGTCCCCAAAGTGCAAGAATAGAGATGCCGGTGATTCAGATATGCCAAAGAGAAGCAATAAAGTATTTCCTTTAAGTCAAGTAGTGAAAGTTCTCAACTTAATAAGGAAAGAAAAAAATGTATGTTGAAGCTGTTAAGATTTACAGTAAGAACAAGTCCTTCGTCTATGAAATTGTGAAGAAGGGGGAAAAAAGGTGTGCTGATTTTGCTGTCGCCTCTCAGACTACAAAAGTTTTACGGCCACAGTATGTGATGAGTGCCTCATTTAGACAGAAAAGTACTTAACTTTATGGGTGGAAGACATGAACGGAAGTTGCATTTGGATGGACAGCAATTGAGTTTGGTACTATCCATGATTGCAAGCAGCTACTGGGGTCTTGGGACCTGCCCTGGCAGATAAGCAGGAATTACTATATATCCAAAAGAAATGACATCAGGATAGGCCGGGTGTGGTGGCTCACGCCTGTAATCCCAGCACTTTGGGAGGCCGAGGCAGGTGGATCACGAGGTCAGGAAATCGAGACCAGCCTGGCCAACATAGTGAAACCCTGTCTCTACTAAAAATACAAAAATTGGCCAGGTGTGGTGGCGCATGCCTGTAATCCCAGCTACTCGGGAGGCTGAGGCAGGAGAGTTGCTTGAACCCGGGAGGTGGAGGTTGCAGTGAGCCAAGGCCGCACCATTGCATTTCAGCCTGGATGACAGAGTGAGACTCTGTCTCAAAAAAAAAAAAAGAATTAAAATCAGGTAGGTGGAGGCTGAAGCAGGAGGATTGCTTCAGCCTGGGAGGTTGAGGCTGCAGTGAGCTGTGATCGCACCACTGCACTCCAGCCTAGGTGACAGAGTGAAACCATCTCAAAATAAACAAAAAAATAAATAAATTGTTAAGAGGGTAGATCTCATGTTAAGCGTTCTTAACACACAGACCACAAAGGGACACAAAGAAGCTTTTGAACAAGATGGATATATTTATTACCTTGAAATTTTAAAGAAAAAAAAAGAACTCAGTCTTAAATGTGAATACATACAAGTCACTTGGCAAGGGTACTGTCTGTTTTCATGAGCTCTGTTTGGAGGAGGGCTGGACTGTGATCACCACCATAAGTTCCATGAAGAGAGAATGTATGTGGCCAAATAGTCCCATGTTGACTCAGAAGTTGCTGATAGAGTCCACAAACCCCATTTCCTGTCTTCTTCTTCTTCTTTTTTTTTTTTTGAGACAGAGTTTTGCTCTTGTTGCCCAGGCTGGTGTGCAATGGCATGATCTTGGCTTCTGGGTTCAAGTGATTCTCCTACCTCAGTCTCCCACGTAGCTGGGATTACAGGCATGCACCACCATGCCTGGCTAATTTTTGTATTTTTAGTAGAGACAGGGTTTTTCCATGTTGGTCAGGCTGGTCTCGAACCCCTGACCTCAGGTGATCCACCCACCTCAGCCTCCCAAAGTGCTGGGACTACAGGTATGAGTCACCGTGCCCAGCCTTTTCTTTCTTTCTTTCTTTTTTTAAAGTAGAAACAAAGTCTCACTATGTTGCCCAAGCTGGCCTCAAACTCCTGTCCTCAAGCAGTCCTCCCACCTCAGCCTCCCAAAGTGCTGGGCTTAAGACCTGAGCCACCACACAAGGCCACAAACCCCATGTTCTAAGTTGTTCCCTGTGATCTCTGCTCTAGAGCAGGGGCATTTCTTGTCAGAGAAACAGCAGAATAAGCATCAGCAGTACTTGAGCAAAATTTAAACTTTATCGCAAAGCCTTTTAAAGATCAGTTTCTCAAATGAGTTTCAGATGGCTCAATTAAATCTCCAGGAAGGAAAACTGGAAACGTCCAGTCTTCAGTTTTGTATTTTTTTTCTTTTAAATGAATTTAAACTTTTTTTTAAATCAAGGACCATGTTAATTTCTATCTTAGCCATCTGTTGGTTGATCCTTTGACATTATAAGCTACTTAATCATAAATATGCTTAGGAAACTAATGTTATTATGTATTCTTAGTATATGCGCAATTTTTCCAGAGCTGTATCAAAAGTTGAATATATACAATAGGGATTTTTTTTTTTTAACACTTCACTACAGACACAGAGAGAATCAGTGGGCTTTTTCAAAAGGAAAAAGCTGAACAGGTTATGCCCTAGTTCACAAGCAAACTGTCCAGAAAACATTCTAATTGGGGAAAACAGCCGAGAGAGTGTAATGCTCCCAGCGCAAAGCTGCCCTGACAGCTGACCCCTTTTTTTCCCCTTCCTGTTTCTGACACTTGGCGAGGAATTAAACTGGAGCTAAGGGCACAGAAGTTGAAAAGGCAAAAGGCAAGCGTTCTTCTGGGTGGTCTGAGCCTTGTCCTAGGAAGGACGCTGTTTGTGAAGGTAAAATCTCTAATTGGGGAGAGACGGCCCTGCTGGTGGGCTGTTGAGATCAGGTGAAGACCTGGATCCCAGAAGCACAGCACGGTCAGAGCCCGCTGCGCCGGCAGCAAAGACAGAAGGTGCACGAAGAAGGCGAGGATGCTTCTCTGTTTATCGGTTTGTTGCTCTTCAAATTCTTTTATTTTCAGAAGTTGCGATTTTAGTTCTAAAAATTACAATTGTGCGTGATTCGTGAGAAAGGTCCTGAGCTGAACTTTAGACTTGGCTTTCTTTAAAAGTTTGAGCATCTACTGCAACAGCACATTTGAGTCAAGTTAAAGCCATACCTGCAGCTTGAGGGGCTGAGATAAGCTGTAAGTTCTCATATAGAGCCTTGAAGAGATGGGTGACTCTTGCATGAGGAAAATGAATTTTTAAATAGGCTTAAGCTTTTTTATACTTCCTGAAAAACCCATGTAAGATTTATCAAAGGAGCTGGTCTCTGAGCAGCAACCACAAAGCTCCATCTTTCTTTTTGGCTATGGATTCTTCAAACCCATTTTCTTGGCTAGTTTTTCTTAGCCATTAATGAAATTTCGGGCAGATCACATAGATTATTTTATGTCTTCCAAAAAATATAAACAAAGGGTATCTCTTTCAAGGATTAAAACACTCTAATACTAAAACTCCCTGATTTTATTAAACCTAAGACTCTCCTCCACTAGCTTGGGCTGGCATTAGGATTACGAACCTCCAGTGGGAGGGAGAAGGGTCCTTTGAACCTAGGCTAAGCATGGCCCCCCGATTCTCTGGGCAAAGAAAACAAACCATGGAAGGGAAACAGACGTTCTTGGAGGGCTTTGTTAGAGTAATTCTGGAAGAGAGAACACAGCTGTGGTGGACATGGAGCTGTGGAAAGGACTCTCATTCAAGGAAGGCTTTGCTGCCTAACTAGGGGGAGTGTGGCCAGTGTGTGTCTTCAGCCACCAGCTCCTGAAGGTGAGCCTCAGTGGCAGAGAGCCACCCTGCCCCAGGTCACCATTTCCTGGGTGGCCTACATCTGGTGGCTGAGCAAGGAAGGGCTGCAAAGGCAGGCTCTGCTGTTTCAGAACCAACAAGTTCCTGTGCCCCCTGCAGAGTAACAGACCAATGCACTGAGACAGCAGAGTTTGCAGCAGAGAAAGTTTAGCAATGGCAGGACCCCAAGCAGGGAGATGGGAGGAGACCTTCAAATACATCTCTCTGAGGAATTCTGGGGTTTTTAAGAGGATCATGGAGGATGAGGGGCTGGAAAACTAGGGTTGTTCATTGGTAGGGTCAGGGGAATGAAATCATCAGAAGGTGAAAACTGCATTCTTTGGTGAGTCAGCTCCTGTGGGTTCCTTCAGACCAGCTGGCATCAGCAGGGTCTTTCAGATCAAACAGGTCATTACTTTCATGAATATGCAAGACCTGAAGGAATATCTCAAAGGGAAGACATCATGTTTCATAAGGTTCAAGCTGTTGTCTGCAGAGCAGGTGTGGAGAGCTATAATCTTGTAACAGGGTCTACATGGTTCTAGGACAATAAGCACCAAACAGCCATGAGGAAGCAGGTCAGAGAGAAAGCAGACTGCATGATGGATGCTGGATGTGCCGCAAGTTTGGTTTATTTTTATTTCTCACCCCTTCTCTCATGATTAATTTTATAAAGATTATAGGGATGGTTTCACAACCATCTCAGCCCAGGGAGGGGTGCTCTCATGGAGATGTTCACTCCAGTTCCCCCAGTGTGTTGCTGAGCCTGTTTGGAGATTCCATTTATTTCCTCTGCCCAGTCGTGGTGGTTCCTCCCATTTTCTTTCCTTTCTTTCTTTCTTTTTCTTTTCAACCAGATGCAAATCTCACACCTCCCATTTTCTAATCAGGTGCTGAGCCTTACAGACGGTCCTTCACGCGTAATTTCATCTCTCCACCTGCTCCTAGAGTATTTGAGTCATTCACCTGGATGCTGAGATGGAGCATTTATTCCTTTTATCACAGGTAGTTCATTAGGGACCCAAGGTCTAACTCAGGGGTTCTTGACTATTTTTCAGTCACAGACACTTTTGAGAAAATGAGGAAGGTTACATTCCCCCGCAGGGGAAAAAAAAATTACATGGTGCTTACCATTTTTGCCTTCAGTTTCAAAGATTTTGAAGAATCTCTGACACTCTTAGAGACATTGACCCCAGTTAACCTCCCCACACTAATCTTCCTTTGAATATTGTTCTTGTAAATTCCTTGAAGTCTGGGTGCTATTAGACTTATGTGGTGGTAAAACTGGATTTGCTGCCTAAGGTAAATATTTGAGGGGTTGAGATAAGCCGTGAGTTCTCATCTAGAGCCTAGAAGAGATGATGACTCTTGCATTAGGAAAGTGAACTATTAACTTGGCTTAAGCTTTCCTGAAAAACCCATGTAAGATTTATCAAAGGAGCTGGTCTCTGGGTAGCAAACAGAAAGCCCCCTCTTTCTTTCTGGCTATGGACTTTTCAAACTCACTTTCTTGGCTAGTTTTTCTTAGCCCTTAATGAAGTTTCAGGCAGATCGCATAGATGTTTGCGTTGCTTCCAAAAAATGTATACACAAATAGTATCTCTTTCAATGATCAAAACACTCTAATACTAGAATTCTCTGATTTTATTAAACCTGAAACTCTCCTCCACTGGCTTTAGGATTAGGAATCTCCAGTGGGAGGGAGAAGGGTCCTTTGATTCAGCCTCCTTCCACACTCCTAGCTGTTATCATCGGCTCCTAGAGCCAGGCACCATGGGGAGGAAGCTGTATGGCTGGTGCAGTGGTGCTCTGGGCTGAAGCACTCTGGATGTTGCAGAAGCTCTAAGGTGTGTCTTTAAGGCTCCCCTATATATTACCCTGCTGGGAGCTCCAACTGCATCTCCCTTGATATAAGTAGTGCCTTCTTCATCGGACTCCTTTCAACAACCATGGCTTTCTTGCAATCCACCATCCATCGGCTGAGTCACTTTGCCTGCAAGAACACCTTTCTACATTGGAAGTCACTTTCATAATAACTCGCTGCCTTGAACATCCAGTCCTTCCTCTACCCCTGTCCCTACCCCACGTTGGATCCCCTATTGCCACTGTGGGAGGAGCAGGTGCCTGCAGCCCTCTTTCTTTGTGCCCTGCCACCAGGGGTGCCCCACAGCCTTTACCGTTCCCAGGAAGGGGTCTGACACCCACTCCTAGGTCCCTCAAACGCCACCAGCCTCATGTCAGCTTCTCTCAAAGGCACACCAGTATGCTTGCACCCCAAAGAAACCCTCCCTTTCCAATTCCCACAACTCACACAATAGATTCTCCACCTTCTTTTTGGTGGCCTCCTGGAAGACAGCGGGCTGATGCTGGCAGAACCACTAGACACGGTCTACCTATCCTGATAAGACTCTGAGCCAGAAAAGCTTCCATTTCAATATCCTGCACCCCAACCCTATGATTTAGTCTTTAGGATAAAGTCATCTGTATGCTTCATTTTCCTCTGAATTGTGAGCTATGTGAAATGAGGACAAGGATTTCTCTATATTAGAAATACTAGCCTATAGAACTATGTAGCCATGAACATCTATTAACTGTGTTTGGCTGGCTGGGACTACTTTGTAATCATAAAGGAATTTTTCCATCTGTGCCATGACCCCAACGAGAATATACATTAAGGAAATATCCATTCAAAGGGCAGAAATGACCAAAGCAGTGTGAAGATTGTTTCTTTGAAATAAGCCGACATCCTGAAGAAGACTGCCATGACTCTGAAAGGCAGCTGCAGAGAACCTATTTTTGGAAAGTCTAAAATCATAGAACTTCAAATTTCCAAAGGAAGCCTGAGTTATTGAAAACAGATGTTTTAGGAAAAGGAATAGAAACTTTTAAGCCGTAACTTTTTAATAAGCCGTAATAGTTCAAAGAGTGTCAGAGGAACACAGCCCGGAGATATTCACCTTTGAAAAGTCCCAGATGGCCAAGTAACATTCCTACAAATAAAGAAAAACCCAAGAAGAGAAAGTTTGTGCAAAAATACCAAAACCGACCATGTGTGTACCTCACAAACTGACGCCTCCTAGATCTGGAAGGTCATTTGAAGATAAAGTCCCAGATTCCATGGGCCATGCAACAGAAACTCAATCCTCTGGACTGATTAGAAAAGAAGTCAGGTCCTAAATCATTGGGAAGTGTCATTTTGAGACATTTGGGAAGGAATGTAGTTTTATTAACCTGATATACATTTAGAAATCAACCACTGACAGAGAGGCCTCACTGAACTCTATTCACAAAGAGATAAAAATTATTTGTAATGCATATTTATATTTAAATCCATATTTACAAGAGTAAAGCTATTGAGAGATGATAGATACACTAGATAGATAGGTGATTGATAGATAGATAAATAGATGATAGATAGATAGTAGATAGATGGTAGACAGATAAGATAAATGATAGATTAGATAGAAAGATAGATGATAGATAGATGATAGATTCGATAGATGATACATATATTAGATAGAAAGAAGATGCATAGATTAGATAGATGATAGGTAGATTAGATAGATGATAGATTACATAGATGATATATAGATTAGATAGATAGATGATAGATAGGTGATAGAGAGATAGATTAGCTAGATAGATTAGATAGATTGTATGTAGATTAGATAGACAGATGATAGATAGATTAGATAGATGATATATAGATTAGATAGAAAGATAGATATATGATAGAGAGATTAGATTAGGTAGATATATAGATTAGATAGAAAGATAGATGATAGATGATATATAGATTAGATAGATGATCGATAAATGATAGATAATAGGTAGATAGATTAGATGGATGATAAATAGATAATAGGTAGATAGATTAGATAGATGATTGATTGACAGATAGATAGGATAGATGTATACATAGCTACATAGAGAGCATGTGTTACTTGACTGGGGGCACTTAGTAGATGGGCTCAGAAATGCTAGATGCCCTGCAGTGGACAAGACACTTTTGCAAATCTCTCACGATTTCGTAATGTTCTCACTGACATTAACAAGTTAAGATGAAAAACCTATTCACAATTATCTATATATATCTATAGCTTTTTCTCAAGTTAACTTTTTTCCAGTGTGATTCTTACCCTTTATTTGACTGATAATTAAGCATTCACAATGTGATTTGTACCTTAACATTTGGTACAGCTTTGAGGGGCATAGAAAGAGGTTTCCATCAATAGAAATCCAGCTTGTGGTTTAGGTAAGATGCTGCTTAGGAATTCTGAAAGACTAGGCAGCTGGGCCATCATTCAGGCAGCTGATATGGTGCATTTCTTCCAAGAACATGGAGTTCTAGGCTGATCCACTGTTTTCCTGTTAGACAGGCTTCAAGAGGGATGACCCAGCTCAGTGGTTCTCTGTAGGGGCAGTCCTTATTCCAGGCAGCATTTTGAAAATTGCTGGAAACGCTTCTCGTCACATGATTGGAGGCACTTAGTAGGTGGGCTCAGAGACACTAGGTGCTCCACAGTGGATAAGAGATTGCTGCAAATTTCTCATGACTTTGTAATGTTCTCACTGACATTGACATGATAAGAAGATGAAAAACCTGTTAATAATTATCTACACTTAGACGAAACTCAGATGTATGCGTAAATACAAAGTATGTTTGCATGGTTTTAATACACTTGAATTTCTAGGAAGGTAAAATCAGTGGGACGACTGTACTATTATTTTTTGGAATTTTACCAGGAGGTTTTCTGTTTAACCTTTTCAGAAAAACCATACCACCAGTGGCAATGCTAATCATAATAAATTGAGTTGCCAATACAATACGTCTCTATTAGTTTGCATTTGTATCTGTCACAAGTGTAGTTCTACACATAGATGCATCTGATTTATTCCTTTAT
Source organism: Macaca nemestrina (assembly GCF_043159975.1). NCBI lineage: Eukaryota > Metazoa > Chordata > Mammalia > Primates > Cercopithecidae > Macaca > Macaca nemestrina. The sequence goes on along the minus strand of NC_092128.1, from coordinate 151,933,561 downwards.
CTTCTAGAATAGGCCCACCTGAGCATTTATGCATTCAAATATGTATTTTAGCTTAATTTGTTTCCTTTTCCTTCTCTGTTGTATCATAGTAAGGGCTTTAAATTGATTTTTAAATTATATTCTTGAAGGAAAAAGATGAAACTTGCTTTGGATATGTATCAAATTCATCTTACGATAATTTTTTTTAAATTGCAGAGTATTTTCTGTCAAAAGGGATCTGGTAGGGTGGTAAACCACTGCCTTAACTGAAACATTGGGATACATGCTGGAAATTTTTTTAAGTCCAGATTTGTACAAAGAATTCTCTATATGTTTATTATAACAAGATTGTGAATTATGTTATTTTTATATCCCTACTGATTTTCTCTTGTCTGCTTGAGAGGTAAGTTAAAAATTCCTATTATTATGATGGATGTGTCTATTATGAGTTGTAGATTTCTTAATTTTTGCTCTGTAGATTTTTGAAGTTGGATTATTAGGTGCATACAAATTTATAATTGACTTTCACTTCAAGAGAAAAAATTTTATCATAATATAGCAATTCTCTTTTGGTTTTTGTCTTAAAGTCTATTTTATTTTATTTTAAAAATTTTTAATTGATATATAATAGGTGTAGATATGTTGGGGTGTTATATTTTGGTATCTGTATACAACGTGTAATGATCAAATCAGGATAATTGGGACATTCATCACCTCAAACATTTCTTTTCTTTGGGTTGGGAACATTACAAACCTTCTCTTCTAGCTTCTAAAATACACTATAAATTATCATTAGTTATTATTTCCCTACTGTACTATAAGATACTAAAACTTATTCCTTCTAAATGTATTTTAGCACCCCTTAACCAACTTTTTTATCCCTCCACTAAAATCTATTTTATCTGATATTAATATGGCAACACTACTTTGTTATATTTTTATCCTTTTACTCTCAAACTTTGTCATTACATGTATGTAATGATACATGTGCATGTCATTACATTTGTGTTCATACATGTGTCCTTACATGTATGTTATGATACATGTGTGTTGATGCACGTATGTGTTGGTACATGTGTGTCACTGCATGTATGATGATGCGTGTGTCATGTGTGTGGCGATACATGTATGTGTCATTGCCTTGTGTGGTGATACATGTATGTGTCATTGCATGTGTGTAATGATGCGTGTATGTGTCATTAGATGTAAAAATACACACATGTATGTATTTTAATAGATAACACATATTTGGTTTGGGTTTTGAATTCATTCTGACAATGTCTTTTCGCTGGAGAAGTCAAACTATATTTCTAGTAAATATGGATTTATTTGGATTTCTTTATAGTATCACTCACTCATTCAACAACTATGAGCCAACTTCTGTTTTAGACATTGGAGAAACAAGAAAAACAAAACAGACAATACCCCTGCCTGATGAGGCTAATGAGAGAAGGCTAGTGATATGTATTTTCTGTCTGATAAGTGCCGTGGAGAAAAGTGAGGCAGGATAAGAGAGTTAAAGTGCTAGAATGGTGGGAACAGAGAACCTTGTTATTTTATAGAGGAAAGCCTCCCGAGTAAGGTGACATTTACGCTGAATCATGAAAGTAATGACAGCATAAACTGCAGCTTTCTAGAAGAAGAGCCTTCCAGGAAGAGAGAACTTCAAAGTGGAAGGCTGCCTGTTATTTCAAGGAACAGCAAGGTGGCCAGCGTGGCAGGGGCAAGGGGAAGAGTTGGGAGACAGGGCCAGAAGGAAAACCAGAACCAGATTACATGGCATCATAGTGTGAAAATATGTAATTCAAAATCTAAGCTGCTAGAAATTTAAAGGACTTTGAGCCTTAAGGAAATGTGATCATGGGACCTGAGTCACATAAACAGGCAGCTGTAATCTTTCTTTCTCTGGTTATAGATTAGCCTTTTTTTCCCTTACCTACAGTGTTTTGTTAAAAAAAAAAAAAGGGGGGGCAGCTGGGGGGGACCTCTTCCCTCTTAATTGTTTTTTTTTTTTTTTTGTACTTTTTTTTTTAGTAGAGACAGGGTTTCACCGTGTTCGCCAGGATGGTCTCGATCTCCTAACCTTGTGATCCGCCCATCTCGGCCTCCCAAAGTGCTGGGATTACAGGCTTGAGCCACTGCACCCGGCTGATTGTTGACCTTCATTGTAGATTAACTTTCCTCTTTCCTCTCTGACATGAAAACTCCATGACTATTACAGTACCTAAGATGGAATGTTAAATATGCTGTTTTAAATTGGAAATGAAATTAAAACAAGCTATAAAGAAAAGAAAAGCTGTATGGAAAAGAAACTAAAATGTAACTAACTACGTGGTAGCTTGTAAGACAGCCTTGTATGGAAAGTGTTATAATCTTACTAAATTTCTTTGTCTTCTGCCAATATAAGCAAGACCTTAGCTTTTAACGTCAGAGCGCTGACCCCATTCCTTTGGCGTCTGCATCACCTGAATGGCAAGTCTTAGCTTTTCACTTGAATAAACTACTTTAAACTGTGTTCTAATCCTTTCAATCATTTCGGGTTGCAAGCAAGTAAGACCTTTAGCCTTTATTCGGAATGAAAAGGGGAATCACTGCAGAATTTTGAACACAAGAGTGATGGCATCTGAATTGTGTTATAGAAGGATTTATCTGGCTGCTGTTTTGGAAATAGATGATGGAGAGGTGGGGCTAGGAGACCGGTAAGGAGACCACTGACATTATCTGAGTGAGAAGTGAGTACAATTTCCACCGTGGTGGTAGTGGAGGAAATGGTAAAATAAGGCCAGACTTCGCAAGTTTTCTGAATGTGGAACCAATAGAATTTAAGTCAAACTGGACATGGATTATGAGGGAAAGAGAGGGCACGAGAAAGATGGAGCTGGCATTTACAGATGTGGGAAAGGCTGAGAGAGGAACGGGTCTATGGAGGGAAGACCAGGAGTTCACTTTGGACAGGAGAGTGTTGAGATATATCCAGGTAGAGTTGGTCGAATGTCAGCATCTGGGGCTCAGGAGAGAAATCCAGCTGAGAGATGTAAGCTGAGAGGCACCGACATGAGGATGCTGTTTCCAGCTGCAAGCCAGTGGGTGAGATGATGTGGGGAACCCAGACACATGAGAGGGGGCCCCAGAGACTCGGCTCTGGAGCACAGCAACACTGAAATCTGAGAAAGTGAGGAGGAACCAGAAGGAGTTGCTGAGGCATGGCCAGCGAGGTAGGAGGAGAGAAACAGATGTTTGAGGAGTCACATAAAATATATATATATTTCAAGCAGGAGAAAATAAGTAACTTCCAAGCCCAGCTGATAGGACTAGAAGAGGGGGAGGAAGAATTATAGTTGTTCATGGGAGTGAGCCATGTGGACACAGACACACATACATACACAAACACAAAACACAGAGCGAGACATGCAGACACGCATATGCACACACACATAAACACATACATATGTACACACATGCACACATACACATGTGCACACACGCACATACACATACATATGCACACACATGTGTACACACAATACCCACACATGCATACATGTGCATGCACATATACACACATGCACACACACCTACACACATGCACATGCATACACACATAGACACATGCATATACAAACACATATACATATGCACACACGCATACACATATGCACACGCACCTGCACACATGCACTTGCACACACATGCATACACACACATACATGCACACATTCGTATGTATGCACACATACACACACATATGCACACACACATATGCACACACATACACACATGCACATACATATGCACACACATACATATGCACACACACCTACACACATGCATATGCATACACACACATATGCGTACACACACGTACATGCACACACATACACACACATATGCACACACATACATATGCATACACATGCCAGGTTTGTTCTAGAATGCACAGGTGCAAGAAACATCACCTTGATTTATTTTTCTAAATCATAAAACCCTAACTCCCAATGCCCTCTTTTCAAGGTGATGAAAATTCAATCTCAGCCACCACTTGGGATGTTCCTCTCTCCCCCAAAGAATAACAGTAATGAGAATAAAGAGATCTTAAAGGGAGGACAAAGGAAGCGGGGAAAGAAACCAATTTACTTTCTTAACCCAAATGATTATGTACATTTTTATTAATACATTATTTTAAGCCGGGCACGGTGGCTCAAGCCTGTAATCCCAGCACTTTGGGAGGCTGAGACGGGCGGATCACAAGGTCAGGAGATCGAGACCATCCTGGCTAACACGGTGAAACCCCGTCTCTACTAAAAAATACAAAAAACTAGCCGGGCGAGGTGGCGGGCGCCTGTGGTCCCAGCTACTCAGGAGGCTGAGGCAGGAGAATGGCGTAAACCCGGGAGGCGGAGCTTGCAGTGAGCTGAGATCCGGCCACTGCACTCCAGCCTGGGCGACAGAGCCAGACTCAGTCTCAAAAAAAAAAAAAAAAAAAAAAAAAAAAATTTTAGTAGCTGACATAGGACCAAAAGTTGTGATCAGCTCTTTCTGGGCATTATCCCAGAGTTCAGCCAACTTTTGCCAGCCACGTGATCTCTGTGGCAGCTGCCTAACCCTACCACTGTCACACAAAGGCAGCCATTGACAACATGGAAACGAATGAGCATGGATGTCCCAATGAAACCTTATTCACGGACAGCGAAATTGGATTTCATCTAATTTACATGTCACAAAATATTATCCTTCTCTTATTTTCCTCCCAAGCATTTAAAAATATAAAAAACCACTCCTTGGGAGGCCGAGGTGGATGGATCATGAGGTCAGAAGTTCGAGACCAGCCTGACCAACATGGTGAAACCCGGTCTCTACTAAAAATACAAAAATTAGCCAGGCGTGGTCACGCGCACCAGTAATCCCAGCTACTCAGGAGGCTGAAGTGGGAGAATCACTTGAACCTGGGAGGTGGAGGTTGCAGTGAGCTGAGATCGTGCCATTGCACTCCAGCCTGGCAACAGAGCATGATCCTATCTCAAAAAAAAAAAAAAGCCACTCTTAGCTCATGGGCTGTACAGAAAAAAAATGGCAGATCAGGTTCAGCCCACAGTCCCCATTATATCATATAATGTCCATCACATATCCTATAAGGTTGGTAATAGTAAAAGGTTCCCTTTATGAATGAAGAAACTCAGGCATGGTGGTGTTAAGCGACTTCCTAGGGTCGCAGCGCCAAGAAGGATGGAGCAGCGATGGGAACAATTGTAGACGCTCTGGAGTCCACACACTCCCAATGGCACAGTTGATCATCTGATCATCTCCAGCTACTTTATAATACGGTGGGAATGTCCATTGATTCACCACCTTGGCCCATGGTGTCGTTAACTACATGACATCTCTTCCCAGTGCTTTCTTGACATCTCCCATTATTGAATGAGTTAATGATAAAAACAGAGGTTTGCAGCCAAACATATGGCCCAATAACAGCCAATACTTCATTTTCACCCACCCAGGTTCAGAAGACGTTATCACTGTTAATTACTTACTTCCTCATTCACATTCTTCAATGTACCTAAAAGGTAATGAAGAGCACCATGACCTCATACATGAACAAAGAAGTTACGAATGAATAATGTTAAATCTTGAAATACAAACCATAAGGTTCAGGGCATGCTCCTGGAAGGCTATTCATTTGATTTTGTTCTTTTTCCAAGACCGAAACAAGAAAAATAAGTCACCAATGGAAAAAGCCAAAGGTGGGCTTGTCAGCCTTTCCAGTCATGCACCTCTAGTTTCTGACAACGTGTTGATAACTCCGTTCCACAAATACTTTGTAATCATCACGCTGTGCTCTTCTTGCTATAGCAAATTATTTGAGAAATATAAAAAAGAAAAAGTTACTGGACCCAGTCCTTATGTTCCAAGAACTTACAACCACTGAAGAAATCAGTTCTAGATGAATCCATTATTTAAGCATTGTCACTGCAGCTATGTGTGCTCCTGTCTTTAGTTTTTGGAATACATACACTGGGGACCTGCCTTGAGACCTTTGCAGGTGCATGGACTTCCTAGCTGAGAACAAGCTTTTCTTTTGCAAGACCGGCTCCTTCTCAGTCTCTGGGCCTTGGCTTGTGAAGCCCTCCCAGACCACTTACATAAGGAGTTTCACTCTCATTGCTCTCTTTCTCTGCATTCTGTTTTCCTCATAGCCCTGTTCACAATCTGTAATTATGACTTACTAATTACCATATATGTTTTCAATATATGATTTGTATGCGGTTTACAACACCTTTATAGGGCTCCTCCTCTAAGTTGGAAGCTTTAAGGAGACCGCTGTTTTCCTGTTGCTTTGCACGGGGGCCTGGCACATAGTAGACACTCAATAAATACACATAGAATGAACATGATTGAGTGAGTGAGTAATGGACATGGGGCTAGAGGGGAGCCAAGGGGAATCAGCTTCAGCACCCCTCTCTCTCACTTCAGCCCCAACCAGAGCACAACAGCGTTCGGTAGTTTAATATTTGCACTCAACTCATTTTTTGTTTTGATTTCTAAACACGAAAACTAAAAGGCAAATAAATAGGCAAACGTTTAAAAAGCTGGCCTCACTAAACTAGACAGTTTATTTTGCAGAATTGAGAGACGAGGTTGGTTGGATAAAGTAAGACCTGAATATAGACTTTCACTGAAGCTATGGCAAGGATCTCAGCACGCTATTGACACAAAGACAGATAGGGAGGCGGAGCGGAGAGTCCTGACTCAGACCCACACACAGACGGTCACTTCATTAACTATGGCACCACTGCCATTCCGAAGGGACAGAGGGGTCTCTGCAATAAATGATGCTGGAGTCTTTAGACATCCACATGGAAAAAAAAATAGGAATCCTCATGCCTTCCATCTTGGGGGGGGGGGAAGATTTGTTTCCTATAAGCCATAGATCCAAATGTGAGAGGTAAGACAAAAAAGCTTCCAGAAGAAAACATGGCACACAATTTTCAGGACATCAGAGTATGCACCAAATTCTTATAAAGAACACAGAGGGGACGCACCATTAAAGAGAAGACTCAACCCGGCATGGTGGCACACTCACTCCTGTAATCCCAGCACTTTGGGAGGCTGAGACTTGCAGATCACCTGAAGTCAGGAGTTCGAGACCAGCCTGGAGGTGAAACTCTGTCTCTACTAAAAATACAAAAATTAGCCGGCCATGGTGGTGGGTGCCTGTAATCCCAGTTACTCAGGAGGCTGAGACAGGAGAATTACTTGAACCTAGGAGGTGGAGGTTGCAGTGAGCCGAGATTATGCCACTGCACTCCCGCCTAGGCGACAGAGCAAGACTCTGTCTCAAAACAAACAAAAACAAAGAGAGAGAAGACTCAAACATTACACTTGACACTAAAAAATTATGTTCATCAGAAAACAGCATGAAGGACAGAAGAAAACAATTCACAGACATGGATAAGATATTCACAACATAGGCCGGGCGCGGTGGCTCACGCCTGTAATCCTAGCACTTTGGGAGACTGAGGCGGGCAGATCACGAAGTCAGGAGATCGAGACCATCCTGGCTAACACGGTGAAACCCGTCTCTACTAAAAATGCAAAAACATTAGCAGGGCATGGTGGCAGGCGCCTGTAGTCCCAGCTACTCGGAAGACTGAGGCAGGAGAATGGCGTGAACCCAGGAGGTGGAGGTTGCAGTGAGCCGAGATCACGCCACTGCACTCCAGCGTGGGTGACAGAGCGAGACTCTGTCTCAAAAAAAAAAAAAAAAAAAAGATATTCACAACGTAGAGCTCTGACAAAGAAATCATACTAAATACGTAAAGAAGATAAGCATAGCCTAATTACAAGATGGGAAATGGATCTGAACAAAAACGTCACAAAACACACAGCCCAGCCGAATATTTATTTATTATTATTAATTTATTTTTAGAGTCGAGGTCTCACTCTGTTGCCCAGGCTGGAGCACAGTGGCACCATCATGCTCACTGCAGCCTCAAACTCCTACGCTCAAGTGATCCTCCTACCTCAGCCTCCCAAGTAGCTGGGACTACAGGTGTGCACTACCACTCCCAGCTAATTTTTCTATGTTTTGTTTTACAGATGAGTCCTCACTATGTTGCCCAGGCTGGTCTTGAACTCCTGGCCTTGAGTGATCCTCCCTCGCCAGCCTCCCAACCCTGTGGGATTACAGGCGTGAGCCACCACTGCGCCCAGCTTGAATATTTAATAAACATATAAAAAGGTGCTCAGCAGAGAAGAGCAAACTAAAACCACAATGATACGGCTACATATCCATCAGAATGTCTAAAATTTAAATTAAAAAAAAAAAAAGATCCCAATGTTATAACACGTGCTGGCCCATCCTATGAGGCAACTGGAACTGCTTTCTATCACGGTGAAGGGAGAACTGGTACAACTCTTTTGGTAAATTGTTGAGCCACATCTACTAAAGCTAAATACAACTGTATTCGTGGTGTTTTGAATTTTCTGTGTCTTATCATGTTTACGTCTTGAAAATCTTGCTGACCAGGGAGAGACTGCCCTTCCCAAGAGCTAGCTGACTCCTAAAGATGGAAAACGACTTATCTGCAGACCTGCCTCTCCTAGCCAAGCTGACCCCCTCCTTTATCTAACACCCACACACCAAGCCACTGTTTCTCCTGCCCTAAATCACCCCAGGACCAGGTACCAGGCAACTAGCGACCACCCCTAGAGCCCAGAACCCACCAGGATTATTCAAAATAGCCAGTCCTGAACTATGGACTCTGACCTACCTGGTCCCTCCCTCAGAAACCCCAATCAAGACTATGACCTAGACGGGCCCAGTGGCTCAGGCCTGCCATCCCAGCACTTAGAGGGACCAAGGCAGGAAGATGGCTTGAGGTCACGAGTTTGAAAGCAGCCTGGGCAATACGGCGAAACCCCATCTCTACAAAAAAAATACAAAAACTAGCCGGGCATGGTAATTAGCATGCCTGTCGTCCCAGTTACCTGGGAGGCTGAGGTGGGAGGATCACCTGAGCCCAGGGAAGTAGTGCCTGCAGTGAGCTGTGATCGTCCCACTGCACTCCAGCAGCCTGGTGACAAAACGAGACTGGCTCAAAAAATAAAGAAGTCAATGAATAGGTCAATAAAAGACTGGCCCAGGCCTTCCCCCTGCTCCTGCTGCTGCCCCCTGACCAAATCTGGCGCTCCCTGTGGACCTTGTGTGGCATGGTGCAGCATGGCATGATGTGGTGCAGGGGTGTGACATGGCATGCCACAGCGAACTTCCTTCTCTTGGGAATGTAAATAATAAATACTTCTTTCAATGGCGTTGCCCTCTCTGGGACATTCCCTCACAAATTAAAGTCCCCCCAGTACAAATGAGGCATATACCTACCCGGCAACTCTGTTATTAGATAAATAAGTGCATTTGCCTGCCAAAAGCACAAACTATGATGTTCAGACCAACTTTATTCTTAGCAGCCCCAAACCTAAAACAACCCAAATGTCCATCAATAACTAAATGGAGGCTGGGTGCGGTGGCTCACACCTGTAATCCCAGCGCTTTGGGAGGCTGAGGCAGGGGGGATCACTTGAGGCCAGCCAGGAGTTCTAGACCGGCCTGGCCAACATGGTGAAACCCCGTCTCTACTAAAAATACAAAAATTAGCCAGGCGTGGTGGCAAGCCCCTGTAATACCAGCTTCTTGGGAGGCTGAGGCAGGAGAATCACTCAAACCTGGGAGGTGGAGGTTGCAGTGAGCCAAGATTGTGCCACTGCACTCCAGCTTGGATGACAAACTGAGACTCTGTCTCAAAAAATAAAAAAATAAAAATAACTGAATGGATACATCAACTATGACATATTAGACAATGGAATATTACAGAGCAATAAAAAAGAATGCTATAAGCAGTATGATGCATGAATCTTACAGGTCAAAATTCTGTTTACCAGACACAAAATAGTGCAGAGTATGAGGTTTCCTTCATGTGAAATGTGAGACAGGCGAACTGATCTGTGTCGATGCGCATCACATTAGTACAGCTCCCTCTAGTGTCAGATATTGACAGGTTAGAAGCCAAGGGAGGCTTACTTCTGGGATCACGGGGATGTTCTAAATTTTTTAGTGGGGTAATAGTTACACATACACATGCACACACGATGTACGCTTTCTCTAGTACATTTCAGTGGGTGTCTGTCTTGTACCCTAATAAAAAAGGTTTTTTTAAGGAAAAGATAAACTCAAGAAAGAATCTTTTTTTTTTTTTTGACAGAGTCTTTCTCTGTCTCCCAGGCTGGAGTGCAGTGGTGCAATCATAGCTCACCGCAGCTTCCATCTCCGGGCTCATGCAATTCTCCTGCCTTGGCCTCCTGAGTAGCTGTGACCACAGGTATGCACCACTATGCTGGCTAATTATTTTATTTTTAGTAGGGATGGAGTCCTGCTAAGTTGCCCATGTTGGTCTCAAACTCCTGGGCTCAAGTGATCCTCCTGCCTCAGCCTCCCAAAGTGCTGGGATTACAGATGTGATCCACCGTGCCTGGCCTCAAGGAAGGTTTTAAAAATAAAAGTTATGTTCTTGGATGTTTGAATGCACAAATCAACAGATAGGAGAAGAGGAGTTTCAAAGCCTCATGACTGAGAATAGTGGTACCTTTGATGGAAATAGATAAATATTAGTAAATGGGCTGGGAAGCTGATCTCCATTGTTTGAGACATTTTGTGTTTGAGACAAGGGAAGGGGCCCTAAGCAGAAACGCCATGCAAATGGGCAGAGATCCAGGAAGGGGACTGAGGTCACTATGGGAACTGTAGACTTCCAAGGCTTCAACGTGCACTACGTGAAATGTGAAGGCTGAGTGTGGTGGCTCACGCCTGTAATCCTAGCACTTTGGGAGGCTGAGGCAGGAAGATCACTTGAGGCCAGGAGTTCAAGAACCACCTGGCCAACATGGTGAAACCCCAAAAAATACAAAAAATTAGTTGGTCGTGGTGGTGCACACCTGTAGTCCCAGCTACTCAGGAGGCTGAGGTGAAAGAATTGCTTGAACCCAGGAGGCAGAGGTTGCAGTGAGCAGAGATCACACCACTACACTCCAGCCTGAGCAACAGAATGAGACCCTGTCTCAAAAAAAAAAAAAAAAAAAAAAAGTTCTCTCTGGCCAGGCGCAGTGGCTCATGCCTATAATCCCAGCACTTTAGGAGGCCAAGGCAGATAGGTCACTTAAGCTCAGCAGTTCAAGACCAGCCTAGTCAATATGGTGAAACTTCACCTCTACTAAAAATACAAAAATTGGCTGGGCATGGTGGCTGCGAGCCCGTAGTCCCAGCTACTTGTAAGGCTGAGGCAGGAGGATTGCTTGAGCCTGGGAGGCAGAGGCTGCAGTGAGCTGAGATCCAGCCGCTGCACTCCAGTCCGGGCAACAGAGCAAGACCCTGTCTCAAAGAAAACAGTCTTAAAAACACCAGAGGTCTTCAAGAAAAGAAGATTATCAAAAGTATTCACATTCAAGATTGGTCCTTGGATAATGTTCACAATTAGGAAAGATAAGGAATGTGGGCCCCAGAGGGGAGGAAGATAATGGGATCTTGCTCCTAGAGGGAGAAATGGACGGCGACGCTGACGACGCTGACGAGGCCTTGACTTTCATCCTTTTTTCTTTTGTGACACCTGCATGGATTCTTCATTCCTTTTCACCATTTATCAAAGTCCTCGCCTCTAGGAAATGTTGGAGTAAAAGCTTCCCTGAGAAGAGTCAGCTCCTAAGCCCCCAGCCTTACCCAGGCCTCCAGCTGTCTCCATCTACCCTCTGTCAATTCTGAGTTCCCTTCATTCAAATGGAATTCAGACACAAAAGGTTTTTTTAACCGAATTGGGGAATATCGTCACTCTTCTGTACTAGCCCAGAGATGGGCTGAGAGGTCATTTCGAATAATTATCACCTGATAATAGAGCAGATGGCAGTCACCAAATCGGGCAGGCCCTACCAGTCGGCATCTCTGCAGCTAATTCACCTTCATGCCTGGACAATTTGTTCTAACTAGATTGCATTTCATGATAGCCACTTACATTCTCTGCTTTTCAAGGTGCCCAAGAAACTGCATTTCAAAGGATTTTAATTCCACAAGAAGCTATTCCTCCCAAAGCTGTAACAATTGGCACGGATCCATATACCTAACACTGACCGATTAAGACATCATCATTGTCCTCAGTCATGGCTGGTTTTTTGGTTTTTTTGTTGTTGTTGTTTGTTTTTTCATTTTTACCTCTGTCTCTCTGCTTGAGCTTTGCCTCTCACCTACAACCTCCTTCTCACCTATGCCCCTCCAGTCCTCTCTCACAGTACAGTATATATGCAGAGAGAGAGGGAGAGACAGGTCTCAACAACCCTGATGTTATTCCATAGGATAGATAGATACACACATATACACATACATGCATACATACATACATATATATAGATAGATTCGATAGATATAGATGATAGATAGATAGATAGATAGATAGATAGATAGATAGATAGATAAACAGCTACATGGAGAGAGAGAGATCTCAATGGCTCTGACCTTATGCCAGAGAGAGAGAGACAGACAGGTACATAGAGAGAGAGAGAGAGAGAGAGAGAGAGAGAGAGAGAGATCTCAACAGCCCTGACCTTATGCTATAGACAGATACATAGATAGATACGCAGAGAGAAATCTCAACAGCCCTGACCTTAAGCAATAAACATAGATAAATGATAGATGATAGATAGATAGACAAATAGATGATAGGCAGGTACATAAAGAGAGAGATCTCATCAGCTCTGACCTTATGCCATAGAGATAGATAGGTAGATAGTAGATAGATAGATAGATAGATAGATAGATAGATAGATAGATAGATACGTATATACATACATACATACACACAGAGAGAGAGAGAAACAAAAAGAGAGAGACACATCTCAACAGCCCTGACCTTATGTCATAGATAGATAGAGATTATGCTGCTGTGAGTAGAGCTCTACATAGAATAGGTGCTCGATCACTCTCCGTTTTTAATGAATCAAATTCAGCAAAGAGAAAAGCAGCTCGATTACAGACATCACTTTTCCTACTTTATCATCCCGGCAACCATTCCCGTTATCTCTCTCTATCCTTCAGTTTGATCCTTTTAATAAGAATTCTAAGGGAGCTGCCTACACTATGAAAATCCACCTCTCCCTAGGAAGCCAAACGCCCAGGATGCCAGGCGTTTTGTTGTTGTTTTGAGATGGGGGTCTCACCCTCTCGCCCAGGGTGGAGTGCAGTGGCACGATCTCTCCTCAATGCAACCTCTGCCTCCCAGATTCAAGCAATTCTTCTGCCTCAGGCTTCCAAGAAGCTGGGATTACAGGCAAACGCCACCACACCCAACTAATTTTTGTATTTTTAGTAGAGACAAGGTTTCAGCATATTGGCCAGGCTGGTCTCGAACTCCTGACCTTGTGATCCGTCTGCCTCAGCCTCCCAAAGTGCTGGGATTACAGGCGTGAGCCGCCCCGCCAGGCCAGCAGGTGTTACCTCTGTGAAAGGGTCATTACTTTTAGGAGGGGAAGTGAATAGCCTATTTACTTGGAAGAAATTAGAGGAGAGTATGGAGGCAACAACATATAATCATTTAATTTGGAGCAGACCTAGGCCTGAATCTAAGCACTTTTGATTTAAAGGGAAAAAGCAATTAAAGGCAGCTGGCTGAATGTTCTTTCAAATCAATGAAGTCATTCAATCAGTCCATAAAAAATGACTAGCTTCTGAAAGTATAATTTAATCCCAAATTGAGGACAGAAAAAAAAAAATGCAAAGACTGGCATAAATGCATAGAAAACACAATCCAAACAATAGATCATTTTGGAATTTCCATGATTTCATTGGTTTTCTAGCTCCATTTTGTTTTACAATCATTCTACTTCTCCAATGCATTGGCCAATGTGTCATTCATCCTACATGCCCAGTATCTTAACCCTTCTTAGCATTTGACAAGTTCTCACCTTCTTGGGGATTGGGGGGAGGGGATCCACAGGGAGGGGTAAAGACTGCTCCCACGACCAGGACTGAAAATACTAGACCTCATTTTCCCAGCCTCCTTTGCAACTCGAGCTGGGACATGTGACCTGCCCTTTCCAATCAGAACACACCTTGTGTTGACACCTGAACTAGTGATTTAGGAGGCTGGGGACAGGGAGCTCTGTCATTCCAGTGTCCTCACCAGAACCAGAACCAGAAATGTAGGAGAATGTCTCCAACATGAGGATACTAGATATCTAGGGAAGGGGACATCAGCCAAAAAGAAGAGATCGTGGAAAGGGTCAGAAAGACATCAACATCACAGAAGTGGCACAATTTTACTAGGAGGTGAATGAGTTTAACTCATAACAGAAGGGGCCTCAGATAGGGTCAGCCGTAGGAAAAATGAGAAATTTGCTTTTGATTTTTCTAGCTTATTCTGGAACTCTCCCTCGCTTCCTCTGTCATCTCCCCAAGCATTCCTGAATGCCTTATATATACTTAGTGGCCAGATGCCCACTAAGAGCCACCCACCTGAGTCCCCGAGCCTCCTCAGTGTTATAGGATTTTTCTTCTCCCGCTGTACCAAGTCGAGTCCTCCATTTGTAACTCAGTTATAACTATGTGGTGTCATGTTACAATCAGAGGCCAAGGCGTCTTACCTGAAACCCCGGGGGCCAGATGTGTTTTGGAATTCAGCATTTTGCAGCTTTCAAAAAGATAATACATTGCGTCTGCAGCTGCTCTATATTGTGTTAAAACCCCTGAGGGATCTGGAGGCAGCACCCCATGATCAAAACCATTAATATTTCTGCAGCAAAATTCATGAATATTCAGAGTAAGTGGGGAAAATAATGATTATAAATGGTCTCTCATCAGGTCAGGTTTTGCAGCCAACAGAGCACCAAAAACTTTCAGTTTGCAGAACTTTTGAATTTTGGAGTTGCATGTAGGGACTGTGGACCTGTATTGACACATCTTTCTACCCTACCAGGCTTAGCTGGCTCCCTACCCATCCATAGAATCCGAGGTCTCAGTACAATGTCTGACTAAATAAATGATGAATGAGGTCAAAAAGGAAGTGCTGGAAAATCAAAATGAATCCTGTATTTTTTCCCTCCAAAGTGCTGTCCTCCTAGGGGAAACTGGCTGATCTGATCAACTAATATAGAAGTGAGCGAACTTTTGTTTTTTGTTTTGTTTTGTTGTTTTGTTTTGAGACAGTCTTGCTCTGTCGCCCAGGCTGGAGTGCAATGGCACGACGTCAGCTCACTGCAACCTCTGCCTCCTGGTTTCAAGTGATTCTCCTGCCTCAGCCTCCTGAGTCGCTGGGATTACAGGCACCCACCACCGTGCCTGGCTAATTTTTGTATTTTTAGTAGAGACAGGGTTTCACCATATTGGTCAAGCTGGTCTCAAACTCCTGACCTCAAGTTATCCACCCACCTTGGCCTCCCTAAGTGCTGGGATTACAGGCGTGAGTCACCGAGCCCAGCCTGAAGTGGGCAAACTTTTTCAGTAAAAGGCCAGATAGTAGTTTTCAGCTTCACAGGTCAGACAGTCTCAGTTGCAACTACTTACCTCTGTCACCGTGGTGCGAAAGTAAGTTAACAGGCGTGGCTGTGTTTCAGTAAAACTTTACTTACAATAACAAGAGAAGGGCCAGAAGTTGACCCACAAGTCACATTGTCTGACCCCTGGACTAATACATGCAAATGTCTTATTTGATGATCAGGATTCATTCAGCAAACAATTACAGGGCTTCTCCCAAGTCCTGGGCGCTGTGCTTGTACTGGAAATTCAGCAGTGAAAACCAAGTTTCTGCCTTCACAAAGCTTACATTTTTGTTGGGTGTGGTGGCTTACACCTATAATCCTAACACTTTGGGAGGCTGAGGCAAGAGGATCGCTTGAGGCCAGGAGTTTGAGGCCAACCTGGGCAACAAAACGAGACCCCATCTCTACAAAAAAAGTTTTAAAGTAAGCCAAGCACAGTGGCTCATGCCTGTAGTCCTGGCTACTAGGGAGATTGAGGCAGGAAGATCACTTGAGTCCAGCAGAACTTATTTTCATAAAAACAATGTGGTCAAAATTCAATGTTCTATCATATTTGTAAAAATGGCTTGTCAATTTGCCCAAAATGATTTGTTAAATAATCCAGTTTTTGCCTGTGATTTGAAAGCCAGTGCCACATCATCACTCACCAGGTTCCCATGGGTACTTGAACCTACTCCTAAGATTCTCAAATCTGTTCCTTGGCTTCTTTCCATTCCTGCCCCAGCGCCTTAGCCATCTCCACGAACACGGCTTTGTCATATGTCTGAGTGTCTGCTGAGGCTAATGCTCCTTCATTCTGAGGGCTGTAACCTTAGAGGTGCCCACCGACCTGAGATACTCGCCCCTATCTCCGTGAGAGTTGGAAATTGTAAGATGCCAAATTGGGGAAAATAAGAGCCAGACTCCACCTGTATCAGTCAGAGTTTGCTCGGGAAAACAGAGACCAATTTAACATTTCCAGCTCAGAGAGACCATACAAAAAATTAGAAACTTAACAATAATAGCATGAGAAGGGAAGAGGGAGGGAAGAGTTGGTGGTGGCTCAGGAAACTGGCAAAGACTGCCAACAGTCTCAGCTGTTTTCATTTCCCCATCGTGGAAAGTGCGTGGGTGTGTGCTCCAGCCCGCACAACTGCAGGAGGGCAGGGCGGTAGGCGGGGACCCCTGACCTTGCAGAAATGCCTCCTGTGGACCCTCAGTAGAGAAGTCATGTGAGTGAGAGATGACCTTTTGTGGGATTAAGCACCTCAGATTTGGGGCTGTTACCAAATCTATGTGAAAGCACAGCCTTTCCTGACTCACAAAGTATGTTGGATTTTGAGTTTAAAAGGAAGGGATTCACTCTCTCTCTCTCATTCTTTCAAAACACACACACACACACACACACACACACACACACACACACACACACACCCTCTGTTTTTCAAACCACCAACAGATGGTTACGTATGGGGCCAGGGAGGAATGGGTGGAGGGAACAGAGATGGAATTCCAACTTCCTTGAATATTCTGTGTTACGTGGTTTTCACATTGGAGCCATGTAATTGCTTAAAATATCTTTCTTTAAAAACAAAATTAAAACAAAATAATACAGCCAGGCTCCGTGACTCATGCCTGTAATCCCAGCACTTTGGGAGGCTGAGGTGGGAGGATCGCTTGAGCTCAGGAGTTCAAGACCAGCCTGGGCAACATAGCAAGACCTCGTCTCTACTAAAAAATGTAAAAGGTTAGCCGGGTATGGTGGCACATGCCTGTAGTCCCAGCTGCTTGGGAGGCTGAGGCAGAAGGATCACTTGAGCCCAGGAGGTCGAGGCTGCAGTGAGCCAAGATCATCGTGCCACTGCACTCCAGCCTGGGTGACAGCACAAAACTCAAGAAAGAAGAAAAAGCAAGAAAGAAGGGACAGGGCACGGTGGCTCACACCTGTAATCCCAGCACTTTGGGAGGCCAAGGCAGGTGGATCACGAGGTCAGGAGCTCAAGACCAGCCTGGTCAAGATGGTGAAACCCCATCTCTACTGAAAATACAAAAATTAGCCAGGTGCAGTGGGAAGCGCATGTAATCCCAGCTACTTGGGAGGCTGAGGCAGGAGAATCGCTTGAACCCAGAAGGCAGAGGTTGCAGTGAGCCGAGATCACGCCACTGCACTCCAGTCTGGGTGACAGAGTGAGACTCTGTCTCAGGAAAAAAAAAAAAAAAAAAAAAATGCATGTGTCTACTGAAAAGATGTAGAAGTAAGGACAAGCCAGGGTGTCCTAGGTGCACCATTACAGGGACAGTGAGCACCTTTGCACCCGTATTTTGATATCTAAATACCATCCTCCTCTAACAGGAGCCAACATTCCTCGTTGAAATAGCTGACCCAAGGTCTGAGACCGAAGGGCATGTGATAAGCCTGGGACATTTTGTTTTTGCTCAAAAAGCAAGGTCATTGTCAAAGATTCGTATGGGGACCTTAAAAGGATGAACGGTCGAGTTTGAAAGGATGCCCACTGCATGCCTTTTGACTCTTTTTCAACTTGCATTAAGATTTCTTCACTCACCCACAAGTTATTTAGCAGTGTGTTTTTAAATTCCCAACTCATGAGCATTTAAAAATTGACCTTTTCGTATTTTTAACTTGGCCAAGCACCAGTGGCTCACACCTATAATCCCAGCACTTTGGGAGGCTGAAGCAAGAGGATCACTTGAGGCCAGGAGTTTGAGACCAGCCTGGGCAATATAACAAGACTTCCTCTCTTAAAAAAAAAAAAAAAATTAGCCGGGCATAGTGGCATGCAGCAATGGTCCTCGCTGTTTGGGAGGCTGGGGCAGGAGGATCACTTGAGCCCAGTAGGTCAAGGCTGCAGTCACCTATGATTGCACCACTGCACTCCAGCCTGGGTGGCAGAACGAGAAGCTTCTAACTTTATAGCGATGTAATCAGAGGACAAAGACTGTATGAAGCCTATTCTGTAAGATTTATGGAGGCTACTGTGTGGCCTAGCAACCACATGATTAGTGTCTGCAGGTGGTCAAGGCTCTCTATGTACCTAGCACTGAAGGCAGAATTCCATGTGGGTCAAGGCTGTGGCTTGTGTGGATCTCCCATATCTTTGCTCGTTGATCATCTGATTGGCTTATCAATAATTGAAAGAATTGTAAGGGTGGATTTATCAATGTCCCCTGCAGTTCTGTCCATTTTTAGCTTCATCTAGGGATATTTTACCCAGTGTATCCCTGTATAGAATGGCTGTATCTTCTTGCTAAATAGAACCTATTACCATTATGCAGACACCAACTCTATGCCTTCTTTTTGTCTTGAAGTCCGTTTCGTCTAATATTTATCTAAGTACTGCAGTCTTTTGGGTAGTATATTACGGACAGATCTTTTTCTCCATCCTTTTATTTTTGACCTTTGTGTGCCCTCTGCTTTAGATGTACCTTTTAAAACAAGAGACAGAGGTGGAAAGAGTAGTTAGGATAATAGACCCCTCCTCCTCCTCCAGAAAAAGGTGTAAAATCACTGACTTCTGCAGACATGGCTTGGATTTAAGGCAGGGGCCCATTTCAGCCCCTGCCCATCTTCTGGTTCCCTAGATGGAGTCAGAGAAATCAGATGGGGAAAGAGCAAGTTCCACGTAAAAGAACCCAAGGAATCTGCATGTCTCCGGAAATGTAGAGAATGCAGGCGCCCTCAGTTCTCTTTCCTTCTTTTCTTTTGCTATATTTGGCTTTTGTTTTCATTGCTTTTTAACTCTTCATGAGGTCAGACACACAACTTGGGGACCAGAAACTGAAAGAGCCTGCGGGGAAAAGAAGAACTCAGTAAAAAGAGACCCACTGAAAAGCCACCCCATCCTGGGTCTGTTAGTTCCACAGTGCTCTATGAAAGACACTCCACATTTCAGTTACGTTGTGAGCTCCTTCCTTGCGTGCAATAGGCTTTTCTGCTAAATCAGAAGATACTCAATTTAGAGCAAAACTTGTATGTCCACATTTAAGTTCCTTTATGAGCTCCTTCCTGGCGTGCAATATCCTTTTCTGCTAAATCAGAAGATCATTGATTTAGAGCAAAACTTGTCTGCCCAGAGAAGCAAACCAAGGGCAGCACGTGGGTGAAGCACCCAGCCCTAACCATCAGGGAGCAGGAGGGAATTTGGTGAGTGAGGCAGTACTGGTCCATCTCCAGGCAGCCAGTTTTCCGATCCATGGAAACGTTGGAGCCTTTTGGAGGTGTCCAGTGATGGAGATGAGTGCCTGGTTGGTTGAAAGCAGTCACTGCTGTGAGGACGGCAAGCCGGGAGGAGAAACAGAAGGCAAGCAGAGTGAGTCAGAGTCAAAGTCTCAGGAGCAATGCTTTCGCACCTTCTGTCCCATTTTCTTTTCTGCACATGTATACCTGATTTCCCAGTGAACTAGAGAGAAAGAAGGGACTTATGGACATTAAGTAGAAAGCAGCAAAATTCGAGCTGGGCGCGGTGGCTCATGCCTGTAATCCCAGCACTTTGGGAGGCCGAGGCGGGTGGATTGCCTAAGGTCAGGAGTTCCAGACCATCGTGAAACCCCTTCTCGACTAAAAACACAAAAAAAGTAGCTGGACATGGTGGCAGGTGCCTGTAGTCCCACCTACTCAGGAGGTTGAGGCAGGAGAATCACTTGAACCTGGGAGGCGGAGATTGCAGTGAGCCAAGATCGCACCATTGCACTCCAGCCTGGGCAACATGAGCAAAACTCCGTTGTCAAGAAAAAAAAAGGAGAAAAATTCAAAGTTTTTAATCGAGTTGCAAGTACATCAGGCTTTTCAAACCAACTTATTAACTTAAGAAAATAGCCTTTGACTTAAAGAGACAGACTCAAACTCATGACATGTTTGTTTTTTTTTTTTTTTTTTTTTGAGACAGAGTCTCACTCTGTCGCCCAGGCTGGAGTGCAGTGGTGCGATCTCGGCTCACTGCAACCTCTGCCTCCCGGGTTCAAGTGATTCTCCTGCCTCAGCCTCCCAAGTAGCTGGGACTACAAGCACCCGCCACCAAGCCCGGCTAATTTTTGTATTTTTAGTAGAGAGAGGGTTTCTCCGTGTTGGCCAGGTGGGTCTCTAACTCCTGACCTCAGGTGATCCACCCTCCTTAGCCTCCCAAAGTGCTGGGATTACAGGTGTGAGCCGCCATGCCTGACCTCATGACATGTTTCAATTAAGACATGACTATCTACTCAAAATAATTATTTTTTAGAGAAGACATTTAAAATGGAAACTTTGGAAGTCAGTTTACCCACATGGATCACATGCTTTCTAGAAATACCACACATTTAACCTAAACATTTCACTCACAGGAACCTGTCCTAAGACCAGAAAGGGTCAACTGGATGCAGATGAAGGTATGAAGATGTTAACAGCCTTGCTTTTTATAACAGAGAAAACTCAGAAAATAACCTAAATGACTATTGGTAGGAGATTGATGAAACAAATAATGGCATACCTATGCCGGGGAATACTTTATAGCCATTAAAATTATGCAACAGATCAATAATTATTAACATGGAAGACAGCCATTGCCAAAGCAACATGATACCATTTTGCTTTTAAAAAGAAACGTGTGTACAAAGGTATGCATACCTTAAAAAGTGTTTGAAAATTATTCATCACAATGTTAACAATGTCTATCTGAATGTTAGGATTATTGGCAATCCATTTTTTCTTTGTGCTTTTTTATATTTTGTAAGTTACTTGGAAGAAACACACATTATAATAATGTATAAAAATTAAAAGTTATTAAAGAGTCCATTGATAAAATTCTTTCAACATTTAAAAGAATAATTGATCTATTTATGGCTTGTGTTTACTCTAAATTATAAATTCTCAAAGAATAGGGAGCGTTTTTTCTTCTTATATTCTCTCCACAGCTCCATACGCAACACTGCATGTAATAAGAACTCTGTAATGGCTGTTGATTGACTGGGTATTTAGACGTCAAGCATTGAGCAGATATTAGCAAAAATAGCTAAGAACTAAATTGCATGGCTGGGCCTTTGGCACTAGAACCTTAATAATTGAAAACTAAAACCTTCAAGTCATTTGTTTTTATTATAAATGAACCCACCTCTCACAACTCCCCTTCGGTTTTGAAATCCTGCCAAAGTGTTTCTTCTGATCCCATCCCTTGGCTAATGTGAAAGTTTTAAAAGCTTCTTAATGACATCATTATCCTGCAAATAATCATGAAGGAGACAAAAATGAATCAGGTTTTTGGTAAAGCTATGCATAGACCTGTGATTTCTGATATGAGAGCAGAGATTGTCTAGGCAACTTAGAGAAGGTGATAAAGTCTTATTTGGCCATCCCAACTTTCTCACCAGCATCTTTGACCTCTGTGTCAGTCAGCTATTGCTGTGTAACAAACAGATCAAAAACAATTCAGTGGTAAAGAAAAATAGCATGTGTTTTTTAAACTAAACTGGGCTCATCTGGGAGTCTCCGCTTCTTGAAGCTATGAGTCTGGTTGGCCCCATCCCTTCCACCTCTATGATTTGGACCTCAGTCTACACCATGTGTACTCATTATGGGGTCCATGTTAAAGAGGCAGAAGCTATTCAAGGGAAGCTCTTCTCATGTCAATAACAGAAGGGCAAGAGTGCCTGCCCAACTGTGCAAGCATACAGCAAATCTCTGCTTGTGTCATCTATGCTCACATCCTTTTGGCCAAAGCCAATGCCCCACATCAGCACAGCAGGAAAATGGATTCTGCCTCCGTAAGACTACACAGCAAGCATACATGATAGACAAACAAGAATTCAATCTACCACACCCTACATTTCAGCAAATCTCATTCACCACTTCTCCTACTGAGCCATTCAGTGTCTTCATGCAGTCCCTGGCTTCTTCACATGGAGGTATTGTGAATGGAATGAAAGGAAATGAAAATTGTATTATTAGAAAGCACATCATGTGGGAACATTACTGAACCCCAGGAAATGAACTATAGGATTTCAGACAAGACAGCCCTCCAAGACACTTCTATATAATCATCTATTCTGCCCAAGGGAAAAGGCAGTCCGGCCTGGAGTGGTAAACTGCACCTTCTGCACCTTCCTTTTTTTTTTTTTTTTTTTTTTTTAGATGGAACCTCCCTCTGTCTCCCAGGCTAGAGTGCAGTGGTGTGATCTCAGCTCACTGCAACCTTCACCTCCTGGGTTCCAGTAATTCTCCTGCCTCCCGAGTAACTGGGATTACAGACACCGACCACCATGCCCGGCTAATTTTTTGTGTGTTTTTAGTAGAGATGAGGTTTCACCATGTTGGCCAGGCTGGTCTTGAACTCCCGACCTCAGGTGATCCAACTGCCTCGGCCTCCCAAAGTGCTGGGATTACAGGTATGAGCCACCGTGCCCAGCCTACACATTCTTTTGAGTAAATAAAGGCTGATATGATGTTTGTTTTGTTAGCCCAGTTCTTTTTTCTTGTGAAGATTCTTTGGAGAGGAAAAAACTCTTCCCCAGCAGAGATGGGTGCATGGTCTGGTAGACTGAATTCTTGTTTTTCTATCATGCATCCTTGCTGTGTAGTCTTACGGAGGCAGAATCTATTTTCCTGCTGTGCTGGTTTGGGGCATTGGCTTTGGCCAAAAGGATGTCCAGCATAAATGACACAAGCAGAGATAGGCTGTATGCTTGCACGGTTTTCATCTCTCTTAGTCATCTTGTAGCCAGAACGGGAAAGGAGCACAGGGCAGAGGCACAGAGAGAATTGTGCCAGGCACACGAGGAGAGTGCTTACAAGCTGAGGGAAGAATAGAGTCCACTTTGCCTCAATTTGAGAAGATACACGGTGATTGCCGCCACAGCGTGGGGCAGGCAGGAGGTCACCTCCGTCGGCTGTCGTAATTGGCACCATCTGAGGAAGAGCATTTAGATTTCCTTCAAATTGCTGAGTGGCAACAGCATTTACGCTAATGACTCCATGCTTTAAATCTCTAGGGAAAGCATGTGAAATTTTCCTTTACAGAGTTGTAAATGAGGCTGTGTTTTGGGGGGGACCGTGGTGAGGTGTGCAGATAAATGGGAACCCTATTAGGAATGTTGAAAGGAGGCAAGTCGTGGGTTAAAGAGGACTTCTGCAGTCGTTAGCAACTAACAGAGACTTTTAGCTTTTTCTCTCCAAATCTAGACGCTCATTGGCAATTTTCATGTCTATTATGTTCTGAATGAGAAGGGGCATCTGTAGTTCTCAGGGGCTTGAATGTCGCTGAGATGAGAGGAACGTAGAGCAGTATCATCACTAACACAAGGCAGTCCATGGTGAGACCTAGAGATGAGTACCAAAAATGAGGGAGGCTTGAAAATAGGATGATTAGGCCGGGTGCAATGGTTCACCCCTGTAATCCCAGCACTTTGGGAGGCTGAGGCAGGTGGATCACTTGAAGTCAGGAGTTAGGACCAACTTGGCCAACATGGGGAAACCCTGTCTCTATTAAAATACAAAAAAAAAAAAAAAAAAAAAAAAAAAACCAAAATCCACATGTGGTGGTGGTGCACACCTGTAATTCCAGCTACTCAGGAGGCTGAGGCAGGAGACTCACTTGAGCCTGGGAGGCAGAGTTTGCAATAAGTTGAGATTACACCACTGCACTCTAGTCTGGGCAACTGAGTGAGATTCTATTAAAAAAAAGAAAGAAGGAAGGAAAGAAAGAAAGAAAAAGAAAGAGAGAGAGAGAAAGAGAGAAAGAGAGAAAGAGAGAAAGAGAGAAAGAAAGAAAGAAAGAAAGAAAGAAAGAAAGAAAGAAAGAAAGAAAGAAAGAAAGAAAGAAAGAAAGAAAAGAAAGAAAAAAAAGAGAGAGAGAGGGAGGGAGGGAAAGAAAGAGAGAAAGAGAGAGAGAAAGAAAGAGAAAGAAAGAAAGGAGAAAGAAAATAGGATGCTTGGAGGGAGGGGGTCCTCAAAGCATGGCTCTCAGACTGGCAGCTACAGCATCACCCAGGAGCTTGTTAGAAATACAAGTTCTTGGTCCCTACCCAAGCCTACTGAATCAGAAACCCTGAGGGTGGGACCCAGCAACCGTGACCTTGAGAGGTGCCCCAGCCATCTCAGGGTCCTTGACCAACCACCTAAACTAGGGAGAGAAATCAGGATTAGGCCTCCATGGGTCAGGCATTCCATTCCAACCAGAGCTCAGTAGCAATATTAGTCAGTAGTAGTATCTGTGTTGAATAAGTTTACTGAAAGCTGATCACAGCGAATGAACAGGAATGGGAGTCTAAGAATGTGAGAATATAAGGAAACCAGCCTCCTCTCGAAGGCAAGTGAAGCTAAAATAATATAGAATCTAGGCACACGTGGTTCACGTCCGTAATCCCAAGGCTTTGGAAGGCTGAGACAAGAGGATTGCTTGAGCCCTGGAGTTTGAGACCAGCCTGGGCAACATGGCGAGATCTCGTCCCCACAAAAAACTTAAAGATAACAGACGTGCTATCATGTGCTTGCAGTCCCAGCTACTTGGGAGGCTGAGGCAGGAGGATTGCTTGAGCCCAGGCATTCAAGGCTGCAGTGAGCTATGATTGCACCACTGCACTCCAGCCTGGGCAACAGAGTGAGATCCCATCTCTCCAGATGACATCATGGGAATGCCTAAAGCCAGGTCTATTCCTGGACTTTGCAATTGCAGGAACCAATACATTTCCTTTTCATCAAAGTCATTCTGAATTGTGTTTTTCTGTCCCTTGAAATTTAAAAACTTCTAACAGATACTGATGGTTTAGGGTCTAAAGGTCAAAGGTGCTGCTGACTTCATTACAGTACACACACAAAAAAAATGGAAGTACTGGCGTCGAGATGTGAGGCTGTTCTTGGCTGGAGAGGACCAGCCTGGAAACTCTGGTCGCTTCCAGGCCCTCAAATGGTAAATGCTTGAGATTATGAATAAATATGCTAATTACTCTGATCTGATCACTATAAATTATATGTATGGCAACATCATTATGTATTCCATAAATATGTACAATTATTACACGGTAATTTGATGTTTGTAAAAACAGATATTAAACAAAACTAGAGATTTTTGGGGGTTTTTTGGGTTTTCTTTGTTTTTTGGGGGGTTTTGTTTTGTTTTGTTTTTTGAGACAGAGTTTCACTCTGGTTGCCCAGGCTGGAGTCCAATGGTGCGATCTTGGCTCACTGCAACCTCCACCTCCTGGGTTCAAGCGATTCTCCTGCCTCAGCCTCCCAAGTAGCTGGGATTACAAGTGTGTGCCACCATGCCTGGCTAATTTTGTATTTTTAGTAGAGACGGGGCTTCACCATATTGGTCAGGCTGGTCTCGAACTCCTGACCTCAAGTGATCCACCTGCCTCAGCCTCCCAAAGTCCTGGGATTACAGGTGTAAGCCACCATGCCCAGCCAAGTTTTTTAAATAAAAACATTGTATAATAATTGAGAGAGAGTCCTCAAGCCCTGCAACCCCTGCTTGGCCTACCAGTGTCTCCAAGCACACCACACAGGAAGATGTAGCCCCTGTCCTTTGGCGTGGAGTCCATGAGCTAAAACAATCTGCATCACCTGGAAGCTGGCTAGAAATGCAGGTTCCCAGGTCCCACCCAAGACTTTCTGAGTCAGATTCTGCATTTTAATAGGATCCCCATGTGATTCCATTGATATGCACATCGAAGCTCCAGAAACATAGTTTCAACCTATTCACTGGGCAAAATTATGGTGGATGAAATCCCAGTTGTTTTAGCAATCAAATTGGATTTCTACTCATTCCATCTGATATAAAGCTACACCTCCAATGATCAAGATAATCAAACTACTAAGTCACCCTATGACTAGGTATGAGTCCCTTCTCACACTGTTGTAAAGAACTTCCTGAGACTGGGTAATTTATAAAGGAAGGAGGCCCAACTGACTCACAGTTCCACATGGCTGGGGAGGCCTCAGGAAACTTACAATCATGACAGAAGGGTAAGGGGAGGCAAGGCACGTCTTACATGGCAGCAGAGTGAGAGAGTGAAGAGGGAAATGATGAACACTTTTAAACCATCAGATCTCATGGAACTCACTCAATATCATGAGAACTCACTCAATCATGAGAATAGCATGGGGGAATCACCCCTATGATCCAATCACCTCCCACCAGGTCCCTCCCTCAACCCCTGGGGATTACAATTGGGGGATGAGATTTGAGTGGGGACACAGAGCCAAACCACATCAGACTATAATTTGATTTAGTATAATGTACTATAATTAATATATAGATTACACACACATGTGCACATGCATGCACACATCACACACACACACACACCCATTTAGACAGGGTCTCACTCTGTTGCCTAAGCTGGAGTGCAGTGATCCAATCATAGCTCACTGCAACCTCAATCTCCTGGGCTCAAGCAGTCCTCCCACCTCAGCCTCCTGAGTAGCTGGGACTACAAGCACATGCCACTATGGCTAATTATTTTATCTTTTTTTTTTTTTTTTTGTAGATATGGGGTATTGATATATTGCCTAGGCTGGTCTCGAACTCCTGGACTCAAGCGATCCTCCCAACTCAGCTTTCCAGAGTGCTGGGATTATAGGAATGAGCCACTACACCCTACCAGGTTACATTTATATTGTATAGACTTTACTTTGAAGTACACTAGGCATTAGACAGTATTTTTTATGAATATGTGTTTATCGAATTGTGTGAATGTAATACTACAGAATATTAAGACAAAATACATGCTTTGACTAATGGTATTACATTAACCGTGACCATCAGCATTATGAACAAAAGTTGTTGAGTAGTGACTCAACTCTTAACTTCATACATTTCCAATTGACTGAGTGTCCAGAATAGCTCACTGGATACTTGGCTGGTACCAAAAATCATTCCTTAGAAATGAAGACAGCTGAAAGGGCATCAGAAATCTCCCAACAGTTCCTCTGCTACAGAAAGTAAATTCTATCTTGTTTCCTGAATGTCAAAGTGATTTTTTTTTCTGGCTTCCTCTGTGATTAAAAAAAAAAAAAGGACTACTTGGAAGGCTTTTGAAAGTTTGTTTTCATTTCTGGTCATTGTTCATGACACAACTTCAGGGTAACAGGCACCAAAGGGATAAGAATAGCGTGGGTGCTACTATGCAGTGAGATCAGTCACAATAAAGACTGGGAAAGAATAAAGAAAAATGACCAGAGCTTGTTTTTTAAAAATGCAGAGCTGAATCTATTCAGATGCAAGCAAAGGAGGAAGAGCTCCTGAAGAAATGCACTGAGCATAACACAACATTTACATTCTGGATAGGGGACCCTGCTGGTTGTGCTAATCAAGGATTGATCAACAGCGTTGTGGTTGCAGCAGAATGAGCTCATAGGTGTGTGGGGGGGGGGTGGAGGTTAAAACAAGCCCCGTTGTTCATTGGCATGGCAAATGTCTTCAGTTTGGTCCAGAGGGGATCTGGGGTCAGTTCAAGTGCATGCTCCTCTGTCAGCAGCAGCTGGCTGGGGCCAGGTGTGATGGAACACAAGGGGCCGTTGTGATGTGTCTTAGATAGGTGTTGCTGTGGTGGAAATTTTTATATGCAACTCTAATTCACTTAGTCAGCAAAAATGGATCCTTTGATATTGATCACTTCATTCTGATCTTTGCTCCCACGTCATGAAATTGGAGAGGCTTTTCTTGTCCCAAAATCGCATCCCCTCTCCACCCCTGACTCTAGTTCACATCTCTGCATAACTCCTGTCCCTGCCTGTCATCCTGTGAAAGGGACTGCAGTTATTAGAACCCTGCATCTTTGCTGCTGCCTCATCCACTTCTAGTGGAAGCTTCACCAGGAAAGGTCTTTGTTTGCGTCCCCCTATGCACCCGCCTGAGTTTTCAGCACCTAGGACAGTGCCTGACACCCAGTAAGTACTCAGTAAATGTTTCCAAGTAAAAAGCTATGCATCAGGCTGGGCGCGATGGCTCACGCCTGTAATCCCAGCACTTTGGGAGGCAGAGGCGAGAGGATCACCTGAGGTGAGGAGTTTGAAACCAGCCTGGCCAACATGGTGAAACCCCGTCTCCACTAAAAAATACGAAAATTAGCCAGCCATGGTAGCTCACGCCAGTAATCCCAGCTACTTGGGAGGCTGAGACAGGAGAATCACTTGAACCTGGGTGGTGGAGGCTGCAGTGAGTGGAGATTGTGCCACTGCACTCCTGCCTGGGTGATGAA
This sequence comes from Macaca nemestrina, assembly GCF_043159975.1. Lineage (NCBI taxonomy): Eukaryota > Metazoa > Chordata > Mammalia > Primates > Cercopithecidae > Macaca > Macaca nemestrina. The sequence goes on along the minus strand of NC_092128.1, from coordinate 151,904,854 downwards.
AGTGAAACTCTGTCAAAAAAAAAAAATGCATCAAAATGAGGGAATAGGGAGAGATTTCTGGATTTGGGGTTTGTTTTATGGTTTTTAAGAGTTAGAGTCTCACTCTGTCACCCAGGCTGCAGTGCAATGGCACAATCATAGCTCCCTGCAGCCTTGAACTCCTGGGCTCACACCATCCTCCTACCTCAGCCTCCAGAGTAGCTGGAATTACAGGTGCACACCATCGTGCCTGGCTAGTTTTTGTTGTTCTTGTTTGTTTGTTTGTTTCAGTTTATGTTGAGACAGGGTCTTGCTATGTTACCCAGGCTGGTCTTGAACTTCTGGGCTCAAGCAATCCTTCCATCTCAGCCTCCCAAAGCGCTGGGATTACAGACAAGAGCCACTATGCCCCACCGAGATTTGTTAAAGAACACAAAATTACAGCCAGATAGGAGAAGTAAGTTCTAGTATTTACAGCACTGTAGGATGGCTACAGTTAACAATAATAGATTATGTGGTTTCAAATCGCTAGAAGGAGTATACAGAATGCTCCCAACACAAAGAAATCCTAAAAGTTCGAGATCATGAATATGCTAATTACTCTGATCTGAACACTATAAATTATAGGTATTGCAACATCATTATGTACCCCATAAATATGTACAATTATTATATGTTAATTTAATTGTTTTAAAGCAATGCATCAAGTATTAGACAAAACTAGAGTTGGTTGTTTTCTGGGAGTTTTGTTTTTGTTTTTGAGACAGATCTGGGTCTGCTGCCCAGGCTGGAGTGCAGTGGTGTGGCAGAGTGAGATCTGTCTCAGCTCTCTGCAACCTCCCCCTCCTGGGTTCAAGCGATTCTCCTGCCTCGGCCTCCTGAGTAGCTGGGATTACAGGCATGTGCCACCACGCCTGGCTAATTTTTGTATTTTTAGTAGATGGAGTTTCACCATGTTGGCCAGGCTGATCTTGAACTCCTGGCCTCAGGTGATTCACCCACCTCATCCTCCCAAAGTGCTGGAACTACAGGCATGAGCCACCATGCCAGGCCAAAACTAGAGTTTTTAAATAAAAACATTGTATAATAAAACATAAGTCAGGCCCAGGTGGGGTGGCTCACATCTGTAATCCCAGCACTTTGGGAAGCCCAGGTGAGTGGGTCACCTAAGGTCGGGAGTTCGAGACCAGCCTGACCAACATGGAGAAACCCCATCTCTACTAAAAATACAAAAGTTACCCGGGCATGGTGGTGCATGCCTGTAATCCCAGCTACTCGGGAGGCTGAGGCAGGAGAATCACTTGAACCCGGGAGGTGGAGGTTACAGTGAGCCAAGATCATGCCATTGCACGCCAGCCTGAGCAACAAGAGCGAAATTCCATCTCAAAAAAAAAAAAAAATCATAAGTGAAATGCTGTATACTTCAGTTAAAGTATGTCTCAAATCCTACGTTAAAAAGCACAGGAGCCAGGTGCAGTGGCTTACACCTGTGGTCACAGCACTTTGGGAGACTAAGACAAGATAATTGCTTGAGTCCAGGAGTTCAGGACAAGCCTGGACAACACAGCAAGACCCTGTCTCAACAAAAATAATAATAATAATAAGATAAAATAATTAGCCATGATGGCATGTGCCTGTAGTCTCAGCTACTCAGGAGGCTGAGGTGGGAGGATCACTTGAGCCCAGGAGGTTGAGGCTGCAGTGAGCTATGATCACACCACAAGACTCCAACCTGGGTGACAGAGCAAGATCCTATCTCGATTTTTTTTTAAGTATAGGGAGATGGGAACGCTCACATCCCGCTTTGGAAGACAATTTATCAGCATTTGTAAAAAAAAGCAAATTCTCCTACCCTTCCATCCAAGAGTTCTCCCTCTCTGACTCTACACCAGCCCCCGTACATAGGAGGCCAGAGCACACATGTTCACAGCAGCCTCATTTGTGAAAACCTGAAAATGAGTTACAGTCTCTCTCGACTGCTTGCTTCCCATGGGCCTCATCAGAGCACACAGCAGGCGCTCAGCGAATGCAGCCCTCATTGTCCTGCAGGACGCCTGCCTCTCCTCTCACAGCCAGTGCCGGGCCATCTGCATGAGTGACCCAGTCTGCTCCACCAGGGACAACTGTCTCTTTCCACACTTCCCACCCCTAACAGGCTGTCTTGGATCTGCCATGGTCTAGCAGCCTGAGCTCCACCTGCTAAGTGGCCATAGCCTCTACAGGTTCTGCTCGGCGGAGACTGGATGGCCGGCACAGACATCACTGGGTTTCAGCTCAGCCAGACTTAGGCACTTAGGGGAACCTTTGTGAACAAAAGGCCCCCAAAGAGCTGGTCACTTGGGCTTTGCTTCAGGAAGCAGAAAGAGAGACACAATTTGTCCCACAGGGAGAGCTGCCACTTTGTCATGGAAGGCTGAGTTACCTCTGGGGCTCAGCCAACGGCCGTCTTCAATGCCCCCACATCCACCAGACAGGGAAGGCTTTGTGGGCGCTTCTGACTTGTCAGACCTGGAATTCAGTCCTGAGCTCCTTGACCAATCACCTAAACTAGGTGTATCAAGCAGAGAAATAGGAATCGGGCCTCCATGGGTCAGGCATTCCATTTCAACCGGAGCTCACAGCTCAATAGCAATACTAGTCAGTAGAATTTGTGTTGAATGAGTTCACTGGAAGCTGATCCCAGTGAATGAAAAGATAAGCACGGACAGGCAGCACTGAGAAATTTCACGACAACAGGGATGAAGAGGAAGTCCCAAAAGATTCCAAAACAGAGAGGGAGAGAGACAGAGGCGGGGGAAAGGGAGAGAGAGAGAGAGGAGGAGAGAGAAGAGAGACAGAGAGAAGACAGAGAGGGAGACAGAGAGGAGGGGAGAGGAGGAAGAGGGAGGAGAGAGAAAGAAGACAAAGAAGAAAGAGAGAGGAGAGACAAAGAGGAGGAAAGAGAGGGAGAAGAGAGAGAGGGAGAGGGAGAAGAGAGAGAGGGAGAGGGAGAAGAGAGAGAAAGGAGGGGCCGGGCGTGGTGGTTCATGTTTGGGAGGCCGAGGCGGGTGGATCACCTGAGGTCAGGAGTTTGAGACCAGCTTGACCAATATGATGAACTCCATCTCTACTAAAAATACAAAAATTATCTGAGTGTGGTGGCATGCACCTGTAATCCCAGCTACTCGGGAGGCTGAGACAGGAGAATCACTTGAACCCAGGAGATGGAGGTTGCAGTGAGCTGAGATCACATCATTGCACTCCATCCTGGGCAACAAGAGTGAAACTCCATCAAATAAAATAAAATGAAATAAAATAAAAATGAAATGAAATGAAATAAAAATAAAATAAAATAGAGAGAAAGGAAAGAGAGAGAACGAAAACAACTTGCCCACAAAGGAATGAATATTGAATTGGGTCCTACCTCCTCACCGGCAGCAGCTGCTTTTCAAAAGCACTCTCTCTCTAGTAGCTGTGTTGAAACCCCAGCCCAGCACCCCAGAGGGTACGTCCTGGTGGAGGCTGCCTCCCTTCAGAGGCCAGAGGCTCCCACTGGCAAAATTGTCAAGCTTGTTCTGCCTCCAATATCCAAAGAGTGTCACCAAATGCCAGGCCACCTATACAGAACAAAGAGGAAGATTCTAGTTCCTGAATCATACCCTGAGTAATAGGAAGTTTATTTTAACTCAGAGAGGCTAGAAATTGTTAGAGTTCATGCTAAGCCCTGAGCCATCAGTGGTGGCAAATAGCAGCAAGCTTGTCCCACTGTGTGCAGCTCTGGTCGGATCAGCGTGAGCCACTGCATCACTAAAGAGGCCAGGGCATGACGAGCATTCCACACGCACATCCACTCTTAGGGCGCATCCAGGTGGAGAAGCAGCAGGAACTGTGCATTGAGTTGGCCCAAAGGCCACACCCACTAGGCCACCCTAACTTTAAAGAATTCTATTGTGGCCAGGCGTGGTGGCTCACGCCTCTAATCCCAGCACTTTGGGAGGCCGAAACGGGTGGATCATAAGGTCAGGAGTTCAAGACCAGACTGGCCAGCATAGTGAAACCCTGTCTCCACTAAAAATACAAAAGATTAGCCAGGCATAGTGGCGCATGCCTGCAGTCCCAGCTACTCGGGAGGCTGAGGCAGGAGAATTGCTTGAACCCGGGAGGCAGAGCTCGCGGTGAGCTGAGATCTCGCCACTGCACTCCAGCCTGGGCAACAGAGCGAGACTCCGTCTCAAAAACAAACAAAACAAAAACCAACTCTACTGCAATGTTTACTCAAACACCATCGTTTCAATTCTGGCTCTCTCTTTTCTTTTTACTCTCTGTATATATTATGGATACATTTCTCTCTCTCTCTTTCTTTTCTCTTTCCTCTCTCTTTATTTCTCTCTCTCTCTCTCCCTTTTTTTTTTTTTTTGTTTGTTTCCTTTTTTTTTTTTTAAACAGGGTCTTGCTCTGTCGCCCAGGCTAGAATGCAGTGGTGCAATCTTGGTTCACTGCAACCTCTGCCTCCCAGGCATAAGCAATCCTCCTGCCTTAGCTTTCGTAGCAGCTGGGACCGTAGGCACACACCACCATGCCTGGCTAATTTTTGGTTTTGTTTTTTGTTTGTTTCTTGTAGAGATAAGGTCTCCCTATATTGCCCAGGCTGGTCTTGAACTCCTGGGCTCAAGCCATCCTCCCACCTCGGCTTCCCAAAGTGCTGGGATTACAGGCGTGAGCCACGGCACCCGGCCTCTCTTTCTTTCTCTCTCTCTTTTTTCTCTCTTTCTCTTTTTTCTCTTTCTCTATTTCTCTTTCTCTTAATAATTTAATCTTTTAAAAGTTATCTCACATGGCAAAAGTTTGGCTTTACAAAGCAAACAAAAAAAAACTTCCCCATGAAAAGCATCCTGATTCACTACCACTGTTTTTCATTTTTTCCTGTTTTTCAGTGCATTTGACATATTCGTCACTGTCATAGTAGCACGCGTATAATTTTATGTCCTGTTTTTCATGTAGCCTCCTATTAGCACTTCCCATCTTGCCCCTCAGCCTTCGTAGCTGTCATTTTTGATGTCTACATAATATTCTTTGATTGAGTACACCATGATTCATTTTCTTCTCTCCTGCTTTTGGCCACTTTGGTTGTTTCCAATCTGTGCCATTATAAGTAACACTGCAATTAACGGCTTTTATCTCCTCAGATACATTTGCATCTGTTTTATGAATTAAAAGCAGCTGAACTGACTTCTGTGTCATTCCTGTTTGAACAAAAATGGAATGTCCTGGTTTCGTAACAGGCGACAATCTAAATTTAGACTCACTGACAGAGCTGTGCGACAAGGGGAACTGCAGAGTAGAGGTCGTAAAGCATTTCAGAAAACGTCTATTTAGTTCGTTTGTCCCACTTTGGGGAGAAGAGGAAGTCTTGTGTTGCTCAAGTTCAAAGTGAGATGCAAGATTGGTAACTTTACCCTTGGCAGGATTTTTTTTTTAATGAATAAATTAAAAAATTAAAAAAAAAAAAAAAAGTATCGTGACTGGGCACAGTGGCTCATGCCTGTAATCCCAGCACTTTAGAAGGCCAAGGTAGGTGGATCACCTGAGGTCAGGAGTTCAAGACCAGCCTGGCCAACATGGAGAAACCCCGTCTCTACTAAAAATACAAAATTAGCCGGGCATGGTGGCGCACACCTGTAGTCCCACCTACTCGGGAGGCTGAGGCCGGAGAATCGCTTGAACCCGGGAGGCGAAGGCTGCAGTGAGCTGAGATGGCGCCACTGCACTCCAGCCTGGGGGACAGAGTGAGACTCTGTCACACAGCAACAAACAAACAAAAACAGTATCACTTCCAGTTCTGTTCCTTTCTTCTGACCTTACTATGCATGACCAAAGTGAAGGCCAACTATGAATGCGTGATGTCCAAGTTCTCTGAAATACTGGATTAACACTGAGAAGGTTTCTGGTTTTCGTATTTTTTGTCTCCACAGGTAAAGCAATGCCTGGTGAGGGGAGAGCATGTATGTTTGTGTGGAGGGTGATGAATAAAGAAAAGTGACCCATGAAGACCCTCAGAAATTTAAAATGATGGTTCCAACATGGAGCGCAACAGAGCAGGTGAGGAGTAGATCAATGCACCTGAAAATTAATTATGGCCCCAATAATCAAGCCACTCCCAAAGGCATCTCATGTGAATTTCCTGTGTGGAGGATTGACAGAACAGAGGAGAGACAGAAAAGTAATAGTGAAATAAAACTACCCGAAGATAAATGAAGACACAAGTATTTGTACTAGATGAGTTCACTGGAAGCTGATCGCAGTGAGTGAAACAGAGAAGCGCTTACAGGCAGCGCTGGGAGATTTCACAACAACGGGGATGAAGAGTAAGTTCCAAAATATTTCAAAGCGGGCTGGGCGCAGTGGCCCACACCTATAATCCCAGCACTTCAGGAGACCGAGGCAGGTGGATCACCTCAGGTCAGGAGTTCAAGACTAGCCTGGCCAACATGGTGAAACTCCGTCTCTATTGAAAATACAAAAGATTAGCCAGGCGTGGTGGCACACGCCTGTAATCCCAGCTACTCAGGAGGCTGAGGCAGGAGAATTACTTGAACCTGGGAGGCAAAGGTTGCAGTGAGCCGAGATCACGCCATTGCACTCCAGCCTGGGAAACAAGAGTGAAACTCGGTCTCAAAAAAAAAAAAAAAAAAAAATCCAAAGCAGAGGGAGAGAGAGGGGAGCAGGGAAAAGAGAGGAAATAGGAGAGAGAGGGGAGAGGGAGGAGAGAGGGAATAGGAGAGAGAGGGGAGCAGGGAAAAGAGAGGGAATAGGAGAGAGAGGGGAAAGGGAGGAGAGAGAGAAGAGAGGGAGGAGAGAGGGAGAAGAAAGGAGAAGGAGAGGAGAAAGGGAGAAGGAGAGAGAGAGAGAGAAGGAGGGAGAAGAGAGAGAAAGGAAAGAGAGAGAAAAAGAAAACAACCTCCCAGCCGGGCACGATGACTCACGCCTGTAATCCCAGCACTTAGGGAGGCTGAGGTGGGCAGATCACTTGAGGTCAGGAGTTGTTGACGAACCTGGCAAACATGGTGAAACCCCGCCTCTACTAAAAATGCAAAAATTAGCTGGGCGTGGTGGTGGACACCTGTAGTCCCAGCTACTCGGGAGGCTGAGGCAGGAGAATCCCTTGAACCCAGGAGGTGGAGGTTCCAGTGAGCCGAGATCACACCACTGCACTCCAGCCTGGGCAACAGAGTGAGACTCTGCCGAAAAGAAAGAAAGAGGGGAGGGGAGGGGAGGGGAGGGGAGGGGAGGGGAGGGGAGGGGAGGGGAGAGGAGAGGAAAACTTCCCTACAAAGAAGCAAAAATTAAATTGGGTTCTGCCTCCTCACTGGGAACAATGGATGCCAGAAGACAACAGAGCAGTAACCTCAGACGTTTTGGAGACAAAAGTTATTTTGAATTTAACATTTTAGGTCAGACACGGTGGCTCATGACTGTAATCCCAGCACCTTGGGAGGCCAAGGTGGGTGGATCACTTGAGGTCAGGGGTTCAAGACCAGCCTGGCCAACATGGTGTAAACCCCATCTCTACTGAAAATACAAAAATTAGCTGGGCGTGGTGGCTGGCACCTATAATCCCAGCTCCTCAGGAGGCTGAGGCAGGAGAATTGCTGGAACCCAGGAGACAGAGGTTGCAGTGAGCCGAGATCACACCACTGCACTCCAGCCTAGGCGACAGAGCAAGACTCTATCAAAAAAAAAAAAAAAAAAAAACACTTAGTATTTTATACACAGTCAAAAGCTACTCTTTAAGTACGACTTAAGTATGACATCAAAATAAAGACACTTTCAGATATACCAAGACTCAAAGACTTCAACATTCATAAACCTTTTCAAACAAATTAGTTAAGGATTTACTCCAATAAAACAAAACAAAAAAATTAATGAACTTAAGAAAATAAAGGCCAGGTGCCGTGGCTGATGCCTGTAATCCCAGTAGTTTGAAAAGCCAAGGTAGGGGGATGAGTTGAGCCCAGGAGTTCAAGACCAGCCCGGGCAACATAGAGAAATCCCATCTCTACCAAAAATAAAAATAAAAATGAGCCATTTTTATTTTTATGGCGTGCACCTGTGGTCTCAGCTACTCAGGAGGCTGAGGCAGGAAGATCATTTGAGCCTGGGAGGTGGAGGTTGCAGTGAGCTGTGATTGTGCCACTGCACTCCAGCCTGGGTGACAGAGTGAAACCCTGTCTCAAAGAAAAGAAAAGAAAATAGACAACATAAGATGCAAGTAACCAGTGAGTGGAAAATAAACAATAAAATCAAACCAGACCCAGTCATCTCACGACTTTCACAGGTAGAAAGGTGAAACGGAGGAGAGAAGAAATCGTCTGCCTAAATAATTCTTAATGCAGAATAATTTTAAACGTGCTATTGAAAACTGCAAGCTAAAGACATTTCAAAAGATTTCAACTTGGGATGGAGACAGTTTAGTGTGAAGGCGGCAGGAAGGCTGGTTGAAAAGGAGAGAAGTTGAAGTATACTAAAAGCCCTGTCTTATTGAGGAGAAAATTAAAAGACTGATTAATTCTAGACATTGTTTAAAAACAAAAAAAAAAACTTTAAGGGTAGTTACTAGAAAAAAAAAAGAAACAGATGTATAACTTCTTAATCTGTTAAAGGGTAGTTACTACAAAAATAGAAACAGATGGCCGGTGCGGTGGCTCATGCCTGTAATCGCAGCACATTGGGAGGCCGAGGCCGGTGGAGCATGAAGTCAGGAGATCGAGACCATCTTGGCTAACAGGGTGAAACCCCGTCTCTACTAAAAATACAAAAAAAAAAAAAAATTAGCTGGGCATGGTGGCATGCGCCTGTAGTCCCAGCTACTCAGGAGGCTGAGGCAGAAGAATGGCGTGAACCCGGGAGGTGGAGCTTTCAGTGAGCCAAGATCCTGCCACTGCACACTCCAGCCTGGGCGACAGAGCAAGACTGTCTCAAAAAAAAAAAAAAAAAAAAAAAAAAAAAAGGCCGGGTTCAGTGGCTCAAGCCTATAATCCCAGCACTTTGGGAGGCTGAGGCGAGTGGATCACCCGAGGTCAGGAGCTCAAGACCAGCCTGGCCAACGTGGTAAAACCCCATCTCAACTAAAAATACCAAAAAATTAGCTGGATGTGGTGGCTGGCGCCTGTAATCCCAGCTACTTGGGAGGCTGAGGCAGGAGAATTGCTTGAATCCAGAAGGCGGAGGTTGCAGTGAGCCAAGATCACGCCACCGCACTCCAGCCTGGGTGACAGAGAGAGACTCTGTCTCAAAAAAGAAAAGAAAGAATATATGTAACAGTTAGTGTCATACCAGTTGAGAGTTACAGACGTGATTCCCTGTGGCTTACAGAAAGAAGTGACTTTACTTTCTCATGTTACAGAAAAGTTCAGACACGCCTGGCAGCAGACAAGGCTTGGAGCAAGGGTTTAAACAGTGTTCACAGGACTGAGTCTGTCCTTGTGTGGAGCCTGCCTTCCTCCACATTGGTCTCATCCTCGGGCCCTACATAGAGGCAGGTGACTTCCATCAGCTCCACTTCTGTCTTCCCAGTTTCAGTCCAGTGGAAAAGCAATGGCCACCCTTCTACTAACAGACCCACCAAATGCTCACTGCCCCTCATCAGCCTGCTGAGCTTCTGTGTGCAGGGAACACAGGCTATGATTAACCAAGCCCTGAGCCAACTGCCCATCCTGGAGTCAGGAAGGAAGTCGGAGTTGAGAATGGCTTAAGAAGGAGCCTAGCGGCCAGGCATGGTGGCTCACGCCTGTAATCCCAGCACTTTGGGAGGCCGAGGCAGGCAGATCACCCGAGGTCAGAAGTTTGAGACCAGCCTGGCCATCGTGGCAAAACTCCATCTTTACTAAAAATACAAAAATTAGCCGGGCGTGGTGGCATGTGCCTGTAATCCCAGCTACTCGGGAGGCTGAGCCCAGGAGACGGAGGTTACAATGAGCCGAGATCGCGCCACTGTACTCCAGCCTGGGCAACAGACCAAGACTAGGAGTTCGAGACCAGCCTGGCCAACGTGGTGAAACCCCGTCTCTACTAATAAATAAATAAATAAATAAGAATGAACCTGGCTTTAATTACATTTTAAAATAACTTAGAGAGTGTAACTGGATTGTCTGTAACTCAAACAATAAATGCTTGAGGGGACAGATACCCCATCCCCCATGTTGTATTTATTTCAATTGCATGCCTGTATCAAAATATCTCATGTACCCCAAAAATATATACACCTACTATATACCCACAAAAATTAAGTATATATATTTTATATATATATGTAATATATATACTTAAAGTTGTGTGTGTGTGTGTGTGTGTGTGTATATATATATATATGTATAAAAGAATGAGCCTGACCAAGCACAGTGGCTCATACCTGTAATGCCAGCACTTTGGGAGGCCAAGACAGGAGGATCACTTGAGCCCAGGAGTTCAAGACAAGCCTGAGTAACATGGCAAAACCTTCTCTTCACAAAAAATACAAAAATTAGCTGGCATGCTGACACACACCTGTAGTCCCAGCTACTTGGGACTAAGCAACATTGCCTAGACATCGTCAGATCCCTCTCTGATCCCCTCTCCACCAGAGGTTCCCCCTGCTCTCCTGCCTCTGGGAAGTCGCTCCATCCCATAGCCTCTGAAGTTTGCATGCCATGAGGGACTTCTCCCTCCAGCAAATCTGCCAAGGCTCGGAACAAAGAAAACTTGTGCATTCTACTGCCATCTTGTGGTCATCTCTTTTTCTTTGCTCAGCACCCAAACCCCTCAAACCCTACAATTATCTCCTGCATTTACTGAGGAACAGGAGGACCAGTAACATGGGTGACACTCCTCAGGCCACATAGCTAGTCAGGGTGGTGCTAGGACTAGAACTTTACTCTGTTGACTCAGTGGCATTTTACTTGCACCCACAGGTTTTCGCTGGACTTCCTGGTTTCACTAGACCAGGGGTCAGCAAACAACAGCCCATGGGCTGAATCCGGCCCACTGCTCGTTTTGTCAAGTTTTGTTGGCACACAGCCACACTCACTGGTTTATGTGTTGTCTGCGTCAGCTTTCTTGCTACAGCAGCACTGTTGAATGGTTGCAACGGAGACCACAGAGCCAGCAAAACCTGAAATATTTGCACTCTAGCCCTTTACAGAAAAGGTTTGCAGACCCCTGCCCCAGCAGTGGCCCCGGCTAGTCCTGAAGAGAGATTCCAGTTTGTAGAATCTCAGTTTGACATGATGAGATGAAGTGAGATATAGCTAGCACCAACCACTTTGAAATTGTTGAAAGAGTTGAAAATCCTCACTCTCCATTTTTAACTCTGGGTTGGCTCTGGGTTACAGAGGCATGGGTTTTTAGTGCTGCAACAAATGCTTCCTTAAATCCACTACCTGATGCCCCCTGGTGAGGAGATCAGAAAGGCAAGCCTAGTTGCTGTTATTAGAAAAGAAACAGGCCAGGCGTTGTTGCTCTCGCCTGTAATCCCAGCACTTTGAGGGGCCGAGGTGGGTGGATTGCCTGAGGTCAGGAGTTCGAGACCAGCCTGGCCGATATGGTGAAACCCCGTCTCTACTAAAAATAAAAATAAAAAATTAGCCAGGCATGGTGGTGAGGGCCTGTAATCCCAGCTATTCCGGAGGCTGAAGCAGGAGAATCGCTTGCATCCAGGAGGCAGAGGCTGCGGTGAGCCAAGATCATGCCACTGCACTCCAGCCTGAAAGACAGAGTGAGACTCTGTCTCAAAAAAAAAGAAAAAAGAACGAAAGAAAAGAAAAGAATAGCCAGCCGCAGTGTGTGTTGTTCCCATCTTTGTATCCACATATTCTCATCATTCAGCTCCCACTTATAAGTAAGAATATGCAGTATTTGGTTTTCTGTTCCTGGGTTAGTTTGCTAAGGATAACGGCCTCCAACTCCATCCATCCCTGCAAAGGACATGATCTCATTCTTCTTTATAGCTGCATAGTATTCTATGTTGTGTATACGTACCACATTTTCTTTATCCAGTCTATGATTAATGGGCATTTAGGTTGATTCTATATCCTGGCTATTGTGAAAAGTGCTGCAATGAACATATGCGTGACATCACCTAGACATCGTCAGACCCACTCTCTGATCGCCTTTCCACCAGGAGTTCCTTTGCCCTCTCCTTTCTGGGAAGTGGCCCTCTCCCATAGCCTCTGAGAGTTGCACACTGTGAAGGACTTCTGTGTGTCTTTATGGTATAATGATTTATATTTCTTTGGGTATATACACGAGTTTACCTGTGGATGTGGTTTGGCTGTGTCCCCACCCAAATCTCATCTTGAATTGTAGCTCCCATAATTCCCACGTGTTGTGGGAGGGACCCAGTGGGAGATAATCGAATCATGGGGGTGGTTTCCCCCATTCTGTTCTCATGGTAGTAAATACGTCTCACAACATATGATGATTTTATAAGAGTTTCCCCTTTTGCTTGACTCTCATTTTCTCTCGTCTGCCACCATGTAAGACACGCTTTTCACCTTCCACCAAGACTGTGAAGCCTCCCAAGTCACGTGGAACTGTAAGTCCATTAAATCTCTTTTTCTTTATAAATTACTCATTCTTATATGCACATGTGTGTTTACTGCAGCACTATTTACATAGCAAAGACTTGGAACCAACCCAAATGCCCATCAATGATAGACTACATAAAGAAAATGTGGCACATATACACCATGGAATACTATGCAGCCATAAAAAAGAATGAGCTCATATCCTTTGCAGGGACATGGATGAAGCTGGAAACCATCATTCTCAGCAAACTAATGCAGGAACAGAAAACCAAACACCGCTTGTTCTCATTCATAAGTGGGAGTTCAACAAGGAGAACACATGGACACAGGGAGGGGAACATCACACACTGGGACCTTTTGGGAGGTGGGGGCAAGGGGAGGGAGAACATTAGGACAAATAACTAATGCATGCAGGACTTAAAACCTAGATGATGGGCTGATAGGTGCAGCAAACCACCATGACATATGTATACTGATGTAATAAACCTGCACGCTCTGCACATGTGTCCCAGAACTTAAAGTAAAATAAATAAATAAATAAATAAATAAATAAATAAATAAATATCCAGTCTCAGGTATGTCTTTTTTTTTTTTTTTTTTTTTTTTTTTAAGATGGCGTCTTGCTCTGTCACCAGGCTGGAATGCAGTGGTGTGATCTTGGCTCACTGCAACCTCCACTTCCCGGGTTCAAGCGATTCTCCTGCCTCAGCCTGCTGAGCAGCTGGGACTACAGGTGTGTGCCACCACGCCCAGCTAATTTTTATATTTTTAGTAGAGACAGGGTTTCAACATGTTAGCCAGGATGGTCTCGATCTCTTGACCTCATGATCCACCTGCCTGGGCCTCCCAAAGTGCTGGGATTACAGGCGTGAGCCACCGCGCCCGGCCCCCAGTCTTGGGTGTGTCTTTATCAGCAGCATGAAAATGGACAAATACACCTACATAACAAACCTATACATGTACCCCTGCACTGAAAATAAAAGTTATTTTAAAAAAAGAAAATAAAGGCCTTAGTCCTTAAGCAATGACTAAATTGTGGGGGAAAACTCAGGTGGAATTCTGCAACAACACTGGAGTATCACCGTTCAATTTTAGACACAAAAAGCCAGGGAGGCAAAGACACCCACCATGAGCCAAGCTTTGCTGGGTTTGGGGAGGGAAGGGCACAATTGCTATAATCTTGACACCGAACAGTGCTGGAGGGGGGATTCAGAACAGCTTGGTAAGGGGCTTAGAAGATATTGACATGTACCCCAAATTGTATTTAATGGCATTTTGCTAAGTAATCTGGTTTCTGGTTTTAGATTCGGATTTTAGTCATAAAGAGCTTATGCTGGGACACTGGACTGGACAGAAGAGCCACTTTCCTGCTTCACAGGGGCACAGTTTCTTTCTAGAATTCTCTTATGCAGAGCGGCTGTCCAAGATAAAATTGAAGCAGACGAGCCAGGCACAATGGCTCACGCCTGGAATCCCAGCATTTTGGGAGGCTGAGGCAAGAGGATCGCCTGAACTTTGAATCCAGGAGTTCGAGACCAGCTTGGGCAACACAGTGAGATGCCTGTCTTCATCTCTCTCATTTCTCTTCTCTTCTCTTCTTTCTCTTTCTTTCTTCCCTCCCTCCCTCCCTCTTTCCTTCCTTCCTTCGTTCTTTCTTTCCTTCTTTCTTTCTCTCTTTCTCTCTCTCTCTCTTTTTTTTTTTGAGATAGAATCTCATTCTGCCCCAGGCTGGAGTGCAGTGGTGCAATCTCAGCTCACTGCAGCCTCCACCTCCCAGGTTCAAGTGATTCTCCTGCCTCAGCCTCCCAAGCTGGGATTATAGGTGCCCACCACCACACCCAGCTAATTTTTTGTATTTTTAGTAGACCTGGGGTTTCATCATGTTGGCCAGGCTGGTCTTGAACTCCTGACTTCAGGTGATCCACCCACCTCGGCCTCCCAAAGTGCTGAGATTACAGGTGTGAGCCACTGCACCCGGCCTCCCTGTCTCTATTTCTTTAAAAAAAAAAAAAAATTAATAATAAATAAATAAATAAATAAATAGGGACAGACTTCTCTCTCCACTGCTTAAGAATCTCCATATATAGCTGGAAAGTAGCAAATTGTAGGAAAGCAAGAGGAAAAGTCCTAGGGGAAGGAAGCCCAGCAATTCCTAAGATGTGTGATGTGTCCTGACATCCAGCTGGTTGACTTACGTGCCTGAGGAGCCTGAGGACATGGCTATCTGGATCTCTGGTAATGAGTGCCGGTCCCTGGAACACCTCTCAGAGCCCAGCTGTCTGGTGAGGCCAGCTGTGGGCGCCTAATCCACAGCCCAGCTGAGCCCTCCATGTGTACCACCTTGGACATTCAGCCCCATGCAGCCTGGAGATGCTGTAGCCCCAGCACTCTGGGCTGATGACTGCATGATGGGCCCCTGCACAAGAACAGCCCCACCAAACCCTTTCCAATTTCCTTACCCATGAAATCATAAGCAAAATAAAAGGGTTGGGCTGGGGGCGGCGGCTCACGCCTGTAATCCCAGCACTTTGGGAGGCCGAGGCAGGTGGATCATGAGGTCAGGAGATCAAGACTATCCTGGCCAACAAGGCGAAGCCCTGTCTCTACTAAAAATACAAAAAAATTAGACGGACGTGGTGGCACGCGCCTATAGTCCCAGCTACACGGGAGGCTGAGGCAGGAGAATGGTGTGAACCCGGGAGGCAGAGGTTGCAGTGAGCCAAGATCGTGCCACTGCCCTCCAGCCTGTGCGACAGAGCAAGACTCCATCAAAAAAAAAAAAAAAAAAAAAAAGGCTGTTGTGAGCTGCTAAGTTTGGAGTTGATTTGTTGGGTAGCATTAGGCTCTGAAACAACTACCATAAGAAATATGCATTTGCCTCCGCCAAGGGAACTGCTGGGGAAGGACCCCCAGTAGGGAGTCTCTGGAGAGTCGCAGAAAGTGGAGAGAGAGGGAGAAACAAAGAGGAGAGGGAAGGAGAGAGACAAAGAGAGAGAAGAGGGAAAGACAGGAGAGAGGGGAGAGATGTTACCAAAACACCAGGAGTTTGGTCTAGGTCCTGGTGCTCACTGCACAGAAAGCCAATCACTGAGACAATGAGTGTTGCCAATGAAGAAGGCTGTACTTGGGTGCAGCAGCGGAGATGGGAGCTCAGCCTCAAATCCATCTTCCTGACCCACTAAAGACCTTTCTTTAGCATGGAAGAAATGTAACTATGTGTAAGAAAACAGGAACTCAGATAAAACAAAGGCAAGTTTCAAGCTTTAAGAAATTGACCAGATGGCTCAATTTCTATGCTTATCCAAAAAACAAGCAACTGTCTCTGGGACTACTGGGTTGGTTTCAGAGAGAGAAGGAGAAGGAGAGAGAGGAGAGGGAGAGAAGACAGGGAGAGAGAAGGGGAAGGGAGAGAGAGAAAAGGGGGAGACAGGAGGGGAGAGAGAGAAAGGAGAGAGAGGAGAGAGAAAGACAGCAGGGAGAGAAAGAGAAACAGTGGGGAACAATAGGAAACAGAGGGGAAAGAGAAAGAGGAGGGGGAGAGAGAAAGGGGAGGAAGAGAGAGAAGGGGGAAAGAGGAGAGGAAGAGAGAAGGAAGACAGTGGAGACGGGGAGAGGAGGGAGAGAGAGGGAGAGGAGGAGAAGAGAGAAGAGGGAGAGAGAAGGAAGAGAGAGGAGAGAGAGGGGAGGAAGAAAGAGGAGGGAGAGAGAAGGGGAGAGATGAGGGAGAAAGAAGAGGGAGAGAGAAGGAAGAGAGAGGAGACAGGGGAGGAAGAAAGAGGAGGGAGAGAAAGAGAGATAGGGAGAAAAGGGGGAGGGGAGGAAGAGAGGAGAGAGGAGAAAGAGAAAGGAGGGAGAGAGAAAGGGAGAGAGGAGGGAGAGAGAAAGAGGAGGGAGAGAGGAGGAGGGAGAAAGGGGGAGAGAGGAGGGGCAGAGAGGAGGAGGAAGAGAGAGAAAGAGGAAGAAAGATTAGGCATAGACAGGAGAGAGGGGAAGGGAGAGAAGAGAGAGAAAGGGGAGGGGAGAGAGAAAAAGAGAAGGAGAGAGGAGGGAGAGAGAGGAGGTGGGGAGAGAAAAAAAGCGCCGAGAGAGAAGAGAGAGGGACATCTGCACATCTGATCTCCAGGTTCAGAAAGGACGGAGTCGGCTGACAACATTCACAATGGTGTGCTGCCCTTTCCCTCCTCTCTCTAAGCTGTAGAGGGCAGGGAGGAAGCATAACCGAGAATAGAAGACACCAGCCAGGTCTCCCCTTGCCCTCCACAGGCTTCCAGCCCAAAGCAACCCCAAAGTAGTAGAGGGATTTAACGCTGAATCCAGCACGGAGCTTTAATTAACATCTCAAATTAGAAAAGCTGTTCAGTGTTGCTCACCTGGCTTGAGACTGCTTTGCTTCTGAAACTGACCTGGGACTGTCCCTTGCATAAGAGTGAACCAAAAAACCACGGACAATCCAGTCTCCATTCGGGGAATGGATGCAAGTTACCAGTGGAAGTGCAACTCGCCATGCCCCAGGGGCCCCGCCCCAACCACCCCGTGGGCTCCAGCGCAGTGGGAGCTTCCTGGACGGCGCTGCCCCCTGCTTCCGCCCCCTGCTTGGCGGGGTCCGGTTCCATTGACCTACCGCCCAAGGGCTGAGGTGTGCAGGAGCTTGGCGCATGGGACTGGCGGGCAGCTCCTCAAGGTTTGTAAACGCACCAATCAGTGCTCTGTGTCTAGCTAATCTAGTGGGGACTTGGAGAACTTTTCTGTCTAGCACTCTGTGTGTAGCTAAAGGATTGTAAACGCACCAATCAGCACTCTGTGTCTAGCTAAAGGATTGTAAATACACCAATCAGCACTCTGTCAAAACGGATCAATCAGCTCTTTGTAAAATGGACCAATCAGCAGGATGTGGGTAGGGCCAGATAAGGGAATAAAAGCAGGCCACCAGCGCCAGCCAGCAGGCAACCTGGTGGAGTTTCATTTCATGCCCTGGAAGCTTAATGGAAGCTTTGTTCTTTTGCTTTTTGCAATAAATGTTGGGGCTGCTCAGTTTTTAGGTCCAGGCCACCTCTATCAGCTGTAACGCTCACTGGGAAGGTCTGCAGCTTCACTCATGAAGCCAGTGAGATCATGAACCCACGGGGAGGAACGAACAACTCCAGAGGCACCGCCTTTGAGAGCTGTAACACTCACCAACAAGGTCTGCAGCTTCACTCCTGAAGTCAGCAAGACCACAAACCTACCAGAAGGAAGAAACTCCAGACACACCATCTTTAAGAACTGCAGCACTCACCTGGAGGGTCAGCGGCTTCATTCTTGAAGTCAGCGAGACCAAGAACCCACCAATTCCGGACACAGAAGTAGGAGGAAAAAAAGCCGAGTTTGATTGTGTCTGGAATTCTGTATCTTCAACACAGTGAAGCCAGCCCCGTGAAATTTAGGATGTTTTAATCTCACGTGCCGGTTTCTAGAAGCCTCATCCTCCTGGATCCTCTCATTTGATTACACTTCACGTTCATCTGGGCTTTTTTCTCTTAAAAACACATTTTTACAGACTTATGTCTAGAATTGCAGCTTTTCTAATCTGAGTTTTTGTTTTGTTTTGAGAGCAAGAGAGAGTTTTCACTCTTGTTACCCAGGCTGGAGTGCAGTGGCACAATCTCAGCTCACAGCAGCCTCCTCTGCCTCTCGGGTTCTAGTGATTCATCTGCCTAAGCCACCTGAATAGCTGGGATTGCAGGCACGTGCCACCACGCCCAGCTAATTTTTTTGTATTTTTAGTAGAGATAGGGTTTCACCACGTTGGCCAGGCTGGTCTCAAACTCCTGACCTCAGGCAATCTACCCGCCTCAGCCTCCCAAAGTGCTGGGATTACAGGCGTGAGCCACTGCACCTGGCCTAAGTCATTTTTTGGGTGTTTGTTCAGAGACAGGGTCTCTCTCTCTCTCACGCAGGCTGGACTGCAGTGGTGTGATCGTTGCTCACTGCAGCACTCCTGGGCTCAAGTAATTCTTCAGGAATTCCTGGGCTCAAGTAATCATCTTGCCTCAGCCTCTCCAGTAGCTGGGACTACAGGAATATGCCACCATGCTGGACTTTTTTTTTTTTCTTAAAAAAAAGACAGGACGTCACTCTGTTGCCCATGCTGGAGTGCAGTGGTGTGATCATGGCTCACTGCAGCCTCAGACTTCTGGCCTCAAGCAATCCTCCCGCCTCAGCCTCCCAAAGTGCTGGGAATACAGGCGTGAGCCACTGCACCCCAACATCCCGGAGTCTTTCTCTAAGTTGTTGCCTACCCATGCACTCTCCGCCCCCCACCATTCCCAACAGTTTGGAAGCATTTAATTCACCAGAAGGTGGCGATAGTGACCACATCCGTGGGGTGATGGTTTTACAGGTACCAGGAAGAACACTCAATTTCACACCCGCACGTGTGCATGCTCACACCAAAATCAGACACTCCCTAAAGCTGTTCAGTGTTGCTCAAAAACACCCTCAAGAGATCGCTGGTGGGTTTGATTACTGCCCTACTCACACGGGGTTCTCATTCCCATCAGGCTCACAGTGCAAACCCCTTGAGCAAGCACAGCTGGCGGGGAAAGGCCCCTCATGGCCAGCTCTTCAGATTTTCAAATTTTTCCAAAAATGTCAGAAACCTGAATTTTGTATTTTGTTTATTTTTTGGTAACTCTCCTGATTTCTCTATGCTGGCAACAAAATAAAAATATTTTTAAAACATTCAATGAGCCAAACAAAACAAATATATGCACCCGATTCCGAGTGGGCTTACAACCTCTGATTGACAGCGAGGTCTCCTCAGTCATAAATCACAAGGACGATGATGGCATGACCTGCACTGGAGCTGGATTCAGCAGAGAAAAGGAGGTAGGGCTGAGGAGATGAGAGTCACAGACGTCTCTTTGCCATGGAAACCCAGGGGAGGAGGCTTTTTTTTTCTGTATTAAGAGATCAATGAGAGATTAATAATAATCCTGTACATTGATATAACACTTCAAACTTGAGTGCTTGCCCATCTATAATCTCATTTGATCCCTAGAACAGCCCCGTGAGCTTGTCAAGAACGCCTGACACTCTCTAACCTGATAAAGGGAGATAAAGGCCCAGACGATTTCACACACAGAAAGAAAGAAGGCGAGGAAAGGTAATGGGAGGACTCAGGTTTTAGTGGAAGGACTCAGAAAGAGTTCATTTTTCTTTGCTTTTGTCTGATATTGCTGTCTCTCTCTCTCTCCCCCCCCCCCCGCCCCCAACCCTCCCTCTCCCTCCCTCCTTCTTTCTCTTTAAGAGACAAGCTCTTGCTCTGTTGCCCAGACTGGAATGCAGTGATGCAATCATAGCTTACTGCAGCCTCAACATTCTAGGCTCAAGTGATCCTCCCACCTCAGCCCTCTGAGTAGCTGGGACTACAGGCACGCACCACCCCACCTGGCTAATTCTTTAATTTTGTTGTTGTTGTTGTTGTTGTTGTTGTTGTTGTTGTTGAGACACAGTCTTGCTCTGTCACCCAGACTGGAGTGCAATGGTGCACTCTCAGCTCACTGAAAATTCTGCCTCCCAGGTTCAAGTGATTCTCCTGCCTCAGCCTCCCAAGTAGCTGGGATTACAGGCGTGCACCACCATGCCTGGCTAATTTTTGTATTTTTAGTAGAGACAGGGTTTCGCCATGTTAGCCAGGTTGGTCTCAAACTCCTGACCTCAGGTGATCCACCCACCACGGCCTCCCAAAGTGCTGGGACTACAGGCGTGACACACCGCGCCCAGCCTAATTATTTAATTTTGTTTAGAGATGGGATCTCACTATGTTGGCCAGGATGGTCTCAAACTCCTGGCCTCAAGTGATTCTCCCATCTCTGCCTCCCAAAGTGCTGGGATTACAGACATGAGCCAATGCGTCCAGCCTGTCTGCTCTGTTATACCTTCTCTCTGTAATAGACAATTTTGTTTTGCAGTTGCAGAAGGCAGGAAACAAGGGTGTTTCTGTCGTGAGAGGAATGGCAGCAGCAGGAGTGAGAACAACAACTGACAAAACAAGACACAGCTGGCACAGTCTGGTGGTTGAGGATGATGGATATGACCTTCACTGACTTGTCAATGTCCCAAGTGTCAAACCTGGCCCCACCTCCGTGAAGTTCATTCGCATAAAAACATTAACTGGAGCCAATCTTCACAATCTGGTGACTCAGAGGTAAATGTTCTTTTATCAAAATTGGAGTGAACATACCTATTAGGATGGTTACTCTAAAAGAAAATAACAGAAAATTACAAGTGTTAGTGAGGATGTGGAAGCACTGGAACCCTTGTGCCCTGTTGGTGGGCATGTAAAAGGTGCGACCACTGTGGAAAGCAGCATGGCAGTTCCTTAGGAAAGTAAACATAGAGTAGCCAGGCACGGTGGCTCACACCTGTAATCCCAGCACTTTTGGAGGCCGAGGTGGGTGGATCATCTGAGCTCAGGAGTTCGAGACCAGCCTGGCCAACATGGCAAAACCCTGTCTCTACTAAAAATACAAAAATTAGCCAGGCATGGTGGTGCATGCCTGTAATTTCAGCTACTCAGGAGGCTAAAGCAGGAGAATCGCTTGAACCTGGAAGGCAGAGGTTGCAGTGAGCTGAGATCATGCCACTGCACTCCAGCCTGGGCAACAGAGCAACACTCCATCTCAAACAAAGAAAAAGAAAAGAAAATTAAACATAGAGTTACCCTATGACCCAGCAATTCCATGTCTGGGTATATATTCAAAAGAATTGAATGAACATGTATGTTTATTGTGGCACTGTTCACAATAGCAAAGACTTGGAACTAACCCAAATGCCCATCAATGATAGACGGGATAAAGAAAATGTGGCACATATACACCGTGGAGTACTATGCAGCCATAAAAAAGGATGAGTTCATGTCCTTTGTAGGAACATGGATGAAGCTGGAAACCGTCGTTCTCGGCAAACTAACACAAGAACAGAAAACCAAACACTGCAAGTTCTCCTAAGTGGGAGTTGAACAATGAGAACACATGGACACAGAGAGGGGAACATCACATGCCAGGGCCTGTCATGGGGCAGGGGGCTAGGGGAGAGATAGCATTAGGAGAAATACCTAATGTAGATGCCAGGTTGATGCGTGCAGCAAACCACCATGGCACATGTATACCTATGTAACAAACCTGCACGCTCTGCACATGTATCCCAGAACTTAAAAGTATAATAATAAAAAAAATTGAAAGGATCTCAAAAAAATATTTGCACACCCATGTTCATAGCAACGTTACTCACAAGAGTCAAAAGGTAGATGAGACCCAGGTACCCATGAACAGATGGATGAATGAACAAAATGTAGTCTGTCATACAATAGAATATTTTTCAGCCTTTAAAAGGAGATAAATTCTGACACCTGCTCCAACATGGATGGACCCTGAGGACATTATGCAGAGTGACATAAGCCATTCACCGAGAGATAAATACTATATGATTCCACTTATAGGAGGCACCTAGAGTTATTGAACTCATAGAGACAGAAAGTAAAATGATGGTTGCCAGGGAGAAGGGAGGAGGGAGAGTGAGTGTTTAATGGGAACAGAGTTTCAAGATCACAAGGTGAAAAAGTTCTGGAGATGAATGGATGGTTGCACAACAATGTGAATTAACACTCCTTAACTCCACACTCAAAATGGTTAAGATGGGGCCGGATGCGGTAGCTCACGCCTGTAATCCCAGCACTTTGGGTGGTCAAGATGGGTGGATCACCTGAGGTCAGGAGTTCGAGACCAGCCTGACCAACATGGTGAAACCCCATCGCTACTAAAAATGCAAAAAGTAGTTGGGTGAGGTGGCGCATTCCTGTAATCCCAACTACTCAGGAGGCTGAGGCAGGAGAATCGCTTGAACCTAAGAGACGGGGGTTGCAGTGAGCTGATATCACGCCACTGCAATCCAGCCTGGGCGAGATAGAGCGAGACTGCATCTCAAAAAAAAAAAAAAAAGGTTAAGATGTTAAATTTTATGCTACATGTATTTTCCACAATTTTTTTTTTTAATTTAAATGGCCAGATGCAGTAGCTAATGCCTGTAATCCCAGCTCTTGGGGAAGCTGAGGCAGGAGGATCACTTGAGTCCAGCAGTTCAAGACCAGCCTGAACAACATAGTGAGACCTCCATAGCTACAAAAAATAAAAAATTAGCCAGGCTTGGTGGTGCACACCTGTAGTCCTGGCTACTCTAGAGGCTGAGGCAGGAGGATGGCTTGAGCCCAGGAGTTCAAGGCTGCAGTGAGCTGTGATCGTGCCACTGCACTCCAGCCTGGGCTATAGAGCGAGACTTCGTCTCTAAAAATTAACTATTTATGTTAAAAATTAATTTTTTTTAAATTAAGATGGGGTGAAGTCTCAAGAACAGATGCATTCACTTGAACCCTAGCCTCCCTCTGCTCCCAGCTTTGGCTTCAACAATTTCACCCTCATTCCAAACTCCTCCATTACATTCTGCTGGTCCAAACCTGGGTAGGTTTGCCAATTCTGCTTCCTCTGCCCGGAATCCTCTTTCCTCCTTTATCCTATTTTTTTGGCCAAACCCCACTCAAACATCAGGTTTTGGAAGACTTTTTCCATCCTGACCACCCGCAACCCGCCCTGAGAGTCACCTGCTCTCCCACTGGGCCACAGCTTTGCCTCGATTGTATTTCATCTGCCTCCTCTCACAGAGCACTTACGGCTGCTTCTGCACATGTGCATCTCCACTGTCAGCCATGGGGGGTGTTTTGGGAAAAGTGCATGAAGGATTGGTGGGAACCAGTCCTTTTCTCACCCACTCAGGACAGAAAGGAAAGACTCAAATACTAGGTGACCCAAATACTAGGTGACTCAGGCCTGTAATCCCAGCACTTGGGAGGCTGAGGTGGACGGATCACCTGAGGTCAAGACCAGCCTGGTCAACATGATGAAACCCCATCTCTACCAAAAATACAAAAAATTAGATGAGTGTGGTGGTGAGCGCCTGTAATTCCAGCGACTAGGGAGGCTGAGGAGAATCGCTTGAACCCGGGAGGCGAATCGCTTGAACCCGGGAGGCGGAAGTTACAGTGAGCTGAGATCGCGCCGCTGCACTCCAGCCTGGGCCACAAGAGAGAAGCTCCATCTCAAAAACAAAAGGGGTTAGGGGGAGAAAAAAAAAAAAACCCAAATACTTGAAGACTGAATTTAATTAAAATGGGATTGTAATGGCCTTAAACATGCATGCTCATGACTTCATGGTGAATCTTCTACCTCTCTAGATTGTCAGCATGGCGTGGGTTCCTGAGCTGGTGCTGCTGCAATGTTGGGGCATCTCTAGGGGCCATGAGGGCCCCAAGAGTCTCATGGAACAGATGAAACCAGTGGGAGATGGGTTGGGCTTGCAGCCTGGTCCCGGGCTTAAGATTCCTCAGTAAACTGTGCCCAGCAGGGGAGGCGCCCATTGTTAAAGAAATGTGCCTAGTGATGGCTGGGCGCAGTGGCTCACACCTGGAATCCCAGCGCTTTGGGAGGCCGAGGTGGATGGATCACAAGTTCAGGAGTTCAAGACCAGCCTGGCCAAGATGGTGAAACCCCCGTCTCTACTAAAAATACAAAAAAAAAATAGCTGGGCGTGGTGGTGGGCACCTGTCATCCCAGCTACTCAGGAGGCTGAGACACAGAATTGCTTGAACCCGGGAGGTGGAGATTCCAAGTGAGCTGAGATAGCACCACTGCACTCCAGCCTAGGCGACAAGTGAGACTCCATCTCAAAAAAAAAAAAAAAAAAAAGAACAGAAATGTGCCTAGTGACACATGAGGCCTGGCAAATTGGCATGGGGGAGGTACTGAATAATGAAAACACTTTCAAAGGCAACCTTGGACACTTTGGTGCACTTAACCTAACCCAAGCCTTCAGGGGACTTGGGCCAGATTCCCCCCAAAAAAAGATGATTATAATAAACAATAAAAGAGATCAGTAATTTTTCAAAGGGCTCTACCCCCTGGGATATTTAAAAGCTCACTGAAAGGCTAGAAGTAAAGATGTCAGGAAGAAATGAGAGTCTAGAAATAGACACACACATATATCATCAATTGATTTATTACAAAGGTGCCAAGGCCATTGGAAGGAGAAGGGATAGTCTCTTCAACAAGTGGTGCTGGAACCATTGAATATTCTTATGCCGTAAATACTAAGAAACGTCAACCCTGATCTCGCTCTTTGTAAAATATTAACTCAAAATGGATCATAGACCTAAATGTAAGAGCTGAATTCATAAAGCATCTAGAAAAAAGCAGTGGAGAACATCTTTGTGACCTTTAGTTAGGCAAATTTCTTAGATATGACACCAAAAGCACAATGTATAATAGAAAAAAGAGATAAATTGGACTTCATCAGAATTTAAAATATTTGCTTTTCAAAAACCCCATTAAGAAAATGGAAAGACTGGGCTCAGTGGCTCAGGCCTGTAACCCCAGCACTTTGGGAGGCTGAGGCGGGAGGATGGCTTGAGCCCAGGAGTTTGAGACCATCCTGGGCAACATAATAAGACCTAAAAAAAAAAAAAAAAAAAAAGAGAGGTGGGAGGATCACTTGAGCCTAGGAGGTCAAGAGGCTATAAAAAGCCGTGAGTGTGCCACTGCACTCCTACCTGGGTGACAGGAGTGAGATCCTGTCTCCCCCAGCAAAAAAAAAAAAAAAAAAAAAAAGACTGAGAGAAAGATATTTCCAAAACATGTGTGATTAAAAACAAACAAACAAACTTGTATCCAGAATATATAAAGAACTTCTACAATCCAATAATAGGAAGACAAACAACCCAATTAAAAAAAAAGTAAAGGGCTGGGTACAGTGGCTCATGCATATAAGTCCCAGCAATTTGGGAGGCCAAAGTGGGCGGATCTTTTGAGCCCAGGAGTTTGAGACCAGGGCAATGTGGCAAAATCCCATCTCTCCAAAAAATACAAAAATTACCCGGGCATGGTGGCACATGCCTGTAGTCCCAGCTACTCAGGAGGCTGAGGTGAGAGGATCGCTTCAGCCTGAGAGGCAGAGGTTGCAGTGAGCCAAGATCATGCCACTGCACTCCATTGTGGGTGACCAAGCAAGACCCTGCCTCAAAAAAAAGAGAAAACCTAAATAAAATATGTGAATAGACATTCCATCAAAAAGTTATATAGGTAGCTAATATATGCACAAGTATTGTTAGTCATTAGTTGTATGCCAATTAAAACCACTATGAGTTACCATTAACATCTATTAGAAGAGCTATAATCAAAAAGATTGTCAATTTGCAAGGATATGGAGAAATGAAAACTCTCAAATGTCATGGGTGGGAATACAAAATTGAAAAGCAGTTCGGTAATTTCTTTAAATGTTAAGCTTACATCTATCACATAAACCTTATCATATGAATCAGCAATTCCACTCCTGGGTATCTACCCAAGAGAAACAAAAACGTGTGCATACAAAGAGATGAACATCATATAAATCACAGCGGCTTTGTTCACAAAAGCCTCCAACTGGATATGGTGCCAATGTCCATGAACTAATGAACAGATAAACAGATTGTGATGTAGACACACAGGAGACTGTACTCAGCAATACAAAGGAATGAACTAGTGAGACCGGGTATTAGTCTGTTCTTGCATTGTTATAAAGAAATGCCTGAGACTGGGTAATTTATAAAGAAAAGAGGTTTAACAAGCTCACAGTTCCTCAGGCTGTATGGGATGCATGGCTAGGGAGGTCCCAGGAAACTTACAATCATGGCAGAAGGCGAAGGAGAAGCAGGCAGGTCTTACATGGCCAGAGCAGGAGGAAGAGAGAGGAGGGAGCGCTGCACTCCTTTAAACAACCAAATATCATGAGAACTGCATCACGAGAAGAGCACCAAAGGGGAAAATCCGCCCCCATGACCCAGTCACCTCCAACCAGGCCCCACCTCCCACATTGGAGATCACAATTCAACATGAGATTTGGGTGGGGACACAAATCCAAACCAGAGCAGACATTAAACACTATGAATGAAACTCAAAAACATTACGCTAAGTAAAAGAAGATCAACATGAAAATCTGCATATTAGACAATTTCCTTTATGTGATATTTCCAGAAAGGGCAGAACTTCAAAGACAGTAAACCGATCAATAATTGTCTGAGTTTGGGGTTAGAAACAGGCACAACGAAATTTTGAGGGTGGTGGAAGTGCTCTAAAACTGGATGGTGGTCATGTTGCAGAACCACATAAATTTACTAAAAATCATTGAACTGTATACTTAAAATAGTTGCATGTTATGGTATGTAAATTACACTTCAATAAACCTATTGTTTAATCTGCTACACGTTACTCAGAAATTCTACCCCCAGGAATCTATCCTAACTATATGTTAGCAAAAATACAAAATGACCCATGCATTAGTCTATCTATTATAACATTTTTGTGTAAACAAAAGGCTGTAAATAACCCAAATGTTCATTGATAGGGGACTGATTGTATTATCTGTAGTGTATCCATAAAATGGAGTACTCTCCACCTACAAAAAACATAAAAGTAGATTACAACATACGTTATACAATAAATTCCAGAAAACCTTGTTAAATGAAAAAAATAAATCTACAGAAGAGTTCCGTTAGTGAAGAGGAGTTTAAAAAAAGAATATGAGGGCCGGGTGCAGTGGATCACTCCTGTAATCCCAGCACTTTGGGAGCTAAGGTGGGCAGATCACCAGGTCAGGAGATCAAGACCATCCTGGCTAACATGGTGAAATCCCATCTCTACTAAAACAATACAAAAAATTAGCCGGGCGAGGTGGTGGGCGCCTCTAGTCCCAGCTACTCGGGAGGCTGAGGCAGGAGAATGGCATGAACCCAGGAGGCAGAGCTTGCAGTGAGCCAAGATCGCGCCACTGCCCTCCAGCCTGGGCAAGAGAGCAAGACTCCGTCTCAAAAAAAAAAAAAAGAAAAGAATATGAGAGCAGGTACAATAGCTCATGCCGGTAAGCCCAGCAGTTGGGAGGCTGAAGCAGGATTGATTGAGGCCAGGAGTTCGAGACCAGCCCGGGCAACATAATGAGACCTTGTCTTTACAGAAGTTTAAAAATCAGCTGAGTGTGGTGCTGCACACCTTTAGTCCCAGCTAGCTGAGAGGCTGAGGTGGGAGGATTGCTTGAGCCAGGGAGTTCAAAGCTTCAGTGAGCTGTGATTGCACCACTGCATTCAAAAAAAAAAAAAATTAAAGGTTTTGGGGGAGGATTTTGGTTTTATGTTTTTTTAAAAGTTTGCTTACCAGAGATTCTCTTGCCTGTGCCCCCTTCAGTGTGGAACAATGCAGCTGAGGCCTTGTCAAGCCCTACATCAACAGTTGGCACAACTCCACTTGTTACAACTTTCAGCCACAAACAGGACTTTCATCCATCTGTAACCTGGGAGTCATGTGAGATGAGTTCATGGGAAGAAGGTGGACTGAGGAAGCCCAGTGAGTTGGCCACGGTGAGCTGGTAAATGCTTAACAACTGGCTCTCCAAGGGAAAAACCAGTTTGTAGTGTGTGCCAATTCCCGTGATGTAAATGCTCCCACCACAGTCAACTTCAGACTAACCTCGTGAAGTCACTGAACCCACAGTTGGAATGAGACGC
This sequence comes from Macaca nemestrina, assembly GCF_043159975.1. Classification (NCBI taxonomy): domain Eukaryota; kingdom Metazoa; phylum Chordata; class Mammalia; order Primates; family Cercopithecidae; genus Macaca; species Macaca nemestrina. The sequence continues at coordinate 151,876,714 of NC_092128.1, read as the reverse complement.
ACACAACCAGTTCTTCCACGCAGTCCACACCAGTTCCAGTACACAGCTGGCGATGAGGTACCATTTCATTGCCAGACTTTCTGGCAACTCAGAAAGTCTGACGATACCAGATGTTTAATATCAAGAGGCATTAAAAAGTGAAATGTAAAACTGGTACAATCACTTTGGAGAGCCAAATGGCATAATCTGGTGTTGCACATATCCAAGAGTCTAAAATTGTTTGCAGTTTTCCATCAGGATATGTTATAAACAGTGCTTATTGCAGAATTGTTGGTAAAAGCAAAAAAAAAGAGAAAGAAAGAGAAAGAAAGAAAGAAAGAAAGAAAGAAAGAAAGAAAGAAAGAAAGAAAGAAAGAAAGAAAGAAAGAAAGAAAGAAAGAAAGCCAAAATGTCCATCAGTAGGAAAATGTATAGACTAATTCGAAATAGTCAACTGAAAATGTTCAACAGCATTTAAAATTAATAAGTTAATATATCAAAATAACTAGATCTTGAAATCATGATGATGAATTAAAAGACAAGCTTTAGGATTCTATGCTATGCATAACATAGGACTTCTGTAAACATTTAAAATGCATGAGAGGATACTTTGCAATATCATATAGAGACATATTCATTGAAGCACATGATACAATCATTTTAAATAGAGTAGACAAACACATACCAAATTTATGATAATGTTGCCTCTGGAAAAGAAAAGAAGAGATTGAAACTGGAGAGAAATAGAAAAGGTACTTCATCCTTATTATATTATTCTAACTCCTTTAAATATTTAAAAATGTATCTGAATTATTAATGGTTTAAATTCAAGAATTGAGGAATAGGGTATGCATGCTAGTTACCTTATTATTTATGGTTTTTTTATATTTCAGAAACTCCTTCAAAACATGAAACACAATCTTTTATAATAAGAGTTTTATTTTTTTAATTTTCAAATGTTTTAGAGACAGGGTCTTGCTCTGTAACCCAGACTAGAGTGCGGTGGCATGATCACAGCTCACTGTAGCCTCAGCCTCCTGGGCTCAAGCCATCCTCTCACCTCAGCCTCCTGAATAGCTGGGACTACAGGCATGCACCACAACACCCAGCTTAGTATTATTTTTTGTAAAGATGAGATCTGGCTATGTTGTCCAGGCTGGCCTTGAACTCCTGGCCTCAAGTGATCCTCCCACCTTGGCCTCCCAAAGCACTGGGGTTTACAGGCATGAGCCACCATGCCCAGCCTAAAAGTTTTTATTAATTCTTCCACTGTCCACTGGCAAATTCCACTATTTGCCCCATATTCAGGCAGAGAAGTACCATTGGAATATGACCATGTGGGCACTTTCCGCTCAGGTGGCCTGGGGCTGAATGAGGTCAGTTTAACATCCTCTTTTCTGGGAAGCCTCCCCTGTCTCCCTCCTCTTACACACGTCCCAGTGGTACTTCATGAGTGTACTCGTGGTGACAGTTGACATAGTGTATGTACAATAATTGTGCTTCTGTCTCATCCATTAAACTATGAGATCATCCAGGTAGGAACCATAATTTATTCATTTCTATATTCCTAGGGCCTAAGAGTGCTATAGAGGACATGGCAACTTTTGAATGAATACATGAACAGAGAAACACTTTCATTTTTCACAACCACCTTCTTTTTTTCTCTCTCTCTCTTTTTTTTTTTTTTTTTTTTTTTTTTTTTTTTTTTTTTTTTTTTTGAGACAGAGTCTCTCTCTGTCACCCAAGCTGGAGTGCAATGGTGCAATCTTGGCTCACTGCAACCTCCGCCTCCCAGGTTCAAGAGATTCTCCTGCCTCAGCCTCCTGAGTAGCCGGGATTACAGGCACACACCACCACACCTGGCTAATTTTTGCATTTTTTTAGTAGAGACAGGATTTCACCATGTTGGTCATGCTGGTCTTGAACTCCTGACCTCATGATCCGCCCACCTCGGCCTCCAAAACTGCTGGGGTTACAGGCGTAAGCCACTGCGCCAGGCCCCACAACCACCTTCTAAATTGAGTAAGCTGAATAGTGCATGGTAATATCGCTTTGTAAACAGACCAATTAATGAGTCCTTACTATCGATATGCCCAATCCTTAGGGCACAGCACAAAGGGTCGTGGAGCACCATGATGTAAGCACTTGCAAGTCACTGGTAGAGGGAGGGTTGAGCACTGGGCCAGATGGCTACAGGGCCATGGGATGACCGACACCTGGGATGGCCTCCTTTAAGCCCAGCGCCTGCTACAGGCACTTCTCTTGATGTCAGTGTTAGAAATAAATTTTTGGTGCTGCAAAAGAAATAGCATTCGAACATAAATTTTCTCAGCAAGGCAATTTTACTTCCACAGAAAGGTGCATCTCATGGATGGAGCAATGGCAAGAGCACACCTGAATAAGAGAGGGGAAAGGGTTCTTATCCCTGATGCAGGCAACCCCTACTGCTGTGTTGCTCCCCTATTGGCTAGGGTTGGACCGCAGAGTCTAAGCTAATTCTGATTGGCTATTTTAAAGATAGCAAGGGTATCAGCTGGAGTGCCGGAGTGAGTAGTTTGGCAGGAAGTATGGTTAAAGAACAGGTGACTCAGGTTGACTCAGGTCAAAGCAGGTGACCAGGGGTGACTCAGGACGGAGCAGGTGACCAGAGGTAACTCAGGACAGAACAGGTGATAGAGGCTAGGAGGGGGTTGTTTACTGAAACTAGGGGCAAGGAGACAAACTGAACAAGGAAGTTAAACTTTAAAATGAAGAACAAAGAATAGGGGAGCTGAACATACTGATTCATTGGTTCTTTGGAGAGGATCTCAGAACTCATTGTACTTAACAATTTACAGGCTAAAACCTTTGAAGAGGAATTTATCATATCCTACATCAGTTTGAGAAAAGTCCATTCACCAAAATTGTAAGACATTGAGACCTGGGATATCCCATTCCTGCCATTTCTCTGCCAGAGATGGAGACAGAAATCCAGAGAAACAAAGGAAAGAGTAAAGTGGGTTTATGGAAAACCCAACCAATGCGTGATAGAATGGGGACAGCAGCAGCAAAGAATGGGGCAATTCGGGGACATGCGGCACATGGCAGGGCAGGGCTTCAGTCCAGAAATAAAAATAGTCAAGTGTGTTTACTATTTTATCCCAAAGGCCCAGCTTCCTGTGAGATGGAGGGGAAACCCAGCCCCCTGGTGTGGTTTTCAGCCCCTCTATCCCAGTCTCCTTTTAAATGCAAATACCCTTTGCGGTAGGAAACCTGTTCTTCTGGTGAAATAGACAGGAACAAGACCTAGTACCTCCTCCAGGGCTGTGCAGAATAGAAAGGGAGTGGTGGCCTGGAGCAGTGGCTCAGGCCTGTAATCCTAGCACTTTGGGAAGCCGAGGCAGATGGATCACTTGAGGTCAGGAGTTCGAGACCAGCCTGGCCAATGTGGTGAAACCTTATCTCTACTGAAAATACAAAAAATTAGCCGGGTATGGTGGTGAGTGCCTATAATCCCAGTTAGTCAGGAGGCTGAGGCAGGAAAATCACTTGAACCCGGGAGGTAGAGGTTGCAGGAGCTGAGATTGTGCCACTGCACTACAGCCTGGGTGACACAGTGAGACTCCATCTCAAAAAAAAAAAAGAAAAAGAAAAAGAAAATAATACTGTTTACAGTCTGTCCCAAAAAAATGAAGTACTTAGGTATAAATGTAACAAAACATGTATGGGATCTGTATGCTAAAAGCTACAAAATGTTGATGAAAAGAATCAAAGAGACCCTAAATAAAAGAAACACTATACTATGTTCATGGATTGAAAGACTTAGCATAAAGATGTAGATTTTTTTCCCCCAAATGGATCCATAGGATTAACTCAATTCTTCTGAAAATCCCAGGAAGGTTTTTGTAGAAAAGCTTATTTTAAATTTTATGGAAGGGCAAAAGACTTAAAATCGCTAACACAATTCTGGAAAAAATAAATGAAGTGGGAGGAACCACTCTGCATGACATAATGACTTACTAATAGTGCAGTAATTAAGACCGTTTGGTACTGGCAAAGGGATAGACACAGTGATCAATGGAGAAGAGTAGAGAATAAGAAATAGACCCACGCAAGCAGGGGCAACTGATTTTTACAAAGATGCAGAAGCATTTCAGTGGAGGAAGGATAACTGTATTAGTCTGTTCTCACACTGCTATGAAGAAACAGCAGATCACGTGAGCCCAGGAGTTCAAGAACAGCCTGGGCAACATGGTGAAAATATCCAAGACTGGGTAATTTATAAAGAAAAGAGGTTTAATTAACTCACAGTTACTTATGGCTAGGGAGGCCTCAGGAAACTTACAATTATAGCAGAGGGCACCTCTTCACAGGGCAGCAGGAGACAGAGTGAGTGCCAGGCAAAGGAGAATGCCTCTTATAAAACCATGAGATCTCATGAGAACTCACTCAATATTATGAGAACAGCATGGGAGGAAACCACCTCCATGATTCAATTACCTCACACTGGGTCCCTCCCACAGCACGTAGGGATTATGGGAACTACAACTCAAGATGAGATTTGCGTGGGGACACAGAGCCAAACCATATCAATAAGCTTACCATAAATGGTGCTTTATACACACCTTATACAAAAATTGACACAAAATTAGTCATAGACTTAAATGTAAAACATAAGACTAAAAAACTTTTAGAAAAATAAACATAGGAAAAAACATTCAGGACCTAGAGCTAGGTAAAGAGATTTTAGACTTGACACCAAAAGCACAATCTATAAAAGGAAAAATTGATAAATTGACCTCCTCAAAATAAAAATAAAAATAAAAAAATACTTGCTCAGCTAAAGACCCTGTTAAGAGGAAAAGAAAAGCTACACATGATGATCATAAAAGAATAGCAGGCCGGGCACAGTGGTTCACATCTGTAATCCTAACACCCGAGACAGGCAGATCACGTGAGCCCAGAAGTTCAAGCCCAGCCTGGGCAACATGGTGAAATCCCATCTCTACAAAAAAGATACAAACATTAGCCATGTGTGTTGGCGCATGCCTGTAGTCCCAGCTACTCAGGAGGCTGAGGTGGGAGGATTACTTGAGCCCGGGAGGTCAGGCTGCAGTGAGCCATGATTGAGCCCCTGCACTCCAGCCTGGGCAACATAGTGAGGCTCTGTCTCCATTTTAAAAATAAATAAAAGAATAGCAAGAGGGAGCCCTAGGGTGATGGGGTGATGGAATAGTTCTGTATCTTTTCTTTTTTTTTTGTTTTAGATGGAGGGATAGCTCTGTTGCCAGGCTGGAGTGCAGTGGCACCATCTTGGCTCACTGCAACCTCCAACTCCCTGGTTCAAGTGATTCTCCTGCCTCAGCTTTCCAAGTAGCTGGGATTACAGGCACATGCCACCATGCCCAGTTTTTTTTTTTTTTTTTTTTTTTTGTATTTGTAGTAGAGACGGGGTTTCACCATGTTGGCCAGGATGGTCTTGATCTCCTGATCTAGTGATCCGCCTGCCTCAGCCTCCCAAAGTGCTGGGATTATAGGCGTGAGCCACAGTGCCCGGGCAGTTCTGTATCTTGATTGTGATGGTAGTTGCACAAATCTAAACGTGACAAATTTGCACAAAGATGCACACACATACATGCACACACACAACACACACATGCAAGAGTGCACATAAAACTGATAAAATGTGAATGAGCTCTGCGGATTGTACCATGGCCAATTTCCTGGTTTGATACTGCACTCTAGTTACGCAAGACATTACCACTGGGGGGCACTAGATGAAGAGTACATGGGACCTTCCTGTACATTTTCCCCAACTTCCTGTGATCTATTATTCTTTCAGAATAAAATTGTAAGTAAATAAATACATTTTTCAAATTTTAAAAATGGATGCCTATCTGCCAGTTTGTAAAGATAGCATAACATTGTTTCACTGGCACTGTTTGATCATGTCTGGATCTACGACAGGCAGTGCAGACTATGGACCATCATACAATCTCTGATGGGAAATCATAGTTATTAAGCCTCATAAGCCTGATTCTGCAGCTGGAGTCATGCCCAAGAGTCCAGACTTTCATCCTAAGGTGATATCATCCATACCCCTGTTGTACAATGCACAGCAAGATTAGCTTCTACATGAAGTCAGGGTAGGACACAGCAAGATTAGCTTCTAGGTGAAGTCAGGGTAGGACACAGCAAGATTCTGGTCACAGAAGCCACTCGAGTCTTCATAAAATGAATAAGAACATGTCAAACAGGTAAGAGGTATTTAAAGACAAAATAGCCCTTCAAAGAGACGGTTAGAAATAATAGAACATGAGTGGATCACCTGAGGTCAGGAGACCAAGACCATCCTGGCCAACAGGGTGAAACCCTATCCCTAATAAAAATACAAAAATTAGCTGAGTGTGGTGGTGCACACCTGTAATCCCAGCTACTCGGGAGGCTGAGGCAGGAGAATTGCTTGAACCCGGGAGGCAGAGGTTGCAGTGAGCCGAGATGGTGCCACTGCACTCCAGCCCGGGAAACGGAGTGAGACTTTGTCTCAAAAAAAAAAAAAAGAAAGAAAGAAAGAACAGAACATTTGTTTAAGTCTAGGTGATGCATACATGAATATTTCCTGTACCCTTTTTTTTGTCATTTTTTATAGATTTAAAATATTTCATTATACAAAAAGGATATTAGGTTAGTGAAAAATTGAAGGCAACCAAATTATCTAAGAGCAGAAAATTAATTAAGGAGAGTCCACGTGCTCAGTTATTAGAAATCATAATTTTAAAGATGTGTCAAAAACATGAAAAATGCACATGACATAATATGAGATGAAAAGTGGAGACGCATTGATCCCAAATTCATCAAAATGTGTGTGCAAATGGAACAAGACTTGCAATGCTCAAAAGTGATAATGAGATTATGAATCATTTCTTTGCCCTATTTTTCTAAAATTTTCTATTTTACAATTTTTAAAAGACAATATTATTTTAACTATTCAAGAGAGGTCTTCGGTAATATTAAGGCTAGAAAAATTTGAAACCAAAGGACAAAATCTATAAAGGAATACAGAGGAGCACATATCATTTATTTTTAATTGCTTTTCATTATTTTCATTTATTCCTATAGATGGGCGGTGACCTCTTACCAGCTAGACAAGCCCATTTTTGACACACAAAACTGAGTCTTTGTATGTGACATATACCAATAGTGCCTGCTTCCCTGCTGTAGGGATTCCACTTCATGGCCATAGACCACTGGAATGATATTTACTTTCAGTTTAATGACAATGTCTGGTATTTTGTGTTCTATTCTAAATCATTTGCACTTGCCAGGACAAATTGAAAGGTTTTCTACAAGTCACCTATTCCTTGATTTCATGGAAGAACGCCAAATAGTTTTATGATAGTATACAAAAATGGGTGAGAGGCCAGGCGCGGTGGCTCACGCCTGTAATCCCAGCTACTCGGGAGGCTGAGGCAGAAGAATCACTTAAACCCAAGAGGTGGAGGTTGCAGTGAGCCGAGATCATGCGCCTGCACTCTGGCCTGAGCCACAGAGTGAGACTCCATCTCAAAAAAAAAAAAAAAAAAAAAATAGATGAGAGGCGCTGCACATACGCTGCCGACTTCCAAAAATATTCTAAAGCTCAGAAGACTTAAGTGGAAACAGGTGCGGTGGCTCACACCTGTGATCCCAGCACTTTGGGAGGCTGAGGAGGGTGGATCACAAGGTCAGGAGATCGAGACCATCCTGGCCAACATAGTGAAACTCCGTCTCTACTAAAATACAAAAATTAGCTGGGTGTGGTGGTGCATGCCTGTAATCCCAGCTACCCAGGAGGCTAAGGCAGGGGAATGGCTTCAATCCAGCAGGTGGAGGTTGCAGTGATCTGAGATTGAGCCACTGCACTCCAACCTGGGCCACAAGAGTGAAATTCCATCTCAAAAAAAAAGACTTAAGTGGGTACCGAGTAGATTTACTGGATTTACTGTTGGACCACTGATGTAACACTGATGTAAGTTATGGAGGAGGCACTTAGCTCTAATCTGCCATCAGACTGGTCGTATTTCTTGGATGATTCTCCCACATATTTTTTTCAAACATTTCTGGGTGGAGACGGTACAGTGTGACATTGTGGATAACAATGGTGACAAGTTGATCCTGGTGGCATCTGCATTATTTTTCTCCTCGGATTGCCTCGACTCATCTTTTTACATTCATGATCTCACACGACCCCCGGGATTTCTTTAATCACCAGTTAGAATTCAGATTCTTGGGTCTCACCCTAGATGCCTCCAGATTCGGTCTTGCTGAGGAGTGGGGCCCAATAATCTGCATTTTTAACAACCTTATGGTCCTTATGCCCACCCAAGGTCAAGAGCCATTTTCTAAAGAAGGAACTGGTGTCCGGGTGAAGTGGCTCCCGCCTGTAATCCCAGCACTTTGGGAGGCCAAGGCGGGTGGATCATCTGAGGTCAGGAGTTCAAGACCAGCTTGGCCAACATGATGAAACCCCATCTCTACTAAAAATACAAAAATTTGGGTGTGGTGGCATATGCCTGTAATCCCAGCTACTCAGGAGGCTGAGGCAAAAGAATCACTTGACCCAGGAGGCGGAGGTTGCAGTGAGCCAAGATCACACCACTGCATTCCAGTGTGGGCAACAGAGCTAGACTCCATCACAAAAAAAAAAAAAAAAGAGGAACTGGGGCTCGTGGTGATGCAGTAACTACACCCAGTGCTCATGAGGACTACATGTTGCCAGGACGGGTAGAGTCAGGCCCAGGAAGATCTAGCACTCCTGGCTCTTTCTTTCTCTCTCTTTCTTTTTATTTTTTTAGACGAAGTTTCGCTCTTGTCGCTGAGCTGGAGTGCAATGGCGTGATCTCTGCTCACTGTAACCTCTGCCTCCCAGGTTCAAGCAATTCTCCTACCTCAGCCTCCTGAGTCGCTGGGATTGCAGGCACCCGCCACCACGCCCAGCTAATTTTTTGTATTTTTAGTAGAGACAGGGTTTCACCATGTTGGCCAGGCTGGTCTCGAACTCCTGGCCTCAAGTGATCCACCTGCTTCGGCCTCCCACAGTGCTGGAATAACAGGCCTGAACCGCCGTGCCTGGCCTGTTGGCTCTTTCTAAGCAGTCACATCGCCTAAAAGGGCTGTACCAAACTCAGCAGCACCCCCCAGCCAACGCTGTGGTTTCTGGGAATTCGATGAGAGGGGATGAAGAGATGCACATAAATGTGCAAACCCTACTCCCACTTACTTGCGGCGTACAAACACCCCGTGCACCTCTTCCGCTGCTCTCGCCAAACCTCCAGCCCCTCCAAAAGGGAACAGCTGCTGCAATTGGCCGAGGCCACCCTACAACATCATAAAGTCCAAGAGCCCACCAGGGAACCCTGTGGTTTAAGCAAACCCTACCTCTCCTCTTCAAAGTCAGCAGAATGGAGTACACAGAGAAATACTTGTATATGTTTCTATTGAAAAGTCTTGGCTAAAATTTTAAAAAATAAACGAACACCTTTGCAGAGAAAGTAAAACCAAAGCAGAGCATAAAGGCCTTCCCCCGCTTCCCAATCTGTTTACCTATATCCCCAGCCCTCCTTTCCAAACCACATCTTAAATCCAAACTTTAAATACAGGATTTTTGGCTTTTAATTAAAAGTGACTCCATCTGGGAAGGAGATAATGCCATGCATTTATGAGCACATATTAGAAGGAAATAAGGCATTTCATGCAATTACAGGGGATCTAAGGAAGGAAAAATGAAGAAGAGAGGGATAGTCAGACACTAGGAAGAAAGTAACACTGCTCAGAGTCCCTGGGCCATTGAAGCCTGGAGAAAAGTGGTAACTTGCAATGTTCTCAGCCTAATTCAGATAATAGACCTCAATGCCTGGTGACATATGGAAATCTTGGGAGGACAAGCCTTCAAAAGCTTTTTTTTTAAATGTTTTATTATACTTTAAGTTCTGGGATACATGTGCAGAACGTGCAAGTTTGTTACATAGGTATACACGTGCCAAGGTGGTTTGCTGCACCCATCAACTTGTCATCTACATTAAGTATTTCTCCTAATGCTGTCCCTCCCCTAGTCTCCCCACCCCTCAACAGGCCCCAGTGTGTGATGTTCCCCTCCCTATGTCCATGTGTTCTCATTGTTCAACTCCCACTTAGGAGTGAGAACATGCATGTTTGGTTTTCTGTTCTTGTGTTAGTTTGCTGAGAATGATGGTTTCCAGCTTCATCCATGTCCCTGCAAAGGACATGAATTCATCCTTTTTTATGGCTGCATAGTATTCCATGGTGTATATGTGCCACATTTTCTTTATCCAGTCTATCATTGATGGGCATTTGGGTTGGTTCCATGTCTTTGCTATTGGGAACAGTGCTGCAATAAACGTAGGTGTGCATGTGTCTTTATAGTAGAATGATTTATAATCCTTTGGGCACATAACCAGTATTGGGATTGCTGGGTCAAATGGTATTTCTGGTTCTTGATCCTTGAGGAATTGCCACACTGTCTTCCACAGTGGTTGAACCAATTTACACTCCCACCAACAGTGTAAAAGCGTTCCTATTTCTCCACACCCTCTCCAGCATCTGTAAGCCTTCAAAAGCTTTATGATAGATAGCTTCATCCCAAAAGGCTCTGGACTGACACCATCTTCCATGCACAGGGGTACTTCATCATAGCAGCGAGTCTACCTGATGGAAGTTTCCAGAATACTCACCCCCACATTTTCCCATACTTCAATGGACATATTTGCATTCTATATCTGAATCCCAAAAACACTGGGAAGAAAAACAATATAAAATTTAACCATTATGTCCTGAACCCTACCTCTAATTGGGGTAAAAAAAAAAATTGAACGTGGTAAAATCAGTCTAGTTGTCTTTTACTGGCAGTTAGAGGGAAGCTTATTCCAAGATGTCTTAGGGGAAAAGAGAGAAAACAGAGGAGATATTTGAAACGGAGAATTTAAAGTCACTCCTGAATTTTCTCTGAGTATCATAGACACTGAGCACCTCCCCCTTGTCTATGAATACGAAATAACTCCTTGTCTTTCTGACGTGGTGTTGCTACTGCCGGTATTCTCTCTAAAATCTCATAACTCTCTGAATTATTGCCTCCAGGGACACATGGGGAAACTGAGGCTGGGGAGAAGTGAGCAAGTGTCTCCAGGGAATGCACAATGTTTTATCTCCTCGTTCAACATCCTTTTCATTTATCTCATGAGTCTTCTCTAAAATTCTAGCGGAATTAGCAAGTTAATGACACCAGGGACCTCTTTCAGTCTATCAGATGTACATATCTAAGACACATTGCTGAGTGGGAAAATGAAGAGTGAGCAAATGACAAAGTAGACTCGCTTTCCAGTTTCCACCTCAGCACAGAAGAAATCAGGAAATGTCACCTCTACACATACGCGTAGGACATGGCGAATTAAAATACTTCCATGACACAGCGAATTAAAGTACTTGCTCTGCACTATTCACAATAGCAAAGACATGGAAGCAACCTAAATGCCCATCAGTGCTAGACCGGATAAAGAAAATGTGGTACCCGGCCGGGCGCAGTGACTCACACCTGTAATCCCAGCACTTGGGAGGCTGAGGCGGGTGGATCACCTGAGGTCAGGAGTTCAAGACCAGCCTGACCCATATGGTGAAACCCTGTCTTTACTAAAAAAAAATACAAAAATTAGCCAGGTGTGCTGGCATGTGCCTATAGTCTTAGCTACTTGGGAGGTTGAGGCAGGAGAATCACTTGAACCTGAGAGGTGGTGATTGCAGCAAGCCAAGATAGCGCCACTGCACTCAAGCCTGGATGACAGAGCAAGACTCTGTCTCAAAACAAATAAAAACAAACAAAAAAGTAGCCAGGTGTGGTGGCACACGCCTGTAATCTCAGCTCCTCAGGAGGCTGAGGCAGGAAAATGACTTGAACCCGGGAGACAGCGATTGCAGTGAGCCAAGATCATGCCACTGCACTCCAGCCTGGGCAACAGAGCGAGACTCCATCTCAAGAGAAAAAAAAAAAAAAGTGTGGTACCTATACACCATGGAATACTATGTAGTCATAAAAGTGAATGAGATCAAGTCCTTTGCAGGGACATAGATGGAGCTGAAGGCCATCATCCTTAGCAAACTAACACAGGAACAGAAAACCAAATACCACATGTTCTCACTTATAAGTGGGAGCTAAATGATGAGAACACATGGACCCATAGAGGGGAACAGCAGACACTAGGACCTATCACCTGTCACCACCTATCAGGGTGAAGGGTGAGAAGAGGAAGAGGATCAGAAAAAATAACTAAGGGTACTAGGCTTAATACCTGGGTGATGAAATAATCTCTACAACAAACCCCTGTAACACAAGTTTACCGACGGAACAAACCTGCACGTGTACCACTGAACTTAAAAGTTAAAAAAAAAAAAATTAATACTTGCTTTAAGTTTACACTTCTAAACTTAAAAGTGGCCGGGTGTAGTGGCTCATGCCTGTAATCCCAGCACTTTAGGAGGCCGAGGTGAGCAGATCTCTTGAGGTCAGGAGTTCGAGACCAGTCTGGCCAACATGGTGAAATCCCAACTCTACTAAAAATACAAAAATTAGCCGGACGTGGTGGCGGGAGCCTATAATCCCAGCTGCTCTGAAGGCTGAGGCAGGATAATCCCTTGAACCCGGAAGGTGGCGGCTGCAATGAGCCAAGATTGTGCCACTGCTCTCCAGCCTGGGCGACAGAGTGAGACTCCATCTCAAAAATAAACAAATAAATAAAATAAAACCTAAAAGTAAATCTTCCTCTTGCCAAGTTTTGACTGTAATGCTTTAACTATGCAGAAGTCCCAGAAATGTGGCTCTTGGGGTACACCTACTAAAGAGTTGATCTGGGAAGGGTTGAGAGGAAAAGATTGCTTTTTTTAAGTTAATGAAATAGAGATAGGGTCTCGCTATGTTGCCCAGGCCGGTCTTGAACTCTTAACCCCAAGCAATTCTCCCACCTCAGTCTCCCAAAGTGCTGGGATTATAGATGTGAGCCACCATGCCCGGCCAGATTGCTTTTTTCAGAGGGAAAAAGTATGGAATTTTTAAGCAGCAATTAGGCAACAGAGGCCTCAGTCTGAAACAAGCCTTGGGTCTGAGGGAAAGGAAACCTAGGCCGGAGAGCACCTGCACGAAGGCTTTGCTGGGGCTCTGTGGACATGAGCTTGTTGCCTGGCTGTCGACAAAGCATCGGACCACATTCGCCACAAAGGCTGGGCCAAAATTCACAGTCAGTGTGGTACATATGCCACTACGTTCAGTTAAATTGAATGTTTGGTAATTTTGTCAAACATCCCCTTTCTAGGGATGGGTATACACGATTCTGCCTTTGTTTAAAAAAAAAAAAAAACTCATTTCATGGTTAAATATCTGAAGTCAATAGACAACCACCATCTTGTCTCAGTTATATTCATTCTCTGCTCAGACTCACCCATAGGGTGCTACCTTTGAAGAAAAAGAGGTAAAACAGAACCCTCTTGTTTTTTATCGAAAATCCTCAAAGGATGTCGTGGGGAGCAAAAGCTGGGGTGTAGCCATGGGAATATCCACAGGGGATTTAGCAGTTATTGAGAGAATTCAAGTAGGTGCAAATTATCTGATGGTGAGTACTTGGGCTGCCTAATAAACTGAAGTTTCAAAGCTATTCAGGAGGAAGGGGATTGAGGGAAAAGGTTACCAAAAGCTCATGCCAGAAACAGAAAAGTTTGAATCTCATGCACGCAGCTAATGAGCCACTACCGGGTCCTCCCTTCCTGCTTTTCTCTTAGTGTTAAGAACGACTGTACCTTCCCAAGATTCTGCACCAGGCAAAAATAAAATCCTCTTTCTGGTGCTCACAAAGGCTGAACATCAAGTCCTGAACGTTGGGTGCTGATCTGCCAGAGATCTGGGCTGTTTGACGGAGACACATCAGAGATTGGTAGAAGCTGACAAGACAGTCGTGGGATAAACCTGGCCATGCTCTCTCTGGGGCCTACACACCATCTCTGAAAGTATACATCTCATAACTTCCTGCTGAGGAGGAGCATTTTACTGATGGAACTATGCTGGTGTTTGCAACCTTATGAAGTAAGAGAGGGAGCTCAAACAATTCACTTTGCAGTAAGACAAAACAGCTCTCCAAAAGGCAGAAGCATCAGCCCAGGAATTGCCAGCTTCTTTAAAAGCCCATGTGAATGGGTCCCATATCAATAAAGTGAAAGAGTAACCAGATCACAGAAATGGTGACTTTATAGACACAGGGGCTGGTGAGTCTCTGACTTAGCAACTGGAACAGTCAAGAAAGAGAGGTAACATGTAGGCAATAAATAACATCAGCAACTCCAACAGCAATAATTACATTCACTCATCAGGTCCTTTCCCTCTTCCACTGTGAGACCTTCCTAAAGTAATGGTGATTAGGTAAAAGTAGCTAAGTTTTCATGGGCCCAATCCTAGAGTGAACACTTAACAAACATTTGCAAACTTGAGGACTCCTGAGGGGTTCCAGCTGGAGCTCTTCCAAGGCGTTTCATTCATTTATGTCTATTTAGTAAGTCAACTCTACCATGACTTGAGGATTCACACACTAGGTAAAAACAGGAACTATCTGCTCCTGTGATAGTTAATTTTATGTCTACATGGCCAGGCCACGTTACCTAGTTTTTGGTCAAACACCAGAATAGATGTTGCAGTGAAGGTGCGTTTCAGAAGGGATTAAGATTTAAATTGGTAGACTTTGAGTAAAGCAGATTACTCTCATACAATCAGTTGAGGGCCTTAAGAGAAAAGATGCCGGGCACAGTAGCTCACACTGTAACCCCAGCACTTTGGGAGGCCAGCACTTTGGGAGGCTGAGGAGGGCAGACCACCTGAGGTTGAGAGTTCAAGACCAGCTGACCAACATGGAGAAACCCCATCTCTACTGAAAATACAAAATTAGCTGGGCGTGGTGGTGGGCACCTGTAATCCCACCTACTCGGGAGGCCGAGGCAGGAAAATCGCTTGAACTTGGGAGGTGGAGGCTGCAGTAAGCTGAGATTGTGCTACCGCACTCTAACCTGGGCAACAAGAGCAAAACTCCGTCTCAAAAAAAAGAGAGAAAAGACTAAGTTCCCCGCAGAAAGAAGGAATTCTGCCTCCAGACTGCCTTCAGATTCAAGACTGCAAAGTCAACTCTTCCTGGAGTCTCCAGCCTGCTGGCCTGTCCTGCAAATTTCAGACTTGCCAGCCCCCACAATCACATGAGCCGATTCCTTGGAAGAAGAAAAATATATATATATGTGTGTGTGTGTGTGTGTGTGTGTGTGTGTGTGTGTATCACCACACATATGCATCATATTATTGGTTCTGTTTCTCTGGAAAACCCTGACTAATACAGTTTCAATAATGAGATTTTGCCAAAGTGCATCCACTCAATCACAGAGGGTCACCAAGAGCCTATCATGACATTATTTTCACAGCTTGCTGTCTTTTGTGCTTCTCCTTTCCTCTATGCCTGGACCTCATTTTAGGATCTGGCCTTTCCTAAATCTGCCTTCACAGAGAGGCCTCAGGGAAACTAGTGTTCTTATTTAAATAGAGTAAGAACCATGTTCAAGGATTCCACTGGCCTCGTAGAAATGTGAGCACCTTTTAGCCGTAGCTAAGTCCCCGTGGTCAGGTGATCTTGTTGATTTGAGCTATAGGGAAGGATGATTGATCTGTACATTCCCTGAATCCCACTGTGCAGGGAGACCAGTGACTCAAATATCCATTTCCAGGCCACTCCTCCCCTTGTGGAATCTGGCCCTCCAACAGGTGATACTCAACCTGATAAGCACAGTGCCAGGCATGCTCACTTCTTTCAAGGTGGTCAATCACAAAGCAGTTAGTTTATTGCCTCTGTACATCAACCATCTCTGTAGGAAAATCCATTAAGGCTGGTGCTCCCAATAGCAGGCCTGCCCGCAATTCATCTTTGATGGGTCATGTGTGGACTCCACCAACGGAGGGTTCTGGATCCTTGCAGACCTTCCCACTCCAGCGTTACTGACGGATGGAAGACTAGAGGAAGAAGAGAGGCTTAGGCAAGAGACTGCTAGGCACTGATCAACCACGAAGCTGATAGTCCAACAATGTTGGTTCCACAGAGGCAAATTAGGAAAGTGTGGTTGAGAAGTGTGATGCGCTTTCGGCTAAAAGACAGGGGCCTTCTGGCCGGGCGTAGTGGCTCACGCCTGTAATCCCAGCACTTTGTGAGGCCAAGGCGGGCGGATCACAAGGTCAGGAGATCGAGACCATTCTGGCTAACACGGTGAAATCCCATCTCTACTAAAAAATACCAAAAAAAAATTAGCCGGGCGTGTTGGTGGGTGCCTGTAGTCCCAGCTACTCGAGAGGCTGAGGCAGGAGAATGGGGTGAACCTGGGAGGTGGAGGTTCCAAGATAAGCCATATTTAGGACAAAAATTAAGTCTCAATAGATTAAATTTAATTTTATTTTTTATTATTATTTTTTGAGACAGCATCTTGCTCCATCTCTACAAAAAAAATACCAAAACAAAAAAACAAAAAAAAATAGCCAGGCATGGTGGCAGGAGCCTGTGGTCCCAGCTACTCAGGAGGCTGAAGTAGGAGAATTGCTTAAGCCCAGGAGGTAGAGGCTGCAGTGAGCCGGGATTGCACCACTACACTCCACCCTGGCTGACAGAGCGGGACTCTGTCTGAAAACAAAACAACAAAATTAAAGAAGCTTCTCCTTCAAGAGACCCTCCCATGCAGCCAGGGGTGAGAATTGCTGATGGAGAGTTGGTACACATTGCATGGATTTTCTCCTTGAAAGCAGGGAGATTACCTTGTTTTGAATCCCTGGCCCCAGTACCCAGCCTGGCATATTACAGACACTTACTAAATGTTTGTTGAATGAATGAAAGACTGAATGAATGAATAAGGGTTACGGTATGATGATTAATAACAGTCAAGAGGAGGCTGGCAAGGAATTGCCTTGGAAAACCCAAATAATAATAGACAGCAGCAAGCCACAGAGTGAACATCCCCTAAGATGAAACTACATAGTAAGCTAGTATTGAGGGAAATAAATTTGGGATATGGCCAAGTGACAAGAGCAGTGACCAGCAAGAATCTGACTGATGGCATGAAGCAGCCAACTTCATGGTAAATTCATGGTAAAATAAATATAAATCCCACTTAGGGAAGCCTGCATTTAATGGGTTTCTCACTTCATCCAGAGAAACCAAATAGCTTCCAATGTAAAATAGACTTGGCATCACTGTGACCTGAGAATCTCATGAGACCTCTGTTGACACTGCTGCCCAGTGAAGCAGACTCAACAGAAACTCCGTGAAGGTGGAAGACACGGCTGGTTCCAATCCCAGACACATCCGAGAGAAGCCAGCAGCTCTCAGATCTCATTAGGAGGAAAACGCTTCTAGAGGTAATGACCATTTTCATGAAATATTGATATTTTTAACCCTTTCATACCAACTATGCCATACACTACTAAGCAAAATATATGACTCTGACATGTGACTTGGAATGTAAACTATCATACCTGGCCAGGCATGGTGGCTCACGTCTGTAATCACAGCACTGTGGGAGGCCAAGGTAGGAAGATCACTTGAGGCCAGGAGTTGGAAACCAGCC
The DNA here is from genome assembly GCF_043159975.1 of Macaca nemestrina. Classification (NCBI taxonomy): domain Eukaryota; kingdom Metazoa; phylum Chordata; class Mammalia; order Primates; family Cercopithecidae; genus Macaca; species Macaca nemestrina. The sequence goes on along the minus strand of NC_092128.1, from coordinate 151,859,083 downwards.
TGGGCAACATAGTGAGACCCACCTTTACAAAAAATTAAAAATTAGCCTGGCATGGTGACACACAACTGGGGTCCCAGATACTGAGGAGGCTAAGGCAGGAGGAACACTTGAGCCCAGGAGTTGGAGGCTGCAGTGAGCTATGATCACACCACTGCACTCCAGCCTGGGCAACAGAGCTAAGAATGAACTCAAAAGAGCTCAAGGTACCCAAACAAGACTGAGAAGCTGTTAAATAAACAAACGTAGGTATAAGTGGGCAATCCAGTTCCTGCTCTGGCCTCCAGAGCCCAGCTTCAGCTTCCCTGGGCTTTTACCTTTCATTGCAAGCCCCGGGTGCATCCAAAGAGGTCAGCCTTAAGCTTTAGGAAGCACGTTAGGTGTGTGCAAAACAGGCAGGAAAGAAAGTCATTGTGAGAAATGACTAATTAATTGCTCCAGCCAGAATCAATCTCTCTCTCAGTATCTCTCTCTCTCTCTCTCTCTCTCTCTCTCTCTCTCTCCCCACCCCCACCCCCAACCTGTAATTCATTATCAGGGACTCTTCAATTCTACCACAAATGCATCTCCAGTTTGTCTGCTTCTAACCACCTTCACTGCTTCTGAGAGTCCTGGATCCTTCGAGAACATCCAGTTCTCCTGCAGGGACAATCCTCTCTTCCCTCCAAAGGAGTGGCCTATTCAGCTATTCCCCAGATCTTACATCTCTGCAAAAAATGGAATAATGTTCTGCTGATTCAAAACCTATCAGTCTGTTAAGAAGGCAGCCTAACAGAAGTTGAAAAGTTTGGAGCAGTCAGGAACAGAATCCCCATGCCCACAGCCAGTCTGACCACAGCATGTGGAAAGCGATACCAATAACACTCCCTGGGAACACAGACTCAGGAATAATTCAGCAGTTGCAAAACATGCCTTGGTCAACATTTACTACTCAGTAAGAACTATTTGAAATGCCTTCTGTGTTTAACTCATTGAATCCTTAAATAACCCTGTGAGAATAGATATTATTAGTATTCCCATTTTACAGATAAGGAAACTAAGGCCTAAGGGGGTGAAGTAATGGCCCCATGTCACATAGCTAATTCATGTTGGGGTGTGATTCAAACCAGATCACTGGACTCCAGTGCAAATGTTCCAGACCCCACAGCCATAAAAATGCATAAAGTTGTTACTGCATGAAGATGTTACTCATGGCAGTATTTACAGCATCAAAAATCAGCCCACAAGTCTCTTTCCTCCATTCACTCTCAATCGTTTCTCCCCCAAAAATTACTGAAATGAAACCACTGCCAAATGAACTCTTGAAAGCCTTTTGACTCCTTGAAAGATATGTGGTAATCTCTTTCAAGTTGCAAAGGCTAGAGATATGTTTACTACATACACAGATTTATGACTGTCTTAGTTAGCTCAGGCTGTTGTAACAAAATATCATAGAATAGGTCCTTTGAAAACAGAAGTTGATTTCTCACAGTTCTGGAGGCTGATCAAGGTGCTTCCTGATTGATTTCCTGGTGAGGACTCTCTTTCTGAGTTGCAGACTGCGACCTTCTTGCTATGTTCTCATGTGGCCTTTCCTCAGCACATTCATATGGGATAAAAGAGAGGGAAAGATCTCTTTCTCTTCTTATAGGACCACTAATATCGTTGTGAAAGCCCCATTCTTGGCCAGCAAATGTAATTAAGACATAAGTTAAGATGAGGCCATACTCGAGTAGGATGGACCCTTAGTCCAATATGGCTTGCGTGCTTGCAAGAAGAGGAAAAAAGACAGAGACAGACACGCACAGAGGAGAGAAGTTATATGAAGACATAGTTACAGAGGGGGAAAGTCCTGCAGTGAAGGAGACAGAGATTGGAGGGATGCAGCTCCAAGCCAAGGATCGTTGGTCACCACCAGAAGCTGGGAGAGAGGCATGGAGAAGATTCTTCTTCTGAGCCCCCAAGAAGGAGCCAACTCTGCTAACAACTCGATTTTGGACTTCTGGCCTGCAGAACTATGAGAAAATAAATTTCATTTTTTAAGCCACCCAGTTTGTGGTACTTTGTTATGGCAGCCTTAGGGAGCTAATGCAGGCACCACCCAACTTAGACACATCATTGACCTCTGATCTCCTATAACATGAAGATCAAAACAGCATGACACATTCCTTATAAAGCTATTGTTAAGAAAATGTATGGCCAAGACTTAGCCCAGTAACTGTCACAAATTAAGCTCTCCACAAAGATAAGCAGTAAGGTTGGCTGACATTGTCATCATCATCATCATTGTTATCATCATCATTTTTGATAATTTCCTTGGGCCAAGTAGTGATTTAGGGTCCTAGCAGTGGAACCCAGAGTTGCAAGATCCCATGACACAAAACAAGACAATGTAAAATAACTCCCTGCTGCTACGACTTTTCCATATAAAGTTCAGGAGCTCATTTTATTATCAGGGACCCAGAGTGGCTTTAAGAAGCAATTGACCAGGCGGGGCGCAGTGGCTCACGCCTGTAATCCCAGCATTTTGGGAGGCCAAGGCAGGCAGATCACAAGGTCAGGAGATCGAGACCATCCTGGCTAACACAGTGAAACCCAGTCTCTGCTAAAAGTGCAAAAAAATAGCAGGGCGTGGTGGCGGGTGCCTGTAGTTCCAGCTACTCAGGAGGCTGAGACGGAGAATGGCATGAACCCAGGAGGCGGAGCTTGCAGTGAGCCGAGATCATGCCACTGCACTCCAGCCTGGGCGACACAGCGAGACTCCGTCTCAAAAAAAAAAAAAAAAAAAAGAAGCGATTAACCTAGAATCCAACACAAGCAGTGCAAATAGCACAGCAAAACCTCTACCAACACCAACATCTATGGGAGACCTTGGTTGGTACTGTCCAACAAGAACATAGTCAATCCTGGTCCTTCCACTCAGAAAGCCAACTTGTTCAGTCCCAGGGGAGCATTTCATAGCTAAGTCACACAGGTGGATCTCCCAGGTTCCTGTCAAAAAGGAAAAAAAACTTTTTTTTTTTTTTTTTTGAGACAGAGTCTCACTGTGTCACCCAGGCTGGAGTGCTGTGGCGCGATCTTGGCTCACTGCAACCTCCACCTCCCAGGTTCAAGCAATTCTCATGCCTCAACCTCCCGAGTAACTGGGGTTACAGTCACCTGCCACCACGCCAGGGTAATTTTTTGTATTTTTACTAAAGACAGGGTTTCGTCATGTTGGCCAGGCTGCTTTCAAACTTCTGACCTCAGGTGATCCGCCTGCTTCGGCCTCCCAAAGTGCTGAGATTACAGGCATGAGCCACCACGCCTGGCCCAGAAATCTTTCAGATAAAATAATGTCTGCTTTGTTGATTATCTTGCTCAGTGTCCCTTGTATGATATCCAACCGGAAAATTCCTTTTATAGTTAAAAATCAGAAAAGATCTCTAATGACAAATGGAGCAGCTCTGTTCTCTATTAAATAAAGTCTTTGCAATGTCTTTGCTTCTCTTATTGCCCAGACCAACAGGAACCCCAGTGCCAAATTCAAAATTTAATTAGAGTAACTCAGTCCTTAAGGGAGCACATTTGGTCCTTTTCATAGCTTTGATTCATTTTTCTCATCCAATAATCTCATTGTATGTGCTTTTTATCCTAAGTGGCCTTAATTCTCTTTGGAAATTACCAAGCCTGGTCCATGAATGCTTCACAACAAATGGCTTTTGAGGCCAGTTAGTAAAAATTACAAGAAAGAGAGAGTAGTCAAGCTGTGTCTAGAAAAATGGATTTAGAAGTCTTACCTTCAGGGAAAGAGGAAAAAGAAGAAAGAAAAAAATGTTCACAGCATAATAGCTGGAGCAGAGAGACACAAGCCCAAATGAACAAAAATGATTCCAGAATAAAACCAAGAATAAGAGGCCATGATGTGAAAAAGAGGAAGGAAAGAAGGGAGGGAAAGAGGAAGGAAGGAAGGAAGAAAGGAAGGAAGGAAGAAAGGAAAGAGAAAAAGGGAGGAAAACAGGAAGGGAAAAGGGAGGGAAAGAGGGAGGGGAGGGAGGGAAAAGAGTGGAAACAATTTTTAAGATAGGTCTGTATAATTCTAACATATCTAAGAAATAATTGAACATTTGTGATCTCTGAGGGAAACGGACAGAGACTGGAGATGGAAAAATAATTATAAATATGCATAGTACTTTGATATAAAGAATGTAGTGTTCTCCTACTAAGCATATTTTTAGATGTATAATCTGAAAATATTCCACCGAGTCTGAGGTTTAGATAAAGCCTTGCTTGGAATTGCAAAACAGACAACGGGCTTGCTCAAGGTCACTGCCCTTGAATAAGAAGTAATATCTGAATTTGATTTTTGATGCAGAATTTGAGAACTTTGATGCAGAGCCTTGGGGCTGAGAGCGGGGATTCACAGTCCACATTCTGTGGCCCTGCATCTCACAATAAATTAAAGCTAAAAGAGGCAGAACCAGGTTGTCCATGATCTGCCCAGTCGTCCGACTTCTGAATGAAATGCCAGGGGGGTAAATTTCTATATCAAGGCAGGGCGCAATGGCTCATGCCTGTAATCTCAGCACTTTGGGAGGCCAAGGTGGGAAGACTGCTTGAGCCCAGGAGTTTAAGACCAGCCCTGGGCAACATAGGGAGACCCTATTTCTACAAAAAATAAAAACAAATTAGGTAGGCATGGTGGCATGTGCCTATAGTCCCAGCCTCTCAGGAGGTTGAGAAAGGAGGATCCTTTGACTCCAGAAGTTCAAGGCTGCAATGAAACATGATCATGCCACTGCACTGCAGTCTGGGCAACAGAGCAAAACCTTGTCTCAAACAAACAAAAAATGTACAAGTTCTAACCCCCGGGACTTGTGAATGTGACCTTATTTAGAAATAGAGTCTTTGTGAGGCCGGGCACGGTGGCTCACGCCTGTGATCCCAGCACTTTGGGAGGCCAAGGTGGGTGGATCATGAGGTCAGGAGTTCAAGACCAGCCTGACCACCATGGTGAAACCCTATCTCTACTGAAAATACAAAAAAAAAAAAAAAAAATTAGCCGGGCGTGTTGGCGCATGCCTGTAATCCCTGCTACTCGGGAGGCTGAGGCAGGAGAATCACTTGAACCTGGGAGGCGGAGGTTGCAGTGAGCCAAGATCGCGCCACTGCACTCCAGCCTGGGCAATAGAGAAAGACTCCATCAAGAAAGAAAGAAAGAAAAGAAAGGGAGGGAGGGAGGGAGGGAGGGAGGGAGGGAGGGAGGAAGGAAGGAAGGAAGGAAGGAAGGAAGGAAGGAAGGAAGGAAGGAAGGAAGGAAGGAAGGAAGGAAGGAAGGAAGGAAGGAAGGAAGGAAGGAAGGAAAAGAAAGAAGGAAAGAAAGAAAGAAAAGAAAGAAGGAAGGAAGGAAGGAAAGAAGGAAAGAAAAGAAAGAAGGAAAGAAAGAAAAAGAAAGAAGGAAGGAAGGAAGGAAAGAAAGAAAGAAAGAAAGAAAGAAAGAAAGAAAGAAAGAAAGAAAGAAAGAAAGAAAGAAAGAAAGAGAAAGAAAGAAGAAAAGAAAAAAAGAAATAGAGTCTTTGTGGTAAGGCTCTGGGTATAAGATCATCCTGGATTTTTGGCGAACCCTGAGTCCACTGGCTGGTTTCTTATACGAGCAAGGAGAGGGAGGTTTGGGACAGAGATACATAAGGAAGAAGCCCTTGGAGGCAGGGATTGGAGGGAGGTACCACTAGCCAAGGAACTTCAGGAACCTCTAGAAGCTGGAAGAGGCAGGAAGGCTCCTCCCCTAAACCTTCAGAGGAAGTGTGGCCCCGATGACACCTTGACGTTGAATTTGTGGCCTCCAGAACCATGAATGGATATATTTCTTTTCCTCCCCCTCCCCCTCCCCCTCCCCCTTCCCCTCCCTCTGCTGCTGCTTCTCCTTCTCCTTCTCCTTCTCCTTCTCCTTCTTCTTCTTCTTTTTTAGATGGAGTCTTGCTCTGTTGCCCAGGCTGGAGTGCAGTGGCTTGATCTCAGCTCACTGCAACCTCTGCCTCCCGGGTTCAAGCGATTCTGCCTCAGCCTCCCAAGTAGCTGGAACTACAGGCGTGCACCACCATGACCGGCTACTTTTCTATGTATTTTTAGTAGAGATGGGGTTTCACCATGTTGGCCAGGCTAATCTCGAACTCCTGACCTCAAGTGATCCACCCGTCTTGGCCTCCCAAAGTGCTGGGATTACAGGCATGAGCCACCGTGCCCAGCCCATTGCTACTGTTTTAAGCTACTCGCTTATAATTTGCTGCAGCAGCCCTAGGACACTATATAAGTGGAATCCAAGCCAGCTATGGCAAAAAGGTGGAGGGACCTCAAAAAAAGATTCACTTTAGGTGGAAATCTTTGGAACTTCCTGCTAGAGTTAAGTCATCAGAGAGTCACAGCTTTTAGGGGACGGACACGTTTATCATCTCAGAAAGAGACAGTTTACACCAATGAGCTCAAAAAAAACAAAACAAAAACAAACAACAACAACAAGAACAACAAAACAGAAGCAACTGCAGATGAAGTGAGCAGCGTGATTCACAAGTCACATCCACAAAACAGGGGAAGAGGAAGAAGACAGGGGAAGGGAAGTGCTCCCAGGAGAGCATGAGGGGTGGGGGGCATTCAGGAAAGGAAGAAATCGTGTATTCATTTCTCAGGCACCTGCTCTTCCCTAAACAGCCCTGAGGACGTTCAGGTAAAATAATAATTAGAGGCCAGGCAGGGTGGTTCACACCTGTAATCCCAGCACTTTGGGAGGCCGAGGCAGGCGGACCGCGAGGTCAGGAGATCAAGACCAGCCTGGCCAACACAATGAAACCCCCTCTCCACTAAAAATACAAAAATCAGCTGGGTGTGGTGGCGCATGCCTGTAATCCCAGCTACTTGGGAGGCTGAAGCAGGAGAATCGCTTGAAACCAGGAGGCGGAAGTTGCAGTGAGCCGAGATTGCACCACTGCACTCCAGCCTGGTGACAGAGTGAGACTCCATCTCAAAAAAAAAAAAATCATCATCAGAAAAATACTCTTTCCTGATTAGAAATCAAAATCTAGTTAGGGCCAGGCATAGTGGCTCAAGCCTGTAATCTCAGCACTTTGGGAGGCTGAGGCAGCTGGATCACAAGGTCAGGAGTTTGAGACCAGCCTGGCTCACATGGTGAAACCCCATCTCTACTAAAAATTAAAAAATTAGCCGGGCATGGTGGCATGCACCTGTAATCGCTTGAACCCAGGGGATGGAGGTTGCGGTGAGCCAAGATTGTGCCACGGCACTCCGGCCTGGGCAACAGAGCAAGACACCATCTCAAAAAAAAAAAAAAATGAAGTTAGAAAACTATGAATCCACGAACTTGATTCATGGTTTTCTTCCCTTAGAACTGAAAAAGATACTGGAAATCAGTCCATCTTTGTCCAGATTCCTTCACTAGTCAAAGAGTGTTTATTAAGTTTCTATTCTTTGTTGTGTTCTGTTCTTGGTGTTTGAAATGCAACACAGAGCACAAGCAACAAACTCCATACTTTCAAAGTGCCGACATTCTAGTGGGAGGAGTAGATGATGAGCAAACAGGAGAATATGCGCCAGATGTGGTGGCAGGGATTACAATCCCAGCACTTTGGGAGGCTGAGGCTGGAGGATTATTTGAGGCCAGGAGTTCAAGACCAGCCTAGGCAACATAGCAAGACTCCCATCTCTGCAGAAACCTTAAAAATTACCTGCACATGATGGGCACGGTGGCTCACACCTGTAATCCCAGCACTTTGGGAGGCCGAGGCGGGTAGATCCTGACATCAAGAGATCCAGACCATCCTGGCCAACATGGTGAAACCGCATCTCTACTAAAAATATAAAAATCAGCTGGGCATGGTGGTGCATGCCTGTAGTCCCAGCTACTCAGGAGGCTGAAGCAGGAGAATCACTTGAACCCGGGAGGCGGAGGTTGCAGTGAGCCAAGGTCGTGCCAGTGCACTCCAGTCTGACGACAGAACAAGACTCCATCTCAAAAAAAAAAAAAAAAATTACCTGGGCATGATGGTGCATTCCTATTAGTCGAGCTACTCAGGAGGCTGAAGTGAAAGGATCCCTTGAGCCCAGGAGACTGAGGTTACAGTGAGCCATGATTGTGCCATTGCACTCCAGCCTGAGTGACAGAGCAAGACCCTGTCTCTAAAAAATAAGAAACAAAAAACAGGAAAATATATGGTGATCAGAAGAGCAATTATGAAAGTAAACCATGGGAAAGTAACAGAAAGTGACAGGGAGTCATTCAGGTTGGTCGGTCAACAGAGGCCCCTCTGAGGAAGCCATGTTTGTGCTGAGTTTTGGTTGATAAGAAAGAACCATGAGAGTGTGCAACAAGGGGTTAACTCAGCAGGTCTTTGCTGTCCAAACCCTGCACATTCCAAAGAAAGAACTGACTCTGACCAGGAGATAACCTTGAAGCCTGTGAAATATCCCACGTGATGAGTGGTTTTTGCATACCTGGGGCAGTGGGCCACAGCAGATAGTTTACGCCAACACTATCAATGATGGTGGGGGATCTTAGACCTCTCTGGTTCAGTTTGACCTCTGGAGAGGCTGGAGATTGAATAAGCTCAGCCACATGGGCACTCCACGTTTACATGACTGACCTCAATAAACACTCTGGAAAACTGGCCAAGTGCGATGACTCACACCTGGAATCCTAGCATTTTGGGAGGCCAAGGCAGGCAGATTGCTTGAGTCCAAGAGTTCGAGACCAGACTGGGCAACATAGCAAGACCTCTTCTTGCAAAAGTAAAAATAAAAAACTCTGGAAATTAAAGTTGCATGAGCTTCCATGGTTGACAATATGCCCTACGTATCATCACAGTTGGTGCTATCCGTATGGCTCCACCAGGAGAGGACAAAAGAAAGCTTGATCCTGGTGTTCCCTGGACTCTGTCCTATGTACCTTTTAGCCTTGGTGGTTTTAAACTTTGGGAGACCAAGGAGTGCGGCTCATGAGGTCAAGAGATCGAGCCCATTCTGGCCAAAATGGCAAAACCCCATCCCTTCTAAAAATACAAAAATTAGCTGGGTGTGGTGGCAGGTGCCTGTAGTCCCAGCTGCTCGGGAGGCTGAGGCAGGAGAGTCACTTGAACCCGGGAGGCTGAGGTTGCAGTGAGCCGAGATCATGCCACTGTACTCCAACCTGGTGACAGAGCGAGACTCTGTCTCAAAAAAAAAAAAAAAAATGTAATTGTGAGCATAACAGGCTTTTCTGAGTCCTTCTAGCAAGTCGTTGAACATGAGAGTGGTCTTAAGAGTCCCTGACACAGAGGAATGGGAGGAAGAATGTTCCAGGCAAAGATAATAATTAGTGCAAAAAAAAAAAAAATGGAGTTGGGCATGCCCATGAGATTTAGACCAAGGACAACCCAGGGGTCTGCCTGAGGTCACATATTGAGGCAGAGGAGAACTGACCCAGAACTTGGGTCTGCTGAGCCCCACCCAAGGGTTTTACCTGAAGCCCTGAAGTGTCCTGGAATGGTAGGTGGTAGAGATGGCCACTCTACCATCTCTAGGCTTAGGAGTCACTCACAAACATGGTCTCAAATCCTGGCTCTACCTTGATTTGCTATATGTGACCCTACATTAGTCTCATTATCGCACTGCTATAAAGAAATACCTGAGACTGGACAACTTATAAGAAAAGAGGTTTGATCAGCCTGTAGTTCTGCAGGTTGTACAGGAAGCATAGTGGCTTCTGCTTCATGAGGCCTCAATCATGGTAGAAGGCAAAAGGCAAGGAGGCGTCTTACATGGCAGAAGCAGGAGTAAGAGAAAGTGAGAGGAGAGGTGCCATGCGCTTTTAAACAACCACATCATGCAGTAACTGGGTAATTTATAAAGGAAGGCGGATTGATGGACTCACAGTTCCACATGGCTGGGGAGACCTCACAATCATGGTGGAAGACGAAGGAAGCAAAAGAGGGAATGAGAGCCAAGCACAAGGGGTTTCCCCTTATAAAACCATCAGATCTCACGAGACTTATTCAGCACCATGAGAACAGTATGGGGGAAACAGCCCCCATGATTCAATTATCTCCCACTGGGTCCCTCCACAACACGTGAGGATGATGGGAGCTACAATTCAAGATGAGATTTGGGTGGGGACACAGCCCAGCCATATCGGGAATCATACAATATCTGTCCTTTTGTGTCTGGCTTATTTCACTTAGCATAGTGTCCTCAGTGTTTATCCATGTTTTGGCATGTATCAGAATATCATTTCCTTTTATGGCCAACAAATCTTCCATTGCAGGGATAGGCCACATTTTGCTTATACATTCATTCATCAATGGACGGTTGGGTGGACTCCACCTTTTGGTTACTATGAATAATGCTACTAAGAGCATTGGCATACAAGTATCTCTTTAAGCTCTTTAAGTTCCTGCTTTTCATTCTTCTGGATATATACCAAAGAGTGCAATTGCTGGTAATTTTATGGTAATTCCATGTCCAACTACTTGAGCATGTACCAAATTTCCACAGCAGCTGCAACATTTTCCATTCCCACCAGCAATGCACAAAGGTTCCAATTTCTCCACATCCTTGCCAACACTTGTTATTTCAAGTTGTTTTTAATCATAGCCAGGAGGTGGGTGTGTAGGGGTATCTCATTGTGGTTTTGATTTGCATCTCCCTGGTGAATAACGATGTTTAGCATCCTTTCATGTGCATATTGGCCATTCGGATGACTTTGGAGACATATCTACTCAAGTCCTTTGCCCATTTTTTAATTGAGTTGTCCTTTTTTTTTGTTGCTTTGTAAGAACTCTGTATACTCTGAATATTACTTGTCAATCAGATAGATGATTTGAAAATATTTTCTCCAATTCTAAAGGCTGTCTTTTCACTCTCTTCATAGTGGTCTTTGATACAGAAGTTTTTAACTTTAGTGAAGTCCAATATATCAATTTTTTCTTTTGATGCTTATACTTTTGGTGTCATATCCAAGAAATCATTGCCTCCCAGCATTTTGGGAGGTCAGGGCAGGTGGATCACCTAAGGTCAGGAGTTCGAGACCAGCCTGGCCAACGTGGTGAAACCCCATCTCTACTAAAAATATAAAAAGTAGTCGGGCATGGTGGTGCGCACCTGTGGTCCCAGCTACTCGGGAGGCTGAGGCAGGAGAATTGCCTGAACCCAGGAGGCCAAAGTTGCAGTCAGCCGAGATCGTACCACTGGGTGACAGAGTGAGACTCCATCTAAAAAAGAAAGAAGAAAGCAAGCAAGAAAGCAAGAAAGCAAGAAAGCAAGAAAGGAAGGAAGGCAGGAAGGCAGGAAGGCAGGAAGGCAGGAAGGCAGGAAGGAAGGAAGAAAGGAAGGAATGAAGGAAGGAAGGAAAGAAAGAGAGAGAGAAAGGAAGGAAGGAAGGAAGAAATCATTGCCAAATCCAACGTTGTGAAGATTTACCTCTGTTTTTGATACAGGAAGTAGAAAGAAATTAGGCAGATAGTGAGGGTAAGAGAGTCTTTGGTAAAGTTTCCTTTTAATAAAAAGCACCCCCCAAATGATTTCTTTTCTAACAAAAAGCAGCCTGAAAAATCAAGCTGCAAGCGTAGATAAGCTAGGTAAAAGCTTGCATAGGTAAATGCCAGCAACTGTGCCAATAGAAAAGGGATACCTGGAAGCCAAGTATATTCAACGTGGAGGCTCCTTCTTCGCTTTTCTTTGTCGCCATGTGTGCAGTAAAAAGCAGGCAACATGGTGCTGGCCAGGTAGAAACCCCATCTGCATAATAAAAGATTCAGGTGGGACGGCTAGCTTTTTCATGCACTATGTAAATGGCACACCTGATCCGACCAATCTCTTGTGCCCTATGTAAATTAGACACCACCTTCTCAAGCTCATCTATAAAACTCCATGCATTTCCCCACAGAACTAGAAAACCCACTTGAGAGCCCACCTCTCTCTCTGCGGGAGAGACAGATTTTCTCTTTTCTCTTTCTTCAGCCTACTAAACCTCTGCTCTTAAACTCACTTCTTGTGTGTGTGTGTCCTTGATTCCCTTGGTGTGAGACGACGAACCTCAGGTATTTACCCCAATGTCATCGCTTCATTTTCTTCCAAGAGTTTTATAGTTTTAGCTCTTAAGTTTATGTGGAAGTTTTTCCCCTTTAAATACTATCTTAAACTATGTTAAACATTTGTAAAAACTATCACAGCTCTGGGTCTAAGAAAACAAGGTTACATTCATAAACATTAAGGAGACACGGCTGGGTGTGGTGACTTATGCCTGTAATCCCAGCACTTTGGGAGGCCGGGGAGGGCGGATCGCCTGAGGTCAGGAGTTCAAGACCAGCCTGGCCAATAGGGTGAAACCCCGTCTCTACTAAAAATACAAAAATTAGCCAGGCGGGGTGGTGCACGCCTATAATCCCAGCTACTCAGGTGGCCGAGGCAGGAGAATCGCTTGAACCTGGGAGGTAGAGGTTGCAGTGAGCCAAGACTGCACCACTGCACTCCAGCCAGGTTCAAGCGATTCTCCTGCCTCAGCCTCCCAAGTAGATGGGATTACAGGCACCCACCACCATGCCCGGCTAATTTTTGTATTTTTAGGGGAGATGGGATTTTACCATGTTGGCCAGGCCGGTCACAAAAGCCTGACCTCAAGTGATCCACCCACTTCAGCCTCCCAAAGTGCTGGAATTACAGATGTGAACCGCCGCACCCGGCTATGAGTAATTTATTTTAAAAGTGAATATAATTCTTACAGTTATGGAAGCTGAGAAGTCCAAGGTGGAGGGGTCGTATCTGTGAGGGCCTCCTGGCTGTGGGGATTGATACGGTTTGGCTGTGTCACCTCCCAAATCTCATCTTGAACTCCCACATGTTGTGGGAGGGACCCAGTGGGAGGTAACTGAATCATGGAGGCAGGTATTTCCCACGCTGTTCTCGTGATAGTGAGTAAGTCTCACGAGATCTGATGGTTTTATAAAGGGGAATTTCCCTGCACCGCTCTTCTCCTGTCCGCTGCCATCTGAGAGGTGCTTTTCGCCTTCCGCCATGATTGTGAGGCCTCCCCAGCTACGTGAAACTGTGAGTCCATTAAACCTGTTTCTTTTGTACATTGCCCCGTCTCAGGTAAGTCTTTTTTTTTTTTTTTTTTTGAGACAGAGTCTCGCTCTGTCGCCCAGGCTGGGGCGCAGTGGCGCCATCTCGGCTCACTGCAAGCTCCGCCTCCCGGGTTCCCGCCATTCTCCTGCCTCAGCCTCACAAGTAGCTGGGACTACAGGCGCCCACACCACGCCCGGCTAATTTTTTGTGTTTTTTAGTAGAGACGGGATTTCACCATGTTAGCTAGGATGGTCTCGATCTCCTGACCTCGTGATCCACCCGTCTCAGGTATGTCTTTATGAGCAGCGTGAAAACGGACTAACATGCGGACTCTGCGGAGTCCGGAGACGGCACAGAGGATCACACAGGGAGGGGTTGAGTGTGCTAACTCAGGTTTCTCTTCCTCTTCTAATAAGGCCACCCGTCCCACTCCTGCTCTAACCCATTAATCCATTAATCTGTGCATGGATTAATCTATTCACGAGGGCACTGCCCTCCTGACCCGATCACCTCTTAAAGGCCAACTCTCAATCCTGCCACACTGGGAATTAAGTTTCAACATGAGTTTCGGAGGAGATAAACATTCAAATCATAGCCAAAATCCAAAGAGACTTGAGGAACAGAAGTTGATTCAAAGGTTAACAAAGGCCCACATTGATCGTTACAGAGAATAATCAATCAGAAAGTTAAGCAACGCATCGCCAGAGCTGTGAGGAACTGACGAAGAATTTCAAAAAGGCTTTAGGATTATAAAGATGCCCGGGCAGCTTTCTAATGCTGTATGCAATGCCGTCCTGGAAACGTGTGTATAAGTCAAACACACAAAAGGCAAGACAGCCACTTTTTTTTTTTCTTTCATTCTTTTTTGAGACAGGGTTTTGCCCTTGTGACCCAGGCTGGAGTGCAATGGCGCGATCTCGGCTCTTTTTAACCTGCAACCTCCGCCTCCCGGGTTCAAGCGATTCTCTAGCCTCAGCTTCCCGAGTAGCTGGGATTACAGGCGCCCGCCACCGCACCAGACTAATTTTTGTATTTTTAGTAGAGACGGGGTTTCACCATGTTGGCCAGGCTGGTCTCAAACTCCTGACCTCAGGTGATCCACCCACCTCGGCCTCCCAAAGTACTGGGATTACAGGCGTGAGCCACCGCGCCCGGCCAAATCAGCCACTTTCTGTCATCACCGGGGTTCTGCTCCTAGGGGTTCCAACAGCACTGCAAAATCTCCAATTAAAGGGGGAAGCCCTTTAGCGACAGTTGTCAGGACAGGTCCCACCCATTTGCACATGTTCTTTCATTTTCTTTGTCTTCCCGGTTGAATCCGCCTGCCATCAAGACTCACCACTTCCCACCCGTACACTGCTGTCATTTCAAGTGAATCACCTTGCCCTCTTCTTTTTTTGAGACGGAGCCTCCCTCTGTCGCCCAGTCTGGAGTGCAGTGGCCGGATCTCGGCTCACTGCAAGCTCCGCCTCCCGGGTTTACACCATTCTCCTGCCTCAGCCTGCCGAGTAGCTGGGACTACAGGCGCCCGCCACCTCGCCTGGCTAGTTTTTTTGTATTTTTTAGTAGAGACGGGGTGTCACCGTGTTAGCCAGGATGGTCTCGATCTCCTGACCTCCTGATCCACCCGTCTCGGCCTCCCAAAGTGCTGGGGTTACAGGCTTGAGCCACCGCGCCTGGCCCTTGCCCTCTTCTTATGCCAGGTAATTTATGCAAATATTATTGTGAATTACTAGGTCAAATTGCAATAGGATATTCAAATCTTTGGGCAGACATGCCCTGCTGGTGGGATGCAATGACTCACATATGTAATCCCAGCACAGGTGGAAGGCCAAGGAGGGAGGATTGCTTGAAGCCAAGAATTCAAGACCAACCTGGGCAACATAGCAAGCGTCGTCTCGAATTTTTAAGAAAAATTTTTTTTAAATGTCCTGCTGGTCAAAACACAAAGAGGGCTCTGCCCATACTGACTAGATTAGAAAATGCCTGAAACTAGAAACCACCACTGGGCAATTAAAGACAAAATTTCTTGAATAAAAGACAATCCAACCCAAGACAATGCAATACAATTTGAAAGACGCAACCCAGCTGAATGGGGTAGCTCATGCCTGTAATTCCAGCATTGAGGAGGCCGAGGTAGGAGGATCGCTTGAGTTCAAGACCAGCCTGGGCAACATAGCATGACCTCCTCTTTACTAAAAATTTAAAAAATTAGCCAGGTGTGGTGACTGGCACCTGTAGTCCCAACTACTTGTAAGGCTGAGGTAGGAGGATTGCTTGAGCCTGGGAGGTCGAGGCTGCAGTGAGTTATGATCATGCCACTGCACTCCAGCCTGAATGACGAGACCCTGTCTCAAAACATAATAAATAAATAAATAAATAAATACCCACCCCAAGATAGATAAATGTCAAGTTATAAGGCTTTAAAGACAAAGACAGATTTCTACTGGATTCCAGGGGAAAAAAAAAGAAGAAGAAAAATGACTTATGGATATAAGGGGAATTATGATCTCTGTCACCTACCAGGCTCTGCAGGACAGAAAGGCTTTGGGGAAAAACTTATGCATCAATTTAGGATAACAAGAGTTATCCCTGGGTCCTTCCTAAAGAAAAAGGGAGCCCATCGTAATTGCTGGGTGATCTGAAATGCCCTTGGCAGGGGGCACCAGCATACGGTAGGTCAAAATGTTTTATTATTGCATGACAGATGGACATTTGGCTCCTTGCAAGAGACAGAGGTCACCAGGAATGCCACTGAGTTACGTGCAAAAGTGCAGATGCCACAAAAGGCAAACGTAGGCAAAGGTCAGGAGGGGTGAGAAGTGGAGGGCCATAGACACAGGTTAGCCAGCTCCCTGCTCTGGTCCAGGTAGGTCACCTGCCCTGTCTTCCTTGGGAGGGTCTGTGGCTGCAGATGCTTCGGCTGCAGATTCGTGGCTCCCCTGGGTCATGCACCTTGGTCCACACCAGCCCCTTGAGTTCTGGCAGGATTCCACACGTGGAGATTGACTCTTGCTTCTTGATACCAGGGAGTCAATGAACTGTCCAGCAGGTAAGATAGAGAGACTGGCTCTTTCTCTTGCACCAGCTCAGGTTGACTTGGTTCTGTGACAAGGCAGCAAATTAGAGGTGTTTACTTCTTCACATTGGGTCTGAATGAAGCTGCCAGAATTCTACTGCCCTGCCCCTAAGGCTTCTGGAGTTCCCTGGGCACTGACAGCTGTACAGCATCAACCTCAGCTTCCAATAAATATTTATCTCTGACCACATCAGTAATGATCATCAAAATCTTCTACAGTCCAATACAATACAATTTGAAAGACCCATCCTGGCTGGGCAGGGTGGCTCACACTTGTAATTCCAGTATTGAGGAGGCCAAGGTGGGAGGATCACTTGAGTTCAAGAGTTCAAGGCCAGCCTACGCAACATAGCAAGACCTCCTCTTTACTAAAAATTTAAAAAATTAGCCAGGCATGGTGGCTCACACCTGCAGTCCCAGCTACTTGTAAGGCTGAGGTAGGAACCAAGGCTGGGTGCCATGGCTCACGCCTCTAATCCCAGTGCTTTTGGAGGCCCAGGCAGGAGAATCACTCAAGGTGAGGAGTTCAAGACCAGCCTGGGCAACATAGTAAGACCCTGTGTCTACCAAAATTTAGCCCAGCACAGTGGTGGGTGCCTGTCGTCCCAGTTACTTGGGAGGCTGAGGTGGGAGGATCTCTTGAGCCCAAGAGTCTGAAGCTGCACTGAGCTATGATCATGCCCTGCACTCCAGCCTGGACAACAGAGCAAGACCCCATCTCAAAACAAACAAACAAACCAAAAAAAAAAGATAAAGAAAAGAATTTTTTGCATCCAAAGAGCCCGGATGAGTTTCTGCAAGGCATCCATCTATTCATTCAGCAAACATTTTCCTGGTCCTCCCTGGGAGGTGGCTGCTTTTGTTAAACACCACTAGAGGATCTCAAAGAATCTGAGAACTAGAATGGTACAGAAAAGATATGACTCCATCTTAAACTCCAAAGACTTTTTGGATTTTAAATATTGATATCATTTATTCAATTATTCATTAAATAATTATTTATTGAGTATTGTGTACTCTAGTCAAAGCCGGGTCTACTGGGTGCAAAAAAAAAAAAAAAGCAGCAATGTTTCTTGCCCTCCCACAGCTAATGAGTGAATTAATACTAATAATTACAGCTGCAAATCTTGCAGCCACTGGGTCAGCTGTGAAACACCCTTTACCTCGGCATGTCCTCAACGAGATAGGTGATTTTATTATTCCCAGTTCACTGATAAACTGAAGCACAAAGAACTGAAGTCTCTGCGACTCCCCGAAGTGTTTTTTGGTTAGTGATTAATTTTCCTAACATTTGGAAACATTTTGGAATATGATGATTTCTGATTACCCTCGTTCTTTCTTGGATGTTTCTCCGCTAGCTCTGACATTTCCTCAGGTGAGAGTTCATAAGACATTAAAGCTTAAACGTAGAAGATTGGATGATAGTCACACATTTCCTCCCGGGCTGCTGATAATAAATGAGCAATTTTTTTTAATTAAAAATCTTGCCAAGGTCACACAGCTCCTAAGTGACAAAGCCACACCTCAGACCCAAGCCGGTCTGATCCACATCATGTCCTCTTGACCATGACATTTTCTAAATTAATCACATAAAATCAGTTTGCCGTAGCCAGAAACCTGAGTTCATTCCAATTAGCGAGGACAGAATCAAAGGTGCCCAGGTCATCCTCTCCACCTGGCTCCTAGATTATGCGCTAATGCTGTGGGATAACATTTTTAAAATTATTAACTGACGCCTCTTTTTCCTTTTTTATTTAATTGAGGTGAAATTCACATAACAAAACATAAATTGGTTTAAGTGTACAATTAAATGACATTTAGGGCCAGGCACAGTGGCTCACGCCTGTCATCCCAGCACTTTGGGAGGCTGAGGCGGGCGGATCACCTGAGGTCAGGGGTTTAAGACCAATCTGGCCAACATGGTGAGACCCCGTTTCTACTAAAAATACAAAAATTAGCTGGGTGTGGTGGTGGGTCTGAAGGAACTCCCCAAACCTCCGGATTTAGCAGGAGACAAGATAAGGGTAATCACCCCAGCACCTGTATCCATTCAGATTAAGTAAATTTACTGAGGCTGCAGAGGAAGGTCTTCAGGACTCAGATCTTAGTTATAGATTAGAAGAAGTTGATCACTTATGTCTTTAGATGAATGCACACTTACCCGTGGACATATAGCTTAGAAGGTATGTAAGCTCTGGAAGACTTTGTAATTTTGAGTTGCTCTGGTGCTATTTTCCAGGCCTTCTCCCTGTAACCAATTGCAGAAGTAAAAACTCTTCTTCCCCAGTTCATCTATATCTCATTATTGGCCGGCGAGAATAAGTAGCCTGACCTTCAGTGTGGTCCAGGAACACCTACATGAAGATAGGACTGCCCCAAGCGTTTAGAGCCTTCTATCCAGAACCACACAGGTAACCTTTGTGTGAATTTTAAAAGGTATCCCCTCATGGGAATGATCTATGAGTTGATGGGGTTTGGGTTTACACAAAAATAGATAACTGACTTAAAATATGTGCATCTTTGGCTGGGCAGGGTGGCTCATGCCTGTAATCCCAGCACTGTGGGAGGCCAAGGTGGGTGGATCACTTGAGGTCAGGAGTTCAAGACCAGCCTGGCCAACATAGTGAAACCCTGTCTGTACTAAAAATACACAAATTAGCCAGGCATGCTGGTGCGTGCCTGTAGTCCCAGCTACTAGGGAGGCTGAGGCAGGAGAATCACTTGAACCCAGGAGGCAGAGGTTGCAGTGAGCCAAGATTGCACCACTGCACTCCAGCCTAGGGGGCAGAGCGAGACTCTTGTCAAAAAAAAAAAAAAAATTGTGCATCTTCGTCATATGCAAATTTTGCATAAACAACCGTAAACAAACATTCTAGTTAATGATGTGCATGACATATTTAGGAAGAAGCATGCCAATGTTTGCAATTTGTTTGAAATGCACCCAGACATAAGATGGATGAGGTGAAGAGATGGTTAGATATGTGATAAAATCAGCAGAGTCAAACATTCATTGTAGACTCTAGGTGCTGGACATATGGGTGTTCACTGTAACGTTCTTTCAGCTTTGCTACTTGTTTAAAATTCTTTATAATGAAATATTCGGAAACAAAGCACTTCTCGGGTGGACCCAGCTGTGTAGGGCACAGCTTAGCAAGTCAGGTGCTGCCTGGATTTTGGGCCCATCCATCCCTTCAGCTGGGGGCCTTGTGTAACCAACAATGAGCCCAGCCATCCAGGGTGACCCTTCTCAGCACTTGCATGAGCTGTTCAGTTCTCTTCCAAATTCTTCTTAACATTGCAGACATTTTTGTTTCCTCCAGAGATTCATATTTCTAGCTCAAACCTTTTGTTTTTCTTTTAAAAGTCTTTTCAACCTTTGCCTGTCTTCTCCAAGCTATTTCCACACTGTCTTCATTATTTGATCTTTGTAAGAGGTCTTGAGAGTTGGTCTTTGTTGGTAGTTCAGAGCTTTCTTCTCCTCCTCCTTCCTTGTTTTCTCTCTTCAACATTGTCTTCACCGTTCTTGGTCCCTGATATGTATGGTTTGGCTGTGTCCCCACCCAAATCTCATCTTGAATTGTAGCTCCCATAATTCCCACATGTCGTGGGAGGGACCCAGTGGGAGATGATTGAATTATGGAGACAGTTTCCCCCGTACTGTTCCTCAGGGTAGTGAACAAGTCTTAGATCTGATGGTTTTATAAGGGGAAACTCCTTTCTCTTGGTTCTCATTTTCTCTTTGCTTGCTGCCATGTAAGACGTGCCTTTCACCTTCTGCTATGATCGTGAGGCCTCCCCAGCCACGTGGAACTGTGAGTCCATTAAACCTCTTTTTCTTTATAAATCACCCAGTCTTGGCTATGTCTTTATCAGCAGCATGAAAATGAACTAATACAACCCGTTTGCATTTCTGTATGAATTTTTGCATAATTACCTGAGGAAACTCTTTTTTTTTTTTTTTTTTTTTTTTTGAGAGTCTCACTCTTGCCCAGGCTGGAGTGCAGTGGTACAATCTTGGCTCACTGCAAGCTCCACCTCCTGGGTTCACGCCGTTCTCCTGCTTTAGCCTCCCAAGTAGCTGGGACTACAGGCACCCGCCACCACGCCCGGCTAATTTTTTTGTATTTTCAGTAGAGACAGGGTTTCACCGTGTTAGCCAGGATGGTCTTGATCTCCTGACCTCGTGATCCTCCTGCCTCAGCCTCCCAAAGTGCTGGGATTACAGGCATGAACCACCGTGCCCAGCCGAGGAAACTCTTTTTTTATGGAAACAGAGTCTTGCCCTGTTGCCCAGGCTAGAGTGCAGTGGCACAACCATAGCTCACTGCAGCCTCAACCTCCTGGGCTCAAACCTTCCTCCCATCTCAGCCTCCCAAGTAGCTGAGGTTAAAGGTGCACACCACCATGCCCAGCTGCTTGTTTTCCTTGGCATTTGAGGCAGCATCAGAGTCACATTCTGGAGGAGACCTTGATCAGAAACAATTACTTCCACAAAGAACATCAGCTCGGCTAAGCAGAGCAGCTTCTGTCCAGCAGAGCCAGGTGGGCTTGTAAACTTTGTCTAGGGTTCAATTTTAATTTCACTTCTCCTCTCAGTTTACTTTGCTTCTCAGATCAATTTCCTTATGTTTTTAATTAATTTAGAGCTCAATTAGTTTGATTCTTAAAGGGCATGCAATGGCTCCAAAGTCTCTTGGGATCGAAACAAATGAAAGTTCAACCTAATAAAATTAAGCCATTTATAGCAACTGTCCTCACATGCTCCTTCTCCCCAAAGAAGGAAATGGAAGAGATGGGACTTTATTAGGAAGGCCAGAAGCCCAGGGCTCTACCAGAAACAAGAGGAAAGGCATCCCAGAAGGCCCTGTCCCCTCAATTGAGAGACTTCCATTCTGCTCATAGATTCTGTGAGCTTGGCATTAGGACCAGGCATAGTCAGGATGGCTTCTCACTGCTCCACCATGTCTGAGGCCTCAGCGGGAGGCTGGGGGTTGAGTCCTCTAGAGATGCCTTCTCTCCTTTGCCTGGTGATTGATGCCATGCATGGGCTCAGACCTTAGCAGGCTGTCAGCCAGAACACCTACATATGGCATCTCCATGTGGTCTCTGCATGGCTGTTTGGGCTTCCTCAGAGCATGGTGGCTGCATTCCAAGAGCAAGTTTCCCACAAGAACAAAGCCCAAGTGTACCACATTGTTATGACCTAGACTCAGAAATCACATAGCATCACTTTTGCTGTACTCTGTGGGTCAAAGCTGTCACAGAGCTCTGACCAGGTTTGAGGAAAAGAGACCTCCATGGAGGGAGGCGGGGTTCTAGAAAAAAACACAGGACAGGAGACATTGTCATGGCCATCTTGGAAAACACAATCTGCCACACCAGCTTCTACTAAAGGGTCACCTTGGCCAACTTCAGCGTCCCCAAAGGCACCTATCTCTCATGCCACACCAGCTTCTACTGAAGGGTCACCTTGGCCAACCTCAGCATCCCCGAAGGGACCTGTCTGTCATCATCAGGACCATTTCTCCACAAGCAACCTAGTGGTGACTTCAGGAGGCTCAACCTCAGTCTCCCTTCTGCCCAGCCTGTTGGCTCACAGCCTGTGACATGAAGGAGAAACCAACTTGATTACAGTAGTTGCTGCATCTGCGGCTTATCTGTTCCAGCAGCTAGCAGAGCTTATGCTGATGAGTAAAACTGCCTAAAGACATGGCCTTCCAGCAAGTCTAAAGAGCAAACACGCACTCCTATGAGATGCATCACCCGAAGGCACTCCTCTAATTCTCTTCATAACCAATGTGTTCATTGTTCGGTTTCTCCATTTACAAAGCACCTTCATCATCTTCTCCCTCTTAATCCAAGTCACTATGCCCAACCCAAGACCTGCAGGTTTCTCCCTCTTGATACCTCCCAACTCCATCCACATCTCTTCACCTCCACAGCCACGTCTGGTCCAGACTCTTTTCTTCTCTCACCTGACCCATGGCCAGAGCCTCCTCGCTGGCCTCTGCACACACATTTTGTATCCACTCCCATCCTCTCACTCTCCCGCATACAACTATCCATGGCTTCCAAGAATTTTGGGGTTTTGGGGTGTTTGTGTGTGTGTATTTTAGAGACAGGGTCTCTCTCTGTCGCCCATGCTGGAGTGTAGTGGTGTGATCGCAGCTCACTGCAGCCTCAAACTCCTGAGCTCTGGCCATCCTCCCACCTCAGCCTCTTGAGTAGCTGGGACTACAGGTGCATGCCACCATGACCAGCTAATTTTTATTTTTTGTATAGATGAGGTCTCACTACGTTGCCCAGGCTAGTCTTAAACTCCTGACCTGAAGCAATCCTTCCTTCTCAGCGCCCCCAAGTGCTAGGATTTTCCATGAGCCACCGGTTTCCAGTTTTCTTAAGATGAAGTCCCAAATGCTAACCATGGCTCCTGGCCCTGCCTGCTCTGAGTACTGCCAAGATCTCAGACTTTACCTCCTGCCACCTTCACCTTAACGCCGGGCTCTGGCGCCTGCCACTTTCATCTTCTCTGAGCTCCTCGGTCCCACTCCCTATTTCATATGCTCAGTAGCCACATGTAGTCAGTGGCTGCCATAGTGAATGGCCCCGCTCTCTTCTCTTCTTCATGCCCCGAGCAGCAGCAGCTCTGTACCAGAGCCACGCTCTATTCCGCTTGCCCTCTTGCAGTTGATTTTCTTCAATTTCTATTTTTCTATTTGTTCTTGTGATGCAAAGACACATAATATCAAATAGATGTTCAACAAATTTTTAAGTGTACAATGTGCTTTTCTTTAAGTGCAGTGTTGTGCCTGAGATCTCTAGAACTTTTTCATCTTGCATGACTGAAACACGACACCCATTGCATAGCAAATCCCCATTTCTCTCCCTCGACCAGTCCCTGGCAACCACCATTCTGCTTAGATTAGCCAGGCTCTCTATGAGTCTGACTACTTTAGATACTTCATACAAATGAAATAACACAGCATTTGTCCTTCTGTGACTGGCTTATTTCATTTAGCACAATGTCAGCCTAATGTCCTCAAGGTTTATCCATGTCATCCTTCCTTATGGCAGGATGATATTCCATGGTATGTGTATTATATATATACATGTGTATATACGTATATATACATGTATGTATAAAAATACACACACATAAAAATAACATATGGGTGAATATATATATATTTATATAGAAATATAATGTTTATGTATAATATATTTTAATATATATCATATATAAAACAACCGATATATATAAATAATGGATGAATAGATAAAACATTATATATATGTTATATATAAATAAAATGTGATTTTTATGTTATATATAATTTATAAATAAAATGTTTATATATATTAAATGTTATATATATTACCTATATATAATATTTTATACATCTATTCATCCATCAATGGACATTTAGATTGCTTCCACCTCTTGGCTATTATGAATAATGTTGCAACAGATATGGGAGTGCAAACATCTCTTCATGGTTATGATTTCAATCATTTTGGGTATATACCCAGAAGTGGAATTGCTGGATCCTACAGTTGTTGTTATTTTTAATTTTTCAAGAGCCTCCATCCTGTTTCCCATGGTGATTCTGCCATTTCACCTTCTGACCAACGGCATACAAGGGTCCCGATTTCTCCACATTCTTGCCAACACTCTTATTTTCAACACGTATTTTCTGGGTTTGTTGTCATTGTTATTGGCTTGTTTTATCATGATCATCTTAACAGGTATGAGGTGATACCTCATTCTGGTTTAGATTTGCCTTTCCCTAATGAATAGTGATATTGAGTATCTTCTCACACACCTGTTGGCCATCTGCATGTCTTCCATGTCTATTCAGCATCTATTCATTGAAATGTCTATTCAACTCCTTTGCCCATTTGTTAATCAAGTTCTGGGGGTTATTGCTGTTGAGTTATACGAGTTCCTTTTATATTTTAGATATTAACCCCTTATCACACATTCTTTTTCTATCTCTTCATTTTCAGCCTATATGTGTTTTTAAATCTAAAGTGGATCTTTTGGGCCAGGCACAGTGACTCACGTCTGTAATCGCAGCACTTTGGGAAGCCGAGGCAGGCAGATCACCTGAGGTCAGGAGTTCAAGAACAGCCTGACCAACATGGTGAAACCTTTCTTTACTAAGAATATAAAAATCAGCTGGGCATGATGGCATATGCCTGTAATCCCAGCTACTCAGAAGGCTGAGGCAGGAGAATTGCTTGAACCTGGTAGGTGGAGGTTGCAGTGAGCAGAGATTGCACCACTGCACTCCAGCCTGGGCTGGAGACTCCATCTAAAAATAAATAAATAAAGTGGGTCTTTTCTAGACAACATACAGTTGGGTGTTGCTTTTGGATTCATTCAGCCACTCTATGTCTTTTGACGGGGGAGTTTAATCTACTTACATCTAAAGTAATTATTGATATGGTTGGATGTATGCTACGGTTTGAATGTGTCCACCAAAGTTCATGTGCGGAAACTCGTTCCCCAATGCAGAAGTATCAGGAGGTGAAATCTTTAAGAGGTGCTGAATTCATGCTGTTATGGCAAGAGTGGGTTCATTATCATGGGAGTGGATTCCTCAGAAAAGCACGAGTTCAGCCCCCTTTTTCCCCTCTCCTCCCACCTCTCTCTAACTCTCTTTTTCTCTCCCCATCCCACCCCTCACTTTGCCCCCCCACCATGGGATGACACAACAAGAAGGTTCTCACCAGATGCTGGCATCTTGATCTTGGACTTCCCAGCCTCCAAAACGGCAACAAACAAATGTCTATTGTTTATAAATTATTCAGTCTCAGATATTCTATTATAGCAGCAAAAATGGACTAAGGCAACTTATTATTGCTATTTCGTTCATTATTTTCTGTCTTGCAGTTTTTGTGTCTCTTGCTGTCTCTTTGCGTTTTGCTGATTTTTGTGGTGGCCTGCTTTAATTCCTTTCTCCTTTTTCTTTTATGCATTTTCTATAGATATTTTCTTTATGGTCAGCATGAGGCCTACATAAAACATGTTATAGTTGGCCAGGCATGGTGGCTTACGCCTGTAATCCCAGCACTTTGGGAGGCTGAAGCAGGCAGATCACCCAAGGTCAGGAGTTCAAGACCAGTCTAGCCAACATAGTGAAACCCTGTCTATATTAAAAATACAAAACTTAGCCAGGCATTATGGTGGGGACCTGTAATCCCAGCTACTCAGGAGGCTGAGGCAGGAGAATCACTGGAACCTGGGAGGTGGAGGCTGCAGTGAGCCAAGCTCGCACCACTGCACTCTCAGCCTGGGTGACAGAGTGAGACTCTGTCTCAAAAAAAAAAAAAAGAAAAAAAGAAAGAAAGAAAAAGGAAAAAAAAGTTATAATTATAACAATTCATTTTAAGCTGATAACAACTCAACTTCAATCACATACAAAAAGTCTACACTTTTACTTCTTCCCTCCCCAATTTATGTTGCCAATGTCACAAATTACATCTTTTTATATTGTGTATCCATTATCATTTTTATAGTTATAGTTATTTTTATACCTTTGTCTTTTAACTTCTATGCCAGAATTAATGGTGATGTATATACCACCATTACAGTACACATTATTCTGTATTTGTCTATATATTTTACTTCCCAGCAAACTTTATACTTTTGTATGCTTTCATGTTATGTTTAATGTCCTTCCATATTTCAGTACTGTCCACCTCTCCAGCTTGGCCTCGGACCCCCTCCCCATTCATCACACCAAATTGACCTATTTATAATTCCCACAGTGCACTCGGCTTTCTCTGTCCTCTGAGCCTTTTCATGGGCCATTCCTCCTCCCTGGAATACCCTTTCCCATCCCCTGTGTTAGGCTCTTTCAGGACTCTGCTCTGTCATCGCTTCTCTGGAGAAGCACCCCCTGCTCTCTAGGCTGGGCTAGGGGACCCTCTTTTCTGTGCCCAGCCCCTGGTGCGCTCTCCCCTGGCAGTGAACACACTGCATCATCATCTGCTCTTTTACCCCGTTCCCCTCACCAGCCTGGGAGCTCCCTGAGGGCAAGGCTTGTGTTTTAATTGTCTCTACACCCCTGCACTTAACACAGTGCCTGGCATGCAGTAGGTGCTCAATGCATGCTTTTTTTTTTTTTTTTTTTTGAGACAGAATCTTACTCTGTCACCCAGGGAGGGCAGTGGTGCAATCTCCACTAACTGCAACCTCTGCCTCCTGGGTTCAAGCGATTCTCCTTCCTCAGCCTCCTGAGTAGCTGAGACTACAGGCGCCCACCACCACACCCGGCTAATTTTTGTATTTTAAGTAGAGATGGGGTTTCGCCACGTTGGCCAGGCTGGTCTCCAACTCCTGACCTCAAGTGATCCACCCGCCTTGCCCTCCCAAAGTGCTGGGATGCATGCTTGTAATAAATGAATAAATGCACAGAATACTAACTTTCTAAAAGAGTTTACTCTCTGGTCAAGGAATATGGGATTGGTTGGGAAGAGGAAACTTGTATTTATTTTCTTTGTGCCTACTTTTTGCTAAGTGCTTTGTTAGTTTATGGGCACAGAAAGCACAGAGAGGTTAAGTAACTTGCCCAGGGTCACAGAGGTAGGATGTAGAGCAGGATGCCAACCTTTCCCTCACTCTCATATTCAGTTATTTGCTATATCCAAAGCCTGTCATTTTTTTATATCTCCAAAATAGGCCCTATACCTCTCCATGGCTAACTATCTCCAAGGCCACCATGGTAACCGAGGGCACCATGCTCTCGCTCCTGGGAAACTGTAACAGCTTCCATTCTGACTTCCTTGCAACCTGCTCTTTACAAGCAGCCAAGGGACCTCCTAGAACACAAATCCAACATTGTTACCCTAACTGTGTCAATGGCTCCTATTAGGATAAAGCCCACCTCCTTACCAAGAACCTCAGGTCTTGCATGGTCTGACGCATGCCACCCTCCCCTGGTTAATTCACATCACTCCTCCTCCCCTCCTCATTCTTGCCTCAGTTTCTCTAACCTGCCAGCTTGTGCCAGCCCCAGGGCCTTTGCACTTGCAGTTCTATCTCTAGAATGATCTTCCACAGAACCCCATGTGACTCACTCCCTAATATCAGCCAGGGCTTTGCTCAGACATCACCTCCTCAGGTGACATTTCAAGTGACCGCTCTGCAACAGTTCCCCTGGGGTCACTCTCTAAACCTGCACCGTCCCATGGTTCACAGAAGTAGGGATGAGCCTGGCCTGGCACACACAGCACCTGACACCCATCCCAGGTCTCCTGTCTCTTGCAGCTTCTGGCTACTTGTGGGAAGCCTGTTACTTAACTAAGGAGTGGCGGCAGCAGCAGCCACGGCACAGAGCAGAGTGTGCTCAAGAACTGACACTGGGCCCCGCGGTGTCTCACACCCATAATCCCAACGCTTGGGGAGCCTGAGGCAGGAGAATTGCTTGAGCCCAGGAACTTGAAATCAGCCAGGGCAACATAGCAAGAACCTGTCTCTAAAAAAAAAAAAAATATTTAAAACTTAGCTGGGCGTAGTCGTGATATCTATAGTCCCAGCTCCTTGGGATGTCGAGGTG
Source organism: Macaca nemestrina (assembly GCF_043159975.1). Lineage (NCBI taxonomy): Eukaryota > Metazoa > Chordata > Mammalia > Primates > Cercopithecidae > Macaca > Macaca nemestrina. The sequence goes on along the minus strand of NC_092128.1, from coordinate 151,831,381 downwards.
AGAGGATCCCTTGAGACTGGGAGGTCAAGGCTGCAGGGAGCCATGATGAAGCCACTACACTCTAGCCTGGACAACAGAATGAGATCCTGTTTCAAGAAAAGACAGACAGAGAGAAACGAAAGAAAGAAAGAGAGAGAGAGGGGAGAGAGAGAGAGAGAGGAGAGAGAAAGAAAAAAGAGAGGGAGGGAGGGAAAGTAGAAGAAAAATAAGAAGAGGGAGGAGGAGGGGGAGAGGAGGAGGAGAGGGAGGAAGGGAGGGAGGGAGGGGAGGAAGGAAGGGAGGGAGGGAGGGAGGGAGGGAGGGAGGGAGGGAGGGAGGGAGGGAAGGGAAGGGAAAAAAAAAACTGTCCCTGCTCAGCCCAGCCTGCCCAGTGCTGTGGCTATGGTAGTCAGGGGCCTGTATGTGGCCCAGTGCCCAGCCTGGGCTGGAACAGCAACTGTCCCATGCTTCAGGGAAGTTTGCCTAGATAAGAAAACCCAGTGTTTGCCTTCCAGGCATTTCACAGGCTTATTCACAGGGAGGATAATGAGTAAATAAACGGCCACATCAGGACATAGTTGGAGATGCCAAAGATGGTGAGCCCAGAGGAGGAACTGGAGCCAGCTGGAGGCCATGGCAGCTTGCCTGGAGGTCAGCACAGCTGAGTCCTGAAGACCAGTGGGCTTAGCCAAGCTAAGCAAAGTCAGACAGGAGGTGTCCTGGGCCGAGAGGAGGGCATGGGGAAAGTGTAGATGCCAACCATGGCATGTCTGGGACACCAAGTGGTTCTGTGTGCCTGAAAGAATATTGGGGGAGGGGGAATAGAATGGGGTGAAACTGAGGAGGAGGAGGAGGGAGAAAGAGTTTGGACCCCTTCCAAACTCCTCCTGGTGAGGAAACACTGGGAGTTTCCAAACTGAAGAGTGGCCAGATCCCAGCCCTCCCCAGCTCACCAGGGCCTCCAGAGGGAGGGACTTTCCTCCAACTTTCACAGTCCTTCAGGGCCCAGCCCAGACTCTCTCCCTCTCACCTGCCGTTTCCCATCCACAGGGGCCATTCCCTCAAGCCAAGTTCTTTCTGCTCAATGGGAATAACTTTGGCCTTCGTTACAGACTCGACCCAGTGCTCAAAAGTGCTCTGCAACTATTCGTAATTGCAAAGTCCGAATCAACCCAGGTGCCCAGCAACAGTGGATTGGATAAATAAAAGGTGGCACATATACACCATGGAATACTATGCAACCACAAAAAAGAACAAAACCATGTCCTTGGCAGCAACATGGATGCAGCTGGAGAGCATTATGCTAAATGAATTAACGTGGAAACAGAAAACCAAATACCTCGTGTTCTCACTTATAAATGGAAGCTAAACATTGGGTAAACGTGGGCACAAAGATGGAAATAACAAACACTAGGGACTCCAAAAGCAAGGAGGGAAGAGAGGGACAAGGGCTGGAAAACTACCTATTAAGTACTACGTTCACTATTTGGGTGATGGTTTTGATAGAAGGTCGAGTCTCAGCATTACTAATATATCCGTGTAACAAATTTGCACATGCACCCCCTGAATCTAAAATTTTTTAAGCGCTCTGCAAACCTCAAGTAACTAGAGAAAATGAGGTTTGTCATGGTTGCTTCTATTACATGCTGGCAATTCCCCTTGTTAGCTTCTAATGGGAACAAGTTTGTCTGCACATTCCTGACTTATTCCTGTCTAAGAGCAGGATCCTAAAGGGTGAAGAAGGTGGAGGACAGAGAAGAGAAAGGAGGTGTATTAGTCGGGAATCACCAGAGAAACAGAACCGACAGGCTGCACACACACACACACACACACACACACACACACACACAGATTCATTTTGAGGAATTGGCTCATGTGATTATGGGAGTTGACAAATATTAAATCCGCAGGGCAGTCCAGCAGGTTTGAGTCTTAGGGAAGAGTTGATGCTGCAGCTCAAGTTCAAAGTTCAGAAACTTAGGCAGAATTTCTATGCTGCAGTCTGAAAGCAGAATTCCTTCTTCCTTGAGGGAATAACCACAGGAAACTAATACAGCATTGGACTGTAGGCAGTGAGGGAACATTCCGGAAGATAGATCCTCAGTGGTCCTCAAAAGGTTCAACACTACGTGATGCAACTATAGAAATGCCAAGATGGGGCAGGGGAGGGTCTCCATCTTGGAGAAACTCAGACCTCAAGCAGGATCTGTGGCTTTGAGCAGGGGTTCACAGCATAGGAACATCCACTCCTGAAGGTGGTGAAGTATGTCCAAGGAGACCCTGTTAAAAGGCTCTGTTGATTCCAGGCCCTGAGCAGGTGATTTCTAGTTCACTGCAGTCAGGAATTGGGCTTCTATTTATCATTTTGTCTTACAGGCATAGTAGCTGTGCTTGGCACACAGTAGGTGCTCAGTAAATGTTTGTTAAATGAATAAGTTTATCTGCCCCTCTTCTGCAAATTGAAGATGGAATTGACCCCAGGAGAGTTATCCTCAGCTTAGAGACTCTTCTCATGGGTCAGACTCTCACCTCCAGCTAAGAAACTTTTTTGATTCCTATGACATCACCTTGATGGCTTCAAATCAACCATGGTGGGAATGTTTACACCATGAGAATTGGCAAACGCTACAAATCAGGCTATTTCCCCAACAAGCCAGTTGTTAAGCATTTTCCAGGACACCACTGTAGGACTGTCACTGCCTATATCCCCCAGCCTAAGGATTGCTTTCACAGTAACTGCCATGAGATGCAGAAGGAAGTTCAGTAAGAAATATGGGGAAAGCAAGATGTGTATCATCTTTGGCACTGGTCTTTTGTCCTGAACCCTGGTAACATATTTTAATTTTTTTACAAAATGTTTTAACAGCTCAAGATACTGAAGGCACCCACCAAGCCTGGGGCTGACACAGCCTCCTCAAGCCACCAAACTTTAGGCAGTCATAATTTCCCCATCAGGTAGAAAGCAAACATTCCACCTATGAACTCATTAAACAGGGAGATTACAGCATTTCCCAAAGCATGAACTGGGGAACCTTGCCTCAGTGTCATCTGGAACACTGTTTAAAATGAGGATTAGTGTCTGAGCTCAGGAGTTCAAGGCTGCAATGAGCCATGATCGCACCACTGCACTCTAATCTGGGTGACAGAGCAAGACACTGTCTCAAGAATAAATAAAATAAAATGCAGATTAGACCTCCAGAAACCCAGTGTCCAAGCCAGCTGAACCACCACATGCATGCTCTCCCGGTTTGAGAGCCAGCTTAATGAGCCCACCCCCAGCAAAGCTGCACCACTTTGCCACAGACTTCCACCACCTAGGCCACTGAGGCACTTGCAAACATCACTAAGTGGATTCCAACTAAAGAAACTGCCCAGAGACTACACTACTGTGTCCACTAGGAACCATAGCCAACATACCCTACACAACTGACTCTCTACAGGACCCATCTACAAGAATAAGACTTTCCCTATAGAAGCTACTCCATAAAATTGAAAGAGGGAACTGTTTCACCAGATATGCAGATATCAACATAGAGACATAGAAACATGAAAAAGCAAGCAAATGTAACACCTCTTAAGAAGTATAATTCTAACAGACACCAAAGAAAGTGTATGAAATGCCAGAAAAGGAATTCAAAATAGTGATCTTAAGGAAACTGTGAGATACAAGAGAATGTAGATAGATAATTCAACAGACTCAGGAAAACAATTATCTAAATGAGAAATTCAACAAAGAGATAACATATCATAAAAAAGCACCTAACAGAATTCAATGAATGAAATAAAAAATACAAGTGAGAACTTCAACAACAGACTAGATTAAGCAGAAGAAAGAATTTCTGAACTTGAAGATAGGTCTTTTGAAAAAAAAAAGAAAGCAGAACAAAAAGAATTCAAAAAATAAAGAAAGCCTACAGGACTTATAGGACACCATAAAGTGAACAAATATTTGCATTATGGTAGTTCAGAAGAAGAGATGAGAAAAGACATTTGATATTTAATAAAATAATAGGGGAAAACTTTCCAAGTCTTGGGAGAGATACAAACATCCAGAAGCTCAGAGGTTCCCAAATAGATTTAACCCTAAAGGATCCTTTTTAAGGAACATTATAGTCAAATTGTCAAAAAGTTGGAGACAATGAGTTGAGCAACCTCAGGAGAAATGTCAGGAACCAAAAATCTTGCAGAATGCAGTGTCAGCTGCAGGCAAGAAAAGAGAGGTCTTCCACCCAAATGTCAGCTCTGGTTCACAGGCACCTTGGGAGATGTTTTGTGAAATGAGGGAACATATCCATACTTCTAGATCTCCTGCCATTTCATCACAACCTCTGTAGCAGGGAGGGGACTTCTCCTGCAGGGCATCCTAATGAAGTGGTTATAAAATGCATGGCCAAAAGAGCTTGTATTAGTCAGGGTTCACTGGAGAAACAGGACTGATTAGATGTATACAGAGAAAGAGATTTCTTATAAGGAATTAGCTCATGTGATTATGGAAGCCAGTGAGTCCCAATATTTGCATAATGAGTCAGCAAGCTGAAGATTCTGGAGAGCTGATGTTGTGGTTTCAGTTCGGGTCTGAAGGTCTGGGAACCAAGACGACTTATGATGTAATTTCTCTCTAAAGGCTAGCAGACTCAAAACCCAGGAAGGGCTGGTATTTCAAGTCCAAGCACAGAGGGAAAGCCCATATGCCAGCTCAAAGGCAGTCAGGCAGGAAGAAATTCCTCCTACACAGGGAAAAGTCAGCTTTTTTTGTTCTGTCTCGGCCTTTGACGGATTGGATGAGGTCCACCCACATTAGGGAACGCAATCTGCTTTACTTAGTCCACATATTCAAATGTTAATCTCATCCGCAAACACACTCACAGACACACCTAGACTGGGCACCCCATGGCCCAGTCAATTTGACACGTGAAATTGACTATTGCAGAGCCCACAGTACCATTGGAACAGCCCCATTAAGAAATTCTAACTCCTTGCATTACTTGTGTAGCTCTCTACAGTGCGTAAAGCACTTTGCATGTGCTTTATGTCATATCCAGGTCTTAGTTTCCCCACAGCACTCTGCCCACATTTTCTTTTTTTTTTCTTTTTCTTTCTTTTTACTTTAAGTTCCAGGATACATGAATAGAATGTGCAGGTTTGTTACATAGGTATACATGTGCCATGATGGTTTGCTGCACCTATTAACCCGTCACCGAGATTTTAAGCCCTGCATAGATTCACTATTTGTCCTGATGCTCTCCCTCCCTTCACCACCCCCCAACAGGCCCTGGTGTGTGTTGTTCCCCTCCCTGTGTCCATGTGTTCTCATTGTTCAACTCCCACTTACGAGTGAGAACATGCAGTGTTTGGTTTTCTGTTCCTTTGTGAGTTTGCTGAGGATGATGGGTTCCAGCTTCATCCGTGTCCCTGCAAAGGACATGATCTCCTTCCCTTTTGTGGCCACATAGTATTCCATGATGTATATGTACCATATTTTCTTTATCCAGTCTATCATTGATGGGCATTTAGGTTGGTTCCATGTCTTTGCTATTGTGAATAGTGCTGCAATAAACACACATGTGAATGTATCTTTATAATAGAATGATTTATATTCCTTTGGGTATATACTCAGTAAGGGGATTGCTGGGTCAAATGCTATTTCTGGTTCTAGATTCTTGAGGAATTGCCACACTGTCTTCCACAATGGTTGAACTAATTTACGCTCCCACCAACGATGTAAAAGCATTCCTATTTCTCCACAGCCTCACCAGCATCTGTTGTTTCTTGACTTAATAATCCCTATTCTGACTGGTGTGAGATGGTATCTCATTGTGGTTTTGATTTACATTTCTCTAATGATCAGTGATGTTGAGCTTTTTGTCATGTTTGTTGGCCACATAAATGTCTTCTTTTGAAAAGTGTCTGTTCATGTCCTTTGCTCACTTTTAGATGGAGTTGTTTGTTTGTTTGTTTCATGTAAATTTGTTTAAGTTCCTTGTAAATTCTGGATACTAGACCTTTGTCAGATGGGTAGATGGCCAAAATTTTCTCCCATTCTGTAGGCTACCTGATCGCTCTGATGATAGTTTCTTTTGCTGTGAAGAAACTCTTTAGTTTGATTAGATCCCATTTGTCAATTTTAGCTTCTGTTGCAATTGCTTTTGGCATTTTCATCGTAAAATCTTTGCCCATGCCTATGTCCTGAATGGTATTGCCTAGGTTTTCTTCTAAGGTTCTTATGGTTTTGGGTTTTACATTTAAGTCTTTAATCCATCTTGAGTTAATTTTTGCACAAGGTGTAAGGAAGGGGTCCAGTTTCAGTTTCTGCATGTGGTTAGCCAGTTTTCCCAGCACCATTTATTAAATAGAAAATCTTTTCCCCATTGCTTGTTTTTGTCAGGTTTTTCAAAGATCAATTGGTTGTAGATGTGTGGTCTTATTTCTTAGGTCTCTGTTCTGTTCCATTGGTCTATACATCTATTTTGGTACCAGTACCATGCTGTTTTGGTTACTGTAGCCTTGTAGTATAGTTTGAAGTCAGGTATCATGATGCCTTCAGCTTTGTTCTTTTTGCTTAGGATTGTCTTGGTCATGTGGGCTCTTTTTTGGTTCTATATGAATTTTAAAGTAGTTTTTTCTAATTCTGTGAAGAATGTTAATGGTAGTTTGGTGGGAATAGCATTGAATCTATAAATTACTTTGGGCAGTATAGCCATTTTCACAATATTGGTTCTTCCTATCCATGAGGATGGAATGTTTTTCCATTTCTTTATGTCCTCTCTTATTTTCTTGAGCAGTGGTTTGTAGTTCTCCTTGAAGAGGTCCTTCACATCCCTTGCTAGCCGTATTCCTGGGTATTTTACTGTTTCTGTAGCAATTGTGAATGGGAGTTCAATCATGATTTAGCTCTCTGCTTGTCTATTGTTAGTGTATAGGAATGCTTGTGATTTTTACACACTGATTTTGTATTCTGAGACTTTTCTGAAGTTGCTTATCAGGTTAAGGAGTTTTGGGGCTGAGACAATGGGGCTTTCTAAGTATAGAATCGTGTCATCTGCAAACAGAGATAATTAGGCTTCCTCTCTTCCTATTTGAATATGCTTCATTTCTTTCTCTTGCCTGATTGCCCTGGCCAGAACTTTCAATGCTGTGTTGAGTAGGAGTGGTGAAAGAGGGCATCCTTGTCTTGTGCCGGTTTTCAAAGGTAATGTTTCCAGCTTTTGCCCATTCAGTATGATACTGGCTGTGAGTTTGTCGTAAATAGCTCTTATTATTTTGAGATATGTCCCTTCAATACCTAGTTTGTTGAGAGTTTTTAACATGAAGTGATGCTGAATTTTATCGAAGGCCTTTTCTGCATCTATTGAGATAATCATGTGCTTTTTGTCATTGGTTCTGTTTATGTGATGGATTATGTTTATTGATCTGCATATGTTGAACCAGCCTTGCATCCCAGGAATGAAGCCAACTTGATCGTGGTGGATAAGCTTTTTGATGTGCTGCTGGATTCGGTTTGCCAGTATTCTATTGAGGATTTTCGCATCGATGTTCATCAGGGATATTGGCCTGAAGTTTTCATTTTTTGTTGTCTCTGCCCAGATTTTGGTATCAGGATGATGCTGGCCTCATAAAATGAGCACTCTGCCCACATTTTCTGTCTTTCTCTCTTTTGCGCAGTTGGTGGGCCACCATGCACCCACCCACTGTCTGGCATCTTCTTCAGTTTCCTTTAACAACACAGCTTGGCAGGTGTCCTCTGACCAGTCACATAAAACTACCTCCTTTGTTAAAGAATTTGGTCTATGGGACATTTTGAATCCCTCTGAGCCAGGTGGAAATACGGACTCTGGGCATGACTAGAGTGTTAAGAGAGTATTACAATTATTTATACCATGTTCTCCTTTCCCCTGATATAATAACTGACACTTAATGTCTGCTCATCCCAACTGGTTTGCATATGTTATCTCTAATGTTTACAAGATCCCTGCAAGGGAAGGAACATGATTTGCATTTTACTTTAGAAGAAACTGAAGTTCAGAGGGTTGAATCATTGTCTGTGAGCCTCAGGTCTGTCCAACGTCCGTCCTCTCGACTATTTCCTCCCTAACGTGGGGATCAGAACCAATCACAGTGCCTGCCACGTTGCCAGCCCCTCTGGGGAGAAATTGCCCTCTCTGAAGCCCCAGCTGAAGTGACCCTCTACAGACCACAGGACCCAGCCACTCTGGCACCCGCTGACCCACCAGGGGGCCACTCAAGCCACAGCAGCATGAAAGAGACTCTTAGTCTCCAGAGCCTGAGTGTGACATAATGGAGAAATTGTCCACATAAAATCAGGGTGGGATCAGAAGCCAGGAGGTGGAGTTGAAGCCTCAATAAGCACAGCTGGGAAGAAGCAGAAGCCACAAAGAAGTTGAGCTACTAAGTAGTAAAAAAGATCAGCTGAGTGGAGGTAAGAATAAATCTGGAGCAGAGGCATGGAGAGTGTGGAGAAACGAACCAGGAAGCTGCCCTGGGGGTTGGGATTTCGCCAGGCCGAGATTTGGAGCCTGCAGAGCTTCCATGGAGCCACTGCATGGCCTCACCCTTTTTTCTTTGAAACAGGGCCTCGCTCCGTCCCCAAGGCTGGAGTGCAGTGGTGCAATCATAGTTTACTGCAGTCTTGAACTCCTGGGCTCAAACAATCCTCCCACCTCAGCCTCTCGAGTAGCTGGGACCACAAGTGTGTGCAAAAATTGAACTAATTTTTTCATATTTTGTAGAGATGGGGTCTCACTCTCTTGCCCAGGTTGGTCTCAAACTCCTGGCCTCAAGTGATCCTCCTGCCTCAGTCACCCCTTCTTAAAAACAGAGTAATTTTGTGCTTCTGTTTAAACAACACATCCAGAAGAGGTGAGCCCATGGAGGCACAAAGCAGATGGCATTGCCAGCGGTGGAGAGAGGGGAAATGGGGAGAGAGGGCTGTGGGCACGGGCTTTCCTTTTGGGGTGATGAAAACATATTGGAACCAGACAGAGGTGGCTGTGGCACAGCATTGCGAGACGTTGTTCCACTGAACGGTTCAACTTAAAGTGACTAATTTTATGTTACATGAGTTTAACTTTAATAACAACAACCACAATAATAATAATAATTTTAAAACGGGACAACAACCTTACCTCACAGATGAAAAGTTTCCAGCTCTGCCAGGCCTATACAGGGAGTGAGTCCTTGCACCGGGCTACTCCTGTGGCACCCCAGGCTCCAAGGAACAAAGTTTGAGAACCACACATTAAATCACTACAACACATCAAGCTTCCTTATATAGTACTTTCCAGCATCATTTGCCTATACAATGTGCATGAAAGTCTGAAGAGATTTCTCAGGCTCTTCAAACTTATTCAAAGATCATTTTAGAGGAGAAAATAACCTTAAAGATAAGTTTTGGAGAATTTCAATTTATTTGTGAGTTAATGGCAGCTGAGATACCGTAAAAGAGCACGTTGGTCAAAGGACCTGAGTATGAAATCTAACTCCGTGTACAAGAAACAGCTTCTCAGAGCCTCTGTTAGCCATATTTTCTATGCAATGGCAATAAGACTGCCTTAACAGTCATATGAAAACTAAACGAGATGGGATGCCAGGGCAGTGGCTCACATCTGTAATCCCAGCACTTTGGAAGGTAGAGCAGGGAGGTTCGTTTGAGTCCAGGAGTTCGAGACACACCTGGGAAACATAACGAGATCCCATCTCTACAAAAGTTAAAAAATTAGCTGGGCATGGTGGTACGCGCCTATAGCCCCAGCTACTCAGAAAGGTGAGGTAGGAGGATCATTTGAGCCCGGGAGGTCGAGATTGCAGTGAGTTGCATGCCACTGCACTTCAGCCTGGGTGACAGAGTGAGACACTGTCAAAAAAAAAAAAAAAGAACTGAGATAGCAATTGGAAACAAGCCCAAGGACATAAAGAATGCACATGAAGCTGGGCGTGGCGGCTCACGCCTATAATCCCAGCACCTTGGGAGGCCAAGGTGGGCGGATCACCTGAGATCAGGAGTTCGAGACCAGCCTGGCCAACATGGTGAAACCCCATCTCTACTAAAACTACAAAAATTTGCTGGGGGTGTGGCATGCACCTGTAGTCCCAGCTACTCAGGAGGCTAAGGCAAGAGAATCGCTTGAACACAGGAGGCAGAGGTTGCAGTGAGATGAGATCACGCCACTACACTCCCAGCCTGGGTGACAAAAGCGAGACTCCATCTCAAAAAAAAAAAAAAAAAAAAGCACATGAAATTTTTCCTTTACAGGAAAAAAAAAGGGCAATTCATGCAATAGGTACAGCTATAAAAACATAGAAAATTGATGCTGAGGAAGAGCGTGTATCCATGCGAAAAGATTCATAAACTATTGCAGAGTGAAAGAAAAAGCAGACATCAAAATACCCTGCCGAATGCACCATTAATTTTGTAAATACATATGTCTTGTCATCTTATACAAATACATAATTTTATAATTGTATAGAATTTGGTAATTATTCGTCAATTTGCAGTATGTATAATTTATGTGTGTATGTGCGGGTGTACACATACATCTAAAACCATAAGATTATTTTCAAAATATTAGGAGTGGTTTTTCCTGGGTAGCAGGATGTAAGAGAGAGGTTGAATTTTTGTGTTTTCTCTGGCTTTTTTTTTTTTAAACTCTTTGCATCGAGTATGAATTGTTTGTGATAGAACGTGAAGGAGAGTTACCTGGCGAATACACCTGCCTTTATCTCAGACGATTGGCAGTATTCCTGAATCTGTGCAACCTACTTTATAGTTTAGCACTTTGAATTATATATAAACTGAACCATCCGGAAAGTGTTTATGTATTAGATTATTCAGCTGTGAAAACTGGCTAAAGTAAAACAGACATATCTTAACACGGGTACGTACAAGAAAGATTATGCTGTCAGAGTCCGATTTGGAGATATTTGCTTTGGTTTTGTGGTTTGTCTTAGTTTAGCTGAACCTGTTTTTTTCTTTGTTTGTTTGGGGGTTTTTTTTGTTTGTTTGTTTTTGTTTTGTTTTTTTAGAGATGAGGCCTTGATCTGTTGCTCAGGCTGGAGTGCAGTGGCACAATCATAGCTTACTGCAGCCTCAACCTCCTGGGCTCAAGAGATTCTCCCACCTTAGACTCCCAAGTAGCAGAGACTACAAGCATGCGCCACCCTACCCGATTAATTTTGCTATTTTTTTTAAAGATGGGATCTCACTATTTTGCCCAGGCTGTATAAGGCATGTTTAGACAATGATTTCAAGGACTTCTTCTGTAGAGGGAAGGTGAGAAATAAGTTGGTAGTTGGGAAAGAAAGTGAAATCCAAAGAGGGTATTTTCACTTCTATTTTAAAAGTAATTAAAGACACACTTTTGTCATGAGTATATTTTGAATTTTTTTAATTTCGTGGGTACAGAGTAGTTGTATATATTTATGGGGTAGTGTATATATTTATGGAGTAGTCATGGGAGTATTTTGGAGACACCTCTGGATATAATAAGATTCTGTTATTGATATTTCATTTTCTCTCTTCCTAGGCTCCTCACTAATATCCCAGGGAAAGGGCAGGGTGTTAAGGGTTAAATCACATCCCTCCAAAAATTCATAGGTTTAAGTCCTAACCCCCAGGACCTAAGAAGGGGACCGCATTTGGAAACAGGGTCCTTGCAGATCTAATTAGTAAGGTGAGGTCACACTGGAGGAGGGTGGGCCCTAAATCACTATGACTGATAACCTTATAAAAAGAGGGAAGATGCTAGGCATAGTGGCTCATGCCTATAATCCCAGCACTTTGGGAAGCCAAGGAGGGAGAATTGCTTAAGCCTGGGAGTTCGAGACCAGCCTGGGCAACATAACCAGACCCAGTCTCTATAAAAAATAAAAATTAACCTGGCAAGATGGCCCTTGCCTGTAGTCCTAACTACTCAGGAAGCTGAAGTGAGAGGGTCGCTTGAGCCCAGGAGTTCAAGGTTGCAGTGTGCTACAATAATGCCACTGCACTCCAGCACGAGTAACAGAGCAAGACCCTATCTCTTTAAAAAATTTAAATTAGAAAGAGAAAAGGCCAGGCACAGTGGCTCACGCATGTAGTCCCAGCACTTTGGGAGGCTGAGGTGGGTGGATCACTTGAGGCCAGGAGTCCAAGGCCAGCCTGGCCAACATGGTGAAACTCCATCTCTACTAAAAATACAAAAAATTAGCCAGGCGTGGTGGTGAAAGCCTGTAATCTCAGCTACTTGGGAGGCTGAGGCAGGAGAATCATTTGAACCTGGGAAACAGAGGCTACAGTGAGCCAAGATCGTGCCATTGCACTCCAGCCTGGGCAACAGAGTGAGACTCCATCTCAAAAAAAAAAAAAAAAGAAAGAGAGAGAGAGAGAGAAGAAGGAGGAGGAGGAGGAGGGAAGGGAAGGAGGGAGGGAGGAGGGAAGGAAGGAAGGAGGGAGGGAGGGAGGGAGGGAGGGAGGGAGGGAGGGAGGGAAGGAAGGAAGGAAGGAAAAAAGAAAGAAAGAAAAGAAACAAGACAGTCCCTGGCAAACCAAGACAACTGTTCTCTCTACTTAGAAGACAAGACCTGTTTAGAGTCCGAATTGAAACATGGATGGACAAAGAAGCCCTGCTGCGGCATGATTGGCTCTGGAAGCCAGAAAGGAGACTGCCCCCAAGAGGCTCTATTTTGTGGTAGAGGCTCTTTGTGGTAATAACAGAGGAGGGACCCCTTGAGACACCAAGCTTCTTCGGAAGGCTACCTTTGTCCACTCTCCCCTGTAGCGGAATCTCTTGCTCATTTTCCAGAAAAACCATCCCATTCAACAATGGATGACAGCAAAGAAATAGGCTTGACCTCCACACAAAGGTGCCATAATAAAAAGGACGTGGAAGAACAGCTTAACTGTCCAACAGATGAGAAAACATCCCAGGCAAATGAAGCACACAACAGATGAAAGCCAAGACCCAAGATTTCAACATGAGCTAAAACGAATTAAGAAAATAATTGAATTTTTGAAAGAACAACACAAATATGAAATATAAGAGCTTAGAGATTATGAAAAAGAAATTGACAGTGCACAGAGAAAAAAATTGGAAATCGTTGTAGAAACAAAGGGCAAATTACAGGGAAGACACAAGAGAACAGACAACGAAGAAAGCCCAGCAAGGGATGTTTAATGAAGAAAGAAGAAGGGCAAACAAAATGAAATAGATGAAGACAAAGTTTTATTGTTGTTGTTTTTTAGAGGCAACTCTGTTGCCCAGGCTGGAGTGTAGTGGTGCGATCATAGCTCCCTGCAGCCTCAAGGCTTAAGCCATCCTGCGGCCTCAGCCTCCCAAGCAGCTAGGACTATAAGCATGCACCACCATGCCTGGCTAATTGTTTTAATTTTTTGCAGAGATGGGGGTGTCACTATGTTGCCTAGGCTGGTCTCGAACTCCTGGTTTCAAGTGATCCTCCTGCCTCGGTCTCGAGATTTTTTTTCTTTTCTTTTTTTTTTTTTGAGGCAGGATCTCACTGTATTGCCCAGGCTGTAGTGCAGTGGTGCAATCTTGGCTCACTGCAACCTCCACTTCTCAGGTTCAAATGATCATCCCACCTCAGCCTCCTGAGTAGCCGGAATTATAGGCGTTTGCCACCATGCCCTGCTAAGTTTTTTTTTTTTTTTTTTTTTTTTTTTTTTTTTTTTTTAAAGAGATGAGGTCTCACTCTGTCACCCAGGCTGGAGTGCAGTGGCGTGATCTCAGCTCAATGCAGCCTCCGCCTCCTGGATTCAGGTTATTCTCCTGCCTCAGCCTCCTGAGTAGCTGGGACTACAGGTGTGTACCATCATAACTTGCTAATTTTTGTATTTTTTTGTAGAGACGGGGTGTTGCCATGTTGCCCCTGCTGGTCTCCAACTCCTGGGCTCAAGCGATCAGCCCACCTCGGCCTCCCAGAGTGCTGGAATTACAGGCATGGGCCACTGTTCCTGGCTTAAGACATTTTTTTTTAAGTAGTTGAGAATAAGAGATTTGCAGTTCGGAGAAGATGGTGTAGACTCAACTCTCCCTCTCCTTCCCACAAAATACAACTGTAAGTCCTGGGCGTAAAACAGTAGTCTATAAGTGGACTCTAGAAAGTGGAAAGAGGAAGGCAGACTGTCTAGGGATCTCAGGACTGAAGGAACAAGAGAGTGTCCCCGCATCTCACAATGCCCCGCCCAGCGACCGGTGGCAACCCAGACCTGATATGTCTCCTGAACCCTAACCTAACAACATAAGACAGACTAGGTAGACACGTTCCTCCCTTGGATCAAAAGGAAGTCTTGGCTAGGCGCAGAGGCCAACGCCGGTAATCCCAGCACTTTGGGAGGCTGAGGTATGTGGATCACCTGAGGTCAGGAGTTCAAGACCAGCCTGACCAACATGGTGAAACCCTGTCTCTACCAAAAATAAATAAAAAAAAAATTCACCAGGCATGGTAGTGAATGCCTATAATCCCAGCTACTCTGAAGGCTAAGGCAGGAGAATCACTTGAACCTGGGAGGTGGAGGTTTCATTGAGCCAAGATCATGCCACTGCATTCCAGCCTGGGCGAAACAGCAAGACTCCATCTCAAAAAAAAAAAAAAAAAAAAAAGTCCTGCCAACACCACCAGGTTGCCCTAGCACCAGCAGGGGGATCCCACCTGCAACAAACTGCCCAGCCTGGGACATGCTCTTTATCTCAGTGGAGGCTCCTTTCTCCCACTTATGACACCAAATGGTCCAATCAAGACTGGGAAATTATCATCCATCCCTGAACACTCTATTCTTCACATAAAGATAGCTTGTGTGCCAATGGCCCCAGCAGGGTTGGGAGCCTGTCAGCAACAAAAGACTCAAGCTGGAGGGGTGCCCTTCATCCCCACTGTGCCAGAGAGCCCTTTTACCCATAGAGAGGTGCCAGGTGACCCAACCAAGTAAAGTGCCTTCCACTTCCATGTGTGGCACCAGCAGAGATCAGTGGGAGCCCCTGCAGCACCAGATGAGCCACGCGGGCCAAAACAGCACAGCATGGGCTCTGAAAACTAAATTGTCACTGGGCAAGGTAGCCACAAAGTAGGCTGAATCTAAACAGGTTGACTGTCTGCTAAAATAGAAAGTTCAAGACCTGGCACTGTGGCTCACGCCTGTAATCCCAGCACTTTGGGAGGCTAAGGCGGGCAGATCATGAAGTCAGGAGTTTGAGACGAGCCTGCCCAATATGGTGAAACCCCATCTCAACTAAAAATACAAGACAAAAAAAATTAGCTGGGTGTGGTGGCACTTGCCTGTAGTCCCAGCTACTCAGGAGACTGAGGCAGAAGAATCACTTGAACCCAGGAGGCAGAGGCTGCAGTGAGCCGAGATCGCATCACTGCACTCCAGCCTAGGTGACAGAGAAAGACTCCGTCTCAAAAAAAAAAAACAAAAGAAATTTCAAATAGAACCCAGTGCTTCTTAATATAACAGCCAAAATTTCCAGGATAAAAATTTATAAATTATTTATCATCCCAAGAACCAGGAAAATCACAAGAATAAGAAAAGATCACCCACAGTTGTCAACACTAATCTGAATCAGATGTTGGAACTGTCTGATTTTAAAGATGCCATCATTAAAATGCTATAACGAACAGTTACACATGCCCTTCAAACAAACAAACAAACAAACAAAAAACAATTAAGGGCAGGCACAGTGGCTCATGCCTATAATCCCAGCATTTGGGAGGTCAAGGCGGGCAGATCACTTGAGGTCAGGAGTTCAAGACCAGCCTGGCCAACATGGTGAAACCCCATCTCTTCTAAAAATACAAAAATTAGCTGGACATGGTGGTGCATGCCTGTAATCCCAACTACTTGGGAGGCTGAGACAGGAGAATCACTTGAACCCAGGAGGTGGAGTTTGGAGTGAGCCAAGATCATGCCACTGCACTCTAGCCTGGGCAACAGAGCAAGACTCTATCACAAAAAAATAATAATAAAAATAAAAACAAATAAGTTTTTGCACTTCACTTGAAGTGGTAAAACATTGATAGCAATAGACTGTAAGTTACATTGACATACTGTAATACCTAGAGGAATCACTAAGAAACTATACCAAGCAATACACTCAAAGCACTATAAATAAATCAAGATGGAATTCTAAAATGTTCAAGTAGCCCAAAGGTAGGCAAGAAAAGGGGCACAGAGAAATAGGAAACAGAAGAAACCAATAAAAAACAAATAAAAAATTGGCAGACCTAAACCCTACCATATTAGTAATTACCTTAAATATAAATGGCTTAAGTATGCCAAGTAAAAGATAGAGATTAGCAGAGTGGATTGTTTTTTAAATCACAACCCAGGTCAGGCACGGTGGCTCATGCCTGTAATCCTAGCACTTTGAAAGACTGAGGCAGGCGAATTGCTTGAGCCTAGGAATTTGAGACCACCCTGGCAACATGGCAAATCCTAGCCTCTATAAAAAATAACAAAAAAAAAGTTAGGTGGGCATGGTGGCATGCACCTGCAGTGCCAGCTACTCGGGTGGCTGAGGTGAGAGGATCGCTTGAGCCCAGAAGGCTGTGGTTGCAGTGAGCCAAGATCATGCCACTGCACTCCATCCTGGACAACAGAGCAAGACCCTGTCTCAAAAAAAAATCACAACCCAGTGATATGCTGTCAACAAGAAATTTACTCCAAATACAATGACACACAGTGAAAGTAAAAGGATAAAATATATATATATATATATATATATAATGCAAATATTAATTTAAAAAGCAGGAGTAGCTACACTAATGTCAGATAAAGTACACTTCAAAACAAAATGACTAAAGACAAAAAGGGCCCTTACGTAGTTACGTAGTTATTTTTTTAAATCCACCAGGAAGACACAATGATCCTAAATGTGTATGCACCAAACAACAAAGTGTCAAAATACCTGAAGCAAAAGCTGAAAGAGCTGAAAGGTAAAATAGATAAATACACCATCAACACTAACTACACTCTCAACAATTGACAGAACCAACAGATAGAAAATCAGCAAGATTATGGCAGAAATGAACAATACAAGCAACCAATAGAACCTAATAGGCATGTATAGAACATTCTGCCCAACAACAGAATACACATATTTTTCAAACACAAATAGAGAACCTACTAAGTAGGCCATATCCTGACCTGTGTCACAGAACAAACCTCAACAAATTTAAGAGCTGAAATGATGCCAAGTATGTTCTCCAACCACAATGAGCTCAAACTAGAAATTAATAATAGAAAGGTAACAGGAAAATCTCTGAACACTTGGAAATTAAATAACATACATCTAAATAATCCATGTGTCAAAGAGAAAGTCTCAAAGGAAATAAAAAATAGAACTGAATGAAAATGAAAATGCAACATAGCAAAATATGCAAGATACAGTTAAAGCAGTCCAGCAAGGGAATTTTTAACACTAAATACTTCCATTAGAAGAGGAAAAATCTAAAATTAATAATAGCTGTCCAAAAATGAAATCTCCAGCTCCAGAGAGTTTCACTAGAGAATACTACCAAGCATTTAAAGGATAATTAACACCAATTTTATACAACATTGTCTAAAAAATAAGGTAGTAAGAAGGCAATCTCTGCCTCCTGGGTTCAAGTGATTCTCCTGCCTCAGAGTAGCTGGGATTACAGGCATGCACCACCATACCCAGCTAGTTTTTTGTATTTTTAGTAGAAACAGGGTTTCACCATGTTAGCCATGTTAGCTAGGCTGGTCTTGAATTCCTGACCTCAGGTGATCTGCCCACCTTGGCTTCCCGAAGTGCTAGGATTACAGGTATAAGCCACCGTGCCCGGCCTCAAGGTCTTAGTATGGAGATGGATGTGTATGGTTTTGTCATGGTAGCCGAGCATGTCTGGGTCCCATTGGCAAGAGCATCTCCATCACGGGATGGAAACATCAGGATGGCTGCTGGACCTTTGACCCAATGAGACCTCTTGTTGAGATTTGGAGCTTGCCCCATTGCCTTCTGATCTGCATAATGGGGAGAACATGCTGCTCATGTTGGCCTTGGGAAATTTCAGTTCTTTCTTCAATGATTTCTCAATGCAATTCCATAGTATCTTTCCTCTCATACAAGGAGATACAACAGATAGAAAGAAAATTTCTGATCTGACCATTTTGATTCTTATCATAGATGAGTAACGGACATTCTGACATCTACTCTGACTTTTGAACATTGCAGGTTTGTAACTCACTGGTCACTTCTAGAGACCAGCAAGACATATAGACTTGGGCAGGTTACTTACCCTCTTGGAACCTTACTTTTCTTGTTTGTTAAATGGAACTAATAACTCTAACCACAGAGGCACAGAGGTAGGAGAAAACATAGCCTTCTTGAAGAAACAGAAATTAACGTATTGTACCAGGAAAGTAGAATTGAAGTTGGAAAGCAAGCCCAGATTATGATGGGCTTTGTAGACAATGGTCTACATTCATATATGGTTGTGCAACCTGTGCACTGCACAATTTCAGAGGGTGCTACCTTATTTAAAACGAGTGAAACTGTCCATTCTAATCTATGTTCTCTGTGTAGGTATTTGTATATAAAAATGCTATTCTGTGGCTCACGCCTATAAGCCCAGCATTTTGGGTAGGCCCAGGCAGGCAGATTGCCTGAGGTCAGGAGTTCAAGACCAGCCAGGCCAACATGGTGAAACCCCGTCTCTACTAAAAATACAAAAATTAGCTGGGCATGGTGGCATGTGCCTGTAATCCCAGCTACTTGGGAGGCTGAGGCAGGAGAATCGCTTGAACCCAGGAGGCGGTGGTTGCAGTGAACCAAGATTGCACCATTGCACTCCAGCCTGGGTGACAGAGCAAGACTCTGTCTGAAAAAATAAATAAAAATGCTCTTCTGATGTACTTTACCACCAGGTCAAGCTGAAGCTCCCAAGAAGATATGCCACTGCAGGTTGAGAAGTGCTCAGACAGAAGAGGTCAGACAACCTCCAATCCTGCCGTCCTGGAGCAATGGGGTGCCCTGCTGGTGACCTTGATTCTCTCTGCTCCAGCCCATCTCTAGCCCATGAGGGTGATACTCTCTTTTGTCAAAAGGAAGTCTCAGCAGGGGACAGTGGCTTACACCTGTAATCCCAGCGCTTTGGGAGGCCGAGATGGGAGGATCACCAGGAGTTCAAGACCAACCTGGGCAACATAGCAAGACCCTCATCTTTACAAATAAATAAAAAATTAGCCAGGCATGGTGGTGCACACCTGTAGTCACAGCTACTTGGGAGGCTGAGGCAGGAGGATCACTTGAGCCTGGCAGTGTGAGTCTGCAGTGAGCCATGATTGCACCACTGCACTCCAGCCTGAGTGACAGCAGGATCCTGTCTCAAAAAGAAAACGAAAAAAAAGACAATCCCATTGCTCTCATTTTCTAATTCTTCAAAGGTCAACACCTCCCAACAGCCCCAAAATATCTACAGCACCTCTATAGGTCGGTGTTGTATTCTGTGTTATTGACTTATTCTATAGTTCAGTATTGTTATTCCACACTGATTATACTGTTTCTGTGGCGAAGCATTAAAATAGGAAGCTAGTTCCTGTTAATGTTTCTACTCTATAGCTGCCTGATTCTCAATAAAGTTGCCACCTCCAAATGCTTTCTGAGCCTTTTTTTTTTTTTTTTTTTTTCCTAAATGGTTACAGACAAGGTCTTGCTCTGTTGCCCAGGCTGGAGTCCAGTGGCACAATCATAGCCCACTGCAGCCTTGACTTCCCAGGCTCAGGCAATCCTCCTGCCTCAGCTTCCTGAGCAGCTCAGACTACAGGCACGTGTCATCATGCCTGGCTAATTTTAGCTCTTTTTATTTTGGTTTGGCTTTGGTTTTCGTTTTGAGACAGGGTCTCGCGCTGTCTCCCAGGCTGAAGTGCAGTGGCATAATCCTAGCTCACAGCAGCCTCGACCTCCTGGACTCAAGCAATTCTCCTGCCCCAGCCTTCCAAGTAGCTAGGAATACAGGCACATACCGCCACACCCAGCTAATGTTTCTTTTTTTTCTTTTCTTTTTTTTTTTTTTTTTTTTTTTTGAGACAGAGTCTCACTCTGTCGCCCAGGCTGGAGTGCAATGGCGCCATCTCGGCTCACTGCAACCTCCACCTCCTGGGTTCAAGCAATTCTCTGCCTTAGCCTCCCGAATAGCTGGGATTACAGGCGCCAGCCACCATGCCCAGCTAACTTTTGTATTTTTAGTAGAGATGGGTTTCACCATCTTGGCCAGGCTGGTCTCAAACTCCTGATCTCATCATCCACCTGCCTCGGCCTTCCAAAATGCTGGGATTACAGGCGTGAGCCACCATGCCTGCCCATGTTTCTATTTTTTTGAAGAGATGGGTTCTGGCTGTGTTACCCAGACTAATCTTGAATCCCTAGACTCAAGCGATCCTCCTTCCTGGGCCTCCCAAAATGCTGGGATTACAGGTGTGAGCCACTGCAGCTGCCTCCTTTCTGAGCTTTATAGTCAAGAGACCACCATCATCTTCCACCCACATCCTTCCAGCACTCTTTACGCATCTGTTTGTCTTTCTATCTCAGAATGCGTCTTTACACTGCATTTCACAGTTCTGTTTTCCTAGTAGATTCAGAGCTAACGCCAGATGCTGTGCAAGGATTGTTTTTGCCTCTCTAATACTGTAGAAGAAAAAGAGATCTTCCAGGCCAGGCGCGGTGGCTCAAGCCTGTAATCCCAGCACTTTGGGAGGCCGAGACGGGCGGATCACTAGGTCAGGAGATCGAGACCATCCTGGCTAACACGGTGAAACCCCGTCTCTACTAAAAAATACAAAAAACTAGCCGGGCGAGATGGCGGGCGCCTGTAGTCCCAGCTACTCAGGAGGCTGAGACAGGAGAATGGCGGGAACCCGGGAGGCGGAGCTTGCAGTGAGCTGAGATCCGGCCACTGCACTCCAGCCTGGGCGACAGAGCGAGACTCCGTCTCAAAAAAAGAAAAAACAAAAACAAAAAAGAGATCTTCCAGATATAGGAGTTCTCCTGACAGCTGAAGAAGTGATGGATGAGCTGGGGTCTCAATTCATCAGAACATCAAGGTAGGAGGCTGGCGCCTGCCACTCACTCTTCTCACCTGAGTCGTTCTGACGTGTAAGATCACGCTCCGATGCGGAAGCAGAAAACACTATAAGTCTCCTTGTCAAAGCTGGATGCACAGGTCCATTCATCCAAAGGTGGTCTGAAAGGGTGCAGATGGAATGGCGAATTGGGCTGTTTGCTCAAGGTGAACTTGAACAGGAAACAAAAGAGGCTGTAGACAGGTGCACATGAAAATCAAAGTCTCATTCTTGCTTTTCTTCACTGTACCTAGCAGGTCTATGGTAGCAAAAAACAAAAAAATCCAGGTGAGCACTGCAGATGTGACACTTCATCTTCTTATTACTTGTCTCCTGCAGTTACCCTGACTCGCACCCTGAAGCACCATTTGCAATGCCTCCTACTCAGTTCCTACCTCCTCCCTGCGTGTGTGAGGGCTAACAGGCAACTGAGAGTGCCTGAGACTCAGCAGGTCAGAGTTCTCACCCAAGCTCAGGTTCCTTCAGGATCCTGGGAACATCACAGTCATTTATAAATTCAGTGCAATCCCAACCAAATTTCCGGCTGGATTTGTTTAAGCAGCTGTACAGTTTATTTTAAAATTTACTGGGTGGAATAACAGGTCACAAAAATCTAAGTCCAATTTAAGAAACAGGTGTAAGCCAGGCAAGGTGACACACCTGTAATCCCAGCACTTTGGGAGGTCAAGGTGGGCAGATCACTTGAGTCCAGGAGTTCGAGACCAGTGAAACCCTATCTCTAAAAAATATAGAAAAATTAGCCAGGCATAGTGGCACACGCCTGTTGTCCCACCTATTCTGGAGGCTGAGGTGGGAGGACCGCTTGAGCTGGGGATGCAGAGGTTGCAGTGAGTTGCGATTGTGGTCACACACTTGTAATGGTTAATACTGAGTGTCAACTTGACTGGATTGAAGGATGCAAAGTATTATTCGTGGGAGTGTCTGTGAGGGTGGTGCCAAAGGAGATTAACGTTTGAGTCAGTGGACTGGGAAAGGCAGACTCACCCTCAATCTGGGTGGGCACCATCTAATCAGCTGCCAGCATGGTTAGAATATAAAGCAGACAGAAAAAAATGTGAAAAGACTAGACTGGCCTAGCCTCCCAGCCAACATCTTTCTCCCATGCTGGATGCTTCCTGCCCTCAGACATCGGGCTCCAAGTTCTTCAGTTTTGGGACTCAGACTGGCTTCCTTGCCCCTCAACCTACAGATGTCCTGTTGCGGGACCTTGTGATTGTGTGAGTTAATACTTAATAAACCTTAATAAACTCCCCCTTTATATACATAGATATACTATTCTGTCCCTCTAGAGAACCCTGACTAATACACCACTGCACTCCAGCCCGGGTGACAAAGCAAGATCCTGACCTCAAAAAAAAAAAAAAAGAAAAGAAAAAAGGGTTAAAGGGAACTTTCCTTAGCAGACATTAAAGCCATCATAATATTTTAAAAACTCTATTGGTTGCACTGGGCATGGCGGCATGCACCTGTAATCAATCCTAGCACTTTGGGAGGCTGAGGCAGGCGGATCACTTGAGATCAGGAGTTCAAGACCAGCCTGGCCAACATGGTGAAACCTGTCTCTACTAAAAATACAAAAATTAGCCAGACATGGTGGCGGGTGCCTGTAATCCCGGCTACCTGGGAGGCTGAGACAGGAGAATCGCTGGAATCCAGGAAGTGGAGGATGCAGTGAGCCAAGATCATGCCACTGCATTCCAACCTGGGTAAAAAAGTGAGACTGTGTCTCAAAAAAAAAAAAAAAAAAAAAAAAAAAAAAAAAAAAAAAACTCTATTGGTGCAAGATCAGAATAATAGACCAGTGCAGCAGAATAGAAACCCAGGAGTCATGTGTAGGACCCCATTCTATCTTAATGCACCATGAAGGGTGCATTAGGTCATTCTTGTGTTACTGTAAAGGAATACCTGAGACTGGGTAATTAATTTAAAAAAAAAATAGAGGTTTAATTGGCTAATGGTTCCATAGACTGTACAGGAAGCATGGTGCCAGCATCTGCTTGGCTACAGGGGAGGCCTCAGGGAGGTTTCAATCATGGTGGAAGGCATAGTGGAAACAGGCATCTCACATGGCGCAAAAACAGGAGCAAGAATGCAACAAGGTGCCACACCCTTAAACAGCCGGATCTGGTGAGAACTCGATATCACAAGGACAGCACCAAACCCTGAGGAATCCGCCATGATCCTCCATGATCCCAACACTTCCCACCAGGCCCCACCTCCAGTGTTGGGGATTACATCTCAACATGAGATTTGGAAGGGACAATGTTGGAATTATTCATATATCCAAGAGACTTTCCCATCAATCAATGTGGAGAGGGCCAGCTATTTAGTAGATGGCATTGGGGGCCGAGTGCAGTGGCTCACGCCTGTAATCCCAACACTTTGGGAGGCCAAGGCGGACAGATCACTTGAGGCCAGGAGTTTAAGACCAGCCCAGCCAACATGGTGATACCCTGTCTCTACTAAAAATACAAAAAGTCAGCTAGGCGTCATGGTGTGCACCTATAATCCCAGCTACTCTGGAGACTGAGGCACAAGACTCACTTGAACCTGGGAGGCAGAGGTTGCAGCGAGCTGAGATTGTGCCACTGCACTCCAGGCTGGGCGGCAGAGCAAGACCCACTCAAAAAAAAAAAAAAAACAAAAAGGATATCATCGAGAAGACCAGTTCTCCAACTGCATCCTGCCTAATGTTACATTCAAAGACAGACTCCAAATCACTCGGTGTCTGTTGGGAAGGACAATCAAAACCAAGAGTGGAGGAGACTATCTTTATGAACCATGTTTAGGTAAGAGCTTCTTAAACTTTAGAAACATAATCTGTAAGAGAAATAAATTAATGGATTTAATTCTATCAAAATGAAATGTTCCTGTTCAATGAAGAATACCACAATTTTTTTTTTTTTTTTTTTTGGAGACAAAGTCTTGCTCTGTTGCCCAGGCTGGAGTGCAATGGCGCGATCTCGGCTTCCCAGGTTCAAGTGATTCTCCTGCCTCAGCCTCCTGAGTATCTGGGACTACAGGTGTGTGCCACCACCGCCAGCTAATTTTTGTATTTTTAGTAAAGACAGGGTTTCACCATGTTGACCAGGCTGGTCTTAAACTCCTAACCTCAGGTGATCTGCCCACCTTGGCCTCCCAAAGTGCTGGGATTACAGGCATGAACCACCATGCCTGGCCTACCACAGACAATATTAATAGGTGACAGAATGGGAGTAGTTATTTGCATAAAATGGACAAGAGACTGGGACCTCGAATATTCAAGTAACTCCCAGAAATCAATAAAACAAGAGAGGCCAGGCACAATGGGTAGCCCAGGCACAGAGCAGAGCCCGTCCCAGGACTGACCCTGAGCTGGGTGTGGTGGCTCAGGCATGTAATCCCAGCACTTTGGGAGGCCAAGGCAAGAGGATCACTTGAGGCCGGGATATTGAGACCAGCCTGGACAGCATCGCAAGACTCCATCTCTGCAAAAAGAGATTAAAAATAAATTTAAAAAGGTAAAAGAGAAGAACCCCAAATAGGAAAATGAGCAGAAGACATCAACAGATGATAGATGGAAGAAGAAATCCACAGGTTAACAAGCATATAGAGAGGCCTAAATTCATCCATAGCAGATAAATGAACATTAATCAGTAAAATTTTATCACTCTGGACCTAATAGGCTGGCAAAAATTGGCACATTGAATGATGCCACGGGTGGGCAGAAGGGGGTCCTCAGGCATCCCAGGTGGGAGTACGAACTTGTGCTGTTCTAAAGAATAACACAGCACTGCTTAGCTACACTAAAGAAAGGTGCTGATATGGTTTGGATTTATGTCCTAGCCCAAATCTCAGGTCAAATTTTTTTTTTTTTTTTTTTTTTGAGACAGTTTTGCTCTGTTGCCCAGGCAGGACTACAGTGGCGTGATCTCAGCTCACTGCAACCTCTGCCTCCTGGGTTTAAGCAATTCTCTGCCTCAGCCTCCTGAGTACCTGAGATTACAGGCATGTGCCACCATGCCTAGCTGATTTTTGTATTTTTAGTAGAGACAGGGTTTCACTGTCTTGGCCAAGCTGGTTTTGAACTCCTGACCTCGTGATCCACCTGCCTCAGCCTCCCAGTTGCTGGGATTACAGCAGACGTGAGCCACCATGCCCAGGCTCTCAGTACAAATTCTAATCCATAATGATGGAGGAGGGGCCTGGTGGGAGGTGATTGGATCATGAAGGCAGATTTCCCCCTTGCTGTTCTCGTGAGAGTGAGTGAATTCTCAGGAGACCTGGTTGTTTATAAGTGTGTGGCCCCCTCCCCCTTCTCTCTCTTCCTCCTGCTCCAGGCATGTGAGACGTGCTTGCCTCCCCTTCACCTTCCACCATGATTGTGAGTTTCCTGAGGCCTCCCCAGCCATGCTTCCTGTACAGCCTGTGGAACC